>NC_073261.2:40007500-41257500 GCF_029289425.2 Pan paniscus | reverse complement strand
TGGCTTGTTTGGTCAGTTACAGAAAGAGTTATATTAAAATTGCGAGCTATGATTGTAGTTTTGTCTACTTCTCCTTTTCGTTCTGTTTTTACGCATATTTTTGAAACTATGTTATTAGGTAAATGAAAATTTTGAGTTATTTTTATCTTCCCCTTTTATCATGATGAAATGTCCCACTTATTTCTACTAATATTTTTGTTTTAAAGCCTACTTCGTCTAACATTAGTATAGATAAATCAGCTTTCTTCCCCCACGCTATCCCCGGAGTCTTACTCTGTTGCCCAGGCTGAAATCTGGAATGCAATGGCGGAATCTTGCTGCCTAATGGTTTCAAGCAATTCTCCTTCTTCAGCCTCCTGAGTAGCTGGGATTACAGGCATGTATCACCATGCCCACCTAATTTTAATTTTTTTAGTAGAGATGCGGTTTCACCATCTTGGCTAGGCTGGTCTTGAACTCCTGGCCTCAAATGATCCACCTGCCTCAGCCTCCTAAAGTGCTGGGATTACAGGCGGGAGCCACTGCACTCGGCCTAATCAGCTTGCTTTCTTTTATTTATTTATTTATTTTTGAGACGATGTCTCACTCTGTCGCCAGGCTGGAGTGCAGTGGCACGATCTTGTCTCACTGCAACCTCTGCCTCCTGAGTTCAAGTGATTCTCCTGCCTCCGCCTCCCAAGTAGCTGGGACTACAGGCGCATGCCAATACACCCAGCTAATTTTTGTATTTTTAGTAGAGACAGGGTTTCACCATATTGGCCAGGAGGGTCTCGATCTCTTGACCTCGTGATCTGCCCGCCTTAACCTCCCAAAGTGCTAGGATTACAGGCATGAGCCACCGTGCCCAGCTAATCAGCTTTCTCTAGGTTAGCATTTTTATGTTTATCCTTCTCCCTCTTTTTACTTTCAACCTGATTTGTCATCACCTCAAGCGTGTAGCTTTTGTAAGCAGCAGATAGCTGCTTTTTAAAAATATACTCTAAAAATCTTGTCTTTAAATTTGGAGTGTTTAGATCATATACATTTAAAATAATTACTGAAATTTTGACTGTATCATTTTAATATATTTTTATTTGTCTCATTTGTTCTTTAATTTTTGTCTCCTTTCTTCTTTCTTGCTCATTAGTTTGTTAGTAATATTCTTTTTTTTTTTTTTTTTTTTTTTTTTTTTTTTGAGACAAAGCCTCCCTCTGTCACCCAGGCTGGAATGCAGTGGCACAATCTCGGCTCACTGCAACCTCTGCCTCCTGGGTTCAAGTGATTCTCCTACCTCAGCCTCCCAGACAGCTGGGACCACAGGTGTGTGCCACCATGCCTGGCTAATTTTTGTATTTTTAATAGAGAAGGGGTTTCACCATGTTGATCAGGCTGGTCTCGAACTTCTGACCACCTGCCTAGGCCACCCAAAGTGCTGGGATTACACGTGTGAGCCACCACACCCAGCCAGTTATACATTCTTTAATTATTCAGTGAGTGTTATTCTAGGGATGAACACATGCATTCTTGACTTACTAGAGTGCACCTTATTTATTTATTTATTGAGACAGAGTCTTGTTCTCTCTCCCAGGCTGGAGTGCAGTGACACAATCTCGGCTCACTGCAACCTCTGCCTTCTGGGTTCAAGCAATCTCCTGCTCCAGCCCTCCTAGCAACTGAGATTACAGGTGTGCGCCACCATGCCCAGTTAATTTTTGTATTTTTAGTAGATACGGGGTTTCGACATGTTGGCCAGGCTGGTCTCAAACTCCTGACCTCAAGTGATCCACCACCCTCAGCCTTCCAAAGTGCTGGGATTACAGGCATGGGCCACCATGCCTGGCCTACTAGAGTGTACTTTAAATTCCTACTTTCACCACTTCTCAGACAACCTTAGTTTGGTTCAATGCCATATCCCCCCTCTGCCTTTTGTCCTATTGTTGTCATGTATTTTATTTTATTTTATTTATTTTTGAGATGGAGTCTCACTCTGTCGCCCAGGCTGGAGTGCAGTGGCACAATCTCAGCTCACTGCAACCTCCACCTTCCGGGTTCAAGCAATTATCCTGCCTCAGCCTCCTGAGTAGCTCAGATTGCAAGTGTGCGCCACCACATCTGGCTAATTTTTGTATTTTTAGTAGAGATAAGGTTTCGCCATGTTGGCCAGGCTGGTCTCAAACTCCTGACCTCAGGTGATCTGCCTGCCTCGGCCTCCCAAAGTGCTGGGATTACAGGTGAGCCACTGCACCCAATCCCCATTGACTATTGATGTTATTTTCAATGTCCTAAACTCTTTTAGCAATTGTGAAAGGCAAGTTTATTTTCTCTGGACATATTTCTGTGGCTACTGCTCTTGAGTACAATTTAATTAAGTCACCATCAGTTAATAGCTCTCCTTGCTTTACTAACGAATGAGCCTCTAGGACACTTACTTTGTGAAGAAATTTTGCTGTGATTAGATATTCTGATTTCAATTTTTTTTTGAAATGGAGTTTCGCTCTTGTTGCCTAGGGTGGAGTACAATGGTGTGATCTTGGCTCACTGCAACCTCCGCCTCCTGGGTTCAAGCGATTCTCCTGCCTCAGCCTCCCTAGTAGCTGGGATTACAGGTGCCCGCCACCATGCCCAGCTAATTTTTTGTATTTTTAGTAGAGACAGGGTTTCACTATCTTGGCCAGGCTGGTCTCGAACTCCTGAGCTCAGGCAATCCACCTGCCTCAGCCTCCCAAAGTGCTGGGATTACAGGCGTGAGCCACTGCGCCCCGCTTGATTTCAATTTTTAAATTTTTCTGGTCATTCCTTTCCTCTCAGTTGGGAAAATTGTTGATGAGTGCTTACTCTCGTGATGTTGACATATGTTCTCTTAGCATAACTGCTGTTGTTGCATACTAAACACAATGCTTTGTCACCTAATTTGCTAATAAAATAATCCATACTTCACTGTGCCTTCAAAGCACAAAATTCATAGTCTACTGATATGGTTTGGCTCTGTGTCTCCATCCAAATCTCATGTTGCATTGTAATCCCCATGAGTTGAAGGAGGGGCCTCGTGGAGGTGACTGAATCACGGGGCAGGGGGACCTTCCTTCTTGCTGTTCTCATGGTAGAGTTCTTACGAGATCTGGTTGTTTGAAAATGTGTAGCGCTTCCTCTCTGTCTCTCTCTCCTGCCACCATGTGAAGAAGTCGCTTGCTTCCCCTTCACCTTCTGCCATGACTGTAAGTTTCCTGAGGCTTTCCAGTCATGCTTCCTGTTAAGCCTGTGGAACTGTGAGTCAATTAAACCTCTTTTCTTCATAAATTACCCAGTCTCAGGTACTTGTTTATAGTAGTGTGGCAACGGATGAATATATCTACTTTTCTTTTCTTGTTTTGACATAATGGATATGCCCTGGTAATAAAAATTTAAAATAAATGTCACAGTACAGAGATATGCATGGCACTGAAAACACTGTATCACCGTGATTTGTGGTGTACTGAGCAGCAGTATGAAGTGATAAGAGCATATACTGTCCCTGTTGCAACTACGGTCAGGCACCATATAACAAAGTTTTGGTCAATGAGGGATCACATACATGATAGGGTCCCATAAAATTGTAATACTATATTTTTACTGTGCCTTTTCTATCTTTGCATATGTTTGGATACACACGTACCAATGTATTACAGTTACCTGCAGTATTCAGTACAGTAACATGGTGAACAGGTTTGTAACCTAGGAGAAACAGGCTATACCATATACTCTAGGTGTGTAGTAGGCTATACCACCTAGGTTTGTGTATACTCCATATGTTCACAGAGCAATGAAATTGCCTATTTCTCAGAATGTATCCCTATCATTAAGCAATATATGTCCTAAACTCCATCATTGTTTTGTAAAAGCAGCCATTGGCAATGTATAGGCTAAGGAGTATGGCTATGTTCCAATAAAACTTTATCAACACTGATATTTGAATTTCATATAATTTTCATGTGTCATAAATATTATCCTTATTTTTATTTTTATTTTTTGGGACAAAATTTCGCTCTTGTTGCCCAGGCTGGAGCGCAATGGCGCAATCTCGGCTCACTGCAACCTCCGCCTCCCGGGTTACAGGCATCTGCTACCACGCCTGGCTAATTTTTTTTTTTTTTTTTTTTGAAACGGAGTCTCACTCTGTCGCCCAGGCTGGAGTGCAGTGGCACGATCTCGGCTCACTGCAAGCTCCGTCTCCCGGGTTCACGCCATTCTCCTGCCTCAGCCTCCTGAGTAGCTGGGATTACAGGCGCCCACCACCACGCCCGGCTAATTTTTTGTATTTTCAGTAGAGACGGGGTTTCACCGTGTTGACCAGGATGGTCTTGAATTTCTGACCTCAGGTGATCCACCCGCCTCAGCCTCCCAAAGTGCTGGGATTACAGCCGTGAGCCACTGCGCCTGGCCCTTATGATCTTTTTTCAACCACTTAAAAATGTAAAAAAAGCGGCCAGGCGACGTGGCTCACACCTGTAAAACCAGCACTTGGGCGGATCACCTGAGGTCAGGAATTCGAGACCAGCCTGGTCAACATGGAGAAACCCCGTCTCTACTAAAAATACAAAATTAGCCGGGCGTGGTGGTGCATGCCTACATTCCCAGCTACTCAGGAGGCTGAAGCAGGAAAATTGCTTGAACTCGGGAGGTGGAGGTTGCGGTGAGCTGAGATGGCACCATTGCACTCCAGCCTGGGCAACAAGAGTGAAACTCCGTCTCCAAAAAAAAAAAAAAAAGTAAAAAAAAAAAAAGTCTTAGCTGAGACCATTCAAAAACAGGCAGCAAGCTGTAGTATGCTGCTCTAGATGGTTGTTTTTGGTTTGGCCTCTATGCCTGGTGCTACAAATCACCAAATTCTCTGAGGGGATGAAACAGCAGTGAATATAAACTCGCTTGAATGAATTTCCCTTCTGGTATTTTGACTCCTCACGTCCTGGCTGACTTGGTTGACAGTGATGCCTTCAACTCAGCTGGGTTTTGTTGTTTTATTTTGGTATTTTATCCAGTTTATAGTTAGTTGTTCTTGATGAAGGAGTCAATCTGACATCAATACCCCATTAGAATGGGAAGTGGAAGTCTACATGTTAATTTTAATTTGCTACTTTTGCTTACCATTATGAGCCTCCTTCTATATTGACAAATATATCTCCACAATGTCATAACATTCCATCAGATGAATGCACCATGATTTAACTTAATAATTCCCTATAGGGGACATTGAAATTGTTTCTAGATTTTTTTCACTGTGATGAACACACTTCTACAGGTTTATTTTTGTACCTAGTTGTTTCCTTCAGATAAAATCCTAGAAGTACGTGGATAAGTCAAAGGGTTCACACTTTTAAAGGTATTTCACAGGTATTGCCAAACTTCTCTTTAGAACTGTTACACAATGGCCCAGCATCTATGTGCTTCTTAGTATAGGGGCCAATGCTGGGTGTTACCATTCTTTTCTTCCTTTGCCAATCTGACAGATGAAAACTGGTTATCTCAATGCTGTTTCCGTTTGCATTTCTGGTTTATAGGTGTGGCAGGCTGATAATGGCTTACTCCCAAAGCTACATCTATGACCTAATCCCTGGAAACTGTGAATGTTTAAGGAAAAGAGGTCTTTGCAGTTATGAAGTTAAGGATTTTGACATGGGCAGGTTATCCAGGTGGTCCTTAAATGCTATCACAAGTATCTTTTTTTTTTTTTTTTGAGACAGAGTCTCACTCTGTCACCAAGGCCGGAGTGCAGTGGTGCGATCTCAGCTCACTGCAACCTCCTCCCTCCAAATTCAAGCGATTCTCCTGCCTCAGCCTCCCAAGTAGCGGGGATTACAGGCGCCTGCCACCGCGCCTGGCCAATTTTTTGTATTTTTAGTAGAGACAGGGTTTCACCATGTTGGCCAGGCTGGTCTGGAACTCCTGACCTCGTGATCCACCTGCCTTGGTTTCCCAAAGAGCTGGGATTACAGGCGTGAGCCACTGTGCCCGGCCACAAGTATGGTTTCTTACAAGAAGGGGGCAGAGGAAAATTTGTCACAGACAAAAAAAGGAGAAGGCAATGTGATTACAGACGCAAGGGTGGGAGTGATGTGGTCACAAGCCCCCAGAAGCTGCAAGAGACAAGGGTAGATTCTTTTCGGAGCCTCCAGAGGGAGCATGGCCCCGTCAACACCTCGATTTCTACTCAGTGAAACTGACAGTGGACTTCTGTCTTCCACAACTATGAGAGGATAAACTTCTGTTGTTTTAAGCCACCAAGTTTTCGTGATTTGTGACAGTAGCAGCAGAAAACTAGTACAATAGGTTTTTCATATATTTATGGACCATAAACATGAAAAATCGTCTGACTTAAATCTTATAAAAATAAAATAACACACAATAATACAAAGAGTATGATTCTATGTATGTACATCAGAATATCTGTAAATACGTTTACATATGTTCATAACTGCCTAGGAAAGTGTCTGGAAGGATATATACCAAACTAGTGACAGTGGTTAACCAGAGGCAGTTAACTGAAAGTGGTTAATTAGAAGGGTCCTGTGTCCTGAGGGGGAAAGAGGAACTTTTACTTGTTACTCGATACTGCTCAAGATACATCTGTTATTTGAAAACGCTTTATGAGACTGTACTCATGTATTGTGTAAAAAATTAGAAAAGGCATATCTGCTTGTTATAAAGTTCATAGAAAGCAGAAAACTATCTCCTTTCACTTATCCTTTCCCAGAAATAGTCATTGATAATAATTTGCATCTTCTCAGATTTTTTTCTACGCAGAAATGTGTATAATTTTTTTAAAAACAAAAATAAAATAGTGAGTGTCATATATAGTGTTTCATTTAAAGATGTTCCTCCAAAATCAATCTTGGTCCATGTGCCTGTGTGTCTGTGTGTGTGTGTGTGTGTGTGTGTGTGTGTATGGGTGGGGGGAGGGTCGGGGACACTGCATAGAACTGGCCAGCTGCATGGACTGTCACTGTAAAGAAAGATGAAGAATGCATGTCACCAAGCTCTCTGATGCTTTGAACCTAGCATATGTGGCTTTGCCCATATGTGCGGGCACCTCTGTAGAAACTCTTCTGCCAGTTGGGCTGAAAATAGTTTTACATAGTTCCATACTGCCTTCCAAGCTGTTTTCAAAGTTTATGCTCTAATAGTTCCCCATGGAGGATAACACAAGATATTATTCATTTTCCTCAAACCTTCCCGCACAGGTTGGAGAGAAACGACATCTTAATGTCATTGTAACAGGCATTTCTTTATTAAAAAAAAATTTTTTTTTGGAGACAAAGTCTTGCTATGTTGCCCAGGCTGGTCTCAAACTCCTGGGCTCCAGCGATCCTCCTGCCTAGGCCTTGGGAGTAGATGGAACTCCAGGCGCGGGCCGTGGCGCTCGCACCACAGGCATTACTTAGGTATGAGGCTGGTTGAGCATTTTTCTAGTGTTCACTGGCTACTCACGCAACTTTGTGAATGGCTTCGGAGATCACTGGACAGGCAATTTTCCCTCTCAATGAACCAAATCCAAATTCTTTTTGAACCCAAGACCGCGATTTTTCGATTTAGGACCTAGTCCCAAACAATGAAGAAAAGGTGATCTTCAAGATTTCAGCAGGGAAATCTGTATATCTGTACAAGGTTGAAAACCCGGGCCAGGGGTCGCGTTGGAACCCCACAGGAAAAAGGCGCGGAAAGCCGCCGGGCATTTTCCGGGGTTCCATAGATGTCCCCAGTGTCCTAGTCCGTGCATCAGCTCGCGCGCTCGGAGGGACTCTAGGCAGGGGGAGGGCCCCGCGGCCAGTATGTGCGTCCGAGGCTTTCCCGCAGGGGGCAGTGCCGCCCGCCCGCGCGCCGATACGGTGGGAGGGGGTGGGAACCTGCGCGGAGTTCTGGAGGTTCTTTGGGAGAAAGTTAGGGGATGCGGAGGGGTGGGCGCAAGACTTCCAGGACTCCAGGGAGGCCGTGGGGAGGGCCGCCGAGGGTGCAGTGTGAGGTGCAGGAGGGGGTTGGGGGCGGTGCACGTTGCAGGGAGATGCAGCCCCTGGAAGGTGCGAGTGTGAACTTGTGAGTGTGAGTGCGTGTGTATGTGTGTGTGCGCGCGCACCGCAGCTCTCCGGGTTCCGCGAGGCGCGCGGGTGTCAGCTTGCAGCCGGGGCTCCTCCCTCCGGCCCCCCTGCCCAGCCCGGCGGTCCCTCCTCCCTCCCTCCCCGCTCGCCCCTCCCCGGCGGGCCAGGGGCTGGGACGCCCCGGCGGAGCAGGCGGCGGCGGTGGCGAGTTGGGGAGCCCTAGGCTCGGCGCTGCCGGAGGGGCCCGAGCCGAGCCGCCTGCGCCCCGGCCGGGCAGCGCCGGGCCCGCTTCCCGCGGGGCCACGCCCTGTCAAACTTTGTTGCGGCGGCTAGCGCAGCGGGCCCGCAAGCGGGCGGGAGGGGCGCCGGGCCGGGCCGGGCAGGGCGCGGGCGGCTAGGGGCTCCGAGAGCGGCGGCCCCGGCCCGCGGCCCCACCATGCCCCAGCTCGGCGGCGGGGGCGGCGGCGGCGGCGGCAGCGGGGGAGGCGGCGGCTCCAGCGCCGGGGCGGCCGGCGGAGGGGACGACCTCGGGGCGAACGACGAGCTGATCCCCTTCCAGGACGAGGGGGGCGAGGAGCAGGAGCCGAGCAGCGATAGCGCCTCGGCGCAGCGGGACCTAGACGAGGTCAAGTCGTCCCTGGTCAACGAGTCGGAGAACCAGAGCAGCAGCTCGGACTCGGAGGTAAGGAAGCACCGCGGCCACCCCCGGGGGATCCCGGCCCTGCGTCCGCTCACCCGCTCTCGCCTTTGTGTCTCCTCCGCAGGCGGAGAGGCGCCCGCAGCCCGCCCGGGACACTTTCCAGAAGCCGCGGGACTATTTCGCCGAAGGTATGTGCCCGCTGGGACAGCCCCCCACTCTCGATTCCCGCTGCGCTCCGCTGCTCAGCCCGGGCGGCCCACGGTCCCCCTTGCTTGGGTGGACGCACCCTTGCCCTCCGCCTCTATTGGCGGCAGCCCCCGTGGGGCGCGCGTGGGGGGCGCTGGGGTCCCCAGCTCCCGCCTCGAGCCCCCTGCCGCGGCGCTGTCCGTCCCGGGGGCCTGGGCCTCACCTCGCCTTGGTCTTGTTCGCAGTGAGAAGGCCCCAGGACAGCGCGTTCTTTAAAGGACCCCCGTATCCTGGGTACCCCTTCCTGATGATCCCGGACCTGAGCAGCCCGTACCTCTCCAACGGACCCCTGTCTCCCGGAGGAGCGCGCACCGTGAGTGCCCGTCGGGCGCGCCGGGGAGGGTGGGAGGCCGCGGCCCGCAGGATGCGCCCCCGGGCTCGGCCATGGAGTGGGGGATGGGGCCTTCTGCACCGATCCCAAGCAGAACTTGTTTGCGGAGTTGAACTACTCTCTGGCGGCCGAGCGCGAGGCTGCGCTGGCCAGTGCCTGGATGAAAGTAAAGTTACTTTAACTTCTCCCCTCTTGCGGGTTGAGGTTTTGGAGTCCACCTCTGGGATCTTCCTTGGCCTCCAGAATTCTTCGCCTGCACCGAAGGAAACTTGGATTTGTGCCCGCTTTGGGGGGGTCTCGCTTTCCTTCTTGGAAATCGGTCAGCTTTCTCTGGCAGTGGGGCAAGGGGCCTAGGGAGCTGGGTTGGCGACGTTGTCCTCCGACTCCGGGTTCACTGGGCGGCTGCAGGCTGGTTCCCAAGAAACCCAGTTTTCGTGGCGGGTTATTCACAGCCCCCGTTCCCACCCCCAGCCCTCGCACCGGGGCCTCAGCTTTTCTGCGGAGCTAGCTCCGAATTTTAAACTCGCGTAGATGATTTCGAGGCGACCCGAGGCATTCTTCAAGTTGAGGAACTTGGCTTTTTCCCCCTTTTGTCGCCTGCTTTTCTCATTTAAAGCGAGCGCTGCGACACTTTAAACCTGTTAATGGGCGCGTATTGTGTGCTGCCCGCTGGCATTTAGAGCGGTGATTAAGCAAATTGACCGGGCCCCAGACGACGTGCAAATGAGGGCGGATTCCTTCGCCCCCTCTCTCTGGCTCTAAACTCCCGCCCCCCGCGTTGCGAGGGACGTAGCTGGGGGCTGGCGAGGCCTTTGTGTCCCCCAAGCCGCCACTCCACCCCTAGGCTCCCTGCCCAGGTGCTGGGTCCGATGACAGATGTTGGGTGAACGCCTACCTACTGTGTGCCAGGTTCCCGCGTGCTGCTGCTTGGGCGCGATGTGAATCGTAGTAGTTCTTTGCTTCCCGCCCAGATTCCCATTGCCTGCCACTTCGCTGTCGACGGTGGGTAAGGGGGCAGGGAGTGTTAGCCTCTTAGGAGCAGGGTCCCAGCAACACACTTTATGCTAAGACTGCCCTAAAATAACGACGATAATTAAAGGGTGCTAGAGAAAGGCTAGGTGCTGAATGGCCATTCCTGCTGTCATTGTACAGCGGTCGGTGGAGAGCCAAGTCCTCCACATTTGGTTCAGCGGGGGCGCTACCATCACCAGATGGGTTGGAGGGGGATTGACGGGGGGCGGTGGAAGAGACTCTGACTGAGAGAGAGGGGAATGGGGAGTGGGACTACACAGACCTCACAGTTTTGCCCCGAGAGGGAGGGAGGTCTTGCAGCTTTGGCCCTGCTGGCCTGGAGCACCCCAGGAAGTCCTGAATGTAAGTGTCAGTTTTGCAGTGAAAACTGGATGTGGGTCTATGGCTGTTGCTTTTTCTCATTAAAAGAAAAGAGGTGCGTGCCAATCAAAGGGGGGGGGGGATCAACGAGCTGCTGCGGTCTTATTTAGGTTTTCAGTGATTCCCACCAGTGCGACACATGTAGCTTAGTTCTGCAAGTTTTGTTGGGATTCGTGTAACTTTGCGTATGGGGGAGAGTTAATGCCGCTAAAGTCTCAGGTTTCCATTTACTATTAGGATATCTAGAGAGAGGGGTCTGGGAGGCACTAGCATCTGTGCATCAGCCCTCAGCCAAGTCCTGATGCAGTTAAAGTCACCAGAAATGACTATTTCACCATCAAATATGACTATGGCTCCCTCAAGGCTATTTCTCCATGCACCCATTTCTCTTTAGGGCATTTTGATTCATCCAGGCTCTGCTGTCTCCTCTCTCTGACAGTCCAAGTGAGACAGATTTTTGTTAGTGTCCCCTCCTTCCTTCCTTCTATCACATTATGTGTTCTTTCGCCTAAGAACTTCCAAAGGCTGATTCTTGCTGATCCTGGAGATTCCTGATTACTAAATCCAGGCCCGTGTGGGATTTTGGAGCCCCTCCTTGAGGCAGCCAACCTTTCGTCTCTGCATGCCTCTCTGACTGTCCTTGTTCATCTCTGCAGTTGTTCCCTGCCCTGGCCCAGGCACCAGCCTCCTTTCAAGCCTCCTAGGACATGTACTTTCTTGGGGACTTAGTATGTCCCATCCCACCCCCATACCTACATCTTGTCTCCCTGGTGACTTGCCCTTACAGAAGTTAGTTCAGTTCCCAGTGTTTCTGTGTCTCTGTGTGCCTTTCGCTGTGTTAGTTCACGGATATACTGGGGAAGTGTCCTGCCCTTAGGTCAGCACAGTTAAACCTAATTTGACCCTGTTCGTTTGCTGCCAGTAAGTAAAGCAAGTGAGGAAACACTTAAGCACTTGGTTGTCTGGACTATAGGGTGGAGATGATGGTTTTCCTCTGAATGATTCTATTAATATAATTAAGATAATTGTCACTGTAGGCAAATGGTAGGTACAGACAAAATGGCCCTCTGTTGGTTTCCCAGCCTGGTAAAATGAATGTGGATAGATATGAGTGGGGAGGGAGGAGGGAGGAAAGTGCCTGGGATATATGATCCGATCTCTCTGACATCTTAGGTCTTTTTTATTGTTTGGCCTCTAAACTGCACCACTTTAGGCTTTGCTGCTCTAAGGCCTAGAGGTAGTATAAAATTAGGTGACCCCAGTTATCTGCTGCTCTAACACTTCCTCTGGAAATACCAAGCCAGATGCAGAAGTGGGAATTGGCTGGAGTGTTTTCAGGGTGTTAATGAACCCTAGGAATAGCAGGCAGGAGGCTTCAGCAGCCTCACCCACTGGCATAATTCCTGCTGAGACCACTGGGGGCTGGCCCATCCTACAGTCTGGCCATCTCTCCCCATGAGCCATCACCCTTGCCCTCCACTCTGGTTTGGCTGGGATGCTGGGAAGTGGCTTTTTCCTGAGGCTCTTTAGAGAAGAGGTCCCCTCAGCATGGGATGTGGGCCAAGTCTCTGTGAGCTGCAATCGCTTCTTGTCTGGAGGCCCTGGGACCCTGTGAAGAGAGGAATAACTGCCACAAACCATTTTTCAAATAATCACCTCAAAATTATACATTCATTTCTGAAAAGGCTTCACGGTTTACTAAACCACTTTGGGGCTGTTGCCTAGAATTTTGTTAGGAAAATGTAAGTTGGCTGGGTGCGGTGGCTTACGCCTGTAATCCCAGCACTTTGGGAGGCCAAGGCGGGCGGATCACCTGAGGTCGGGAGTTCGAGACCAGCCTGGCCAACATGGTGAAACCCCATCTGTACTAAAAATACAAAAATCAGCCAGGCGTGCTGGCGAGCACCTGCAATTCCAGCTACATTGGAGACTGAGGCATGAGAATCTCTTAAACCCGGGAGGCAGAGGTTGCAATGAGCTGAGATTGTGCCACTTCACTCTAGTCTGGGCAACAGAGTGAGACTCTGCCTCAAAAAAAAAAAAAAAAAGAAAGAAAGAAAGAAAATGTAAGTCAACACATTAGAAAGTGAATGCCAAAAATGGTTTAAGACAAAGAAGAGCCAAAAAGAAAATGTTGAATGTGGTTCAGCAAGCCAGCTACAATGTGATAGAAAGTAGTTTGACTGTGACCATGAAGTGAGGACTGATGACATTTTGGAAAGAAACACTTCTAGGTAGTATTGCTGAGGGAGTCTGTGGTTTTTGTGTCCATCTTATAAATTACAGAACCTCTTTCGTTCAGCACAAGCACACGAAAGGCTTTGCTTTATTATTTCTCAGACCATCTCAACTCAGGCTTGTGTATGAAATTGTCCTGGTCCTCAAACGCGTGCTCACTTTTAAGTCCTTTATATCCCACTGCTTCCCATGGGCAGTCTTGCTCATATCCTGGGAGCTCCTGTTCTTTCAGACCCAAAGGAACCCAAGCAGAAATCTTTGTACGTATATGTATGAAGAGGTTGTCTGTTTTTAGGAGTTGTATGTAAAAGCTAAGGAAGTCTTTTCTTTTGGAAGATCAGTATAAACATGCTGCTTTTGGTAAAATTCTTTTGAGCCATTTCATCTAAATATAACTTCTGTTTCATTTTTTTTTCTAAATATAACTCAGAGTTTAATGAGGGCTTTTCACATGGAACAAGCTTTTGAGAGGGCCTGTGTTGCTGAAGTTTTCGCCCTTGGATTGCTGGGGTGATATTGGTGACAAACTCTGTAGGGAAGGACTGGGAACCTGTCAATCTTTTTTCTTTGGTTGGGTGGATTGGGCAGGGAATAGCTGACTTGATTTGTTATAAGTTTGGAAGGTTATAGTTTGGTCACATTCTTCATTGATCACACTTTTAGGGATTCTTGAAGAAAAGGGAAGCAAAACATACACACACACCCCCACCCAATCTAACAGCGTATTCCAGCCTTTACAGTGATGTGCAGTGTTACTAAAATAATTGGGAAATAAAAAAGAGTATAAATGATTAACTCGCTGGAAAATCTTTTAAATCTTCTATAATAGGAAGGCCCTACTTACATTCTAATTTAGAGACACCTTTTACATGCCAACCTAGGGAAATTTAGATTTACACTTTTCTTTTTTTTTTTTTTTCTTTTTTTTTTAGACAGGGTCTCACTCTGTCGCCCAGGCTGGAGTGTAGTGGTGTGATCTTGGCTCACTGCAACCTCCACCTCCTGGGTTCAAGTGATTCTCCTGCCTCAGCCTCCTGAGTAGCTGGGATTACAGGTGCGTGCCACCACGCCCAGCCAATTTTTGTATTTTTAGTAGAGACAGGGTTTCACCACGTTGGCCAGGCTGGTCTCGAACTCCTGACCTCGTGATCCACCTGTCTCAGCCTCCCAAAGTGCTGGGATTACAGGCGTGAGCCACTGCGCCCAGCCTAGATTTGCACTCTTAAAACTAATTCCTAACTCTTCAACTTCTTCAACTGAAGTCTATTGGATACCTATCATGGGCAACAGCAAAGGGACCATGGGAAACAAGATAAGACCCAGGCTTTGCCCTAAAGAATTTAAAAATTAAGTAGGAAAGAAGTCATGGTAGCACTGTAATAAGAAGTTAAGAGGTAGTAAAGTCTGGAGAAGCATTTTCATAATAGAAATTGAGAAAAATTACTTCCTGGGTGATCCAAGAAGGCAGGTCGAAGAAGTAGGTTTAAACTGGTCCTTAAAACTCAGTCATTCTTTAATCCAGGTAATTCTTGTTAATTTAGAAGAATGTAAATAGTAAGAGGAGGCATTTAGAGTGAAAAAGTGGAAGTCTTCCTTCACTCTCATCTTGAGGTGGGAGCCAGGACCAGGAGAGTGAAGACATGGAGGAAGGAAAAGTTCAGGGCGATTTGGGGTAATGCAGCTTATTTCAGTTCCATTTGCCTGGAAGGAGAAGGGGCCAGGACATGGGCTAGGGGACCTAGAATGCCAGGGAAGGAATCTGATCTTATTCAAGAGGCAGCAGAGAACCATCAGAAGTTAGGCTGGGAAGTGATGTGACTTGTACACATGGCTAGAAAGATAATGGTGGATTGGAGGACAAGGACCTGGAAGGGGATAGAGCAATTAGACTCACAGGAGCCAGGGGTGAGGTGAAAAGGGCTTCAGAGTAGCAGAGTGGAAAGGAAAGGTGGGATGGGAGGAAATAGGATTCTTGTCTGTACCTCTGTGGGGAGGGGAGGTACCAGATCCAGAAAGTGGCTGATGTCACAGTTAATTCCTGGTGTCCAGGCTCAAGCACCTGGAGACTGACTTCTGTAGGTGGAGAGGCCTCCCCAGTCTCTACCTCCCCAGTGGTGGACAGATGCTTACTGAATATTTTGGCGATAACAGAGCCCACACAGTCTATGAGAGGCTCTCATTGGGAGGAACCCCTCGGTTTCATTGGAGACATGTTAGGTGTGAGGGGATGTTGAGGGGATGATTGAAACTGGGTGATGTAAGAGAGGTATAGAAGTAGGAGAAGGGATGCTTAGAGCAGGGACAGAAGTCGTTGGAGGAGGATGGAAGGGAGCACTGGGTAAGGTAGGAGAAGCACTTAGGGACTCCCCTCCCCCTTTCTTTTCCCTCCATGATGGAAGCTGGAGGGAAAGAAAGTGGGAGGCCAGGTGCAATGGCTCATGTCTGTAATCCCAGCTCTTTGGGAGGTCAAGGCGGGTGGATCACCTGAGGTCAGGAGTTCGAGATCAGCCTGGCAAACACAGTGAAACCCTGTCTCTACTAAAAATACAGAAATCAGCTGGGCGTGGTGGCAGGTGCCTGTAATCCCGGGTACTCAGGAGGCTGAGGTAGGAGAATCACTTGAACCCAGGAGGCGGCACCTGTATCCCAGCTACTTGGGAGGCTGAGGCAGGAGAATTGCTTTAACCTGGGAGGCAGAGGTTGCAGTGAGCTGAGATCGCACCATTGCACTCCAACCTGGGCAACAAGAGTGAAACTCCATCTGAAAGGAAGAAAGAATCCAGCCTGGGCAATAAGAGCGAAAGAGAGAGAGAGACAGAGAGAAGAGAGAAAGAAAAGAGAGTGTCCTTGGTGTTAGATGCCACAGAGAGAGAGGGGACAAGAAGATCGAGGAGTCAAGAGGAGCTTTTGAGCCAGATGCTGTGGCTTGTGCCTGTAATCCCAGCTACTCAGGAGGCTGTGGCAGAAGGATATTTTGAGGCCAGAAGTTCAAGACCAGCCTGTACAACATTGCAAGACCCAATCTCTAACAAAATTTTAAAACTTGTCCGGGCATGGTGGTAGCTCAGGAGTTCAAGGCTACAGTGAACTA
Source organism: Pan paniscus (assembly GCF_029289425.2). Taxonomy (NCBI): domain Eukaryota; kingdom Metazoa; phylum Chordata; class Mammalia; order Primates; family Hominidae; genus Pan; species Pan paniscus. Next base: position 41,241,517 of record NC_073261.2, on the reverse strand, counting down.
TGATTGTGCCACTGCACCCCAGCTTGGGTGACAGACAGAGTGAGATCCTGTCTCTAAGAAATAAATAAAAATAAAAAATAAGAGGAGCTTTTGGAATTCAGCTATTAGGAAGTTACTGGTGCCCATGGAGGGAAGTGTTCCAGGCAAGTGGTGGTGTTAAAGGTAGAGAGAAGAGACATTAGCTCAGTGCTTCCCAAATAGGATAGCCAAGGCGCCAAGCTGCAGACTGATCTCAGGTGTGGCCCAGTGCCTCCCCCTCAGCTGGAACCCCAGACCAGACTCCTGCAGTTTCAAGCAGCCTCCTCCTTCTATCCCGGTGTACCTTCCATATCTCAGTACCACCACGGGGAACCTCAAAGACTCGACAACCCATTTCAAAAGCCTGGCTATGGAAAGAAGAGGACAGGGAGGAGCCGCAAGTTTGGGAGAAAGTGTATTTGGGATGCTGGAGTGGGAGCCTGTTTGTAGGAGCCATAGGGCAGGCTTGAAGATGAATGGGAAAGAAGATGAGAGGAAGAGGAGGTGAGACTGAGAGCTTTCAAAAGCAGGTAGGCTTCTTACTTCATCCGTGGAGGGTGCTGTATAGTAGGTGTCCCCCCAGCTTTAAAGACGAGCCCAAGACTTGAAGATGAGGTTGTAGGGGAATGCAGAGGTGAGTTGGCAGAAATGGGTAGTGTGCATTGGAGGACCAGATGGCTTCTTGGTATTCTCAGGAAAACCAAGGGCAAGTTGGCTAGAGTGGGGGCCTTGGAATTTTGTTGGCAGTAGGGAGACTGCAGGAACTTCCTCTCCATCCTCTCATAAAGCCCAAAATGTTGGGAACCTTTTAGCTACATGTTAGATAATGAAATGTTTGTGTATTGATTGAAAGGAAGACATGGCACACCTGGGAAATTTTCCCTCCTTTTATTATCTGGAGCTGGCTGATGTTGAAGAGGGATAGAGCATCAAAATACACTTTGTGTCCTGGTGTGGTGGCTCACGCCTGTAATCCCAACACTTTGGGAGGCCAAGGCGGGCAGATTGCTTGAGCTCACGAGTTCGAGAGCAGCCTGGGCAATATGGCGAAACCCCATCGCTACAAAACATACACAAACTTAGCTGGGCATGGTGGTGGGCACCAGCTTCTTGGAAGGCTGAGGTGGGAGGATCACTTGAGCCTGGGCATGGAGGTTGTAGTGAGCCATGATCACGCCACTGCACTCCAGCCTGAATGACAGAGTGAGACCCTGTTTCCAAAAAAAAAAAAAAAGTGTGTGTGTGTGTGTGTGTGTGTTGTATGTACATATATATATGTGTGTGTGTGTTGTGTGTACATATATATATATGTACACACAACACAGACACAATTTGTGTGTAGCTAGGGGCAGATATTGAGATATTGAAGTGATAAGTAACTGGGGATGGGGAAGTACTGGTCACTTAAGAGCATATAGAAAACTGTCCCAGATTGTCTATTCTAATCTATTTTTGGAGGAGGTTTTTATATATCCCATGTTTTATATTATTTCTCCCAAACCGGATTAGATATAGTGAACAATAAAATAAATGCAGTTTCCAAAACCTTGGTGTTCAGAAATGAAGGGAACCATGAGGGGAGTGAAGGGGACTTGCCCTTTGCTCTGTGCTGTATGCACTGCCCAGGGAACAGCCCCAGGACACTTCTACAGTTTCTTTCTGAGACTCACAAGGTGTTAGCAATGCTCTGAGCTCACTCAATTGACAGATACGTTTAAGGTTCTCAAATACATTTCAAACTTCTAAATTTTTCCTTTTCATTGTGTGCATAATGTACAGATTTGGAAAATGATCTTCTAATTGAGAAGTATACTTCAAAGTTTGGAAATAAAATCATAAAAATGTTTTCCTAAACATAGCCTTTTTCAGGAGTTTTTGTGGATATGGTCAAAGGCAATAGCTCTAATTACCTGGGGTCCTCAGGACAGGAAATGAGCTCACACTCATGCTCTCAAACTGTGTCACAGCATTTTTGGAAATATTTTCATTTCTATTCAAGAGGAGGAACAAGGCCCCAAGTGTTCACCCTAATTGTAGAAAATAAACATAAACATGAAATTCACAAAAGAACAACTATAAATGGCTGCAAATATGTGAAACTATGTTTAACTTCCCAGGGAGTCAAAAAATACTAATTAATACAAGAATCATCTTTGGCCCACCACATTATGATTTTGTCTGAATAAGCCTCTTCAATGCTGGCAAATATGAGGTAAAATGGCTGCTCCGGCTGCTCTTTTTGGCTGGTCTTAAGGGGCGTAAATAGCTCCACCCCATTTGGAAAGCACTTGGCAATGGCTGCTAAGACTTTCGTGTTTTTCATAGCTTCTAACCTGCTAAGAAGTAGATACTTGTTCCCATTTTGCTGCTGTGCAAACAGACTTGTAGAGGTCAAGTATCTCGTACAAGGTTACATTGCTGGTAATTGATGGCGCCAAGATTTGAACTTGGTTGTGAGTCCAAAGTCTAGGTCTCCCATTCTACCCATGTGATTTTACACACATGCCTGATATAAGTAGCTCCTCCTCCTCTCCAGAGAAGGGCAGCTGACCTTTGTTTCCCAGTTCAGAAATCCTGGTATGAGTTATCAGCTGGGGTTGAGGGTGGATAGATTTGTTCCAACTTTACACATTGGACCTGAGAATGTACTTCCCTGAATAAACAGTTGTAGAAGCGAGTGACAGTTGTGGTTGAAGTTCTTCCCCCAGTGCAGTGCCCCAGAGGGGTTAATGACCTTTCGTGGGCTGCCCCAGGAACTTCATCCGAGGAAAAGGTGCTTACCTGCTAACATTTGACCTGTTTGGAAATTGGGGATTGTTTTTCCTCATTGAAATTGGTGAGGGTTGGAAGAATACACAAATGAGTCTTTGGTGTGGAAGAACGCTGGAGGAGTAAACTTACTATACTCACAATTTGGATTACAACATAGTTTGGTTAACCCAGCTCTGGTGAACCAAATGTACAAGTATTATTTCCTTATGGTTCATCTTATAAAATATTTTATAAATTGGTTGCTTTCTTTAAGCTCTCCGCAAATGAAAAATCAGTCCCAAAAATCTATAAAAGACTATTTCAGCGTTAATTGACCATTAAGGAAATACATACTAGGCTGCATGTGGTAGCTCACGCCTGTAATCCCCACACTTTGGGAGGCCGAGGCGGACAGATAGCCTGAGCTCAGGAGTTCGAGACCAGCCTGGGTAACTTGGCAAAACCCTGTCTCTACCAAAAAAAAAAAAACCAAAAATAACATTAGCCAGGAGTGGTAACGTGTGCCTGTAATCCCAGCTACTCAGGAAGCTGAGGTGGGAGGATTGCTTGAGCCCAGGCTGTTGAGGCTGCAGTAAGCCAAGATTACCCCACTGTACTCCAGCCTGGGTGACAGAGTAAGACCCTGTCTCAAAAATTTTTTTTTTAAACAATAAAGAAATACATACTAAACATTTACACAGTTATTTTGGGAATTGCAGAGGGGGTATTTGTCTTCTTTCCCATCCCCCTTTCTCTCTCTCTCTCTCTGTGTGTGTGTGTGTGTGTGTGTGTGTGTGTGTGTGTGTGTATGTATGTTTAAGATGGTTAGAAATCATGAAATTCCACCGGGCACAGTGGCTCCCTCCTGTAATCCCAGCACTTTGGGAGGCCGAGGCGGGAGGATCACTTGAGGTCATGATTTCAAGACTAGCTTGGCCACCATGGTGAAACCCCGTCTCTACTAAAAATACAAAAAATTAGCTGGGTGTGGTAGCACACACCTATAATCCCAGCTACTCGGGAGGCTGAGGCAGGAGAATTGCTTGGACCTGGGAGGCAGAGGCTGCAGTGAGCCAAGACTGGGCAAAAAAGCGAGACTTCGTTTCAAAAAAAAAAAAAAAAAAGAAATCATGACATTCCATACTTTTTCCTTTACTTCCCAAATTACTTTCCAATAATAGCATGGTGGAAAGATTAACAAAGGGGGCTTATGATATGGTTGACAGAAGTTGGGAGGCTTTTGGGGTCCTACCTAAGCCATCCTAGAGACCTGGGTATTGCAAGGCACTAAATCTTAGATAAATATCTTAGACCTCATTAAAGTGAATGGGGCTATTATATGTAGGAATGTCCATAGAGAATGTGTGGAGAAAGCAGAAAGGTGTAAGTTTGAGAGATGGCAACTGTGATTAAGGAACAGATGGATCTCATTGATAATGAGGAAGAAAAATGAAGTAGGAATGAGTGGTATGAAAAGCAGATCAATTTACAAGTCCAGATTTGTTGGCAGTAGTGCTTTCTGATGTTTGGGACTACACTCCCCTCTGTAAATTCCAAAAAAGGATATGTCAGCGTCATTAAACTCAGCCGGATTTGCAAGACATACCTTCTAGAGATGGTTGGGTGTTAGTCCCTGAGATTCTTATCAAGGACCCCGCAGGAGTGTCCTCTAGCCCTCTGAGCTAGGTGGAACCATCCCGCCCACCCAACAGGTGAGGAGCACAAGCTCAGGGCAGTTGTTGACCTGCCCAAGGGCAAACAATTAGAAGTGATGGAAACAGGACTACGGTCCAGCTGCACTCTACAGTGGTAAAGCTTCATCTTCTACCACTCAGGGAAGTACACAGCCAGCAGTGCTCCGGAGATGATGCACATCTTTTTGCTATGTTTTTATTTTAATTTTTGTTTACTTAAAAAAAAAAATAGAGACAGGGTCTCACTATGTTGCCCAGGCTGGTCTCGAATGCCTGGGCTCAAGTGATCCTTCCACTTCGACCTCCCAAAGTCCTGGGATTACAGGCGTGAGCCACTGAGCCCAGCTGAGATGATGCACCTTGAAATACTTCTTTATCTAAAACCTAACACCTGACTCATAATAAGTGATTCACTTGTTGATTGTTGACAACATGAATATTTAAACATCAATATTAAAAAATAGCCCCATAAGCACCTTTAATGTTCCAGGGCACTATATCACACTGTTCTAACTGTTCCTACACTAAATTCTTGTGCATCTGATATTATCATCTCGATTTTATCCTTGAGGAAGCCAAGACTTTGACAGTAAACCAGAGGCCCAGAGTCACCTCCCCAGAAGGTGATAGAGCCAGCATTCCAGCTGTGGGGGATTCTGGTTCCACAGGGCTACAATTTCCCTCCACTGAAAACTGAGAGCCAAATTGACATGACAATGCATGAAAATGCCATTTGGGGCAAGACTCAAAGAAATAGTGTGTAGAAGTAAAAGATGAGTAACATCCCTTGGCATATATTCTTATCAGTGGCCTTTCTTTCTTTTTTTTTTTTTTTTTTTTGAGATGGAGTTTCGCTCTTGTTGCCCAGGCTGGAGTGCAGTGGCACTATCTCGGCTCACTGCAACCTCCGTCTCCTGGGTTCAAGCGATTCTCCCGCCTCAGCCTCCCGAGTAGCTGGGACTACAGGCGCCCGCCACCACGCCTGGCTAATTTTTTTGTATTTTTAGTAGAGACGGGATTTCACTGTGTTAGCCAGGATGGTCTTGATGTTCTGACCTCAGGTGATCTGCCTGCGTCGGCCTCCCAAAGTGCTGGGATCATAGGTGTGAGCCACTGTGCCCGGCTTCAGTGGCATTTCTATCCCTTTCACTTAGGAGGCATTTTTAGTACCTGACGTAGAATCAGAGCCTTAATAGCTGGTTGATTTACAGTCTCAGAGGTGGTGTTAATTGCTATCTTAATCTTTCTTTGCTTTTCTGCACTGTGCAGCTCTATTGATTCTGTTTTTCCCAATCTCCAAATTCCCTTGTGTTTTTCTTATGATATTTTGAGGTGGTACACTTGGTTCCTTAAATATCATAGGTGAGATGTTAACAGTTCTAGGTGGAGATACACGGGCAATCAATCTATTCACCCAACTTCTCTGTATGTTTGGAAAAGTTCGGAATTAAAAACCCAGGATAAATAAACTAAGGCCTATTTCTTCAGCCACATTCAAAGTCCCTGTAGTCTCACATCTGGAAACCCTGCAGTCTGCCTAGGCCGTGTCCTCCACCTCAGGCCAAGGTTGCAGCAGGTCCTTATTCTCTTGTCCATGATGAAGCTTTTCGTGGGGGGTCCGGGTAGCAAAATACCCTCACCCTGTCCTCACTCTGTGGAATCTTCCATACAACCCGAATTGGGGATTGCTTGTGTGTCCCCCTCCCACCTGTCACTCTTTCCCCGCCCCTCCCCACGTGATGCTGTGGGAACCCAAACCCCAGCACCTCCTAGATGAGGGCAGTGGTAGGGCGCTAGGTGGAGATGGGGAGAGGAGGAAAGACAGGGAGGGGACTCCTGGCTCTTGGGGTCCAAGGGGATTCCAGAGAAAGTGAGGGAGGGGAGCCCCAGTCCCAGAGATTGAGGAGGACAGGATCTTGGTGGTCCCAGCTGGGCCAGGGGCCCCAGGACCCTAGCATTAAGGTGTAGCCCCTGTGCCACTTGTGGATGAAGCTGCCCTTGGGGATCCACTCACTGGCAGACGTGGTGGTGTCTGGGTGTTAAATCTATACACCATATGTAATAATGGTGGGCATCTGTTTGGTGCCTTAGTTTGTTGCCTCGCTCATACTCCTGACCAGCCCCACATCCTCGTGCATGTGTGGGTGTAACTTTACATTGGATATACAGATGCGACTGGACTTTAAATGGGCTTACATCCGGATAAACCCATCGTAAAGTCAAAAAAATATTAAGTTGGACCATCATAGGTTAGGGACTGTCTGTAGTTTTTACTTATTAATTATGTTATTGACTTAAACTGTGTTCTGGGTGGGATGTATAGAGGAGAGGTACCATGGGAGGGTAACAGTATAGTAGGAGTATTAGAGTGCATGAGCTGAAAAGACTTTGCTTTCTACTTTACAACATAAGCTTTTTTTGTTATAAAATCCTTGTTAGGGAGAGTGAGACGCTGGTGCTGAAGCTTTGGAGTGGAAAATGGGTCATCTTCACAAGGGTGTTCCCAGATGATGCAAAGGAGAGTTAATGCAGGAAGGGGCTGGGATGGGGAGAGTCTGTGGAGTCTGAGACAGCCCTTTAATAAGCAGTTCCTTGGACCTTGCATGGAAAGAGAGGAGAGGAACTTGTGTGGAAAGAAAGAAGCCCAAGGCTTGAGGGATGGAGAATATTCTACTAACAGGCCACCCGTTGTCCCTCCAGGTGGCAGTGTGTCTAGGGGGGTCTGGAACTTGGGTTTTGACCAGGGTTTGCAGAGCACTGAATCCCAGCCGCGTCATGAGTTGGCTGTGTCCCTATGCCCCAGGGCCCCCCTCAGGGAGAATGGGGATAATGATAGTCATAATGATAAATGGGGACAGATAATGCTTTGAGAAGCACTGAAGTAACATTTTGTCTGAATGGACTGTGTTTTAAAATCAGGAGTTGTTCGAGGCTGAAATGAAATATCAGCATCATAGAATCTCCAGGATATAAAAAGAAATTAGAAATGTTACCAAAATAATGTACAGTATTATCACAACTTTATTAAGATGTTTAGTAGCCAAATATTTTAACCAACATCTTAACAAATGGATATTTTCTTACAGTATTTAATTTTTTTTTTTTTTTTTTTTTTTTGAGACGGAGTTTTGCTCTTTCGCCCGGGCTGGAGTGAAGTGGCGCGATCTTGGCTCACTGCAACCTCTGCCCCACCAGGTTCAAGCGATTCTCTCTCCTGCCTCAGCCTCCCGAGTAGCTGGGATTATAGGCGCCTGCCACCACACCCAGCTAATTTTTGTATTTTTAGTAGAAACGGGGTTTCACCATGTTGGCCAGGCTGGTCTCAAACTCCTGACCGCAGGTGATTCACCCGCCTTGGCCTCCCAAAGTGCTAGGATTACAGGTGTGAGCCACCGCACCCAGCCCTTAAAAATTTTTTATAGGAAATGACTAAATGGAGTCAGGGGAGAAGCCAGAAATGCATAAACAAAAGTAATTAGTATTTAATGCGGGTTTTGAATTTACATGGTTGTCAATTCCCTTTGCAAAAACTTAACAAATTACTTTAACATAATTGCCAGTTTGTGTGAGTTCTTGATCAAATAGCTATCAACAAGATGATGTGCATATATATGTGTGTGTGTGTATATACACATATACGCACACACACTAACTTTATAAATAAGTTGAAATTTATATGTAGGATATATGTAAGCAGTATAGTATATAAATATAGATTACATTTTAACTTTTAATTTTAGAATAATTTCAGTCACAGAAAATATACAAAAATAGCACAAATAATTCCCTTGTACTTTCCCCTAAATTTGCCTTCTTTCTGTAACTTTTTTTTTTGAGATAGAGTCTGGCTGCAACGCCCAGGCTGGAGTCAGTGGCGCCATCTCAGCTCACTGCAGCCTCCGCCTCCCGGGTTCAAGCCATTCTTCCGCCTCAGCCTCCCAAGTAGCTGTGATTACAGGCACCTGTCATTACACCTGGCTAATTTTTGTGTTTTTAGTAGAGACAGGGTTTCACTATGTTGGCCAGGCTGGTCCCAAACTCCTGACCTCAAGTGATCTGCCTGCCTCAGCCTCCCGAAGTGCTGGGATTACAGGCGTGAGCCACCGCGCCCGGCTCTGTAACTTTTTTCTGAGCCATTTGCAAGTAAGTTGCAGGCGTAATGTCCCTTTACTTAAGGGGGCATAATTTGTTAGATTGCATCTCCGATACTATAGAGCATATTTGTGACTCTAAATAAGATGAAGAGACAAGATACGTTCTAAAAACAAGGACATTCGCCAAAGTGTAATTACTGAAATCAGGAAATTAACATAGAGACAGTACAATTGTCTCATCTATGGAACTTATTAAGATTTTGCCAGTTGTCTTACGGATAGATGTCTTTTGTAGAAGAGGAAAACATTTTTACTTTTATTTATTCATTTTTTTTGGCTTTAGGATGAGTTCAACATCACATCTTATGCTTAATTGTCTCTTAGTCTCCTTTAGTCTGGAAGTTCTTCGGCCTCTCTCTCATGTTCTTGACTCTTTTTTTTTTTTTTTTTTTGAGACGGAGTCTCGCTTTGTCGCCCGGGCTGGAGTGCAGTGGAGCGATCTCAGCTCACTGCAACCTCCACCTCCCGGGTTCACGCTGTTCTCCTGCCTCAGCCTCCTGAGTAGCTGAGACTACAGGCGCCCGCCACCACGCCTGGCTAATTATTTGTATTTTAGTAGAGACGGGATTTCACCATGTTAGACAGGATGGTCTCGATCTCCTGACCTCGTGATCCACCCACCTTGGCCTCCCAAAGTGCTGGCATTACAGGCGTGAGCCACCGCGCCCGGCCATGTTCTTGACTCTTTAAAGATTACAGGCCATTTATTTTGCAGAAGAACCTTGACTTTTTTTTTTTTCTGGTGTTTCTTCATGAGTAGCTTTAGGTTGTACATTTTGGGCAGGAAAGATGGGGTGTTCTTATTGTATCTCCTCAGGAACATTATCTATTTTTCCCATTATAGGTGATACTAATTCTGTTTTCTTGGTTAAAATCATGTGTTCCAGCTTTCTCCAAGAAAGTTACTACTTTTCTTCTTTGTAATTAATCAGTACTTTATGGGACATACTTTGAGACTATGTAAATATCCCATTTCTCATCAAACCTTTACCCAGTGGTTTTAGTGGCCATTGATGATTCTTGCCGGAAACAATTTCCACTGTGACAGTTGCCAAATTGATGATCAGTTTTTAAAAATTGTCAGTGTAGGGCAGGAGCAATAATTTTTTCAGTTGCTAGATTGTTTCTGTGACACTATAGAACATATTTGTGCATACTAAATAAGGTGAAAGTATGAGATATCTTGGGGTCTCTCATTTTTAAAAAATAACAGGTTTATTTTCTCTGAAGCTTTTATAGTCTTTATTATGTCTGGATCAAAGATGATTTATCAAGAAACTATACTGCAAGATTTTGGAGTTTTTTCCTTACGAAATGTTGAGATAGCAAAGTTGACATTCTGCTCAGCATTTTTCATAGGATGTGAGTAACTTCCTAATTAGGTTTTTATCTTGATGACTCCTGTGGAGTTTTTCACAGTCTGGATTTTGCTAAGTGCAACCTCATGATATCTTTTAACATGTTTCTCTATCCCCTGAAGTTCTTGAAAATTATTAGATTTAGATTTTTGGTCAAGATTCAGAGTGTTTCTCTCTCTCTCCCATTCCCTCTCTCCTTTTTTAACTTATTTTTGCAAGACTGCTTCATATAATAGATGTTATTTTCCATCAGAGATACTGATTATCTCTCTGTGATGTCAGCAGCTAGTAATTATCAGCACCCACATCCTTTACCTCATTTGCAGTTTCAAAATGGTGATAGTCTATTTGTATCATTCCCGTGTCTATCAGTTATAATATTTTTAAAAAGAGAAATTACCCCTCACCAACTCTTTAGTTACCTCAGATCAGAGGTCAGCAAACTAGAGTCTACAGGCTAAGACCAGTTTGCCACTTAGTTTGATAAATAAAGTTTTATTAGAACACAGCTATATTCATGCATTTGCATATTGTTTAGGGCAGCTTTGGGGCACTACAAGGTGCCCAGTTAATTAGCTGTGATTGAAGCCCTATGTGGCCCACAGAGCTGGAAAGATTTTCTGTCAGGCCCTTTGCAGTAAAAATTTGCTGACCCTTGTTTTAGATCATATGGGGAAAGCAATTTAAATGCCTCATTCTTTCCCTTTATATACCAGTTTCCTCCTGGTTTCATGGCACCCTGTAAAGGTGACCAATGAAGCTTAAAAATATTATGAAATAGATTTAAACCTACTTAATGTCTTTCAATCCATTTGCAATTATTATCCTTATTGATACCCAAACTGTCCCATCTTTAGCCAGGGGGAGCCTCTTCAGGCTGGCTTCTGAGTCCTTGTGACACAATCCTGGTGGTCTTGGATGCTTGTCTGCTTACTGGTCTGGCAGGATACTCCAGCACACCTTGTACATTTCTTGTCCCAGGCCAGGAGCTGGCCATTTCTAGAAGGAGCTCTGTCTTCTTTTAGTGGAAAATGTTACTTACAGACCACTGTCTGAACCCTAGGGTTGCATATATAGCTACTAAAGGTTATTGTGTTTAATGTTATGAGTGCACTAAGCAGTTCTGTAGCGACTAGAGGTAGAATATAATATGCCTATTGTAATTTTAAAACAATAAGCATTTATTTGCTCTAAAAGGATATACCATTTTCTTTCTCTCTCTTTTTTTTTTTTTTTTTTGAGACAGAGTCTCACTCTGTCACCGAGGCTGGAGTGCAGTGGCACGATCTTGGCTCACTGCAACCCCAGCCTCCCAAGTTCAAGCAATTCTCCTGCCTCAGCCTCCCAAGTAGCTGAGATTACAGGCACGTGCCACCATGCCCGGCTAATTTTTGTAGTTTTAGTAGAGACAGGGTTTCACCATGTTGGCCAGGCTGGTCTTAAACTCTAGACCTCAGGTTATCTGCCCATCTCGGCCTCCCAAAGTGCTGGGATTACAGGTGTGAGCCACCACGTCCAGCCTAGTCTCTTTTTTTAAATGTACTCTTAATATTGGTGATTCTGTTCATCAATCCCCCTACTTAATAGTTGTATAATTTTACATGATAATTGCTTTCTACATAAAATTAATATTTTTCATGCTTATATTTTACTCTTTCAACAAAAAATAAGCATATATATATTTCTACCAACTGATACATTTCAACAGATAAGGGTCACAAGGAGATTTTCACTCAAGTTGCATGTGGAATGTTTACCTATTTTTGAAAGGGCATGCTCAGAAAATGACAGCAGATTCGAACAATGCTTCGTTTCCTTAGTTCTCACATTGCTACACGGATGGGATATGTTGGTCATCTATGTGATCACATCATCATCAATCAGGCAGAAGTTCAGTCCTTCTGAAGATTCATGCTAAAGCTGGATAACAGATTTCCATTGACTAGTGTAGGCTGAAGCCATACTCTGATGTATTCCCAGGATCTACCTCATAGTGGCAAAGATTAAATAAGGTTGCATATAAGCATGTAGAACAGTGCCTGGCACACACAGCAAGGGTTTTGTTAAGATAAACTCATTATCTGTTTTAGTGGTCCTGGGTTTCAGGATCTTGCTAGCCTTTATAAATTTTTTTTTTTTTTTTTTGAGATGGAGTCTTGCTCTGTCACCCAGGCTGGAGTACAGTGGCACGATCTTGGCTCATTGCAAGCTCCGCCTCCCGGGTTCACGCCATTCTCCTGCCTCAGCCTCCCAAGTAGCTGGGACTATAGGTGCCCACCACCACACCTGGCTAATTTTTTGTATTTTTAGTAAAGATGGGATTTCACCGTGTTAGCCAGGATGGTCTCGATCTCCTGACCTTGTGATCCACCCACCTCGGCCTCCCAAAGTGCTGGGATTACAGGCGTGAGCCACTGCGCCCGGCTAGCCTCTATAAAATTTAATCTCTACACTGCACTATTCCTAGGACACTAACTTATGTTTAATTTTGGATTGCTAGTTTTCTAGAATACATATTCTTAAGTATGCTGGCTGTCATATTTCTCTTTTGATGATCATTGTCGCTAACACCATTCTTTGCACACAAAGTCTGCCTTCTTTCTGCATATGTGTGAATATCTGTTATTGTTGATTTACATTTCCCTCTTTTTTATGCACAGTGTGTAATAAAATAAACAGCAAAAAACTGTCTTCCTCTTAGACATTTTAGGTTAACAAGGGAAATCATTGTTCACTTCGGGTATCTTTCCATGTGTAATTTTTGATAAGTTGATTACTGGTGGTTGTTCATTTTTATTTTGCTTTTTATGGAAGTTTTCTCAATTCATCCCAGAATTGAGGCTGTACATCCTTTAAAAATAAATAAAGCCGAGGTCTGTGCTAGAGTTAGAACATTGAATCTGGCTCGCTGGTTTGTGCTATGGACTTTCCTTCATCTGTGTTACTGGGAGTATGTGAGCAGTTGTAGAGGCCATATCATTTTATAGGCCTGTGCCAAGGAAAATACTTGAGAATTACATTAGCAACTCCAAGGTATTTTGGCTGCTCTGAGAGGACACATGATAGTTTTCCAGTTATATGAACAAGAGCTTTTGTTTTATACTAAAGTTTCTTATAGGCTGTGAGAACAATAGTGCCTCTTTAAGTACTTCCCAGAGTAACATCCTTGGGATGTTATTAGGTAGAACGTGCTGGGCTTCATTTCTGCAGGACTTCTCAGGCCTTTAACATGCCAGTGAATCTCACAGAAGGGAGTGTATTATGCAGGATTCCTTGGGTTTGTTTGACCAAGGCTTTCCTTGTGTTTGGAATACTACCCCTCCACCTACTCCCCGTCACCCCATGCGTAAGTCTCACCTCATACTTCCCTGCCTCCCAGCCTTAGATGTGGTTCCCTGCTGTAAGTTCTCAGCTCTCTGTACTTGAGCACATTTCACTGTCGGTAAATATGTGGCCTAATAATGATCTGATCCTCTGGATCTTAAACTCACTGAAGAAGGCAGGCAGTGGATTTGTTTTGTTCCTTCCCTCCTGTGTTCTCAGCACCAGATATAAGGAAGGCCGTCAAACAAGTATTTGCCGCCCAGGTGAGTGAGGCACCCATAGAACTTTTTTTTTTTTTTGAGACATTTTGTTCTGTTGCTTAGGCCAGAGTGCGGTAGCACAGTTTCAGCTCACTGCAACCTCTGCCTCCCGGGTTCAAGCAACTCTCCTGCCTCAGCCTTCTGAGTAGCTGGGACTACAGGTGCGTGCCACCATGCCTGGCTAATTTTTGTATTTTTAGTAGAGACGGGGTTTCACCATGTTGGCCAGGCTAGTCTCAAACTCCTGACCTTGTGATCCTCCTGCCCTGGCCTCCCAAAGTACTGGGATTACAGGTCTGAGGCACCACACCCAGCAGAACATTTTTTCTCCAAGTAGCATCTCATGGTGAGAGGTGAAGCCAGCTGGACTTCCTTGGTCGAATGGGTACTTGGAGAACTTTTCTGTCTTACGAGAGGTTTGTAAAATGCACCAATCAGTGCTCTGTAAAAACGCACCAATCGGCACTCTGTAGCTAGCTAGAGGTTTGTAAAATGGACCAATCAGCACTCTGTAAAATGGACCAATCAGCAGGACATGGGCGGGGACAAATAAGGGAATAAAAGCTGGCCACCCCAGCCAGCAGCAGCAGCAACCCTGTGTGGAAGCTTTGTTCTTTCGGTCTTCACAATAAATCTTGCTGCTGTTCACTCTTTGGGTCCGTGCCACCTTTAAGAGCTGTAACGCTCACTGCGAAGGTCCACAGCTTCATTCTTGAAGTCAGCGAGACCATGAACCCACTGGAAGGAACCAACTCTGGACACAATGGGACTTGTGCTCCACAGAACCCACTTTGAGAACCATAGATTGGTCTATGGAACTGCTCTAGTCTTCGTACTTCATTTTCAAGTACAAATCACTAGAATACTATAGATCTTCATAATTCTAGTTAATTTACTTCATGTTTTCAGGTAACAGGGAACTGTTAACTAATTTAAAGATGAGGCTCAGCACTTGAAATAGATTGTCTTAGTGGCCCACAGAGAATCAGCCAGGATTAGGACGTTAATTTCCTGATACCTGTCCTAGGGCCAGTTACCCACCAGGCCCGTCTGCACCCCACTCTAACATTGTTAGTTACATAAATAGGAACCAGTGTTTTAGACTGTTGGGGGAGGGGGGAAATCAGATGCCCCTTTGTACACTAATTAACGCAGGCAGAACAAAAGGCCCAGCTTGGTTTTCAAGTTCAAGTTTGGCTCATATGTGGTCCTCAGTGAAGATTATGATCTTGAATAAATTAAAAACAAAAGTTAAAGAAGTCATAATGAGGTAAAAAAAGGAGTTCAGGATTCTGGCCTTTAAAGACTCGGGGTAAACAGACTTCTCTTTAAAGCTGATGTTCACCTCCCCTCCTCCACTTTACCAGTCCCTCTTTGGAACTTCTGTGTTCCGTCTTCATGATAATTGTTCATTTTTACTTCAGTGAGCCAAGTGGGTAGGTATGTACGTCTGTGGTCTCATGTCGGTGAGCACAAGCCTCATTCACCAAGCTCTGCTGAACTAGGAAAATAGTACATTGAGAAGTCTGGTCAAGTCCACTAAGTCAAAGGGATTTGCACATTTGGCAAAATGCCCTCTTCCTCAGGAATGACCACCGCAGCCTGCTGCCCCAGTCCAGCTTCAGCTTCCTTTTCCTCCAGGGTGCTCAAGGCGAGTGTTCAGGAAGGGAGCACACAGAATCCCCCTGTGTTCATCTCCCCCAGGCCAAGTTCCCAGTACATTCTTGACCAGGGCAGACCAGATGTGGGGAGCTCTGGGGCCCAGTGCGTTTATGCACTAAATGGGACTCTGTATGTATATGCCAAATTAAGTCTGCAGGCAGTCTTTACGAGCACAGTAACCGTTTTGCAGATGTAAAGAAGCTCAAAAGTCCTGTGTATGTTTGTAGTCTCATTCCCTGTAAAGTTTCCATGAGCACATTTCAAGGCCTCTGTACACAGAAATTGAGTTCCTCTGCTCTCACCAGCTTACCTCTTCACTGTATTAAAGTTCGCATCTTATTATTCTGTGTGTGTATGTGTGTACACGCATGCATGCACATGTGTGCATGATGAGTAAGTTCTCAGCTTGGGGCAGCATTGCTGCCCAGGAGACATTTGGCAATGCCTGGAGATATTTTGGTTAGACTTGGGTGGGGCTGGGGGCACATTCTACTAGCATCTAGAGGGTAAAGGTCAGGGATGTTGCTAACCATCTTACAATGCATAGGATGGTTCCTCACAACAAAGAATTATCTGGCCCCAAATGTCCATAGCCGAGGCTGAGAATCCCTGGTGTACATATACACATATTATATATATACATAAATAAAAACATATTCAGTATATATTTATTTACTAGAAGAGGCCTTAGAGACCCATTTTAATTTTAGTTACAGTTGAGGAAACTGAGGCTCAGAGAGGTGAACAGAGTTCCTAATGTCACAAAGCTCTTGAGAAGCATAGCAGGCCCAGAACTTGGGCTTCTGGCTTCTCTGAACAGTGCTTTTTGCAGTGATAATAGTTCTTTCCGAACTACTGCTAGATTGATAACCCTCATTCTTTGGGTGTTCTCTGTGTCCCAGAGGAATATTGCATGCACTACTTTGTTTAGTCCTCAGAATGACCCTGCAAGTAGGAACTGGTTATTCATCCTTTACTCAAGAGGAAATCAAGGCCCAGAGAGGTCAAGATCCTTGCCTGAGGCCATTCAGCAAGCCTGGGGCAGGGACTGGCTTGGAAACCAGATTCACCCAGCCCCTGCCATGTGGCACCACCTCCCCCAGGGCCATGCTGACAGCTTGTGTAAGCCTGAGGGACAAGGCAGTGAAGATGCTGAACTGGGGACCCATGGTGTTCCTTCCAATAGTTGCATTCTGAAGCTCCAGTTTGGAAATGGTTAATAATGCCTGAACCTTGTCCCTAAGAGGCCCTGAGCTATTGAACCCATGAGGTTTTCGGGTCTGCAGCCCTTGCTTAGGAGGCCTCTGGGTGAAGAGCAAGAATGATGGTGGCCAATCTACCTGCAAGGACCAGGGGAGCTGAGTAGGGGCAGGATGGAGGGGCCCTGACTGGCTCTCCTGCCTTCCCCTCCCCGCCTCTCCCTCCTTCCCTCCTTAAGGGAGGTCTCGGGGTTAGTGCGAGGTGAGGGGCAGTTAGTGGTAATTGTTCATCATTTGTGCAGATGGGGGCATGGCTTTTAGAGGTGCCTTCTGGGATGGAGAGAGCCTGGGAACTCAGAATGCTACATGGCGGACAGAGGAAAGCAGGCATTTCCAGGGAAGGAGGAAGGAGTGGAGTTGCTCCTGGGAAGGTCAGCTTTACAGACTCCCGGCCATAGTGGTGTAAGGTGCTGGCTGAGTGGGCAGAAGGCGGGGCAGGGGCTAGGAGAGCTGACAGCAAGTGTGGTGCATGGCCCTCACCGTCCACCCCAGTCTAGTCCAGACTCCTGCTCTGGCTTCTGCAGCCAAACCCAAACGGACTGATAAATGACTTCATTTAACTTCCTGTGCCCACCAGCATGGCACTTTAGAACATAGGAGACCCAGTCCCCTCTGGGAGTCCTCTCTCTCCCCTCTCATTTTGGGTCTGGTGTCCAGGAGACCATGCACATGACTCCGTGTGAAGCTGAAGCCAGTCCAGAACTCCAAGGCCCAAACCCCTGCAGGCTGTTTTAGTGCTTATTCAGTGTATTTTGTCTTGGGGTGATATGAGCCTGTTTAAAAATAATGTCTGCCCAAACTCTTGCCTGAGAGAGGTTGGGGGCAGAAAGAAAGCTCACATTTGAGTCCTAAGAAAAGTCATTGTGTCTCTATTGCCAAAATCATGATAGCTCAGGTCAGGTTAGTTTCAGGGGTGTGATAAAGTTTTTATCTCTTTTGGAAAAAAACTCCCGGGATTTTCTGTCATGGACATATCTTTCATCTACATGTCCAGCTTTAAGAAAATGTGATTATGCCTCTCTGTAAGTGGATAATTGAGCAGAACAGCATGCTAATTTCTCTCTGTCAGGCCTCGGTTGAAGGCCGGCCCTTTGGAGGTGGTCCAGGCCCTGTGGCCACAGCTCACCTACTGAAGGGCCTCCTGGTACTGCCACAAGCTGGGACCCAGCCACACTTTCTGTTTGTCCTCGGAAGGTTTGCTCCACCCTAAGGTAGATCTCTGTTACTGAAGAATGTGTCTTTAAATCTACCTGCATTTCCATCTCTGGTTACAAATTGTCTTAACCCCAGGCAAGTTGCTGTCTCAGAGTTGGCTGCAAGGATGTTGAAGCATAATCCGGCTTTGCAGCACCGTGGACAGTGCGGTTCAGCCTTCGATCAATAAATAGAAGCAGGCTCCAGCTTCAGGAAAAGGGGAGTCCTGGACCGAGAGAGATTGGCATTTGAGACAGGAAACACTTCCTGGTGTTCCTGCAGTGTCTGCGGCTTCTTCCCAGCCTTTTAGGCCTTTCCTAGGGTTTACAGACCACCCCTCGAGCCTGTGTTCTCCTCCTGATGGTGTCCAGGCGCCCGGGGCTCCCTGGGCAGACCATTCACCTCGGGAACCTGGTCTCCTGCTCAGCCTGCAGCTTCTGTAGGTTTAGCTGTCTGTTGGTTGCTCTGGGCTACTCAGGGACCAGTTGTGCAGGCACTGTCCTCTTTTGGCCTTTCTTCCGGCCTTACCAAGTTGTGGTGGTTGTCTGCATGCCCAGTGAAACCTTCTGCAGAAAGGACCAGGAAGGGCACACATTGGCTGCCTGCACTTGGGAAGATCTGAGGGAATGTGAAAGGAAACAGGTTGGCAGTTCCTGGTGCCTTCCAGACCAGTGCCTGCCCTCTTCTTTGCTTGTGGTACTGGCCCTTTGACCTACTGGAGATGGGAGAAGCCCCAGAGAAATTCAAGATCGCCTTCAGGCTTCCTTGACCCAAGGCCTGTGGGAAGGCTTGCGCCCTGGGATGCTTAGGGTGAAGTGTAACATCTGGCCTTCTCCAAGTCCCTCTCACAGCAGGCCTGGCCTGACATCCTGCCGGCCTTGCTGGTTTCCTTCTGCCCTTCACAAAGTCCCTCCTTGCTGGCTTTCTCGTGTGCCAGGGGGGCCCAGCTTCCTCCACAAGCGTCTCTGTTGCTTCCCCCTTTGTTTGGCCCCCTCCTGTCCCCAGGCTCCCTGACCGATGCCCACTGGCTCTGTAGGTTTCACAGGCACCTGGGACACTGTCACATGGTGGGGGAGTTCACGCCATGTCCCATCTCCAGCCAGTGCTTTTCTCCCTCTACCTAAAGGCTTTTTTCCTTTCAAAAATTTTAAATTAGCATACAGAAAGATTGAGTCTTTGGGTATACAGTTTATGAGTTTTAACACATGTACAGATTCATGTAACCACTGCTGTAGTTCCAAATTCCTAAAATCTCCTGTGCCACCCCTTTGTAGTCATGCCTCCTTCCCCCTGGCAGCCACTGCTCTGTTCTCCAACACTCCAACAGAGATTTATTGGCCGCATTGTGTGCATCTTCTGAGAAATGTCCTTGGTACCTTCTGATGTAGGATAGACATGCAAATCACCTCCACTCTCCTGTAGCCTCCCATCTTCCTTGGGATCACAGGCGTGTGTCACCACGCCCAGCAAATTTTCATATTTTTAGTAGAGATGGGGTTTCACCATGTTGGCCAGGCTGGTCTCGAACTCCTGACCTCAGGTGATCAGCCCACCTCAGCCTCCCAAAGTGCTGGGATTGCAGGTGTGAGCTACTGCGCTCGGCCTTATTTTTTGAAGTCTTGGTACACCTTTTTTTTAAAAAAGAAGCAGGCTGGGTGCAGTGGCTCACACCTGTAATCCTAGCACTTTCGGAGGCCGAGGTGGGAGGCTCCTTGCTTGAGCCCAGGAGTTCCAGACCAGTCTGAGCAACAGGGCGAAACCCCATCTCTACAAAAAATACAAAAATTAGCCAGGTGTGGTAGCAAGCCCCTGTCCCAGCTACTCAGGAGGCCAAGGTGGGAGGATCACTTTAGCTTGGGAAGCAGAGGTTGCAGTGAGCCTAGATGCGCCACTGCACTCCAGCCTGGGGGACAGAGCAGGACTCTGTCTCAAAAAGAAAAGAAAAAAGAAGCCGCTTAGTTTTGTTCCAGATCATTTGCAATCATCAGTGAGAACCCGCACATCATTCCTGTTTAATTGGTGTAAAACAGGGGTGGCTGTCGGGGTCTGTCCGTGTGGAGGAATGAGGACCACAGTCCACTGGCCCACAGGTACATGCATGCCCTTAGTGGGCCGACTTCTGGGAATACACCAGCATCCGTAGAGCTAAGGATTTACCATATGCCTTGTCCTCAGAAAAATCGCTTCCCCTGCCCATGTCGCCCTGATTACTGTAACAGCTTCAACGCATGAACCAGATTGTTCTCATTTAATGAAGTGTTGACTCTGGAGTCTCCAGGATAACTTGCAGTTGCCCAATTTCCTGGTGAATTTTCAGGTTCTCTAGTGGTTTGGAGACATGAATGAACTCAGGAATTTTTTAAGGTAAATAAAGTCTATGAAGTGTGATTTACTTTCTTGGTTTTTGGCGCCTGAACTTGAAGTGATGGGCCCTAGCTAGAGGGGCACGGAAGTCAGTCTGAAGGCTGCAGTTATCTTTGCAGCAGGGAGAAGCTGGGCTCTGAGCTGCGAGCAAGGGAGGTGCTTCGGGGCCGGTGGAGCTGCTTCACTGAGCTGGGAGCTCTCCTGCCCACCCCGGGCTTGCTTCCCCTGCCTCCTGGGATGGGGATGGCTGGCCTCAGAGGAAGGGAAAGATTGCTGTTGGCAGAGGATGAACTCAGCCCTGCGGTGTTGGTCTTTGGTCTGGGGAGCCAGGTTAACACGTGAAGCTCAAGGAGCACAGAAGTCCCTGTTTCTATCTTTGTGCAGATTTGGTCCAGGGTAAAAGGATGAGAGTGCCTTTCCACACTGTGGCCTGCGGGTTTGTGGTGATTAACTTGTGGTGGGGCCTGCACTCTAGGGTCATCCACTTGGTCAGGTTGGTGCCAGGATGCTGGCCTGAGAGCAGGAGCCAGGGCTGGAAGCAGGGCTGGGCGTGGCTGGGTCTTTCGAGGCAGAGCTCAGAGGCTTGTGGTGATCAAACAGAGCCGGAGGGGGAACCAGGGGAACAGTCCCACATGGGAAACAGAGGCTGAGGGTCTAGCGAGGCAGGCCTAGCAAGGCAAGCCAGGTGTTGGGCCACAGGCCTGGTGGTCTGCCCTCAAGATAGAGGTTTGGAGAGCAGTGCCCTGAAGTTCCCCCAAAAGTTGAGATTAAAAAAAAAAAAAATCAGAATACACATGCCTGGCTGGGTGTGGTGATGCATGCCTATAGTCCCAGCTACTCTGGAGGCTGAGGCAGGAGGGTTGCTTGAGCCCAGGAGTTTGAGGCTGCAGTGAAGTATGATTACGCCACTGCACCCCACCCTGAGCAACAGAGGGACACCCTCTCTCTCAAAAAAAATAAATAAATAATTGTAAAAAAAGAAAGTCCACATGCCTGACTTCTGTGCCCAGAATCTCTGGACATGGGGCCCTGGAACATACATTTATTCAAAGCTCACTTTTAAAAGTTGGTACATAGGTAGGGTGGCCACAGTGGGATCCCAGGCTGCTCTGTGGATCCAGGTAGAAGGCAGCCCCTGCTGGAAGGTCAGGCACTACTTTACCCAAGCCAGGCCACCCCTTATTAAACACCAGCTTCACTCGAGCAGTGGTTCTCAAATTTTCTTGGTCTGTGAAGACGTATTTTCTCTATTTTTAGCCAAACAGAATGATTTTAGTCCATCATGGGTCAAACCTTCTGATATTCTTTAGTCCCCATGGAAGACATTCTTGTTTCTCCTTTAAGACCATCTCTGGGGTCACCTTCGGTTGCCTTGGGGGTGTTTGAGCCTCTGCCGCAGGGACACTGATAAGGACATGAGTTGTGGTATGCCCCGTTTTGTGTAGCAGCTGACAGTTTGTTTCTGGAATGAGACTGAGCTTCTAGAAGTCTGGGCATTTGGTTCTGGTTCACCTTTGAGCTGCTGGCACGGAGGAGCTTTGTAACACAAGCTTACTGAATTGATGTTTTAGTGAAAGGGAGAAAAGTCCTTTTCAGCTCCCTTTTTCCCACCATTCCCCGCTGTTCATCAGAATTACTCATCCACACATAGCCAGTAAAGGGCGCCGTAGACTGAACCTGCAGGAAACCAGACTCCAGGCAGCCCCAGAGCACACTCCCCAGAACCACTAAAATAAACACAAAATGCACTCTCGCCGGATTCTGAGAAGGAAAGGCCCTCCAAGGTCGTAGGGTCCAGTGGCTCTCAACCCTGGCTGCACATTTGAATCATCTGGGGAGCTTTTTAGAAATGGTCATGCCCAGCCTCCACCCTCAAAGATTTTGATTCAACTGGTCTGGGGTGGGGCTCAGGCTTTGCTGGAATTTTCTAAAAGCTCCCCAGGGGCTTCTAATATGCAGCCAAGTTTGCAAACCACTGCTCTAGTTGAAAGCTCCTCACTGAATATCTGAATGAAAGGATTAAACAGATCCCTGCCTAGTGAGGTATTGGCCCCCCTCCCCCATAAGACCATGGGCTGGTGTTAGAGTTGCCAGCAGTTCATTCCTGGATTCCCTATGCCCCTCCTTCACCCAGTCACATCATCCAACAGACCTACCTTGGACCATCCCTCCTGCCTGACCAGAAGCAGACTCCGAACAGAATCTAATTTCAGATCGATCAGTGGGCAAACATAAAGGATGTGATAAGCTCCAAAGTAAGATTTCCTTGTTTCAGGCCATACGTTTGATTTTGAATGTTGTATTTTTGTATTAATTTGTTAGGGCTGCCATAACAAAGTACCGCATGCTAGGAGACTTAACAGAAAGAGTCATTGTCTCACAGCTCTGGAGGCTGGAAGTCCGAGATCAAGGTGTTGGCAGGGTTGGTTCCCTCTGAGGCTGTGCGGGAGGGATCTGCTCCAGGCCTCTCTCCTTGGCTTGTAGGGGGCTGCCTTCTCCCTGTGTATTCAAACAGTCTTCCCTCTGTGGGTGTCTGTCTCTGTTCCTGCTTTTTATAAGGACAGCAGTCCTATTGGATTAGGGCTTACTCTAATGACCTCATTTAACTTGATTATCTCCTTATGTGGAGACAGGGTCTCCACATAGTACACGTACATAGTATACCCAGTCTCCACATAAGGTCAGCGTCTGAGGTGTACTGGGGGTTAGGACTCCAACATAACTTTTTTTGTTGGGGGTGTATGAGGGGGATTCAATTCAACCCATAACAAATATCTTCCAAGCCGGCCACTTTTGACTGCAGCCTTTAACGGGTAGCTGCATATTTTTTTTTTCTTTACACCCACTCTCACCCTCAAATTGCTCAAAACACCGGAGCCCAGGGCTGGTTGCCTATCAGCGTTCAGCACGAACCTGCCCACTGACTGGCGTCTGCTCCCTGGCTTCTGGGTACACTCAGAGGATGATTGTTTGCATTCGGGCTCCTCCAGAGATGAATATAATTCCCCTAATTTCCTCACAGTGGCAGCAGTGGCTGAAGGGAGAGGTGAACTGTGAGAGATGGGCCCCTCTTGCCTAAGATGAAGGCTGGGGTCGGGCTAGTGTTAAACATCAGCTGGAGAGGATTGTGAAAACTCTTTGGACAAGAGGGGTTTGTTTTAAAGCGAGGCTACTTTGGAATGGACATCTCATTAGTGAACAGGTTGGGGAGTGGCAGGGTTATGGAGAGGAGGAGGCGTTCCGTTCCCGTAGCTATTCTGTATCAACCGCTGGGGTCAGAGGCTCTCAGCCGGAGTCCGCCCACAGACAGAATTCAGGGAAGCTCCAAAAACCTGAATGGAAAGAAATTACATTTTATTTTCACTAACTGAAAATTGGCATTTTCTTCAATTATGAATGTAGACTGTAAACCACACGGACATTAACAGTACTCATGACTGTCACCAATAGCAATTGCAAAGTGAATTTTTAAAAAATGTTTGTGGGTAAATAGTACAGCAATGTATTTATGGGTACATGAAAGCAAAGTTAACTTTTTACAGTGTGGTAGAGTCATTGTAGATGTCTTGATATACTGTTATCCTTAGCAATTCTTAATACTTCAGAATTAAGGTTGTTATGAGATTTGCTGCTAGGTCTTATTTAATATGTTAATTAAATATTACCATGGTGGAAAATTTAAAATATTTTGATAACTGCATTTTACTGTAATTGGTTTCCTTTGCAATGCTGTGTATTTAATTTGTGCATTTAACATCATTCTGTGGAGGCCTCTGTGGGCTTCCCTAGCCTACCAAGGAGGGGTCTGTGGCATTGAAGAGGATAGGGATCCTTGGTTTGCATTTATAGTAACTGTTTCCTGTTCCCAGTCAGTGAATAAATCCTGTAAGTGGAGATAACTCTAGATTACAGTCTTGACCATTGCTTGATTTATTAATAGTTAAATTTACAGCTCCTTTTTTTGGCTCCTTGAGGCTGCCGTGTGTGTGCACACGTGTGCGCCTGTGTAGACTACGGCTTGCCTTCTTTTCAAAGACATCAGAGATTAGGTGATTAGGTAGAAGCTTTTGAACAAGCCCAGCCTTAAATCTGCCCTCCAGTCCTGTTAGATCCTTCTTGGGAAGCTGGTCCCTGTCCCTGGCCAGTCAGTCTCAAGTGAGTGGGGCTGAGAGGAGCTGCAGGCAAAATAAATACCCACTCCTTCCAGAGTTACTTGCCTTGAGACGCGACCTTCTGGGTCACTCTGGAAATGTGCAAACCCTGTTCCAGTGCCCAAGTGGCGTGTGTTGGAGACGCTGAGGCTGGTTGGCTGACAACGCTAAAGCTGGGGTTGGAAGACCTGTTTGGGGCGGCCTGGAAAAACATGTATGGTGCCAGATCATGGGCCCTGGTTGATGTGAAAATAATCTGCTGTAGATCATTAGGTTTATGGAACTTGGTTTGTTTTTTGTTTTAATTCTTATTTTTAAATAATGATAGACTTAGGTTGCAAAAATAGGACATAAGATTCGGGAGAACTTCCTCCAGCTTCCCCAGTGGTGTCATCTTATGTAGCTGAAGTTCAATATCAAAACTAGAACATCAACACTGACACATTACTGTTAACTAGACTACAGACCTTCAGCCCTCACCATTCTTCATGTTTTGTGTGTGTGTGTATGTGTGTGTGTGTAGTTTGTGTGGACAGGTCTATGCAGTTTTATCCCATGTATAAATTTGTGTAACTAACACCACAATCAGATACAGAGCTGTTTTATGGATCTTATTTTAAAACTTGATCGGGAGGCAAATGGCAGTGAGTTTGCATCAGTTCTGCTAAATTGTCCTTTAGCCTCAGGTCACAGTGGTGGTTGTAACATCTGCCTCCTGAGTCACCTGTCTGGTCAGCCTTGGGGCTGGAGGTAGAGATTTGACTGTAGGGCTGAGCCCCAGAGTATTTGGAGTCCAGTGCTAGGTGGGCTATTATTTACAGGGCTCGGCCTGGATCTGGAGCACTGCAGCAGGAGTCTTGGGTGCCAGTGGCCTCTTGCTTCACAGGCACAAGCACTCTGGGGCTAGACCTTGGGAGCAGAGTATGTTTCTCTGGGCTGGAGAGCAGGAATAATGTGAGTGAGGGGCAGGGCACAAGGGCACCAGCTGAGTCCTCAGGGGTTCAGAGAAGAGCTCCAGGCCTCATAGGCAATGAGGGGACAGGTCAGGAATAAATAGAGATGCTCTGACTAGACCTGGGTGGCGTGGTAAGGGTTGTGTAGGGTAAGGTTTTAGCCTGGTGGGCATGGGGGTACCCAGGAGCCCTGCCCCATCCTTCCCATGCACACTGGAACTGACTGTGCTGAGTATAGTCAGATCGGACATCACTGCTGGGCATGGCTTCCTGCAGCCTATAATGTGAGATCCGATTACCACAGTAGATGGGAAGGCATTTGATACAAATCCCAGAGCACACTCAAAAACTAAGGTGGTGGTTTTGTCCCAAAGCTGGTCATGGGTTGATTGTCTCTTTAGCACCTCTCAGTTAACCAGGGTATCTGATTAAGTAGAAAGCTACATTCTCCAACCACAAAAGATAATAATGTTTATACTGTGTCTGGGTTTTATGGTTTTAGATATCTGGCAATGCTGGTGCGTGTATTTTTTTCTTTTTTCAGACGGAGTCTTGCTCTGTCGCCCAGGCTGGAGTGCACTGACGTGATCTCGGCTCACTGCAAGCTCTGCCTCCTGGGTTCACGCCATTCTCCCGCCTCAGCCTCCCGAGTAGCTGGGACTACAGGCGCCGGCCACCACACCCGGCTAATTTTGGTGCATGTATTTCTATTTTTATTTTTCGTTTGCCATTTCTTCCAGTTTCCTTGGTTAAAGTTTTCAGCTAAGTACTTACCTTTATAGTCAGAGATAACGCCTACTCTACACCTGCAAGTATCATTCTCCCACCCTACCTTTTCTCCTGGCTGATTCCAGCAATGTGGGACTGGCTGGGGGGTAAGGGGCTAGCACATGGTACAAGACCAGCTCCCAAGAGCAAGTGTTGGGTGCAACCACTATGGAAAACAGTATAGAGGTTCCTCAAAAAACAAAAAATTCATTAAAAATTAAAGAATTATATGATTCAGCAATCTCATTACTGGGTATATATCCAAAAAAATTGTGAAATCACTGTCAAAGAGACGATCTGTACCCCCACATTCACTGCAGCACTATTCACAATAGCCAGGTTACAGAAACAACCTGAGTATCCGTCGACAGATGAATGGCTAAAGGAAATGTGGGCTCTGCACACAATGGAATATCATTCAGCTTTTTAAAAGAAGGAGCCAGGCATGGTGGTTCATGCCTGTATTCCTCAGCACTTTGGGAGGCTGAGGCAGGAAGATCACTTGAGCCCAGAAGTTCGAGACCAGCCTGGCCAACACAGTGAGACCCCGTGTCTAAGAAAAATACAAAAATAAGCTGAGCATGGTGGCACATGCCCATAGTTTCGGCTACTCGGGAGACTGAGGTGGGAGGATCGCTTGAGCCCAGGAGGTCGAGGCTGCAGTGAGCCAAGATCCCACCACTGTACTCCAGCTTGGGCAACAGAACAAGACCCTATTTCAAAAAAATAAACAAGGAGAAGGAAATCCTGCCGTTTGTGACAACAAATGGATGGACCTGGAGGACATCATGCTAAGTGAAATAAGCTAGTCACAGGACAAATATTGTATGATTCTGCTTGTATGTGGGATCGAAAATAGTCAAACTTAAAGAACGCTGGTTGCCAGGGAATGGGGGAAGAAGGAAATGTGTTGTTCAGTGGGTGTAAAGTTACAGATATGAGATGAGTAAGCTCTACAGCTCCGCTGTACAACATAGTGCCCATAGTTTAGAGTTGGGCACTTACAACTTTATTAAGAGGGTCGATCTCATGTTAAGTGTTCTTACCAAACACACACACACACACACACACACACACACACAAAGGGACACATGGAAGCTTTTGGAGGTGACGATGTGTTTATTACCCTGACCATGGTGATGGTATTATGGGTGTATGCACGTGTTCAAACTCATGAAATTATCTATATTAAATATGTGCAGTTTTTTGGTATATCAATCATACCTCAACAAAATTGTAAAAAACAAAAAAAGAGTAAGTGTGGGAACAGTGAAGATGGAGAAGGAGGGGCAGGGGTGGTTTAACCAGGCAGGCCCTACACTGTCCCTGAGGGGGACACCTCAGGTGGTGTGGGGGTGTCGGGGAGTCATGGAGCTGGGTGCTGCCGAGTCTGAGCACCATCCACCGCCTGGTAGAGCTGCGTGGACTGAACCTGGGAGCTGCAGCCCCAGACAGGCTATCAGAGGAGGGCCACAGGTCCGTCTGTAAATACGACTTTTTTTTTTTTTTTGAGACAGAGCCTCACTCTGTCACCCAGGCTGGAGTGCAGTGGTGCGATCTTGGCTCACTGCAACCTCCGCCTCCCGGGATCAAGTGATTCTCATGCCTCAGCCTTCTGCGTAGCTGGGACTACAGGCACCCACTACCACACCCGGCTAATTTTTGTATTTTTAGTAGAGATGGAGTTTCACCATGTTGGCCAGGCTGGTCTCAAACTCCTGACCTCATGTGATCTACCCACCTTGGCCTCCCAAAGTGCTGGGATTACAGGTGTGAAACACTGTACCCAGTCTAAATATGATTTTTGAAACTAAACTTGTGGCAGGAGGACAGGGTTGCTGCAATCCCAGGACAGAATAAATCTGATTGAGAACCTCCTGCCTCTATTTCCTCCATTCAACTTCCCTTGCCCATTAGTGTCAGTTTCATCTTCCAAAAAACACCATCATTTCATAACTTCATTTCTAGGAAAGCCACAATTGCTCCTTTTCACTTCACACACCAAGTCTAAACTTCCCTGTGTAACTCTCAAGGCTTTCCCCATCTGACCTCACTCGGTCAGGTCAGCCTTCCTTCTCACCAGTCCTTCGTTCAGCAGTCTCTGAACCTTCCCCACTGAACACACCTAGTGCGCTTCTACCTCCTTCCAGACTCTACCCGCCAGCATGCTGGCCTAATAACATTGGCTTTGATGACCTGAACTCCAGATTCGCCTGCTGTCCACAGTTTCTTTCTTTCTTTTTTTTTTTAATGAGATGGAGTTTCGCTCTGTTGCCCAGGCTGGAGTACAGTGGTGCACTCATAGCTCACTGCAACCTCAAAGTCCTGGGCTCAAGTGATCCTCCCACCTCAGCCTCCCAAAGTGCACATTTTCTCATATGTACCTCACAATCGAACACAATTGCCTTTTTATAGGATGTATTATCTTATAACTTCTACCTGTCATTTATCTATGTGTGATTGGTGAACAAGACAAAGCATATTGTGTTGTTCCCTAATTGTTTCAGTGCAGAGGCCATGTCTCCCTAGCCAACGGGAAGGGAGAGATTTTTAACCAAGGCTGTATTTTTTGGTCTGCTCTGGGCACCCGTGCTGCCATGTACCTGCATCTGTGCTTGCTAGGTGACAGTACAACCAGCTCCCGTGATGCAGGGCCACACAGCCCTGGTCTGGGTTCTTCCTTGGCAGACTCGTCCAGCGCAGACTGGAATTTATAATTACAGTAGTCATTAGCCTGGAATGCAAGGGCCTGGCAATCAGGATTTTTTAAGATAATGTTTAGGTTTTACTTGGGCACAAGATAGTTAAACTCATTTTGAGATAACTGTGAAAGATCCAAATTGAAAAAGAAGAGCCAACAATACTTTCTTGTTACTAAAAGTTGATATCGCATAAACCAGCGTTCTGCAAACTTGGATCTAGAGCATGACAAGCTAGCCTTGAAAGATGAATATTTCAGAGAGAGGAGGATGAGATCCCAAGGGCCAGCAGTGTGCTCACTCTCTGGAATAGCTCCTACAGCCCAGTGAGTAGAGTTGTGTACCCCACCTTCCCTTCTTTGTGGAGACTGGAGCTGACTTTGCTCTGCTGGGTCATCTTAGGGTTGGGGCAGACACTGTATCTTCCATAGGTGGATTTCGTTTTCAGAAGCATCAAGCCTGGCATTTTCAACAAAGTGAGCAATCTCACTTTGTAAAATCAAGTCAATTTTGGAGGAGTAAAAGTCATACATATTCATCAAAAGAAAATTGAGCAATATAGAAAATTGAGATATAAAAAAATTTAAGGAGCAAATAGCTATGCTCAGGGTTTGGAGTGCCAAATCATGGGTTTGTTCCTGGTGCCATGCCACTGTGTTCTAAAACAAGCCAGAGCCTCCAATTATAATCAGTAGCTCTTCCTTGGTTCCTTTTGCCACTGCCTTCCTGCTGTTATCCAAAGACTTCTTCCCTTATTGTAAAGGGGGAGGGTTCTCTCTGATTCTTCTTCCTCTCTCTCTCTCACTCTCTCTCTCTGCTAATTGGAGAAACTTCTGTCTCATAAAGATCTTAGTACCCGGACATCCCAGGAAAGAAAAATGGTGCCCAGGAAACCCACTCAGAGTGGAGTTTTGAAAGTGATTTTTTCCCATCTGCCCAGGAAGCCAGCACATAGTAGGTGTGATGCAGTCTCCCTTGCTGCAGCCATTCCCCGACTGGAACCACAACAGAAAGACAACAGATGGGCTGTGGACAAAAGAATTTCCTTGGATTTTCCTGCCTAGGGACATCTTGGAAAATGCATATCTTGAAATTAGTTCTGTAGCCGCTTGTCAAAGGAATAATGAGGCTGTTGGTTTTTTAGACTTTGGGAAGGTGCTTGTTCTCATGCTGCTAATAAAGCCATACCTGAGACTGGGTAATTCATAAAGAAAAAAAGGTTAATGAACTCACAGTTCCACATGGCTGGGGAGGCCTCACAGCAGAAGGAAAAGGAGAAGCAGAGGCACGTCTTACATGGTGGCAGGCAAGAGAGCATGTGCAGGGGAACTCCCCTTTATAAAACCATCAGCTCTCGTGAGACTTATTCACTGTCAGGAGAACAGCATGGGAAAGACCTGCCATCATGATTCAGTTACCTCCCACCGGGTCCCTTCCATGACTCTTGGGAATTATGGGAGCTACAATTCGAGATTTAGGTGGGGTCAGAGCCAAACCACATGAGAAGGATTATGTCAGAATGATTTGGGGGTGCTGTTTTAAAATGCACATCCTGGGATTCACCCCTGTAATTTCTGCTCCAGATAGGACAGGACTGGGAATCCACAACAACTTCTAGGGTGATTCTGACCACAGCCAGGCTTGAGAGCTTTGTGGTGTGTACTGCTACTCACAGGACCGGGCAGTAAACATGAATGAGATGATCTGCCTTTGTCAGAGTCCTTCAGAGCTTCTGTTGTGGGTAAATATTGGGAAAGCCAGTCCTTTTCATAGGGTTCATATGAAATTTTATAAGCCATTTTTATAAGTCAGAAATAGTTGATGGTTAGCAATTCTATGCAGTTTCACTGATAGAACCAGGAAGTGAGGCTGGCTGGGGCTTGGAGTTGACCATCTCCTGCCTGCTAGCTTTGCAGCCTTGGCCAAATAATTTGGACTCTCCAAGCCTCCATCTTGCATCTCCAGAATGGGGATTGTGACATCTCCTTTGCCAGATTCTTGTAAAATGTAGAGTTTACCATGTACATGTCAAGTGTCCCTGGTACCTCAGTAGCTACTGTTTTTATCCTATTGTGATAACCATTCCCATCTTCCCCCCTCCCCCCACACTGCCCTAAACACATCCCGGGTTACTGCCTGAGTCCTCGTAGACCTTGGGGAGACCAGTTTCTCAGTCTTCACTGCTCCTAGGTGTTCTCCCTCACTGTCCAATGAGATGTGCAGTGTCCTCCCCGAGGCCTGTTTGAAATATGTCCTTGATGTTGCCACCAGAAGGCCCTGATTGCAGCCACGTGTCCACCAGGGGAGCCCCGCAGTGCTTCCCACCTCACATCCCACTCAGCCATGTCCAGCTTGGTATACCAACAAGCATCAGACAATGATGTTAGGGCCATGGGGTGCCATTGAGGTAATGGTCGGCCCTCCTCTCCCTTGGAGAGAAGGCAGAATTCTTCCCACTGAGCTGACCTCCCCATGGCCCCTGTGGCCACCACCCCCACACCAACTTTGTTTGATCCATACTTCTTATTCCCAAACTCACTTGGCACACTCTTCTCACACGGCCTTTCACTTGTTCTGTGCCTCCTTCACCTAGAACATTCTTGTTTGTTTGATTGTTTGAGACAGTCTCGCTCTGTCGCCCAGGCTGGAGTGCAGTGGCGCGATCTCGGCTCACAGCAACCTCTGCCTCCCAGGTTCAAGCGATTCTCCTGCCTCAGCCTCCTGAGTAGCTGGGATTATAGGCAGGTGCCACCACGCCTGGCTAGTTTTGTATTTTTAGTAGAGACGGGGTTTCACTATATTGGTCAGGCTGGTCTCGAACTCCTGACCTCAGGTGATCTGCCCGCCTTGGCCTCCCAAAGTGCTAGATTTACAGGCGTGAGCCACCACGCCCGGCCACCTAGAACATTCTTTATCCTTTCACAACTGCAGGCTTGCTCCCCACTTCTTCCCTCCTTTAGTTTAACCGTCACCTCCTCAGTGAGGCCTCCCCTGACCACCCTATTTACAATTGCAACATCCGCCCCACCTCCAGCCCTCTTCACCCCTCTCCTGGATTTATTTGACTCCAGAGCACCCCTGCCATCATTGGTCATTGCCCGTCTCCACTCGCTACCACAGCAACGCCACAAGGGCTTGTTCACTGGTCTACCCCAGCACCCGGACAGTGTCAGCACACTGGAGGTGCCCAAGAAACATTTCTAAAAGAACGAATAAATGAGTGGCAGCAGTATTTTAAAAGATCGAAATTTCCCGCCTTTGCCCACACACACCTTATTTCCTGAGAAAAGTTAAACTTGCCAAATAAATATTCCTTTCAAAAGGAAAATGAAGATAACAAGCTTGTCTTCTCCCCATCTTTTCCTGCTCTGTCTGAGCAGAGGGGCCTCACCGGGTGACTGATTGAAACTATTCATTCCGAGCATTGGCACAAGCACAGACCTGCCCTTGCACAGTTGAGCTGCAGGGGTGTGGAGGAGCAGGGGAGTGGGTACGGAGAGGGTGGGGGGCTCCAAACAGCAGGTAGGTGTTGGCCCACAGCCTGACAGGGAGCACTGGAGACAGGCAGGAGGCAGAAAAACAGAAACAGCACCATGGGGGGATATATAGAAGCACTCTGCGGGGAGGGGGGCTCATGATTTTGATTACAGCACAGGGTACCTATTGATTGAATTATTAATAAAGATTAAATTGAATCACACATACCCTATATATGAAGGCAGGGGAATCGCAAATACATTTATGCCAGTTTTTGTTTTTCAAGAGACAGGGATCTCGAAGTCTCCTAAACTCAAGGGGTCCTCTGGCCTCAGCCTCCTGAGCAGTTGGAACTATAGGCACATACTACGGTGCCTGGTTTAAGCCAGTTTTTAAACAACTTTACTGAGATTTGCATTCCATAGAATTCATTCTTTTTTTTTCTTTCTTTCTTTTTTTTTTGAGACGGAGTCTCTCTCTGTTGCCTAGGCTGGAGTGCAATGGTGCGATCTCGGCTCACTGCAACCTCTGCCTCTTGGGTTCAAGCGATTCTCCTGCCTCGGCCTCCTGAGTAGCTAGGATTACAGACCCACACCACCACGCCTGGCTAATTTTTGTATTTTTAGTAGAGACAAGGTTTCACCATGTTGGTCAGGCTGGTCTTGAACTCCTGATCTTGTGATCCGCCCGCCTCAGCCTCACAAAGTGCTGGGATTACATGCGTGAGCCACCGTGCCCGGCCAGAATTCATTCTTATAAAGGGTACAATTCAGCAGTTTTCAGTATATTCACAGGATTGTGCAACCATCACCACTATCTAAATTTAGAATATTTTCATCACTGCATTAGCAGTCACTTTGTTCTCCTCTCCCCCAACCTTTGGCAGCCACCGGCCTTCTTCTTCTATGTTCTGGACCTGTCATATAAAGAGAATCGTACAGTGTGTGGTCTTTGTGATTGGTGTCTTTCACTTAGCCTGGTGTTTTCAAGGTTCCTCTGTGTCATGGTGTGTATCAGCACTTCCTCCGTTTTTGTTGCCAAATACTGTACTGCATTATCTGGATATACTACATTTTGTTTATCCATTCATCATTTGGGTTCGTTCTACTTCATGGCTACCACTGAGTCATTTGGAAATGTGATGCAAGGCTCAAGGCTAATGGGGTTTCCTCGCTTCCAAAAAAGGGGTGATGTTGCCCACCTGGCAGGTGGGTATGAGGCTCAGCAATGGTACATGCATCTCATTTAGCTGGTCACTGTCGACTCCAAAAATGGTCCTTCCCCCATTTCTGTGGCTGTTCTGTGCTGGTGTGCAATGTGTAAGATGGTCAGTGTTCCTGTGTTTTGACTGGTGATTCAAGTCTGAACTCACTAGCCTAGCACCTGAGAGCCTCCTCATGGGATAGCATCCCCCTGACTCCGCCCGACAACCATCATTTCTCTTCAGTTTTCACTCCTGCCCAACTGGTTTCTTCGCAGTCTATGCCCAGGGCCTCCAGCTTTCTCACACTTGGGCCCTGCTGGGGCATCCAGCCTCTGCTCTTACATCCTCGGGTCACTGCAGGTCCCTGCCCGAGCCTACCTTTCTTCCTCCGGACCTCATATTAGACCAGCTCCTCAGGTCTTTTTGGACATGACCATCTCAAAGTGTTACTATGTTTAAGTGTGTGGTTTTTTGTTTATGTGTGTGATTTTGTGTCTTTGATATCGTTGATTTGCCTTATGGCCTCAACCAAACCCTCACTGTAACATGGCACAGGCAGTGCCATGTGACGACATCCTTGTCCCTGGCCCGCCCGGCGCAGCTCACAGTGGGCTCTCTGTGAATGCTGGCTGGCTCAGTGTCTGGGAGTTGTGAGCCCTTTGCCATGTAACTGGAGAGGGTGGAAGTGTGAATGGAGACACCTGCTCAGTTGTACAATGCTCTTTGGACAGGGGATCAGGTTTAAATCAGTTTGAAGCCTGCTTTACCACCCCCTGCCCCCACAATTGTTATTTCCTGGAAGCATATGGATGGCTGAGCTAGCTGAAAAATTATCCGAATTTTGATAAAAATTTGAACCATGGATTTCCTTTCTGACCATGCCTAGCTGTGTAAATTCCACAGGATAGTAACAGGTGCCCGGCCACCATCCAGCAAGACCTCTGATAACGTCCATGCAGTGGGGAGCCACGGGGGCAAGTGCTTCCCCTCCCTCCTGGTCATAGGCTTGAGCATGGGTAGCCAGGATGGGGGGTGGATGCAACTTGAGATAAGCAAATCGACAACAATGAGGTACACCCCGTTCTTTGTCCTCTTGTCAACTTGTGATTTCCCAATGGATCAGGTAATCCCCAGTAGCAGATAACTCAGTTGAATTTTTTCACTGTTGCTGTTATCTGTATTCATTGTCTGCCTAGATAGTAGTGAACAGAGAAAAAAAGAACATTAAAATAGGAAGCTGGGAATGACAGGAAGAGGGACTGTAGTCCTGGTAAACAAAAGTTGGCTGTAACATGAGCCAGGATATGGAAGCGTGACCAATACTTTGGACTCTCTCAATGCTGGCCCTCTGTGGTTCCTGGCTCTCCTCCCTTTCTCGCTGTCACCAGCCACGTTTAGGTCAGTCTTTGTTTTTGGCTATTGTTCCTGAAGACACATTTATCAGGTGGATCTCTTAAAATCAGGGTTAGGGATTGGAAGTCTAGCTGGGACAATTCCTGTGAAGACAGACTTCCTTCTGATGAAATATTTACTAGCTTTTGTAGGAAGCCATCTCCTCCTCTTTGCTGTGATAAGAGGTACTCCCCACCTTTCTGTCTCATGGCAAGGGTGGAAAATGATGATATTTGTAGGGCATACTGGGGTGAGCCAACAGGCTGGAGGCAGCCAACCCTGGGCATGCAAAGAAGCACCGGTTGGAAGCTCTGGTGTAGCTCTCGTGCAGCAGCAGTCCAGGCCCTGGGACATCTGAGTTTGAGGCTTCAGTCCTCCGCTGACTGACCATATGTTTACACTGCAGCCTGTTGTGGTATGAAATGAGACCTGGAAGCACCTGAGCTCCCCAGTGTCTGCAGGTAGATGATTATTTAATACCCTCTTCCCATACATCTTCATGGTCAGGAGACTGGACCTTGGCAATTCTGTTATTAGACAGCTCCACTCGTAGGGAATTTCTCCCTTATATTTAGCTGTTGTTTTCTCCTCCATTCCACTGTCTGGAGTCCCCATGGCAAGTTCGCATCCTCTTTCATGTCCCTGGCTCCAAAGGCTTTGGTGTCTCCAGGTAAGTAGTTCTCACATGGGCTATGACCCCTCATCCTTCATTATCCTAGAAAAATAATGCTTTTCTGAAAATTGTATATTCCATGGGAAAATCAGTAGATTTTGGAAGCCTGACATCTTAGTCCGTTCTGGCTGCTATAACAAAGTGCTGGCCAGGCGCAGTGGTTCACGCCTGTAATCCCAGGACTTCGGGAGGCCGAGGCAGGTGGATCAGTTGAAGTCAGGAGTTCAGGACCAGCCTGGCCAACATGGTGAAACCTTGTCTCTACTAAAAATACAAAAATTAGCCTGGTGTGGTGGCGGGCACCTGTAATCCAAGCTACTCAGGAGGCTGAGGCAGGAGAATCGCTTAAACCCAGGAGGTGGAGGTTTCAGTGAGCCGAGATCGCACCACTGCACTCCAGCCTGGGTGACAGAGCGAGACTCTGTCTCAAAAAAAAAAAAATCCAACCACAAAGTGCCAGAGGGTGAGTGGACTATAAACTGCAGACATTTATTCTCATAGTTTGGGAGGATAGAGGGTGAGATCAGGGTGGTGGCACTGTCGGGTTTTGGTGAGGACCCTCTTCCAAGTTGCAGACTGCTGACTTCTTGCATTCCTCATACAGTGGAAAGAGAACAAGCCAGCTCTCTGGCCTCTTCTTATAAGGGCACTAATCCCATTCATCAGGGCTCCACCCTCATGACCTAATTACCACCCAAAGGCCCCACCTCCAAATACCATCACATTGGGGATTGGATTTCAACACAGGAATTTGGTGGCAGGGGTGTGGGGCACAAACACCTTATAATATTTGCCATATGTTTTTAAAAAATTTTAAGTATAAAGTCAACATCCACCACACTATATAAAAGAGAGACCTGGAGTGGTGGCTCATGCCTGTATTCTCAGCACTTTGGGAGGTCGAGGAAGAAGGATCACTTGAGCCCAGGCGTTTGAAAGTGGCCTGGGCAAGAAAACAAGACCCCATCTCTACAAAATAATAAAAAACTAGCCAGGTGTGGTGGCGCATGCCTGTAGTCCCAGCTACTCGGGAGTCTGAGGCAGTAGGATTGCTTGAGCCCAGGAGTTTGAGGCTGCAGTGAGCCATGATTGTGCCACTGCACTCCAGCCTGGGCAACAGAGCAAGACCCTGTCTCTAAAAAATAAAAATAAAAAAATGAAAAAAGGGAAAAGACTATTATAATCCTACCACCTAACAAACTGTTTTCATTTGAGTCTTATCTTTGTCTTTATTCTGATGAATTCATATTTTATATAGTTAAAATCAAAGCATAGGTACACAGTTTTGGTGGTTTCTTCATTTCATTATATAATGATTTCCCTCAAAGTTCTAGGCATTGTAAGATGAAGACGACAGAACACAGATATCATGTAGCTGCAGTAAGCATTGGGATGGCTGCACACCATTCTGTGGAACGGATATAGAGTCATTTGTTAACCAGTGATACTGACAGAGAGCAAGCAGATCAGTGAAGACAGGAGCAGGGCCCCCGAGCCCTGAGAAAAAGCAGGGACCTTGCCAGGTGAGGAAAAAAATGGTATGAGGTAGGGCTACACTACGCTCCCAGAGACGTCTCCATGGACAGTGAGCTCTTTAGAGGGGAAAGGAGTAAGCTTTTGAACCATTTGAATTATTTAGAAGAAAAAAACACAGTGCCTTTCTTACACACTTTTCAGAATTTCCTGTGTTTTCACCTGCCATTAGCTGGTTACTGTTTGGGCTTCCTTTCATGGTGGTAAACACAGTTTGTTTTGTTTAGCCATTTCCTTCCCCCTCAAATACCAACACAGATCGATTCAGTCTTTGCCTGAGTCATACATGGTTCATGTGTCTCTTTCCTTCCATCTATCTCCCCTTAATTCACACTATTTACTGAACTCCTCCTGTGCACCCAAGTCTCCAGAAGGAGCTGGAGAAGGAGCAGGGTGGCAGGGGTGGGAAGGGGACAGCTGTGTGGAAGGCAGCGGGGCTGGAATCCTGGCATCTAGGCCCTTTCACGCTCCCACTCAGAGGGCTCTCTCTTCAGGCCAGAAATGCTGATATTTAATGAGCACTTACTAGATGGTTATTTGTCCATTTTATAGACAGGGAAATTGAGGCCTGCCAGTGTTAATTGACCTTTCTACGGCCTAGAATCTGAAGTTGGTGCAGCCTCACTGAAGCCCTGGCTCAGCCATGGTTGCCACCCATCCTGTCTGAGCTTTGAGAACCACGGAGACAAGACAGGCGGCAGGGCTGTGATTTTAGACACTCTTGTCTTAGGAGTCTCAAGGTGGGGGTCACTTTGGAGCCTCAGCCAACCACACTGTGACTGGATCTCCTGCCTACAGCCTGTTTCAAAGGGAAGTGGAGTTTAGGGAGACAGTCAAGAGGATGGATGGAAGAAAGGGGCTGGTTAACCTGAGAGGAGAGAAAGTAACTACCCACCCGTCAGAGCCTGGGGCTGATAAGGGAGGGCTCCTGGAAGACAGAGCTAGTGCTTCTCTCCACCTCTGAGCTGCTTTCCCTCCAGGGCCACTGGCTTCTGCAGGCGTTGTTGTCTTTTGCTCCTTAACAGCAAAAAGAGACTAATTGCCTTTATTGCCATGTTAAAATCAATAGAGCCACTCACCCTGAGTTCAAAATGATACGACCTAGGGAATGAAATTGGGACCACCTGTGGTTTGTTTCCTATTAGCCAGGCACAGAACAGTTTCTTGTTTCCCTTGGAATGAAACACAACCTGAGTCCTGGAGGAATAGTTCTCAAATGCATCCGGATCTCCTGGAGAGCCTGTTAACACACAAGCTGAGCTCCATTCCCAGAGTGTTTGATTCGGGGATTCTGGGGTGGGGCCCTGAGAATTTGTATTTCTAAGTTCTCAGGTGATGCAGATGCTGCTGGTCCCAGATGGGACTCTGAGAACCTCTATACTAGGTCATCTCTCAGACTTGGGCCTTTGTTCTCATCTTCCCCCTCCAAAACCTAACATAATCCACTACATGTGGTAGAGAGCCATCAAAAAGAGAGTTTCAGTCAAGGGGCTCTGGCTAAGTCCTGGAGCTGAGCTGCCCCCTCCCTTGCTCTGCTCACACCTTTCACCCCTCAGACTGAAACCCTCCATTACCTGCTGCTATGCAGGGATTAGGATTAGAACAGGGCTGAGTGGGCTGGTACGGGGAGGGCCCTGCTGTGGTGTTGGTTTAGCTCCTTTTAGCACAAGGAATTTGATGAGCTAAGCATTTTCCATGGCAAATGCATAAAAAAGATTTCTTACCATTTTTTGAAAGAAAGAAATATATCCTTTCTCTTGAGTCATCACTATTGTTAGTTGCTGAATGAAAAAAAAAAGACTTAAAGCTCTGTTCTTTGAACACTTTTCTCTGGGTGCCTTTCTGTAGCTGTAGAAGATCTCTTGGGTTAGTTTTTAATAATTGTTAATGGCTTCACACATAGGGGGTGTCTTGCCCTCCTGTGTAGGGTGTCACTGCCCAGGACATGGCTTAGCCGGGTCCTGGGAACAGCTGTAAGGACTGTTGGAGAAAGGGGCAGGGGGCACCGGCTGGGGAGAGGGCCGAGAAGATCTCCTTTGAGAGATGGGGAGGGAGATGTGAGGCTGAGAATCTAGTATTGAGTTTCTAAACTTCTGATCTGCAAAGTGGTTTTTTTTTGTTGTTGTTTTTTTTTTTTTTTTTTTTTTTTTTGGTAAAGACAGGGTCTTGCTATGTTGTATGTTACCCAGGCTGGTCTTGAGCTCCTGGCCTCAAGTGATTGTCCCGCCTTGGCCTCCCATAATGTTGGGATTACAGATGTGAGCTACGGTGCCCCAAAGTGCTCTTTTTGTTGAACAGTGTGTGAGCCCAGCTACCTGGAGGGTGTGTCTACCTGCCTGACCCTCAGCCATCGCAGCCTCATGATGGCTACACCCCACACATTATCATACCCCTCAAATGTGCCTTCCAGCCCCACACAGATTTCTTGTGGTTCCCATCCTGGTGAATCTTGTCAGTTATCCACATTACAGACCTCAGTGGAATCTTCCACACCACCTGGCTCACGATGGTCTCTGCTCCTTGCCTTTCACGTTCTTCAGAGGCTAGTGACCTCCTAAAGTGAGGATTGAGGAAATAACAACCACGATAAGAGTTACAGCTGACCCTGGAGTGTTTCCTGTGCACCAGGAGCCCGTTCCAAGTATCTGTATTTATTCACTCGTGTCATCTGTAGCAGCCCCAATACATAGGTTAGGACCTGTCACTAGTCCCATTTATCGGTAAGGAAGCTGAGGTGCTGGGAGGTTGCATGATGTGCTGAGCATCTCACAGCCAGCAAATAGCAAGTAGCTAGACTGCTTCCTCCCTGGCAGGTCTGAAGCACATGATTCCTAGCCCCAGCCTTCCTAAGGGCCCCTAACAGACAGTAGCCTTCCCCTGGCATCCAGAGTGGCTCTGCTGACTGGAGCAGTCAACTGTTTCTCCTCTGCAGTTCCTGAAGGAAGGAGAAAAGGGGGAGGCTGGTGGGTTCAGGTTTCATAGACCTAAGAGGCCAGCTGCCCTGTGACCCCTCCTGAGTTGGGGCTTCTTTTGGGGGATTAGGGAGGAGAGTTATAAGAGAAAGAGGTGCAGAGAGCAGGGAGCACCTGAGAGAGGGCTGGAAGAAGTGGTAAATAGATGGACCTGCCCAATGAGAGTAGCCAGCGTGTGCATGTGAGGGGCAGGTAGCACAGAGGGAATGTATTCCTTGTCTAACTTGGCATATAGCCAAAAGCTAGGTGTAAGTGAGTAAACTATAGCCTTCAAAACGGCCCTGGGGAAAGGCCCTGCTTTGGAGGGTAGAAGGAGGTATAGGAGACTCCCAGAGGTACGGGTGTGCCTCCCTGCTGGGTGTGGGCCCGCCTGCTGGGGGCAGCAGCAAAAGGAAGCAAGTAGCCCGGAGGAAAAAAAGAACTATGTGTGTGACTGTGTGGTGGCCAGGAGAGAGGGAGAGGGTTCAGCACACACAGGGAACACCAGGCAGCTCCCAGAGCCAAGGGGAAGCATTCCTTTTTGTAGTTGAATGATCCCAGGGGAGCAAAAGGCTGGCTGGAGGAGAGGGAGAGGAATTCTGCTTGGAGGAGAAGGTCTGGGGCCAAACTGTCCCCAGCTAAGGTGACTGGTCCGTGTGTCTGCATCTTAAATCTGAGACCATTGGTTCCTTTGCGCCTGTGTAGTATCCTCAGGGAGGGTTCCCAGGGCGCTCATCTGGTGTTGCCCCTCTTTAAGGCACCTCACTCATTGACCATTAAGCAAGCATTGAGTGGGTGTCAATTTAACAAGTGTCTTGTGTTCGGTGCCAAGGCCAGGGGTATGTACAAGGCATGCTGAATGCAGCCCCTGCCACAAGATCCATATTTCGATAGGGAGGGAGATGCAGAACTTTGTGTAAAACTGAAACCTTATGGGGTGGGCCCTGTCGTGTCTAAGGCCACACTGGGAGTCTCAGATCCTGCCAAAGGACAGGGGAAAAGGGAGCAGCTGGTGGACATGGGGAAGAGGCAGGATGGACGGGGCGCCTGAAGGAGTTAAGTGGGATTTCGGTTGGAGAGGAAAAGCAAAGATGGCAGGGAGAGATGAGGCCCTCAAAACTGAGCTTGTTCGTCAGATGGGAGATGGACATCCAAGCCTCTCCATGAGGTCTGGCACGTGATCTGGGGCACGGTCTGTTCTGCAGTCATAGCTGCTGGCCTGGGGGACCTGCAGGCAGAGTCCCTGATACTCACTCTCTGTGAGTTAAGGCCAGACGCAGGCTTCAGACACCTTTAACTGAGAAGCAGGTGGGTGCTGGCCTGGGGTGCCAGGAGCTGAGGGTAGAAGGAATGTATTAATGCCAGCAGCTGCTCTCTGATCCTGGCCCTCTGTGACTTCCTATTCACCCATTGTAGCATACCAGCCAGACTGTGAAGGAATGAATGAAGTGGGTAGAGAGGTTCCCGGTCAGGCTGTTCCAGGCAGGATAAGATAACCCTGGTTCTCTGCACTCCAGAGAACTTGTGCTACCAGCTTTTGATGCTAGAAAACCCCAGGTGGGAAATGGCCCTCTGAGTAGACTGGACATGAAGCTGGTGATGATTACTGCTTCAGTAGGGACAGAATAACCACTTTCAAAATAACACCCCAAATGGCTTAGCACAATACAAGTTGATTTCTCTCCCCGTCATGGTCCAATGCAAGTCTGCATCAGCACTGCCTGTTCATTCAGGAACCCAGATCTTCCTGTCTAAGAGCTCTGCTGTCTTCCTGAGTGGTGGCTCCCACTTGGAGTGTCAGAATCACCTGAGGACTTGTGAAAATACATTGCTGGGTCCCCACCTCCAGAGGAAAGGTCCTGAGAATCTGCATTGCCAACAAGTTCTCAGAGGATGCCGATGCTGCTGGTCCAGGGAGCACACTGAGAATCCCCGCTCTAGGGCTTCGTGGTTCCCCACTAGAGCTTCTGCTTCAAGGGGTGAGAGAGAGCAGAAGTCAGACACAATGGCCCCACTTCACTCCAAGGAAGCCTGAGAAATGTAGTCCTTTTGTGCACCCAGGAGGAAAATCAAATGGTATTGTCTGTGCCACAGTGAAAAGGGGCAGCACAGAGCCTGGTTTAACCTGGTCTCTGCCTGAAATACTAGATATCAAAATGCATTTCAAATGGATGGGCAAGTCAGCCAAGAGTGTCACTGACTCATAGGCATACATGCCTTTCAAGAAGGCAGATCATGAATGGAGGTCATTACTAATGTATAACTTGTCCTATTGTGCTAGCACCAAGGGGAGTCACCTAGGACTTGGGTTCCTAGGATGGATGGCCCGTGGTGTCCCTAGTCCAAGCTTTATATCCTAGGCCTAGGGAAGAATGTGTCAGACAGTAGTCAGATCATCATTGGACCTGATGGACTTTGCTTCTGACATTTCCATGATTTTGACATGTCTTTCTTGGTGTCTTTGTTGCCTGGTGTCTCTCAGAGCCCATAACCCTGCTGGCTTGAATAAGGCAGTAGGTGTTTTATATTCAGAATCTTAGCCATGGTGAATAAGCATGTCATATATAGTTCAGCCCTGATTTTGGGGAAAATCATCGGGCGAGTCAGCAGGTTTATGTC
Organism: Pan paniscus; assembly: GCF_029289425.2. Taxonomy (NCBI): domain Eukaryota; kingdom Metazoa; phylum Chordata; class Mammalia; order Primates; family Hominidae; genus Pan; species Pan paniscus. Next base: position 41,199,059 of record NC_073261.2, on the reverse strand, counting down.
TGTGCCGAGCATTCTGGAGGATGTAAGAGAACATGACTCCAGGCTGTTTGGAGAGGCAAAAGCAACCCAAATAAAGTAAGTGAAGACTTAGTGCAGACTGCAAGTGTATTAGCCAGAGGTGGCATTACAGAGCCCAGCTCAGGATACGGAATGGCTCCAGCAACTCTGTACTGCTCAACCCACTTCTGGAGCTTCAGGCTTAGTTCTAGGAGCTGCAGTTTCACCAGGACTTAGACAAACAGATGATAGCAAGGGTCTGGGAGGCCTCTGCCTGGAGAAGAGGGAAAGTCAAGGGGCATTTCAGCCATTGAAATCTTTGTAAAGTTGGGTCGTGGTTGTGGGAACAGAGGTGATACAAGGTGTCATTCCAGGAAGGAAAGCTAGGCCTAAGTTCTCCTCTTCTCAGTGGAGTGAGGTTGTTTTTTGTCTTGGGGTATGTAGGCACCAGAACTGTTCACACAGTTCGGCAGATTTCATGTTAAGGAAATGACTTTGGGAAGAAAAGGAGGTGTCCATGTGGGTTAGAAATCTGGAAGGACATTTTCCATGGAGCGAGCCTTTAGCCAAGCTCTAAAGGCCAGGTAGGATTTGGGTGAGCAGGAGGAGAGGACACTCCAGTCAGCAGATGGGCAGTGAGGCGGGGAAGAAAGGCGGAACCAGGCCTGGTATCAGAGCTGGGGCTGGCAGGGGAGAGGCAGTGTTTGGGAAAGTGGAGTCCGCCTGAAGATTGTGGGACCTTCCGTGGGGAAGGTAACCCGGAAGCGGTTTCAGATTGGGTATTGGAGGAGAATGAGCGGACAAGGAGCAAATTTAAGAGCCAGCTTTCAGGAAATAGGTCTATAGTCCTTGGTGGTTCTGGTGTCTAGACGATGCTGTTGATTATGAAGTCTCTTTGCAGCCCCAGCCCTTGGAGCATGCAGGTGGGAGGCCAGATTCCTCACCTGGAGAGCTCCGCAGAAGATGACCTCATCAACCTACCCTTTTCTTGGCCCATCTTCATGGTGTGTAAGGACAAGGCTGCAGCACTTGGACCCTCTCTCAGGGGATGCTGCTGTGCTTAGACTGAGGTGGCCCTGCTGATGTTCCCTGCCCTTGGTATAGGGGCGGGACAAGGCTAGGGAAACTAACAGCTGTGCTCCCCTCTCTTCTACCTGGGCTAGGTCTTTGCTGTTCAGTTTGGCCAGGCGGGCTGGGCTGTCACATGAGTGATCCCTTCTGATCCTCACAGCACCCTTACAAGGCAAAGACTCTTAGCAGCCAATCTGTTTTGTTTCTGACTGAAACAAGCTCAGAGAGTCAAGGGCCTGGCCCAGGGTGTCACAGCAAAGTTCAGTGACAGGTTCTACCTGTGTCTTAGTTCTCTGACTCCACATCTAGAGCTTGTTCTCTTCCACCATTCAAGATCTTTTATAGCCCCAGATGAAGAATTTCATGTTTCTTAGGAAAGTGACTACCTGGGCAAGGACTTAGCGACGCCTGAGAAATTAGCTTCAGGAGAGTGTGCCCTAGTAATGATAAGTGACGTAATAACCAGCCTGTATTGAGGGTCTACTCTGTGCCAGGCCAGCGTTTGAACTCATGAATCTGCATCACAGCATTTTTTTTTTTTAAGAGATGGTGTGTTGCTCTGTCACCCAGGCTGGAGTGCAGTGGTGCTATCGTAGCTCACTGTAGCCTCAAACTCCTAGGCTAAAGCGATCCCCCTGCCTCAGCCACCCCATTAGCTGGGACTACAAGCAAGTGCCACCACACTCAGCAACATCACGTCTTACAGAAGAGGAAATGGGAGGCACAGAGAAGAGAGAGGTTAAATGAGCTGTCTGGGGTCACACAGGTAGAGCCAGTCTCAAGCAGGAGCCAGCCGATAGTCTCACACTGAACCACAGGGCAGCCAGAGCTCCTCATGGAAGCTCGCTTGTTTATGTGGCCCAGCTCCAGAGAGGGTTGTCCTGTCTATCTCTGCTTGTGGGTTTTCTGGGGAGGCTGCATTGGAGAGAGAGGATGTGTCTCAGCCTGACACACCACACTCTGCTGAGGTTGTGGCAGCCCCTGGCTTGGGGTTAGGACATCTTAGGAAGTGGCAGCTCACGCCTGTGGCGGGTTTTTGTGATGGGCTGATAGAGAGGAAGGTGGTCAGAACTGGGAGGGCCCTCACTGTGCGGGTAGCTCCATGTTGGTGGAGGCCTCCTAGTCTGATTGTATGCACTGCTGCCTCATTTAACTTGAGACTTAGATCCTCGGAGCAGCCTGCCAGGAGATACGAGTTTACCTCCCAGTCAGGAGACAACACAGGGGATTTTTTTTTTTTTTTTTTGAGACGGAGTCTCGCTCTGTCGCCTAGGCTGGAGTGCAGTGGTGCAATCTCGGCTCACTGCAAGCTCCGCCTCCCAGGTTCACTCCGTTCTCCTGCCTCAGCCTCCCGAGTAGCTGGGACTACAGGTGCCTGCCACCACGCCTGGCTAGTTTTTTGTATTTTTTAGTAGAGACGGGGTTTCATCGTGTTAGCCAGGATGGTCTCAATCTCCTGACCTCGTGATCCGCCTGCCTCGGCCTCCCAGAGTGCTGGGATTACAAGCGTGAGCCACCGCGCCCGGCCGCAGGGGACTTTATTTTAGAGCCCGATCAAAGTAACATGGAAAAGCTAAAGGTTCTCTGAGCTGCAGTGGCTCCTCCTTTCCATGAGGGGGCGCCATCCGGAGTCAGCGCTTCCTCTGAACACATCCCACTTGAATGGGACAGGCAGCCATGGTAGCCATAGAGCATATGGGCCCACACTGCTTGCATTTAAATTTTCACTCCCGTTGTTTCCATGATGAGCATTCCTCAGGTTCTATGCCATAAATTTATAATTTGGGAAATATGGTCACCACTACCATATGGCTCCCATTGTGTCTTCTAATTTAGCAAAGATGATAAATTTGTTTCCTGAAAATTTTAGGGTTAAAAGCATTCAATTGGATTTGATTCGTTGGGAGTTGGTGATGTGCCTGATGTATCTGTAACAGGAATATCCCATTCTTCAACCATGCTGCACACAGAGTTAGGAGTCCCAAAGAAGGCATTTGCCTGAATAATTCCATAAAATGTGTATGTAAAAGAAGTCATAAACGGAGGAAGGAAAATACTAGGTAGGTAATAAAGACATTTTTCATACTTTTATCCTGTTTGGAATATAAATTCTTTGTTCTCAGCTAGATTTGTACTATACTAATGAGGAAAGGTCAACAACAACGAACTGCCACCCTTTGACATGTATATACACTCCTTTTCTTTGCATGTGAGTTGGTGGATACCATGTATAAATGTCTGCACATGTTGGCTGAGTGTAGTTTGGTGAACATACTCCATCCCCTGCCCCCAGCCCTGACTAAGATGCAGCACCAGATACACATTTTGGAAGAACTGACCTTATTGTTGTCAAGTAGGTGGAACTTGTCAGAACGTCATCTTTTTCCTCTTACCCCTCCCACCCTCATTCATTCTCCAAGTGCCCTTTTCATTTCACTTCCTTTTAGATCCTCCTCTCAGCTGTCAGCTAAAGAAGACCTGATACTCTGATTCACCCCAAGATTCAAAGCTCTCATTTCTTATCTCTCCCAGAAGAATTTTCTGGATGAGCCTTTAAGCCAAAGGTATGACTGTCTAATAGCGGAATTTCAGTCATCTGGGACAGACTAGATGGGGAGATGTTAAGGAAAGAGACTCTTCCTGGTGTACCCAGAATTATAGAACTCAGATGTCCTCATGTGCCCTGTGTTTCTTGCTAAAAGTTGTATAGTTTTGTGTTTTACATTGAAGTCTTAAGTCTTACATTTAAGATCCATTTTGAGTTACTTTTCATATAAGGTGTAATGTTTAGGTTGAGGTTGATTTTTTTTCCCCCTCCTGTGGATGTCCACTTGCTGTAGCACACTTTGTTGAAAGGACTACCTCTCACCATTGAATTGTTTTTACACCTTTGTAAAAAAGCAAGTAGGCAATTTGTGTTCTCTATTGTGTTCCATTGATCTCCATGTCTAGCCCTCTACCAAGACCATGCTGTCACAGTTACTGGAGCTATATAGTAAGCCTTAACACTGGGAAGAGAGATTCCTTTATTCTTTTTCAAAATAGTTTTGGCTCTTCTAGGGCCTTTCTCTTATGTTCACAAGGAAACTTATACATGTGAATGTTCATAACACCTTCATTCAAAATAGCCTCAATCTGGAAACTATCCAGATGTTCTTCAGTGGTGTATGGTTGACCAAACTGTGGTATATCTATACCATGGAATACAGCAATAAAAAAGAAAAAATTATTGATCACATGCAACAATATAGGCGAGCCTCAAGGAAATGATGCTGAACGAAAAAGTCAGTCTCCAAAGGTTATATACTGCATTTGCCATTTATATAACATTCGTGAAATGACAAAATTATAGCGAGGGGGAACAGATGAGTGGTTGCCAGGTGCTAGGGATGAGGGGAATAAGGGATAGGTGTTGCTCAAAAGGGGTAGCATGAGAGAATCTGGTGGTAATGGTACAGTTTAGTATTTTGATTGTGGTTGTTACACAAAGCTACACATGTGACAAAATTACATAGGGCTACACATACACACACACACACGAGTGTTTGTAAAACTGGTGAAATCTGAGTAAGTTCTGTGGAGTGCGCCAATCTCAATATCCTAGTTTTGATAGCATGCTAGTTAGCTATGCAAGACGTTAACATCGGGGGAGGCTAGGCTAGATGCTTGGAACCTCCCTGTACACTTTTTTTCCAACTTCCTATGAATCTATAATCATTTTGAAATAAAAAGTTAAAACAATGTTACATTCTGTTTATGTCACATCAAGAATGGCAAACCTGTAAAAATATGGACGTACAGTTGCCTCTGCAAAAGGAGGCTTCATCTGATTTCATAACATTTTATTTGTTTAGAAAAACCTGGTCTTGAAGCAAACATAACAAAATGTTAACATTTGTGAATTTAGGATGATGGATTTTATTTGTTGTGTTTTTCCCTGTCCTTTATTATGTGTTTGAATCATTCCATTATTTAAAAAATAAAATAAATGTAAACAAAAGCAATAATTATGCCAGGGTATGTATCTCCCTGGTATCTTGGTCCACTCACAAAAGTGGTCTGAATGTTTAATATTTCCTTAGTAAAACTGCTACTTGGTCACAGGCTTCTCTCCATGAATTACTAACTCCGGGTTGGGAAGCCTAAGAACATAATCCATCTTTTTTATTATGACAAGCTAATTTAATTTTAATTGCTCCTTATAGTATTGCATTATGAGGAGGAACTATCTTTAATTATCTTTATGGGGGGATGTTTCTAAAGTAATGTGATCTCAGAAGCAGAGCATCGTCCCTTCCAAAGTAGCCACCTGACTGTGAACTTAAAATATTTGTGTGCAACAGTGTAAATAGACTTCTCTGCTCCTCCAACTGATGGAGGCTGCCCTTCCCCCCAAAGCAATTAAAAGAATTCCAGATGGGTGATTCTCCCCTTCCTGGTCCTATTTAAAAATACAAGTGTCGCTTCGGGGATTTTTTTTTTTTTTTTCCTGGAATATACCAAGTGAGTGACACAAGAATTGGGACTCTCCATTCCTGATTTAAATATTGGCCGTGTCCTTTTGAGATCATTTTTCTTGGTGACATGTTAGACAATCTCAGGTCAGTCTGTGTCCTTAAAGATCACTGTGGGTGTCAGGAATGCTGCTTACAGATGTACATGATGGGCACATGGAGGCGCCCTTCAGGGCCTTTGGCTCAGATCCCCATCCTGCTCTTAAAGAAAAGGGCATTCTGTTATTTATTTGTTGGATTTTAATTTCTGCCTCTAGCCCTCTAAGGCTTCTCCATGTAGTGCCATCCTCTGCTGCTGTTACCACCATCAGGGGTGGGGGTGGGGGTGCTGTACAGTTGGCGGCCAGAGGATGCCATTGAAAAGTGGAGAAGTCTTCACACTGCTCTTTGTGGAAGGACGGCCTCCCTTCCCGTGGGCAAACCCCGGGGCTGGAGCCCTCCCGGCTGCCCAGTGGCTTTTGTGTGTGTGCAGCTTTCAGCTCCTGTCCATCAGGCTGAAAGGGCCCATTCAGGGGCATTCATGCGCCTCCGAGACCCCGGCCGCCTGGACACAATCAGCTGAGAGGGGCGCTGCGAGCCTTGCACATGAGAATGCGCCCACTTGGCCTGCCTCCAATTGTTTGGAGGAGCCCAGGGCCCGGGAGTGAGCCCAGAGGAATGACACTGGACAGCCACTTGGGGTTCATTCATTCTGTGCACTTGGAGCCTCTGGAAGGGAGGGGTGGGAATACCTTGCAGTGAGCTGGGAATGAGCAAGTTCAGGGCTGCTAGGACTTATCTTTGGTCCTGACCTTCAGCTTTTATCTTTGTGTACACCTCTTGGAGCCCCTGCTTAAGGGTAGAGACCTTGTCTTCTTTATCTTTATAGTCCCACATACCTGAGGCACTCAGTAAGTCCTTGTTGAAGGAGTGAACTACATTGCTGCTCCTTTCATATAGCCCCAGGCACACTGATGTACTTTACTGTCCTTTGAAGAGGCCACAGAATATTTTGCCTCTTGGGGTGTGATCACCTTACTGAAAAGACTGGGCTCACCTCTTAGGTCAAGGAGAGTAGACTTTGAGATCTTGGAGGGACGAAGGACATTTTCAAGGTGGGAAGTTGCCGTAGAACAGAGTGCTGATGGCCAGGGATCTGCATTTGGAATTTGAGAGGCTGAGTAATGAGCGCCATAGGCCTCTGCAGAGGCCAGCCTTGGGTGGCTGGTTTGCAGGAAAGGGCAGGACCTGGTGCTGACTTGGAACCAGTTGGTGGTAGATGTGGAGATGGGAGAATGGACTTCATGGACACTTACCATATGGCAGCCAACACCCTGGGAACCTCTGGCACCTGATGACTGACCTAGGAACATGGGGGAATGAAAAGCACAGGCTGAGATGCTAAGGAACCTTTGTGTTTCTTAGTTTTACAAAATTGTGTTTAAGGATCACAGCAGCAGCAGTCACAGTAGTAGCCAAAGAGATAGTAGAATCTTCTATTTATTGGGAACTTACTGGACTGAGAGCTTTGTACATAATACTTCACTGACTTAAGCTGTTCTGTTGTTATATACACCCACATATGAGTGGTAAGTGCTGCAGGCATTTTAAGGTAGGAAAGGTTATTATTCCCATTTATGGACGCAATACCTGAGGCTCAGAAATATTAAGTGGCTTCCCAAGGTGAGTGGCAGAGCTTCAGTGGAAATGGGGGCTTAGGCTCTTAGCAACTGAGGCGAGGGCTGCTGCCAGCATTAATGACTCTGGTGCAGTGAACTGAGTTATCTTTATAATTTCTCCTTCAATTTTAAGTGTTAAGAAAGAAGGAAGAAAAGGAAACATACCTCTACTAGTCTTTAAGAGCCTTATAACTTATTTGGAGAAACGCAGCACACAATATAGAAACACTTTCCAAGCTGCCAGTGCCGAGTGGCGGTATCAATGCTGAGGACGGATAGGGAAAAGCTTTCCTACTTGTCACATACCCTGGGGAGGTGATCACAAACCCACTGCATGGCCTTCCTCCCAAGGAAGGAGTTAGGTTGCCCCATGGCTAAGGGAGGGATGTAGAACCACTTAACAGAACATTGGTTTCAAACCCTCTGGTCCCGCCAGCTTCTTCTGTTAGGCACAGGTGCTATGTGACATCTCACAGACCCTGATCTGGTGCCAGCCCAGGCCAGATCACCAAACCCTGCCTGGCCTCAGCTCCCTGCACTATGCAATGGTATAGAAGTGGGATGGCACCTCTCATAGGGTTAGTTAGTATTTGCATGCTGTGTGCTCTGTACTACTCTGTTTAGTGCATTTAGAAGTTGATTTCCTCGGCCAGGCACGTGACTCATGCCTGTAATCCCAGCACTTTCGGAGGCTGAGGAGGGCAGATCATGAGGTCAGGAGTTCGAGACCAGCCTGATCAACATGGTGAAACTCTGTCGCTGCTAAAAATACAAAGATTAGGTGGGTGTGGTGGCAGGTGCCTGTAATCCCAGCTACTCGGAAGGCTGAGGCAGGAGAATCACTTGCAGCTGGAAGGCAGAGGTTGCAGTGAGCTGAGATTTTGCCACTGCACTCCAGCCTGGGCAACAAGAGTGAAACTCTGTCTCAAAAAAAAAAAAAAGAAGTTTATTTTATTTCCTCATTGGATGTGACCAACTTCCTACAAAGGGAAGAAACTTCATCTTCAGGTCCCTAGGATAAAGCTTTTCATAGGGAGGGGACAAAAATTTAACTCCAGGTCACCAAGAGAAGTCATTTTGCAGCATGGAACTTGGTGCACTTTTGTTTTCACTATGGTCCCAGAATCCATTTGTCCTCTGACAAGGGGACTCTGTGCTGCATAGGGCTGGGTGTTCCAGCTATGTAGCCCTGTGCCTGATGGCAGGTACAGCCACAGTTAGCTGAGGGGCAGTGGTCTCCATTCAGAGGTCTGCTTCCTTCTACCCTATTTCACCCTAATGAAGATATGTCATCTTGCAAATGACTACATGTTTTCTATCCTCCTCATTTCTAATCCTGAATTTAAGCATTGGAAAGAGCTTGAGCAAATCAGTCAGCTACCGCCCCTTTCCCCCAAACTCAGTCTAGTCATCTGCAAAATGGAGCTAGCAGTGAAAACAGTATGTATTAAATGAGATGATACATGTGAAACATGTAGAGCTCTAATTTTATTTTTTATTTATTTATTTTTTTGAGACAGAGTCCCGATCTGTTGCCCAGGCAGTGGTGTGATGTTGGCTCACTGCAACCTCCGCCTCCTGGATTCAAGCGATTCTCATGCCTCAGCCTCCTGGGTAGTTGACATTACAGGCATGTATGCCCAACTGATTTTTGTATTTTTAGTAGAGATGGGGTTTTCAGCATGTTGTTCAGGCTGGTCTCGAACTCCTGGCCTCAGGTGATCCATCTGCCTCGGCCTCCCAGAGTGCTGGCATTACACGTGTGAGCCGTGGCACCTGGCCTGACTAATTTTTTTTTTTTTTTTTTTTAAAGTGCACTGCACTGAAGTGCAGTGGTGTGATCACAGCTCATTGCAACCTTGAACTCCTGGGCTCAAGCGATCCTCCTGCCTCAGCCTCCCGAGTAAGTGGGATACAGGCATGCACTACCATCCTTGGCTAATTTTTAAAAAATTTTTTGTAGAGAAATTTTTGTTTCTCTGCCAAGTTTTTGTTGCCCAGGCTGGTCTTGAACTCATGGCCTCAAGCAATCCTCCCACCTCAGCCTCATAAAGCACCAGGATTACAGGCATAAGCCACTGTGCCCTCTCTGTCTGTCTTATCTAATTGGGTAATCACTCAATAAAATTAAGTTCTTATTTTTTCATTTGAATGAATTGTATCGATACCTGGGAGAAGCCAAAGGTTGCTTTGTTAGTTGTGACTCCACGGACTGACCACCTTTGCTGTGCTTGATATTTATGTAGAGCACTCAGGCTAAAATGCCCATGGCTTCCCTGTCCTTTTATTCTCGTGGGTGATGGCGAGTAGAGCACAGAGGGCCAAGTGACTTGTCCAATCTGCATAGACAGTAACAGTTCCCCATCCGTGGCTCTTTCCACAGCTGAGGAGCCAAAGTCTCAGGCAGGTCTCAAAGCTGGCAAGTTTAAACTAAGTGATATTTAGTCTGGGTGGGATTCTGATCGTGCATTTTTCTTTCTTTTTTCTTGCTCTAAAGGACATTATTAGGGCCAGGTGCAGTGGCTCATGCCTGTAATCTTAGCACTTTGGGAGGCCAAGGTGGCAGGATTGCTTGAACCCAGGAGTTCAAGACCAGCCTAGGCAACAAAGCGAGACCTCATGTCTATATTTAAAAATAAATAAGTAAATAAATAGAGGGCATTATCAGGACAACTGGCAGCATTTGAATAAAGTCTGTGGATTGAATGATAGTATTCTACCAGTGGTAATTTTCTGTTCTTTGTTCCTTCTCCACTACCACTGCTCCACTTGACTAGCCTTAAAAAATAAAAAGCAATTAAAATAAATAAGATGGCAATTTTATGACTAGGTAAACTGGTATTGTAAGAAAATGTCTTTTTTGGGAAATACACACAGAAGTATTTAGACAAAAGGGGACATCATGTGTGCATCTTACTCTAAAATGGTTTGGGGAAAAATGCATATATAGAGAGAGAGATAAAGTAAGTGTAGTTAAATGTTAACATTTGGGGTATGTAGGTGAGGGGTATGTGGAAGTTCATTTTACTATTCTTGCAACTTTTGTATAAGTCTGAAATTATTTTAGTATTTAAAAGTTTAAAAAAAAAAAAGGCCCTCCTGTGGCTGAGGTGGTAGGAGGGTTAATGTGAAAAGATGGGAGAGGGGCTGTGGGATGGAGAGGGGTGGGGCAGAACCCTGGAAGGTGACCCCCTGGGAGTGGAGGGCTGAAGACATGTGAATGAAGAGAGGAGAAGGGGGGAATAAACTGAATAAGAAAAGTCCCCCAAACAGAGCACCTTCCCACCGAAACAGGAGGGATTACCTTCAGGAAATGATGTGGGCAGACTCTAAGGCATTGCCAAGTTGGAATTACAGAATTCAGGAGTGGTGGCTCACACCTGTAATCCCAGCACTTTGGGGAGGCCAAGGCGGGTGGATTACTTGAGGCCAGGAGTTCGAGACCAGCCTGGTCAACATGGCAAAACCCCATCTCTACTAAAAATACAAAAATTAGCCGGGTGTGGTGGCGCACGCCTGTAATCCCAGCTACTTGGGAGGCTGAGGCAGGAGAATCAGGCTGATAATGAGCCAAGAGAAGAGGAGAAACCAAGTCTGCCAGGAGAAATATGAATTTGGACCTTGGAGAATGAAAATTGTAGGAAAAGCAGGCAGGGTAGATGGTCAGGGAAACCCAAAGCATGGTCAGGGCATCTTCTGAGGATGATGGGGATCCTGCAACTAAGCCAGCCAAACTTGTGTCTAGAATTGTGTGCCCCCAGGTGCCCTTGAGCCCAGGGTAAATAGCTGGTGTGATTACAGCAACCAGCAGTGTGTGCCATGTCACAGTAAACACTCCAGGAGTGGGTTCTCACAGAAGAATCAGGAGGAAACCCCTGGCATGAGATTCAGAGCGGAATCCCCCTCAAGTTCTTGGATGGTGGCAGCAGCTGCTGTGGAGTCTCTGTTGCAAGCTTTTAGTTCGCAGGCACAGTGGTTCAAGTTTAATCACCACAAAAATACTGCTTTGTGTGAAAATAATACATGAGTAGTCCTTATTGCAAAAGGTTCAAAGCAAACAGAAGGAATACATCAGAGGCCTCTTTCAGCTCCACCCCCAGTCCCACCCCCGAGGTAACAGGTGTGGACAGTTCGTCTCCCTACAGTCCTTTTTCACAGCATTTGCCCTATGGCGTAGTGGCTGGGACTGTGGGCTTTGAAGCAAGATCATCTGGGTTCACCAACTACCTCCACTACCTACAAACCTTGTAACCTTGAGCAAGTTACCTACCCTTTTCTCTGCCTACGTTTTCTCATCTGTAAAGTCAGGATAATAACAGTCTAGACCTAATAGGGTTGTCATGGAGACTGAATGAGTTGGTAGGTGAAAAGAACCAGCACCTGGCACAGTCAGTGCTCAAGAAATGTTAGCGTGCATGGGACGTGGTGGCTTATGCCTGTAATTGCAACACTTTGGGAGGCTGAGGCAAGAGGATCACTGGAGCCCAAAAGGTCAAGGGTGCAGTGAGTTGTGATTGTGCCACTGCACTTCATGCTGGGTGACAGAGCGAGGAGACACTGTCTCAAAAATAAATCAATAAATAAGATCTCATTACATATGAAGACCGATTTTCTTGCTTGCTTGCTTTTTGCTTGCTTTTTGGTTTCCTTTCTTTTCTTTTTTTCCTTCTTTCTTTTTTTGAGACAGGGTCTCACTCTGTTGCCCAAGCTAGAGTGCAGTGATGGGATCATGGCTCACTGCAGCCTCAACCTCCCAGGCTCAGGAGATCCTCTCACTGCAGCCTCCCGAGTAGCTGGGACTAGAGGGGCACGCCACCACCCCCGGCCAATTTTTGTATTTTTTGTAGAGATGGGGTCTCGCCATGTTGCCCAGACTGGTCTCATAATCCTGGGCTCAAGCCATCCTCCTGCCTCGGCCTCCCAAAGTGCTGGGATTACAGGTGTGAGCCACCATACCTGGCCCTATTTTCTTTCTTAAAAACCATAAAAAGAGTCCTACTCTGAATATTTTTATCAGTAGCATTCTTAGTTTTGAGCAGTAGGTATCAGCTGACTGAGATCAGAAAAAGGATTTCTTTAAAGGACATTGGGGTGGTTCCCAGTCTTGCTGGGATGGCTGTGGACTCAAACCATGGAGACCAGGCAGCAGCCCAGTCTGCACCCACAATAGTCACAAAACCAGAGTGGCGAGGACACTGTGCTGTTGATGTTGCTGGCATTTCCAGCTTCCAGAGTGGGAGGTGAACCCTGCGTCCTGCCAGGACTCATACGAGAAGCAGGGATTCCTAAACTCGGGACAGGAGTTCAGATGCCAGGGGCAAGTGTATCCCTGAATAGTTTATGATTCATTTGAGGCTTTTGTGCCCACATAAACAATGTCATTCTTCTTCTCTTAAAGACAAACTTCGCTATATTGCTTAGGCTGGACTCAAACTCCTGGGCTCAAGGGATCCTCCCACCTCAACATCCTGAGTAGCTAGGACTATAGGCGCAGGCCACTGCACCCAGCACATGTTATTCTGAACATTTACCTGTGCCAGGTGCTGTGCAGCAGTGATTCTCAGCCCAGCAGCACATTGGAATTACCTGGGGAGCTTGGATGATTTGGAATGTCCAGGCCGGGCCTGGTGGTAGGTCCCAGCCATCGGGACTTGTTTTTTTTTTTTTAAAGAGACAGGGTCTCACTATGTTGCCCAGGCTGGTATTAAACTTTTGACCCCAAGTGATGCTCCCACCTTGACCTCCTAAAGTGCTGGGATTACAGGTGCAAGCCACCACACCCAGCCCGGACTTTATAAGGTTCCAGGTGATTCCAATGTGTAGTCAAGGTTAATAACCACAGCTTCTAGAGGATAGTGCATTTAATAATCACCTCTATATTGGGTAGGTGATGTTATTCTGAATTTATACATGGGAAACCAAACCTGAGAAAGCATTCCTGCCTTGCTTTATGTCACCCAGTAAGTGAGGCATTCCCACTACCCAACCCCTTCCCCTGACTGCAGTGACTGCTGCTGCCTGCCTGGATGGGGAGGAGGAGCAAGCCTCTTCCTCAGCCCCCGGCACTCCCCAGCCACACCAACCTGCCGCAGGCCGTCCAAACTCCACGGTTTCAGGGCCTTGCCTGCAGGTTTCTCTGCCTAGGTTGGTGTTACCTCACTTCTCACTTGGACAGTTTCCACTTACCGCCCCCAGCCTAAGTGAGTCCTCCTCTTCTTTTTCCTTTGTGATACTAAAACAGTATGTGATTGTATATGTATTAATATGTATTAATCCCAGCACTTTGCAGGGCCGAGGAAGGTAGATCACCTGAGGTCAGGAGTTTGAGACCAGCCTGGCCGACACGGTAAAACCCAGTCTGTACTAAAAATACAAAAATTAGCCGGGTGCGGTGGCACACGCCTGTAATCCCAGCTATTTGGGAGGCTGAGGCAGGAGAATCACTTGAACCCGGGAGGCAGAGGTTGCAGGGCACCACTGCACTCTAGCCTGGGCAACAAGAGCGAAACTCTGTCTCAAAAAATATATATATATTTCGGGAGTGGGGCGGTACAAATAGGCAAAATGTCTGCTAAGGCTCCTTGTGGGACAGTGATGAAAGAAACACCAACAAACACTGATGTAACTAAAGGCTATCCTAGGATCAAAAGGCAGTCTACTAAAAGTCCATTAATTAGCATTTGCTACCACTTATCTGTGGAAATTAAGATTTTTTTTGGTTCTCTGCAATCAAAACAAAATTCAAAAATAAAATATTAGCTGATGTGGCTGATATAAGACAACTGTCAATCGTCACCATGCCTTTTAGGATGCAGCAAAACACCTTTGTTCTTCTTACAGATTCATCTGATTTTTGTGTTGGAGATTTGAGATTTTGCTCGTTACTGAAAATGTTTCCTCTGCTGAGAGTTTGAGCAGCCTCCTGGTTGTGCAGAGTGGCCAGGGTTGGGCTCAGCTGGCCAGGTGGCAGGTGCAAAGCAGGGTTCTAGAAGAGAGTCTGCCTGTGGCCTCATAGGGGTAACTTACTTCAATGAGCAGTGCTGGGTGCCTGAGTGAGGAAGTAGAGGTGGCAGAGGAGGGGTCCAGTGGGCTGTCTGGGCCATGTGAGGCTGTCTGCAGGACTCCTCAGAAAGGTTCAGGACTCACGTTCAGTGCAAGGAAAGACAAAGACCTTTATTGCTACAAAGTTGGGTGGGAGACTGAAGTCCTCAGATGGTCTACAAGCTTGAAAACCAAATCAAGTTGACCAACAACCTTCAGTTAGTCATGTGGTATTGCTGCGACTTCTGAATTTCCCATTTGGGGTTTTATTAGCTTTCAGTGAAAGGCGACATTGTGAAGAAACCCAGATTAGAATTCAGTTTATAAAACAGCTGAGTGAGAAAGTGGGATAGGGGAGCCAGGGAACTACATAGAAAATCATTGAGCAATTACTCAACACAATTAGAGCCCAAACACCACCATCTCATGTGCACTCCTTGAGCTGGCAAGTAGGGAAGGGGGTGCAGAGCCAGAGCTCAGGGAGAGGTGTCCATGGCTCCCTCACTTCTGGTCCCAGAGGCCTGGAGTGTCCTCTGTTCTGAGCATTTTCCACAGGCAGGGGCTGGTTTCAGGCCCAGACAGACTCCCAAAGCTAAACAAATGAGCAGCCCTCGCTGGCCATGACTTTGCCATTTAGAAGTGGCCGTGGGGCTCCAGAATGAATGGGGAGCCTAATGCAGACCCAACTGACAGACTTCGGCAGCTTTGGGGAAGGTAATAAAAATGAGCCCAGGGGTTTGAGACAAGCCTGGGCAACAAAGTGAGATCCCGTCTCTACAAAAAATTAGCTGGGTGTGGTGGCACACGCCTGTGGTCCTAGCTACTCTGGAGGCTGAGGCAGGAAGATCGCGTGAGCCCAAGAGGTTGAGGCTGCAGTAAGCTCTGTTTGTGACACTACACTCTAGCCTGGGTGACAGAATGAGACCCTTTCTCCAAAATGAAAAGAAAAAAGAAAATGAGACCAGTAGTGATCTAGATAAGTGAGCACTTTGGGATGGCTTCCCAGAGATAAGTAGGTGATGTAAACCTCATCTTCCCAACCCTGTAAAGAAAAAAGGTTTTTTGTGGGGGTAGGAGGAGGCTCCATTTCATCAAATCTGAAGGTGGACTTGAGAGTTTATAGTTTTCCCAGACTGTGAGGCTCCACCCAGGCTTTCTGTCTCTGCCAGTGCCAAGATGCTGCCTGTCCTACCACCTGTGCTGAGAGGGTGTCCCTAATGTCCATGATGGTTCAGGCTGGAGTAACTAGAAAAAGAACTCAGTTTCCTTCCCAAGGAAGAAACTGTAATTCAATCCCTGCCCAGCTCACAATGGTGATCTCAGTATGTCTCTTAGCCATTTTGCATTTAAGATTCTCTGTCTATAAAATGGCAATCTGCTGATCTTAAAAAAAATGTGGAAGAGACAATAAAATAAAATCCCAGTTCTACTGAGTTCTAACAGCCAGAAACCATGAGCCATTTAAAATTTTGTTTGTCTCATGTTTATGAGAAAGGATAAAATAACAGATATCTAAACCAACACCAGGGACTCTTTTAAAAGCTCAAATTCTAGGGCAGTGGTTCTCAACTCAGGCTGCACATTAGAGTCAACTGGGGAGGTTTTGAAAACACCAGTCCCCAAACTCCACCCCAGACCAATTAAATCATAATCTCTAGGAAGGAGGTCCAAGCGTCTGTATGTTTTTAAAAGCTCCCCGAGTGATTCTAATGGGCTGCCAGGGTTGGGAGTCATTGTTGGGGTATGCCAGTTGGATATAAAGATTCAGGTTTATTTCCAGAAATATCATACAAGATAATTTTTTTATTTCTCTAATAGCTGAAAAATATCTTATTTATTTTATTGAGATATAAATCACATACCATGAAATTCATCCTCTTATTAAAGTATGCAATTCAGTGGCTTTAGTATACTCACGGAGTTGTGCAACCATCACCACTCTCTAATTCCAGAAAAAACCCTTAGCTGCTAGCAGTCCCTCTCCTTTATCTCCTGACAACCACTCCTCTACTTTCTGTCTCCATGGAGTTGCACATTCTAGGCATTTCGTCGAATGGAGTCATACAACATGTGGCCTTTTATGTCCAGCTTTTTTCACTTAGTCTAATGCTTTCAGGGTTCACCTATATTGTAGCGTGTATCTGTACTTCATTCCATTTTATTTTTGGATAATATCCCATCGTGTGGATATCCCACATTTTGTTTGTCCATTCATCCATTGGTGGACGTTGGGGTTGTTTCCACTTTTTGGCTATTGTGGTGCTGCTGTGAGCATTCTTGTACAGGTTTTTGTAAGGACATATGGTTTCAGTTATATTGGGTATACAGTTGACCTTTGAACTGTGCAGGAGTTAGGACGCCAACCCCTCATGCAGTCGAAAATCCATGTATAACTTTTGGCTCCACAAAACTTAACTACTAATAGCCTACTGTCGATTAACAACTTATTTTGTAGGCTATACGTATTATATACTGTATTCTTACAATAAAGTAAGCTAAAGAAAAGGAAATGTTATTATGAAAACCATAAGGAAGAGAAAATACTGTATTAATACCATAAGTTTACATTGTCTGTCTACAAGAGGAATTATCTGTCTGAAATGACAGGCAACTACACAGCTGCAGACCTCAATTTCTGGTACATATCAAGCAATTCAACTTTTTCCTGTAATATCAGGACTCTTCTCTTTTCTTGGGAGCACTTTCAGCATCACTAGTGGCACTTCATATGGGGCTCATGGTATTATTCAGGGTTTATGGTATTGCACTAAACACGGTGAAAACTACATGAGAACCGCAAGAGATCACTTTTTACTGGAATAAGCAGTTTACTGGAGAGATGAGCAGCTCACATAGAGATCACTAGCATCTAGCTGTTGGATACCTGCGACACTTGAGTTACCTGCGACACTTGAGTTCACGGCAATAGCAACAGGAGGTGGCTATGAAATTATTACAGTAGTGGCCAGGCGCGGTGGCTCACGCCTGTAATCCTAGCATTTTGGGAGGCTGAGGCAGGTGGATTACCTGAGGTCGGGAGTTCAAGTCCAGCCTGGTCAACATGGTGAAACCCCGTCTCTACTAAAAAATACAAAAAATTAGCTGGTGCAGTGGTGTGCGCCTGTAATTCCAGCTACTCAGGAGGCCGAGGCACAAGAATTCGCTTGAACCTGGAAGGTGGAGGTTGCAGTGAGCCGAGATCGCACTACTGCACTCTAGCCTGGGCTACAGAGAGAGACTTCGTCTCAAGAAAACAAAAACAAAAACAAAAAAATTATTACAGTCATACAGTATGCACTGTATTTCATTTTATGCAGTGATTATATTGCATCTTTATGTTTGTTTACATTTCTCTGACTATAAATGGTGCCATGTACAGTCTGTGTGTGCAAAAGTTTTGATAAATTTTAATGTTTTATGATAGATTTATGGATATTTGTGGTAGTAAATGATAAAACAGACTAGTATCTACGTAGATTTGATGCATTCATGACATATCTTTTTCTTAATTTTTTCAGCATTTCTAGGCTACATAGTTTACAAGTTTTTCCAAATTGTCACAAATCTCCAAAAAATGTTCCAATATATCTATTGAAATAAATTCACATGTAAGTGGATCTACAAAGTTCAAACCTGTTTTGTTCAAGGGTCAACTGTATATCTAGGAGTGGAATTGCTGGGTTGCGTGGTCACTTTATGTTTAACCATTTGAGGAGCTGCCAGCCTGTTTTCCAAAATGGCTACACCATTTTACATTGCCATCAGCAGTGTATGAGGGTTCCGGTTTCTCTGCATCCTCATCAACACTTGGCATTATTTTCTGTCCTTTTGACTATAGCTATCCTAATGGATGTGAAGTGGTATGTCATTGTAGTTTGGTTTACCTTTTCCTGATGGCTAATGATGTTGGGTACCCTTTAATGTATTTATTGGCCATTGTTAAGTCTTCTCTGAGAAATGTCTATTCAAGTCTTTTGACTTTTTATTTTATTTATTTATTTATTTTATTTTTTTGAGATGGAGTCTCACTGTCACCCAGGCTGAAGTGCAGTGGTGCGATCTCAGCTCACTGTAACCTCCACCTTGCAAATTCAAGTGATTCTCCTGCCTTAGCCTTCTGAATAGCTGGGACTACAGGCACAGGTCACCATGCCCAGTTAATGTTTTGTATTTTTAGTAGAGATGGGGTTTCACCATGTTGGCCAGGCTGGTCTCTAATCCTGACCTCAAGTGATCTGCCTGCCTTGGCCCCCCCAAAGTGCTGGGATTACAGGCATGAGCCACCATGCCCGGGCTCTTTTGACCTTTTAAAATTGAGTTATTTGTCTTTTTATTGTTGAGTTGCAAGAGCTCTTTCTTTATGTATTCTGGGTACTAGATCCTTATTAAATACATTATTTGCAAATATTTTCTCTCATTCTGTGGGTTGTCTTTTCACTTTCTTTGTAGTATTCTTTGAAGCACAAAAGTTTTTAATTTTGATGAAGTCTAATTTAGCTATATTTTCTGTTATCATTTGTGCTTTAGGTGTCATATCTAAGCAACCACTGCCTAGCCCTAGGTCATAAAAAATATGTCTTTAATTTATTCTAAGATATTTATAATTTCAGTTCTTAGAGGTCTTTGATCAATTCTGAGTTAATTTTTATATACAGTGTTAGGCAGATTTTATCACTCCAAAAAGGTAGGAGTACAGCTTCATTCTGTGCAAGATAAGTTGATCATATTAGAATATTAGAGCAGGCCACGGGGCTTGGGAGCTCTAGTCCCTTATTGTAATGGTGAGGCACATAAGGTACTGTAAGGTTCAATTGAGAGATAAACACTGACTCTAAAGGCCTATTTGAACCTAAAGTACCTCCGAACTCTTTTTCCTTTTTTTTGAGACAGAGTCTCGCTCTTTCGCCCAGGCTGGAGTGCAGTGGTGCCATCTAGGCTCACTGCAAGCTCCACCTCCTGGGTTCACACCATTCTCCTGCCTCAGCCTCCCAAGTAGCTGGGACTACAGGCACCCGCCACCACGCCCGGCTAATTTTTTGTATTTTTTTGGTAGAGACGGGGTTTCACCATGTTAGCCAGGATGGTCTTGATCTCCTGACCTCGTGATCCGCCCGCCTTGGCCTCTCAAAGTACTGGGATTACAGGCGTGAGCCACCGTGCCCGCCCAGTACCTCCTAACTCTTATGAAAGGTTAAAGTTTATTCTCCATAGTTTCTCTGTTCAGTCAATTTTAATAGCATTTCTAACATTGGGAAGCTATAACTTATTTCTGAGGTATTATGTGTATCTTAACACCAGAACATGACCAGAACATTGCATGGCTCTGTCACAGATGAGTTGCCAAACTCACTGTCATATTTTTAAAGATCTTAATTCTTTGGTAGATAACCAAGATTAGTTGAAATGCATGTTCAGATTATGGATACATCAGACTCAGCTAAATGGAAAATGTATACCATAGAAGAAAATATATTCCAACCAGACATGGTGGCTCACGCCCATAATTCCAGCACTGTGGGAGGCCAAGGTGGAAGGATCACTTGAGGCCAGGAGTTCAAGTCCAGCCTGAGCAACATAGCAAGACCCTGTCTCTACAAAAAAAATTTAAAAATTAGCCAGGCGTGGTGGTGTGTGCCTGTAGTCACAGCTACTCAGGAGGCTGAGGTGGGAGGAACACTTGAGCCCAGGAGGTCGAGGCTGCAGTGAGCCATGTTCACACCACTGCACTCCAGCCTGGGTGACAGAGTGAGACCCTATCTCAAAAAAAGAAAAAAGAAAAAAAAAAGGAAAGAAAGAAAGAAAAGGAAGGAAGGGAAGAAGGGAAGAAAATAAATTCTAAATAGATTAAAAAGAAGTTTAAAAAACTTAAAAGATACCTTTAACAGTATTGAAAACGATGTTGAAGCATCCTATAAAAGCCACAGCAAGTGATAATGATGTGATAATAGATGAAAAGAACGCAAGGGAAATCTCCTAAACGACTCAAACTATACAGGGAGGGGCGGTTTGGAAGGGGGAGTTAGATCCCTACCTCATGCCACACTCAAATATATCAACTGAATGAAAGATTTATTTCATTATTCTTTTTATATTTAATAAAGAGATGCTTGCTAATGGAAGTAAAAAAAATCAAACAGTACAAGTAAAATGAAATTCTTCCTTGATTTTCTTTTCCCCTCTCTGCCTAGCTCCACTTCACTCACTGCTATTTGGTGTGTGTTCTTCCTGGCTGGTTTGAATATATACATATACAACTACTATGTATTATTTTGTGGATTTTTTAACACAAAGAGGATTCTGTTATTTCTATTTGATAACTTGCTTCCCCCCCCCCCACTTAATAGGGTATCTCAGAGACCTTTCGATGTCAGTACATACGCGCTTACCTCATTCTAATTAGCCACTGTGTGGTATTCCATAGTAGAGATGTACCTTGTAAGCATTCCCATGTTGGTAGGCATGTTAAGAAGAAAAAAAGAACATACTTGAACACACCTTTGTGTGCCCAAACTAGTCTTTCTCCAGCATAGATTGCTAGTAGTAGATTTACTGGGTCTGATAGTATTTGTGCATTTTATTTTATTTTATTTTGTAGAGGCGGGGTCTTACTATGTTGCCCAGGCTGGACTTGAACTCCTGGGCTTAAGCAAACCTCCCACTTCAGCCTACCAAGTAGTTGGAACTGTAGGCACGTGCACCACGCCCAGCTAGCATTTTAAATTTTAATAAATTCTGCCAAAATACCATCCAAAAAAAGGCTTTGTGAAATTACACTGTAATGAATAGTATGGGAGTGATACCCTTGCCAACTTTTTAAAAATTTAAATTAATCCAATGGGCAGAAATTATACCTCATTTAAAATTTTTTTTTTAATAAGCAGAGAAAATACTTGTAGAAGGTATTACTTAGTTGTTTTTTTTTTTTTCTTTAGTCTATACACAGAAAACTACCTGGGGCTCTCTTTGACAGCACATAAACTAAAATTGGAACAGTACAGAGAAGAGTAGCATGGCTCCTGTGCAAGAATGATGCACACATTTGTGAAGCGTTTCATATTTTAAACAACACATTTAGAGATAGAAAAGGGAAAACTACCTAGAAGTGGAATGAGATTAGGAGAATTAGGAGGATTAGTTAGAATTTTTTCTAGTTAGAATTTTTATTTTCTAAATTGAAATTCTAGTTTCAAGTTGTTTTAAAATAATACAATTTTAGTTTCAAGTTGTTTTAAAATAATAAATGTATATTGCTTTTAGAACTTGAAAAAGAATAAAGATATTTTTCAAAAGAAAAATAAAGCCCTCTTGCAGCATAATTTACGTTGCTTTTTCTCTCTCAGTGCTGAGCAGGCCTAGAGTTGAAGGTGGTGAGTGAACTGTATATTAAAAGCCTTTGTCTTCCGGCTGTAGCAATACCATACTTCTGTATGGCCAATTGTCAACTAAAGCCTGTATCTTGAAATGATGGACTCATGTGCAGATAGATTGTTGTGTGCATCTACACTCCCGGCCTGTTCATAGAAGACTTCCGGGGCAGCAAGCAGAAATGCTTGTCAGCCCACATTCCTTTTTTTTTTTTTTCAATACAGAGTCTCACTCTGTTACCCAGTCTGGAGTACAGTGGTGTAATCTTGGCTCGCTGCAGCCTCTGCCTCCCAGGTTCAAGCGATCCTCCCACCTCAGCCTCCCAAGTAGCTTGGATTACAAGCCTGCTAATTTTTGTATTTTTTTTTAGTAGAGAAGGGGTTTCACCATGTAGGCCAGGCTGGTTTCGAACTCCTGACCTCAAGTGATCTACCTGCCGTGGCCTCCCAAAGTGTTGGGATTACAGGCGTGAGCCGCTGCACCCAGCCTCCATATTCTTTATTCTAGCTGCTCAAGCAGTTTTCTCCACACCTGTGCTTCTTTAAAACAGTGGACTTGATGGAAAAATTGAATGTTACCACTTTAGTTGGATCCTGGAGATGGATAATTCATTGATAAGGACTGCCATCCACTTGGATGCTTTCTTCAGAGTCCTGTCACCAAGAACAGATTGGCAGTCCATTCTGTAATTCACAGCATACCTTTATTACTGACAAAGTTCCAAGTGAAGGTACCTGTTAGCTGGGGCTATTAACTCCCTCTTGTTGGGCTCCTGTACCCTGTCTGCAGGGGCTAGGGCCAGTGGCCATGATGAGAAATGAGCACACATGGCTCAAGAACAGAGCCTGTGATTTGCCCATTGGTACTGAGTCCACCTTGGTGGGAAGTCAGTGGCAATTCTTCCACCCACACACCACTGACCTTGCCTTGTTGGTGGCCATCTTGTGTGTTGGCTCTTGACCAGAGACGCTCTACAGTCACTCTGTGGGGCTGTTTGACCACAAAATGTGTCACTGGGTTAGTGGTTTTATGCCAAGGTAAGATTCTGATAGAAGGCAGTTAAGGTGGTAGTGTAAAAGCTACATGAACAATCATGGTTCTTCTTGAATACAAAACAGTAATCTCTGCCACTAATTCATTGACTGCCAAGTCCCCGGCTCTGGGATGGGTACTCTTTGTAAGTCATGATTTCATTTAATTTCCCAAAAAGTCCATCCCATCACCTGTAATCTCACAGCTAGCATGTGGCCGACACTATATTGAGAGTGGGGTTTGTGCTAATCCAGACTCAGCAAAATCTTGACTAACTGGGACCTTTTCATCTCATCCAACGTATTTTAGGGATCTCCTGTGGACCGGGCACTGATCCTAGTGCTGGAAGTCCAGAGATAATGCCTCCCTTCAAAGAGTTTCTAGTTCAATAAAGAGAGCCTCATTTAATCAAAAGTGTTGCACGTACTATAATTTTAGGAGAAAATTAATCCCAGGAAACAAACGTCTTAGGAGATATTTTACTCTAGGAAAAAAAGATAATCCAATCTTTTAAGGATTTGTTTTTAGGACAATACACATTAAATCATTCTCCTGAATGTGAATGTTGACACCACTCTCTGATCAGAAATGTCATTCAGAACAACAGTGTTAAGGCGCGTGCGTGGTATTCTGTCACCCAAAATGTGTTAGCTATGTTTACTCCTCATACCAAGATTTTTCTCAGACACTCAAGAAGCATCTTCACTGATGCAGAACAAATAGGAATTTAAACCCACATTTTCATAATTGATTTTAGTACTCTTTTATAATCAGTGTAGGGGCAAACATTTTAAGTTTGTTCATCCCTTCTATAAATCTTGTAAATAAAGTTAATACTTGCATGTCACTGATGAATTCACTTCCAAGTTACTGCCTGTGACCTACCATGCACACAAAGCAGTGGTTGCTGGCAGGTGTGGTCTGACCCTTGTTGTCTTTCACACCACTTTGTCCCTCAGTCACAACCACTAAGCTCCGTCCACTGCACCTGCCCATGTCCTGTGTGCTCTGCACATCCCTGATTCCCTAATCATACACACGTTCCTCCCTTTTTCTTTCTCACAGCACCCTTGGCACTTATCCGAAACATAGCTTTGTATTTTTTTGTACACACAGCTGCCGGCTAGCTATCCCTCCAAGAGCAAATACTGTGTCTGTTCTCTTCACCCATTTATAAAATGGTCATCATGGTGCCTCACTCATCATTAGCTTTTACTAAAGGGTGGGTAGATGGAACGTGAAAGGGTAGGTGGGTGGATGGATGGACAGCTGGAATAGTTCTTTCACCAAACAGAGATGGCCCCTAACTTATGATGGTTTGACTGAACAATTTTTTGATTTTATGGTGGTGCAAAAGTGATACACGTTCAGTAGAAACCGTACTTCAGTGCCGTATTCAACAGATTACATTAGATATTCAACACTGTTATTAAAAAGGCTTTGCGTTAGGTGTTTTTGCCCAACTGTAGGCTAATGTAAGTATTCTGAGTGTAAGGTAGGCTAGGCTAAGCATTAATGTTCAGTAGATTACGTCTATTAAATGCATTTTTTTTGGGGGGGGGGACAGAGTCTTGCTCTGTCGCCCAGGCTGGAGTTCAGTGGCGCCATCTCGGCCCACTGCAAGCTCTGCCTCCCGGGTTCACGCCATTCTCCTGCCTCAGCCTCCTGAGTAGCTGGGACTACAGGCGCCCGCCACCACACATGGCCAATTTTTTGTGTTTTTAGTAGAGACAGGGTTTCACCGTGTTAGCCAGGATGGTCTCGATCTCCTGACCTTGTGATCCACCCGCCTCGGCCTCCCAAAGTGCTGGGATTACAAGTGTGAGCCACCGCACCTGGCCTATTAAATGCATTTTTGACTTAGTATATTTTCAGCCTACAATGGGTTTATCAGGATGTAACCCCGTTGTAAGTGGAGGAACATCTGTACTTGAGTATGGGGTACTTTCTAGTACTGGCCTGTTGCAGTGAATCAGATGTCACCTCTCAAGTCACCTTCTGGCAGGAGAGAGAGACATACGTATACAGCGTGTCAGGTGGGAAAGGGCACTATGAGCAAATAGAGCAGATAAAGCAGAGTAAGGCAGGTAGAGAGAAGAGGTGGGGATGTTGTTGTGCATGTGTCACCTCATGGAGAAGGTGATATTTGAGCAGAGACCCAAAGGAAGTGAAGGGATGAACCGTATCCAGTTCATGGCTAAATTCTCACCATTCCATGTTTTCAGAGTGAATTCTATCTGTGTGTCTATCTTGTCTCATGGTGCAGTTTTAGTTTTTGCCACACATCTAAAGCTAAATACACCAGGTTTAGTGGAAGAGGGCCTCTGGAAGGATGGAAATGGGAGCTGCCTCTTTTTGTGGAAGGGACAATTCCAGGGTGGGAAAAAGATATTTATGGGCCACATTTTTTATATCTTCAATTTACTTTTTATTATCTTGAGGAAGTAATAGATCATTGAAAATGTGAATTTTTTTACTTCTCCTCTTGAGAGACAATATGAAGTTAATAAGAACAAGATTACTTTACAAAACATTCTGGGCTTGGCAGGTTCAGCCTCATTTGTATGTCATTGATTTCTTTACACTTTTCTCTGCATCTGTTGTAGGATTTTACAGGAGTCATAGAATAACGGGGTCAAATATTTCTCTTAATCTGAAAGGCGCCACATTAAAACAGGGTGGTCTGGTTGTAAGCGTTTCCTCCGAGTGGGACAGACGAATGTTACATATCCAGTTCAGGTAGCAGGCAAGCTGTTTCCTATTGCCAGGAAGGCCCTTAGAACCAGCTGGCCTTCGTAAGTTAGGCTAGAGAGCGAATAAGGCAGTATATCTCTAAGCAGTAGCCCAAAGAGGAAAGTGATTGCTGTCTACAATGGAGGGATCACAAAGATGTGGAGGCCTGAGTGACATGTTCACCTTCCTTTGCCTGCAACTGTGGACACAGTTATATGTGAGGCGGTGGCACTTGTCCTATTCAGGTACATGCATGAGATGGAAAGGCTTAGCTGACCATTCTGCAGCCCTTTCCAAACTAGGTGTTTCAGTGGCAGTGCCAGTACTTGCTGGGAATCCTGCTGCTTTTCCTGTGGTCTGCCCGTTGCTTATGCTCTGAAAAGGCACTGTTTGAAACCTCAATGCCCTAAGGAGCATCTTGGGTGAGAAGAGAGATTGGGAAACTACACAGAGGATGCTCAGGAACTTCAAACCTGGAAAATGCCAGGGCGGTAATTCTCAGAGTGTGGTCCACAGACCCCTGCTTCAGAATCATCACAGGTGCTTGTCGAAATGCAGACTCCTGGGCCCATTCCAAGGCGCAGAAGGTGCAGCACTGGAATTAAGGGGCTGTCTCCCAGGGGTGACAGGCACATACACCCAGGCAATGGGGAGCAACACCTTTGCACAGAAACCCACCGAGGCAGCTATTGCATTTCCTGATTATGAGGTGATTTATTTCCTCTAAAAATGTATCCTATAGCCCTTTCCCAGGGAGTCTAATTTAGCAGATCTGGGGTGGTTCCAGACAGGGAAATCAGTTAGAATATTAATGAATTAGGAAACTGTTTTCATTTTTTAGCAGGGATCTCTGTTTGAGACATGGGTGTCTCTTGGTAAACTATAAGGCAATTGGATCTCCATAGTCTTGGAATCCTGGCAAAGGGGAGAATTCAGAAGGGCCCCACCTAGGCTGTGCCCATGGTGAACTGGATATAGTCTTCACAGGTCAGTGTTGATTCAGCAGTATTTCTTGAGACCAGCCCTGGGTGAGGCCCCATGGGGAACACTCCCAGCCATGTTGCCATTAACTGGCTCCTTATAGTAACCCAGCTGTGCCTTTCCCCTTGCCTCCTCTGAGAGGCCTCGCTCCTGCCTGGCCCCTTCCCCACACACATGGGCATCTCCGTCTTCATTCTACCTTCTGTCCTGCTGGGGAGGCTGAGGGCCCAGCACAGTTATGGCCCCTGGCTGGAGCCCTGTAGTTTCTCCCCTTGGCAGGCATCTCCACTAGTGCCATGGGGTTGGTGCTAGGTAGACAAGTGTGAAGGGCTAGGAGAGGAGGACAGGGGTTTTACATTGGCACAGTAGCCAAGACAACAAAGGTTGGAAAAGAACAGGTAAAACTATCACAGTTTGCAGATTGTCTACCTGGAAAACCCAAGAGAGTCAAGTGAAAACCCACCATAGCCAAGATTTGTCCAGGGGAGGAAGAGGTTTCACCAGGCCATTGAAGGAAGTTTCAGACAACAGTGCGGAGGGAGGGCTGGGTTCATCCAGGTTGTTCCCAGCCGTTTGTCCTTGTCTGTTAGGGCCTCTTTCTTTCATGGGGCGTGGCAAGGGAATAGCGACTTAGTGTTCTAAATAATAACATGGTCATTTCCGGAGTACTTGCCTTGTGCCAGGCATCATTCTAAACATGTATGTTAACTAATTTAATCCTCACAACAGCCCTGTGAGGTGGCGATTTCGGTCAGCATCATCTCATTACCTCCACATGCATGGAGGGAAAATGAAGTGTGGAGAATCGCGGCAACCTGCCCAAGGGTCACATAGCTAACAAGTGGCAGAGCCCAGGAACCTGCGCGAGGCACCACCCACACTGCACTGCCTCCCGTCACACAGCAAGATGGGTCTGTCTCCCAGAGGCACCTTGACTTCTGCACTCATAAAATAGGCCACACAGTAGAGATTCAGTACGCATTGTTGAATAGCTTTCATCTCTAGGGCAGTTTTCTGTCTTCAAGGCAAACAGTGGCCTGAGAGCTCTGAGAATTTAGGTATCCAGGGATCCAATTGCTTTCTTATTTACTGAGAGATAGGCATGTCTCTGGTGAGATCCTGCCAAACATAAACTCCTCCTTATTAATAAATTTAGGAATTGTCTGGAACCACCAAGATGGAGACTATCAACAATATGTACATCAGTTCTCTGAGCTGAAAGGTGTGTGCACAGCACTGCCCCTGATGTCTGTGACTTTCGGTCAGAGACTTAACCTCTCTGATCTTTAGATCTTCACTGGTTTAAAAAGAAAGAGCTGGGTCAGTATTACCAACCTCAACAGGTCATTATGAGGATTAAATGAGACAACACATGGGAAGGGTCTCATCCAGTGCTGGCTCGTAGTGGGATCTCCATGAAGGTAAGTCTATCCCTGTGCCTTCCAGGAGGGACAACAGCTATGTGGGATTTCACAAAACGATGCATTATAGGACCCGGTCCCTGCCCTCACCTAGCTTATAATTTAGGCAAGAAGAGTTTCTGAAACCACAGACATAGAAATTATAATTCCAGGCCACAGCAGGGGAGACCCCACATGGCAGTGCCTGGTCTGGTCTTTAGAGCAGGCATGACCTATGCCCATGGGCCCACATCCCTTGTAGCTGTGATTTGGGGCAGGAACAGTGATTTTACAAAGTTAAAAAAAGTCATGTAAAAATCCAGACTTTCGGCCAGGAATGGTAGCTCATGCCTGTAATCCCAGCACTCTGGGAGGCCGAGGCGGGTGGGTCACCTGAGGTCAGGAGTTCAAGACCAGCCTGGCCAACATGATGAAACCCCATCTCTAGTAAAAATACAAAAATCAGTCGGGTGTGGTGGCGTGCGCCTGTAATCCCAGCTACTCGGGATGCTGAGGCAGGAGAATCGCTTGAACCTGGGAGGCAGAGGTTGCAGTGAGCTGAGATCACGCCACTGCACTCCAGCCTGGGCGACAGAGCAAGACTCCATCTCAAAAAAAAAAAAAAAAAAAAATTCCAGACTTCTAGCCTGTCTCAAAAAATCAGGAGGTATAGCAAGAATGGGCTCAAATTCCTACACGGTAACAGTCAGCAGCCCCCAGATGGGCTGTGGCCACCCCTCCTGCAGAGCTCTGTGGTGTGTCTGGGCTGAGTGGGGCTGGGTTTAAACCCTGGACCCACCACTTACCAGCTGGCATGACCTCAAGCAGGTTACCTGACCTCTTCTGTACGTCTGGGCAGCGGCAGTACCTGCGTCCTGATCTTGTTGTGGGGATTTGCTGAGCTTCAGTCTGTGTAAAAGGCCAGAAGCACCTGATAATTATTATTGTGGCTGCTGTTATTATCTTGACTCCTCTATGCCCAACCCTGGGAAGCATTCATGTGCTTGCTCTGTGGGTCGGAAGAAGGAAAACTCATCACAGCCTGGGGATTGATGGACTTTTTAGAGGAGCTGTCTTTTGAATTGGGCCTGAACTGCGAGAGGGAAGAGCCATGCTAGGCAGGAGGACAGCAAGAGTAAAAGCGCAGAGGTGGAAAGTGTGCACCGTGTCAAGTGGCTGTCAGCAGGGTCCTTTTATGACTGTTGAGGAGTTTTCTTTTGTTTCTGTGTGAGTTGCAAATGGGTTTGGGTCTTGGTGCACGTCAGTATCTTGGACCCCTGAGGAAGGATGTCATCACCCCCAGGTTGGGCACGCACAGCCTTCTTCAGGACGGTGAGACGAACCCGCTGAGCAGGCTGTGGGCAAGGTCACTGTGGGGTCCAAACAGAGACATGGGGAGGGTCAGAGGACCCTTCTGTGTCATTACGGGATTGGGAAGTGGAATGGCCCTAAGATGTCCCCTGGGTCTCGAAAGTGACAAAACCTTGTCCCTCAGCAGAAGAGAATCTAGAAAATCTGTCTGGTGGAGTCCTGGAAGTGGGTGAGGTGTGGGGTGGGGTGAGAAGGGGTTGTGCAAGACTGGACTGGTGACCCAAGGGAGGCCCAGAAGACGCCTTGAAGGGGAGCAGAAAGATGGGCAGGAGAAGCCTCCAGTTTCCCTGTGGCTGGGGGGCGGGGGAGGGTTTGGGGGCCAGGTGCATGAATGGACCCCAGCACCTTTTTGGGTGGGAGCAGCCATGACAAGGAACTGTATTAAACTTCGAAATGCAGAACTCTAGAGTAGCCTGTGTCTACGCTGATTTTAAGTTATGAATTTTCTAGTGGCCCTTATTATAGGTAATGAGACATATTCCCTA
This sequence comes from Pan paniscus, assembly GCF_029289425.2. NCBI lineage: Eukaryota > Metazoa > Chordata > Mammalia > Primates > Hominidae > Pan > Pan paniscus. The sequence continues at coordinate 41,169,411 of NC_073261.2, read as the reverse complement.
CAAATCAGGAATATCCTATAATTCTATGGTTTCCACCTCCCAATGACACCTCTCTGATTGTCTCACACTTAGAAGTAATACCCAAAAATAGCCTTTGAGGAATCCCATGCCCCGGTGTTTTATTTGGAAGGTAAGGTCACTGTATTTATGTATCAGCCATAAATACTTGAATGAGAGTGAAAATTCCTAAGGATTTGCCATTTCCGGCTGATGGCACTAGATCCCTTGGAAGTGTCCCATGTCATAATATGCCAACACATTTAGAATTTTCAACAGTCATGGAAACAAACAGGTGCTTGGGGCAGCTAAAAATAACCACCCTGGGAAGTGAAACTGTGGCAGTGCCGAGGAGCTAAGGTGGGCAGTACTGCGCTTTCGGGTGAGGTCAAAACTCTGGAGGGAAGGCCAAGAAAAGAAAATTCTGCCCATGCCCCTCCTCCCAGCACCCAGGAGTGTGTTTTCTCTTCTCAGAATCTCTGTCTGATGTGCTAGCCTTTTTGTGTCATTTCAACTGAAACGTCTCACAGCTCCAACCCACTGCCCCCATATCTTGCATAGCTTTCTGTCCAGATTTCTGAATTAAAGGCTGGATCCAGAGGGTGTCCCACTGTGCATGGATGGGGGTCTTCCTCCCACCCCAGTGGGATGCTCCTGCTGCCATTCTCACCCCGGAACACCCCTGACTTAGCCACCTCCAGGGCGGTGAGAGGTGTGAGGGATGATCGGGGAGTGCCATGCTCAGCAGCCTGAACCGTGTCAGGGAGCCCAGGCATTCCAGCCTGTGTCATCCTCCCCCTCCCGTGAAGAGCCACAGCCACATCCTCCATGCCCTGCTGCACTTCCTGAGGAGTGAAAGATGGTGACTGTCAGCGTGTCAAGGATGACGGGTGGCAAGAGGGGTAAACACAGCTTGTTACTACCAGATTCGATTACCGGGTGATGCTCGAAGACAAATGGCCTGGGGCCTTTCTGCCCCTTGAGGGCAGGGGCAGTCTTAGTCACCAGGAGCAGGGTCTTGTGAGGAGGAGTTAGGGATGTTGTGGAATTGTCTCCCAAAGCCAGTGCCAGCCGATAGGACTAGTTGTGTTATCTCGAGTTTTCATTGTTGGTAGTTTTGAATTGGGAGCCTTGATTTGACCCTGAGAATAACCAAAACTGTACAAAAGACATGTGTATTCAAAACAAGACACAATAAGGCTCAAAAACAAAACTGTCTATGGTGATAAAGGTTAGAGTAGGAGTTACCTTGGGGGCAGAGGAATGTTGGCTGGGACAGGATATGCAAGAACCTCTAGAATGGTTCTGGAATGTTCTGTATCTTGATCTGGTGGTGGTGACACAAGTTTATACAGATGTATTAATTGAGCTGTACATTTAAGATGTGGGGAATCGCTCTGAACCTATTCTGGTAGCAGGGGCTCCCCGAGTTTTAAAAAAGATGTGTACATTTTACTGTATATATGCTATATCTCAGTGAATAAGTAACAATAAAGAAAAATATGCATAAAGGTAGACTGTGAACAGAAACACCTTGGCAACATTTGAATAACCTAGCTTTTACCATATTTGGAGTTTGCTGTCCCCTGGTCCTAGGTGCTAAAAACCTGATTTGGTTCAGTCCAGACATTTAAAACACCAGCCAGCTATGGAGAGTAAAATAATGGCAAGTCTCTTCCTAGTTTGACCATCAAGAGAGTAATTTGGAAACTCCAGCCCTGTGCCCTGAAACCAGAGTCTGTCCATCCCTCTACAATTAGATGAGATTCCTGGGGCATCAAGGTCAAGCAGATCCAGCTTTGAATTGCTGTTCTGCCACTTTAACAGCAGGACCTTCTGAAAAACAGTTGCCCTCTCTCAGGTTCCGTTTCTTTGTGAATTGGGTGAACTCTTGAGTGTTCTTTAGCAAAGGAGTACCTGTAACGTGCTCCACCCAGTGGTGAGTCCATAGCAGGTGATCAATAAATGCTAAAGATGCTGATTGTCATTGTCACCACTATCACGAAATTGTGCAGCGTTCAAGGGAACTCCAGGGAGCCACATACCCTCGCCAGTGATGTACCTCTACAATGGCTTCAACAAACAGTTCCCACACAACGCAACTTTTCCTACAGTTGGGTGGGCTCCAGGGTGCAGAGGCCCCCCTCTGGCTTGGCAGGTTGGTTTGGCTGGAGCCTTTGCTGGTTCTCAGAGCGGGAACATGGTCGAGTTGGCCAACAGTGTACCCACGTTGAAGCAGCTGTGCCGAACATCTGGCTCTGATTATCTGGCTGGGAATGGCCGGGGGTGGGAGCACTGTGATTTATAGATTGCTCCTTTGGCTGTAAATCCCATCTGTAATTGTGACTTCTCTGTCCCTAATTGTTTGCAGAGAAGAGAGGAGCTCAATGGCTTACAATCCCTGGCAGAGCCCAAGGCTGCTGGGGTGGGGGGGGCGGGGTGAGGGGGGTGGTGAGGTTTGTTGCTAGGACACGGCTGTCTTTGTTTTGGTCCCTGCTCAGCAGTGTTTTTAAGGCCCTGTATACATTTCTCTGTATTGTTAATGTAATTTGTTCAGGCAGTGAACAGCCAAGTTCAGCCGAAGGAATCCGATACTCATAACAGAAACACCAGAGGCCAGGTTTTTGTGGTCAAATTAGGGTTTTGAGGCCTCTGAAGAGAATGAAATGTTGGCGCTGGGCGGGGGACAATCTCCCTTTCTCCTCTTGTGCTGATGCTGGCCTGGGTTCAGCTTCCTTGAGGAGCTTGGCTTTGGGGCACCAAGTCCACTGCATTCAGGGCTGTGTTAGGTGGGGAGCCCAGCTGCCCTTCTCCGAGAAAGGGAATGCAGATTTTATTCAAAAGGGAAGAAAAGGCGCTAACAAAGTATGAGCAAGTTTGGGCCCTGCCTGCCCAGCCTTTCCTTCCCCGTGGCTCCGGGCAGCTTTTTCCCCCCCATCCCCCACCCTGCATTACTTGACTGGTGAGGAAATAATAGTTGGGCTCTGCTGAGAAGGTATGTGACTGTGCAAAATGCAATTTGCCCATTTCCGCTGCCCATGAAGACCCGACAGCCCACTTGCCATCTGGGAACCTCGCGCCCTGCTGTGCTTGGAGTTTTCGGAAACGATGGATTCCAAACAACTTCCAGTGAGCAATTGGTGATATTAAGTTAACTGAGTTCATCTTACCCTTTTTATTTTGCCTCAGAAAGTAAAATAAGATAGAAGCAAACATACCAGCCCACAAACATTTCCATGCTTCCTTTTGCTTCTAGAAGGCGTATGTTGGGAAATTAATCAGACCAACGTTAGCCCCTTCCTCCCGGCCCTGGAAGAATGCCTGGTGTGTGTGCATCCCCCTCTCCAGTTAGCAATTACCGAACAACTTCTGTGGCTACCAAGGAGAGCATGATAGGGTCCCAGCCCTCCAGAGCTTACAATATAAGAGAACAAACAGGAACATGAGTCTTTACAATACCTGCAATGAGCGCCAACAAAGTGGAATAAAATGTCACCTGAAATACCTGAGAAAGGGGCTTCTCAAGCTTGGAGAAGGCAGAGGCTTTGGAGAGATGTTTGATCTGAGCCTTGCAGGAGACCGTCCAAGTGTGGGTTCTAGTACTACCTGGATGCAAGCCTTCCTCCCCCTGTGTCCCAGCAAGGAAGAGTTGCCTTCTTAATGACCCCATTCATTGTCCCTAGAATGTGGTGATTTACCAGAAGTCTTCAGAGGCAAGCCATCTTCAATTCAGAAGGGGAATCCCACATGTGTGTTGAATATGAGGCATTGTTTAAGACACCTCCTGCCCTCACCACATTGGCAAACTGACAGCGTCAACTTGAAACAAGTCTGCACATTGTGGCCATTTTCACCCCACAACAAATGTTTGTAAGTGGCCACCTAAGCCTGTGAACTTCCTAACTTTGATAATTACAAACACGAGGTAGATAAGATTGAAGCAAACCTGGCAAGTTATACTGACTTGCAGCTGAAGCACTCTGAGAAACAGAACAATTTGTTCACAGAAAAAGGAAATTAAGGTGTTCTACACTCTTTAATTTCCAAGGTCTTTGTTTAAAGTGAATGAGTTCAAATGAGGGAAGACACATTCTGCTCACGTTTGATGTCACTCACTACTCATGTCGCAGCATAGGGTGTCACAGCCTGTGTCCCAGCTTCTTCCCATGGGCACCATGCTCTTCAGCCATACAGACTCGGACATTCCACTGCCAACCAGTATCCTCACCAATGACCCCAAGGTGCTGTTGAGGCACTTTTCTTTTTGAGAGTTTACTGACATCCTACCCGCCACTGAGTAGCATGTTCCTTGCCCATGATTCCCTTCTGTACTCCCTCCCCCAATACCCTGTATAGGCCAAGTATCCCTTATCCAAAATGTTTGGGGCCAGAAGTGTTTCGCAGTTTTGGAACTCTTACTGGATTTGGGAATATTTGCATTATACTGACCAGCTGAGCATCTGTAATTGGAAAATCTGACATGCCCCAGTCAGCATCTCATTTGAGTGTCATGTTGGCACTCAAGAAGTTTCAGATTTTTGAGCATTTTGGATTTTGGGGTTAGGGATGCTCAACTTGTACTAGCATTAAATTAGGTCTAATCAGTTTTTATCAAAATAATTTTTTTCTTTTTTGTCTCCTTCACTAGACCATGGAATTCCTTGGAATCAAAAATCATGTCCTCTTCTCCCGTGCCTAGAAGAATGCCCGAGAGGTGTTCACTATGTATTTATAGGGTGAAATTTTCCTATATATGTCTTCTATCCCTTAAGAATTTTTTTCCAGACAATAAATGCTCCCTTTTCAAAGCACTATAATTAACTCTAGCTGTTTTTGATTTAAAATGTTCTGAAATGCATCCCACACTTTTCTAACTTTACTTATTTTATTTATTTATTTATTTATTTATTTATTTATTTATTTATTTATTTATTTTTGAGACAAGATCTCGCTCTGTCACCCAGGCCTGGAGTGCAGTGGCACGATCTTGGCTCACTGCAATTCCGCCTCCTGGGCTCAAGCAATCCTTCTGCCTCAGCCTCCTGAATAACTGGGACTATAAGCACATGCCACCATGCCTGGCTAATTTTTGTATTTTTTGAAGAGATGGGGTTTCACCATGTTGCCCAGGTTGGTCTTGAACTCCTAGGTTCAAGGGATTTGCCCGCCTTGGCCTCCCAAAGTTCTGGGATTACAGGCGTGAGCTACCACGCCCAGCATTATCTGACTTCTAGTGGTTCCAAACATCTATATTAAAATCATGAACTAGGAAATATTTAGTTAAAATATCTTTTTATTCCAATGGGGGGAAAAACTGGTGATAGTGTTCTTTCCTAAAGCTTTTGCATTTTTTCCTCTAGGAGAGGTCCTTGGATATTTACCCAGGCTTTCCTGACTTGATAAAAGAACACTGCTGGATTATATAGTGCAGTCATCTGCAGATTAGGTGGCAGCTGACCATCTAGGCAGGGGAAAATATGAGAAGTAATAATATAAAAGGATACTCTGTGATGGACGGGCATGATGGTGAATAAGATGTTCAGAGCCAAGAGCACTGGGTCACACCTGTAATCCCAATACTTTGGGATGCTGAAGCAGGAGGATCACTTGAGGCCAGGAGTTCAAGACCAGCCAGGTCAACATAGCCAGACCCTGTCTCTACAAAAAATAAAATAAAATAGGCACACACCTGTAATCCCAGCTACTCAGGAGGCTGAGGTGAGAGGATGGCTTGAGCCCAGAAGTTAGAGGCTGCAGTAAGCCACGCTTATGCCCCTGAACTCCAGCTTGGGCAACAGAGTGAAATCCCATCTCAAAAAACAAATTTTTTTTTTTCCCAGAAAAGGCTGTTGTATGCTTTCCATTGAAAGAAAGAAGCAGGATCAGAGAAATGCAGACTAAAACAATGAGATGGCAAAAGTTAAAGTCTAAGCATACTGGTGTTGGCGAGGATGTTTGTTAATAAATGACACATTTGCGTATTATGTTGAGGAATGATTTGGCAATATCTAGTAAAATCAAAGATGCGCATATCTTATGACCCAGCAAATCTACTACACATGAGCACAAGGGACATGAACAAGAACGCTCCTTGCTGCATTGTTTACAGTAGCATAAACTAGAAACAACATATGTGGCCATCTATGTATTAAATAAATAAAGATAGTCATCTAGTAGAATATAGTGAATTAACTCAGATCTACATGTATTAACATGAATAAATTCCAAAAGTGTAACACTCGTTAGAAAAAGTAAGTGGCTAGGCTGGGCACAGTTGCTCACACCTATAATCCCAGCACTTTGGGAGGCCGAGGCAGTGGGATCACTTGAACCCAGGAGTTTAAGACCAGCATGGGCAGCATAGTGAGACCTCATCTCTTTGAAAAGAAAGAAAGAAAAAATAAGGGGCTAAAAAATACCTAAAATGTAGTGCCATTTATAAGAATGTTTGTAACTCCCAAGAGAATGATAATTGCATTTGGTTATACAGGAGAATGCCCTGGTGTTTAGGAGATCTGGGCTGAGGTATTTGAGGGTAAGGTGTTACAATGTTGACAACTGACTTTCAAATGGTTCTGCAAAATAAAAATGTGTTTGTGTGAATACATACATAGGGGAGGGAGGTAAGCAAAGCCAGTGTGTGAACATGTTAACGATGATTGATCTGGATGAAGGACAGATGGGTGTTTATTGTACTTTTCCTATAACTTTCCTGTAAAATGGAACTTTTCAAAATAAAAAATTGAAGACACTCATTGAACCTATAAATTGTGGATAATACATATGTAGTGAAATATATTCAATGAAAAACATGCAGAGGTATGACAAGCAGTACCTTTAGGACAACAGTTACTTCTGGGAGGGCAGATAAATGAATGACAGATCGGATACTTGAGCTATATCAATAACACTTTATTTCTTTAAGAAAAAAAGAGGTGGGGAGCTCTGAGATTAATATGGGAAAATGATAAGCTATTCAATCTGGGGTCCCTTCGTGTCTCTACTTACTTTCTCTACTTAAAAAAAAATATATATATATGTATATATTTTTTTGAGATGGAGTCTCACTGTCACCCAGGCTGGAGTACAGTGGCGCAATGTCAGCTCACTGCAACCTCCTTCTCCCAGGTTCAAGCGATTCTCCTGCCTCAGCCTTCTGAGCAGCTTGGACTACAGGCACGCGCCTCCATGCCCAGCTAATTTTTGTATTTTTGATAGAGACAGGGTTTCACCATATTGGCCAGGATGGTCTCGATCTCTTGACCTCGTTCTCTGCTCACCTCAGCCTCCCAAAGTGCTGGGATTACAGGCATAAGCCACTGCACCCAGCGTATAGTTTTATAACTAGATGATAGTTTGTTCCATAACTATAAATAACATTTTTAAAACTTCAGAAAAGTGGGAATAAATAATTTAGTTTTCATTTTAAAATTAAAGCTTATTTTGAAAGTTATTTTGGTGCTTAAAAGAGAGAGAATATATATTTTGTAGCTCTATCCGCTGGAAAAGATTAGAAACAATGATTATCTCAATAGCACTGACCAGCTCCAGTGCTCAGATTATATTCACCAAATCCCATTTCCCAGTTAAAATAAAACCAGGCTCCTGGGAGAAGGAGCTGATTCGATGTATGAGGTTAGCCTAGAATATATTGTTATACAAGAAAGCATGAAAGCTATTGAAGACCATTAGAGACCCAAGTCTATTGTTACGGACTCAGGTACTAGGGCTGCTAGGTCGGAAGGACTCAGCAGCCAAACTGAGTAAGACGGAAAAGATGAAATAATTAGATCATCAAGAATATATTATATTTATTAAAATCCTTAAGTTCACGCTGACACCAAAAAACACAACAAAATAAACACAACACCGGTCTCCTTTGGAGGACAACAAGGAGCTAAGTCATTATTTTCAATATGTTAATAGAAAGAATCATGCATTTATCCTGCCTGTGCTGTGTGCTGTTTGCCACTGGGCCACTAGTTGAGGAAAGTTTTTCTTTACAGAAGTATTTCAGCTAATAAATGAAGAAGAAATAGTCTTGTTCCCTGTCTTAGTTCATTTTGTGTTGCTGTAACAGCACACCACAAACTGGGTAATTTATAAAGGAAAGATATTTACTTGGCTCACAGTTAAGGAGGCTGGGAAGTCCAAGGGCATAGTGCCGACATCTGCTCAGCATCTGGTGCAGGCCTTCTTACTGCATCGTCCTATAGCAGAAAGGCAAGAGAGTACGCCTGTGTGTGCACAAGACGGCAGAATGGGGGATGGGGGGCAAACTCATAACTTTTATCAGGAACCCACTCCCACAATAAGGGCATTAATACATTTATGAGGGCACAGACCTCATAACCTAATCACCTCTTAAAGTTTCCACTTCTCAACACTGTTGCATTATGGATTAAGTTTGCAAAACATGAACTTTGGGGGACATATTCAAACCATGGCATTCCCTCTCCCCTAAATAAAATAAAGTAAAATAACATTGAACCTGAATTTGATCAAGCCTCTAGATCTAATTATTAATTTACCAGAAATACAATTCAGAAGAACATGTTAGATTGACACCATGAGGATATGATTAGCAAAATCCAGACTTAAAAAAAAAAAAAAAAACTACAGGAACAATAACTTGGTTTCCTCCACGAATAATACAGGAGGCGTGGGCAGGGTGGAAATAGGGAAAGAGAAAGACTCCTAAAGATTAAAAGGCTATAAAAGACTAAAGGTGGCCAGATGCAGTGGCTCATGCCTATAATCCCAGCACTTCTGGAGGCCGAGGAGGGTGGATCACCTGAGGTCAGGAGTTCGAGACCAGCCTGACCAACATGGTGAAACCTCGTCTCTACTAAAAATACAAAATTAAGCGGGCGTGGTGGCGCACGCCTGTAATCTCAGCTACTTGGGAGGCTGAGGCAGGAGAATCGCTTGAAACCAGAAGGTGGAGGTTGCAGTGAGCCGAGATCAGCCATTGCACTCCAGCCTGGGCAACAAGAGTGAGACTCCATCTCAAAAACAAAACAAAACAAAACAAACACTAAAGGCTTGGCCAGGCGTGGTGGTTCACGCCTGTAATCCCAGCACTTTGGGAGGCCACGGTGTGGATTGCTTGAGCTCAGGAGTTCAAGGCCAGCCTGGGCAACATGGTGAAACCCCTGGGCAACATGGTGAAACCCCTGTCTCCACCAAAAATACAAAAAATTAGCCCGGCACAGGGGTATGCACCTGTTGTCCCAGCTACTTGGGAGGCTGAGTTGTGAGGATTGCTTGAGCCAGGGAGGCAGAGGCTGCAGTGAGCCTAGATTGCACTGCTGTACTCCAGCCTGGGTGACAGAGTGAGACCCCATCTCAAAAAAAAAAAAAAGATTAAAGGCTTTAAAAAAGAATAAAAGACATAAATTGACCAATAGCAAATGTATGGACCATGCATTGGATCCTGATTGAAATAAACTGTAGGGAAAAATTATTCGTAAGACATAAAATTAGAAAATTATTGTTAACCCTTAAAAACATTTTTTAGGATTTTAAAAAATTTTCCTGCTTTCTAGAGATAACACACACAGAAATATTTACTAATGAAGTGATAGGCTTTCTGGGCTCTGTTTCAAAATAGTCTTGGGCTTAGGGGTGGATGAGCAAGGAGTGGGTGGGGGATGGATGAATGGAGACGGGCCATGAGCTAGTAATTGCAGAACGTGGTGGTGGCTTAACCAGATTCATTATATTGTTCTCTCTACTTTTGTGTACATTGGAAATTTTCCAAAATGGTTTGTTTTTGAGATGGAATCTCACTCAGTCGCCTAGGCTAGAGTGCACTGGTGCAATCATAGCTCACTGTAGCTTCAAACTCCTGGGCCCAAGCAATCCTCCCACCTCAGCCTCCTGAGTAGCTGGGACTATAGGTGTGTGCCATCACGCCCTGCTAATTTTTCTAAATTTTTTGTAGAGACAAGGTTTCGAACTCCTGGCCTCAAGTGATCCTCTTGCCTCAGCCTCCCAAAGTGCTGGGATTACAGGCATGAGCCACCACACCTGGCCACAAAATAAAAGGTTTTAAATATTTCATTTTTATTCACCTGGCAGAATCCCAGGTAGAAGTTAGAGTGTTTGGTGGATGGTTGAGTGTCTGAGCAGGACCCCACAGCCAAGGGGGGTTAGAGGGAGGGGCTGGCAAGGGTAGGGAATAAGGCCTGATCAGGTGAGCTGCTGGAGGTGGATGTATGGGGTGTCTGCTTCCCCAGGTGGAGCTGGATAGATACTGGTGTGCTGAGAATGAGAAGGAGGATGAAGAAAAATGCAAAACCCAGCAAAAAGTACCCAAAAGCAACCACCCACAGCAAAAATTGGGAGAATGAGTGATTTAACCCCGCAAGGCATACACTTTCTAGGACTTTACAAATAAGAACACCTTTAGTCCCTACAGCAACCCTCCCATGAGGTATGTGCTGTTCTTTGTCCCTATTTTACCTTTTTTTTTCTTTTTTTATTATACTTTAAGTTCTAGGATACATGTGCACAATGTGCAGGTTTGTTACATAGGTATACATGTGCCATGTTGGTTTGCTGCACCCATCAACTCGTCATTTACATTAGGTATTTCTCCTAACAGTATCCCTCCCCCAGCCCCCACTCCCCAGCAGGCCCTGGTGTGTGATGTTCCTCTCCCTGTGTCCATGTGTTCTCATTGTTCAACTCCCACCTATGAGTGAGGACATGCAGTGTTTGGTTTCCTGTCCTTGTGATAGTTTGCTGAGAATGATGGTTTCCAGCTTCATCCATGTCCCTGCCAAAGGACATGAACTCATCCTTTTTTATAGCTGCATAGTATTCTATGGTGTGTATGTGCCACATTTTCTTTATCCAGTCAATTATTGATGGACATTTGGGTCGGTTCCAAGTCTTTGCTATTGTGAATAGTGCCGCAGTAAACATACGTGTGCATATGTCTTTATAGTAGCATGATTTATAATCCTTTGAGTATATACCCAGTAATGGGATTGCTGGGTCAAATGGTATTTCTAGTTTTAGATCCTTGAGGAATCGCCACACTGTCTTCCACAATGGTTGAACTAATTTACACTCCCACCAACAATGTAAAAGTGTTCCTATTTCTCCACATCCTCTCCAGCACCTGTTGTTTCCTGACTTTAATGATCGCCATTCTAACTGGCGTGAGAAATCTCACTGTGTTTTTGATTTGCATTTCTCTGATGACCAGTGATGATGAGTATTTTTTCATATGTCTGTTGGCTGCATAAATGTCTTCATTTGAGAAGTGTCTGTTCATATCCTTTGCCCACTTTTTGATGGGGTCGTTTGTTTTTTTCTTGTAAATTTGTTTAAGTTCTTTGTAGATTCTGGATATTAGTCCTTTGTCAGATGGATAGATTGCAAAAATTTTCTCCTATTCTGTAGGTTGCCTGTTCACTCTGATGATAGTATCTTTTGCTGTGCAGAAGCTCTTTAATTAGATCCCATTTGTCTATTTTGGCTTTTGTTGCCATTGCTTTTGGTGTTTTAGTCATGACGTCTTTGCCCATGCCTATGTCCTGAATGGTATTGCCTAGGTTTTCTTCTAGGGTTTTTATGGTTTTAGGGCTTACATTTAAGTCTTTAATCCATCTTGAGTTAATTTTTGTGTAAGGTGTTAGGAAGGGATCCAGTTTTAGCTTTCTACATATGGCTAGCCAGTTTTCCCAGCACCATTTATTAAATAGGGAATCCTTTCCCCATTGCTTATTTTTGTCAGGTTTGTCAAAGATCAGATGGTTGTAGATGTGCGGTGTTATTTCTGAGGCCTCTATTCTGTTCCGTTGGTCTATATATCTGTTTTGGTACCAGTACCATGCTGTTTTGGTTACTGTAGCCTTGTAGTATATTTGAAGTCAGGTAGCATGATGCCTCCAGCTTTGTTCTTTTTGCTTAGGATTTTCTTGCCTATGCGGGCTCTTTTTTGGTTCCATATGAAATTTAAAGTAGTTTTTTCCAATTCTGTGAAGAAAGTCAGTGGTAGCTTGATGGGGATGGCATTGAATCTATAAATTACCTTGGGCAGTATGGCCATTTTCACAATATTGATTCTTCCTATCCATGAGCATGGAATGTTCTTCCATTTGTTTGTGTCCTCTTTTATTTCGTTGAGCAGTGGTTTGTAGTTCTCCTTGAAGAGGCCCTTCACATCCTTTGTAAATTGGATTCCTAGGTATTTTATTCTCTTTGTAGTAATTGTGAATGGGAGTTCACTCATGATTTGGCTCTCTGTTCGTCTGTTATTGGTGTATGGGAATGCTTGTGATTTTTGCACATTGATTTTGTATCCTGAGACTCTGCTGAAGTTGCTTATTAGCTTAAGGAGATTTTGGGCTGAGACGATGGGGTTTTCTAAATATACAGTCATGTCATCTGCAAACAGGGACAATTTGACTTCCTCTTTTCCTAATTGAATACCCTTTATTTCTTTCTCTTGACTGATTGCCCTGGCCAGAACTTCCAATACTATGTTGATAGGAGTGGTGAGAGAGGGCATCCCTGTCTTGTGCCGGTTTTCAAAGGGAATGCTTCTAGTTTTTGCTCATTCAGTATGATATTGGCTGTGGGTTTGTCATAAATAGCTCTTATTATTTTGAGATACATTCCATCAATACCTAGTTTATTGAGAGTTTTTAGCATGAAACGCTGTTGAATTTTGTTGAAGGCCTTTTCTGCATCTATTGAGATAATCACGTGGTTTTTGTCGTTGGTTCTGTTTATGTGAAGGATTACATTTACTGATTTGCATATGTTGAACCAGCCTTGCATCCAGGGATGAAGCCAACTTGATCATGGTAGATAAGCTTTCTGATGTGCTGCTGGATTCGGTTTGCTAGTATTTTATTGAGGATCTTCGCATCGATTTTCATCAGGGATATTAGCCTAAAATTATCTTTTTTTGCTGTGTCTCTGCCAGGCTTTGGTATCAGGATGATGCTGGCCTCATAAAATGAGTTAGGGAGGATTTCTTCTTTTTCTATTGATTGGAATAGTTTCAGAAGGAATGGTACCAGCTCCATTTTGTACCTGTCCCTATTTTACCATTAAGGAAGCTGACACACAGATAAATTACTTGCCTAAGTCAGTGGCAAGTCCCTTAAGTCACTGGCAAAGCCAGGATTTGAACCTGGGCTAGCCTGGAACCTGGCTTCTTTGCTGCTGTGCCACACTGTGCTTCTCTATGTCAGTGCACCTTCCAAGTTTTGGTGGAAATCTACCACCATAAAGTAGCTTCCTCTCCCAACTTCTCTATTCTCTTAGTTCCCATTCTCCTAATCACCCAAACTTGCTGACTTCAGCTCTTCTCTCCCTCCTGTCCCATAATAACCACTCAGTCCTAGGTCCTATGTATTCTCTAAAACTGTCCTCTGATCTCAGAGCCATCTCTCAGAAGACAGTTTGTGGTTTTCCAGCCTGGATCACTGCAGTAGTGCCCCTGACTCCAGCTCTTCCCTTTCTGTTTATCTCCCCCCGCCTTTTTTTTTTTTTTAACCTCCCAGTGCACCACTTTCTCCATGTCATTCTCGTGCTTGCAAACCTTCAAGGCATCCTCATTGATCATAAATTGAACACAAGGTCTTGCTTCTAAGACAGCGAGAACAGTCAGGGCTTGGGTTCAAATAGCACCGCTGCCGCCGTTTTACCCTGTGACCCTGCAGGATGGGGATGGGACTCACTCAGAGAGGCTTTAAGATCAGATGTGCAAAAGCATACATAGAGTGACTGAGAGAATACAAGCACTTGGTCCCCAGAGTGAGTTGGTGCTTAACAAATGTTCACTCCTATGCTGTTTTGCTGTTTTTCCGGCATCTACCTTGTAACAACTCTACCAAATCCCTTTATCTTTGGACTTCTCCTCCTGCCCTCACCCCTTTGCACTTAGCTCCGCTCACTGCATTGCTCTGCTCTGCTTACACTATCAAACCCCCGCTGAACTCAACTAAAGGAGCCTCCCTCTCCCTCAGGCCTTGGCGACCTGTTCTTCCCATGAGCTACTAGAGTAGTTGCCACTTGAACAACGCCTGGGTTTTTTGGACCATTCGAATTTCAGAAAACTTGGTGGGGAAAAGGGACTGTCAGAGTAATACCCCCTCTTTTTTTTTTTTTTTTTTAACCAAGTAAGAATATTAAGAGAAACAACGATCCTAATTTCATGTGAAAAAGAATATTTTAATAATAACAAAAAGGGTGGGTGGGGGGACAAGCTCACCCTAGAGCAAAGGACAGTCTTTTAAATTATATAAGCTTAGCTTTAGTTAAAAACTTGACTCTTCAGTCTTGTTTCTACCATTCTAATAGAAACCAGTGATGCCTGCCACTTATTTGAGTGTATATGGCTCATTTCCCATCCTCCTTATAAGCTCTGGATTCTGGGCTGGGCACAGTGGCTCACACCTGTAATCCCAACACTTTGCGGCCCAAGGTGGGAGGATCTCTTGAGGCTAGGAGTTCAAGACCAGGCTGGGCAACAGAGTGAGACTCTGTCTCTACAAAAATAAAAATTAGCCAGGCGTGGTGCCGTGCACCTGTAGTCCCAGCTACTCGGGAGGCTGAGGTGGGAGGATTGCTTGAACCCAGGAGTTTAAGGCTACAGGGAACTATGATCTCCCTACTGCACTCCAGCGTGAGTGACAGAGCAAGACCCTGTCTCCAAAAAAAAAAAAAAAATTAGTCACAAACATTTTCATGTTGTTTGGGTATTTGTTTTTCATTCAACATTTAATCCTTGAGTAGGTCCTAGCAGTCTGGGCAGTGTCTTAGGGACTAAGGTATTCTAAAAAGATAGGAGACTGGGTGTGGTGGCTCATGCCTATAATCCCAACACTTTGAGAGGCCAAGGCAGGAGGATCACTTGAGCCCACGGGTTCAAGATCAGCCTGGGCAACATAGCGAGACCCAGTCTCTACAAATAATTTTAAAAATCAGCCATGTGTGGTGGTGCACGCCTGTAGTCTCAGCTACTTGGGGAGTTGAGGCAGGAGGATCCCTTGAGACTAGGACGTCAAGGCTGCAGTGAGCCGTGATTGCACCACTGTACTCCTGCCTGGGTAACAGAGTGACACAAAATTCTGTTTAATAAAAATTAAATGATAGGGTTCCAGCCTTAGAGGGACTGCGTTTCAAGTGAGAGAGAGGGATGAATGTCCAGTCACCAGTGGGGACGTTGTGCTGAGGAAGGGCAGCCTAGACCTTGAAAGGGAGCGAAGAGGTGGGTTGGGGCTCCCTTCAAAGTATGCCACCTGACTTGGGGTTCCCAAGGAGTTCAGAATGGTTGGAATTTAGTCACAGGAAGCAAGGAAGGAGATGTTGAGAGATGGGCTAGGGAGGTAACAGAGACCAGCCCTCAAAGTCCTTCTGTATCATTCTTAGAAATTTGAACCTTAGGCTGGGCTCGGTGGCTCACGCCTGTAATCCCAGCACTTTGGGAGGCCGAGGCGGGCAGATCATGAGGTCAGGAGATTGAGACCATCCCGGCTAACACGGTGAAACCCCGTCTCTCCTAAAAAAAAATACAAAAAATTAGCCGGGGAGTGTGGTGGGCGCCTGCAGTCCCAGCTACTCGGGAGGCTGAGCCAGGAGATTGGCATGAACCCAGGAGGCAGAGCTTGCAGTGAGCCGAGATCGCGGCACTGCACTCCAGCCTGGGCGACAGAGAGAGACTCCGTCTCAAAAAAAAGAAAGGAAAAGAAATTAGAACCTTGGGCCAGGCGCGGTGGCTCACGCCTGTAATCCCAGCACTTTGGGAGGCTGAGGCGTGCGGATCACAAGGTCAAGAGATTGAGACCATCCTGGCCAACATGGTGAAACCCTGTCTCTACTGAAAATACAAAAAATTAGCTGGGCATGTTGGCACACACCTGTAGTCCCAGCTACTCCGGGAGGCTGAGGCAGGAAAATCACTTGAACCCGGGAGGCGGAGCTTGCAGTGAGCTGAGATCGGGCCAGTGCACTCCAGCTGGGAGACAGAGCGAGACTCCGTCTCAAAAAAAGAAAAGGAAGGAAGGAAGGGTATTGGAACCTTATTTTGAAGGAAACAGGAGCTATTGAAAAGGTGTCCTATAACCCCAATTCTGCTAAAGAGATGGAGAGAGAAAGAACTGGAATGATAGGAACATGTGTACAAGTGCAGCTCTATTCTGACAGGACACTAGGAAGAGGCACACCAGACTGAGTTACATACAGAGAAGGGGGGAGCACATTCAGAGGGGTCATCACCTCGTCTGTCTTGAGCTACTAGAGAGAGAGAGAAGGGAAGGTGAAAGTGTGTTGATTAAAGAAAATTTGGAGATTGGGGGAAGATTTTTTTAAATTTTACTTAATCATCCAGCCACCAATATATATCAGTTTTAAAATGTTGGTCCATGTTGGGTGCAGTGGCTCACACCTGTGATCCCAGCACTTTGGAAGACTGAAGTAGGTGGATCACTTGAGCTCAGGAGTTTCAGACCAGCCTGGCCAACATGGAAAAACCTGTCTCTACTAAAAATACAAAAAAATAGCTGGGCGTGGTGGCGCAGGCCTAGAGTCCCAGCTACATGGGCTGCTGCGGCAGGAGGATCGCTTGAACCTGGGAGGTCAAGGCTGCAATGAGCTGAGATAGTGCCAGTAACACTCCAGCCTGGGTGGCAAAGTGAGACCCTGTCTCAAATAAATAAATTAAATGTTGGTCCACTTTCTGCCAGACCTTTCTTCTGGCATGTAAGTTTTCTGCTTCTTTCTCTTTTTCAAATATCGTTGTCTTCATACTGAGGTACAACTTGGTGTCCAGCTTTTTTCACTTCATACTTTATCCTAAGCACTTTCTTCAGTTGACTCCCCTGTTTCCCTGTTTTTAGAAACTCGGGTTTTTCTGGTGCTTTACTCTCATAAACAATAGTGCAGTGCATGATTCTTATGGATTAAGCTTTTTCTGAATTTAGGATTAGTACCCTGGAGTACAATCCTAGACTTGGGCTCATTGAGTAAAAGGCTAGAAACATCTTTTTTTGAGACAGAGTTTCACTCTTGTTGCCCAGGCTGGAATGCAATGATGTGATCTCGGCTCACTGCAACCTCCACCTCCTGGGTTCAAGTGATTTTCATGCCTCAGCCTCCCAAGTAGCTGTGATTACAGGCACCCATCACCACGCCCAGCTAATTTCTTGAATTTTTAGTAGAGACGGGGTTTCACCATGTTGGCCAGGGTGGTCTCGAACTCCTGACCTCAGGTTATCCACTCGTCTCAGCCTCTCAAAGTGCTGGGATTATAGGCGTGAGCCATCACGCCCAACCTTAGAAACATCTTAAAGCTACATCATATCACCAGATTTCCTTGCAGGGGGCTGAATCAGCTTATACCCGGGGCAACCATAGAGTGCCCATTTCTCCTGCATCCCTACGTGACACTCTGCTTTCTGTGGGGCAGCCTTGTTATTGCGAAGAACCAGTACTACTAACGTGCTTTTTTAAAAAACAAAAATTGTAATAGCTTCAAGGCTGCATACACGTTGCCAGAGGAAAAGCCTGAGAGGATGGGTGGATATCGCCTTTTAATTTGCTGTTAGTTTTCCATAAAGGAACAAATGCCTGAAACTTTCCAAAACTTAGTCTAAGTTTGGACAGATCCCTGTGTCTTGAAATCTTGGTCCCCTCAGGAATAATGCTCTATTTAGAGAGGAAGAACATATAAATGTTCCCAGAAACATTATAGGGTACTTGAAAATCCTTTGAAACATCTGCAAGTATCTTGCAGATGAACGAGGTTACTAAGCTGGCCAGCAGGAACAGCCAGGTCTAATGTGCGCCCCCAGGAAGCCAGGCCTGTTGAGGTGGGCCTGTTAGAGAGCCCCAGGCTGTAGGGTTGCCCACCTGACTCAGCTGCCCAAGCATCTCTCCTCTGTCTGGCGCTTCCTCCTAGCATCCTGGTTTGTATTCCTACTTTGAGTTGAAACTGGGCTTTTCACTCCTGAGTAGCTCTAGAAGACCTAAGAACCACTTCACATCTGAGAATGATCAATTGTTGGCTGAAATCACAGAGTTATCTGGTCCAACTATTTGTTGCCTGGCCTCTGCCTGAACACCTGCAGTGATGGGGGCAGCCTAGAGCAAACTTAATTCCTCCTCGTCCACGTGACAGCCTTTCACTTTTCAGATCACCTTCCTCACACTGATGGTCTCATACAACATCATTTTGAATGTCCTCAGCTCTCTGCACCACCCACCCAACTCCACTCTGGGCCACCACTGGTGTATCCAAGATCAGGACACCAGTCCCTGGGCACCAGGGAGTATGCTGGCCACTGAAGCAGCTTCCTTTTTCCGGCACCCATGTTGTAAAATCGACTCCCCCAAAATTTATTGTCCACATGTGTAACTGTCCCTCCCACCATGTCCCCTTCCACACACTATTTCCCACCCCTGGCATGGGTATAGGACATCATTTCTGTTAACCTTGTGTTGGTGGGTTTATCTCTTTTTTCTAGCCTAGTGTAGGGATTCAGGGTGCAGACCCTTTGGTCAGGGTAGGTTCAGATCCCACCCTGGGTGAGTCAGAGAGCTTCCCTGTGCCTCCGTTTCTTCATCTGTAAAATGAGACCCTCAACAGCCCCTACTTCAGATAGTGCTCAAGAGGATTGAGTTAATGTTAGCGAAGGACTTCGGATGGTGCCTGGTATGCTGTAAGATGGGTGTCATTTCTCATTGTCACACCGTTGAGAGTCCAGATCTTCATCATGTTTCCTCTGCATCTGACCGGTGAGCCTCCCAGATCAGCAGCCCACAAGGCGATCGGGTCAGGGCTGAGTAGCTGCCAGCAGAGGCTGGAGACTCTCGTGCAATCCATTCTCGCCTTTGTCTGCTTTCTGTCTTTTGTTTTCTGCTCTGTGTGTGTTTGTTTTTGTGATTGTTATTTTAAGTCTCTCTCAGCAATGCTTCGTGATGCTCAGCCCGGTCAAGCGATCTGTATACATCCTCCATTATTTCTTCTCCATTTCTTTTAAATCATATTTCCTCCTCTGAACTTCTACCCTCAGATTTATTCATTATCTAACAAATACTGATGGTACAGCTCCATGGCCCAAAGCTGTTCTGGGGGCCACAGCAGTGATATGAGTGTCCTGGGGAAGCTGACATTCCACGGACACAAGCAGCCATCCGTCTGTCTCATTCCGCCAAGACCTCTGTGAGGTCTTGTTGACCCCTTTGCATGATGATCTTAAGTTTGTTCACCACTGTTCAGCATATGGGCATTAAACCCTATTTTTGCATTCTCCTTCCCACTATTTTCTCCTACTGATTAAGGGGTATCTCCTCCACTGTTATTTTTCTTCCAGTGACATATTCAGGAAGAGCAAGATCTCAAAAAATATAAATGTTGATGTTCCCCATCCAATCCCGGTTGTCATTAGAGTGTTTATACTTACCCACGCAGTGCTTCAGTTCTGGGATATATTCATCTTTACCTTACCCTGGTTAGCAATAACAGCAACAGGAATTAAAACCAGTGGGCTACTGTTACAGCTTGGCAGGTGTAACTTCAGAGAACAAAGGGGATTCTTTTTTGTTTTTTGTTTGTGATTTTGTTTGTTTATTTATTTATTTATTTTTTTGAGACAGGGTCTCCCTCTGTCACCCAGGCTAGAGTGCAGCGAAATCACAGCTCACTGCAGCCTCGACCTCCTGGGCTCAAGAGATCCTCCCACCTCAGCCTTCTGAGTAGCAGGGACTACAGGTGTGTGCCACCATGCCTGGCTAACTTTTTGGGTCGTTTTGTAGAGAAGAGGTCTCCCTGTGTTGCCCAGGCAGGTTTTGAACTCCTGGGTTCAAGAGATCCACCCTCTTCAGCCTCCCAAAGTGCTGGGATTACAGGTGTGAGCCCCCACACCCATCCTGGAGATTCTTCATCATTTTCTCCTGACCTGAAGAGTCAGCACACTTTCTTTTTGTGTTCTCTAAAAAGGTTAAATTCAGAGATTTTTTATTTTTATTTTTATTTTTAGACGGAGTCTCGCTCTGTTGCCAGGCTGGAATGCAATGGCGTGATCTCGGCTCACTGCAACCTCCGATTCTCTGGTTCAAGCGATTCTCCTGCCTCAGTCTCCTGAGTAGCTGGGATTACAGGCACACACCACCACGCCTGGCTAATTTTTGTATTTTTAGTAGAGATAGGGTTTCACCATGTTGGCCAGTATGGTCTCGATCTCCTGACCTCATGATCCGCCCGCCTCAGCCTCCCAAAGTACTGGTATTACCAGCGTGAGCCACTGCACTCAGCCAGAGAATTATTTTTAACATGCTATAAAATTAACTTCTGGGGTTTTAACAAATTGTACCACCACAATCATGATATAGAACAATTCCACCCACCCCCAAATTTCCCCTGGGCATCCCCTTTGTAGTGAGCCCCAAACCCTGGCAACTGCTGATCCACTCTCCATCCCTGTGGTTTTGCCTTTTCCAGGATATAAGTGGATTCGTATGGTGTGTAGCCTTTTGATTCTGGCTTCCTCTGCTCAATAATATGCACTTGAAATTCATCCACATTGCT
Organism: Pan paniscus; assembly: GCF_029289425.2. NCBI lineage: Eukaryota > Metazoa > Chordata > Mammalia > Primates > Hominidae > Pan > Pan paniscus. The sequence continues at coordinate 41,148,860 of NC_073261.2, read as the reverse complement.
GCAGGTATTAGTAGTTCTTTTTCATTACCGAGCGGTTTTCCGTTGTATGGATGAACCCGTGTTTGTTTATTCATTCATCTGCTGAAGAACATTTGGATTGTTTCCAGTTTGGGAAGATTATGTATATAACTGTCATAAATAGTCACGTAAAGTTTTTGTGTGAGAATATAATCTTCTAATAAGGCATTTCACTTTTCATCTCTCTTGTTCCACTCTGATTTTTTCATTTCTTTTCTTTTTCTTTTTTTTTTTTTGAGATGGAGCCTCGCTCTTTTGCCAGGCTTGAGTGCCGTGGTGCGATCTCGGCTCACTGCAACCTCTGCCTCCCAGGTTCAAGCAATTCTCCTGCCTCAGCCTCTCGAGTAGCTGGGATTACAGGCACCTGCCAACACGCTCAGCTAATTTTTGTATTTTTAGTAGAGATGGATTTTCACCATGTTGGCCAGGATGGTCTCGATCTCTTGACCTTGTGGTCCACCCACCTCGGCCTCCCAAAGTGCTGGGATTACAGGTGTGAGGCACCACACCTGGCCGTTCCACTCTGATTTTAAAGGTTGTGGAAATTTTGGTAGAAACTCTGCCTTGTAAGTTACAGATGGTATTGCATCTTTTGAAGGAATGCCCCCATTCTTTCAAAAGATTGATTTCACGAATTCCCAAACATATGCCAAAGAATTTCTCACCTCTTGAAAAGTCTTGGACCACATTCCCCATCTGCTGGAATTTATGTTCTGCCCGAAGTGGATCGCCTACTTAACTTTTAATTTTTTGTCTGTGGGTTGATACCTTTCTAAATCACAAAATCACCGTGATGCTAAGCAAAAGATGAAGATGCCAAAGGTGGTGAGGTCCAGGAAACTCAGAGTAGGGCTTTGTCCTCTCATGAACACATAGGAAGAAAGGTGAGGTCAGCTTGAGTGTGCAGATGTTGGCATCACTGAAGGTGAAAGGGTGGCTTGGATTGCAGAGGCTCTGCAGGAGAGGGGTGCTGGGGATGGGCCGAGGTTTGGGGATTTAACTTGTTTCTGAAGGGTGTTCTCAAATCCTGCTCTGGATAATTCCCCAACTACCATTTAATCAGCTCCATTAAACCCTGCCCTGTCTAGCGCACTGTGCTCCAGACAGGGCTCTCCTGGGCTCCCAGTAATAGCTCAATTGTGTGTAAGTGGCTGTGAAGAGGCTCTGTGTGCTGGATGAATAGGCCTCATCTCCATGGAAACCAGCACTTACTGAGGGGCTGACCTCTGACCCACTTGTTGCCACCATACTGTTTACCACTGGTACCTCTTGGGTGGAGAAAGAAAGCGAGGAAATGGCTGTCAGAGTTGTTTTCATTTTCCCTTAGTTTAGGCCTGGGTCCACACTAAGTAGAAATAACACGCTCATATTAATCCAAAGCACTTGGATGTGAGTTTGGCTTCATTATGGACTTTGTCTGTCCCTAGCCTGTCTCCCCGAAGCCATTTCTTTATCCTGCAATCTAGGATGCAGTGGATTGAGCAGGGTTGGTTTATCACCACCCTCTGGGGATGCTGGGAATGTGGTTCCTAAGGGGCAGGCTCCCGTGCTGGGAGCCTCACCCCCTAGGCTCAGGGCTGGCTCCCTTGTGGTGTGACCGTGGGCACATTTCCTCATCTGTACCATGGAGCTAATCCCTACCTGCAGCCCAGAAGCCTCGCGGAGCTCAACTAGGAAGAGGCAGCCAATGCGTTATACCTGTGACGCTCTCCACTAGCCAAGGCATTAGGATCTCAAGGGCAAGGGCAAAACAGGTACCTTTTTAGCAATGACATAAATAAAAACTTGGCTACACCTTATAAGGGGCCAGGTGCGGTGTGGCTCATGCCTGTAATCCCAACACTTTGGGAGGCCAAGGTGGGAGCACTGCTTGAGCCCAGGCATCCAAGATCAGCCTAGGTAACATAGGGAAACTCTGTCTCTACCAAAAATAAAAACCCACCAGACTGGGTACCGTGGCTCATGATTGTAATCCCAGCACTTTGAGAGGCGGAGGCAAGAGGATCGCTTGAGCCCAGGAGTTCAAGACCAGCTAAGCAATATAGTGAGACCTCGCCTCTACAAAAAAAATCAAAAAATTAGCCAGGCATGGTGGCATGCCCTCAGCTACTTGGGGAGCTGAGGTGAGAGGATTGCCTGAGCCCTGGAGGTCAAGGCTGCAGTGAGCTGTGATTGCACTGCTGCACCCCAGCCTGGGTGACAGAGCAAGACCTTGTCTCAAACCACGCCATCCCCCCCCTCAAAAAAAAACCCAACCTTGAGACTCATGCCAAGATGGCTTTAACAACCCTGAAGTGAGTTATTCACTCAAGCCCGGTCTGTATCAGCGAGTATTTCAGACCCTATGGCACTCTGTCCATACAGGCAGATTTTTCTGAACTCTGTTCTTTGCTTTGAGATGACCTGGGTCACCATGGTTGTCCTGGACTCCAGGAGACATCACAGGCAAAATCAGGTCCATACTTCCCCCGTTTGTCTGCAGAGAGGCCTCTGGTGTGGGTGAGATCCAGGGGCTTTCCTTCTATGTTTGCAGCTGGAGGCCTCTGGATGCAATTGTGTGAACCCCCTGGTGTGTCCCTGGAGCCCCAGAATGTAAGAATGAATTTTCAAGAGAAAGGTGAGAGACAGGTGCTAGGCTTGTCAGATTTCTGGCTGGGAGGCATCCCATAAGATAAGTCAGGTAATTTCTTGGAAAGAGAGCCTTGCCGGGGATCAGTTATATGTATCTACCCATGTGTCATGCTCTGGGGGCTGTGTTGGGGGCAGGGGCAACATAAGAGGTAAACAGAGTCCCAAGTCTGAGCTCCTGGGAGAAAGTCAGAATGCAAAGTAACAATTTCATTTTAGAGGAGCGTCAAAAGTCTCATGGCTTTCTAGGAATTGCCGAGTAATAGGAACCAGGAGGAGAGAAGGAGGGACTGCAGGGTCATTTGCAGTGACTGAGATTTCCAAATGCTTTGTTCCCTAAACCTGTCTACCACCACGGGGCGAGGGCATCAGCTCTTTGCATCCCTCAGACCCCAGGTCACTGTCGTAAGCTCTTTTCTTGGAACTCTGATCTCAGATAACCTGCATTAGTCTGAAATAGGATGCTGAGATACCACCATAGGCTCAGGAGAGGTGCTTTTTAGACCTTTCTGGTTGGATTTTCCCATCTGCCCTGAAGTATGGTCCAGGAGGTGGTGATCATTTGGAGCACGTCTTAGGACTGGAGAGGCCCAAAATACCTTCAAGCCTTTTGTTATAGTTCTAAGGTATTTGTTAGAACTCCTGGACAGTTTTTCTAGTGGTTTGTTGTGTTTTTTAAAATTTCCAGCAACTTGCCCACACACTTGGCCAAGCTTTGGACTGAGAAGGATGCAGTGGTGCAATCACAGCTCACAGTTATAACAAGGATCCAGTGAAGGATCCTTGTTATAACTGTGGCCCCTGATTGGAGCCCTGGTGACTCCGAGGTCTGCAGTGCAGCCCCCTCTCAGCCTGTCGCTTGCTGTCTGGGGCTTCCACAGTGTGGAGCAGCTGCTCCTTTCCTGGGCTACAGGAAGGCTATGTACAACCTGTACAGGCATCCACAGGATCACTCACTCTAAGTGGTTCAACATGCTTTTCCATCCTCAGAAAATGTCATTATCCATGTACCAACTATTTACAGGAGATTGGGTTGGGGGCAGTGTTCTCTCTGCCCCAAGTTGTGGGGAGCCAGAAATACACATATGTTAACCCTGGGCTTGGAGAGTGGAGAAGAGAGCATCTCTTCATTCTGCAGCTGTGTAAACAGTGGGGTTGGGGGGTGGGTTGCAAAGCTAAGGATAATGGGGGAGGGAGGAGGGGCATGAAGAAGGAGGGAGGGGACTGGTGGGGGGCTGCCAAATCAGGCAGGGTCGGGGAGGAGAGGGTAAGAACAGGAGGCCTAAAGCGGGGTTCGCAGGCTCCCTGGCTCTTCACATATGGAGGACATGCCTCCGCAGAAGCAGGAGGCATGCAAGCAAAGTGTGAGCGGACAAAGAGGAAAGTGACGCAGGGGGAAGGTGATGCGGGCAGGACCCAACAGGTGGTGGCATTCCAGGCGAAGGAGGCTTCCGCCCTGGGCCGCCAGGGTCAGTGGGAGGAAAGGCTCTCCCTGCCTGGCTCAGTTGAAGCAGATGATTATTAGGTTCCTGCTGTATACCCAGAGCAGCCCTGGCGCAGTGGCAGCGAGCGAGGGAGGTGGAGATTCAGTTGTGTAAGACATAGGCACTATTCACTAACAGTCCATAAGTGCATGGGGAAGAAAGGCCAGCACACAGACGACTCCAGGCTTCGGCCCTTTGTGTCCTGTGAAGGGTTTTGGAGGAAGGGGAGGAGCCCCGAAGTCAGGGCAGGCAGCGGGAGGCGGGCTTAGGAGCTTCAGCTGGGGCAGGGAAGGCTGTTCTCCAGGTACTAGGGGAAGGGCACAAGCAAACAGAGACACGGAGCCTTCAGCTGCCTTCTCTGCAAGGAAGATGACTACTCTTTTGGGGGGATTCAGAGCAGCATCTTATCCGGCACATGGCACCCGTGGTAGGAACTGAGTCATCCCGCACAGCCGGGGCTGTGGTTCCTTCATCGATTCTTCCTTCAACGCTTCCTTATGGATTGCCTTCTGCCTCCAGTCACTGTCCTAGGAGCTGAGGATGGGGCAGAAAACCACACAGGCAAAGTCTATGCCCTCATGGATATCACATTCTGCTGGGGGGAAACAGACAGTGAACAGATGGAAACACCCAGACAGTAATGATACACCATACAGAGGACTGCGCAGCACAGTGGGGTAGTATCTGAGGGGCTACTTTAGGTTGGATGGACAGGGAACAATCTTTTGGAGCATTTTATTTATTTATTTATTTATTTATTTATTTTTCTTGAGACAGGGTCTTACCCTGTCGCCCAGACTGGAGTGTCGTGGCGCAATTTCCACTCACTGCTGACTCCGCCTCCCGAGGTCAAGCAGTTCTTCTGCCTGAGCCTTCCAAGTAGCTGGGACTACAGGTGTGATCCACCACAACACCGACTAATTTTTGTATTTTTAGTAGAGATGGAGTTTCATCATGTTGGCCAAACTGGTATTGGAGCATTTTAAACAGGGGTCCAGGGGTATGACTAAATCTGATATAAAATTTAACGTAATTCCTTAACTGTGTAGAATTTAACTGTGTAGAAAAGAGATGGAAGGAAGGGATAGGAGTTGGGTCCCTGTTTTGGAGATGTATATACCCCACTTCCCTCACTGGACCAGCCCGCCAGGCTGAGGCTCCCCCTGCAGTCCCTGTATGCTCCATCCTACGCAGTCGGAGGCCTTCCCTGTGGTCCTTTGCCCTGCTTCTCTGCTGCTGTGAGGGTTGCTCTCTGCCCTCCAGACCCCTCCCTGCCCTGCCACGGACACAGACCCCAGGCAGCATCCTTCCCCCTCATGCTGGGCACAGTGTGGACTGTTTCTCCTCTATGTGCAAACTCATCACAGTGTGGACTGTTTCTCCTCTATGTGCAAACTCTTCCCAACCCATCATGCCCTGGAAGATGCCATGCCCCCAAACGCAGTGGGAGCAGTGGATTTGGCCCAGGTCTGTCCCTGGCCTGCTGGATGACTTTGCACCAATCTCTCCGGGGTGGTACTGTCCAATAAAAGTGAAATATAAGCTGAAGCAGTAATTTTAAATTTTCATGTAGCCACATTAAAAGAGAATGAAGATCGGGCGCAGTGGCTCATGCCTGTAATCCGAGCACCTTGGGAGGCTGAGACAGGCAGATCACTTGAGGTCAGGAGTTCGAGACCAGCTTGACCAACATGGTGAAACCCCATCTCTACTAAAAATACAAAAAATGTAGCCGGGCATGGTGGCACGCACCTGTTAATCCCACCCACTGGGGAGGATGAGGCAGGAGAATCACTTGAACCTGGGAGGCAGAGGTTGCAATGAGCCAAGATCACGCCACTGCACTCCAGCCTGGGCAACAGAGCGAGACTCCATCTAAAAAAAAAAAAAAAAAAAAGAGAATGAAAAGGAAGCAAGTAAATTAATTTCAATAGTATATCTTATGTAACCCAATTCATCAACAGTATTAGCATTTCAACATGTAATCAATTTAAAGACTGATTACTGAGACGTTGGATGTTCTTTTCTCGTACTGAGTGTTCCGTGTGTGTTTCCTGTGGCCTGCATGCCATTTCCAGGGCTCCATAGCCACATGTGGCAAGTGGCCACTGCACTGCATGGACCACGTTGCACAGAGCAGCTCTGGGAGCCTCCCTTTCCTCCTCTGCACAATGGAGATGATTATGTCCCTGCACCTCCCTCTCTCACAAGGCTGTTGTGAACACAGAGGAAGCCGGGGGACTGCTGTGGAGATGAAGGATGTTTTAAACCTCAGGCTGTCATCGCAGAGGGTGTGGATGGCAAACCGGAGAGGAGTCAAAGGGCTGATATGGGAACTTCCCTCCTGTTTCTAACAGTTCCCGTGTTAGAGGTGAAGGAGATAACTGAGAAACACACAGATGATAAAACCATTGGCTGGGCATGGTGGCTCACACCTGTAATCCCAGCACTTTGGGAGGCCAAGGCGGGTGGATCGCCTGAGGTCAGGAGTTTAAGACCAGGCTGGCCAACATGGCCAAACCCCATCTCTACTAAAAATACAAAAAAAAAAAAAATTAGCTGGACATGGTGGCGAGTGCCTGTAATCCCAGCTACTCTGAGGCAGGAGAATCGCTTGAACCCATGCAGCAGAGGTTGCAGCGAGCCAAGATCACACCAGTGCACTCCAGCCTGGGCAACAGAGCAAGACTCTTGCCTCAAAAAAAAAAAAAAAATCAGTTGCCTGAAATAGTGCTTGTACTTACAGATTAAGTCACCAAGGGGCAGAATTTTGTGCCTGCTGAAATTTGAAAAAATAATCTTGCAGCCAAAAGAGAGAAAAATGTGTTTCTTTCCTAAACTGTGGTAATAGTAAAAGTATGTGATGCTTTTTGTTAAGTTTTATTTTAATGGAAATATTAAATCTGTGCCTTTTGTTTTTGTTTTTAAGGAAATGGAGAAAGGAAGGAAGCTGGAGGGTTTAAATTCATTATGCTAGCTTTAGATTCTGCAAAATCAGGAAATCAGAAAGTACAAGTTCTCAGAGTTAGTGACATTTAACTCAATTGGGAAGGGCCCGCCCAAGGTCACCCTTTTAAAGGGTTTGTCTTCCTTTTCAACATTTTTTACACAGCATGTCTTTTGGAGCTCAGCAGTTTTTGCTCTCTTTCTTTCTCAGTGTGGGAACAGAAGTTGGCACACGAGTATTTCCTCATTTGACTCTTGAAATGCCCTGTCCTCAGTGCCTTCTACATGGTGGTGCACAGTAGAAGTTTGTTGACTGACTCATTGAGTCTAGAGGATGGGAGCAGGGGAACAGCAGGGAAGAGCCTCTTCGCACTCTTTGATCCAGAGGACTGGATGCACTTCGTTTTTTTGTTTTTTTTTTTTTTTTTTGAGATGGAGTTTCACTCTTGTTGCTTAGGCTGGAATGCAATGGCACCATCTTGGCTCACTGCAACCTCTGCCTCCCGGGTTCAAGCGATTCTCCTGCCTTAGCCTCCTGAGACCTAGGATTACAGGTGCCCGCCACCATGCCCAGCTAATTTTATATTTTTAGTAGAGACAGGGTTTCACCATGTTGGTCAGGTTGGTCTCGAACTCCTGACCTCAGGTGATCTGCCCACCTTGGCCTCCTAAAGTGCTGGGATTATAGGCATGAGCCATTGCGCCCGACCTGGATACACTTTCAAGCAGTCCTTGTTCATGCATGATAATTCAGGCCCCAGATATATTTTTATTTTATTGACTTCCTTAGAAACTTAAAAAAAGAAATTAAATACAGCCACTGTTTATTTTTAGTATTTTAACTAAACTGTCTGTTGGACTCTATTTGTATTTCCTTAGGACCTGGATAACTCCGTTGGTCCAGGAATAGTTTGCTTTTTGGTAAATATTCCTTTCAGGTTTCTCTTTGCTTGCTTTTTTTTTGGGGGGGGGGGCGGTGGTGCGGGGGGGGCAAGAATAGATTTTTGAATCATGAGAACCTAAAAACATCTGTAAGTCTAAGGGACCATCTTAAAGAAGCCAGTGAGAACTTCTTCTATTATCTGGATCACTTAAAATCAAACCAAGCATTTACCTACAAGGCCCCAGGGGCTCTGACATTTGTGATCTCATAATTCTTCCATTGATACCATGAGGCTGGAAACCCTATGGTTGCTGGCTTCCCCGGGTCACTTGGCTGCCTCTGGGCTGCCAACATAGAACCCACGTCACATAAAGCCCCGGCCCAAGTAAAATGCCAACATCCAGGCCAAATCCACACTTTTCCATTTGTGAACATGTCGCGCTTAAGAATTACCTCCCTTCTTTCTGGGATGGCTCAAATAATGGAAGGAATGGTCCTCCATCACCTTGAGGTTTTGTCAGCTTGACGTCCTCATCCAAGCCTGACCACAGCCGTTATGACAGCATGAATGCAAACACCACCTCTCCTGACCTAGACGCTGCACCCGGCTGTGCCCACTTCTGCTGTAGGGAGAGTCAGTGAGGTCCATCTGCAGCCTTCCTCGTTTTCCTTGAATGGGGCTTGGCATTGAGGTTTGTGCACACCCTGTATAGAAGGCAAATGTTGAGGTCAGCCTTGTCCCCAGGCTCAGTCTTCCTGAAGACTTTGTCACTCCTGCTCACAGCACCCACTTTCTCCCCTTCCACACGGGACGTGTTGCTTCCTCCTGTTTCTTCTCTTTGCAGATCTCCAGTTTTCTGTCTCCTTCAAGAAATCTCCCCAGGGCCTCTATATCCCCTTTTCTCTGCCTCCCTATTGAAGCAGATGTTTTACCTCAGCCTTTCCTAGTACACTGTACTGTTTTAAAAACTATTGAATGAAAGGGCATGTTTTCCTTTCCTTTCCCCATTTAGATTACACACCTCTGGCAGTGGGGCCTCCGGCAAGTCTTAAAGATCTCGACGCACCGACATCTTGGCACATAGTAGTTAACAATAAGTAACTGTTCAATTGGCTTGTAGTTGAACCTCATATGTCTTGGTTAACATGTGCAGAATTGGTATGCATTCAGCCCCAATTATTCCACCCTTAACTCATTTTTGCAGTTTATTAATAATCAGTTGGCACGCAGTTTCGAAAGAACTAATTCTGTAATAACATGTTATGGCTACCCCTCAGCACCATTACATGCCTGAGGCCCCTTGCTGTCCCTTTGTGTTTTTGATGAAAGGTAACAGCCTGGTGTTCCCAGCCATCACCCAGAGGTGGGAGCAGATCCGGCTGCTGCAGCTTATTGCTAGGAATGGGTGAGGCTGAGTGGAAGCTTCAGTAACTCAGGTGCGGCTCTTAAGCTTTGTTTTGAGTTCCAAAAGGGCCGTTTTGTGCCTTACTCGTGAAATGGCCTTGTGTGACATAATGGCCCCCTCTGTGCAGGGTTCGAGGGGAAGGGAAGGGGAACATGCCCAGCGACGCCACATGGGGTAGTTGCATTTCCACACCATTCACAGGGGATCCAGTGTTTTCGGAATTGTCTGGGTGTGAACAGCATAAGAGGTGCTAGAAACTCAGCAAGGGAAGGGGGAGCTGGGCCAGGAGGAGAAGGCTGGGGATGGGCTGAGGAGAGAAAGCTTCCTGGCCAGAGGCAGCCCCAGGCATGGGTCTTGGGTTCTGAGTGGGCAGGATTCTGGCTCAGGGTAAGAGGTGAAACTTCGTTCAGGAGATATACACTGAGCCATCCACTACGTGCCAGGCACCCTAGAAAGGGCTGGATATTCATATTGTGACTTCACACGGGTCCCTGCAGAGTTGACTTTGGGAGCTGCCCTGCTAGCCACGGACCACGTTGTGAACAGCACCCCCTGGGGGTGGGAGATGTGGTGGGCAGAGTTCAGGATCCAGCCACAGGGAAAGAACGAACAGGCAAACTGTGGGATCCCGGCCTGCCAGGGAGGGTTCAGGGTAAAGCCTTCAGTTTGCTTGTTCATTCATTTATTCAATATTTATTGAAGGCCTCACAGGGAGGTGACAAACTCTATAGACACATACATGGGGGAAGAGCACGCCAGGCAGAGGGGAACAGCAGGTGCAAAGGGGATGGCACTTGGTAGGTTCCAGGAGCGGGCAGAACAGAGTGGCTGGAGCAGAGTGGGCAAGGCTGGGGGGCAGCACTGAAGGAGGCACAGTCAGAAAGGGGACAGGGGGCTGGTCACAGCGGCATGCAGCCCATGATGAAGCCTTTTGACTGAGATGGGGAGTAGAGAGGGGTCTTGAGCAGAAAGGTGACGTGATCCAACCTTTGTTTTAACGTAGCGCCATGGCTGCCATGATATAATCATAGACCGAAGGGGTCAAGGGTAGAAAATCAGAGACAAGTTGTTGGGCCAGTGGGGCCTGGATGGTGGCAGTAGAAATGGGGAAAGTTCTCAGATTCTGGCCCCATTTTGAAGGAGGAGTGACAGGATTTGCTGATGGAACAAATGTGGGGAGCAAGAGGAAGAAGAGTTAGGAATGTCTCCTGGGCAGTGGGAAAGAAGAAAGTGTCATTGACAGAAATGGAGAAGACTGTGGGAGGGGCAGGTTTGGGAGGAAATAATTAGGAGCTCTGTTTGGGACATGTTGTATTGGAGATACCTTTTGGACATCCAGTGGGGAGAGTGATAGGTGGGGTAATTGGGTCTAGAAGTCAGGGATGAGGTCTAGATTAGAGACAGAGACTTTAGTCATCAGCATGTTGATGGTACTTCAAGCCATGAGACTGGAGGAGATCCCTGAGACTGAAGCTGAGAAAAAAAGAGGTCAAGGGCTGAGCCGTGGGCACTACAGCTTTTGCACACTGGAGAGAAGAGCAAGAACTGGCAAAGGAGACTGAGAAGGAGCAGCCAGAGAGGTAGGAGGAGACCTGGTGGGCGCCGCATTCCTGCAGCCAAGGAGGGGAGTGCACGAAGGAAGAGGGGGTGCTGCTGAAGGTCGAGTGAGATGAGGGCTGAGAAACAACCATTAGGTTTAGCAAATGCAGGTCTTTGCTGTCCTCAAAATATAGACTTGGCACTCTGCCCAGTAGCAGGACATATTCCAGAATAGAATCTGGTATCAAGACAGATACCAGGGAGAGGAGGCTCTTCAAAATCCCAGGCACGTCTGGCCCCCTAGGAGACTCAGGAAAAAGTCTCCAGACTTGGAACCTGAGCTGGACTCCCTTATCTGAGAAGATTGGTGTGATCAATGGTTTGGTGTCAGGCTCCCATAGAGAATGGGGTGAAGCTGACTATGGCTCAGCACTTGCTTAGGATAGTGGGCCATAGGGGGTTCCCTTCTCGGATGGAGGGCCGAAGGCAAGCCTCTTCACTGGGCATCAGTCACCAGTCCCTCTTCCCTCTAAGATGGGGTAGGTTGGCTGACAAGGCTTCCCACTGGCACAGTGCAACCAGAATTCCCAGATGGGGACCTGGAACCACGTGGCTCATCTTTGAGCTACAAGGTCAGAGCCAGGGGCCTCTTTAAAACAGACCAGGCCAGGCACGGTGGCTCACATCTGTAATCCCAGCACTTTGGGAGGCCGAGGCGGGCAGATCACGAGGTCAGGAGATCGAGACCATCCTGGCTAACACGGTGAAACCCCGTCTCTACTAAAAAAAATACAAAAAATGAGCCGGGCGTGGTGGCAGGCGCCTGTAGTCCCAGCTACTCGGGAGGCTGAGGCAGGAGAATGGCATGAACCTGGGAGGAGGAGCTGGCAGTGAGCCGAGATCGCGCCACTGCATTCCAGCCTGGGCAACAGAGCGAGACTCCATCTCAAAAAAAAATTAATTAAAAAAAAAAAAAAAAAACAGACCAACAGTTGCCCATATACCAACAGCAGTTTGTCAGATGGAAACAGTTAAAGGATGGCCATGTCCTTCTTGGGCAGTGCAGTGCCGGTTTTGGTCACCCGGTGACTGACCAGCTCTCCTTTGCCCAGAAAGATCTCCAAGTGAATGGCAGTCAGGTGTCCCCCATGAGTGTGGTTTAGGACAGGACTGTCCACAGTGCTGACTCAATGCAATGGTGTTATTTATTGCTTCTGCTAGTGGTGGTGGTTGGCTTGGTTCTGATCTCCAGATGTAACAGTGCCATCCAGGCAAGTGAAATCATGCATTGGGAAAAAATCGAGGATGGACATCTCAACACAGTTGGGTGTAGTTTCCACTTGCAATTACTCATAAGCTTCACAGGCTTAGTGGAATCTTTAACTGCCCTCAAAGGAAAACTCAATTAGATCAAAATGGATTTAATTACTTAATGAATTCTAAATGTGTCAAAATTGACAGGCAAGCTTATTTGGGGGCCTGGGAGAGGGAAGTACTATTTAGAGTGTCACATGCCTTTCATGACAGAGCAGAAGGGAGCTCACCTCCCACACAGCTCCACCCACATATTCCCAGATTGACATACTTAACGACTCACATCCATTATCTCATTTCATCCTCAAAATAGTTCTAAGAATTAAGTGCAGCTGGTATAATCACTCCTATTTAATAGACAGTGAGTTGAGGCTTATTGAGGTGATGGATTTGCCCCTGGCAAGGCGAGGCTCTCCACGCAGGTCTCCTGACTTCTCCATCTGGCCATTGCTCAGTGGGGGAGGAAGTAGCCCCTCTGACAAGTGTACTCACGGATATTGCCACCAGCATTTATTAATAACAGATGAGCCAAGTGCTCAGCAGAATTGCAATCCTAAGGACTCTCAAGCATTTCTCTCAAGATATTTTTTTCTTATCTCATGAAATCATGCAGTCTAGTCATTATCTGATACATGTACCCCCATGATGGTTTTGGCCACCACCCTCCTTCCCTCTTGTCCACTTGTAGGACAGGAGAATTGCTCTGTGCCTGATGTCACCATAGGTCCTGGCTACCCACCATTCTCTGTAAAGAGTGAGTGCCAAGAGCTTTCAGTGAGGTACATTCCACTGGAGTGGGAGGTTTTAGCAGCTCTTTCCTTCATAACTGAAACAGTTGATTGATTGTGCTATTACCAGGCTCTGTTTGTTTGCCCCACTGGGTTTGCATCCCTACAAGAAGCCCCCTCTGTCTTTTTGCAGGTGCTTGAGCAAGTACACCATGCTAGTGAGCAGTTCAACAGACTCCATTTTCTTAGAGAAACTGGTGAAGTGAACACAGCTTACCAGGATACAATATCCAAATTAGCACACTACCTTTTATTGTTATTAATATCACCATGACCGCTATTATTAACCTCTCCCTCTTACACAAACACATTCACTCATATGCATCCTATTTCAGAAGGTTTATCTTCTTAAAGACTGATCTAATTTTCACATTTTACTTTAAACAGTAAATACAAGTGTAGGAGGCCAGAAAGCAACAGCTAAGTTAGACCCTAGTCCGTAAATTCCAATCGCTTATAAGAAGGAATCTCTTCCAATGAGACCTTTTGTTTTTCCTGCCCCAAGGTGAATGTTTTGAGAACCTTTGCATCAAATCAATTCAGATACTTGTCTTTAACTTGCAAAACTTAAACAAATGGACTTTTTTCTGCTAGCACTATTTTGGGATTCACAGAAAATCCAGTCTCCTTAAGCAGTTGAATTGAGGTTTTTGCCCAAATTGTGAGGGTTTGAAAATCGGCTTTAAATTTAGAGCATGCCCATGGTAAGGTTGCGCGGGTGTCCTATGGCTCTGTAGAATTAAGCATTAACGTTGCAGCTGGATTCCATTTCTTTGTGAACATGCAAATTAACATCTTCAGTGGCTTCCTCTGCCTGCATACTTATATACCAGCCTCCAAATGTGTTATTTGTTATTAAAATCACCGTATTTATGTGTGGGGGTTTGCGGTGACTTTCCCAGATGCAGTGATCCTAATTGTAACCATACAGGTTATTCAAACATAGCTTGGATATTTAAAACAGAAGCGAATCTAGGCCAGCATGCAGTTAGTTGAGTGTAATGTAGATGTGAAAAGACTCCTTGTGGCCGGTAGTGTTCAGTTCTGTTAGCTCCAAGAATATATCGCCCTATGGTGATTGAATAATGTGCACCTGACCTGGGTCCTTCCAGGTACCTACTTTTAAACCAGGAGTCATAATAGATTTATAAATCTTTAGGCTTTACTGGTATTTGCTTTCTGTGAACAGGAAATCTAGGAAGCTAACTGCCCCCCTGCAATATGAAAGGCAGATGTTCCCCAAATGTGACTTTGGGGGCTCTCTGGGGTTTAATAACAAACACTTGCTTGGTTATTGGGACTGGTGCTTCTTCAACTCACCCATGCATGGGAACCATCTGAAGAGATTGTGTAAACGCAGATTCTGCTTCAGTAGGGCTGTCGTGGGGCCTGGAACTCTGCATTTCTAACACAATTCCACATAGTGCTGATGGTACTGGTCCAGGGAACACACTTGGAGTAGCAGGATCTGCAGCCAAATAAATACAACCCAGTCTCCAAACTAGAGCGGACAGGCCCCCAGGAGGCTGTTTCCACGGGCCCTGGGTTTTGCTAGCCTTCCCGTCCCACTTATACACACTTACATTTGCAGAGGAGAAATGGTGAACACCTGACAACATTTGTTTAATTTTTATCGTTGTGGGGCCTTTTGGGAGGGAGGAAGAAGAGTATCTCAGCCAACCGCCAACTCCCACCCCCTAAACCATCAAGATTGCTAGCGTTGTGCTTGTAGTTTTCCAAAAATGTACATGAACATAGCTGATCCACCCACTTTGGTGGATAACCTTGCCAATAACAGAGGCAGCTCAGCCAGGAGTGAGTGATTGGTCCAGAATAAACCCACCCAGGTGGCAGTCAGTTCTTTACTGCCCTGTTTAGACCTGGCCTGAGGATTGACATTTCCTTTAACTGTCTCAAATGAGAGCTATCCTGGGCTTCTTCCAGCAACCCGTGCCTCCTCCCAGACTCTGCAATCCTGTGGGTGCTCCATAAATACTTGTTGACTGACTTGACTCATTCCCTTGGGGAGGGAAAAAAAAACAGGAGGAAGTAGGGAAAGGGGGAGTGAACTTGGTTTTCTGTCTCTCGTAAGTATCATAAGGAAATACCTAGCCTAATGTCTGTTGGCAGACTATGACTGTTTGCATTCTACAAAGTAGCATTTGAAATTTTAGTTTTTATTTTTCACTAGTTGCAGTTTTTCTCTTTGTGTGCTGAATGCAGAAAGTAGTTCCCTTTGGAATTTCCAACTGAACCCAGCAGGAGAACCAGCTGCTGCCGCTGCCGCTACTGCTAAGGAAAAAGTGGTCCCTCGCTGGCCTGTGCTGGTATGGGCCCCGATTCTTGTGCAGTTACCCTTGCATGGGTGAGCAGAGACCTGGGTATTTGCTCTGGCGACACCAGTTTTTGATTGTTTACAGGCTGGGTTTTCCCTAGTTGTTCAGCTGTGAGAATCTGAGGGTATATTTGTTCTTTCCTAATTGCATCCTGTGCCTCTTTCCTTTTTTTCCCTCCAGAAGTGGAAGGCATTTTTCTGCCTTGACAAAGTGTACCAGGCCAAGGGACCTGTTGTACTCCAAAACCCCTCTTCTCAAGGTGACCCCAGTTGCCACTCACCTGCTTTTCTGGGGGTCTGCGGAACCTTCCTCACAGCCTGCACAACTGTCTCCCTTAAGAACCCTTCCTGGTACAAAGCCTCCATAAAACTCATTTGCTCTTGAGTCTTAGTTCTGGTGGAACATATCCCTGAGTTTTTGCACACTGGGCCTCCATCCAGGCCTTTTCCTGGGAGAGTAGAAAACCCATGGGCTCTGTGGGGTGGGGAAAAGCCCTCAGTTCTGGGTCTGGAAGCATCATCAGTTGCAGCCATGAGCAAGGTTTTGCCATTCTGTGCCTCAGTTTCCTCATCTGTGAAAAGGTGATAACATTATTTCTTTATCCCACTATGTTGTTCTGAGGATTAAGTGAGTTTGCAGTGTAAAGACATAGACAAAGACATAGGGACAGAGAAAGGTAACATTTGTTATTGTTGTTTTTCTGTAGCATTTGTGTCTAATGCAGTGGACTGTATGCCCAATAAATGAGTCCTTTAAATTAATGATAGAAAGAGAAGTGGGGAAATGGGTTATAAGCAGTGATGTACTGGTAAATATTTAACAGTCAGCTCCTGGTGGGGAGGATTGTGCTCTGATTAGTGTTTGCCAATTTCCATGATGTAAATACTCTCCCTGTGGCTGATTTCAAGCTACCAACGTGACATCACTGAACACTGAGTTTGAAGGAGATGCCAGTACACCAGTGCCAGCTGCTCTGGTCCACTACTGGAAGGCATCTGCAATAGACCAAAGCCATAAGGCACCCATCACCCCTGGCCTTCTCACCTTGCCACACACAGGAATTGGTAACTGGGCCTTTTAAAAAAGTACTCGGTAATATATTAAATATTAAACACAGACTAGCTCAAAAGTGAGAATTTTTTTTTTTTTTTTTTGAGACAGAGTCTCGCTCTGTCGCCCAGGCTGGAGTGCAGTGGTGCTATCTCGGCTCACTGCAACCTCCACCTCCCGGGTTCAAGCGATTCTCGTGCCTCAGCCTCCTGAGTAGCTGGGATTACAGGCGCCGGCCACCACGCCAGGCTAATTTTTGTATTTTTAGTAGAGACAAGGTTTCGCCATGTTGGCCAGGCTGGTCTCAAACTCCTGGCCTCAAATGATCACCCACCTCAGACTCCCAAAGTGGTAGGATTACAGGCGTGATCCACCATGCCCAGCCGAAAAATGAGATTTTTAATAAGCCTGGCTAGCTTTGTATTAAACTATTTTGTGTTTCGTGTATGTTAAAAGCTCCCAAGTTGTGCCGTCCCCTGCAAAGAAAGCCCTGAATGCACAGAATTAGGCACATCTTGAGGACAGATAACCTTTGAGAGACCTTTCAGAGCCACTAAAGAAAGGCAAAGGAGAAACTGTACGGAGAATGCTTAGTGTTCAGACTGAGCAGCAAAAAGGTGTTAAAGAAGTAATTAACAGCTGGATTCTAAATAGCAGCTAAGAGTTAGAGGCCTGAGAACATGGCCTGAGGCCACCAGAAGGTGGGAGAGAGATAAACCAGCCTATATTTAGGAGTTAAACAGATGGCAGGATCGGGGCCCTACTTTGTATTTAGGAGGTTTGTGTGGTTGGTTTACTTGGGTTTTGTTTTTTGCTGTAACTAATTTAACAATTTAGGAGTGGAAAGAAAAATTAACCAATTTATCTTGCTGTCCGAATAACGTTTTGCAATAACCAAGAATAGGTCAGTGGACCAAGTGGGTAGGTCACTGCCCTGCTTAATGACCCATATCCGGATATTATTATGTCTAAATGATAATCAGCACTCATTTCTATGCACACAAAGAGAAGCTTGTGAGGAAGAAATAAAAAGCCTTTGCCTTTATTGTGTACAGTATATAGTGTAAACAGTAGGGGTCTAATACATGTTTGTTTCCATAAAGGCTTTTTCTAGCAGCTGTGATCAGCAAAAGGAAAGGACCTGCCTAAAGTCATCACACTGCTAATTGGGGTCGAGTTAGAACCCAAGTCTCTGGGCCCCGCTTGAGGCTGTTTACCTCTTCAGGACAGAAGGGACCAGCTGGATATAAGAGCTGAAGGAGAGAGACCAGACCAGAGCGTCTATTCAGGTCACTCTTGTAAATCGCCGCTTTTTGATAGTTCCCTGTGACTGGCATCTGATTGAGAAAATGTGACAGGAAGCTACCTACTGCTTGCCCCTTAAACTAGCTGACAGTTTCCCATTCAAGTTCAGATTGCAATTCAGAGACACTCTAGGCTAGGTGCAGTGGCTCATGCCTGTAATCCCAGTACTTTGGGAGGCGGAGGCAGGCAGATCACTTGAGTCTCAGGAGTTTGAGACCAGCCTGGGCAACACAGCAAAACCCCGTCACTACAAACGATACAAAAAATTAGCCAGGCGTGGTGGCACGTACCTGTAATCCTAGCCACTTGGGAGGCTGAGGTGGGAGGATCACTTGAACCCAGGAGGTCGAGACTTCAGTGAGCTGTGATTGCGCCACTGCACTCCAGCCTGGGCAACAGAGTAAGATCCTCTCTCAAAACACACACACACACTCACACTCCAGATGCTTCTCTGCTGCTGTGTGTGCATTGGGTGGTACAGTGACAAGAGGGCTGGGGGAGGCAGGTATCACAGAAAGGACTCTGAGGGAAGTGAGTGGTGCACCCAGGGAAACTGAGGCCATGGGTGGTCCTCCCACATCCTCCCCACAGGCTAGCTGATGCCTCTGGCCTCTCAGTTGTTTTCATCTAAGGAAACTTATTTTGAAGCCATATTCATGGCAGCTGTAGGTACCCACCCCTGAGCATTCGCAGGACTTGTAGATAATTCACCTACGTGGTCTCGGGCAGTTATACCCTGTGATAATTTATAGCCACCCGTTCAGGCAGACAATTCCACATGAGCATTTGCTATCACTCTACTACCCTGACCCAAGCCTCGGTGTGACCCCTCTGCATGGCCTCTCCAAAAGAGATCCCTTCCCTGGGAGTTTGGGGAGTCCCTGACTCCCAGGAGAGTAGCAAAGCCAAGAAGGGGGAAGTAAAAGACCACAAAAGAGTGGTGTGTTTTGAAGGAATGAATGTTTTCTACAGCCCATTTCCAAAGAACAGTCTAGAATGCTTGCACACAAACAGTGTCATCAGAGTAAGTGTGTGGTTTCCAAGCAGCCCCTACCACAAGCTCCCCGAGGCCTGTGCCTGCCAGGGAGCCCAACCTCAGCACCTAGTATCCAGCTCCCCAGGGAAACTGTTCTGAGCATTAGTCCTCCCTTCTCTGAGCCCAGAACGGCAGGCTGCAACTTCTAGGGTTGAATGGATGGCAGCTCAAGGAGACAGAATGGCTTTCTGGTTTTAAAACCTCAGAAAACCTAAAAACTTGATCTCTATTGCTTACTTTAGGAAATTTTAAGCCCTTTCTCAGACGGCCTAAAATTAGACCCTCGCCACTCCCAACCAAAGCATGTCATGACATGGAAGAAGGTGGTCCCTGACCTAATGACCCATTTCTGTAAAAATGAGGTAGGATGTGTAGACAGTGCAATAAGACTATGGAACAACAGACCGTGAGCCAGTGTCACCTTAAATGTAAACATTAGGGATCTAGGCTTCTGAAGAAATGTTGGAAAGCCTATTAAACCACATAGGTTTGGGATTTTTCATTGTGTAGCAGACATATGGCTTAGTGTTTGATTTAAAAAATAGGATGTTGGTGGCCATTTTCATGAATAGTTTGACAGCCGGTCAGAAGGGTAATTGTCGTTTTACCTAAACGCAACTGCTGTTGTTTGTAAGGACAGAAACCTGCTCGCGGGTGCAGGGAGGTCTGGTCTGTTGGCTGTTTGACCCATCTGGTTACAACCTCCATGCTTTGTCCTGAGTAGGCTGGTTCATGCTGGCAAGTCAATGCAGAAATATTGATCAGGTTCCTACTAATTGCAAGGATTGGGTTGAACGTTGCAGTAGGTAAGTAAAAGATGAGTGAGGCCATGACCTTATATAGGAACTGTTGCTCCTGGTCCACCAGAGCAACAACACAAGTAGTGGAACTGATCTCAAGGCAGGGACAGGTTAGTGTCACAACAGAAGAACAGTGAGCTTTGGAGCCTCAAAGAAAGAGGGGCCATCTCCCTGTCCTTAAAAGAAATATTCCTCCTTTTTACTACCATTGTAAGAGTTTACCTACTCCAGGCCCTGTGCATGCTAAGCGTTCACTCAGTTAAACCACCACACAATCTTAGGAACTGGATTATACTAATACTTTTTCAAAATGTGGGAGCTGAGGCTCAGAAAGATTAACTTTAGATCAAGGTAACAACTGGTAAGGGGTACAGTCAGGATTCAGTCCTAGCTCAGCCAGACCCCACTGTCATCTGTGACCTTGCAGTGGGGCAGGGAGTGGCAGCAGGAGACTGAGTGGGAGCCCTTGGGTCTTTGGGATGGTTTCACCTTTGGAAGATCCAGGCCCCTCTTGCCATGAGAGCCCCATGAAGGGCTCATGGCCTGGAGCGGGTGGGAGGGCAGGAAGCCCAGCTGGGCACGGAGCCGCTGGAGGAGTGCCTTATTTGAGGCTGCTCTCGCATCATCTCATTAGGGATAATCATTTGTAGACTTGCTGCCACTGCAAACCATCAGCCCCACTCAAATTTTCCCTGCAGCAGTGATGATGAAGTGATTCCTTAGCAGAACTGCTGGGTAACACAATTAATTCAGACTTGGGGTGGATGTTAGTGTGAATTAGGGGGTCTTCTGAATTATAAAACCTTTCAAAAGGAGCACAGGTTTATTGCTTCTGAACTTCACCAGGAATTGAAGCCAGACTGGCAAGGGGGCTCCCTGGACGAAGTCCTCTGTGTGTCCCTTGTAGGTCAGTGGTGCTTTTTCCTGCATTGGGGGGCTTGAAGGTTGTTTCATAGCCATTTAGATATTCCCCTTGGAGTCTTGCTTGCAATTAATCTGTACTGTCTGTAAAAAGGGTTTGCCTAGCAAAGGTAAACTCCAGCACCCTGATCCACATTAATGAGTTTTGCCTGTGTAAACCATGTTAATTGTGGTTGTTGCTTTTTAATTGTCCTTAAGTTTCTTGTATGTTAACTGCTCCAGGCTAGAACTGTGGTTTCTGTTTCCGTTGGGGGCTCTATTCTCACTCCTACCCAAATAGCCTCACCAATCTGCACTGAGATCTGCTCCCCTGCCCCCACCCTGTCTGGCATTAGTACTAAGAAGAGAATGAAACTCAGAAAAACAGCCTCAGTGGCCTAGATGAGGAGGCACGGGTATGTGGGGAAAACACGAGTGGAAGCCACAAGGTCTTCTGAGGGTCTGGAACTACCAGGTCAAGAGAAGAAAGACTTCAGATTGTCACTGTTGGATGTCTTAATATGAGGAAGGACTCAAACAGAGCTGTCCGCAGCTGCAACTGGCTGTCTTGAGAGGTGGTGACCTTTCTCGAGAAGGGTGGAAACTGTAGCCAGACAACTACTTGGTGAAGCAGCATACAGAGAGATCGCCCTTCTGATGATGCGCCCAGTCTGAGGCCTCACTGAGATGGCCTCAAGAGTGTGTCTTGAGCTGGTTAGAAACTTACCATCCTGGGCCCCACGACACACCTCTTGACCCAGACTGCAGCTTAACAGGATCCTCAGCTAATGCGTGCGATTGTTCACTTCCAGGGCCTCTGGTTCAGGACCAGGGTGCATGAGCATCACCTGGAGGAGATTTTTAATACAAATGCAGGGGCTGAGCTGCTGGGCTAGGACATAGAAGGACCATTCCCATACCTCACAGTCCAGCTGTTTCCCCATTCCCTACCCCCTACATGCTGTTGTGTTTCCAAGTTCATGCCTGTGTGCACACCTGCACACAAGGGCATAGGAAAATGACTTTGATGTATGGAATCATGTCTACAAGCTGCTTCAGTCAGGGGCCCTTCTTGCTGAGAGACCAGGCAGCTTTCCCAGGGAGCCCCAGGGCAGGGGCCTGAGGCACCTGCTTCCTGTTCTGTCCCCTGAGAGCTCCGCTTTGCAGGGAGAAAGGAGAAGCCTAAACAGGGTGGGCTGGGTCTGTGAGGCCTGCCTAGGGCTGCCCTCTGCCTTCCCAGCCCTTCAGTCCCTGATCCTTTCGGGCCCCTCCTAGGCCAGAATGTCCCAGATTAGATGGGGTGGGGAGGGTGTCTTCTGGTTGCTGTAGGCCTGCATTAGGGGAGTATCCTCTCTGGTCCCATGTGGGGCAGGTGCCCAGAGCCAGGAATGAGCCGCCTGTGGTGATTCCTGTGTGTCTGGAGTCCAGGAGTCCCTTGCACTGTTGGCCAGTGGTCACTGTGCAGTGATTGACTGGGCTCAGTGTCTGTAGCTTTTGTCTGAGCTGCTTGCACCCCTCCCCGGGGATCATTGTCTGAGTTGGTGGATGTTAATCTGCAGCCCCTGAGAAGCTGCCTGGCAAATGGGAGGTTAATGTGCAAACAGCGGGGAGCATTGTCCATGTGTGAGGCTGGACAGCAAGTGGGAGGGAAATAGTTAAAAATCCTATTCATGGCTCAGGAGGGGAGGAGGGGTGGGCGCAGGAGCAGGCCCGGCCTTGTGCTAATCTTGCTGGAATGTAACTAGTTCGGGCAGTTTCTGGCTTCGATGTGCTTTGGGGCCGGTTGGCGTCCCCCCCGCCCCAACCCAGTTCATCGATGGTGCGTCCGCGCGCCGAAGGCTGCTCTTTGTGTTCTCTGTAGCCACAGCTTAGAAGCGTCCGAGTCAGACTGCTTTCAGTTGTAAGGATGGGGAGGGAGGAAGCTCAGCGAGGCAGTTGTGTTATCCACGGTGGGAGAATCCACAGGCTCTTTCTCTGTTGGAGGATTTGGGTGGGGGAAGGGAATGGGCAGAAGAGAATGTTCAAGGAGAAAGACCCTAAACCTGTTGGGTCAGGCTGCTCAGCTGCCTAGAGGCCTGGGAATGCCTAGGGGGAAGCCCCTGCTTCCGGACACACAATCAATTACATATAACAGTGGGGCCTTGTGTGTGTAGGCGGGACACTGGGAGGGGTCGGCTCACAGCTCATGTTTTAATGCTTTACAAGGAGAGTGTGTTCATGCATTGCTTCTGCAACTTATAATCAATTTAAAACATTCTACATCTTGATCTAGGCTGGTGGTTACATTGATATTTACATATTGGGCCAGGTTTGGTGGCTCATGCCTGTAATTTGGGAGGCCGAGGTGGATGGATCACCTGAGGTGTCAGGAGTTCGAGACCAGCCTGGCCAACATGGCGAAACCATCTCTAATAAAAATACAAAAATTAGCCGGGTGTGGTGGCGGGCATCTGTAATCCCAGCCACTCGGGAAGCTGAGGCAGGAGAATCACTTGAACCTGGGAAGCAGAGTTTGCACTGAGCTGAGATCGCACCATCGCACTCCAGCCTGGGTGACAGAGTGAGACTCTGTCTTAAAAAAAAAAAAAAATTACATATTAAAAATTCACTAGAGCCTGGGCAACGTAGTGAGACCCCCATCTCTACAAAAGTTTTAAGAATTAGCTGGGTGTAGTGGCACATGCCTGTGGTCTCAGCTACTCGAGAGGCTGAATCAGGAAGATTGCTTGAGCCCAGGAGTTCGAGGCTACAGTGAGCTCTGATTGAGCCATTGCACCCCAGCCTGGGCAACAGAACAAAATCCTGTCTTAAGATTCATTGAGCCGCACACGAGATTTGTGTACTTGCTTATATATACATATTACACCTTAGTTTTAAATATTTTAAATTAATTTAAAAAAAGAAAAATCCCTCCTTCCTGACCTACCAAGGCCTTGGCTGGCCAGCACAGCTGCAGGGAGGAAGAACAGGTTCCCCGGCTTAGCTCCAGGGCATCCTCGTACTGCCCGGTGGAGTGGGCGCTGAGCTCCCACACCGCTGTTTGGAAACAGAATGAAGTTGCACAGCAGCCAGATTCTGGGGCTTCCCCACCCAAGTTTGCCACTTTGCTCACGGGATTTGAAGAAAGCATCAAAGGCAGCAGCTTTAGAAAATAGCTCCAAGGGCCCCACTTGGAGTGAGGTCACCTTCTCAGCTCACAGAGGGCTGTGGTGCCAGCTGCTGGCCACACATGCCCACGGGGCTGCTCTGGCCCTGCCTGACCCTGACTGGCTTCCCCTTGCATCCCCTGGGGAGGCCACGCCCACTGCACAGCATACCCACCAGGTGCTGCTGCCCTCCTGAACTCTGTGGGACACGCTGCTGCCCGCATGGGGACTGCCCCGGAAGCAGGACCCTGGATTTCTCCTCTGCTACCTGCCCCCTCCCGCCACGTGGTGAGGGTTCCACATTATGAATGTCGTGGTTCCTTCCGGCTCTTGATTTTCCATGATTCGGGATCAGGAAATGATTTTCCTCTGATTATTTTTAGGCCATGAGACTCAGTATAACAGTCAAATCCTGGCTCCACAACCCCTAGCTGTGTGGCCTTGGATAAATTAAAATCTCTCTAATCTTAGTTTCCTCATATGTGAAATGGGAATAACAACAATACTAAACTCAGTAGGGCTGATGAGGATTAAGTGGAAACCAGACTAATGTTGTATTCATTATCTGGGATAAAGGTTAGCCTGTATCATCATAATCAAAACCACACGACACAGTGTGCCTCACAGTCCAGTGAGCCAAATCCTTGCCTGTGCACACTGTACCCTTAGACCTGAGCAGGGGGGCCTGCATTGGACCCTACTTTGGAGGGCCCTGCTCTGACCACCCTGGCCACTTCCTTCCTGACCAGGCCAGGAATCCACGGAGCTGAGGATCCCAAGAATGGGATCCTGAGGCTTGAGAGCCTGCCTGACTCTTCCCTGGACGTGCATCAAGCCACTGGAGTGCACACCTATAGGTCGACATGGGGGGCTCGCGTTTGCCTGGGGCTGAGCTTTGATGGGGGTGCTGAGATGTCTGGGATGTTTCCATGTGTTGTCCCAAGACCTCGTAGGACAAGATGGAACTGGGAATGGTGGGGGTGCCAGATCAGGCTCTTTTACCACCACTGCATTCTGGTACAGAACTCAGGAGTCTGGGAATTCTAAATTCAAGCCTGGCCTTTTCATAGCATTCATATTTGTCAAGGGAGGAGGAGAGAATGTATTTAACAGTTTGTCAGCTTGAGTTATAACTTTTACATGTGTAAGCGTATGGGCTTGCATCTATGTTCTTGTCCCAAACCCTGCAGATATTGGGGTTGGGGGGGCTGTCTGCATGCCCTTCCTTCCCCAGTGGGTGACCATCACTGACCTCTGAGACTTAAGACAAATTGTAGCCATGCCCGCCTCCGAAGGCGTCTTTAGGAAAACAGTGTCGTAGGTCCTTTCAGTTCAAAACCCTTGCTTATTTATTAATATGAATACGTTGGTTCTAGAATAGAGCCTTGCCCTGTGGAAATTGCCATCTGTACTCTTCGAGGTCTAGCTCAGATCCCACCTCTTGGCCTAACTCTGCAATACCCCCACACTCGGTGACACCCCCACTCTATGACATTTACCATTTGGGACAGAAGCCCTGTCCTCCCTACCTATAGCTGAGGCCACCTCCCAAGACACATTGTCATTCTGTCCCCCACAGCACCACACACAGTGGCTGCGCATGGTGGATGCACAGTGAGTATTTGTGGAATGAGCGGCCGAGCCGCTGCAGACTGATGAGTGTTCTGGGGCCTGTGTTGGTTTTCTAAAACTGCTCTGTCAGTAAGTGCCCCCCCAGTCCCCGTGTAAACATATTCAGATCCTAAAGAAGATCAGGCAGCCACCCTTTAAAAAGCCCGATAAACCCAACCTTCATTTGTATTATCTTTGGGCAGGGTTTGCTTGGGAATTCGTATCTGTAGGAAATCTTAGTGCTCGCTGCTGGGAGGCAAATTGTTCGCATTCATTTGTTCTTTCGGTGGTTTGGCCCTATAAAGCAGAGGGCTGGCCTGAGGGAAAATTGTGAAAGAATCTGAGTTTGTCTTCGGGGTAGAAATTAAACAGCTTCTCTAGGCCTTGCCCTCAAACTTCAGCCCTGTTTACTATTGAAGATTGTGTGTCTCAAGGGGTAAAGAGAGCCGTGGGATAATGGAGACTGAAAAAATGTTGCGATTTAGCCATTTTGTTTTCTTTTTTCCTTGGAGAATAATCTTTTGGGAAAAACTCGGATAGAGACCCTTTGAGCCATACAATTTTTTAAAGTTGAATTCAAGCCTCTAGTCATGGCTTGATTCATTTTTTTCTGAACAATGAACAAAGAAATGCTGGTAGAGAGCCTTGAAATGCGGGGATGTTGAATGAGGAAAGGAAAAAGGAGGGCCGTGAGTGTTCCTGAGCACTGGCTGGACCCTGCAGAAGCTTCCGATCATTCTGGAGGTCTCCAGAATTTGGTGGCTGGGACACCAGATACTGTGCATATGTGAGGGGAGGGCCTCTGAGAACTCCCAAGAGGCCCCCAGCAGCCCCCCCCAACTGACCTTTCACAGTTGGCACTAAACTGCAGGCTTATCTCCTTTCTCCATTTCCAGGACTGCAAATTGCAGCACCTGGAACTAAGACATCCCTGGAGGGCAGGCCTTCCAAACTCACCCCCATCGATTAAGGCAAACACTGCTTCATCCACAATGTTACAGTAACATCAGCAAGAAGAAATGATGATCATAGCTGATAGCTGTCAAGTGCTTACAGCGAACCAGATGCTTCTGGGTGCCCTTCTCTATTTAATCTTGGTATGGCAGTGTACGTTGGCAGAGGACTGGAATTTAAGCAAAAGAAGAAATACTGATGTTTCCAATTCATCATTTAAAGAGACCTTGTACGTGGCCGGACGCAGTGGCTCACGACTGTAATCCCAACATTTTGGGAGGTTGAGGCGGGCAGATTGCTTGAGCCCAGGAGTTCGAGACCAGCCTGGGCAACATAGTGAGACCTTGTCTCTACAATACAGGAAAAAAAAAAATTAGCAGGGCATGGTGGTGCGTGCATGTAGTCCCGGCTACCCAGTGGGGACTGAGGTAGGAGGATTACTTGAGCCCTGGGAGGTCAAGGCTGCAGTGAGCCAAGATCGTGCCACTGCACTCCAACCCCGGTGACAGAGTGAGACCCCATCTCAAAAAAAAAAACAAACAAATAGACCTTGTACGTGAGGCCTGGCCATTTGTTAACCCGTGTGAAAGATGTTTCGGTGGCCATTTAATGAACATACGTTGAATAATGTGCTGTACTGTGTACCACAGATACAAAGGGGAAAAAGATACAGAAGGAAAAGAGAAAACTCAGTATCACATACTCAGCCCCTTCTGATAGAACAGGTGTGTCCAAGCAGCAACATCCTAAAATAGTTGTCCTCTACTCTGGGATGTAAAAGAAGTTCTTCGGGGATTTGGTTTTATTACAATGACCGAGAATTTGCTCTCCCTCAGTTATCATATCTACTGTGACAGGCCCTGCACACGTCCTGTGAGATCCTACCTGCCAAGAACCTGTCTGCCATTTCTCATTAGTATCTTTGTGGTTTGCAGTCACCTGTGTAGAATTTGCACATATACTCAAGTGTTATTTGTTTTCAATTACTTCCTCAATTATTGCTGGTTGTGTGTGTGTGTGTGTGTGTGTGTGGTATTTCATAGCCAAAGCTATAAAATGTATTTCCAATAATATTAGTAGAATTTTTTCAGCCCCTAAAACCCACCATAAAAGTTAACTATAATAACAAGGCCCGTAGGCCTGTACACAAGGGCATGGTGTCTATCGAAGCGTATTACACAGGCCAGACCTCTGGATTCTCCACCTACAGTGGCTACTGTTTAAAGCAGGCATTAAAAGGAAGATCATTTTCATGTTTGTAATTATGAAGCATGTGTGTGCTCATGAAGGATACCTCCCTGGACAATGCCTGGAAGAGGACTTTGTGAAGTGGAGGCTGTACATGATTCCACCAGCAAGCATGTGTCTTGACAAAGGTTGTTAAGGACAAGAAGTTGTGCCTTAGCTGTAACCAAAACCCAGCCTAAGCAATCAGGTGAGTTGAAGTAGATGTTGTCAAAGCTAAAAAGAAGCCAAGCCTGGTGGCTCACACCTGTAATCCCAGCACTTTGGGAGGCTGAGGCAGTGGGATTCTTGAAGCCAGGAGTTTGAGACCAGCCTGGGCAACATAGCAAGATCCCATCTGTTAAAAAAAATTAGCTGGGTGTGGTGATGTGTGCCTGTAGTCCCAGCTACTCAAGAGGCTGAGGTGGGAGGATCGCATGAGCCCAGGAGGCCACAGTGAGCCATGTTCGTGCCACTGCACTCCAGCCTGGGCAACAGAGCAAGACAGCATCTCTCTTTTTTTTTTTTGTAAGACAAACAATCCCATAGCATTTATTGCCATCTTGTAATAACATAAGGGTAATCAAACAATATGAATAAATGTTCATATTGGACAAAGGACATCTAAAAACAAACTGTATCCTTCTCAACAATTTCTCACTTCATTGATCATTTCTAGCTGGAGACACTTTGTAGCAGAGGAATACCTCCTTTTAGCATGATCCGACCCAGTCGTTTTCTTGACTTTGTTTTAGAATGAATCTCTTCCGCATCATCTAATAACAAGGTTCATATACTCAGTAAAACCAATGATACAGCCTTCTGTCTGCATATTCACTTGCTCATAGAGCCACACCTGAATCTGCGATCTATTTTGTAAGTATCCGAAGATGAGGTTGATGGGCTGCACCATCACCTTCTGCACTTTCTGGCCCTGGCCATGGTACGCCACGGTGGAATTTCACAAAGAGCACACCCGCACGCTGCCTCTGAGAGCAACTTCCAGAATCAAGACACCGTCTCTTAAAAGAAAAAAAAAAACTAAAAAGAATAAGATGTAGGCTTAGGGCTTCCTCCCCTGAGGAATTCTTTTGGATCCCTCTGGCCTCTGACAAGCCAGCAGAATATGGAGAAAGGAGTCTGTAGAGGCTGCTGTCAAGTCCAGGGTAAAAACACGAGCATTTCCAAGCATTTCATCAACGACTTGTTAAAGATCCAGGTTTGAAGTCTCCAAGGAAGACTTTTTTTAAAGATGTTGCCCAAAGGAAAAGAGATCAAACCAGCAGAATGAATTCCCCATCATATACATGGGGGATACCCAGGAACTCACAGGGTCTCTCTGGAACTCTGAAAGCAATTAGAGAACAAGCATATGGGTTGTGGTCCCTAGAGTTGGAGCCTGATGCCATCCTCCAATAAGTTCTCCAGCAGATTCCCTTTGGAAGGCTACTCATGGACCCGGGAAGAAATGACACCCAAGAGCGGGGAACTAGAGGCTAACACGGGGTACTTGCTACTGCAGTGGCTTCAGATACCCTACCCCTACCCCAAACTTGGGCCAGGCCAGTGGCTATGGAACTCCAGAAAGAAGGGCCTCAGAGAGAGAGAGGGAGAAGGAGAGAGTGTCATCTACATCATGACAGTTGCACCTTTTCCACGTGCAACTGGGGAAAGCTGCGGTCCCTCAGCAGCCCTTTGCCTTCACTTGGGCCAATGACCAAAGATACCCAGGGTGGTGGTCCAGTCACTGGCAAAAGCATGGCAGCCTTTTGGCAAAAGACTTGGGGGCATAAATAGTGAAACACTCAGAGAATGGAATGATTGGCTGGCTAGAAAATGGATGGAGGGTGTTGTTGGGAATAGGCAGTTGGAGATGGGAAGGGTAGGCCAGGGCTTTAATGCCCACTGAGCAGGCATCGGGAACCACTGGAGCTTTTGTTGGGGGTAGGGTGCGGGGGGGGGAAGTAATGCAATCACAGGAAGGGTGGGCTGGCCTGGGGAGGGGCTGCAGGCAGGAGGGCAGCTCAGAGTCTTTACAGAGGTCCAGGGCAGTGAGCAGCAGAGATGAAGGGGAACAATTGGAGAGACGGTCCAAGTTAGAATGACAAGACTTGGTCCCCTGTCAGTTGTAGAGAGTGAGAGAAAGAGAAGAGGCCAGAATGATCCCCAAGGTTTGTACAATACTCAGGGTGACCGCATGTCCTGGTTTACATCATCCATCATAATTGTTAAAGGTGTTCCCTTTCACTTTCAAAGGAGTCTTGGTTGATAGGATGTAGGAAACAGGATCAGGGCTGGATTTTGATGAGTCTGTGTGGGATTGAGCTGCCTGTAGCACGGTGTCAAGGAAGCACTTGGAGATGAGGAGGAAGGCTGGAGCCAGCTGCAGAGATGAGCGTGATCACCGCATGGGTGCCAACCTGCAGGGGGAGGAGGAGACTACCCAGAGAACACCAGCTTTCGAGGCATAGGCCAAGGTTCTGAGGAGCGGCTAGAGGAGTAAGTGGAAAACCAGCCGAAAGGGTGCCCCAGAAGCTGAGGGGCCTCTTAGGAAAAAGACCTGGAAGATGACATTGGGTTTGGTAGTTAGGAGGTCAGCAGTGGCCTTAGCGAAAACAGGGCCCGTGACGTGGAAGGCAGGTGGCAGTGGGCCGAATGATTGGAGGGAGTGGAGGCATTGACAGTGGGGGGTTTGACGGTTTTGTAAAGAGCTTGTAAGGGAGAGACGGCCTCAGCACAGGGCCCATCCAACTGTGGGTCTCCAGCCAATTGCACTGATTTTTCCTGCCCATTTTTCCTTCTTTGAAGGGAAAAATGGAAATTGAAGAGGAAGAAATCAATGACCCATTTGAACCATGACTTGGAGTTTAATTCAGCGTGTATCTGAGTGACTACGTGAGTACTCCTGACCTCCAGGAATGGATAGAATGGAACATGGAAAATCAAGGTGGATCAAATGAGAATTTGGCCAATGGACTTACAAAAAAGTATTCAAATGGGCCACACCTACCCAGTCTGGTGCTGTGCATGCATCACAAATCCTCAGACATGAGATGGAGTTGTCACCTGGTCAGTGATTGAGTTTCAGAGTCTGGATAGGAACTGGGGGCTCAGGAAGGAAGTGGCAAAGATGTGGAATTTTCAGGTCATCATCAGGCCTGAACAAGACCTGATCACCACCCAGTCTCGGTCCTCAAACAGCTGCTTGTGAAAGTTAAGTTCTGTAACCAACTTCATGCACAGGCTATGCCTAGAATTGGTGTTCTACTAGGTCAGTCAGGAAATGACAGGGGATTTGAGAAATGTTTTTAGAGCCTTTGTGCTCTGAAATGTACCCTCCTCCCCAACCCAACTAGCCTAGCCTGGATGCTTGAAATTCCATAAAGACCAAGCCCTGGATTTGATTGGAGAGTTGGGGGAATGTGTTGCAGCCCCTCTCCCAACCCAGAAAGAAGGCATGTAATGTGCTAACGCCGTTAGGAATGTTTATGGCATATGGGTTATGATATTGAATTTGTCCAATAAACCATCAGGAAACTTGTGTGGGCATTTCCTGTCTCACTTTGTGATGGCTAATTTATGAGGGCTGCTGTCAGGTTATAGATTCTCCATTTTTACCAGAAACTTCCACCTTGAGCCTTATAATGGATCCACTGGAATGAAGATATGTATTCTAGGCAAGGATTTAGGTAGGGGAGAACCATGAACCTGGCACACAGTAGCACTAAACAGTGTTTAATGGGTAAGTGGGTGGATGCTTGCTCTGGGCTGTGAAAGAAGAGTGTAAAAGAGACAGGACCATAGATCCAGGAAGGTCGTCTTTGAAAGAGAAGCCCAAACAATGGGTAGAAACTACAGAAAGTTATGGAGGGGTAGGTGTGAGCATTTGGGGACCACTCTGACCTCACATTAATATTACCTGGGAGCTTAAAAAAAAAAAAAAAAGTAGATGCTTAAGCCCCACCCTGGAAGACTTAAATCATAATGGGGAACACAGACAGGAATCAGTGTTTTTAAAGCTCCTCCCAGCAGCCCTGATGCCAGTGAGATCTGAGAACTAGCAGACTGGGTTGTCTCCTCTGGTTGAATTGGTGCCCAGACCTTCCCCCAGAGGGGAATCCCTCTGGAAGGGAAAGAGTGGAGGAGAGTGTCCAGGGCGGGGCTGTAGAGTGG
The DNA here is from genome assembly GCF_029289425.2 of Pan paniscus. Classification (NCBI taxonomy): domain Eukaryota; kingdom Metazoa; phylum Chordata; class Mammalia; order Primates; family Hominidae; genus Pan; species Pan paniscus. The sequence goes on along the minus strand of NC_073261.2, from coordinate 41,117,319 downwards.
ACCCTTCCTCAGCCAAGGAAGGACTTGTGCAGCTGGCAGTCACAGCACTTACTGGCCCCAGCGTATGTTGCACAGGAACCATTGAAGGCTTCCAAATGGCTGAGGTCACATTTTTCCAGGCCCTAATGGGAACGGTTGGGAAGGTTGTCAGGGGCAAGACCCCATTCAAAAGAAAACAGCACTCAGAAATTCAGAAATGAGAGGCTGAAGACTTGAATATAGACTTTACTGGGGTTTTTTTTTTCTGAGTGTTTTTATATATTTAAATTTTTTAATTAAAAAGTGATTCCCATTGCATATATTTGCATTTACCTTTTAAAATCAATGTATGTTTAGCCCAAAGAATAAAATAAAAACACCCATAATCTTGTCTCCCAGAGAGATTAAGTTCAACTCACCTCTTAGTGTATATTCTTCCAGATTTCTCAACACATACATAAAGATACCTGTTTTACAAAATTACAAGTAAAAGTAGGATTCAATACATGTTTTTTCTTTTTTTAAGCACTCCCCATTACACAGGTGGAAATACATGTTTTGTATCTTGCTTTTTCACTTAACAGTGTAAACACCTTTCTGTTTCTGTAAATAACCACCTACTACATAAATTCAGATATCATAATTGTAGCATAAGGCATTTAATATCTTTCAGCTATTATAAACAGCTCTTCAGTGAACATCCTTGCAGCTATATTTTGCTTGCATCCTTAATTATTTCCTTAGGATGCATTCCTAGAGACAGTAAGCCTTCAGAAGACTTGATACATACTTCCAAATTGCACAAGACAGGATTTACTAATTTACTTTCCCACCACCAGGGTATTAAAAAGTGCCTGTGGTAATTAAAGGGGGAAAAGGCCACTGCCAACATGAGAGACTAAAAGTAGTTAACTCATTACTGAGTTCATAACTTCTTTATCTCAAATTCTGCAAACAAATGGGAGTGGAACCCAGAGATTTTCCTTGACGGCTTGGTGCCCAGCCCAGGAGGATCTTTGTTGTCTGGCCCACCAGGTCACCGGCTCCTGGGGTTTTCAGTGCAGCAGGTATCCTTGTCCAGGGCCTTTGTTTCCCGCTGGTCATTGGTCCAGCATGCTTCTGGTGGGCACTTGGGAACCACCAGGGGGCAGTGTGGAGCTGTTGAGCATGCTCTGCATGCCTTACGGCTTATCCATATTGAAACTCAATAATACAAGTATTCTTTTGTTGTGTTTTATGACTTCTCAGATTGGTATTTATAATATTGATTTGCTTACATTAGTATTTCATCCCCTTCCAATTATTTTTATGTTTATGTGTTGTAAAAAAAATAACCTGATCCATCATAGCTCTTCTGTAGCTGGGGGCCAGGACACCTGGGTTGTTCTGATCCCAGCTCTGCCAGTGTCCTCCGTGACCTTGGTGGGACAGCTCACCCCATGGGCCTGACTGCCCTTATCTGAGGAGTGCCAGGATGGGCTGCAGGAGTGGTATGTTTTCTTCTCTTCCAGCACTAGCATAATGAAAGGATTAAGAGTTGGCCTTGGGCAGGTGTGGTGGCTCATGCCTGTAATCCCACCACTTTGGGAGGCCGAGGCGGGTGGATCACTTGAGGTCAGGAGTTCAAGACCAGCCTGGCTAACATGGTGAAACGCTGTCTCTACAAAAATACAAAAATTAGCTGGGTGTGCACCTGTATTCCAGCTACTTGGGAGGCTGAGGTGGAAGAATCACTTGAACCCGGGAGGCGGAGGTTGCAGTGAACCAAGATTGTGCCATTGCACTGCAGCCTGGGCAACAGAGCGAGGCTCTGTCTCAAAAAAAAAAAAAAAAAAAAAAAAGAGTTGGCTTTTGGGTTTGGGATAGACTGGGGCAAGTTAGTTAACCTCTTTGTACCTTAATCCCTCCATCTGTTAAATGAGGATAATAATAGCATCAACTTATAAGGCTGTGGGGGTTAAACGAAATAACACATGGAGTATCTGGCACAAGGTAACGCATCACTAAATGTTTTCTTTAAAGAAATCTGTTTATCCAAGATTTATGCAGACAGTTTCCTGTCCTTGGCTTTGGCACATACTTATTTGCTTATCTGAAATGATATTAATATCAAACAGAGTATGAATTTCAGAAGTGCTGTATTCCACAGTGGGGCTGAACAGAAGAATCCCAGCATCAAGGCCCCCAGCTACAAAAGATTAGAATGTTTCTGTTTGTTTTTTTATAATGTATTAACTGTAGAGGAAAATATAAAAATAGAAGCAGATATGATATCGGTAAATGTTTTTTATTTGATCACTTTAGGTAAATGGAGTCTTACTCACCTGATAGGGTCCCCACTGGCAGCGGACCTTCCCATTCCCTCTATCCATCATTCTCCCAAAAGGTGATGGTTTCTCTGTTCTCACCCTACGTCAGCTAAATTAGGGTCTGTGGCAACAACCCCAGGAGTGTGACCGCTAATTGCCTTTGCATACAACATTTCCACTAGAGCTGCCTGGGAGGCAACACCTCCAGAGAGAAGGACTTGCACCTCTAATTTGGTTAATCCTAGAACACCCTGCAATAGTCATCAAGCACCTCTCACAAATGATATGCTGTGCTTAAGGCCGTGGGGACCCAAAGGGCAAATAAGATTGGATGCCTTTTTTTTTTTTTTTTTTTTTGAGACAGAGTCTCGGTCACGTCACCCAGGCTGGAGTGCAGTGGCGCGATTTCGGTTCACTGCAACCTCTGCCTCGTGAGTAGCTGGGATTACAGGCGCCCGCCACCATGCCCGGCTAGTTTTTGTACTTTTCATAGAGATGGGGTTTCACCATGTTGGCCAGGCTGGTGTCGAACTCCTGACCTCAGGTGACCCACCCTCCTCGGTTTCCCAAAGTGCTGGGATTACAGGCGTCAGCCACCATGCCCAGCCTGGATGCCTTTCTGAAGCGGCAGGTTAAAAAAAAAAAAGATTGGATGCCTATCCCCAAAGAGCTTAGGGGAAGCTAAGCGAGGAAATGAGCCTGGCTGTGAGCTGCAAAGTCAGCGGGCAGCAGGGTGTGTGACCAACCTGGAGGAACGAGTGTGGGGCAAGGTGAATGTTAGGGAGCCATTGCAAGACAGTGGTAGTTGAGATTGAAAAAACACAGGACTTGATGGGCTAGATGACAAAGTGAGGAAGAAGGTGGAGGAAAAGATGTCTGAGGTTTTGACCCTGCAGGTACATGAGAAGAGAGAGATGGTAGATCTCGGTGAGAAGCAATTTGGGAAGAAAATAGTGGTGTGTCCTGGGATGCTCTGACCTTTGAGTCTGTGTGCAGAACCTCTTTCTCCAATTCCTAGGGGTGCCCTCATCCACAACTGGCAGTAGTCCCTGGATGGCCACAAACATGCAATCCTACAACAGTATTCCCTGGATGTCACTTCCTCACATAATCTTTGCCACATACCACCTATACTATTTACATAATTATTTTTCTTTGAATTGATTCACTTTTTTCCACTTTTTAAAAATGGAGCTTCACTGTAAGCAACAGTATCCAAGATATCAAACTTTGCCTGTAACATGTATGTGTAATTGTGTACACATACATAAAAAATACACATACATATGTATTTATAATTTTGTTTGTTTGGCTATATATACATTTTTGTTTTGTTGTGTTTTGTAGAGACAGGGTTTCACCATGTTGCCCAGGCTACTGTTGAACTCCTGGGCTCAGGTGAGCCTCCCAAAGTGCTGGGCCTACAGGCGTGAGCCACCACACCCAGCCAAAAATACTGGCTTAAATACTTAAATATTTTAAATACTTAAATATTTTAAGGCCTATTAATGTAAATATTTTAGGTACTAAAAAATAGGAGGTGTTGTTTAATAGTATTGAGATGGGAACTTCTCAGCCCTTCCACTGTCCGTCATAACTTCCTGCACCCTCCCTTCAATATGGACATAAACTCGTGTTGTTCCCTGAGATATGTAAGCCACATGTGCACCCACATTTGCATACACACTAGTGTAGGGTACAGGACCCGTTCTTCAGGCTCCTTTATCAGGAGCAATGGCCCTGTATAGAGGTGGCTGGTGTGACCCTTATTCTCCTGTGTTCTTGTTCACCTGTGGGGTCGGAGAGCTCTCCTGGAACTGCCCGTCTATGGAGAGGCCTCCTCAGACATTTCCCATCTCCCGGTGCCCAGGAGTTGTTGACTTTGGCCAGCTGCTGGGCCTGCAGGAGCCGCGGGGAAGGGTTCTAAGAGACCCTTGAAGCTCTGTGGCTGGAAGGCAGCTCCAGGCTGCCTGGCTGTTCTTTTGTGTTGAGTATTTCACTGGCCCCAGATAAGCGCTTCCTGTTCCCCACTGATTATACACAGATCCTGCTTCCTTTCTCCTCAATACCTGGGATGCTTTCCAGCTTCTCCTCCCATAGGGGAAAGTCCGTAAACTTTAGAATTCTCAGGCCTGCTTTTGGTCAATGGACTTTCTGCAAATTATGACTGTTTTTGCCATCTAGTCACATTCTTGGTGAAGCCTTCACCTCTGTCTAGGAGCTGAGTTCCGCTTTGTGCCAGCCAGGAGAGATGCTTCTATGACCTGGTTTCTGCCCCTCCTTCTCACCAGACAGAACATCTGTATCTACCTCCTGGCGTAAATCAGAGAGAATAAATAGATTGCACCTTACAGGTCAGTTTTAATCAACTGTTAGTAGCTGCCTCAGTGTTGAGGATTCTGAGGTCTTACCCACCTTTAGCAAGAAAGAGTGCCATGGTCTACTAGCAGTGTCTGCCACAAGCATGGAGGGATGGGACTGCTCCTGTGCCCCATATTTGCTATCCCAAGATTCCGAGATCAGTTGGAAGTTTCTTTATTTTTTATTTAGAGACAGAGTCTCACTCTGTCACCCAGGCTGGAGTGCAGTGGTGCAATCACAGCTCACTGCAGCCTCGAACTCGAGGGCTGAATCGATCCTCCCAGCTCAGCCTCTCGGGTAGCTGGGACTACAAGCGTGCGCCACCACACCTGGCTAATTTTTTTTGTATTTTTGTAGAGACGGGGTCTCATCTCACTTTGTTTCCCAGGCTGGTCTTGAACTCCTGGGCTCAAGTGATCCACCTGCCTCAGCCTCCCAAAATGCTGCGATTACAAGTGTGAGTCCCATTCCCAACCACAAGTTTCTAGAAGGCAGAAATCATGTCCTTGTACCCTTAGAGTTACAACATAAACGCCCAAAGTCCTATATTCTAGTGCCAGTGTCGAGGAAATCCAACAGCCTCCAGCAGGCTCAATTTCCTTTTTTTTTTTGATTCAGAGTCTCCCTCTGTCACCCAGGCTGGAGTTCAATGGTGCGATCTCAGCTCACTGCAACTTCTGCCTCCCAGATTCAAGCAGTTCTCCTGCCTCAGCCTCCCAAGTAGCTAGGATTACAGGCACCCGCCACCACACCCGGCTAATTTTTGTATTTTTAGTAGAGACGGGGTTTTGCCATATTGGCCATGCTGGTCTTGAGCTCCTGACCTCGTGATCCTCCTGCCTCGGCCTCCGAAAGTGCTGGGATTACAGGCATAAGCTACTGCGCCCAGCCCAGTTTCCCATTTTTTAAATGAACATAATAATATCTGCTTTACCTATATCCAGGAGTCAGTAATATCAAATCAGATAATTCATATGGAATGCTTTAAAAAGTAAAACAACTATAGAAGTATATCCTGCCTGCAGGACCCAGCACAGATGCCACCTCCTCTATGAAGTTTTCAGTTGTTCCACGATAATTCTTGCCCATTGTCATCCCTGTCTTATCTGAACCTGTCATTTATAGGCTTATAGTCTAGTTATTTATGTACATAAAAAATCTCTCCTGTGGTATATCATGCATATAAACAGCCACCTTTTATATGAGATACTCACTAAACATTGATGGAGGTCTCTGTACAGAGCTGTCACTGCATCTTGATCATCTGGTAGGCAGTCCTGTAAGAATGAGTAGCCTCCTGCTAGCTTTAAACAGCACAGTTTTATATTTTAGAAAGATATTTCTAGAGGTAAGTGAAGGGTAGACTGAAGAGATGAACTGAGAACAGGAGCACTGGTGACTCAGTGGAGAGAGGATTTGGGATCCCTTCATTTCTGTCAACTACCCTATTCTTGGACAACAGACATTTTGTCAATGTGAGGCAAAGCAACCTGCCGATGTGGTTTGCAGCCCACTACCACCCCTTTCAAACCGGGTTGCCCCCCACCCCCGCTGCCTTCCTCCTGGGTGAGAACCTGCAGGAGCTCAAGCAAACCCAGAAGGCTGCTGCAGGGGCTCCTCCTCGGAATAGGGTTCAAAAAATGTCCAGAAGCCATATAACTGGGTGGCCCAGAGCAGATTAGGGAGGTAACTAAAGTCATTAAAGTGGATTTTGAGGTTTCTGGTTAGGTACACTGAAGGCACAGGATTGAAAATAATTCATCTGGGGTTACTTTTAATAGCTTTGCTTACTGTTGCTATGATATAAGACATACTGATTGTAAAAATTTCAAGTGAAGAAGAAAAATATGAAAAAGGAACTAATAAAATTGCCTGAAATGTTAAAAATCCAGCGATAACATTTGGGTGACTATGCTTCCAGATTATTTAATTGGCTTTTCTCACTGAACAGTTTGTCCAGCACACTTTATTCAGGTCAATAAATGTGGATGACCGGGCGTGGTAGCTCAAAGCTATAATCCCAAGCACTTTGGGAGGCTAAGGCGAAAGGATCACTTAAGGCCAAGAGTTTCAGACCAGCCTGGGCAACATAGTGAGACCCTGTCTCTACCAAAAAAAAAAAATTAGCCGGGTGGTGTGGTGCTTGCCTGTAGTCCCAGCTATGCAGGAGGCTGATGTGGGAGGATTGCTTGATTCCATGAAGTCAAGGCTGCAGTGAGCTACAGTCGTGCCACTGCACTCCAGCCTGGCTGACAGGGCAAGACCCTATCAATCAATCCATTAACCAGTATATCAATCAATCAGTCAATAAAAAAATCACCCAAAAGGCATGTAGAACCTGCAGCCACAGGGCAGGAGGGGGGAGAGGCTTCCCCAGAGCTGCCCATGTCATGTGGCAGTTCAAAAGCCAGTTGCCTTTATTTTCTTCCTAAAGTCATCCATGGCCTTGCAAAGACAGGAGAGTGTCTACAGAGACAGTGGAGGGAGTGGAACAGAAGCCAGCCTTCTGGGGGCTGAGAAGTACCTGGGAGGCGGGGAGGGCATGTAAGCAGCCTGTGTACATGCGGGGAAGGGAAAGGGGAAGAACCAGAAGGGGCAGCTGCCCACCAGCAGCTTCCTGGGCTCTCCTCCCGCCTCCTCCTCACTCACAACAGCGCACAGACTCAGCCTCAGCTCCTTCTCTCTGGCCTCTTCCACCTGAGTGAAGATCAAGTGCAGGAGAGGTTGCACAGGCTGTGCCAGCTGCAAGGAACCCACAGACTCCTCCTGTGTTTCACCTGCAGTGACTCCATATTCGTCCCCCCCCATCCCCGCCATCCAGCAGATTATGTGCCCCACTTCCTCTGTGCCACACACATCTTTTTTCCCTCCTTCAAATCATCACCCATACAGAGGACAATTCGCAGCCTCACTCATTATAAGAGTAATGGAAACTCCAGTGAGGGACTTTTTCACCTGTCAGTTTGGCAAAGTTTAAACAGTTTGATAACCTTGTATGGGCAAGGGTGTGGGGAAATAAGCCCTCTCCCAGGTTGCTGTTAGCAGTGTCAACTGGGAGAAATTTAATAACACTCCTCAGAACTTTAAGTGTGCATATCTTTGACCTAGTGATTCCCCTCACAGCTGGAAATGTGTCCTCCCACTATAGACATACATGGGCAACATGGTGAGTGTTCAAGGGTGTTCACTGCAGCAGAAGCCTGGGAAACACCTCCATGTCTGTGAGCATGGGCCCCTTGAGTCGGTTATGGCACCTCCTGTAACCCAGGGGGAGGCAGCTCTGTGGGGATGGCTATGGGACCAGCCCTACTATGCTGGCGAATGGAGTGGGGGCAGAGTGGCGTGGGTGGGTATGTGCAGGCCAGAGAACAGGCTGCAGGCTGTGAAGGAGAAAGGCATTTGCTCTTTCAGCCCAGTCTGAGCTCCTGGTCAGAGGCCAGCAGGTGGACTCTGCATCCTGTGGGGGCCAGGGCAGATGTTCTCACCTGAGGGCCTGAGGGGAGGGAAGCGTGTCAGTAGATTCCCAGGCACACAGCGACAGGGGAGAGACAGAGGGAGGGGCCCAGCAGGGTTCACCTCAGGGAAAGGAGGACTGGGCCTCCAAAGCCAGTTTCCACGAAGACACTTCCTGCAGCACATTGGTGGCTGGGCAGTGAGCATAGACACTGCACAGACACTGCCCAGGCCCAGCAAACCCAAGGTCACAGCCGATGGGAGAGGCAGCTTGCGACTCAGCAGGCCCAGCGCTCCAGGCTGCAGAAATGCGGACTCGAAAGCAAGTTGAACTTTGACATTGTTTGAAAGCCTAGGGCTCTGTCCCGGGGTCCCCCTGGTCAGGGCCACCACAGAATGGCTGTGCCTAGTGCTCTGGGAGCAGAGTTTTCCCTCCTCCAGAGCATGCAGCTGTCGGGGGACATACCTAGCCAAGTGTCCGGCTCTCCATCAAGACCTCAAGCAGGCCCACGTCAGCTGAGAACCATGTGTGTCTCAGCTTTCCAGCCATCCCAGCAAGTCAGGACACATCTGAGACCACCCCCCCAACCCAGCTCTTGCCCACGGTCATTGGTGTGCCTGAGCCAGCTGGCACCCAGCCAATTGGTAGCATCTCTTCCGCACTGAGCCTTCAGTGACTCATCGTGGTACCTTGAAATCAGCGGGAGTGTTTACACCATGAATACCAGCAAATGCTTTGGTTTTTCACTTTGTTTTTTGCTTAGAGAGCCAGTTGTTAGGCATTTACCAACACACCACCGAACCAGACCTGTCTCCCCAGGTAAAGCGCAGGTCACAGGCTCCTAGAATACCAATAACTTACACATTTAGTGACTGAACACAGATTTCTTACAAGCTCCCCGCATGCCCCACACTCTGCCTGGTCCTCTCCAGTGTGAGAGGACACTCACACTTGAGTGTGACAGCCACACGTGAGATAATCACTCTGCCAGGCAGTAGGTGTTCTTATTCCTATTTTACATGTGGAAACCAGAGGTTCTGAAAGGTGATGTACACAGGCACACAGCTTGTAAGTGGGGTTCAGCTAGGACCCCTGATTCCGTATTTGTTGAACACCTCAACACGGTCGGCACTCCCAGTGCCCTCTGTGTTTAGACAAACATCTGCATTTGATTTTTCCTTCCAAAGGAGACCATCTAGTCCAGGCCCCTGCTTCAGGCTGATGAAGTAAAATATTCCCATTTTAAAGATGAGACGATGGAGTCCAGAAAGGTTAGAAAGAGTCTGGAACCCTGATCTCTTGCCTCCTGTGCTCTAAAACGAAAGCTTGACTTCTGCGGGGGAGCCAGTTTTTAAAAACAAACCTTAGGTCAAATCTAGGAGGCAAAATTGCCAGGTTCTTTGGAATGGGAGGGGAAGAGAATAGTTTTGAGATCATCCACAAAAGAAAGAATCATTTGGGGAAAGCAGAGGAAAGAGGTGTTTATGGTGAAACTGACACCTAATTGACACACTCTTACTTTTGAGTTTACTATTCAGTTATGAAATGCTTTTGGAGCCCCTCTGCTACCAGTGCATGGGCTTTAAAACCATTTGTTGACTAAATGCTGTGACAGGTGCTAGAGAGAGCAAAGTCACTTCATTGGTTTAAGACCAGTGTAGGCCAGGTGCGGTGGCTCACCCCTGTAATGCCAGCAGAATTGGGAGGTGAAGGCGGGCAGATCACTTGAGCTCAGGAGTTCGAGACCAGCCAGGGCAACATGGTGAAACCCTGTCTCTACCAAAACTACAATAAATTAGCCAGGCATGGTGGCACATGCCTGTGGTCCCAGCTACTTGAGAGGCTGAGATGGGAGGATTGCCTGAGCCCAGGAGGTGGAGGTTGCAGTGATCTATGATTGCGCCACTGCACTCCAGCCTGGACGACAGAGTGAGACTCCATCTCAAAAAAAAAAAAAAAAAAAATACCTCAAGAAAGAATCTAACCTACCCTCAGGTAAAACAAAAAATGTGTTTGGGATTTAGTGGCATCCACAAAGTTAAGCAAAGGCATAAATGACTCATTCTTAAGAAAGAAGGGATAAGAGTATAAAACTTCTTTTATACTTTTGCCCCTGGAGCTCTTTGTCTAATCCATCTTGTTTGGGAACAAGTTCTTTACACTTTCGTTTTCTCTTACCGACTGCTGAAAACTAAAAATGTTTTCCCAATTGGGAAAGCTTTTCTGTCTCCCTGTTCCTGAGTTCATTGCTCAGTGTCAGTGTATTTTCAAACTTAGATCCATTTGTGAACTTTACTACAGAAGATAGAAACAGGTCTCCAAGAACTGGCCAAGTTGGGCATCCCAGCCTCCATGCTACGTTTACGTATTCTCGGCAGACTAAGCCAGTTACTGTGAGAAGCAGGCATTGCCCATGAGTGAAATGGGCTCCCGTGTGGCGGCTTCCCACCACAGTGACAATGACATTATTCAAAATGCTCTCCTTGTCCTCTTAGAAGCTCTATGTAACAGGAACCTATACTATAACCGTATTATAAATGAAAAATGTGAAGAAGCGATCCGTGTCTCCCCGTCTCCATTCTGCCACAGTTGCAGTCGTTTCTTTCCTGGACTACTGCAAATCCTACCAGAGTCAGCCTTCTAAACACCAGTCACATCTCTCCCCTGCTCTAAAGGCTTCAGGCAGAGGCTGTTCAACCCCTCATTACAGATGTGGAAACTGGGCCTAAGCTCACGGCATTAATACAGCATGGGACAGGGTTTCAACACATCATGATTGCCGGGTTCTGGGTGAGGAATTGAGGTGCAGCATGACCCTTGAGGAGCTTACCGTCCCAAGGGCAGACAGAGTGTGCAAATGGGGAGGAGTAGCCTGGTGAGTGCTGTGGAAACACCGTGTGCCGCTTCTCGAGAGCGACAGACTCATGGAGGCTTCATGCCAGGGAGGGTGACCTTGGGAGGAAATGGGTTTTGAAGAAGAGGGGTTAAAGTTTCCCACGAGTGAAGGATGCAGTAAAGGCCGTAGCAGGCCGGGGAGCAGCAGGGCAGCGTGGTGCGTTCAGAGTGCAGTGAGGACTCTGTGCAGCTGGGGTGGGGGGCGGTGAGGGTGGAAGCCAGAAGGATAGGGTGGTGTGGGATTGCTGGTGAGTTTGGGGGCTTTATCTCTTGACCCCAGAAACCAACCAGGGAAGTGTTCTGAGCAGGGGAGAGATGTGACTGGTGTTTAGAAGGCTGACTCTGGTAGGATTTGCAGTAGTCCAGGCAAGAAACGACTGCAACTGTGGCAGAATGGAGACGGGGAGACACGGATCGCTTCTTCACATTTTTCATTTATAATACAGTTATAGTATAGGTTCCTGTTACATGGAGTTTCTAAGAGGACAAGGAGAGCATTTTGAATAATGTTATTGTCACTGTGGTGGGAAGCCACCTGCACCCAGAGTTTGGGTGTAGCCTTGGGTTCTGGGTGGCACTGGGACTTTACATCTCCCGAAAAGCCTGGGCAACCCTTGCTTCTCTATCAAAGGGGATCCTGGCTCTAGGTCCCCAAAGTCACTGTTTACCATAGGGTCCAGAGAGGCAGGAAGGACCGGTCACCAAAACTGGGACCCTTTGTGTCTGCTGATGGGCAAGTGGCCAAAAATGGGCAAGACCATGGGGCTGGAGCAAGGGGCGGTTTCTCTGCCTACTGGGCCTTTCCTCTAGAAGCAGCGGAAGGTGTTCTCTGGGCTGGAGTTTTCTCACCTGTGCAGTTTTTGGAGCTGACTTGTTTTCCTTGCGTGCAACTGTGGGGAGCTGTGGATTCTGTAACATGAAGCTTTGTTTCCTCTGTTGCCCAGGCCCTGCTTAAAGGCTTTTCTGTGAGAACGTGCGAACAGGGAGAATGTGGGCGTTCCCCCGAGCCCTGTAGAGTCCTGTCCACACTAAGCAAGTGTGGGACAGGGTGAGGACGGCTGGGGCGGGGCCCTCCCTACCTTCTGGGAGCCGGAGGGTTAATCTCCGTAGCTCATTGGCAGTCCTGCCTCTGTACAGGGCATGCTGGGATTTCCTCCCAGCTGTTTTACATCACGAAGATTTGTGTGTTGGGGAAATTCCAGGGCACAGCTGCAATTAATCTGCTCCATGGCTCCAATCAAAGCGAGGATTCTGTAGGATGGATTCTCCGCCTCCCTGCAGGAAAGGGGGCTCTAGCTCTCTAGTGACAGCATCCTTCAGAGGGACCCTTCCTGAGATCCACGTTGAGCAGAAACAGCCCGCCTGGCCAAGTGCTCGCCCCAAGGAGGGCTCTAAGGAGGGGCCCAAAACATTGAGAAAGAGAGGAGCAGAGCCCCTCTGAATAATAAAGCCACAAGGACACTGATGGCAACACTCGATAAAGATGTCACCCAAAGAAAAGAAAACTTTGTTCACCTTTACTTAGGAATGTAAAAGTCAACAATTTAAAACATGACTAGCATTCCACAACACAGCATAAGAAGGAACAAACCACCATGACCAAATAGGGCTTACCTGGGAAATGCAAAAATGCCTTCATGTAAGAAAATCTATTGCTATATATACATCTCATAAATGAGTCAAATAAGAGAAACCACATGACCATTTTGGTAAATGCTGAGAGAAAAATGCAACAACTGCTCCAATGAAAACAATGTAAAAATAGGATTAGAATCATCCTTCCTTAATGAGGTAAAGACATGTTTTAAACCACAGCCTCAGTCTACTTAACTGTGAACCACAGTAGCAGAACCCCAGTCCCCAGAAAAGTGTTTCTCAGATTCAGTGAGATTGGAAAACTGTGTATCTGTCCTGTCTTAGATAGTCACGACATATGTAAATCGAAGACAGTAGTACCTGCCGTTTGGGTTTGGTGTTTTCCTTTCTATTTTTGAGCATCCAAAAGCGAGTATTTAACCCATAGAAAGCACCCCAGAAGTGGCAGCGATCGCTGTTGCCTGGCCATCAGTTGCATTGATGCCATTCATCATCATTTCAATGTGTTACATTCCAGTGGGCATCCCCCAGGAGGGAGGTGGCTGGACCAGCCCGTGTACACATCTTCGCTATGGGCTGAAACCCAGCCACAACACACTGGTCAGGAGCTGGGCCTTGCAGAGCCAGTTAAATGTAGCCTAGACTGGGCATGGAGAAACCAGCAGTTTTAACCTGCCCACATACCATTACCATGCAAAGAATCTAAGCACAGTCAGCCATCACTTACTTCCCCAAGGACATGCTCCCACCCATGAGTGATTGCCCTCAGGGTGATCGTGGCGTTGGCCTTACAGCTAAGAAGAGCTTTATTGGCTGGGCATGGTGGCTCACACCTGTAATCCCAGCACTTTGCGAGAGCAAGGCGGGAGGATTGCTTGAGCCCAGGCGTTGAAGATGAGCCTGGGCAACATAGCAAGACCCCCATCTCTAAAAATAAAAAATAAAAATAAACAAATAAACAGAAGAACTTTATTTCCACTCTAGTTGGGCTGGGCCTGACGCTAGGAATTCAGAACTACCTGGCCATCTTCAAATGTCTAGTACTGCAGTGGAAGAGGATTACAAGGGTTGTCACTGGCTCCTGCTGCCCCAATTCATGGTTCTGGGAAGTTCAACTGTCCTTTCCTCAGAGTTGTGATGCAGAGGCTGTCCATGGCCAAGCTGTAGGGGCTCCAAAGTCTTAGAGCTCTTCCTCCTCCCCCCATCACTCATCTCCAAATCTTAAAAAGACAAATAGAAAAGGGAAAGTCACGATCCTCCACACCCCTGCCTCCCAGAGTGAGTCCCTCCCTGCACACTGCCCCCGCACCACCCCAGGCATGGCTGGAGCAGGGTCAGTCCCGGTGAGATGCTCACTGTTCCCAGGACCACCTCTCCCTTCTGGTCTTTTCCCTCACACTGCCTGACTTGTCTGTAAGGGGCCAGGTATCAGTGGTAGGCGCGACCAGTGTGGTCTCCTCCCAGCAGAAGCCAAGACTTCTTGTTACATAGATAAAACAAGTACATGGTCAGACACCCAAAAGAGTGGCTGTTACTGAAAGTCCTTACTATGAATGTGTGTACAAAATACAAGCATACATAAATGTACCTGTACCTTGATATCCCCAGCACCAAGGCAGACAAACCCTCATGGAGCTTGCAGTCTATTGGGTGCCAGCTCCTTGGCCACTAGAGCAGTGATTCTCAGTTGCGGGAGGGAAGATTCTCTCCCTCAGCCCCAGGAGACATTTGGCAAAATCTGGAGACGTTTTTGATGATCTGTATGGGAGTGCATCGGCATTTAGTATTATAGTTAGAGGCCAAAGATATTGTTAAACTTTCCAGGACAGCCCACCACCCCCAATAAAAAAAGTATCCAGCCCAAAATGTCATAGTGCTGAGCCTGAGAAACCCTGCACTACAGTCCTACAAGCCAGCTCTGCCAGACAATCTATAAGGTCACTTGAGAGGATTATTTAAGACCCACAACTCTAGCACCATCCCAGACTAGGGTTTACATTTCTTTGGACCACCCCCATATGATCTAAGGACATCCCTGGTAAGCCAACAAGAATGAATGTGTGTCTTTGTGGCCCTAAATAGGGGGCAGATGCTGGTAGAGTTGATGGATTTTTAGGTACCCATCTATCCTGTTTAATATTAGGGGGTATAGATTTGGGATACTTCTCTTTAGCACCTGGTAGTTGTTATTGTAGTTTAATTTTTAAAACCAGAAATGTTCAAGTTGTTGCTTTTAGAAAAACGAGTGTGGTGTTTAGGCTTCAAGTGCAAGCTCTGGGCACCTTCAGCATCCCTCCAGGAGAACACTGACATGCATGGACCCATTCTGTTTCTGGGTGGCCAGCCCCGTGCAAGACAGAGAAGGAGAGAGAAAACACATCTGAGCAAAGAGAAGGCTGCGGGTGGAGAGTTGAGGAAGACAGTCTTAGGAAAAGCTTCGTGACTTGGTCTTGTGCAAGGTGTGGGATTTGAAGTCAAGAGACCTAGGCTCCAGCTCCAGCTGTCTTGTATGAAGTTGGGGAAGCGTTTAGCCTTTGTTTATGTCCATTAGCTCTTTTTTTTTTTTTTTTTTTTTTTTTTTGAGACAAGGTCTCACTCTGTCACCCAGGCTGGAGTGCAGTGGTGTGATCTCGGTTCACTGCAACCTCCGCCTCCCGGGTTCAAGTGATTCTTCTGCCTCAGCCTCCCAAGAAGGTGGGACTACAGGCACACGCCACCACGCCCAGCTAATTTTTGTATATTTAGTAAGAGACGGGGTTTCACCATGTTGGCCAGGCTGGTCTTGAACTCTTGACCTCGAATGATTTGCCCACCTCGGCCTCCCAAAGTGCTGGGATTACAGGCATAGCCACTGCGCCCGGCCTAGCTCCTTTTAAAATTTGGGATAGTCACCCCTACTTGTCATTGCAGGATTGATGTGCAGATTACACTGAGTTTTGTGTGGGAAAATGCTTTGACAAGTGCAAATGTAGCACAAATGTTATTCACAGTGGAAATGAGTTTTAACTATTGATACCAATATTTGCCCAGTGCTTTTAACTGGCCACAGGCATTGAAATCCCAGTTAATTCATGTCGGGTGTGTGGGCTCTGGGTAGGGCAAGGGATGGGTGGTGGTGGGAGGGGAGGAAGAAGATAGGGTCAGCAGAGGACAGGGATAGAGGTGAGACCCCATTTGAGGGCTGAGGGGTGGGAGTACAGAGGTCGCAAAGTGAAAAGACTGTCCTAATTCATAGGGCTTCATTCCCACTTCCCACCAGGTCTCCCACACCAGGCCTGCTTGGCCCATCCCATGTGCTAGTCTGGCCTGTGGCACGTGTGACCTTAAGTTGTTGTTCCTGCCCATGGACACCTTTTTGAAAGCCCAGTCAGTCCCTGCCATCTTGGTCAAGACTTAAGGTGAATGAAGAGCAAAGGGGCCTTCTGGGGCTCTTCCCATCGCCCTCCTGCTCCTGTACACAGCAGAGCCAGATTGTGATTGATTTTTCCTGATATTACATGACCAGAGTCAGGGATGATTCAAAGGCTTCTTTTTTTTTCTTTTTTGAGATAAAGTCTCACTCTGTCGTCCAGGCTGTAGTGCCATGGCACGATCTTGGCTCACTGCAACCTCCACCTCCCAGACTCAAGCGATTCTCCTGCCTCAGCCTCCCGATTAGCTGGGACTATAGTCCTGCGCCACCACACCCAGCTATTTTTTGTTTTTTTAGTAGAGACGAAGTTTCACCATGTTGGCCAGGCTGGTCTTGAACTCCTGACCTCAAGTGATCCATCCACCTTGGCCTCCCAAAGTGCTGGGATTACAGGCATGAGCCACTGCACCCAGCCAAAGACTTCTTTCTGTGAAACTTCCTGGGGCCACCACTTTCCGTTACAGCTTTCATTCTCAAAGGAGTCTCAAGAATTCTGCAAAGAGGCTGCTTGCGGGTCTGCTGCCCAGAAGCAACCTGTCAGTGTTGACACTAAGACAACATGTGTGCTTTTGCTCCTGGCAAAGACTAATGGTTTGCTTATGGAAATAATAGGCGTCATTTATCAAATGTCTCCCATGTGCGAGGCACTGTGTTCAATATGTGACACCGTCCCTAGTCCTCCAAACAACCTGTACCGTGAGTGATAATAACCTTGCCTTACAGATGCTGAAACTGGGACTCAGAGTTGTTAATCACTCGTTCAGGGTCACACAGCCTATGTTGGCAGAGTAAGAGCCTGAACCCATGAATGCAGGGCTCCAGAGCCCAGAAGAGCCCTTCTCAGTGCTCCTGACTGCTGCTCCACTCAACTCATTCTTTCCAGGCTCTTGGCAAGGACTGTGCCATGCCAGAGAGAGAGAGAGAGATTGTGTGTGTGTGTGTATGTGTGTGTGTGTGTGTGTGTGTGTGTGTGTGTTGGGGAAGTACTGTTTGGTTTGAGTTTTTTGCACTGACATGAGAAAGAATGGGGTGCTGGGTAATCTTTTCAGGGTTGAGAGACGCTATAATGAAGGAAAGCTCAGCATCCTTGAGTTGGGGTAGATGTTGCCCATGACTCTGTGTCAGGCAGATGGCTTTTATTCATTCATTCCCAGATACTTCTGGACGGCTGTTTCGTAGGGAGCATTGTGTGTGGATGTCGTAAGTGATGGAAATGGATGGGGCAGGATGGCCATCTGGGAGCCTCTGCCTCCTTGGTCAGCCCTGCGTGTCCATGACTACAGCATAGGGAGGGGACTTGAGCCTCACTAGTAGGTTCTTTGAATATGTTGATTGGTTGTGCTGGAATGGATCGGTTCTCTCCACCACTTAAAGTTCAGCTTAGTTGTCATTCGTGTCCCCCCCCCCAAAATGACAGAGGGCGTGGTGAGGCTGGTAGTGATTGTAAATATATGCTCGCTCCTGTTATAATCGTTTGGAAATTGACCCAGTACAGGGCATGTGGCATGAAAATGCAGGCCACCCCAATGGCCTGCCCCGGTGCCCTAACAGCAGAGCCCAGCAAACTTTGAGTACTTGTGAGGCCTCATCTCACCAACAGCTTTTTCTTTTCTGTTCCCTGTGCAGTACCTGCAGATGAAATGGCCCCTCCTCGATGTCCCCTCCAGCGCCACAGTCAAGGACACGAGGTCACCATCTCCAGCACACTTGGTAAGTCTGTTTCACCTTAAAGCACCAAAGGGCCACTATTAGTGGCCTCATCCCATGCCACTGCCTTCTGCCATCGTGCTGAAGCAGATGGGGTCCAACAGTGTTTCCTCAAATGTGTGAGTACAGTGAGGAAGAGCTGAGTGCTTGGGGCTAACAATTGGGTTGTGACCTCAACACACACACCACACCGCCTCAGATGTTTTGTAATTGGAATAGCCGTCCCCCAACCCCCATGGCCCTGGCTGCTCACCCTGGTTCATCACGGAAGCCTGCCTGCGATCCTTCCCGGCTGCCATCTGAACCCGCTGCCCACTTCACGTGGGCAAGGGTGGCTTCTCTGTCCTGTTGAGGCTTACCCAGAATTGCCTCCTCTTCTCCCTCGTAGCTGCCAGGCAATAGTTGAAGAGGCTCTTCTGTTTTTGTTTTTTTTGTTTTTTGAGACGGAGTCTCGCTCTGTTGCCCAGGCTGGAGTGCAGTGGCACAATCTTGGCTCACTGCAACCTCTGACTCCCAGGTTCAAGCGATTCTCCTGCCTCAGCCTCCCAAGTAACTGGGACTACAGGCATGTGCCACCACGCCTGGCTAATTTTTGGTATTTTTAGTAGAGACGGTGTTTCACTGTGTTAGCCAGGATGGTCTCGATCTCCTGACCTCGTGATCCGCCAGCCTCGGCCTCCCAAAGTGCTGAGATTACAGGCATGAGCCACCGCGCCCGGCCGAAGAGGCTCTTCTGTACAGGATGTTGTAGGAAAGAATTCAATAGGACGTATGCAAACAAATGCTCCTCAGGGCAGCCGAGCCTCTTCTGCCGGGCCCTGTGGCAATACCAGCTGGAAAGGAGGGTCTGGACAGTCCTGGGAGACAGGAGCAGTGGATCCAAGCAGTTCCTCTGGCCTCCTCAGGACATGCAAAGGACTGAAACCCAAAGCTGATAAGAGATGCTCCTGGAACAGAACCAGATATCCTACTTTCCTGGGCTTTTCCTGGGTGCTTGGGTCAACACTTGCCTTAAGATGCACTCACCCCACAAGCTAACTGGTGCTCGCCGACTGTACAGTGAGCCTCAAAATCAGGGAATGCGGTTAGAAGGGACCCTCATCCTGCATGACCTATGCATTTTACAGACGAGCAGACATAGGACTTCACTGTTACTGCCCTGTACTAGGTATTAGGCGTTGGGCTTCTATGATGTTTATTAAAGTTTAATTACAGAAAATTTTAAAGATGTATCAAAGTAGAGAGAATTACATAATGAATCCCCATGTTCCCTTCACCCAGAATTTCCCTCCTGCTACATAGGGATTTAAAGTGAATCCCAGACATTACTTCATCTCATAGGACATTTTAAGAGATACTGATAGCTGGGCGCAGTGGCTCACGCCTGTAATCCCAGCACTTTGGGAGGCCGAGGTGGGCGGATCACGAGGTCAGATCGATACCATCCTGGCTAACACGGTGAAACACCGTCTCTACTAAAAATACAAAAAATTAGCCAGGCGTGGTGGCGGGCGCCTGTAGTCCCAGCTACTAGGGAGGCTGAGGCAGGAGAATGGTGTGAACCCCGGAGGCAGAGCTGATAGTGAGCCGAGATCGCGCCACTGCACTCCAGCCTGGGTGACAGAGCGAGACTCTGTCTCAAAAAAAAAAAACTGATAATTCTTATTCATTAAAAGCTTAGAGTCTAGCAGAAGAGAAAGAAGATATGTGCAGAAAGCTAAATAAATAAGGGTGCAGGGAGCCTGTATGATTTCCAGTAATCAGGAGACCCGCTCCTGTGGAGCCCTTGGGAGTTTACAGTGGGATCTACAGTGGGATACCACATGCAGCTCTCAGGTGATTATCACAGCCATCACCAGGGAGTCAGGCAAGGATGACAGTGGAAGGAACCGTGAGTGGCGGGACCAGCCATCCGGGAAAGGCAGCAGGTTCTGCAGCCAGTCGCCAAGGCACAAGCTGCCGTTGAACAAGCACTCCACACCTCAGGCATAAGCCAGGGTAGTGGCTTTGGCCCAGAGTCCCACTTGGGATAGCCAAGCACGAGGCGCGGGTGCCCTCTAGTGGTGCCAGTCAGCCCTGGTGGAGGATGTGCGGACCACATCTGCCCACCCTAGACCTGGCTCGTGCCCTGCACCTCCCCCCAGTGCAGCCATCTCTGTTTCAGATCTGTGCCTTCCTCTACCTCTCCTGTGCCGTCTGCCAGCCCACTCCTGAAGACCTGAGATGGCTGGGTCCTCTTAGTGTCTCTCTGCATATTGTCGCATCTCCATCTACTTTTCAAGAATGTTATTTCTCTTTAAAAACTAACACATGAGGCCAGGTGTGGTGGCTCACGCCTGTAATCCCAGCACTTTGGGAAGCTGAGGCAGGCAGATAACCTCAGGTCGAGAGTTCGAGACCAGCCTGACCAATGTGGAGAAATCCTGTCTCTACTAAAATTACAAAATTAGCCAGGCGTGGTGGCGCATACCTGTAATCTCAACTACTCAGGAGGCTGAGGCAGGAGAATCGCCTGAACCCGGGAGGCAGAGGTTGCAGTGAGCCAAGATTGTGCCATTGAACCCCAGCCTGGGCAGCAAGAGCAAAACTCCATCTCAAAAAAAAAAAAATCGGCATGGTGGTACGCACCTGTAATCCCAGCTATTTGTGAGGCTGAGGCAGGAGAATTGCTTGAACCCAGGAGGTGGAAGTTGCAGTGAGCTGAGATTGCACCACTGCACTCCAGCCTGGGCAACAGAGCAAGACTCTGACTCAAAAAAAAAAAAAAAAAAAAAACTAACATATAGTGGCCAGGTATGGTGGCTCATGCCTTTAATCTTAACACTTTGGGAGGCCAAGGAGGGAGGATTGCTTGAGGCCAGGAGTTTGAGACCAGTCTGGGCAACATGGTGAGATCTCTACAAAAAAGACGGAGTTTTGCTCTTGTTGCTCAGGCTGGAGTGCAATGGCGCGATCTTGGTTCACCACAACCTCTGCCTCCTGGGTTCAAGCGATTCTCCTGCCTCAGCCTTCCAAGTAGCTGGGATTACAGGCATGTGCCACTATGCCCGGCTACCTTTGTATTTTTAATAGAGACAGGGTTTCTCCACGTTGGTCAGACTGGTCTCAAACTCCCAACCTCAGGTGATCCACCCTCCTCAGCCTCCCAAAGTGCTGGGATTACAGGCGTGAGCCACTGCGCCTGGCCAAAATTTTTTAAATTAGCCAGATGCAGTCATTCACACCTATAGTCCCATTTACTCAGGAGGCTGAGCTGGGAGTTCGAAGCTGCAGTGAGCCATGATTGTGCCACTGCACTCTAGCCTGGGTGACAGAGTGAGACCCTGTCGTGAACAAAAAAACAAAACTAACACGTGTACTCTGAGTTTCCCATTCTTCCTTTTGCACAGAGCAATCCTCTGAGAAAGGAAAGAAAAACCCTGTGTTCAGCCTTCCTGTTCCTGTGAGCACCGTCCTGTTTCTTTTTTATTGTTTACCGCCTGACTTCCCACACCTCTGTCACCTCCTTTATTCTGCCACTCCACTGCAGCCCGGCTTAGCGCTCCAGTCGCCATCGAATAACTAACTCCACTCATTTTCCTGCTTTTTTGCACCAACAGCCGACAGCCAAGGCCTGACTACTCTCTGCTTCCTGTAAATCTTTTCATTGACTCCAAGATACTGTATTAATACACATAATCAGTTGTTTGTCCTTTTGAAGCTTCCATTTTCTTTCTAGACTTTTATTCAAATAAATCAACTCTTCATCATCACTTATTACTCTCAATGTTTGTGACAGAAAAATATATAAAATCCCATCAAGAGAGCTGTAGAACTCTCAAGAAAGTTCTACACCCGTAGTTCCAACTGCCAAACAAACATCTAACCATTGCAGATGTGTGCTCTGCAAATAATAACTCAGCATTGTGGTGGAGCAGGGGTCCCTTATTTTGTCTAAGGGCAGAGAAGCATGAACCGTTGCCACACATGGCATTATAGATAGCAACATGGATAGTTTTCTAGTAAATTTTATATTACCATAGTCTGTATTATAATATAGCAAAGCAGACACAGGCCTCAAAAACTTAAGGAACATTTATGGGAGAAAATCTTAACTGGGAATTCAACAGATGGGGAGAAGACCATCATTCTCAATTTTTGAGGCAGAGCATCTCATTGCAACGAGAGGTGTGTACGTGCAGGAGCAAAACCTGAGATACCCAGGGAGGAGGGTATATGAGTGGGAGGCTGTATAATACACTTGGTTGCAATCCCAGATCCACCTCTTTCTATTTATGCAGCTCCAAGCAAATTACCTCATCTCTCTTTGCCTTGGTTTCCTCATCTATTAAATGGGGATTAGAAGAGACTGACTTCATAGAGTCGTTGTGCGAAAATGAGCCAGTGTATTGTAATGAGTCTAGAATTGTGCCTCTACCACAAAATAAGTCCTCAATAACTATTAGCTTACTACTCCCAGCATCACCACCACCACTACCGCTACCTCTACTATTATGAAATGAGAGGGAAAGAACAATGAAAATACTGTTTAATTAGCAAAACTAAGAGGTAATGAGGGCCTGAATTAGGTGCCAGAACAAATGGACAGATTGCAGAGGTAACAGAGATAATGAGCCTATAGAATTTAGCATCTAATCCCCCAAGGATATGATTTAATTGGTCTGGGGTGCGGCTGGTATCTTAGTTTTTAAGCTCCCCAGGAGATTCCAAGGGGCAGCCAGAGTCGAGGATCATTGTTGTAATTGCAAATCACAAACCAGAGGCAGAGTGGAAGGAGGACCTAGAGACATCCCAGTTTACTCCATGCGGCTCTCCAGGCTAGATGTGTGAGCAGAACTTGAAGGTTTTTCGGAGGGAGTCACAGAGGTTTGGACACCGGCTTTTTTGTTAAAATACTTGAGATTATGAAATGTATTTTAGAGTCAGGAGTAAAATATTTAAGGTGAGGTTTGCCCTGGGAGTAGAGCAAGCGAAGGAAACAGCCTGCATACTTGCAGAGATTTAGTGAGTCATGTAGAAGCTGCCTAACAAGGAAGTATGTCTAAGCAAGTCACAACTGGGCCAGGGTGCGGGATGAAGTTAAGTGCTTAATAATTTGGACTTCACACCTTCAAAACAAGCTCTAAAGACTAACAGTAACGTTGTATAAGCAACTATTTGTAAGATCCGATCAGTGTAATTTCATCACTTGCAGATTATTATCCAGGCCCCTCACCATGGCCCCACATGCCAGGTGCCTGTCTTCCCTCCACTGTCCCCCAGGAGCACTGTGTCCAGCCACACAAAACACATATATGCCCCTCTAGAATATAAGCAACACGAAGACAGGAATCGCATCTGAGCGCCTGTTGTAATGCTCGGGAGCATTTGTTGAATGAATGGAAGAATGAATGGTCTGGTAAAAAGTTAATACCCCTTCTCTACCCACATTTACCCAAGATCCAACCCCTTTTTTCATTCAGAACTGTTTTTTAATTTTAAAAAATCTTTTTTTGAAACTGTAAAAGTAATGCATGCACTGTGTAGAACTCTTGGGAAAATGCCAGAAAGCACAGAAAAAGATCTATAATCCCACAACCCACAAACATTTTGTTAAATAGTATTTCAGTCTGGAGAGTGTGTGTGTGTGTGTGTGTGTGTGTATACTTGTAACTTGCTCTCTGATGACCAAAATGCTTCCTGTCCAGGTAGATGCCTAATAAATTCTGCTGAGTTACAGGCAAATGGGGCCAGAGACCCAGAGACCAGGAGACAAATAATCCAGATAATTTGGAAATGGTTGCAGTTCTCCAAAACTTTAGAGTGACTTAATCCAGCTTTTTGGAAAATGGTCAGATATTCAGGGGTTTTTTAATGCAAATTTTAGCTGTTAGGCTGAGCATCCAGAATCAGAAAAGGGACCTAGAGAGTAAGGAGTTGAGGGATAGAGGAAGGTGTAGAGAAAAATCCAGATGAGGTTAGTGCAAAGGCAGAAATATCTACCACCTTTGAAACTTTGCCACCTCTCTCTTCCTGGTTGCCTTTTATTTAAACATTTTAAAAATAGATAGACATAGATGGTTTCCAGTTGTTTGTTTGTTTTGAGACAGTCTCACTGTTGCCCAGGCTGGAGTGCAGTGGCACAAACTCAGCTCACTGCAACCTCCACCTCCTGGGTTCAAGAGATTCTCCTGCCTCACCCTCCCGAATACCTGGGATTACAGGTATTCACCACCACGCCCAGCTAATTTTTTTGTATTTTTAGTAGAGACGGGGTTTCATCATGTTGGCTAGGCTGGTCTGGCACTCCTGGCCTCATGGGATCCGTGCACCTCAGCCTCCCAAAGTGCTGGGATTACAGGCACGAGCCACCACGCCTAGCCCAATTTTTTTTTTTTTTTTCCCTGAGACAGAGTCTCACTGTGTCGCCCAGGCTGGAGTGCAGTGGTGCGATCTCAGCTCACTGCAACTTTCACACTCCGGGTTCAAGCAATTCTCCCTGCCTCAGCCTCCCAAGTAGCTGGGATTACAGGTGCCTGCCACCACACATGGCTAATTTTTGTATTTTTTTAGTAGAGACGGGGTTTCACCATGATAGCCAGGCTGGTCTTGAACTCCTGACCTCAGGTGATCTGCCCGCCTTGGCCTCCCAAAGTGCTGGAATTACAGGCGTGAGCCACCTCACCCGGCCCCAGTTTTTAAGCTAAAGTTAGCATCCTGTGCATATATTTGTATACGTGTGCGCTTTTCCCCCCATTTAAAAAAAAATTAGAGTTAGGGTCTCACTATGTTGCTCAGGCTGGCCTTGTACTCCTGGCCTCAAGTGATCCTCCTACCTCAGTCTCCAAAAGTGCTAGGATTACAAGCATGAGCCATCATGCCCAACCTCCCCATTTTTAAGATATAATTTACATATAGTGAAATTCACATGAGTATATAGTTCTGTGAGTTTTGACAAACTTTTGCAGTCATACATGAGTTCACCACAATCAAGATATAGAACAGTTCTCCTAGTCAGCTTAGCTTGGTATGAAAAGTAAAAATAAAAAAGATATAGAACAGTTCTGTGTTAGGGTTCTCCAGGGAAACAGAACCAAGGTGATGTATGTATATATAGCGAGTGAGTGAGTGAGTGTGAATGTGTAGAGGGAGAAAGATTTAAGAGGGTAGGCTGGCAGGCTGGAGACTGGCAGGAAAGAGTTACAGTCTAAGTCTAAAGGCAGTCTGCTAGCAGAGTTCTATTCAATTTAATGCTCAAGAATAATCCTCTTTGGCACCATTCATTCTCTGTCCTTCCAGCCCACCAGGATGGGAGCTGGGAGCTGTGCCCCTGAGGCCCTGGGCAGCAGCCACACCTTGTGAATCCCCTCTTGGGGTCATTCTTCCCTCTTCTTGAAAGATAACAAATGTTTGCAGCCACATCACTGTAGCCCATTCTGTAGAAGTCTGACAGCCTTCCTTCCCTTTGTCCTGTCTTTGTCCATTTTAATCCAAAAGGGCAGTATTTCTGCTGAGGTGGTTGGTTGAATCCATGCTTCACAGCCCCAGTCTCATTATCTGATCGTCCAGCCACACCATTGGTGTTCTCTCAGGAACACACCTTCTCATTTTTTTGTAATGAGGCTAGGCTGAGAATTTTCTAAATTTTCAAGTTCTGGTTCCTTTTTGCTTAACAGTAATTTACTTCTCACATTTTACTACAAGCAGTAAGGAGAAACCAAGCCACACCTTCAGCACTTTGCTTAGAAATAACTTGTGCTGAATATCTAAATTCATCACTCACAAGTTCTACCTTTCACAAAACACTACAAAATAACTCAGCCATGTTTCTTCCCACTTTGTAACAAGAATCGCCTTTCCACTAGTTCCAATAACATGTTCCCCATTTCCATCTGAAGCCTCACCGGAAGCACCTTTAACATCCATATTTTTGGGGTTTTGTTTTTGTGTGTATGTGTTTGTTTTGGTTTTAGTTTTGGTTTTGTGGTTTTGTTTTTGTTTTTAGGATGGAGTTTCACTCTTGTCACCCAAGCAGGAGTGCAATGGCACATGATCTCAGCTCACTGCAACCTCCACCTCCTGGGTTCAAGAGATTCTCCTGCCTCAGCCTCCCGGATTTTGGTTTTTTGTGCTTTGTTGAGACAGGATCTCACTCTGTCACCTAGGCTATAGTGCAGTGGCATGATCATAGCTCACTGCAGCCTCAAACTCAAGCATTCCTCCCTCCTCAGCCTCCCAAGTAGCTAGGACTACAGGTGTGCACCACCACATCCAGCTATTTTTATTATTTGTTGTAGAGATGGGGTTCCACTATATGGCCCAAGCTGGTCTTGACCTCCCAGGCTCAAGTGATCCTTCTGCCTCAGCCTCCCAAAGTGCTGAGTTTACTGGTCATATGTATTTTTAAGGGAGAATGGGAACATTTCAATGGTAGCTGCCTTTGGGAAGTGGGGAGGAGCATAAGACTGGTGGAGTGTCTAAGAGGATTTAACTTTCTGTGATGTTTTATTTAAGAAAAAAAGAACAAAATTTAAAAGCTATAAAAACAATCCCACATGGCAGGTTTTGGGTGTGGTATCATTCTTTATACTTTTCTGTATTTCTCAAAAAATATTTTTGTAGACTTTATGTCTTAAGTTAGCTATTTCTCTCTTTTTGTTTTTTAAGACAGGGTCTTGCTCTGTCACCTGGGCTGGAGTGCAGTGGCACAATCTTGGCTCACTTCAACCTCCACCTCCTGGGCTCAAGTGATCCTCCCACCTCAGCCTCCCAAGTAGCTGGAACCACAGGTGTGCACCATCATGCCCAGCTAATTTTTTGTATTTCTTATAGAGACGGGGTTTCGGCATGTTCACCAGGCTGGTCTCAAACTCCTGGGCTTACCCAATCTGGCTGCCTTAGCCTCCCAAAGTGCTGGGAATACAGGCATGAGGCACCACACCCAGCCCAAGTCAACTATTTCTTTCGTAATGCTGTGTAACAAACAATTCAGTGGCTTACATTAGTAAACATTTCTTTTTCCACTGATGGACCTGTGGGTCACTTGGAGTGGCTGTTTTAGCTTGTTAAGGGGGAGGTTCAGGTCTTCTCCACATGGCTCTTATCCCAGGACCAGTGGCTATCCAGGTCATGTCCTTCTCATGGCATATGGCAGATACAAAAGAAGGGAAGCAGATTGAAAGCTTCCTTTCACTTCATTTCATGTCTGCTAATATTCCATTGGTCAGAGCAAGTCATAAGGTGATATGGTGTGGATCTGTGTCCCCACCCAAATCTTGTGTCTAACCGTAATCCCCAATGTTAGAGGTAGGGCCTGGTGGAAGGTGACTGAATCACGGGAGTGGTCCTTCATGAATGGTTTAGCACCATCTCCTGGTGCCATTCTTGCGATGGCGAGCAAGTTTTTATAAGATCTGGTCATTTAAAAGTGTGCAGGACCTCCCCCTACTCTTTCTGTCTTGTTCCTCCTCCACCAAGTAAGATGCGCCTGCTTCCCTTCACCTTCCTCCATGATTAAAAGTTTCCTGAGGCCTCCCCAGGAGCCGAGCAGGTGCCAGCATCATGCTTTCTGTACAGCCTGCTTAACTGTGAGCCAATTAAACCTCTTTTCTTTATAAATTACCCAGTCTCAGGTATTTCTTTATAGCAATGCAAGAACAGACTAATATGTAGGGGCAAGTCTAATACTGATGGGGCAAGGGAAGGAAAGAGAATTATAAATAAATAGTGAAAGCAAACACATGGCTACATCCTGACCTATTGATCTTGTTTAGCATTTGAGATTCAAGAATGTAGAACATACTCTAAACAGAAATAAATTATTGCAAGTGTTAACAGTCTCGTGTCCAGGTACTTCCTGTCAGAGTTTAGCATCTTCAGTAGGATTAAAATTAGAATTTCTCTTGGTTGTCATCTTCTCAGTATTAGAAGGACCCTACCAATACTGTTTAGACACTGGCAGCATCTTCCTTATCATCCCGTTGGTGGGTCTCTTGAGCAGGCATCGGAGTCATCTGGGGAACTTGTTAAAACAAAGATTGCTGAACCCCACCCCTAGAGTTTCTGATGGAATTTAGGTGTGGCCTGAGCACTGGGATTTTTTTTTTTTTTTTTTTGAGATGGGGTCTCGCTCTGTCGCCCAGGCTGGAGTGCAGTGGCACGATCTTGGCTCACTGCAAGCTCCACTTCCCGGGTTCACGCCATTCGCCTGCCTCAGCCTCCTGAGTAGCTGGGACTACAGGCACCCACCACCACGCCCGGCTAATTTTTTGTATTTTTAATAAAGACGGGGTTTCACCATGTTAGCCAGGACAGCCTCGATCTCCTGACCTTGTGACGTGCCCGCCTCGGCCTCCCAAAGTGCTGGGATTACAGGCGTGAGCCACCACGCCTGGCCGAGCATTGGGAATTTTAAAAGCTCTCTGGATGATTTCAACTCTGGGTGAATCACACTTTGCAGAGTTTAATTCAGTGGGTCGTGGTAGGTCGAGCCTGAGAATTTGCATTCTAACAAGTTTCCAGGTGATGCTTATGCTGCTGGTCTGGGGACTGAGCTTTGAGAACCACTGGCATAGGGACATTGTCTGCACTAGTAATGGTAAACACCCAGTTTTAGCATTGCAAATTGGGTCACTCTCAGAAGCAAACTGGAGAGTTTCATGTCAAATTATTGATTGCTGAGCCAGTGCTGGATGCTCTCCGAAAGAACATCAATAGCTCTGCCCCAGCTTTGAGCTGAGAAACCTGACGCTGCTTAACATGCCAATTCTCAAAAATATTCATTGGAATTTCCCTTTTACAACTGTACATATAGCCAGGCATGGTGACTCACACCTGTAATCCCAGCACTTTGGGAATCTGAGGTGGGAGGATCACTTGAGCTCAGGAGTTCGAGACCAGCCTGGGCAACATAGTGCGACCTCACCTTTACTAAAAATAAAAAAAATTAGCCGGGCATGGTGGCACATACCTGCAATCCCAGCTACTTGGGAGGCTGAGGTAGGAGGATTGCTTGAGCCCAGGAAGTTGAAGCTGCAGTGAGCCGTGATCAGGCCACTGCACTCCAGCCTGGGTGACTGAGACCCTGTCTGAAAAAAAAATTTTTTTTTAAATAAAATTCTACATAACTTCTCCATCTTCTTACCAGTATACCTGTGTAGATGCAGAAAACTCCAAAACCCATAGCATATCCTGTTGGTGCTCTGTACTACCCTCAATACTGATTGTAATTCTTAATACACAGTAATAACTTTTGTTTTGTTTTGTTTTTTGAGACGGAGTATCGCTCTTGTCACCCAGGCTGGAGTGCAATGACGTGATCTTGGCTCACCGCAACCTTTGCCTCCCAGGTTCAAGCGATTCTCCTGTCTCAGCCTCCCTAGTAGCTGGGATTACAGGCATGTGCCCGCATGCCCGGCTAATTTTGTATTTTTAGTAGAGACAGGGTTTCTCCTTGTTGGTCAGGCTGGTCTCGAATTCCCGACCTCAGGTGATCTGCCCGCCTCCCAAAGTGCTGGGATTACAGGCATGAGCCACTGTGCCTGGCCACTTTTGGGTATTATTTTAACTCCCAGAAAAGTTTCAAGAATAATACAAGGAACTCCCATATAACCTTTATCCAGATTCACACATTTTTCCCCTGGGCTTTGTGCTTCTCTCTCTCTCTCTCTCTCTGTTTTTTCTTTTCTGAAAAGTTTGAGAGTAACTTGGAAACATTGTGACCCTTTACCCTTAAATATTTTAGCTATATTATCTAAGAACAAAGGCATTCTCTTAAATAATCACAGTACAGTCCTCAAAATGAAGAAAGTAACATTTACTTTTTTTTTTTTTTTTTTTTTTTTTTGAGACAGAGTCTCGTTCTGTCGCCCAGGCTGGAGTGCAGCGGCACGATCTCGGCTCACTGCAGCCTCCGCCTCCTGGGTTCAAGTGATTCTCCTGCCTCAGCCTCCTGAGTAGCTGGGATTACAGGTGCCCACCACCACGCCCAGCTAATTTTTGTATTTTTAGTTGACACGGGATTTCGCCATGTTGGCCAGGCTGGTCTCAAACTCCTGACCTCAAATGATCCACCTGCCTCGGCCTCCCAAAGTGCTGGGACCATAGGCTTGAGCCATCATACCCAGCCAGTAACATTAACTTTTCATATCATTATCTTACTCACAATGTAGATTGAACTTTTGGCCCGTGTCCCAATAATGTCCATGATAGCCCATGTGTTTCTCCTGGTCCCGGGTTCCACCTGGCATCATGGATTACATGTAGCCATCATGTCTCTTTAGTTCCCTCGAATCCAGCAGAGGTCCTTAGCCTGTCTTTGTCTTTCTTGACCTTCACATTTTTTGAGAAGTACAGGCCAGCTGTTTTGTAGAATGTCCCTTAGTTTGGGTTTGTCTGATGTTTCGTCATGGTTAGATTCAGATTGTGCATTTTTGGCCAGAATGTCACTGCACTAAAGTTGCATCCTCGGTACCTCATTTCAGGAGGTAGCCCTACAGTCTGCCTTTGTCCCAGTATTAGTGATGTTAGCATCAACTGTTTGGATTGGGTGGTATCTGACAAACGTTTCCACCCTAGGGTACCAATTTTTCCCTTTGTAATTAATAAGTGTTTTGTAGGGAGAGGCTCCAAGGCTATACCAATGCCCTATTTCTCATCAATTTTTCACCCACTAGTTTTAGCAGGCAGTGATGGTTTTCCACCTGCATTGTTCCTTCTGTTCATTTCTGCTGTTGAGCTTCAGCGTCTTTGAAATTCTTACTCATGTCTCCCAGCTCATTCGTCTTAGTATAGACTGGAGTTGACATTGTGGCAAGTCACATTCGTGCCATTTGTAACTGTGATGAGAAAGTCGCTGATAGATACAGAGAAAAAAATTAAAAATCATTCCACAAATAGTGTTTCTAAAGAAGAGACCAAACTGAATGAAAAGAGGCAATTAAGAAAGTTAAAGTGGGCTCTAAAAACAAAAACTTGAATTTATGGATTGAAAGAGCTCCTTTGAATTCTATAAAACTCAATGAAAATTGACATTCACCTAGACATATCCTAAAAACAGTTCAAATTGCAAGGGTTTAGAAATGTTTTCCTTCAAGCACCCATGCAGAAGAGAAAAAAAGGCAAATGCCAAAGGAACAAAAATAAAGGTAACCTTAGGGCTGTCTTTGGCCACCCTTAATGCCAGCAAACAGTGGGAAAAGAAGAGTTTGGGTAAGGAAAGGCTTATCCCAAGAATGACAAATCCTGTCCTACTTGCAAAGACCTCAGAAACATACCATTGCTCAGAAGGACCTGAAAGCACATTCCAGGTCCCAGAGTCTTTTCTCTCTCCTATTGCCCTGCAGAGACTCTTGACTTACCTTCACATTTTTCGTAGCCTGCAGCACACCACTTTCAGGAGCTCAGAACATATTTGTTGACCCATCCGTACAGACCCTCATTCTCCTCTCTGCTGCAGCCCACTGGCCTGCTGTGGGTCCTCACACGTGCTATGCCGGGCATACTACACTAGTGTTTCTTTGGCCAAAATGTCCTTCCCCACAATCAACGTGTCCAGCTCCCCACTTCTTTCAAAATGTGAAAGTCATGCTCTCAGGCCAGGCGCAGTGCCTCACACCTGTAATCCCAGCATTTTGTGGGGCCCAGACAGGCAGATTGCTTAGTCCAGGAGCTCAAGACCAGCCTGGGTAACATGGCAAACCCCCATCTCTACAAAAAATACAAAAGTTAGCCCGGCATGGTGGGAAGATCCCGTGAGCCCAGGAGGCAGAAGCTGCAGTGAGCTGAGATCACACCACTACACTCCAGCCTGGGGGACACAGTGAGACTGTGTCTCCAAAAAAAAGTCATTTTCTCATTGACAACTTCCCTGGTCATCCTGGGAAACATCCTGTTTAACCTGCTCACCCCCTCTATATTTCTTTTCTACTTTCTCTTAGTTTTTCTTCTTAGCATTTTAACATTGTATTAAAATATTTTAATAAACTTATTTATCTAATATTTTTTATTTTATTTTATTTTTGTTTGAGACAGAGTCTCCCTCTGTCGTTCAGGATGGAGTGCAGTGGTGCGATCTTGGCTCACTGAAACCTCCACCTCCCAGGTTCAAGCGATTATCCTGCCTCAGCCTCCCGAGTAGCTGGGATTATAGGCATGTGCCACCACGCCTGGCTAATTTTTATATTTTTACCGAGATCACGCCACTGCACTCCAGCCTGGGTGACAGAGTGAGACTCCATCTCAAAACAAAAAAAAAAAAAAAGTGCAGGCCGGGTGTGGTGGCTCACGCCTGTATCCCAGCACTTTGGGAGGTTGAGGTGGGCAGATCACGAGGTCGAGAGATCGAGACCATCCTGGCCAACATGGTGAAACCCCGTCTCTACTAAAAATACAAAAATTAGCTGGGCATGGTGGCGGGTGCATGTAGTCCCAGCTACTCGGGAGGCTGAGGCCAGAGAATTGCTTGAACCTGGGAGGCGGAGGTTGCAGTGAGTCGAGACTGCACTCCAGCCTGGTGACAGAGCAAGACTCCGTCTCAAAAAAAAAAAAAAAAAAAAAGCATGTGAGAGAGGACACGTGGCTTCCTAGGGAGACCAGAGTTTAAAGACCTTTGTCTTGTACCAACTCTAGAAACAGACTGAAATAGACGGGAAACACCTGAGCTAGAAAGAGCTGGCTTGCAGCGCTTGCCTGAAGGATTTAGGTCTGAGGTGGCTCTCAGGGGCTCTTTGGATGCATCTGGATTCAGCTTCCTGGCCATGCACACCCATGCCCACCCTTGTGTGTTTTGTCCCTGTTGGGGTTATCCACAGAGGGGTGTGCGGTGGTTCCCTACATTCCTAGTCCTCGGTTTGGGTATATGCTGTGAACGTCCTGCCCCTGGGGGCAGCTGAGGAGAGCGATGAGCAGGAACTTTTACTGGGACAGAAGCCTGCAAGGAGAACCTTCCTTCTAGGAGGCCACTATCTACTTACCGCCTTCCCTCCCGGTTCATTTTCTGGACAATGATGCCACCTAGTGGGAAACGGTAAGAACTCACACAGCATTTCGACAACTATACATAGATCTTCAAATAAAAATTTCCCTACTTTGTATTAGGTTGGTGCAAAAGTAATTGTGGTTTTGCCATTAAAAGTATGGCCAAAACCACAATTACTTTTGCACCAACCTAATACTTAATTCTGTTACCCATTGAGTCCTGTTTGCTGGTTTCTCCCCAGGCCAAATACAGCACATGAGCAATCAGGATTTGCTAATACTATCACCAGTTTTTAAGACAGCTATAAATGATGTAAATAAATGTAAATTTAAAACTGATGCAGAGGCTGGGCGTGGTGGCTCACACCTGTAATCCCAGCACTTTGGGAGACTGAGGCAGGGGGATCGCCTGATGTCAGGAGTTCAAAACCAGCCTGGCCAACATGGTGAAACCCCATCTCTACTAAAAATACAAAAAAATTAGCCGAGCATGGTGGTGGGTGCCTGTAATCCCAGCTACTTGGGAGGTTGAGGCAGGAGAATCGCTTGAACCCAGGAGGCAGAGGTTGCAGTGAACCGAGATCACACCACTTACACTCTAGCCTGGGTGACAGAGCAAGACTCTGTCTCAAAATAAAATAAAATCTTATTTTGAGCCACTGAGCCCGGCACAGTGGCTCACACCTGTAATCCCAGCATTTTAGGAGACCAAGGTGGGTGGATTGCTTGAGCCCAGGAGTTCGAGAACAGCCTGGGCAACATGGTGAAACCGCGTCTCTACAAAATATTAATGAGGTGTGGCCGTACGCATCTGTAGTCCCAGCTGCTTGGGAGGCTGAGGTGGGAGGATTGCTTGAGCCTGGGAGGCAGAGGCTGCAGTGAACCGAGATTGCACCACTGCACTCCAGCCTGGGCAACAGAGCGAGACCCTGTCTCAAACACACACACACACACACACACACACACACACACACACGCTGATGTCCAGAAAGGCTTAATGAAAGGAGATATGCCAAAATGACCATAGCGACAGGGTTAGGATGGTGCAGTTATGTTGTCTAAATGCTTTGTGATACAATTATGATATAGTTTGCATTTCTTTCTTAGAAAGTTTGTGTTATTCATAGTATATTTTTTTAAGTAGTAAATCATGGTGAAAGTAAAGTTGGAAAATATGGAAAGAGAGACAATAAAGACAAAGTTACCCATAGTTTCACCCTCAAATATAACTTGTTTACATTTTTGGTGTGCTTCTATTTAGCCTTTTTTTAAATTACAGAGTTTATGTATTTTTTAATTGTGATTATGTATTTTCACTCTGGTAATAATTCTATTGCATTTATAATACTAAAAGTCACCCTTTAGACAAAGCTGTTTCCAGAAACTATCATTAAGATGCATTGGCTTCCTGGAAATCTGATCTTACAATAATTTTTAATACTTTTGTGTTGTATGTTCATGTATATGGA
This sequence comes from Pan paniscus, assembly GCF_029289425.2. Classification (NCBI taxonomy): domain Eukaryota; kingdom Metazoa; phylum Chordata; class Mammalia; order Primates; family Hominidae; genus Pan; species Pan paniscus. Next base: position 41,083,182 of record NC_073261.2, on the reverse strand, counting down.
GATATCTTCAAAAACGAGTAATTGGACAGGTGAAAACAGTAAGAAGACAGTACTTTTTAAATTCATTATGCAACATCCAGTGAGCCCACCAGCCACCAGCAGGGCCCAGCTGTGTGCTGGCGCCACCTGGTGGTCATGGTTATAAACGGTTTAATTCTCCGCCTCTCCTCTCTGCTTGGCGCACTGAAAAGGAACAAGGCTGTGGTGAGCTCAAGGATACCCAGGAAATCTATGGATTGGAGTTTGCATTATGAGTACCAAATAGGCACCACATGAAAGGAAAGAAAGGTCTCATGGAATCTACGAAATGAAAAATTCAAAGAGGAATATAGCCATTTGGAGTTGTAGCCCTTGGGTTACCTCCAAATCATCTTTTTTACAAATCTCTTTCTTTTTTTTTTGAAATGGAATCTTGCTCTGTCACCCAGGCTGGAGTGCAGTGGCACGATCTCGGCTCACTGCAGCCTCTGCTTCCTGGGTTCCAGCAATTCTTCTGCCTCAGCCTCCTGGGTAGCTGGGACTATAGGCACACGCCACCATGCCCGGCTAATTTTTGTATTTTTAGTAGAGACAGGGTTTCACCATGTCGGCCAGGCTGGTCTCGAACTCCTGACTTCAGGTGTTCCGCCCGCCTTGGCCTCCCAAAATGCTGGGATTACAGGCATGAGTCATCGTGCCCGGCCACAAATCTCTTTTAAAAAGAAATCTCTTCTCCACTTGTAACTCACTTGTCTTATTATCAGAAAACATAATTTCTGTCCTTTCTCTGTGACAGATAAGTTTTACGTTTTGAGAAGGTTCTGGGAGAGACACGTTGTACAAGAGAAAACATTCTTGTTTATTAGAGCCATAAACAGCTGATATGAATCCCAGCTCTGCCACTTACTAACTGTGTCCCAGGCTAAGTCATGTAATCTTTCTGGGTTGTTCCCTCATCTCTGGAATGGGGGTAATCACAGCTTCTTTTCTAGGTTATAAGGAGTAGACATTATGCCTGGTGCTGTGTTTGTAATGCAGGGTTCAGTGACATGTAGATGTTTTTAAAATAAAAAGCCTTATGGATAAGTCAGATTAGGTTTAAACAATTAAAGAGTTAATTCTGTTTACCAATTGTAGGACGCACGGGTTTTTCCCATGTTAACAACTCTGAAGATGTGTCTGTGGCGTGCCAGCGTTTTTCTTTCTCAATAGCTTTATAAAATAATGGTGCTCCTTCCATTTGGTGGTGTTTTACACAGAATGTGGTAGTGAGGTCAGCAGAGTAAAGTGTTACAGAGAGAAGTGTTTCAAGTGCTTTAGGGTTGTATCTGTAAAGCCTGAATATGAGACTTGGTAGTATGAGGTCTAATGGGGGCAACTCTCCCCCTGCCCTGTTCCCAGTCCCAGACTTGAACCTGAGAGCAACTGTTTCTATGAAGTTTATTTGAAAAATGTGTGTTAAACCTTTTCAGGGCCGGGCGCAGTGGTTCACACCTGTAATCCCAGCACCTTGGGAGGCCGAGGCGGGTGGATCACCTGAGGTCAGGAGTTCAAGACCAGCCTGGCCCACATGGTGAAACCCTATCTGTACTAAAAATACAAAAAAATTAGCCAGGCGTGATGGCAGACGCCTGTAATCCCAGCTACTCCAGAGGCTGAGACAGGAGAATTGCTGGAATCCGGGAGGCAGAGGCTGCAGTGAGCCGAGATCATGCTACTGCACTCCAGCCTGGGTGACAGAGCAAGACTCCATCTCAAAAAAAAAAAAAAAAAAAAAAGAGCCTTTTTAGATTCAATGAGATGACACAGTGCAGATCATCCCTCAGCAGCCTGTAGTGTTTGAGATGACACAGCGCAGATCATTCCCCAGAAGCCTGTACTGTTTCCCACATACAGTGCACGTCAGGGGAGCGATGGAGGGTTGTCTTGGGGGAGAAGCTGGAGGGTGGGTGTGATCCCTTCTCAAGTCCTGCTGCTCTGCTGTGTCCACTGCTGTCATCTCTCAGGGACTGTTTTGAGGACTGAATGGGATGTTGCCTGGAAAATACCTGGCACTTACTTGATTCCATAAATAACAGCTGGTCGTACTCTCCATCTCCTTGGCAACTATTCCTGGTCTTTTTTGTCTCTTTCAGTCTAATAAAGTTCCTGTCGTTCAGCACCCGCATCACATGCATCCGCTGACTCCCCTCATCACCTACAGCAATGACCACTTCTCCCCCGGCTCCCCTCCCACCCACCTCTCCCCAGAGATCGATCCAAAGACAGGTAAGTCGTCTGCCACTCAGGCAGTGCTGCTGCAGGGCGGGTGGGCTTCTCTTTTGTGGGAACATAACAGCCCTTGAATCAGGCTGACCTGGGTTCAAATCATGGCTGTCTCAGGAGTCTTTGGACCTTGTCTGCTAACTTTAGCCTTGTCTTTTTTTTTTTTCATCTGTGCCTCCCCTGTACCTTCTCCACCATAGGGTCATGATAAGGCCCACAGGAATTAAATGCAGTAAAGCACAGGGCCTGGCTCCATAGGCAATGTGTGGGGTGGCTCTGCCCAAGTCTAGCCCAGCTGTGGGCCGTGCTTCCCTACACCAAGACACGTTTGCCCTAAACTGAACATTTTTAAATAGATTCATCAGTCTAAGCAGACACAGAAGTGCAACTGTAAAGCAGTGAGGCCAAACTGGCTTTTGTTTATTTATTTATTTAAGACAGTCTTGCTGTGTCGCCCAACCTGGAGTGCAGTAGTGTGATCTCAGCTCACTGCAGCCTTGACCTCCCGGGCTCAAGCAGTCCTCCTCCCTCAGCCTCCCGAGTTGCTGGGACCACAGGCGCATGCCACCATGCCCTTGCCCAGCTAATTTTTGTATTTTTAGTAGAGATGGGTTTTTGCCGTGTTGCCCAGGCTGGTCTCAAACTCCTGGACTCAAGCAATCAACTCATCTAAGTGCTGGGATTACCGGTGTGTGCCACCATGCCCAACCTGAGCTGGCTTTTTTTTCTTTTTTTTTTTTAACTTGCCCACCAGACCTGTCCATTCCAGGGAGCCACTGTCTTTATAGCATTCACACAGAGTTGCCAGGGGAAGGCAAAGCATTTTTGGAGCCCCTCTTTGGAGAAATAACAGTCACTACAAGTTACAGATAATGAGGAAGATACATGTGGAGGAGGAATCCAAAGTTTATTTCTCCATGAATGAGGCGGGCTTTCTAGAGACTTGGTTCACCAGTGACTCTTGTCATTGGTCTTGTGGGTCCTGTCCCTCTCTTCCAGGACGCTGGCTTCTGTGTCACAGCCAGCTGGAAGATACTCTTCACAGAGATAGAATCCGTGCAGCTAGAGAGGGGGTGCATTAGTCCTGCCTCCCCTGAATATGTCCTTGACTGACTGGTGAGAGCTGCTAGGGAGTTGACAGAGGGCAAGGATGATGACACAAGCACCTGCTAGGCTCCAGAGCACCAGGGACATAGGGCAGGATGCTCCCATTTGATGTTCGTTAAGGTGCTCTGGCAGGGCGAGGGAACAGTCTGACATATCTCTCTTTGGAAGCAGGAATCCCCCGGCCCCCTCACCCATCCGAGCTGTCACCGTATTACCCACTCTCTCCCGGAGCTGTCGGACAAATCCCCCACCCCCTCGGCTGGCTCGTCCCACAGTAAGGAACCCACAGCCTCTCTTCCCCCTGCTCCCTCCTTGCGCTGAGCTCTGCCTCTGTGCCCTGCGCGCCCTGCACAGTGGAGCCCCCTCAGAGGCAAGCCCAGGACTAGGCCTCCCTGCTCCCGCCCAGGCAGCGTGCTCCCAGCTCTACCTTCCCACTTCCTTCCCATATTTCTCATCCCTTCTTCCCAAGTGCCTCTCTTCCTCTGCCCTGAGCTTTCCCAATATGCTGACCAGATTTCCTCACCCTCACAGGCAAGGCCAGCCCATGTACTCCCTTCCTCCTGGTGGCTTCCGGCACCCTTACCCCGCCCTCGCCATGAACGCCTCGATGTCCAGGTGAGTCCCGGGGCTGGGGCTGTCCGCATGTTTGTCTTAGCAACCACGCCATTTCTGACCACGAAACAGCTTTTTCTTGCCAGTTAATGAGCAGGCACAGGGCTCATCCTTCCCCCCACCTCTCTTTGATCAAGCACCTTCTTGCGCCCCGCGCTCCCCACCCCCAGGTCAGAATGGAGACCACAGGATCACTGTCCCCATCTCTCCAACAGAAGGATTGCAAAGCCCTAGCACTCTGCCTCCTGCCATGGGCTCTGGCACTGAAGCATTTTGAGGACAGATGCTCCCCGACTTAGGATGGAGCCACGTCCTGATAAACCCATCGTACACTGAAAACACAACTTTCACCTTAGAATATTTGCAGCATATGATGGTTTTATCCAGATATAACCCCATCTAGGTCAAGGAGAGTACTGAATTAATATCGTCTTTGCACCATCGTAAAGTCAAAATATCCTAAGTCACGGACTGTTTGTATATCACACTGAAGCTAGGGACTGGGAGAAGATGAATTTTTCCTGAAATGATGTCAGGAGAGGAGACGGTGAAAGGGGATTTCTCTCTCAGAGACCAGCTCTACCTGACAGTGGAACCTCTGAGGACAGAGGAAAGCTGCCCACAGCCTAAGCCCTTCTTTTCCCCAGTATGCCCGGGCCTCTGACCCTCCTCCCCTTTTGTGTGTTTCATCCCACCTGCTTCCAGCACCAGATGGGCAGCCTGGGTGTTGGTGGGGAGAAGGAAGAGGCATTAAGCATCTCCCAAACCTGGTTTTCTAGAAGACGACAAATAGCCTTCTAGTCCTGAGACTCTGCCCCACGGACATGCCTGTGCCCTCAAGGCAGAGAGCCACCATGTCCTCTGCTGGGTGGCAGGTATCCAGCCTGAACCCCTCTGTTGCCATTTGTTTCTATCCGGTGCACAGCCTGGTCTCCAGTCGGTTCTCTCCTCACATGGTGGCTCCCGCCCACCCTGGCCTGCCCACCTCAGGGATCCCCCACCCTGCCATTGTCTCCCCCATCGTCAAGCAGGAACCGGCACCCCCCAGCCTGAGCCCTGCAGTGAGCGTGTAAGTAAGCGGCAGCCTGGATTGCAGGTGGGAGGGTGCAGGCTGTGGAGAGGGGTGGCCACACTCTGAGCAGCAAATGTCATGCACTCCTCTCTTGGTGTCACTCAGCAGGCATCACAGCCTCCCCAGCCAGGCCCTCCCTCTCCCTCGGGACTTACTCCCTCTGACCTTCTGGGTCCCTGTCCTTTCAGGGACATGGTGCATCTTCTCTCTTATTAAGGAAAGTTTTACTGTCAGGTCTCAGAGGCTGAAAGAGAACCTGAGAAAGCTTTTAACACCCCACCGTAAGATATATGAAAAGGTGAGGCCCAGAAAGGAGACAGTGTTTTCTTAAGGACTTGTGGTGGGCTGGTGGCCGAGCTGAGATGAGCACCAGGGTCCTTACCTTGCCTGTGTGCCATAAAGATGGCAGGAAGCCAAAGTCAGTGCTCCCTGGAGATCCCAAGAGAACCCCCTCCCAACTTGGTTCTGCCCAGAGTGCCCCACACTGTGTCCTGTCACCGCCGCCAGCACCTGCCAGCTCCAGTGAGAGCTCATCTCAGCAACCCCACCATGCTCTGTTCCTCTGTCAGGAAATTAGAGAGTAGATTTTCAAAGAATCTGGCTTGGAGATCGTTCAAAGGTGGGAAACTACGGGAGGAAGGTACTCAGGTGTGGAGTGCAGCCATGGGGCCACTTGAATTAGCATCCAGGCAGCCCGCGCCCCTCCCCAGAGACAACCAGCGGTGTTTCAGTGACAGGCGGGGATTGATGAGTTGTGTGACACCTGACATGCTAACCTACAACCACGTGCCTTCCCAGGAAATCACCAGTCACCGTGAAAAAGGAGGAAGAAAAGAAGCCCCACGTGAAGAAGCCTCTGAATGCCTTCATGTTGTATATGAAGGAGATGAGGGCCAAGGTGGTGGCTGAGTGCACCCTGAAGGAAAGTGCAGCCATTAACCAGATCCTTGGAAGAAAGGTAAGACCTGCCCTCTCCCTCCAGGCCATGGAGGCAGCGTCCCTGCATTGATGGCTCCGTGTGGTCTCTGACCCTCTCTCCCCCAGTGGCACAACCTGTCTCGGGAAGAACAGGCCAAGTACTACGAGCTGGCCCGGAAGGAGCGGCAGCTTCACTCGCAGCTCTACCCAACCTGGTCAGCCCGGGACAACTATGTAAGTGCACACTCTGGGCAGAGGACGCTCAGACCCCAGGAACAGCCTCTGCAAGAGGAGGAAGGGTGAAGGAAAGCAACTGCATTTATTTTTATTTATTTTATTTTATTTTATTTTTTGAGACAGAGGCTCACTCTGTCACCCAGGCTGGAGTGCATGCAGTGGCGCGATCTCGGCTCACTGCAAGCTCCGCCTCCCGGGTTCACGCCATTCTCCTGTCTCAGCCTCCCGAGTAGCTGGGACTACAGGCACCTGCCACCACACCCGGCTAATTTTTTGTATTTTTAGTAGAGACGGGGTTTCACCGTGTTAACCAGGATGGTCTCGAGCTCCTGACCTCGTGATCCGCCCACCTCGGCCTCCCAAAGTGCTGGGATTACAGGCGTGAGCCACCACACCCGGCCAGCAACTGCATTTATAGAGGACTCTTAAGATCAGGGAGAAGCCCATACTTCTCTAGAAATAAGGAAGGTGTTTTAATTCTCAGGAGGTCAACAAGTCCTGAGGACGGACTTCAGTTTATGCATTTCCCTTTGAACTGGACTCTGCCCTCGATTTCATAACACAGGGCACGGGGTTAGCTGTGGTAGGAAGAGTTGTCTCCAGCCACTCCTAACCCAGGGCTCAAAGACCAGTGTGTGAGCCTCAGGGGGCGTGTCTCTAAGCTCCCGGAAACCAAGCCAATTTTTGCATGCGTGTTCTTCTTTGCTTTTTTTCTGGTAAGAGGACCCACGGTTGCATCAAACTTTCAAAGGGACCTGGGACCCCTCAGAAAAGATCTAGAAGCACTGTTCTAGGGAGAGAAACAGAAAAACAGAGTCTGAAGGGCAGTGGAGGGAGGAGGCCTTCCAAGAAGGCCTGGACACCCGACCTGGAGGGGAAACGCATTTGTAGGGGAGGAAGGGCTCCCTCTGCCTCCTCACGGGCTCCCACGGCTGTGATCTGAATTATCTCTCCACACTCTCCCTGAGGGATCAAGAGCAGTAAAGGGCAACGTCCTGTCTTCTCTCTGATCTGGGAGCCCCTGAGAAGCCAGCATTCTTCTCTCCCAGCTTACCTCTTCCTTTGGCTGTATTTTCCAGGGTAAGAAAAAGAAGAGGAAGAGAGAAAAGCAGCTGTCCCAGACACAGTCACAGCAGCAAGTCCAGGAGGCAGAGGGTGCGTCTGGGGGCACTGGCCTCTTCTCCTGCTTTTCCTTTTGTCACAGCCCCTCCTGCCCATGCTGTCTCTAGCTCCCTGATGGGTCAGGGCTTCTGCCTCGGTATTCGCAGGCGGGTATTATTACCCCTTTCTCGAGGTGGCCACTTAAGAGGCTCTGAGATGTGAAGGCATTTTCCCAGGCACTCTGCTTCAGTGGTGGTGGTAGGATTTGATCCCAGGACTTTGTCACTTCAAAGCCTAGACAATCTAATTCCATTGAAAAGTGAATCATCCTACCTGAGGGTTAATGGAATGAGGTTGAAATTGTCTTTGAAATACCCTTAGGAAGGCAGCACATGAGCCCCTGACATCCCACCTGTCAGTGGATCCAGGGGAGCCCGGGTTTCCTTGGATGTTTCTTTGGTTGAACACCAGAAAAAAATTAGTTTGCTTGGGTTTAGGAGGCACTTTGTGTCAAAACCGTGTATAAAATCTCTATATTACCAGAATCATGCCTAGCACAGAAAGATGCTCACACTGTGACGATTATTATTAATATTTAGGTCACGCCCCCATCTCATGCTCACTCCAGGACAAGTGTATCGCTGCTTGCACGATGTAAAGTGCTTTCAATCTCTCTCCTTCATTCCTCCCTCCCTCCCTTTCTTCCTCCCTCCCTTTCTTCCTCCCTCCCTTTCGCCTTCCCTCCCATTCTCCTTCCCTTCCTTTCCCCCTCCCTCCTTTTCTCCCTCCCTCACTTTCTCCCTTCCTCCCTTTCTCCTTCCCTCCCATTCTCCTTCCCTCCCTTTCCCCCTCCCTCCCTCCTTTTCTCCCTCCCTTCCTCCCTTTCTCCCTCCCTCCCTTTCTCCCTCCCTCTCTTTCTCTTTCCCTCCCTCTTTCTCTTTCCCTCCCTTTCCCCCTCCTTCCCTCCCTTCCTCCCTTTCTCCCTCCCTCCCTTTCTCCCTTTCTCCCTCCCTCTCTTTCTCTTTCCCTCCCTCTTTCTCTTTCCCTCCCTTTCCCCCTCCTTCCCTCCCTTCCCCCCCTTCTTCTTCCCTCGCTTTCTCCTTCCGCCCTCCCTTTCTCCTTCCCTCCCTCCCTATTTCCTTGCCTCCCCTCCTCCCTTCCTTCCTTCCTTCCATTATACATAGGAGCGCACATGAGTGGAACCCGTGCGTGCTACAGAACCCGCTGTCTGGCACGCTGTTCAGCAGGCATGCACTCTCTCTGACTGTATTAATACCATAAACCAAAGATTTCAAAGCAAATTGGAGATTCATCCCAAAAGTTACCAGCTTTAGGAAAGGAGGGTGGTCCTGTGAGACACTGAGCCGTCTTCTCTCCGATCTGATGCTGGGTGGATCTTCATCAGTTTGGGCATTGCCTCTTCTCTGTGCTCTGGGTATTTGTGAATGCAGTTTCCTAGTCTTGAAAGCCTTGGAAGTAATGTCAGGTCCTCGCCAAAATCATCCCTATGTCTCCAAAGCACATGTATCGCCAGGGCTGTTCCTCAGCCTCCGCCTGTCACGGAGCTATAGCTGCTCACTCTTTCTTGTATTTTCCCCCTAGGTGCCCTGGCCTCCAAGAGCAAGAAGCCATGTGTTCAGTACCTGCCCCCCGAGAAGCCCTGTGACAGCCCTGCCTCCTCCCACGGGAGCATGCTGGACTCCCCGGCCACTCCCTCTGCAGCTTTGGCCTCACCAGCTGCCCCTGCTGCCACCCATTCGGAGCAAGCCCAGCCCCTCTCCCTCACCACCAAACCAGAAACCCGGGCCCAGCTGGCTCTCCACTCTGCCGCCTTCCTGTCGGCTAAGGCTGCAGCCTCCTCCTCTGGGCAGATGGGCAGCCAGCCTCCCCTCCTGTCCCGGCCCCTCCCCCTTGGGTCCATGCCCACAGCTCTGCTGGCCTCTCCCCCGTCCTTCCCCGCCACACTCCATGCCCACCAGGCCCTCCCGGTGCTACAGGCCCAGCCTCTTTCCCTGGTCACCAAGTCTGCCCACTAAGCTCCCCCCGACCCCTGCAGGCTGTCACATGACTCATTGAGTAGTAATGATTCAGAAGAAAAAGAAAAAGGAGACTTTATTGGTCAATATTTGACCACTCTGGACTGTTCTGTAAAGTGGCTGGTAACAACAGCACTTTACAGTTTGTAGATGTAACCAGTAGCTGATCTTAAGGCTTTTTTAAAAAACAAAACAAAACAACAAAAAAAAATCTTTATAAGAAAGAGAACTGAAAAGTAGCGTGCTATTCGTCCTGTAGGTGCTGTGGTGGATGGACCTGGGCAGAGGGCACCTCTCTCTCTACCTCTCTTGCACTTTCTGTCTCCTGTCTCTTCTCGCCCCTGCCGCCTGCCCCAGCTTCCCCGACTCCATCTGCAGCTCTGCCATTGTGACATTTCCTGTTACCCAGCCCAAGTTTTCATCGTCTGCTCAATACCGTGGGTTCTTCTTCGTCCTCTGTCCTCTGCCCAGTGTGAGGCCATCACCATGTGAGAAGACATCTTGGCCTGATTTGCTGCCACCAGCGTCCCCTCCCTCAGTGGGCCCGAACCCGCCAGCCCCAGCTTTCAGTGGAGAAAGCGGTCCTCTGAAATGGTTTCCTCCCAACCCCCGCATTTAAAGGGACTCAAGGTGCCTGCCACTTCCTCAGCGAAGAAGTCTGTGTTCCTCCCCGTCCTTGCCAGTGGCGATCATCCCTTCACAATCCCAGAGTGGCAGGCGGGACCGGCCCCATGGTCTGGCTCCTGTCACCTGGGTCTGTGCCAGCACAATCTGCCAAAGTTCTAGAGACCCTGTTCCCTTCCCCATCACCTCACATGCTTCTTCTGTGTGTATTTCTTTTTGTTTTTATGGTTTTTGGAGCAATTTAAACTCCCAGTTGTTTATTTTCACAAAAGAAAATAAAATTGCAGTTGCAAGACCTTTTCTGAGTGTTTCTTTAGTGCTTTTGTTGAATCAAACCACCTGTTTGTTTCACTCCCAAACCCTGTGTTAGACTTTCGCAGATATGCAAAGGAAGATTGCCACTTGCCACAGGGGAATGTTAGGCATGCCTGACACCCTTAGAAAACCTGAGCCCAGCTTCCTGTCTCAAATGTACATAGGCCAGTCAGTGTCCATGACTGAGCTGCAAAGGGGGTAATCATTTTCACAGCTGATTTAAATGAATTTGCCACCTAGAATGACATTCAGCTTATGCTTCTATCACCCATTTGACTCGTAATTGCCAAGATGTGAGGAAGCATCTTTTGGATACTTTCCATAGTATCTAGCACCACAATTAATTTTTTTGTAACAGCTTTATGGAGATATACTTCAGCCATTTAAAGTTACACTTCACCCATTTAAAGTATACAGTTCAGCTGGGCAGAGCCGCTCTTGCCTATAATCCCAATGCTTTGAGAGGCTGAGGCAGGAAGATGACTTGAGGCCAGGAGTTCAGGACTAGCCTGGGCAACATAGCAAGACCTGATCTCTTAAAAAAAAAAAAAAAAAAAAACTAGCTGGGGATGGTGGCACACAAGCCTGTAGTCCCAGCTTCTCAGGAGGCTGAGGCAGGAGGATTGCTTGAGCTCAGGAGCTCAAGACTGCAGTGAGTTATGATTGTGCCACTGCATTCCAGCCTTCTCAACAGAGTAAGACTCTGCCTCAAACAAAAAAGGTATACAATTCAGGCTGGGTGCGATGGCTCACACCTGTAATCCTAGCACTTTGGGAGGCCGAGGCGGGTGGATCACCTGAGGTCAGGAGTTCGAGACCAGCCTGGCCAACATGGCGAAACCCCGTCTCTACTAAAAATACAAAAATTAGTCAGGCATGATGGTGCGCACCTGTAATCCCAGCTACTTGGGAGGCTGAGACAGGAGAATCGCTTAAACCCGGGAGGTGGAGGTTGCAGTGAGCCGAGACAGCGCCATTGCACTCCAGCCTGGGCAACAGAGCAAAACTTCATCTCAGAAAAGAAAAAAAAGTAGACAATTCATTGGCTGTATGTTCAGAGTTGTGCACCTATCACCAGTCAATTTTAGAAAGTTTTTGTCAGTCCCAAAGGAAGCCCCATATCCTTTGAAAATCACTCCACATTTTGCCCATCTCCCCCAGCCCTAGGCAACCACTAATCTACTTTCTGTCTCCAAACTTGTCTATTCTAGACATTTCATATACAGTCATGCATCGCTTAGCAACTGAGACAATGTTCTCACAAATGCGTCGTTGGGCAATTTTATTGTGCAAACATCATAGAGGAGTGTAGTTAGAAAAACCTAGATGGTGTACACACCTAGGCTATATGGTATAGCCTATTGCTCCTAGGCTACAAGCCTGTACAGCATATGCTACTGTACTGGATACTGTAGGTGACTGTGACACTGTGGTGAGTGTTTGTGTATCTAAACATAGAAAAGGTGGCTGGGCGTGGTGGCTCACGCCTGTAATCCCAGCACTTTGGGAGGCTGAGGCAGGTGGATCACTTGAGGTCAGGCAGGTGGATCACTTGAGGTCAGGAGTTCGAGACCAACCTGGCCAACATGTTGAAACCCCATCTCTACTAAAAATACAAAAATTAGCCAGGTGTGTGGCACATGCCTGTAATCCCAGCTACTTAGGAGGCTGAGGCACAAGAATCACTTGAACCCGGGAGGCAGAGTTTGCAGTAAGCCGAAAGCGCACCACTGCACTCCACCCTGGGCGACAGAGTGAGACTCTTTCTCAAAAAAACAGAAACAAAACATAGAAAAGGTGCAGTAAAATCTGGTGTAAAAGATAAAAGATGGGCCGGGTGCAGTGGCTCAAGCCTGTAATCCCAGCACTTTGGGAGGCCGAACAGGGTGGATCACCTGAGGTCAGGAGTTAGCGACCAGCCTGGCCAACATGATGAAACCCCGTCTCTACTAAAAATACAAAAAGTAACTGGGCGTGGTGGTGGGCGCCTGTAATCCCAGCTACTCAGGTGGCTGAGGCAGGAGAATTGCTTGAACCCAGGAGGCAGAGGTTGCGGTGAGCCGAGATCGCACCGTTGCACTCCAGCCTGGGCAACAAGATCAAAATTCTGTCTTGGGAAAAAACAAAAACAAAAAACAAGATAAAAGATGGCATAGCTGTATAGGGCATTTCCCAGGCATGGAGCTTGCAGGACTGGGAGCTGCTCTGGGTGCGTCAGTGAGTGGTGAGTAACCATGACGCTGTACACTTAGGCAACACTAGGTTTATAAAGAAATCTTCTTTCTTCAAGAATAAATTAACCTTAGTTTAACTTTTTTACTTTATCAACTTAAACACTTTTTGACTCTTGTAATAACACTTAGCTTAAAACGCAAATACATTGTACAGCTGCACAAAAATATTTTCTTTATATCCTTATTCTATGAGCTTTTTTCTAATTAAAGTCTTTTTTGGGGCTGGGTGCAGTATCTTATGCCTGCTAATCTCAGCATTTTGGGAGGCCAAGGTGGGCAGATCACTTGAGATCAAGAGTTTGAGACCATGACCTCAAAACCCCAACTCTACTAAAAATATAAAAATTAGCCGGACACGGTGGCGGGCGCCTGTAATCCCAGCTACTAGGGAGGTTGAGGCAGGAGAATCTCTTGAACCCGGGAGGCGGAGGTTGCACTGAGCTGAGATCATGCCACTGTACTCCAGCCTGGGCAGCAATGCGAGACTCCCTCTCAAAAGAAAACAAAAACAAAAACATTTTTTTTTTTACTTCTTAAACTTTTTTGTTTAAAACAATAAAAATATAGCAAATACATAAACCAGTAACATAGTCATTTCGTTCATTAAAAAGTACTATAGGCCAGGCGCGGTGGTTCACGCCTGTAATCCCAACACATTGGGAGGCCGAGACGGGCAGATCACCTGAGGTCAGGAGTTCGAGACCAACCTGGCCAACATGGTGAAACCTCTCTACTAAAAATACAAAACTTAGCCGGGCATGGTGGCGGCCGCCTGTAGTCCCAGCTACTCGGGAGGCTGAGGCCAGAGAATCGCTTGAAGCCAGGAGGTGGAGGTTGCAGTGAGCCGAGATTGTGCCATTGCAACCCAGCCTGAGAGACAAGATCAAAACTCTGTCTCAAAAAAAAAAAATACTGCACATAATTCTGTGTGATAGACTTCTTTGTATGACTGGCAGTGCAGTGGGTGGCTCCACCAATGCCAGCCTCTCCTTCCCCTGCCCCATGTGGCTGGGTCTGCAGCCTGCTCGGCCTCCCCTGTCTCAGACCGGGGGAGCTGAAGGGGTGAGGTAGAGACGGCCCAGGGGCAGAGCAGGGGGGTCGGGCATGGTGCACAGGCAGACTCTGCCTTTGCTACTTCCTGCCTCTCTCTCTGTGACCCTGACCTCCCTTCTCCCCTGTCCCAGGACCTCTGGGAACTGACACTGTCCTGGCCAGGCCCCAGCATCTCACCCAGGCAGCCCAGCTAGAGCCATCTGTCCCTCTTGCCCTCCATCTGTGTTCCTGTGTCTCTTCCTCCTGAACACAACCTGAGGGCCTCACAAATATTTAGTTACATGAACGAAGCAGGCCGGGCACGGTGACTCACGCCTTCAATCCCAGCACTTTGGGAGGACGAGGCAGGCAGATCACTTGAGGTCAGGAGTTTGAAAATAGCCTGGCCAACGTGGTGAAATCCCATCTCTACCGAAAATACAAACATTAGTGGGTGTGGTGGTACATGCCTGTAATCCCAGCTACTCGGGAGGCTGAGGCAGGAGAATCGCTTGAGCACGGGAGGCGGTTGCAGTGAACAGAGATCGCACAACTGCATGCCAGCCCGGGCGACGGAGCAAGACTCCATCTAAAAATAAATAAATTTTTTAAAAAATGGAAAAAGCAGAGGAGCCAGGGGCCCGGCATCCCTCTGGCATGGGAATGGGAAGACAGCAGAAGAATCTGTGGGGGCAGTTTCCGGAACACCAGTCTCAGGTCATCTGCTGAGGAGTGGGGAAGCCCAGCTGTTTAGGTCTGGGGAACATCAGGTGCCCCACAGTGGCTGTGGCCTCTGCCATAGTGTAGTTCTTCCCTCCTCCCTCCAGCTGAGTCCTGAGATGCCAAGTACCAGTCAGGCTGCCTGCCTTTGCTCACATGCATTGGCATCCCTCTGGAGGCCTTGTGTTCTGATGTCACACTAAGAATCATGCATGTTCACTCACTCCGTGACTGCATAAAAGTTCATCCTGAAATCAGGCTGGTAATGAGCTGCTGTTCATGTGTGGTCTTCATGGGGGGAGCCCAGTCATGTGCTCCACACTTCAAGACACGAAGGGGAAGATGGGAGGCAGTAAGCTTGACCTTCCTGCAGGTGCTGAGCCAGCTCATGGGGGCTGAGGACCAGGGCTGGGCTTCACCTGCCTCTGAAGGGGCTTGGAGCAGAGGCAGGGGAGGTGGAAGAATAGGAACCTGGGGCAGTGTCCTTCCCAGGCAGGAGGACACAGAAGAGCAGGCCCCTGCCAACATCAAGTTGAAACAGCTGTAAAAGTGGCCTGGGCACAAAGCTGGCAACTGAAGATAAGGCTCAGGACACAGCGAGCGGTCACCCTGAGGGTCTCCTGGGAGCAGGGAGTGGCTGTCTCCGGCCATGGTCCACAAAGGCACCAACCACTCCCCTTGGCAGGTGTGAAGCAGCAGCTGGGGACAGTTCAGCCCGGCTTAGGCATGACCTCTGTTTTCATCTGCCTGCGAGGCACCAAGGAGGACCTGCATCTGCCGTCCACCAACTACTATGTTTACTATGACACAGACATGGACCAGGCGTAAGGTGCACGTGTGTGTGTATGTGTGTGGCCCGTGCCTCCCTGCTTGACTCAGAGAACAAGCAGAGGTTATGGAATGGGAGGAAGTAGGCAATTTCCAATTTGCACCTGGAAGTTTGTCACGCCAAGGCTGTGGCTCAGCTTCACCCCTGTGGGGAGTCCCTAGGGATGAGCAGTCCTTGCAGTGCTTCTGGGGTTTTGAGGACAAAAGCCTGGAGATCGCACCACACTCTTGTCACACGCAGGATGGAGCGCTACGTCTCCATGCCCAGGGAAGAGGCTGCGGAACACATCCCTCTTCTCTTCTTCGCTTTCCCATCAGCCAAGGATCCGACCGGGGAGGACCGATTCCCACAGGGGGCTGCACGTCCCGGGTGAGGGGGTGGAGGGAGGGGCCGGGCAGTAGTAATATCAGCTCTGATCCCCAGGCTGGTCCACCATGATCATGCTCATACCTAGCGCCTACGAGTGGTTTGAGGAGTGGCAGGTGGAACTGAAGGGAAAGCGGGGCAGTGACTATGAGACCTTCAAAAACTTCTTTGTGGAAGCCTCTATGTCAGTGGTCCTGAAACTGTTCCCACAGCTGGAGGGGAAGGTAGGGGGTAAAGTATTTGGGGTGGTGACGGACCTCACGGTGCTATTTCTGCCCTTTCCTTGAGACGGGAATCAGGCCCCAAGACATGAGCCCCAGGGAAGGACAGGGCACCCAACCCCGGAGTCAGTGAATGGGAAAGAGAGGAAGAGGGAGGGGAGCCAGGATCTCACATGCCTGCCCCACCCTTTCTGCCCTCAGGTGGAGAGTGTGACTGCAGGATCCCCACTCACCAACCAGTTCTGGCTGCTCCCCGAGGTGTCTGCTACAGGGCTGACCATGACCTGGGCCGCCTGCCCCCTCGTGTGATGGCCTTGAAGGCCCAGAGCCCCATCACCAACCTCTGACAGGTATACTCACTGCCCCATGTTGTCAGGACCTGAGACCCTGGGTCCCTGTCGCCCAACGTCCTCTGTTCCTGCCCTCAGGCCCTGCTGTCCCCTGCAGCCTCCCATCCCCTGAGCAGGGCTGCCTGGGCAGGCCGTGGCCCCGGTCCTGATTGGAGCCAGCTCTGGGTGGCCCTCATGTGGAGGGAAGAGCACCAGGGCCCCACCCTCCCCTGGGCCTGCCTGGGTGCACACTCAGGGGCCTCTGCTCTTGCCTCCTAGGCCAGGGTATCTTCACCTGTGGGCTGGTCCGGGCCCTGCAAGGTGCCCTGCTGTGCAGCAGTGCCATCCTGAAGTGGAACTTGTACTCAGACCTTAAGGATCTTGTCTCTAGGATCTGGGCACAGAAGAATTAGTTCCATCAGGGAGGAGTCAGAGGAATTTGCCCAATAGCTGGGGCATTAGTTCCTTGCACATATAAACCACTCTTATTTGGTTCTGATGCCTGAAGAGAGGCCTAGTTTAAATCACAATTCCGAATCTGGGGCAATGGAATCACTGTTTCCAGCTGGGGCAGGTGAGATCTTTCCACCTTCTATAATATGCCATCCCTACTAATAGGATATTGACTTGGATAGCCTGATGTCTCATGACGAGCGGCGCTCTGCATCCCTCACCCATGCCTCCTAACTCAGTGATCAAAGCGAATATTCCATCTGTGGACAGAACCCCTGGCAGTGTTGTCAGCTCAAGCTGGTGGGTTCAGTTCTGTCCTGAGGCTTCTGCTCTCATTCACTTAGTGCTACGCTGCACAGTTCTACACTGTCAAGGGAAAAGGGAGACTAATGAGGCTTAACTCAAAACCTGGGCATGGTTTTGGTTGCCATTCCATAGGTTTGGAGAGCTCTAGATCTCTTTTGTGCTGGGTTCAGTGGCTCTTCAGGGGACAGGAAATGCCTGTGTCCAGCCCAGTGTTGTTCTGGAGTTTTGGGGTAACAGCAGGATCCATTAGTTAGTAGGGTGCATGTCAGACGATCATATCCAATTCATATGGAAGTCCCGGGTCTGTCTTCCTTATCATCGGGGTGGCATCTGGTTCTCGATGTGCCAGCGTCAAGGCACCTTCAGGGAGCTCGGTACCCGAGCCTCAATCAAGCCTTATCCTCCAAATATGCAGGGAAAGGTGACACAGGGCAGGGAAGGGTGACGTCAGGAGTCAGGGCATCGACTGGTAAGATTACTTCATTGTGTTGAGGCAGGCTGCAGGGCATTCCACACAATGGCACAGCAGAGGACAGCACAGGGAGGCAACAGAGTGTTCCCAGCAATGGCCCAGCTACTGAAAGCAACACAGGCAGCCAGGCTGGGAGGAGTCAGGTGGCAAGAGAGTTGGTCAGGAGCAGAACATGGAAAGCCAGAGAAAGTGTGCAAAGCCCAGAAATGGCATCTGCAATTTACTGGTACATGTGTGTGTTGGATGGAAGGTGAAGGAAGGCTCAAAAGGCATAAAAAGGACCTTTCACTTATGTTAAACTGACATGCCAAAGGTCTTATTGGAGTTCATCTTAATATAATATTAATAAATTTATTGGCCAAGCATGGTGGCTTACGCCTGTAATCCCAGCACTTTGGGAGGCCAAAGTGGGCGGATCACGAAGAAGAGATTGAGACCATCCTGGCCAACACGGTGAAACCCCGTCTCCCCTAAAAATACAAAAATTAGCTGGGCGTGGTGGCACGCACCTGTAGTCCCAGCTACTCGGGAGGCTGAGGCAGAAGAATCGCTTGAACCTGGGAGGCGGAGGTTGCAGTGAGCCGAGATCATACCACTGCACTCCAGCCTGGTGACAGAGCAAGACTCTGTCTCAAAAATAAAATAAAATAAATAAATAAATAAATGTATTAAATCCATTGCTTTAACATTTTGAAATTTATTTTGGTTTCTGCTCAACAAAACAAAACCACATTGGGATGGCATTTACAGAAGCTCAGAAAAACATTATGCACTGAAAAAATACTTCTCATTAGACCACAACAAGCTTTAAAAAAATAAAATTAAGTAATTATAGTTAAGTTACAAAAAGCTGAAAGTATAAAACATTGTGGAAACAGTGACCATCTATTAACTGGGAAAACACAAAAGAAGAGAAACAATTTCAACCATTAATCATTTATCGAACATGAAGTCTGGTGAATTAACGGAATATCTATCAGAGGGTGAGGGGCTGGCTTACTGGCAGTTTGACATACTATACAGCTCAGACCCAAACCCTTCACAAAGGAGACTCTAAGTGTACATCTGACTTGCAGAACTAGACGAGTTAAGTCACTGTTAGCTCTGGATATACCGTTAAATTAAACCTCAAAATCTCTCCCCAGGACTCTTGCTCAAGCAAGTCACGCCAAATCCAACCTTCCTAACAGGGGTTTTCAGAAAATGGCCTGCAGAAGCACAGGATCTGGTGCCTCACAGTTTCCTCCATGCTGCAATGCTCTAGTTTTCATCACGCCCATAGCATCTGGCATCAGGTTACCCTGTACAGTCAACGGCCATAGAAGTCGCCAGCAGGGAAATTCCAGAGGTTTAGAATTCTATCAGCACATGTGTCACTGGAAGCCATCATGGGGGTACTATGTCAGAGCATATGTAACTAGCTGTCAGGTCTTTCCCCGTTGCCTCAGCCTTTCTACACAGACTGGCCTTCAACTTCCCCTGAGTCCAGAAGTAGACTCTTTCAGCAACTCTATTCAGGAATCTGCAGCAGGAAAACTGCTTCCTCTATTAACATCTATGACTGAAGCACAGATGTGTCTAATAGAAATCACCCTTCACCCAAAAGCTGGGCGCAGAAAGGGAAGCCCTTAGCTGACTATAGGAGGTGCCTCTTGTGGCTCCACGTGCTTCTTACACACCACCCCCCAGCTTGAGCGATGCCTCAGCCAGCTCACCCTCATCCACACAATCGCTAGAAAACATGCTTCAAATATTCTATCTTTGAAAAGACACCATGCAGAAAATAAGCTTTCCTCTGATGTGCAGTATTTTCTTCAGTGCTATTTCTTTCTTTCTTTTTTTTTTTTTTTTTTTGAGACGGAGTCTCGCTCTGTTGGCAGGTTGGAGTTCAGTGGCACGATCTCGGCTCACTGCAACCTCCGCCTCCCAGATTCAAGCAATTCTCCTGCCTCAGCCTATCTAGTAGCTGGGACTACAGGTGCACGTCACCACGCCCGGCTAATTTTTGTATTTTTATTAGAGACGGGGTTTCACCATGTTAGCCAGGATGGTCTCGATCTCTTGACCTCGTGATCCCCCCGCCTCGGCCTCCCAAAGCGCTGGGATTACAGGGGGAGCCACCGCGCCCGGCCTTTCTTCAGTGCAATTTCTAAAGAGAAACTTAAATCCTGTTGTATTCTTTCAACACAAGCAATGATACTTCTCAGAGTCTGCTCAAAAGCTCAGCTCTGTGGACTCCATGACAAAATGTACGCGTCCATTGCCGACCCTCTTGGTTTCTGAAACCAACCTTTCTTCCTGCTCTCCTCTTTAAGAGCAAACCCCAACATGTATAAGGTCACAGCAAGTGGTAGCCAGGAAAAGCTGTGGGACCCCTCATTTGAGTCACATCCATATGGCATGGAGAAAGAAAACCTCTCTGCCAGAAGGAACTGAACTCTGGAAGTCCTAAGGAAGGTCACCATGCTCAGCAGATAGGAAAGCATTGCCAAGGGCTGTCCCTCAAGAGCTTAGTTTTCTTAGGGAGACCAGAAAGACATCAGATCCTGACTGCCCTGTTTTGCTGAAGTTCTGAAATGAGTGGCATGATGAAGAGCTGGTGGAGCTGAGGGAAAGAGTCGACCATGTGGGGTGGGGTAGTGAGGAAGGTGTATGAGGAAACAAACTGGGCCCTGACGAAACAGGCGGATTGGGGAAGGAGAAAGAAGGAAGGGAGAGACACCTAACCAAAGAACCATGGGAAGCTGGAAAGTCAAGGGCACAGCCGGAATAAAGGCACAGATGGGCACCCCACAGGAGGGGCCTTGGCCAGGTTGGGATGCAGAGAAAAACAGGCAGGAGGGTGTCAATCTATAGCATCCTGAACCCCAAAAGGTCTGTAACTGGATTCTCTAAGCCTTGAGAAGTTCAGACCAAAGCTTCAGACCAGGGAAAATATTTTGGAAAGATCAGTCTTTCCAAGATTGAGCTCCTTTCCAAGAAGCTGGACAGGAAACCCAATAAATGTGGATCTGAAAAAACAAAATCCAAGAGAGAAGCAAAATGGGCTGGGGGTGTGCAATAAGAGAAGCAAGGAAAATGGAAAGACTGTAGCTAAGGATCTTTTATTAAAAAAAAAATGGATAGGACTTTGGTGATGAGAGAGAAAAAGGGCAAAAGTCTGCAGTTAGGAATTTAGGTGACTGAAGACTGTCCTAGACATTTGGGAGGGACAGGCTGATGGACAGAAGAGAGAAATTCCTTTCAATGACAACCAAGCTGAACTATTTGATACCAGCAGAACTGGGTTCTTTAGGGATTAAGCCAAGACAAAGACTTGGGAATCACTCACTCCGAGGATGAAGAATGGGTTAATGGCTGAGGAGACACGCAAAGGAATAGAGAGGCCTGGCTTTGAGGGCCTCTTCACCACCAGCACAAGATAAGGCAAAGGACCATTTGTCAGAGACACCAAGAAAGGGGAATTTCCATTTGGATGGTCAATAGTGTCCAGTTCTGTCAAGGACAAGACTAAGCTTTGAGAAAAAGCCATGGATTTGGTGATTGGATAACTGGTAACCTTTAGAAAAGTTTAGTTGACAGACAGAGACCGAAGTGAGTTAGTAAAAGTCATGAAGAGAATGAATGGCAACTTAAGGGAAGCAACATACTGGAGAAGTTGAGCAGCGGGATGAATAACAAATAGGACAGATGGGAACAGAAAAATCTGGGTGCATACGAAGGTGGATGGAAAGGAGCTGGTATAGATGGGCACAACCAGAAAACATGAGGAGGGGAAAGGAAGGGAAAAGGAAGGCAGGCAGGGAGAGAGAAGTGAAATAGCCACAGTCTTAGGGGATGCTAGAGAAGCCTAGAAGATTCCTCAGGTTGGTGCAAAGTATTATAAGACTAACGCATGAGTACAGAGAATGACCCAAGAAGGGTAGGAGTTCATTCCTTACCTTCATAAAGTAGGCTACCCGCCAAGAATGAAAATGTCAACTCAAAGCTATGGGCTGTTTTAAGCAAGGTGGAAGATAATATAAGAAGCATGGTCCTTTCTTCAGACTTACTGCCTTGACAGCACAGAATTCATCTTATTTCCCTCATCTCCCAAGTTATTTGTATTTCCCTGAGATCAGCTCAGAAACAACTCTCTTTAGGCTCTCTACAATGCGGTAGAGCATGATTAGAAGAGATAAACCTTCAAACAATAGTGTTGTCCAAGACACTACCCTCACTTATCCCAGGGGAACCCATGGAATTTCTTCATTTGTATTAACTCCTGACATGGCATGGAAGAAGAATTTTTATCAAATACCCTTGGCATCTTATATCAGATTAAAGGACCATTAAATACACTGAGGTAAAATTGGCAGAGAGTATAGTTTCTATTAATAAATCTAAGTCTATTTTTTCTGTTTTAGGCAACAAAGGCAAAATGGACTTTGTGGGAAATGTATCTCATAAAAGCCCTTTGGAAAAACTGCAGACCAAAACCAAAACCCTCCTTCATGTTTTCTCGCATGAAACATAAACTTGCCCTATTTCAAAAAGTTCCTACTGAGTATGATTGTGTGAAAGATCACACTACTTCAAATCATATTTATTTTAAAAATCTGTGATGGGACAGTGGCCTCACTGCCAGGAAGCCCAAGTTCTGTTTTATGCTCAGTACAACTAAGTGGAAGTTGATTCACTTTGTCTCAAGCTACATAAAATAATCAGAAAATCAAGAAGATCTCATGCTAGACAGGTTAGACTTGCACCCAAAAAAGCATCTTTTTTTTTAACCTGCTGTTTTGGTTTGCTGCTGAAGTCTTTGAAGAGAATTATGTATTCAAAGTAGCTCTTTGCCCATCGGCATTTCCCCATCTTCTATGTCTTCTGTAGGGCACATCCCCCCCAAAGAGGCCTTAGTAGAAAAGCACTTCCACCTGCAGTTTTCCCCTAGGTCTGCAGAGAGAAACAGTGCAGAGTGCAATGCCACAGTCAAGGACCAACTTTCCTACAGAGCCCAGGCCCCAGGGAGGGTGTTCAGCAGCGCAGCCTGCCCAGGCTGGGATCTCCCTTTGGTCTTAGCCGTGTTTCCATATACCCCTCCACTCACCCTCAGAGGAGGAACGGATGGAAGCCACCAGCATAAATAAAGGGAACACAGAAGAACAATGTCACCAAAGTGCAGGTGCAAAGCCCAAAGCAGCCCCCTACCTCTGCCAGCCCAGACCCGCCACTAAATCCTAGAGGAGGGTGCCTCTTAGGTCACAGTACTTTTTTCTTCATTTCTTTTGATTTAGAAACAAATCAGCAGGGAGGACAAGGTTCTCAAGGACAAAAAAATCAAAGCTGAAACGAGAGCAGCACAATCCACTGGTGACGTTCATCTTTTTCCAGAGGAATATACCATTCTGTTAGGACTTTGGGGGGAAAAAAGATCTTTTAGGAGGTGCAGGGAAAACATTCAGAATTAAGACATACTGACCCACCACCACAGAAACAGCAATTAATTAAAATAGCACACAAAATGATTTTTAAAGTTTGAAATGAAACCTAACACTAGAAAGATATACACTTGATGGAGAGAGAGGAATCCTGGCTTCTGCTTCATACTGTTCTGTACTGTTGTGAATTATTTACATGTGTTTTTTGTTGGTGGTGGTTTTCTTCTTTTTTGAGACGGAGTCTTGCTCTGTTGCCCAGGCTGGAGTGCAGTGGCATGATCTTGGCTCACTGCAACCTCTGCCTCCGAAGTTCAAGCGATTCTCCCACCTCGGCTTCCTCAGTAGTAGCTGGGATTACCATGCCCAGCTAATTTTTGTATTTTTAGTAGAGATGGTGTTTCACCATGTTGGCCAGACTGATCTAGAACTCCTGACCTCAGGTGATCTGCCTCCCAAACTGTTGGGATTACAGGCGTGAACCACTATGCCCAGCCACATGTGTATTTTTTTAAAAATCATAAGCCATGTGTGGTGGCTCACGCCTGTAATCCCAGCACTCTGGGAGGCTGAGGTGGGTGGATCATTTGAGGTCAGCAGTTCAAGACCAGCCTGGCCAAAAGGGTGAAACCCCATCTCTACTAAAAATCTAAAAATTAGCTGGGCGTGGTCGTGGGCGCCTGTAATCCCAGCTACTCGGGAGGCTGAAGAGGGAGAACTGCTTGAACCCGGGTGGTGGAGTTTGCAGTGAGCCAAGATTGCGCCACTGCACTCCAGCCTGGACGACACAGCAAGACTCCGTCTCAAAAACAAACAAACAAAAATCATAAAAGAGGGAAATCCTTAAAGTCAATTATCTGAAAAGGCAGTAGTCCAGAGCTAAATTGTAAAGCTAGCCTACTGGACTAGTTAGCAAAGATGTTCTGAGCTCAGTGGCTCGTTCTGTAGCTAATATTGAGTTGTGCAAGAGAATCGTGTTCCCTGCAGGAAGTCTGGGAACAATTCATAGTTGGGCCACCAATGGTTCTTTGCCAATGTCCTGGCTGTTGCTATGCTGAAAGCAGAAGGAAGGGTGCATGCTGGTAGCAACGCAGTGAGAGTACAGTCTTCCTGCTTAGACAGGTTGTCTTTAGAGAGACCCTTGCTTAGCTCTGCTGCCATGGGGTGGAAGGAGGGCTTATCTGTCTGACAGAGGAATGGATTGGCTGTACTCAGGAACTCCAGCCTACAGTGCTTAAGCCAGGCTGATGTGGGGAGTTGGAGGCCTATGTGCTTCCAGGCTCGTGTTTCCAGGGAGCATAGTCTAGCACTTTACCACACAAAGTGTGGATCCAGTGGCATTTGGTTTCACCTGGGAACTTCCTAAGAATGTAGACACAGGCCAGGCACGGTGGCTTACGCCTGTAATCTCAGCACTTTGGGAGGTCGAGGCGGGCGGATCACCTGAGGTTGGGAGTTCGAGACCAGCCTGACCAACATGGAGAAACCCATCTCTACTAAAAATACAAAATTAGCTGGACGTGGTGGTGGCGCCTGTAATCCTAGCTACTCGGGAGGCTGAGGCAGAAGAATCGCTTGAACCCAGGCAGCAGAGGTTGTAGTGAGCCGAGATTGCACCATTGTACTCCAGCCTGGGCAACAAGAGCAAAACTCCGTCTCCAAAAAAAAAAAAAAGAATGTAGAAATATAGGCTCCACCCCACATCTAATGAATCAGATAATGCTTTTTATCAAAATTCCCCAAGGTGATTCAAATGCCTATTAAAGTTTATGGAGCGCTGGCAGAATGCAGAAAGCTCAGGACTGGGAGACTAGGGAGTTGCTATCAGGTCCTGAGTTTGCCACTAACTTGCAGTAGAAACTTAGCGGAAAAAAAAAAAAAAGAGTGTTTCTGCGTGGGCCTACTTCCTCATCTGTGAAGGGAGGTAGCTGCTGTAGAGTATTCCAAGGTCTCTGCTAGCTCTAACGTCACAGATACGTGTATCTAGATGTTTCTAGTTTGTTGTCTAAAAACGGCGAATGCAACAGCAACAGCATCCCCAGAATCGGCCACTGCTGCTTCATGGCAAATGCAAGCCCACTACTGGGTCCATCTGACGTTGCCCATCCCTCCTATCCCTCCCATGGACCTGGCTCCTCCTTCCTTACCTTCTGGTCCAAACGTTGGTAGTCACTGGCCTTTGGCCGCCGGGTGACTTTAGATCTTTTTCCTTCCAGGACAAAAGCAATGATCTGAGGAAAGGAAAAAGAAAATGATTAACAGGTGGCTCTGTAATGACATAGTTCAGTCTCTGAAATCAGAGGCAGTCACCTGGTAGCATATTTGTTAATGACCCTGACTGTAGAAAGAGCAGTACACTCACAGAGGTCTATTTAAACTATAACCATTTTAAGAAAGACAGAGCCTAATTACATCAGAATCCTTTGTATTGCTTAATAGGAAATAACAAATAGAGGCTGTCTGAGCTCTAGCGTGTGGGAGGAAGTCTGTTTGATTTATTCAAAGGTACACAGTCAAAGATCTATCAACTCCTTCCTAGAGATATCTAGGATATAGGACATTCCTTTAAAAAAAGTCATAATCAGAATTTCCTATCTACAAATGTACTTTTTCACCCCACGATGCTACATCAACTACATTCTTTATCAATCTCATTTCATGACTAAGGTTACCCTGCATAATGGACACTTGGACATAGAATAAGAAATACACTTTTTTTTTTCTTAGAGGCAAGGTCTCACTCTGTCACCCGGGCTGGAGTGCAATGGTGTGATCATGGCTCACTGAAGCCTCGACCTCCCACAGTCAAGCCATCCTCCCACTTCAGCCTCCTGAGTAGCTGGGACCACACACGTCCACCACCACATCTGGCTAATTTTTTTATTATATGTAGAGATGAGGTCTTGCTATGTTGGCCAGGCTGGTCTCGAACTCCTGGGCTCAAGCGATCCTCCTGCCTCGGCCTCCCAAAGTGCTGGGATTAGAGGCAGGAGCCACTGCACCGGGCCAGGAATGCACATTTTTACTAAAGGTCTTCCCCTTTATTCTTTATAGCCATAGGCCTTATGGCCAGAATTGGACTCTCCAATTTTAAGCAGGTTACAGAAACTAGCTTCTAAATGTTGGGGGCTCAACATGAAATGCAATCATTTTGTCATTAGAGTGGTTGCTAATAAGCAGACCAAACCCTGCTGAAAAAGTAACAGGTGTACGTGTCTGTGCAATTTCTGGGCTTTCTTCTAATTATTATTAATTTCAGAAGTCCCTGGGCTCTTTGGTCCTGGTATCGAAGACGCAGTAATTGAAACCATTCTTTGTGCCACTGCTGATGGAAGAGAGAATGTTGGGAAAGGAAGCTAGAAATGACATATCGTCTCAAGAATGGAAATAGGATGTAAGGTACGTGCTTTAACTGTCAAGTACTCAGGTCCTCTGAGGCTGTGAAGGGCCTAAGTGCAAAGTTATGGGAGGAGATTCCAAGTCAGGTCAGATCCTAATAATGTCCTAACTTGGCTCCTAATGCAGTAGCAGAGGACACTCAGAGTAAACAGGTGACAGGATGAAAACACGATTCACAAAACAAGAGTAAAGAGGCCTAATAGGGCCTGAGGAAAAAACTGAAGTTTGTTTTAAAGTCCCCAGTGCTCACAGGCATCTAGTGACGGGATACCCACCCACACCCAAGCTTCCAGGGTGCTGGAAACCCCACTCCCCTCCGGAAGGCCGCTGTCGACTTACCTTCCGCTTGTTGTGATGAGCGATATAGAGGACAGCCACAAGAATGGCTGCAGTCACCAGATAGGCAAAGAAGTGGCTGCTCTCCGCGCTGCCATTTCCAGAACCGTTCGGATAAAGGTCATCCTTCTCGCTACCCGTGGAATCCGAAAGTGTCCCTTCACGGTTCTCACTGGAGGCAGAACCGGACATCTTTTCTTTCTCTTCTTTGGGCGGTGAGCCCTCCTCGGGTCCTGTATCATCATCTTCAGCCTCTTTGGGCTCCACATCCTCAGTAGGCTCTGAAGACTTAACTTCCTCCTGCGGGGGAGAAATGAGGTCAGTTTCCTCCCCAGATTCGGTTTTGAAAGCATGAGGAGAAAGCTTCCCTTTGTCAGCAAGCTGGTTTGTGTCAGCCTTGGGGAGCTCCTTGTTATCAGAAGGGTTGGAGATGGGCTTGGAATGGTCTTTCCGGGAAGGCGGCTCTAGAACCACCTTGTTAGGGCTGTCTTTTGAGGTCTGCTCCTCCGCACCCGACTTGCTGGGCCCGTCTATTGCGCCCTGCTCCTCTGCACCGGACTTGTTAGAGCCGTCTTTTGGAGTCTGCTTCTCCGCTCCCGACTTGTTAGGGACGTCTTTTGGGGTCTGATCCTCCGCACCCGACTTGCTGGAGCCGTCTTTTGGGGTCTGGCCGTCCGCACCCGACTTATTAGGGACATCTTTTGTGGTCTGCGCCTCCGAACCTGACTTGCTAGGGCTGTCTTTTTGGGTCTTTGCCTCCGCACCCGACCTGTTGGGGCTGTCTTCTGGGGTCTGCGCCTCCGCACCCGATTTGCCAGTGCTGTCTTCCGGATGCGACTTACTAGTGCTGTCTTTTGTGGTCTGCGCCTCCGAACCCGACTTGCTAGTGCTGTCTTTTTGGGTCTTTGCCTCCGCACCCGACTTGTTGGAGCTGTCTTTTTGGGTCTTTGCCTCCGCACCCGACTTGTTGGGGTTGTCTTCTGGGGTCTGCGCCTCCGCACGCGACTTGCTAGGGCTGTCTTTTGGAGTCTGCGGCTCCGGATCCGACTCGGTAGAGCCTCCAGGCCGTTGGCTCAAGCTGGGGTGGGTGGAGACGTTTCCTGCAGAAGGCCGTACTCCAGCTTCTTCTTGCTTGACACTTTTGGTGGCCAAGAGCGGCACGGCTCCTGAAATAGAAAAACGAGTTAGCACCGGAGAAGGGCAGGCGGGAAGAAGGAACTCCTCAGAACTGGAAGAGATCGGGAGCAGCGGGGGAATGGGGATTGGGGGGTGGGGCGGGAGACGATGGCGAGCGAAGAGGTGGGTCGGGTAGGGAAGAAGCGAGCCTAGAGGTGACCTGCCCAGGTGAGAATGGGGGATCTGGGGGCAAGAGTGGGATGCGGGATGGAGGGTCTTACCCGCCGCTGCGACGTTCAGGAGGACCAAGGTAACCACGAACCGCATCCTGCTCGGATAGCGCTTCCGCCCTCTAACGCTCTCGCGAGATCCGCGCGCGGGGCCCCTCTCCAGTCCCGCCCCTGCTGCGCGCGTCTCTCAGTCTCCCGCTGCCGCCAAGACGAAGGGCGGGATTTAGGGGGCGGCTGCTTCGCTTACGGTCGCCGAGTGGAAGGCGAGCCTCTTCTTCCTGGTTTCTCGTCTCCACCACAGCCACAACAGTCTGGCCCTCCGTTTTTCGTCCCCTCCGCCTCGTACTTCCGAGACCTTACAGGCAGAGCTGGAGCTCCCTCGCCTCTCGCACTGGCCGCGGAAGTGAGGTCACTAGGGGCAGGCGCCTCTTGGCCACCACCATCGTGTGCTTGCGTTTCTATCCTCTGCTTTTTTCGTGGTTCCCTCCTGGCAGTACACAAACGTGCTGTGCTCTGGTCTCTCCCATGTGGGAATAAATCCATCCGATCACCTGCAAAGCGTTGCCTTCGCATCCTGGCCCTCCTCCTTCCCGACTCCACGGAGACGGTGTCCTTCCAGGTCGCCAAACGTCTTTTCCAAAAAGTGCATCCTTTTTCTGATACAGAAGCAGAAAACAAAGCCTGACTCCTACCCTTCCGGGATAATCACTATTAATGTTTTAGTGTATTGTCTGCCCTCTAAACATTTTATGTTTTTGAATAGATAATACATTATAATGTTTCAGAAATGAAAACCGGATTTTAAAGTAAACAGACTTTAGAAAAGTCTTGCTACTCCTCCACAGGTTACCGCTTACATTAGTTTATTATGTTTCCATTTCGTTTTGTAAAAAAAAAAAAAAAAAAAAAAAAAAAAGGACTCTTTCCCTTCTTAATTAGTGTATTTCTCTTTTCTTCTATGCATATTTATTTTCTCCCCATATTGGGATAATCAGGTAAGTGGTTTTGTATCTCACCGTTTACAGTTACTGTTATGTTTATACATTAAATGTCTGAAATCACTTTATGAACGATTGCCAGGCTTGGTGCTTTGGAGACAGTGATTTAAGAAATTATAGGTCTTATATGAGATTACATCAAGTTAAAAAGCTTCTGCACAGCAAAGGAAACAGTGAAGAAACAACCTACATAATGGGAGAAACTATTCGCAAACTATCCATCCGACAAGGGATTAATAACTAGAATATATAATAAACTCAAGGAAAAAATATAATTAAATGGGCACCAGCCGGGGCAACATGGTGAAACCCCATGTCTACCAAAAATACAAAAAATTAGCCAGTCATGGTGGCCTGTGCATGTAATCCCAGCTACTCAGAAGGCTGAGGATGGAAGGATTACTTGAGCCTGGGAGGTGGAGGTTGCAGTGAGTTAGCCAAAATCTTATCACTGCACTCCAGCCTAGGCAACCATCTCAAAAAAAGAAAAAGAAAAAAGAAAAACATGGGCAAAGGACCTGCTGAATAGACATATCTCAAAAGATGACATACAAATGGACAACATAGAAATGATATATGAAAAAATGCTCACTATCACTAATCATCAGGGAAATGCAAATCCAAACCACAATAAGAGATCATCTCAGCCCCAGTTAGAATGGCTGTTATCAAAAGAAAAAAAAATACAAAATGGTGACAAAGATAAGAAGAAAAGGGAATGCTAATATCCTGTTGGTGGGAATGTAGATTAGTACAGCCATTATGGAAAACAGTATTGGCAGGGCATGGAGGCTCACACCTGTAGTCCCAGCACCTTGGGAGGCTGAGGCAGGCAGATGGCTTGAGCCCAGGAGTTCGAGATCAGCCTGGGCAACGTAGCAAGACTCTTGTCTCTATAAAAAAATAAAGGAAAACAGCACAGAGTTTCTCAAAAACTAAAAATAGAACTGCCATATGATCCAGTATTCCCACTGCTGGGTATGTACAAAAGAAAGGAAATAAGTATATCTAAGATATCTACTCCTGTAATCCCAGCACTTTGGGAGGCTGAGGCAGGGGGATCACATGAGCCTAGAAGTTCCAGACCAGACTGGGCAACATGGCAAGATCCCATCTCTCTTTTTTTTTTTTTTTTTTTTTTGAGACAGGGTCTTACTCTGTCACCCAGGCATGAGTGCAGTGGCACGATCTCAGCTCACTGCAATCTCCATCTCCTGGGCTCTAGTGATCCCCCACCTCAGCCTTCCAAGTAGCTGAGACTAGTGGATCTCATGGAAGTAGAGGTGGTTACCAGAGGCTGGGAAGGGAAGATGGGAGGGAAGATGAAGAGAAGTTTGTTAATGGGTACAAAAATACAGATACGTAAAAAGAGTAAGTCTGTAGTCAGTAATACGGTAGGAAAATATAGTTAACAAAAACATTGTATATTTTAAAAGAAAAGAATTGTAATGTTCCCAATACAAAGAATAGATAAATATTTGAGTTGATGGATATCCCACTTACCCTGATTTGGTCATTACATATTGTATACCTGTATAAAAATACCACCACATGTACCCCATAAATATGTACAACTATATTAAAAAAAATTTTTTTTTGGATGGAGTGCAATGGCGCATTTTCGGCTCAGCACAACCTCTGCCTCCCAGGTTCAAGCGATTCTCCTGCCTCAGCCTCCCGAGTAGCTGGGACTACAGGCATGCGCCACCATACCTAGCTAATTTTGTATTTTTAGTAGAGATGGGGTTTCTCCATGTTAGTCAGGCTGGTCTTGAACTTCTGACCTCAGGGGATCCACCCTCCTCGGCCTCCCAAAGTGCTGGGATTACAGGCGTGAGCCACTGCCCCCGGCCCTATATCAAATTTTTAAGGTAGGTGTTAACTTCATGGAGCATGCAGTTTGCGATACATAAATATTAAATATCTACACAAATGTGTGTATGTGCATGCACATTCCAAGAACTGCCAGAAAGAAAATTATAGAAACTATGAGATCATTTGAGGAAGGGACCTTTAAGCTGAGGACCAAAGGATGTAGCTATGTCCCAGGTACATACTGGGAAGATGAAGGGAAGAGGAGGATGAGCTTTCCTGGCTGAGTGTACAGCATGTAGTAGGTTGGTACAAAAGCAATTGCGTTTTTGCTGTTTGACAAAAACAGCAATTACTTTTGCACCAACCTAATACTATGGCCTGCAGACAGGTGGGGACCTGGTATTTTGTGTAAGTCTAAAGACTATGATTGTCAGGTAATAGAGAACAAGGAGAAGGGCAGGAAAGAGGCTGGAGCAGAGCCAGGTTAAAGAACAAATGACCTGAGAATTGTCTAGAACATGAATCTACTAAGCACAAAAAGTACAACAGAAAATAAGGCAGTTAACTTTGTGGGTTTTGTTTTGAGATGGAGTCTCCCTCTGTCGCCCATGCTGGAGTGCGTGATCGCAGCTCAATGCAGCCTCCACCTCCCGGGTCCAGATGATTCTTCTGCCTCAGACTACTGCGTAGCTGAGATTACAGACACCCACCACCACGCCGGGCTAATTTTTGTATTTTTAGTAGAGGCGGGGTTTTACCATGTTGACCAGGCTGGTCCCAAACTCCTGACCTCAAATGATCCACCCACCTCAGCCTCTGAAAGTGCTGAGATTACAGGCGTGAGCCACTGCGCCCTGCTGTATGCCAGTTAACTTTGATTGAAATGTAAACTAGTCCCTCTCCTGCCAGAAAGAACTATGGCTGCCAGGGGAAATAACTCCTCTGGAGTCTACTGAGGGCAATATTTGGCTTACATGATATGCAGTTCTAGTCAATCAGAGTTCTTCAGAATTTCAAAGAATAGTGCATATAGTGGCATATAATTTTCAGGAACAAGTGCTTTATTTTTATTTTTATTTATTTATTTATTAATTTGAGACAGGGTCTCACTCTGTCGCCCAGGCCAGATATTTTTTAATTTAAAAAACAATTATGTTCTCAATATGTTTCTCTGTCGTAAGAAAATGTCTCTCACACATACACTTATTACTGAAGAGAAAATAAGAATCACAGGAAGTGAGAAATCTTTTGCCAAACTATTTAGAACCTTGACTCCACTTAGGCTAAAAGAAATGAATTGGTAAATTAATTTGTTTCTAAAAGAAAACTCTGGTCAGGTGCAGTGGCTCACACCTGTAATCCCAGCACTTTGGTTGGGAGGCCGAGGCTGGCTGATTGAGCCCAGGAGTTCAAGACCACCCTGGGCAACACGGCGAAACCCCGTCTCTACAAATAATTTTAAAAATGAGCTGGGCGTGGTGTGCACCTACAGTCCCAGCAGCACTGAGATGGGAGAATTGCTTGAGCATCATAGGTGGAGGCTGCAGTGAGCTGTGATCAGGTTACTGCACTCTAGCCTTGGCAACAAAGTGAGACTCTGTCCCAAAAAATGGAAAAAAAAAGAGAGAAGACGAGAAAAAAAAAAATTCTGGCTGGGTGCGGTGGCTCAAGCCTGTAATTCCAGCACTTTGGGAGGCCGAGGCAGGCGGATCATTTGAGGTCAGGAGTTCCAGACCGGCATGACATACATGGTGAAACCCCGTCTCTACTAAAAATACAAAAAAAAATTTAGCTGGGCATGGTGGTGCATGCCTGTAATCTCAGCTACTCGGGAGGCTGAGGCAGAAGAATCACTTGAACTTGGGAGGCAGAGGTTGCAGTGAGCTGAGACTGCACCACTGCACTCCAGCTTAGGCGACAGAGCAAGACTCTCTCAAAAAAAAAAAAAAGGAAAAGAAAATTATTTCTACCTCCCCTAAATAAGTGTTTGACTAACATTTAAAGATATTGGCTTATCAAGGGTATGTGTGTCTGGTGAG
Source organism: Pan paniscus (assembly GCF_029289425.2). Classification (NCBI taxonomy): domain Eukaryota; kingdom Metazoa; phylum Chordata; class Mammalia; order Primates; family Hominidae; genus Pan; species Pan paniscus. The sequence goes on along the minus strand of NC_073261.2, from coordinate 41,050,604 downwards.
GGAACAGTAAATTATTAAGCCTGACCTGGTGTGCAAATTACTAGACAATAGAGGAAAGGAGTCCAAATGATGCAGAACTCATGGGGCATGTCCAGGGTTTTGTATTTTATCTTAACAATAATGATATCGCTAGAGTTTTAAGTAGAGGAAAGATAGAATTAGAATCAGAATTGGGATTTTTAAAAGACAATCAAATTTAGCAATGGGGTGTTATATACTAATGTTAGTAAGTTCTGATAACCCAATACCATCAGACCAGCTAAGGGTTGGGAATTTTTATTATTTTTTATTTTATTTTATTTTTGTTTTTAGACGGAGTCTCACTCTGTCGCCCAGGCGGGAGTGCAGTGGCACAATCTCGGCTCACTGCAACCTCCGCCTCCTGGGTTCAAGCAGTTCTCCTGTTTCAGCCTCCCGAGTAGCTGGGTTTACAGGTGCCCACCACCATGCCCAGCTAATTTTTGTATTTTAGTAGAGGCAGAGTTTCACCATGTTGGCCAGGCTGGTTTCGAAATCCTAACCTCAAGTGATCCACCCACCTCGGCCTCCCAAAGTGTTGGGATTACAGGCGTGAGCCACTGGGCTCAGCCAAATTTTTAAATATTACTCTGGTTGTAGCATGAAGAACTTCAGTGGGGAGGTATGTCCGGAATTGGTGGGTTCTTGGTCTCACTGACTTCAAGAATGAAGCCGCGGACCCTCGCGGTGAGTGTTACAGTTCTTAAAGGCGTGTCCAGAGTTTGTTCCTTCTGATGTTCGGATGTGTTGGGAGTTTCTTCCTTCTGGTGGGTTCGTGGTCTCGCCGGCTCAGGAGCGAAGCTGCGGACTTTCGCGGTGAGTGTTACAGCTAGCTCTTAAGGCGGCGCATCTGGAGTTGTTTGTTGCTCCCGGTGGGTTCGTGTTCTCGCTGGCTTCAAGAGTGAAGCTGCAGACCTTCGCGGTAAGTGTTACAGCTCATAAAGGCAGTGTGGACCCAAAGAGTGAGCAGCAGCAAGATTTACTGCAAAGAGAGAAAGAACAAACCTTCCACCGTACGGAAAGGGATCTGAGTGGGTTGCCACTGCTGGCTGGGGCGGCCTGCTTTTATTCTCTTATCTGGCCCCACCCGCATCCTGCTGATTGGTCCATTTTACAGAGAGCTGAGTGGTCTGTTTTGACAGGGTGCTGATTGGTGCGCTTACAATCCCTGAGCTAGACACAAAGGTTCTCCACTTCCCCACTAGATTAGTTAGATACAGAGTGTGGACCAAAGGTTCTGCAAGTCCCCACCAGAGTAGCTGTATACAGAGTGTCGATTGGTGCATTCACAAACCTTGAGCTAGACACAGGGTGCTGATTGGCGTGTTTACAAACCTTGAGCTAGATACAGAGTGCCTATTGGTGTATTTACAATCCCTTAGCTAGACATAAAAGTTCTCCAAGTCTCCACCAGAGTAGCTAGATACAGAGTGTGGATTGGTGCATTCACAAACCCTGAGCTACACACAGGGTGCTGATTGGTGTGTTTACAAACCTTGAGGTAGATAGAGTGCCGATTGGTGTATTTACAATCCCTTAGCTAGACATAAAGGTTCTCCAAGTCCCCACCAGCCTCAGGAGCCCAGCTGGCTTCACCCAGTGGATCCCGCACTAGGGCCGCAGGTGGAGCTGCCTGCCAGTCCCACGCCGTGCACCCGCACTCCTCAGTCCTTGGGTGGTCGATGGGACTGGGCGCCGTGGAGCAGGGGGCGGCGCTCGTCGGGGAGGCTGGGGCCGCACAGGAGCCCACAGAGGTAGGGGAGGCCCAGGCATGGTGGGCTGCAGGTCCCGAGCCCTGCCCTGCGGGAAGGCAGCTAAGGCCCAGCGAGAAATTGAGCACAGCAGCTGCTGGCGCAGGTGCTAAGCCCCTCACTGCCCGGCCGCTAGGAGTGCGGGGCCCGCCGAGCCCACGCCCACCCGGAACTCGCGCTGGCCGCAAGCACCGCGCGCAGCCCCGGTTCCCGCCCGCGCCTCTCCCTCCACACCTCCCCGCAAGCTGAGGGAGCCGGCTCCAGCCTTGGCCAGCCCAGAAAGGGGCTCCCACAGTGCAGCGGCAGGCTGAAGGGCTCCTCAAGTGCCGCCAAAGTGGGAGCCCAGGCAGAGGAGGCACGGAGAGCGAGCGAGGGCTGTGAGGACTGCCAGCATGCTGTCACCTCTCAGAGGGAGGAGTGAATTTAAGAGTTAAGAGACTGATGCAATAGTCCAAGTAGGACTAGTATAGGGAAAGTGAGAATGGAGGGAAGTAATTGGACTCAAGATAAATGTGAAGGTAATACTAACAGGCCTTGAAGATGGACAGGGTGTGGGGAAAAAGGAGTGATGGTGAAGAAGGTGTGGCGGTGTCCTTTCCCTGAGGGAAGGAACACTAATGGAGAAGCAAGTCTGATGGGGGTGGGGCATAGAAAATGAATTTGCTTATGGTTAATTGCTTCTGTGTACTGTGGACCATGAGACAGCCAGGTGAAAATAATCTAGTTGGAAATGTAATCATGGAGTTCAAAGGTAAGTATAGGAACAATTTTTCTAACTAAATATTGTTCAAAACAGGATTGTTAATGGTTTCATAAAAAGTAATCTATTAGTTGATCATAATTGTGACAGTTCTCTTGCTATTGGACATCCGTATTATTTTTAGTTTTCTATTGTTAGTAACTATTGTTAAGTACTGGTTAGGTGCATTTTAAGGTAAGACAAATGCTTAGAAAGATTAAGTAGCCCTGGTAGAGTGGCTCATGCCTGTAATCCCAGCACTTTGGCAGGCCAAGACGAGAGGATCCCTTGAAGCCAGGAGTTTGAGACCAGCCTGGTCAACAAATTGAGACCCTGTCTCAATTTTAAAAATTTAAAAATTAGTCTGGCTTGAGACCAGGAGTTGGAGATTACAGTGAGCTATGATCTCTGCATTCCAGCCTGGGTGACTGAGTGAGAACCAATCTCTAAAGAAAAGAAAGAAAGAAAGATAAAGCAATTCTATTATTTTGCCAAAGCTTTGATAGCAGTGAGTATTATTAATCTGCCAAACAGATAGAAATATAGTCCTTAAGTGTTATTCTTTAATACGTATTGCACAAGTAATTCACATGACCGTGGACGAGTTACTTAATTACTTTAAATATTTGTTTCTTTATTATTATTATGTTGAGACAGGGTCTCACTCTGACACCCAGGCTGGAGTGCAGTGGTGTGATCTTGGCACACTGCAACCTCTACGTCCTGGATTTGAGCAATTCTCATGCCTCAGCCTCCTGAGTAGCTGGGACTACAGGTGAGTGCCGCCACACCCAGCTAATTTTTGTATTTTTAGTAGAGACAGGGTTTCACCAAGTTGGCCAGGCTGGTCTCAAACTCCTGACCTCAAGTGATCTGCCCACCTTGGCCTCCCAAAGTGCTGAGATTACAGGTGTATGCCACCACGCCTGGCCTGTTTCTTCACTATGAAATGGAAATTAAAATGTTAAGAATTAGATTATTCATGTAAAATATAGTGTTTAACACCGTATGTAGCATATAATGCTCTAAAATTATTACTGTAATATGTTAATTATAGAAAAATTATAAAACAAAGATGAACCAAAGTAAGAAAGATATTTCTTTTTTTTTCTTTTTTTTTTTTTTGAGACCGACCATAGCTCACTGCAGCCTTGACCTCCCAGGCTCAAGTAATCCTCCCACCTCAGCCTCCCAAGTAGCTGGGACTACAGGTGCATGCCACCACACCTAGCTAATTTTTAAACTTTTTGTAGAGACAGACTATTGCCCAGGCTGGTCTTGAACTATGTTGCCCAGGCTGGTCTTGAACTCCTGGGCTCAAGCAATCCTCCCACCTCAGCCTCCCAAAGTGCTGCAATTACACATATGAGCCACCACACCTGGCCAGAAAAATATTCTTAATCCAGAGCTATTATCATGAATATTTTGTTGGTCCTCCTTTCCTATAGTAATATGTGCATATGATTGTTAACCAAAAATAAAGCAAGTTATAAACCCATATGTTGGCTGGGCACAGTGGCTCACACCTGTAATCCCAGCACTTTGGGAGGCCGAGGCAGTGGATCACTTGAGGTCAGGAGTTCGAGACCAGCCTGGCCAACATGGTGAAACCCCGTCTCTGCTAAAAATACAAAAATTATCTGGGCATGGTGGCAGGTGCCTGTAATCCCAGCTACTCGGGAGGCTGAGACACAAGAATCGCTTGAATCCAGGAGGCAGAGGCTGCAGTGAGCCGAGATCCTGCCACTGCCCTCCAGCCTGGGCAACAGGGCGAGATTCTGTCTAAAAAAAAACAAAACAGGCCAGGCACAGTGGCTCACACCTGTAATCCCAGCACTTTGGGAGGCTGGGAGGATCGCGAGGTCAGGAGTTCAAGACCAGCCTGGCCAAAATAGTGAAACCCCGTCTCTACTAAAAATACAGAAATTAGCCGGGCATGGTGGCGCGCGCCTGTATTCCCAGCTACTTGGGAGGCTGAGGCAGGAGAATCACTTGAACCCAGGAGGTGGAGGTTGTAGTGAGCCGTGATCTTGCCACTGCCCTCCAGCTTAGGCAACAGAGTGAGACTTCGTCTCAAAAAAAAACCCAAAAGAAAACCTTATGTAAAATGTTTGCCTTGCAGGCCTTTAGTGCTATACCTAGTCAGGTCACTTATCTTCTGGGACACTATCTCCTTGTTTTCCATTGTTTATTTTCTCCACATCCTTTGAGATCAATATACAGAAGTCAACTATATTTCTATAACTTTGCAATGGACAATCTGAAAATGAAATAAGAAATAATTGCATTTGTGAATAGTATAAAAAATCCATAGAAATAAATTTAACCAAAGAATTGCAAAATTTGTGTTGTGAAAACTACAAAACGTTGAAAGAAATTAAAGAAGACCTAAAGAAATGGAAAGATAGCCTATATTCATGGATTGGAAGACAGAGTTTTGTTAACATGGCTATGCTCCCCAAATTGGTCTACACCCAGTCTCTATTAAACACAGTGTCTATTAAGATTCCAGCTGGCTTGTTGCAGAATCGACAAGCAGATTCCACAATACATATGGAAATGCAAGAGGCATACAAAAGCAAAAACAGACGTGGAAAAGAACAAAGCTGAAGAATTCATACTTCCCAGTTTCAAAACTCACCAAAAAGCTGGAGTAATTAGGGCAGTGTGCTACTGGCAAAAAGACATAAAGAGAAACATCTTTGTTAACTACCTCAAGAGGTCAGCTTCACAATTTAGCGCTGGACTGCTAGCTTCTCAGATAATCAGCCTTAAGGAGTTTCCCCTCTTCATTATAACTTTTCTTTCAATTTGGGGGAAAAAAAACTACATGTAAATAATGCAAAATAATACAGAACAGTGTGAAGCAGAGTCAGGATTCCCATCTCTCCATCAAGTGTATTTCTTTCTAGTGTATGTTTGATTTCTAACTGACTTTAAAAATCATTTTGTGGGGCCAGGCATGATGGCTCACACTTGTAATCCCAGCATTTAGGGAGGTCTGCAGGTAGGAGGATTGCTTGAGCCCAGGAGTTTGAGATCAGCCTGGGAAACATAGCAAGACCCCATCTCTACACACACACGAGGTTTTGCCATGTTGGCCAGGCTGGCCTCGAACTCCTGACCTCAGATGATTGGCCGCCTCAGCCTCCCAAAATGCTGAGATTACAGGCATGAGCCACCACTCCTGCTTCACAAACTCCATTTTGCCTTTGGCAGAGGACGTGTTTTCTTTCTTCATGCCCTCTGGATATGATAGAGGTCCCCAAGCTTTTCCTGGCTACCACTTGCTCTGACCTTATACATGTTGGGTTTTGCTCTTAAAGAGGACAGCAGGAAGAAAGGTTGGTTTCAGAAACCAAGAGGGTTGGCAGTGGATGTGTAGATTTTGGCACAGAGTCCGCAGAGCTCAGCTTTTGAACCTCTGAGAAGTTTCATTTCTTGTGCAGAAAGAGTACAGTTGAATTCAAGTTTGCCTTTAGAATTGCACTGAATAAAATACTGCACACTAAAGGAAAGCTTATTTTCTGCATGGTTGTCTTTTCAAAGACAATATTCGAAGCATGTTTCCTAGAGATTGTGTGGATGAGGGTGAGCTGGCTGAGGCATCACTCAAGCTAGGGGTGGTGTGTAAGAAGCACGTGGAGCCACAAGAGGCACCTCCTATAGTCAGCTAAGGGCTTCCCTTTCTGCGCCCAGCTTTTGGTTGAAGGGTGAATTTTTTTTTTTTTTTTTTGAGACGGAGTTTCGCTCTTGCCCAGGCTGGAGCACAACGGCACGATCTCAGCTCACCACAACCTCCCTGGTTCAAGCAATTCTCCAGCCTCAGCCTCCCGAGTAGCTGGGACTACAGGCATGCACCACCACGCCTGGCTGATTTTGCATTTTTAGTAGAGACGGGGTTTCTCCATGTTGGTCAGGCTGGTCTTGAACTCCCGACTTCAGGTGGTCCGCCTGCCTCGGCTCCCAAAGTGCTGGGATTACAGGCGTGAGCCACCACGCCCGGTGAAGTGTAATTTCTATTAGACGAATCTGTGGTTCAGTCATGGATGTTAATAGAGGAACCTGTTTTCCTGCTACAGATTCCTGAGTAAAATTGCTGTAAGAGTCCACTTCTGGACTCAGGGCAAGTCGAAGACCAGTCTATGTAGAAAGGCTGAGGCAACTGGGAAAGACCTGACAGCTAGTTACATATATTCTGACATAGTCCCCCCGTGATGGCTTTTAGTGACACATGTACTGATAGAATTCTAAACCTCTAGAATTCCCCTGCTGGTGACGCTGGTGTCTTCTCTTGTGCTTGACTGTACAGGGTAACCTGATGCAGAATGCTGCAAGTGTGATGAGAGGTAGAACGCTGTGAAAACTCTTGCTAGGAAGGTTGGGCTCGGCGTGACTTGCTCCAGTAGGAATCCTGGGTAGAGATTTTTAGCTGTAATTAAACGGTATATCCAGAGCCAAGGGTGACTCTCAACTCAGGTAGTTCTACAGGTCAGATGTGAATTTACCAAATCTCCCAATTTGTTTATTTGTTTTGTTTTGATTTTTTAGAGGAGGGTCTCGTTCTGTCACTCTGGCTGGAGCGCAGTGGTGTGATCACAGCTCACTGCAGCCTCAAACTCCTGGGTTCAAACAATCCTCCCACCTCAGCCTCCCAAAATACTGGGATTACAGACATGAGCCATTGTATTTAGCCAAATCTCCCAATTTAGAAACTCCTCTGTAAAGGGTTTGGGTCTGAGCTATATGTTTGTTTTTTGTTCGTTTGTTTTGTTTTGAGACGGGGTCCCACTCTCTTGCTCAGGCTGGAGTGCAGTGTCACAATCTTGGCTCACTGCAACCTCCACCTCCCAGACTCAAGTGATCCTCCCACCTCAGCCTCCTGAATAGCTGGGAATACAGGGGCACACCACCATGCCCAGCTAATTTTTCTGGGGGGTGGGGTGGGGACTTTCTATAGAGACAGGGTCTTGCCATGTTGCTCAGACTGGTCTTGAACTCCTGAGCTCAAGCAATCTACCTGCCTTGGCCTCCCAGAGTGCTGGGATTACAGGCATGAGCCAAAGCACCCAGCCCTGAGCTGTATGGTACTTCAAACTGCCAACACGCCAGCCCCCAACACTCTGATTGGTATTCCTTTAATTCATCAGACTCCATGTGCAATAAATGACTGAGTGTTGAAACTGTTCTTTTTTGTTTGCCCAATCGGTAGATGGCCACTTTTTGTAACTTTTTTTTTTCATTCAGGTTTCTATTTTTATTCAACTATAAGCAAACAGCACAATTAATGCAATGTTCAGCAACTCCAGACCAGCTTTTCTTACTCCTGTGAAGAATGATCAGTTTAACAAACACCGATCTAAGGTTTCCTCCCAAGCTGTCAGCGAGCGCTGCTGCCGGTCTAGATGGCCATGTCCCAACAACAGCAGCGCCACTCTCCCTCCTGCTTCTTCCAGGATTGCTCTTTAAAGGGACCAGAGCGACATACTGATGCCTATTGAGGCATCTGAGATGCACCGTGTTGGGGGTTAGCCTCAATGCCAGCCTCTGGTTGTCTAGGTGAGTGACATCACCATAAAAACACATTGTGTACCATTCTGGACTCAGGATCACAAAGGCAGAGGCAACCAATCTTTTTTTTTTAAACCTTCCTTAAAGATTCTTTGATGCTTTGCTCTATCACTGTAGGCCTGGTTTTTTTCCCCCCAGTTTTTTCTTTTTTACGTTCTGGGTTGCTATTTTCAGATTAACAATTTGATGACCCCATCACAGTACCAAAATATCCCCCAAAATGAAGTTCAAATTTGATCAAAACATAAATCAGAGTGAGTGAGTAAAATTATAAAGGCCAGGCAGCAGGAAAAGTCACCCTCAACCACCATCTGACTGGTCAGGTCTCACCTGTGCCAAGGGAGGCAGGAAGAGGAGAAACCTATTATACATGCAACACTGAACTGGGGAACATGGCTTGGGGCCTCCAGAACAGTTCAGGTCCCCAAGCTAACCCACTACTTCCCAGAGAGTTGCTCGTACAGTTTGGGCACATAGTCGTCCCACTCAGCCTGGTAACATGTGCCAGCCACCGGGGCCCTGAGCTCGTACTTTTTACGGAAGGACGCCACCTCGAATTTGCCACGGTGGTCTCCAGATCGGTTGCTGAGGATGGGCTCGTCACACTTTAGTGGCCTGTCCTGCTCATAAACCAGCCAGACATAGCGGTGGAGACCTGTGCCCTCGGGAGGCCCCGAGCCCACATAATCGGAGAGGAGTGTGTCACTGCTGATGTCATTGCCCTTCATGTTGACCACCAGGAAATGATGCCATTCTCTGTATTTGGGATCCTTCCTGCTGGGAGCATCAGGGTCTGTCAGGACCAAGGTGTAGAGCTTCCCTGAATCAAGACCATCCCACTAAATGCTGGTGGGTCTATTCTTAACCTGGGTGGGCGTCAGCACTTTGCCCAGCTCGTCCACCACCGCCCGGGCGTAGGTGACATGCAGCAGGTGCTGTGACCGCTCGTCCATTTCTCACAGGCTCAAGGGCCCGGACCACTTGCTGAGGTCCACCGGCATGGCAAGGCCAAGCAGAGCATGCAGCCGGGAGTGCCGCGGTAGGCCAGGTGCGGGCGGCAACAGCGACACGGAGAGCTCAGCACACTGGCCTGGGAAGGCGCAGACCCCACTTTTTGTAACTTTATAATTCCTTAATTTTATTTTTTTAAAGCTTATTTTGGTGTTATTCAGTATATAGTGTTTTACTGAGCTTCTGCAAATGCCATCGCAATAATAGTTTTGTTTTCTTGAACAAAAAAACCAAAATAAATTTCAAATGTTAAAGCAATGGAATCAATAAATTTATTAATGTTACATTAACACGAACTACAAGGAGACCTTTCGTATGTCTGATACCAAAGACATAACTGAAAAGTCATTTTTCCAAACCTTGAGCTTGCATTCACCTACCTGTCTAACCCTCACATGTGCTAATTAACTGCAAATGCCATTTCTGGGCTTCACACACATTCCGTGGCTTTCCCTTTTCTGATGTGACTTCCCTCCCTTACCCCACACCTCCCTGCGCTGTCCCCTGCTGTGCCCTTGGCTGGAATGCCCTGCAGCCTGCTTCAGCCCAGCAAAGTATTCATCTTACTAGTCCATGCCCTGACTCCTGATGTCACCCTTCCCTGCATCACCCTTCCCTGTGTATTTGGTGGATAAGGCTTGATTGAGGCTCAGGTACTGAGTCCCTGCTGGCACATTGAGAACCAGATGCCACCCCGATGATAAGGAAGACAGACCCAGGACTTCCATATGAATTGGATATGATCATCTGACATGCACCCTACTAACTGATGGATCCTGCTGTTACCCCAAAGCTCCAGAACCACACTGGCCAGACACAGGCATTTCCTGTCCCCTGAAGAGCCACTGAACCCAGCACAAAAGAGATCTAGAGCTCTCCAAACCTATGGAATGGCAACCAAAACCATGCCCAGGTTTTGAGTTAAGCCTCATTAGTCTCCCTTTTCCCTTGACAATGTAGAACTGTGCAGCGTAGCACTAAGTGAATGAGAGCAGAAGCCTCAGGACAGAACTGAACCCACCAGCTTGAGCTGACAACACTGCCAGGGGTTCTATCCACAGATGGAATATTCGCTTTGATCACTGAGTTAGGAGGCATGGGTGAGGGATGCAGAGCGCCGCTCGTCATGAGACAGCAAGCTATCCAAGTCAATATCCTATTAGTAGGGATGGCATGTTATAAAAGGCGTAAAGATCTCACCTGCCCCAGCTGGAAGCAGTGATTCCATTGCCCCAGATTCGGAATTGTGATTTAAACTAGGCCTCTCTTCAGGCATCAGAACCAAATTAGAGTGCTTTATACGTGCAAGGAACTAATGCAGAAAGACATTATGGGTAAGTCAAAGGAGATGCCCCAGCCATTGGGCAAATTCCTCTGACTCCTCCCTGATGGAACTAATTCTTTTTCTTCTGTGCCCGGATCCTAGAATCAAGATTCTTAAGGTCTGAGTACAAGTTCCGCTTCAGGATGGCGCTGCTGCACAGCAGGGCACCTTGCAGGGCCCCGACCAGCCCACAGGTGAAGATATCCTGGCCTAGGAGGCAAGAGCAGAGGCCCCTGAGCGTGCACCCAGGCAGGCCCAGGGGAGGGTGGGGCCTTGGTGCTCTTCCCTCCACATGAGGGCCACCCAGAGCTGGCTCCAATCAGACAGGGGCCACAGCCTGCCCAGGCAGCCCTGCTCAGGGGATGGGAGGCTGCAGGGGACAGCAGGGCCTGAGGACAGGAACAGAGGACATTGGGCGACAGGGTCCCAGGGTCTCAGGTCCTGACAACATGGGGCAGTGAGTATACCTGTCAGATAGAGGTTGGGGATGGGGCTCTGGGCCCTCAAGGAGGCCATCACACAAGGGTGCAGGCGGCCCAGGTCATGGTCAGCCCCGTAGCAGGCACCTCGGGGAGCAGCCAGATAGAACTGGTTGGTGAGTGGGGATCCTGCAGTCACACTCTCCACCTGAGGGCAGAAAGGGTGGGGCAGGCATGTGAGATCCTGGCTCCCCTCCCTCTTCCACTCGTTCCCATTCGCTGACTGCAGGGATGGGTGCCCTGTCCTTCCCTGGGGCTCATGTCTTGGGGCCTGATTCCCGTCTCAAGGAAAGGGCAGAAATAGCACCGTGAGGTTCGTCACCACCCCAAATACTTTACCCCCTACCTTCCCCTCCAGCTGTGGGAACAGTTTCAGGACCACTGACATAGAGGCTTCCACAAAGGAGTTTTTGAAGGTCTCATAGTCACTGCCCCGCTTTCCCTTCAGCTCCGCCTGCCACTCCTCAAACCACTCGTAGGCAGTGGGTATGAGCATGATCATGGTGGACCGGCCTGGGGATCAGAGCTGATATTACTACTGCCCGGCCTCTCCCTCCACCCCCTCACCCGGGACGTGCAGCCCCACCTGGGAATCGGTCCTCCCAGGTCGGATCCTTGGCTGATGGGAAAGCGAAGAAGAGAAGAGGGATGTGTTCCGCAGCCTCTTCCCTGGGCATGGAGACGTAGCGCTCCATCCTGCGTGTGACAAGAGTGTGGTGCGATCTCCAGGTTTTTGTCCTCAAAACCCCAGAACCACTGCAAGGACTGCTCATCCCTAGGGACTCCCCACAGGGGTGAAGCTGAGCCACAGCCTTGGTGTGACAAACTTCCAGGAGCAAATTAGAAATTGCCCACTTCCTCCCATTCCATAACCTCTGCTCATTCTCTGAGTCAAGCAGGGAGGCACGGGCCACACACATACACACACACGTGCACCTTACGCCTGGTCCATGTCCGTGTCATAGTAAACATAGTAGTTGGTGGACGGCAGATGCAGGTCTTCCTTGGTGCCTCGCAGGCAGATGAAAACAGAGGTCATGCCTAAGCCGGGCCGCACCGTCCCCAGTTGCTGCTTCACACCTGCCAAGGGGAGTGGTTGGTGCCTGTGTGGACCATGGCCGGAGACGGCCACTCCTTGCTCCCAGGAGAGCCTTGGGGTGCCAGCTCTGGCACCTGCCTGAGGCATGCCGGGCCCCTGGCCACTCTGCTTCCTTCATTTAACTAAATATTTTTGAGGCCTTCAGATCGTGTTCAGGAGGAAAATTCATAGACAAGGGAAAATTGTAACCAGACAGTGAGAGGGGGGTGGGAGGGACAGATGACTCTAGCAGGGCTGCCTGGCCCAGGACAGTGTCAGTTCCCAGAGGTCCTGGGACAGGGGAGAAGGGAGGTCAGGGTCACAGAGAGAAAGGTAGGAAGTAGCAAAGGCAGAGTCTGCCTGTGCACCATGCCTGACCTCCCTGCTCTGCCCCTGGGCCATCTCTGCCTCACCCCTTCAGCTCCTGAGAGTCTGAGAGAGGGGAGGCCGAGCAGGCTGCAGGCTCAGCCACGCAGGGTGAAGGAAGGAGAGGCTGGCGCTGGTGAAACCACCCTATGCCCTGGAGACAATCACAACTGCCTTACCACCCAGTCCCCATGCGGAAAGCCAGGACCTCGCTTTACCCCCCAGCCCGCTCTGCTGTCCCCTTCCCCGGCTCCTCAGGGAGCAGCTCCCGGGCCCACCCTCTGGGGTCAGGGCTCCTTCCCCTGCTCTCTAGCTCCTGCACCAGTCAAGGTTTCCGCCATACCATATCCGGAGCTACTCCGTGCTCTCCAGCTCCCGCACCATCCTGAGTCCTTCATCTGGGCCCCTCTCTCTCACCCCTGCTGGGTTACTGGTCCCCTCTTCCCAGCGGCCTCCCTTCCTCAGATCCAGTTACATGAAGGTGGCGGGACCTCTTAGCTGCGTTGGCTCGGCGGCTCTGCTCCCTGTGGGCTGCCTGCTCTCCTGCTTCTCTTCCTGAGGCCTCTTCTCTGGAAGCCCCCTCAGCCCAGAAGGGTGGGAGGAGCGGAGCTTTCAAATCAGACCAGCTACTCTGCTCAGCCCTGCCCCTTTCAGCTGAGTGGCCTCAGGACTGTAATTAATCTGTATGGGCCTCAGTTTCCCCAACATTAAATGCTAGGGTTAGGATGATGTTAGAGGTAGCGTTCTCACCTTGTTGCTTAAGGACAATCAGAGGGCCGGCCAAGAAGAGGAGAAGCATGACCCACACGGAGCAAGTTGGCTCCAGAAGGGGACACATTGGGGAACCTGCAAGAGGGGCAGTGCAGACCCGCCTTTTACCTGGCAGGCAGCGGGCGTTCCCCGGCAGTAGGTGTTCATAGGTGTTGAACAGTCCTGCGTTGGAGACCACGATGGGGCAATAGATGTTCACCAGCTCATGCCCCTTCTTCACACTGACACCTGCAGGCACAAGAGCTTGGCTGAGGGTCTGTGAGCTCTGGGATGAAGAGAAAGGCCCACGGCCCCCATGGATCTCTCTCTGCCTGTGCCCATTTCTCAGACCTTGGAGTCCAGCTACCTAGACTCAGGCAGGGCAGGCCCCTGGGAAAATGCACAGTGAGTGAATATCTTCAGGTGCTTTCACACTATCCTACAACTGCTTGGGCTTACTTTCCCTAGCTCTGTACCCACCTGTGTGTGTGTATGTTTGTATGTATTCTGTGTTTGAGCCAAATCCCAGACAAAGCTCAAGGGCTAAAGACCTTCCACTGGAAATCCAGGCCCTTTTCTCTGCTGCCAGAGTTGTTTCCAAATACTCTTTAATACCCTCCAATCGGGGCTAGGCACAGTGGTTCATGCCTGTACTCCCAGCGCTTTGGGAGTCTGAGGTAAGAGGACTGATTGCTTGTGTACAGGAGTTCAAGACTAGCCTGGGCAACATAGTGAGACCCTGTCTCTATAGAAAAAAAAATTTAAATTAAGCTGTATGGAGTTGTGCACACCTGTAGTCTTATCTCCTCAGCCAGAGGAATGGGTTCAGCCCAGGAGTTAAACGCTACAGTGAGCTATGATGACACTACTGCACTCTAGCCTGGGCAAAAGAGTGAGACCATGTATCTAAAAAAAATGAATGAATGAATGAATGAATAAAATAAAAATAAAACCCTGCAATGATGCCTCATCCTGGATAAGAGAACCTCCAAAATCTTACAGCAGCCTGTGCAATGTGGTCCCTTCTGTGTGTCCAGCTCCATCCATCTCTGGTCACTCTCACTAAACTCCCACTAAACTATTAGGCAGAACCAATATCAAACAGCTGAGAGTCAACCATTTCTTACCTACAAAAATGGCAGTTTCTTATTGTTCAACCTAATACTTCTGGATGCCTGAAAACACTCAGCTCTTTCATATCTCCACACCTTTGCACATGCTGCTTCCCCTTCCTGGAATATTCTCCAACCTCATCTGCTTGCTAGCTTCATCTCACCCTTTATTACTCAGCTCCAACACCTGTGCCTCCAGGAGGTTTCCCCTGTTCCACCGTGCTGTCTGTTATCCCCATCCTCAGCACACGCCTCCAGATGGCAAGTAAATGAATGCTTTTTCTTTTTTAAGATGAAGCCTCGCTCCGTTGCCCAGGCTGGAGTGCAGTGGTGCAATCTCAGCTCACTGCAACCTCCGCCTCCCAGGTTCAAGCGATTCTCCTATCCTGGCCTCCAAGTAGCTAGGATTACAGGCTCCCAGCACCGTGCCTGGCTAATTTTGGTATTTTTAGTAAAGACAGGGTTTCACCATACTGGCCAGGCTGGTCTCGAACTCCTGACCTTGTGATCCACCCACCTCGGCCTCCCAAAGTGCTGGGATTAGAGGCGTGAGCCACCGCGCCTGGCCCTGGCTAATTTTTGTATTTTTAGTAAAGACAGGGTTTCACTATGTTGGCCAGGCTGGTCTCGAACTCCCAACCTCAGGTGATCTGCCTGCCTTGGCCACCCAAAGTGCTGGGATTACAGGCATGAGCCACTGCGCCCGGCCTCTTTTATCTCTATCTTTTATTACCTAGCACTTGAAAAACAAACAAATATATCTGGATTGTATTTAACTCAACTGATACCTTGCTTCCTGGACCCCTTTCAGCTGAAAGGAGAACTTGTTCATGGACATCAGAGAAAACCTTGCCCAACCGACAGCCACCTCTCTCTTACCACCCGGTAACTTATCAGTCTCTTCTACTAATGGATTCTCTCAGATCACTGATGGCCTTTTCTCCTTCATTTTTCATTTTGCACTGGACCCCCCACTTATCACCTCCTTGAAAGGTTCCTCTGATAAATGCATGTCTACATCAGCCCAGTTTTTCCCAGGCCTCTTTTTGTCTGCTTCCCTGGCTTCTTTAAGCACCCATTAGTCATATATGGCCTATTCTGTTTAACAGAGTCCTTCTTGCACAGACCCTCTATTCCAAGAGTTCATTTATACTGGGATTCTGAGTCCCTGTGCGGGTTACAGCATCAACCTGAGCCAGGGTAATAAGGTTCTGGGCCCCACTTTACAGATAGAGGCAGGGAACCTTGCTGGCCTCCATACTACCCTGTGGAATCCAAGGTTACTCATTCATTCTATCGGCCACTGAACAGCATTTATTGAGCCTCTAATATGTGCTAAGATTTACAGACACAAAGATAAAAGACAGTCTCTACACTCAAGAAGACAGTCGGCTGGTCTCGGTGCCTCACGCCTGTAATCCCAGCACTTTGGGAGGCCAAGGTGGGCGGATCACAAGATCAGGAGATCGAGACCATCCTGGCTAACACATGGTGAAACCCCGTCTCTACTAAAAATACAAAAAATTAGCTGGGCGTGGTGGCGGGCACCTGTAGTCTCAGCTACTCGGGAGGCTGAGGCGGGAGAATGGCATGAACCCAGGAGGCGGAGCTTGCAGTGAGCCGAGATCACACCACTGGACTCCAGCCTGGGCAACAGAGCGAGACTCCAACTCAAAAAAAAAAAAAAAAAAAAAGAAGACAGTCATAGATTACTGGGTAAATAATTTTATCTATTAAATAAATAAATAAATACTGTTCTTTGGGGACCATGCAATCCTTTATTTTTCTTTTCTTTTCCTTTCTTTTTTTTTGAGATGGCGTCTCGCTCTGTCGCCCAGGCTGGAGTGCGGTGGCGTGATCTCAGCTCACTGCAACCTCTACCTCCTGGGTTCAAGCAATTCTTCCGCCTCAGCCTCCCAAGTAGCTGGGACTATAGGTGCGTGCCACCATGCCCAGCTAATTTTTGTATTTTTAGTAGAGACGGGGTTTCACCGTATTGGCCAGGCTGGTCTCAAACTCCTGACCTTGTGAGCTGCCCGCCTCGGCCTCCCAAAGTGCTGGGATTACAGGCGTGAGCCACCATGCCCAGCCATATTTTTGTTTTTTTTGTTTTTTTAAAGAGACAGGGTTTAACCATGTTGCCCAGGCTGATCTCAAATTCCTGAGCTCAAGTGATCTTCCCATCTCAGCCTCCCAAAGTGCTGGGGTTACAGGCTTGGACCACTATGCCCGGCCAATCCTTTATCTTTCCTGCTTCCTTTTTATTTCTGGACTAATCACTATCCCTGGACCCTGCTCTGGGGCAGATTCTCACCTTTAGCCTCCATGAGGAGGTCAGTTCTCCTACTCCTTCCGGTCTCAGGGAGACCCCAGGTCTCGCCCACACCAACCCAGGGACCCAGAAGGGCAGGGCGGGGCAGGGCTCTCACCACAGGCTTTCCCAGCTGAGTCCAGCAACACACTCTGCACAGTGGCCTTTGTAAGGACAGCGCCCCCAGCCCGCTGAATCACAGGGATGGTGTGGAAGGCAATTTCACTGGAACCCCCTCGGGGATAAAAGCCTCCTTTCATGTAGTGGTTGACCAGCAGGGCGTGCATGGAAAAGGCACTGTGGCTGGGGGTGACACCTGCAGAAGGAAGGAAGGGTGGTGAGCAGGCAAGAGCAGGCACCAGCACCATTCAGAAAGGAACGTGGAATTCTGTGAGATAACACACAGCCCAGTCTATCCGAGGAACCACATGTTCCTCAGGGTCCAAGGCAGCCAGAGGAGCCTTTCCATCTAGACATGGGGTACCTTAGAGATCTTGGCGCCAGTAGGAATACCCTCCCTGCAAACTGCCATGCTGCCAAGACCAAGGAGGATAGTGTTGCTTGAATTGAAAAATCATCCAAGGCATGGATGAACAGAATTTTGACCAAGGAGTCCAGCAGGTGGCCAGACTTCTCATCCACAAGCTCCAGAGGGCCTGGGGTTTACACTGCTCCATATCAGTCCGCCAGGCAGGGTCGAGAAGAAAGATTGAGAGATGAGAGGGCAGCCGTTCCTCCTCCAGAAGCTGCCCAGAGCCCAGGCCCAGTACCCACCGTAAGTGGGGAAGATGTAGCTGAGTACTGCCTGGAGCTCAGAGGAGGCCCCCAGCTGCTGCAGGACCTCAGCCAGGCTCTGGGTGGATGCTTGAAGGAATGGAGAGAAACGAGTCAGCAGCCCACACCTGTCGAGGAGCTGAACCACGGGCAATGGGAGGAATTTCAACAGGATGGCATGAGGGGCTCCACTGGATACCACCTGGGGGAGTGAATGAGGACAGCAGGCCTCACCTCTAGAACCGCTTTGACAGAACTGCTATCCCCATAGCCTGGACCAGCCCAATAATCCAGCAACACTTACCCCTGACTGAACTTTGCTGAATTTGAATATTTTTTTTAAAATCTATACTCTGTGAATTTTTCCCATCCTATACTCGGATGAGTCCTTTTTTTGCTTTTAATTTTCCTGCTCAAATTCCTTTTCAAAAATCCCAATCTGGTCTCGGATGCAGTAAAAAGGAGTAGTGATCTGATGTCATGGAAGCCAGCCTAGTCAGGGAGGAGAGCAGGGCATCCCCAGAGGCCAGGGTGACAGCAGCAGCTGTGGAGCCAAGGCTCCAGAGAGAGAGAGACGGAGAACTGGATGGACTTGGGTGGAGGCTGAGCTAAGAACAGATATGACTCTTCCTCCCTTCCTGCCTCCCGCACTGCACTCTCCACCCCCAGTGCCTCCACTAATAATAAAGAAAGCCAGCCTCATCGAGAACAAACTCTGGGTCCTCAGCATGTCCATGTTACCTTAACCAGCTTTATATACTTGTCAATGATAGCTTCCTCCTGTGGAAACTTCTCCTTGAGGCCCTGAATGTAGGCTTTCTCTCCACTGTACATGGGGTACTCCTTTCGGCCATTGGGCCCTTCCAGTACCATGATGTCAAAAGGAGAGGACAGGGGAGCCCAGTCCAGCTGCCCTTCAGTGATCTGGTCCAAGATAAAACGGCCAATGCTGCCCTCTTCCATATGCCCAATGTAATGGATTCCTGTTGGGAGATGGAAAAACAAGTAGTAAAGGGATATGGGGATTGAGCCCTGGAAAGGTGGCTGAGTAAGTGAGGTGGAAGAGTTTATCTGGCCTGGCCAAGTTCACGCCCAGAGTGAGCTGCTCACTCTGTCCGTAGGGAGGTGTCACAGCAGAAACCACCAGATCCCTGCCTGATTCAACTCCCAGTAGCTATGCTGTCACATAAGAAAAGTGCCCAGAGGCTGGGCACGGTGGCTCACACCCGTAATCCCAACACTTTGGGAGGCAGAGGGAGGTGGATCACTTGAGGTCAGGAGTTCAAGACCAGCCTGGCCAACATGGAGAAACCCCATCTCTACTAAAATACAAAAAAATTAGCGGGGTGTGGTGGCCCACTTGGTGGGATTACTGAGTGTAATCCCAGCCACTCGGGAGACTGAGGCATGAGAATCACGAACTCAGGAGGTAGACGTTACAGTAAGCTGGGATCACACCACTGCGCTCCAGCCTGGGTGATGAAGTGAGACTCTGTCTGAAACAAACAAAGAAAAAAAGTACCCAGAGAGAAGATGGCACTTCCAAAACAACAGAAATGCTCAGTATCACCCCACAAGGGCTGCTCCAAGCCTCTTCAACATACAGCCATGCTCCCAACCCTTTTCCACACAACTCTTACCTGTGTCAAATTCAAGGCCATTCTTTCCAAAGGTATGACAGCAGCCCCCTGCCTTGGTATGTTGTTCCAGCACCAGGACTCGCTTGCCAGCTTTAGCTAGAATTGCAGCTGCAGCCAGGCCCCCAAAGCCACTGCCAATTACCACCACATCCAGCTTCTCCGGCACTTGGTTGGCTGAAAAAGCTACAGCAGAAGGGCCAAAGGGTGGGTTTCTCAGGCAGGGGCAGGGAAATAGCAAAGATAGGGAAACCAAAGAAGACTTCTCTAGCTTGTACAGTGCAAGAAACCTCTAGAGCAGTTTGGCATAGAACTCTTGACTAACATGTTTCAAACATTTTACCTGGGAATACTCAGAACCAGCCAGGCAGATTTGGGGTTTTGCTTATTTGTTTTTTGAGACAAGGTCTCACTATGGCCCAGGATGAAGTGCAGTGATGTGATCACAGCTCACTGCAGCCTTGAACTCCTGGCCTCAAGCAATCCTCCTGCCTCTGGTTCCCGAGTAGCTGGGACTACAGGTGCATGCCACCATGCTGGGCCATTTTATTTTTATTTTTATGTATTTAATTTTTTTTAAGACGGAGTCTCACTCTGTCACCCAGGCTGGAGTGCAGTGGCGCAATCTCCGCTTACTGCAAGCTCCGCCTCCTGGGTTCAACATCATTCTCCTGCCTCAGCCTCCCGAGTAGCTGGGACTACAGGTGCCCACCACCACGCCCAGCTAATTTTTTTTTTTAATATTTTTTAGTAGAGATGGGGTTTCACCATGTTAGCCAGGATGGTCTCGATCTCCTGACCTCGTGATCCGCCTGCCTCGGCCTCCCAAAGTGCTGGGATTACAGGCATGAGCCACCGCGCCCCGCCTATTTTATGTTTTATAGAGCCAAAGTCTTGCTATGTTGCCCAGGCTGATCTTGAACTCCTGGCCTCAAGTGATCCACCCACCTCGGCCTCCCAAATTGCTGGGATTACAGGCATGAGCCAACACACCAGCCCACAAGCCGGGTTTCTTTGGAAGATGCAGGGTCTGCAAGCAATAGTGGAATAGCTGGGTCTTATGGTGGCTCTTCCAGGTCCTGATGAAAAGGCTTGGGCAGGACAGAACTGCTCAGAGGCTGCAGCTCTGAGAAATCACAGCACCAGCCCCTCCCATAGGGAAGGTCTGGGGGCAGTGCTGAGGGAGGCAGCACCTTCTCAGAAGACAAAACTGGATAGCAAGTGGTGCTATATGGGTACTTCCGACACAAGATCTGTTCTTCAACAATCACTGGCAAAGAACTGAGATCTGGGATGTTTCAAGATACAAGAGAACTTGGCAAACTGCTTATTTTTTTTAATGTTTTTAGAGAGATCAATAGTAAAAAAAAATTTCACATGTAAGTATATAAGATAAATACATGAAACAAGTGTCACAATGCAATACTTAGTGGAACTATGTATAATGCACTCTGATATTTTCTATTCTACTGCATTCTAAAATACTAGTTGTGGCCGGGCGTGATGGCTCACGCCTGTAATCCCAACACTTTGGGAGGCCGAGGTGGGCGGATCGCTTGAGGCCAGGAGTTCGAGAGCCTTGACAACATGGGGAAACCCTGTCTCTACTAAAAATACAAAAATTAGCTGGGCATGCCCACTACTCGGGAGGCAGAGGCAGGATAATCACTTGAGCCCAGGAGGCGGAAGTTGCGGTGAGCGGAGATCGCGCCACTGCACTCTAGCATGGACAATAGAGCGAGACTCTGTTTCAATAAATAAATAAATAATGCCAGTTGCAACTCACTAAATTGATTTCATAGCCCACTAATAGATCACAATCCGGTTTGAAAAGCAGTTAAGCTAGTCATCTCATTTTTAGACCAGCCCAGGTAGGTGCTAATGGTTATGCAGCAAATTAGTGACAGAGTCCAAGCTAAAACTCAGTTCTCAGAAGTCCAGATGATTAGTCCTTCCACTTAGAACAGTACTGTCTCCGATTGTGTAGCAAGATATGACACGGAGAATTCTAAAATTTACAAGTGAGAGGGACTCCGTAGATCAAACAGGTGATCCATTATTTTTTAAAGCAGCAGAACTCTTTAAACTCTAGAAGCAACCACAAAATATGTTTTAAAGATGAGAGTGGAGAGCAGGCTCTGAGCCTGAGGCGCCTTGTTGAACCTCTGCCAAAGTTTCAGAACTAGGGTTCAATCCTTACGATTTGGGACCATGCAAAGCCTGTTAAATCACCGGACGGGCAAAACGCAATTTCCTACGCATTTCTGTGCTGCTCCCCCACACCCCTGAGCTCGCATGGGAGGGTAGGTGAAAAAGTTAAGGTCCTGGAACCAAGTGGAGGAATGAGTCACGGGGATTATCAGTTCCACGAGCCCCGGGGTTACAAGTGGCAGGGCGGGTGCCAACACCTTGCAAACCAAGGACAATGACCACACCCTTGGGACTACTATTCCCGGGGCCTACTAGGGCAAAGGCTATCGACAGTGTTGCACACTAAAGCGGGGCTCCTCCACGTGCAAGGAAGCCCTCCTAGTACTTTACATATGGGGAAACTAAGGCCCACGTCTGGTAGCGGCTGCCTTGGCAAAATGAGAACCCAAATCTGTGAGAAAGCCTCGAGTGCAGCCCCGGACCCCAGGGTCCCTCCTGCTACCTTGTTTGAGAACCTTCTTCCTGGCCTCCTTGTCAGTTACCAGGGGCGCTGGGGGCCGTTTGACATCTTCGGAGAAAGGATTCGGGGAGGTGCCAGAGAATAGTCCCAAGTAAACTTTGCAGAGGACGGCCAGCAGCAGCACAGCCAGGAGCAGCACCAGCGGAAGCCACATCACGCCGGCGTCGGGTCGGGTAAATGGGACAGCTCCGACTGCGCTCAGCCTCTAGGACTGTGGCTCCGCCCGGGCTCTCCAGTCAGGAGGCGGAGGCAGCTTTGAGCACTGATTAACCAGCCAGCCAGCGAAGAGCCAACTCTCAGGTGATGATTGACCCTCCCGGCTCTCCGTACTTCTTTTGGGTTTCCATTGCCTACTGGGAAATGTAGTTCTCGGGGCCAGGGGAGCCGGCGCGCAAGCGGCTGTGCGCATGAGCAGATGAGGCCTAGCCGAGGCGGCGGGACCCCCAAGTTTGGAAAGCTCTGTTAACGGTGAGAACGCGTTAACACTTGCCAAGGGGAGTGGTTGGTGCCTGTGCGGAGCTAGCAGCCGGCCTGAGGAGGGAGGGAGACTGTGATCCGGTGGAAATTATCACTATGGGGCGAGACAAGGCCGAGAGTTGTAAGACTGAAAGAGAATCCCAACTGGGAGACAGGAGTCCTGAGTTCTGGTCCTAGCTCTGCCCTGGACTCGCTGCCTTGAGGTGTTAAATTGCTTTCCTCGTCTTACGCCTCCAGGCTATGCGAAAGTTCTGTCCAAAGGCTGCTCACAGCCCCTGTCTGACTGGGTGTCATGATGAATTGAGCTCCCTGTTACCTGCGCATCACAACCGGTGAGCGTCTCTGTCTCTGTGCCCCTCAAAGTGGCCCATAGTTTTGTCCTGGGGGCCCGCCTGGGACGGAGTCCTCTATGGCGGGTCCCTAATGACACCCCATCCGTGGGGAACCTGGGGGACGGGGAGCCGCCCATGGACAAGCACGGTGAAAGGATCAGCGAAGGGCCCATCTAATTTAAATTCCTATGCAGAGAATCTAACCTCCAGCAAGCAGTTGAAGAATCATACCCCCTCCTTGCCTAAAGAGGGTGCATAATGAATACTTGATTGGAGAAGGATCCATTTTTACAGGAAGGCCGTTTCCTTAGGTCCAACTATCAGGAATTTGCCTGTGAGTACTTCCTTGTTTAATGGAATTGTTGCTCTTTTCTTCTCTGCTACAGATAGTAACTTTCCCTACTGAAGGCCCCAGGAGTGCTCCAGCCAGGTGTGGAAAGCTGGTCACGATTCTATGCTACTTGGTTCATTTTCTACACAGCAACAGAAGAGCCCTCCTGAGATTGCTATTACCATACCCGCCTGTCACCTTGCCAAGGCTGGCCAATGTGTGTTTTGTCATAGGCTGTCATGGAGGCCATGATGGAGGAAAAGGAAAGGGGAGGCAGATGTTGAGGCCCCAGAGGCCACAGTGAGAGCAGTTTAGTTCCTGGGGTGCCAGGACTAAGGGGGCATTGCCCTGTCCCCAGGATTACAGTGAGCCACATGTCAAGCCCAAGAGCCAGGAGGTATTCTTCCACTCAGTGTTAAGAATCAAAGCATCCTGACACCAGCAGCCAGTTTTTATGGAATCCTGATCATTATTACCACAGTGGAGGGCTGACCTCATAGAGAGGCTACCCTCCTTCCTTAGTCACCCAAAGTTGTGAACTATGATTGTCAGTTGTGTGTGGGCCATCTGCCCACTTAGGATGCAATTTTTGATGTGACAGACATTCCGGATGTCCAATTCCCCTGTGATGAGGTATGAGCCTTGTCCAGCCCTTTTCCTGAGGGAAGCAATGTCAGATGAAAGACTTAGAATTGCCCAAACTGGCTAGCCAGCTGCCACATGCACAGTATTGCTGATAACTGAGAAAGGTTAGAACATCGTGTTGCATTTTGAATTTCTACCATTGTTGGAACCAGGTCTAGTATTATAAGCCCCTGACCCAACCTGTGTGTGAGGCCTAAACAAAGCCTGAGCACTTCAGCTAAGACCACCCACCAAGGTGACACCTTTAGCCTCACGCCTTTGATAAGCTGGCCCAGGTCCCAGTAATTCCATTGTCGGAAACAGACCCCATCCCTTCTAGTGGTGCTGCTGCCTTTTGGACACAGAATCCAGCTCACAGTCCCCTGTGTGGTCCCCTTTTTGCCATCCTGTGGTCAACAGGCCGAGCGTGTTGGCTCACGCCTGTAATCCCAGCACTTTGGAAGGCCGAGGCAGGCTGATCACGAGGTCAGGAGTTCGAGACCAGCCTAACCAACATAGTGAAACCCCATCTCTACTAAAAATACAAAAATTAGCAGGGTGTGGTGGCGCACGCCTGTAATTCCAGCTACTCGGGAGACTGGGACAGGAGAATCGCTTGAACCCGGGAGGCGGAGGTTGCAGTGAGCCGAGATCGCACGGCTGCATTCCAGCCTGGGCAACAGGGCAAGACTCCAAATCAAAAAAAAAAAAAAAAAAATTGTCAACAGAGGCATAACTGAATGGTGAAACCAGTTTTCTTTTTCAATTTCTTTTTTTTCTTTTGTGCAGAGCTGAGGCTTCGAAGACCTCAGAGGACTTCTCTCAGCACTCACAGAAACCTCCTACACCCTCGGATGGCACAAAGGGACTGTTTTCTTACTCTTAGTCTGAGTGACTGCCAAGAAGGAAGGCAAAGGTAGAGCAACTGGATCTCTGGCTCTCCACATAGCTTCTGATCTCAGACCTTACTAAAACGCTTTCTGGGCCCAAGGACAAAGCTCACATGAACAAATGATTTTGAGTCATGAATGAAAAATCTTGCTCTTTCCATAGTAAAGAAGAATTAAGAGATGGACAGGTAAGCATGCACTCTTATTTGGGAAAGGTGGTGTTGGTTTGAGATATATCATTAAGTATAGTAAGAATATATTAAGAGAATATTTGGAAAAATTTAGAAACCCTCATTATAGTTCTCTTTGTTCTGTAAGAAGGAGCTTCTATTCACCTCAGGGTCAATTGCTTTTCCTAATAGCTTGTTTTGTGAGTGAGTTATGAGATTTTTGTTTTCTTTTTGCTTGGGTAGTGGGGAGAATTTCATTGAGGAATCACCCAAGAAATCTGTATTTCATTGATTTGGATCATTTACCTTACTAGCCTCTTCCCTGTGAAACGCTTGCTTTGGCCTGATCATCCTCAGGACTCAGTTCAATGTGATATGTCTTTGTATGAGCCGGGCAGCTAACCCTACATGCCTTACCTTTCACACTACTTTGCCCACCCAAAAATGGTCTTAAATGGAGGCTGTGGGATTCAGTGGCCAGACTGGGACAAAGCCTTTGCTTTGGGTCTCCAGAAAGATTTTCTTCACTGTAGTAGTATGCGAACTGTTCCAAAGAGGGAAGTCTTTGGACACTGGAGGGGACTGAACTGGAGAAGGAAAGGAAGAATGAAATGAATCTCAGGTACACAGACGCCTGCAGGAAGTTGTTCAGCACAATGAATCACCAAATATTTTAGAGATAAAATTTCAACAAAAATTTGAGAAATATATTTTGTGCTTAGTACTGTGCCAATGGTTGTGAAACATATAAAAGAAATATAAGAGCCTGGAGGCAGTGGCTCACACCTGTAATCCCAACACTTTGGGAGGCTGAGGTGGGCAGATCACTTGAGGTCGGGAGTTGGAGACCAGCCTGGCTAACATGATGAAACCCTGTCTTTACTAAAAATACAAAATTATCTGGGCATGGTGGTGCATGCCTGTAATCCCAGCTACTCAGGAAGCTGAGGCAAGAGAATCGCTTGAACCCAGGAGGCGGAGGTTGCAGTGAGCTGGGATCACACCATTGCACTCCAGCCTGGGTGACCAAGTGAGACTCTGTCTCCAAAAAAAAAAAAAAGAAAAAAGAAATATAAGAGAAGGTCCTTATACAGGCCTTTTGCAGAGGAACTTTTGCTGCATACAAGGGTTACTGGACTTAGAGGTGTGAGACAGCATTGTAGCCCCAGCTAGTAAGGTAGGTTGCCTTGAGTAGGTGGAACTGACCTTGATCAGAGAAGAGGGTGGAGGTGTATTCTGGAGGAAAACTACATGAACAAAGGGATGGAAGTGAGGAGAGGGATCTGCAGCAGGTGTGTTGATTGCATTACAGTGGGAAATAAATGCTTAGCCATCATGAGCTCCGTTACGAGGGAGCTTGGTCAGCTGTGAGGTGTTTTGGCCTCCATCCTTGCATCTGGAACATGAAGAAATGAAAGTTGTGTTTAATGA
Source organism: Pan paniscus (assembly GCF_029289425.2). NCBI lineage: Eukaryota > Metazoa > Chordata > Mammalia > Primates > Hominidae > Pan > Pan paniscus. Next base: position 41,024,757 of record NC_073261.2, on the reverse strand, counting down.
GCATTAGTTGGAAAGGAAAAAAAAAAAAAAGCAGAAGAATTAGAGTAACAGGATGATCTGGGATTCCAGGGCCTTGGCATAATACATTCACATGGTTCAAAATGCAAAAAGTACAGAACGATATACGTATTGTGAAGAAACCACCTTCCACCCTTGTCCCCCCAGCCACTCAGTTTTTCTGCTGGAGACAAAGCTACTGCTTCCTTGGGTATAACTGTGAAAATGGTCTCTGCAGAGACAAGCAAATGTGCTTATGTACTTTTAAAAAATAAAATGGTAAAATAGTGTATAGACTCTGTCCTTTGTTTTTTCACTTAATACATCATGGAGATTGTCCCATATTGCCTGTAAAGTAAAGCACTTTCTCATTTGTCTTTATGGCCATATAGTATCTCACTGAGTGAATGTGCTTTTATTTATGTAAATCAGCCCATTAATGAACATTTAGGTTTTTCCAGCCTTTCGCTATTATAAACAGTGTGACAAAGAATCACACTATAAATGTAAACATGTCGGTTTTGCACATGGATGAATATATCTGTTAGATAAATTACTAGAATGCAGTATCAGGCCCCGCATGTACAAAACATGTATGATTTCATTAGGTACTATCAAGCTGTAGAGGTGGTAACAGTTTACTCTCCAGTGTGTTATGCACTCTGGCCAATGTACATGTTATCAGACTTTTTGATCTTTGATAATCTGACTAATGAAACACAGTAGTTTTACATGACTCTTTTTTTTTTTTTTTTTTTTTTGAGACGGAGTCTTGCTCTCTTGCCCAGGCTGGAGTGCAATGATGCGATCTCGGCTTACTGCACCCTCCGCCTCCCAGGTTCAAGTGATTCTCCTGCCTCAGCCTTTCGAGTAGCTGGGATCACAGGTGTGCACCACCACGCCCGGTGTGCTAAAAATACAAAAAAAATACTTTTTTGTATTTTTAGTAGAAACAGGGTTTCACCATGTTGGCCAGGCTGGTCTTGAACTCCAGACCTCAGGTGATCCACCCACCACAGCCTCCCAAAGTGCTGAGATTACAGGTGTGAGCCACGGCGCCTGGTGACGTTTTTCTGTTTTGCTTTTTTTTGTTTTGTTTTGTTTTGTTTTGTTTTGTTTTAATGAATGAGGTTGAACATTTGTTCATATGTTTAAAACCAATTTGTGATTGTGCAGGATGGCTCGTGTCTGTAATCCCAGCACTTTGGGATGTCAAGGTGGCTTGAGCCCAGGAATTTGAGACCAGCCTGGGCAACCATATGTAGACCCCATGGCTACATGGGCATGGTGGTGTGCACCTGTGGTCCCAGCTACTTGGAATGCTGAGGTGGGAGAATCCCTTGAGCCAAGAAGTGAGTGAGCCATGATCGTGCCACTATGCCCCAAGTGGGGCAACAGCGCGAGACTCTATCTCAAAAAAACCCACATGGAGAAACCCCGTCTCTACTAAAAATACTCTACTAAAAATTAGCAGGGCGTGGTGGCGCATGCCTGTAATCCCAGCTACTCAGGAGTCTGAGGCAGGAGAATCACTTGAACCCAGGAGGCGTAGGTTGAGGTGAGCCGAGATTGCACCATTGCACTCCAGCCTGGGCAACAAGAGCAAAACTCCATCTCAAAAAAAAAAAAAAAAAAAGCCACTATTTCAGTTACCTTTTGTGTAAACCATCTATATCCTTTTTCTAATGTTTCCACTGGGTTGGTTTTTCTTTTTTTTTTTTGAGATGGAGTCTCACTCTGTTGCCCAGGCTGGAGTGCAGTGGCATAATCTCAGCTCGCTGCAACTTCCACCTCCCAGGTTGAAGCCATTCTCGTGCCTCAGCCACCTGAGTAGCTGAGATTACAGGCATGTGCCACTACATCTGGCTAATTTTTGTACTTTTTAGTAGACATTGGGTTTCACCATGTTGGCCAGGCTGGTCTTGAACTCCTGACCTCAAGAGATCCTCCTGCCTTGGTCTCCCAAAGTGCTGGGATTACAGGCGTGGGCTACCACACCTGGCTGGTTTTTCTTTTTTGCCTTAATGATTTTTTTTTTCTCTGAGATTAAACTTTATTAAAGTTACTTTTCCAGAAAATTCAGTGAATATGGTAACATAGGAACAAACTTAGGCTCATAAGCCCTTTACATTTTTACATAATCTTTAATGATGTTGATCAGGAAATTCTTTCACTGGTAGAATTACTTCTCCATTCTCCAGAATTGTATCATCTGGGAATATTCTGGGCTTCTTTTCAATGGTGCCATATGGTTTTTTTAGATACATCATACTTCTTGGTGCTCTATATGTTCAGAGAAACTTCTCTAGTAACAAACTATAGAAATGATGATTTTTTATTTTTTAAACAGTAGAGACAGGGTCTCCCCATGTTGCCCAGGCTGCTCTCGAACTCCTGGGCTCAAGCAATCCTCCTGCCTCAGCTTCCCAAAGTGCTGGGATTGTAGCTGTGAGCCACCACACCTGGTGATTTTTAGGATTTTAAAAGAACACATTGAAAAATTAGCTCTGTATCTGTGAAATGAGTTACAAACAATTGGCCGAGTATTTTGGTCGGTTTTTTGTTTTTAATCTGTAGCAGGGGATAGGTTTGGCTGAGCAGAAAGGCCATAGGAAACTGCTTCACTAAACTTCGCTCACTCAGAACCCTCAGACTTTCAAAGAGCCAGGAAATCGGTATAAAATTTTTGAGATAACATTAACTAAGCTTTTTGCAGTTTTTCCTAGGACCAGATTAAACAGAAGTTTTCCTTTACAGTATTCATTATGGTTGGTATCTCCAGAGTTCATCCTTTTTTTGTGGTACTGGGAAAAGTTGCAACATTTACCTTTGCAGGGACATGGATGGAGCTGGAAGCCATTATCTTTAGCAAACTAACACAGAGCAGAAATCCAAATACCACATATCCTCACTTATAAGTGGGAGCTAAGTGATGAGAACACATGGACACATAGAAGGGAACAACACACACTGGGGCCTATTGGAAAGTGGAGGGTTGGCCGGGCCCGGTGGCTCACGCCTGTAATCTCAGCACTTTGGGAGGCTGAGGCGGGTGGATCATGAGGTCAGGAGATCGAGACCATCCTGGCTAACACGGTGAAACCCCGTCTCTACTAAAAATACAAAAAAAATTAGTCGGGCCTGGTGGCGGGCGCCTGTAGTCCCAGCTACTCAGAAGGCTGAGGCAGGAGAATGGCGTGAACCTGGGAGGTGGAGCTTGCAGTGAGCCGAGATCGTGCCACTGCACTCCAGCCTGGGTGACAGAGTGAGACTCCGTCTCAAAAAAAAAAAAGAAAAAGTGGAGGGTGGGAGGAGGGAGAGGATCAGGAAAAATAACTAGTGGGTACTAGGTCAAATACCTGGCTGATGAAATAACATGTACAACAAACCCCTGTGACCCAAGTTTCCCTATGTAACAAACCTGCACATGTACCCCTGAACTTAAAAGTTAAAAAAAAAAAGTATGACATTTAAACTATTATCTTTGGGGGATTAATATGTGCCTGGGAGATTGACCCTTGTCTGTTTTACAGGGCGAAAGATTGTCTGCTGGATATTCTCCATCATATGACAAGGACAAGAGTGTTCTGGCTTTCAGAGGAATCCCTGTATGTATCACCCACAACTTGGTACCTTCTGCCAGGGCTTTTGTTGTGTGTTACTGTGTGGTGCCAGAACTGTGCTAGACACTGGGGACACAAGGGTGGCATAGACCTTAGCTTCCAAGAGCTCACACTTGAGGGGAGTGAGGGGAGGGTGTATGGAACACAAACATACAAAACAACTTCTATTTAATAAGATAATTGCCATAATGAAGCAGACTATAAAACGCAGAGAGAATACCAAAGGCACACCACAGTCTGAAATGAGTGTATGAATTTTTGTTTATTTACATTCAAGGTGGGCATACACTTGTCCCCAACATCACCCAAGTTCCACATCATAGTTGAAGTTTTCCAGGTGCCTCAATTTAAAATGGACTTCAAGGCCAGTAAGTGGCTCATGCCTGTAATCCCAGCACTTTGGGAGGCTGAGGCAGGCGGATCACTTGAGGTCAGGAGTTCAAGACCAGCCTGGCCAACACAGTGAAACTCCATCTGTACTAAAAATACAAAACTAGCTGGGTGTGGTGATGCACACCTGTAGTCTCAGCTACTTGGGAGGCTGAAGTAGGAGGATCACTTGAGCCCAGGAGGTGGAGGTTGCAGTGAGCCAAGATCAGGCCACTGCACTCCAGCCTGGGCAACAGAGTGAGACTCCATCTCAAAAAATAAATAAATAAAAAGTAAAAGAAAATAAAACTGACTTCAGTCAACCCATCAGGGCACACTAGGTCCTTTTGGCCTCCAGTGTCAAGGACATTCAGTACAGTGGGTGGGAAGCGTTTGTGTATATGCGGGTATGTGGATTCTATCCTCAAGCTGAAGGTCAGCTGCCTCTACAGATCTCAGAGTTGAAGAACCATGGCATTCTCCAGGCTCTGACCACAGAAGCTAATGAATGGGAGCCACGTGGTAAGGTTCCCTTCAGGGCCCTTGGAGTCTGGGTGGGACCCAAGTCAGACCTTCCCATGCATCTGCTGTTCATCATTTGAATTTCTCTCACTCCTTGTCTTTCAGAATTTTGTAGATGTCTCATTCCTTGGGGAAAAATAGAATCAACACTGAATTAGGAATCAAAAGACCAGAGTTCTGATCTTCCTCTGCTAGTGGTTTACTGTGTGCCTCTGGGCAAGCCATATGATCTCTAATATTAGTACCTCCCTTATCCTCAAAGGGATATTATGAAAATGAGACACAATATAGGAAAAGCCTTTGAAAAGTTATTCTACTTCATCTGCTTTGCAAGGCGCTTCCCCATACTATATTTAAAGTTCACTCTACTTGCCAAGTGATTACGGAGAAAGGTACACTCCAGCCTGGCCAACATGGTGAAACCCCATTGTATTAGTCCGTTTTCATGCTGTTGATAAAGGCATACCCAAGACTGGGAAGAAAAAGAGGTTTAATGGACATACATTTCCACATACCTGGGTAGGCCTCACAAACATGGTGGAAGGCAAGGAGGAGCAAGTCACATCTCACATGGATGGTGGCAGGCAAAGAGAGAGCTTGTGCAGGGAAACTCCTGTTTTTAAAACCATCAGATCTTGTGAGACTTATTCACTATTATGAGAACAGCACAGCAGAGACTGGCCCCCATGATTCAATTATGTCCCACTAGGTCCCTCCCACAGCACATGGGAATTATGGGACTTACAAGATGAGATTTAGGCAGGGACACAGAGCCAAACCACATCACCGTCTCTACTAAAAATATTTTAAAAATTAGCCAGGTGTAGTGGTGTGTGCCTGTAATTCCAGCTACTCTGGAGGCTGAGGCACAAGAATTGCATGAACCCAGGAGGTGGAGGTTGCAGTGAACTGAGATTGTACCACTGCACCCATACGTGGCCACTAGAAATATGAACTTTTTTAAAAATACTCTTTTTTTTTTTTTTTTGTTAGGGACAGGGCCTTGCTTTGTCCCCCAGGCTGGAGTGCAGTGGTGCAATCATAGAATTTGTGGGTTCAAGCAGTCTTCCCACCTCAGCCTCCTGAGTAATTGTGTACCACCAGGCATAGCTAATTTTTTTTTTTAAGAGACAGGTTCACCGGGCACAGTGGCTCACGCCTGTAACCCCAGCACTTTGGGAGGCTGAAGCAGGCAAATCACGAGGTCAGGAGTTCAAGAGCAGCCTGACCAACATGGTTAAACCCCGTCTCTACTAAAAATACAAAAATTAGCTGGGCATGGTGGTGCACGCCTGTAATCCCAGCTACTCAGCAGGCTGAGGCAGGTGAATCACTTGAACCTGGGAGGCAGAGGTTGCAGTGAGCCGAGATCATGCCACTGTACTGCACCCTGGCAGCAAAGCAAGACTCCATCTCAAAAAAAAAAAAAAAAAAAAGAGACAGGTTCTTGCTGTGTTGCTCAGGCTGATCCTCACCTTATCCTCCTGAGTATCTGGGAATATAAGCGTGAGCTTCTATGTGTAGCTAAAAAATATTCTAATATAGGAACATCATTTGGACATCTGTGAAGTTTCTTTTAATGGAATTTTATCTTTATGGTGACAAACCCAGCATTAATACATTAATAATTTTTACTTTAAATACATACATATATATATTATATATATATATTTTTTTTTTCTTTCCAGAGACAGGGTCTCACTCTGTTGTCCAGGCTGAAGTGTAGTAATGTGATTGTAGCTCACTCCAGCCTTGAACTCCTGGGCTCCAGCTGGGACTACAGGTGTGCACTACCATGCCTAGCTAATTTTTAAAAAATTTTAGGTGGAGACGGTCTCATTATGTTGCCCAGGCTGGTCTCAAACTCCTGGCTCAAATGATCCTCCAACTTTGGCCTCTCAAAGTGCTGGGATTACAGGCATAGTGGCATGTGCCTATATCTCTGGCTAACTTTAAAAAAAAAAAAAAGTAAAAAATAAATGTAGGCTGGGCACGGTAGCCCACGCCTGTAATCCCAGCACTTTGGGAAGCTGAGGCGGGCAGATCACAAGGTCAGGAGTTCTCTACCAAAAATACAAAAATTAGCCAGGAGAATCGCTTGAACCCGGGAGGCAGAGGTTGTAGTGAACCGAGATCGCACCACTGCACTCCAGCCTGGGCGACAGAGCGAGACTTCTTCTCAAAAATATATATATATATAATAAATAAAAATAAATGTAAAAAAGAATTAATAAATAAGCTGACTCAATTGGCAGTGCTCTTGACTATATGAGTAAGTGGAAGAGAGCTGAAATAAAGGAGACAATTATAAAAAGGAAAAAAGATAACCTAATTAATGTGAGCTGTGTTAATTATCCTGACTATTTGTCCTTTGCCCCCGTGTTCTTCTGTTGGTCAGGGGAAAACAGTATTTCTGTCACACGTAGGAGGCATCTCCCTCGTTCCAAGAGAAAAGGAGAAGCTCTTACGTGGTTTGGGCATTTGTGTTGCGTTTTTAAGCACCAGCTTGCTATTGCTGGTGGAAACCTTGAACTTTTGTTGACTAACCTGTTTTGACAGCATATTCCCACCCCCTTGCCACTGTGGTTCCTGCTCCTGGCTCACAGACTTTGATCAAGCTGTTTGTAGGCGAGGGTGTATGGGGTTGGGGAGGGATTGGTTAAGTTGCTGGTAGATGAGGCTCTGACAGGTGAAGAATCAATAAATCAATAAAGCTGCATGAAGGTAAGAGGGTGAAGGATCCTGTTCAGCTTCATAATAAGCATTGCATCCTGCTGTTCTACTCTTCCCCTAGTCCCTTTTTTTTTGAAACAGAGTCTCACTCTTGGCGCCCAGGCTAGAGTGCAATGGCACAATCTTGGTTCACTGCAACCTCCACCTCCCGAGTTCAAGTGATTCTCCTGCCTCAGCCTCCCAAGTAGCTGGGATTACAGGCATCTGCCACATACCCAGCTAATTTTTTTTTTGTATTTTTAGTAGAGACAGGGTTTCACCATGTTGGCCAGGCTGGTCTCAAACTCCTGACCTCAGGTGATCCACCCACCTCAGCGTCCCATAGTGCTGAGATTATAGGCGTGAGCCACCGCACCCGGCCTACTCTTCCCTTTTTGTTCAGCCACTTTGTCCCTCCTTTTTAGCTCCTATGCTGAAAGTAAGTTTTATTTTCTTGATCCTCCAAGGTTGAATATTCTCTTAAAGCTGTCTTAGAAACTCCAAGGCTCAGTGTCTGCTACTCCGGACTGGAGCAGGTGAGATGGAATTTCCTAAAGGTCCAGATATTTAGGACCCTGGACCCATCTCACCCGCTGCCTCTGTCCATTGCCCTGCTGGACCTGAGCCCACACCTATGTTGATAATAATAACTTACATTTGGGCCACGTGCTCTCCTAGGAAGTAGAATTACCCCATCCTCACAACAGCCCCATGAGGGGTTACAGATGATAAGTAACTTGCCTGAAGACATACAGCTAGTAAGAGGCAGAGATGAAGCATTCACAAGTAGTTTGGCTCTCAAGTGTGCCTTCAGTAACTATCCTCTACTGCTTCCCAGCCGCTTTCTCTTCCTTATTATCCATTAGTGTCTGGTAGCATTTCATTTAATCTGCAGGTATATTCTCCCAACAGTTTATTGTCATGTGATGTCCTCAGCCAAGATTGTGAGGCAGAGAGGAGCTGTCCCAACCTACTATTACCACTGAGGCTGCAGAGATCATATTTTTGGTATTAAACTGGAGTCTCCCCATCCTTCACATTGTTGATGTCCTCTGTAGCAAACTGGAAAAGTCAGTGACAGAAGATGCCGCTAGCAGTTTGAGCCAGAGAATGACAGCTCTGGTTTGGAGAAAAGGGCTGGATGGTGGCTCTAGAAAGCCCATCCTTCTGCTCTTTTTTTTTTCTCCCCCTTATATTGTGCTTTCATTCATTCATTCATTCATCAAACATTTGTTGAGCACCTATTATGTGCCAAGCTCTGTGCTAGCCTCTGGAAAACCTGCCCTCATGTAGCTCACTGTGGAGTAGGAGAAACAATGACTACACTGTGATAAGCACGGGTTGTCAGGGTCTCACAGAGCAGTGGCCCCTCATCCAGACCGATGAGGTCAAAGAAGGCATCCAGGCGAGGATGGTGTCAGAGCTAACTGAAGAATGAGAGGGAGCTGCACCAGCAGGGGTTGGAACTGAAGGTGGCAGTGCCTGGAGTCTTGATTCCAGCAGAGGGAGAGCAGTCTGTGAAAAGGCACCAAGGGTGGGAGAGGGCAGAGCACATGGAGGAACTTCAGGTAGTTCTGGATGGCCCTGGGGCAAAGCTAGAGAGGTAAGAAGAATCTACAAATGTTCCTCGAGTTACATGAACTTCCATCCCAATAAACCCATTGGAAATGAAAAATTTAAGTCAGAAGTGCATTTAAGGCTGGTCCGAGTAGAATGATTTTTACAACGAATTGATCACAACCAGTTACAGATGTCTTTGTTCCTTCTCCACTCCCACTGCTTCACCTGACTAGCCTTTAAAAAAACAAAAAATTTAAAAACAAAAAGAAAAGAAAAATGCATTTAATACCCTGATAAATCCATCAAAAAGTCAAACAATTGTTAAGTGGAACTGTCATGAGTTGGGGAACCATCTGTAGATTGTGAAGTTATGTGGATACTGTGCTGTAGAGTACGGGTTTTATCTTGAGGACTGTGGAGAATCCCTGGAGGGTTTTGAGCAGTGATGTCCGATCTTACTTTTCTTTTCTTTTTTTTTTTTTTTGAGGCGGAGTCTCGCTCTGTTGCCCAGGCTGGAGTGCAGTGACATGATCTCTGCTCACTGCAACTCCGCCTCCCGCGTTCACGCATTCTCCTGCCTCAGCCTCCAGAGTAGCTGGGACTACAGGCGCCTGCCACCACGCCCAGCTAATTTTTTGTATTTTTAGTAGAGACGGGGTTTCACTGTGTTAGCCAGGATGGTCTTGATCTCCTGATCTCGTGATCCGCCTGCCTCGGCCTCCCAAAGTGCTGGGATTACAAGCATGAGCCACTGCGCCTGGCCAATCTTACTTTTCAAAAGCTCACTCTAGCAAACCTGCGAGGAGAGGATCAGAGGGTGTTAAGATCCAAGGCAGCCAGATGTGGTAGTGCGTGCCTGTAGTTCCAGGTACTCAGGAGGCTGAGGCAGGAGGATTGCTTGAGTCCAGGAATTCTGGGCTGTAGTGTGCCATGCCGATCATGTGGCCCCACTAAGTTCAGCCTCAATATGGGGACCACCTGGGAGTGGGGGACCACCAGGTGGCCTAAGGAAGGGAAAACTGGCCCAGGTCAGAAATGGAGCAGTTCAAAAATCCTGTGCTGATCAATAGTGGGATCATGCCTGTGAATAGCCACTGCACTCCAGCCTGGGCAACACAGTGACACCCCATCTCTTAAAAAAAAAATAGGCCCAAGGCAGGCAGACAAGGCTGGGGTCTTCAGTAGAGGCCCAGACATACCTAGATCTCAGAGGGTCTCCTTTTCTCCTACTATTGCAGTTGTGAGTACAGAGGTGGTCAGAGCCCAAGAAGAATGGGAAGCTGTGGACACCATCCAGCCAGAGACAGGTAACTGTACAAATGCTGCTGTCTCCCCATAGCCCCTCTGCCAGCAAAGGCACCATCCACACATGTGGCAAATGTTTCTGTGAGTCTGGGACTAGGAGATAGAATTCCTGAGAGTGCTCATTTTAACTATATAACATAGATTACAGTATCTTTTTCAAATCCTAAGATGATGACATCCTACCTCTGGAGGAAACCAGAGTGAAGGCCATGGAGAAAGGGCTGCCATCCCTGTCCATCTTTCACCCAGCCATGAGAGAAGACAGGGTTGACCTTGGTTAGGGCAGCTTCTACAGAGTGGCAAGGCTGGGCAGGAGGATGGAGACGGGCCCCTGTGTAAGGCTGCTCAGGTTGTTTACTGCACAAGGAAGTCCCTGGGGATGGGAGCTGAAGCAATCTGCTGGAAGGCTCTGAAGGCTGAGTAAAAATTGTCTCCTGTTTCTTTCTAAGAGGTTGGATGAAGCGATAGAACTAGGACCTATATCTAGCCTGAGCCTCTCTTCAGCTCCTGGGGCCCAGTGAATAGTATTAGCCATCGCCTATATTGCTAACTGATCAGTTAATTCCCTATTGGCTATAACAGAGGTGTATGGTTGGGGGTTCCTATACAAGGTGTAAGAAGGGAAAAGTGGAAATTAGGAAAGGCCCTTAAAGAAACTGGTTGCATGCTCTTATGTGGGTACCCAACCCAGGCAGTGACTTGCCCCCTCGTAGATGAGAGCATTTAGGGATCACCTGGCGGGGTAGATCCGCCCCATACCCACCACAGAGGCTGACCTAGCAAGACTGAATAGCCTCGTCCAAAAAAAGAGTCCTCTTCGCCGACAATGCCAGCCTCTTGAAAGAAGATTGGTTGTAGCTGTAGGTGTCTGATGTTCAACTGGAAGCCAGTGCTTGGCTTGGAAGTGACAAGTAGGAGGGCCTCAGTAAATGTTTGTTGACAGAATGACTCCTATAAATCCTGGCATGTCTTCCATTTTGCCACAGGGAGCCAAGCTAGCTCAGAGCAGCCTGGGCAGCTAATCTCCTTCAGTGAGGCCCTGCAGCACTTCCAGACTGTGGACCTTTCCTCCTTCAAGGTATGATGGTAGCAGGGTTTGGAGTCTCAAGCAAAGTGCCTTTTCCCTAGGAGCCAAGCCTCTATCCCACCAGGACAGGGCATTGGGCAAGCAAATCTCCCCTAAGATCTTGGTGCCCAGGATCACGGGTGGCCTAGGACCCATGCTTCATTTGGGGCCTTGATAGCTTTTGTGGGACTATGCCCTTACAGCTCCTGTGGCCCTGTCATTCAGGGGCCTGTATAGCTGTTTATCTACTCTTCCCTTTTAGGGATGGGGACATCTAGAGTCAAGTACTAGGTAGATCCTTGCAGAGGCAAGGCAAACTGTTCAGGGAGCTGAGTGATTCATGGCCAGTGGAGGAAAACCTTCCATTCCCTCAAGGAACCAGAAGCTATTTAGGAATTTAAGAAAGATATAAGCTGGAAAAAGAAGGAATATTTGGGGGAATAAACGCTAGGGGTGGGCTGGGTGCTGGGCATAGTGGCTCACACATGTAATACCAGCACTTTCGGAGGAGGCTGAGGTGAGGGGTCACTTGAACCCAGGAGTTCAAGGCTGCAGTAAGCTATGATCACACCTGGGCAACAGAGTGAAACCCTGTCTCCATAAAAAAAAAAAAAAAAGCTGGGGAGCTTTCTGGGCCATATTGAGTAACAATACGTTCAGAGAAATGTGATTTCAGGTCTTCTACCTAAAACCTGGCTCAGGGGAGAGAGGCTAAAAAGATAGGAACCAAGTTGTTTTATAGGACCCAGAGAGCCAAAAGCTACCGAAATCAGAATATTCTAAGGCTTGCAGTAGTGACCCTGAGCCATGAGAAGCCAACATGACCTCACTTGGGAAGTGCTGGTTGTGACCAAAAGATTCCAGCTACCCCTCAGAGTCATCTAACTCCAGTGGGTCCCCACCTCCTGGGAAACCTGTCCTGGCATTTGTCTGACTGCCTGGGGGAGCTGGGCATGTGTAACCCCTGTGGGAGTCAGTGGAATACCTAGTTCTGGAAAAGCCCAGAGGACTAAATGCAAATAATGGCTGATAATACCTACGCTTGGGGATGTCTTTCACCTTGCAAAAAATCTGGGAGCTGGAAGAGCCTGGCTCTAGAGACTCAACAGGTGCCTCGAAGCTTCTGCCTCCTTCCCCTGGCCCAAAGACCAGCCAGATAGCTGGGGGAATTACTTTCTGCAAGCACTGCCTCTGGTCTGAGCCTGATGGGAAGTTGATTAAGGGAAATGAACCAGCATTCTGCCCATTGCCTGCAACTTCTTCCCCAGAAAAGAATCCAGCCAACTATTCGAAGGACTGGGCTCGCTGCCCTCCGACACTACCTCTTCGGGCCTCCAAAGCTCCACCAGCGCCTTCGGGAAGAAAGGGACTTGGTCCTGACCATTGCTCAGTGTGAGTGCAATGCGAGCCCACAGGGCAGTTGCTGCATCTGTGGTTGGGCAAGACCGTGTGTGCTGACCCTGTGAGGCTAAGCCAGGAATATTGCATGTACCATGGTTGGCGGGTGAGAGTGGGAGCTAAGAACTGGATATCTCACAGTCCAGATCTCACATTCTCTGAGAAGCACCCGGTTCTCCCATGAGGGGCAATCTGGCAGAGAGTGTGGGTGTGTTTTGGGGCAGGTGGCCTGGATAGCCAAGACCCAGTGCATGGCCGAGTCCTCCAGACCATCTATAAGAAGCTGACCGGCTCCAAGTTTGACTGTGCCCTTCATGGAAACCACTGGGAGGACCTGGGCTTTCAGGGTAAGAGGGAGGAGTAGCTCATCTTCTTTTTCATGCCTCTGATTCCAGGACTAGAGTGAGAGGCCAGGTCGTTCTCTTCCAGCGCTATGAGGGGGAAGATCTTGGGGGAGTATTCCAGGAAGAGGGTGCAGCAAATGCAAAAGCCCTGAGGGGGCGCCTGCTAGTTCTGCTTGAAAAATAGCAAGAGTAGGTCGGGCATGGTGGCTCACGCCTGTAATCCCAGCACTTTGGGAGGCTGAAGAGGGCGGATTACTTGAGGTCCTGAGTTCGAGACCAGCCTGGCCAACATGATGAAATCCCATCTCTACTAAAAATACAAATATTAGGGCGGGGTGCGGTGGCTCGTGCCTGTAATCCCAGCACTTTGGGAGGCTGAGGTAGGTGGATCACGAGGTCAAGAGTTCAAGACCAGGCTGGCCAACATGGTGTAAGCCCGTCTCTACTAAAAATAGAAAATTTAGCCAGGCCTGGTGGTAGGCGCCTGTAATCCCAGCTACTCGGGAGGCTGAGGCAGGAGAATTGCTTGAACCTGGGAGGTGGAGGTTGCAGTGAGCCGAGATTGCGCCACGGCACTCAAGCCTTGGCGACAGAGCAAGACTCTGTCTCGGAAAAAAAATAAAAAATAAAAATTAGCCAGGCATGGTGGCACGTGCCTGTAATCTCAGCTACTCAGGAGGCTGAGGCAGGAAAATCACTTGAACCCGGAGGTAGAGGTTGCGGTGAACAGAGATCGCACTACTGCACTCCAGCCTAGGTGACAAAGGGAGACTGTCTCAGAAAAGAAAAATAGCCAGAGTGTGGCTGAGGTGGAGATGAAAGTGACAGGAGGAAAGATCACTTGGTGGTCTTTTAGGCTGTTGTAAACATTTACTGTAAGTGATATGGAAAACACTGGAGTGATGTGACAGAATCTGGCATTTTTGGGTTTTTTTCCTCTCTAAAAAATATTTATGAAAATTTTATCATATATTATTTTACATTCTGAGTGAAACAGAATCATTTCACCAGTTTTTGGATTGTACTATTTTTTTTCAAAACCATATCAAATTGGCTGGGCATGGTGGCTCACACCTATAATCCCAGCACTTTGGGAGGCCAAGGCAGGTGGATCACCTGAGGTCAGCAGTTCAAGACCAGCCTGGCCAACATGGCAAAACCCCAATTCTACTAAAAATACAAAAATTAGTCGGGTGTGGTGGCACGTGCCTGTAGTCCCAGCTACGTGGGAGGCTGAGGCAGGAGAATCGCTTGAAACCGGGAGGATGAGGTTGCAGTGAGCCAGGATTGCGCCACTGCACTCCAGCCTGGGTGACAGAGTGAGACTCTATCTCAAAAAAAAAAAAAAAATAGACAAAACCATATCAAATTATATTTGTATAGAATAGGAAAATAACTTTGAAAGGAAACTTTAAGGCCGGGTGCTGTGGCTCACTCCTGTAATCCCAGCACATTGGGAGGCCGAGGCAGGCAGATGACTTGAGGTCAACAGTCTGAGACCAGCCTGGCCCACATGGCGAAACCCCATCTCTACTAAAAATATATAAATTAGCCAGGCATGGGGGTGTGCACCTGTAATCCCAGCTACTCAGGAGGCTGAGGCAGGAGAATCGCTTGAACCCAGGAGGCGGAGGATGAACCCAAGATTGCACCACTGCACTCCAGCCTGAGTGACACAACAAGACTCTGTCTCAAAAAATTTTAAAAAAAAGATAAAAGGAAACTTTATGTACCCCTAATTAACTGGTGGTCTGTTGGTATGGCAACATGGTTAAGTCCCTGTTCCCTCTCTCATCTATCATGTAATTGTCTTAAATGTATCCTCTCTATATATTCAGAATCGCACCAGTAATGTTAAGATTTTTGTTTCAATCAACAAACATAATTTTTTTGAGGAGGGGTTCTCAACGAAGAACCAGAAAACCTGCTAGACAAATTGTAGAAGAGCTGTGACACTGCAATAAACGTAATTTCTAAATCTCTGGAGAAAAAGGAAAATCTGGGCCAGGCACGGTGGCTCACACCTGCAATCCCAGCACTTTGGGAGGCCACGGCGGGAGGATCACGAGGTCAGGAGTTCAAGACCAGCCTGGCCAAAATAGTGAAACCCTGTCTGTACTAAAAATACAAAAATTAGCCAGGCATGGTGGCGCGTGCCTGTAGTCCCAGCTACGTGGGAGGCTGAGGCAGGAGAATTGCTTGAACCCAGGACGTGGAGGTTGCAGTGAGCCGAGATCTCGCCACTGCGCTCCAGCTTGGGCAACAGAGTAAGACTTCGTCTCAGAAAAAAAAAAAAAAAGATAAGAAAAAGGAAAATCTATTGTATTTACTCTTTCCATTGTTTGTTCTTCCTTCCTAACCCTCTTTTTTTTTTTTTTTTTTTCTATTTCAAGGACTTCCTTTAGTTATTCTCTTAGGATAGGTCTGCTGGCTATAAATTGTCTTTGTTTTCCTTCATCTGAGAATGTCTCAATTTCCCCTTCACTTCTGAATTCTCTCGATATAAAATTCCAGGTCGACAGTTCTTTTTTTTCAGCACTTGAAAATGTGCTACTTCCTTCTGGCCTGCATAGTTTCTGATGAGAAATCCACTGTCATTTGAATGATCTCTCCCTTATAAGTAAGGAGTTCATATTCTCTTTCTGCTTTCAAAATATTTTTTGTGCCAGGCATGGTGGCTCACACCTGTAATCCCAGCACTTTGGGAGGCCAAGGCAGGAGGATTGCTTGAGACAAGGAGTTCAAGATCAGCCTGGGCAACATTATGAGAACCTATCTCTACAAAAAATAATTTTTTTTTTCTTGAGATGGAGTCTCACTCTATTGCCCAGGCTGGAGTGCAGTGGCATGATCTCAGCTCGCTGCAACCTCCACCTCCTGGGTTCAAGCAATTCTCCTGCCTCAGCCTTCTAAGTAGCTGGGACTACAGGCCTGTGCCACCACACCCAGCTATTTTTTGTATTTTTAGCAGAGATGGGGTTTTACCATGTTGGTCAGGCTGGTCTTGAACTCCTGACCTCAAATGATCCACCTGCATGAGCCTCCCAAAGTGCTGGGATTACAGGCATAAGCCACCGTGCCTGGCCAAAAAAAAAAACTTTTGTTTAGTAGCCAGGTGTGGTGGCGCATGCTTATAGTCCCAGCTACTGGGGAGGCTGAGGCAGAAGGACTGCTTGAGCCCAAGAAGTCGAAGCTGCAGTGAGCTGTGATAGCACCGTTACATGCCAGCCTGGGTGACAAAGTTAGACTCTGTCTCAAAAGAAAGATCTTTGCTGGCCGGGCGCGGTGGCTCATGCGTGTAATCCCAGCATTTTGGGAGGCCAAAGCAGGTGGACTACGAGGTCAGGAGTTTGAGTCTAGCCCGGCCAATATGGTGAAACCCCATCTCTACTAAAAAAATACAAAAATTAGCCAGGCATGGTGGCATGTGCCTATAGTCGCAGCTGCTTGGTGTGGAGGCGGAGGTTGCAGTGAGCCAAGATCATGCCACGGCACTCCAGCCTGGGCGACAGAGCGAGATTCCATCTCAAAAAAAAAAAAAAAATCTTTGCTTTGTCTTTGGTTTTCAGGAATTTGACTGTGATGTGTCATTGTATGGATTTATTTGGGCCTCTCCTGTTTGAGGTTAGCTCAGTGTCTTGAGTCTGTAGGTTTGTGTCTTTTGCCACATTTGGTCAATTTTCAGCTGTGATTCCTTTGAATACTTTCTTCAGCTCCACACTTTGTCCTCTCTTGTGGGATTCCAATGATACAAATGCTGTCTTTGTTCATTTTTTAAAATCTTTGTTATAGCCTCAGATCTCCAAGGCTCTGTTCATTTTGGTTTTTGTTTTGCTGTCCCTCTGTTGTTCATATTCTGTTATTCTATTGTTACTGTCCCATATTCAAGTTCACTGATTCTGTTGTCTCCGTTCTCCTGTTGACCCCATCCAGAGAGTTTTTAGTTCTAGTTCTTCTATTTTTCAGTTCTAAAGTTTCCATTTGGTTTGTCTTTATATCTGCTGTTTCTTTACTGAAACTTTCTATTTTTTCATTTTTTCAAAGTGTATTTGTTCATAATTGCTTACCAAAGGCATTTTATGGTAGATCCTATAGTCACTTTCTATCATTGCTGTAACAAATTACCACAAACCTAGTGGCTTAAAACAACACAAATTATTGTCTTATAGTTTTCTAGTTCAGAAGTCTGACTCAGGTCTCACTGAGAACCTGTGGTCAAGATCAAGGTGTTGGCAGCACAGTGTTCTTTTTGGAGGCTCTGGAAGAGAATCCATTTCCTTGCCTTTTGCAGCTTCTAGAGGCCACCTCCATTCTTCCATCTTCAAAGCCAGAAACAGCATCTCTCTGAGCCCGATTCCTCACATCTCTTTCTCTGGCTCTGGGCTTCCGCCTTTCTTTTCCACTTTTAAGGACCCTTCTGATGACATTGGGCCCACCCAGACAGTCCAGGATCATCTCCCTCTCTGCTGATCAGCAACCTTAATTCTACCTGCAGTCTTAATCCCCTTTGCCATGTTACATAACAGTCATAGCTTCTGGGGACATGGTCATCGTGGGGCGGGGGGATTATTTTGCCTACCATGGCTGCTTTAAATTCCTTGTCAAATAATTCCAACAACTGTGTCATCTCTGTTGGTGTCTGTTGATCATCTTTTCTCATTCGAATTGAGAATTACCTAGTTCTTGGTGTAACAAGTGATTTTTTATTGTATCTTAGACATTTTGGGTAGTCTGTATGAGACTCTGGATCTTACTTAAATCTTCTACTTTAGCAGGCCTCCCCTGTTACTGTGCCAGCAGGGGAAGGAGGGACGTCACCTTGTTACTGCCAGGTGGGGGTGGAAGTCCGGGTATCCCACTTGGCTTGCAGTAATACCAAGTTCAAGACCAGCCTGGCCAACATGGCTGGTGGGGCCAGGGGTGCCTCGTTACTCTTCCTATGTGGCTTCCACATTGCAGAGGAGGCAAGGGGGCTCCTTACCACTGGGAAAGATAAAGTCCCAGCTCCCTGCCCGGCCTTCTCTGACGCTACCCTTGTGGAGCTAAGGGGTGCCTTGATACAGTCAGGCCAGGATGGAAGTCTAGTGTCCCTGCTCAGCCTTTTCTGGAGAAGAGTGGGGATGGGGCCACATTTTTCTCTGTGGTGTTTTGCTGCAGTAGGGTGGGTGTTGGCTAAAGCCTTCTGTCTTGTTACACTGCCTCTTTCCCCACCCTTTGGCTAGAGAGAGCAGCTTTCCTTGGGGCTTTTTGGTCTGCTCCCATTGGCATTTCTGGGTTGCTGTCTTCTCCAGCACCAGCTGGGATATATTAGGCAAAAAGAAACCCAGGAATTCACCAGAGAGTTATTTCTCAGCTCTCAAGATTCCTAGTAAGTCTGTCTTCCCTCCTTTCAGAGTCTTCTGTTTATTTTATATAGTAATGTCCAGGGCTTTTAGCTGTACTTAGTGGGAGGAATAGGCAGAAAGTGCATTATTCATCTTGTTCCAGAACTGTAAATTCAGCCTTTTTTGTAAAGGATTGCTTTGGTGGTTTTGTGTAGAAGTAACTATCAAGGGTCACAGGCAGCAGCAAGAAAACTGATGTGGGAGGCTGCCCCCAGGGCGCTGGGGTCCCCATTTGGTGCATAGCCCCTGCTTAGCTCATTAGAATGAGCCCCACAAGTGTGGCAGAAAGTGGACGTGTGCTGCTCATGCTCCGCTAGCCTGGGAAGAGGCCAGTGTCAGGGCAGCTTCCCACGGCAAGCCCTTGAAGCATTGCTCGCTGCCACACCCTGTTTCCTCACGGTCTCTGTTACAGGAGCGAATCCAGCCACAGACCTGAGAGGCGCAGGCTTCCTTGCCCTCCTGCATCTGCTCTACCTGGTGATGGACTCAAAGACCTTGCCGATGGCGCAGGAGATTTTCCGCCTGTCTCGTCACCACATCCAGGTGAGACTTTGGTGGGAAGCCAGAGGAAAGGAAAGGGCCGTGGAGCTAGGACCTGAGTGGCCGAGAGGGCTCCCAGGACAGCTGAGATAAACCAGGAATGGGCTTCCCCGTCAGTCTGACCTGCATTGAAATATGAGCTGTACCGCTCATTAGCTGTGTAGCTCAAGCAAGTTCCTCGACTCCTCAGAGCCTTGATTCCCTCATCTGCAGAATGGAAATCATAGTGTTGTTAGAAATGCTTGTTCTTTTGTGCTGTAAAGAAATAGCACTTGAACATAAATTTAATTTCTTCAGCAAGGCTATTTTTTTACTTTCTGCAGAAAGGGTACACTCACTAGCAGTTTTGCCACGAGAGTACACTGAATAAATGAGACAGGGTCATTTATAACTTGACCCATCTACTTTACTGCTGTGTCCGGTTTCTATTGGCTGGAATGGGACTTCACATTCGTATTTGTCTTGATTGGCTAGCAACTTAGAACTTTTTAAAAGAAGCAAAGGAAGAGGAGAACAAAGGAAGGAAGAAATAACTTGTGGAATGCTGAGAAAGGTAAAAACACCTTCAAATAAGGAAGAAGAATAGGCTATGACTTAATGCTTGCTTGGACTAGTATAAGCATGCCAGGGCAAATATTTAGGCTAAATTGTGGGAGCTAAGAACATAAAGTACAGTGACTTCTTCATTATGGCTAGCAGATATTTAAGAATGTTAGCAGAGGTCTTTGAATAAATTTTGCTTCTAAGAGAAGTTACTATTTATCTTAATTAGATGGGGAGGAAAGTCTTTGAAGAGGAACCTCTACTTTACTTTTTACAGTGTGACCCTGAAAATCTGAGGTCTCAGTTAATTTAGAAAGTTTATTTTGCCAAGGTTGAGAACACACGCCCGTGACACAGCCTCAGGAGGTCCTGATGATATGTGCCCAAGATAGTCAGAGCACAGCTTGGTTTTATACATTTTAGGGAGACATGAGACATCAATTAACATATGTAAGAATGAACATTCATTCAGTCCAGAAAGGCGGGACAACTAGAAGCAAAAGCGGGAGGACTCGAAGCAGGGAGGGGGCTTTCAGGTCATAGGTAGATAAGAGACAAATAATTACATTTGAATTTCTGCTTAGGGTCTCCAAAGGAGGCAATCAGATATGCATTTATCTCAGTGAGCAGAGGGGCAACTTTGAATAGAATGGGAGGCAGGTTTGCCCTAAGCAGTTCCTGGCTTGACATTTCCCTTTAGCTTAGTGATTTTGGGGGCCCAAGATATTTTCCTTTCATATTTTCCCCCTTTTCTTTTTTAAAATCTTTTGGAGAAAGCATTTTAGAAGAAAATGAATCTCTGGTCTTAGGTTTCATCTGATCTCTTATGGCTAGGATGGTTTATTCCTAGACGGATAGGTCCCGAGTTATTAGGAAAGTTCATTTTTAGAAGGTTGTGAAGTGTCATGTCCTATGAAGAGAAAATATGGGGAGGAAGCGAAAACAACAACAACAAACAAAAGAACAATCCTGGATGTCGATATAGGCCACATTCCTCTGAAGTCTATACATCAGTAGGCAGGTATGAAAGTGGCTTATGTATGTAAATAGGTTGCTGTTATTTTCTTCTGAAGTTGTCTGGCTTCAGTTGGCAGGGCTGTAAGAAAGCATGGCTTAATTTTCAGTGACTCCAAATTAGGAAAATGGAAAAAAAAAAGAGGAAAAGAAATTGAAAACATTATTTTGTTCTGTTTTGTTTTGTTTTTTTGGAGACGGAGTCTCGCTGCGTCCTGTTGCCCAGGCTGGAGTGCAGTGGCGCAATAGCACACTGCAGCCTTCGCCTCCCAGGTTCAAGTGATTCTCCTGCCTCAGCCTCCTGAGTAGCTGGGATTATAGGCACACGCCACCACGTCTGGCTAATTTTTGTATTTTTAGTAAAGACGGGGTTTCACCACGTTGGTCAGGCTGGTCTCGAGCTCCTGACCTCGTGACCTGCCCGCCTCAGCCTCCCAGAGTGCTGGGATTACAGGTATGAGCCACCGTGCCTGGCTGAAAACATTATTTTGAAGACTTGTAGCCAAGAAAAATTAGAATTCAGCCCAAACTGTAGAAAATTATTAAAATTGAAAAACATTAGGCAAGACTAGGATCTAATGACAGGTGTACTATAGTTTTTGAAACATAATTTTTCTTTCTCCAGTTTCCTGTTTTTACTAAAGACAAATCATGGTGGGACCGATTTGCTTTACAATACTTAGCCAGATTATTTGTATAAAGTACAGCAAGAATAATTATTTTTCACATAGGCTTTTTTTAAAAATTGGCTTTGATGGAACTTTGTTATATAGAAGGAATCTCAGGCAAGACTTTTTTTTAAAGCCAAGCCTTGCCATGGATTTGTACCATCAAATATCTATGAGTTGGGTGAATTTCCTCTCCTCTTGAGGTTCCAGGATAAACCTGGGGCTCCTGGGCCTGTCATAAAGTAACATTCTTTACTTAACACAAGTCAGAAACCCTGTTCAGGGACTGTGTACACAAAATATGAGGCCAGTTTCCCAAGGGCTTTATTGGCTTCATAAATCAAGTTTGAGTTCTTAAAGGAAATGACATGGTTCCAGTCAAAGCCTTGGTAAAATAATCAGTTTCTCCAGTTGTGTCCTATTAGCAGTGAAAACAGATTCTTATTGTATTTACCCAAATTACTGTATTGCCATAAATTAAGAATACTCACAAATAGTTTCCAAATTCTGGAGAACTCAGGTAGAGAGAAACAAATATGTTCCAAATTTTGGTCATAGTAGTATACTAAATTGTTAAAAGCTGTCAATAGCTCAAAAGAAAAGTTTGAAGACTCTGAAAAACAAAACAAAGGATCAGCAATGTTTTAAGCAAAAGGTCAAAAAAATTAGTTCAATCCATGCAGTTAATTCCTGTTCTGCTTTGATATTCATGAACATTTTAGCTCTCCATGAGTCTGAAAGTTTTTCCTCTATTCTGATGTCACAATCTCCAAAGTTATCAGAAACCTGCATTCAAGAGCCCCTGTTAGAGTTTTACAGATGATGATGATTATTTATTTATTTATTTTTAGACTACTCTTGCTCTGTCGCGCAGGATGAAGTGCAAGTGGTGCAATTTTGGCTCATGGCAACCTCCACCTCCCAGGTTCAAGCGATTCTACTGCCTTAGCCTCCAAGTAGCTGGGATTACAGGCACCTGCCACCACACCCAGTTAATTTTTGTATTATTAGTAGAGACAGGGTTTTTGCCACGTTGGCCAGGCTGGTCTTGAACTCCTGACCTCAAGTGATGTGCTCGCCTCAGTCTCCCAAAGTGCTGAGATTACAGGCATGAGCCACCATGCCCGGCCTTTTATAGCTGATTATAAAACCACCTTCTAAAGAGGACCAAACAACACAACAATTGTCTGTGGATGACAAAAAGTTTTAGGGAAGCCATTGTTGAAGACACAATTGACAAGGAAATTTGTTACCTCTGTGGCACAGAATAATTTAACATAACAATTATAATTATTACTGATAATGTACACTAAGTTATATCAGAATTTTAGGAGTTTCCCATAATTTTGGAACACATACCAATAACATATTTATACAAATACAGCCCAAAGAAAATCGTACACCATTTCATATTTGACAATGCTTCCTGTATAATTTTTATGCCAAATAAGCCAAATTATGTCATTTTTAGACTTTATGGAGCCTAATATCTTAAAGGATTTATCAGGTCAGAAAAAGACATAATTTATGATTTGATTTTGGAAAGTTTGTCAAATATCAAAGGTTTAAAACTTGATATCACAAAATAGGATCACAGGTCATTGTAAGATAAGTCATTCTTTTAACCAAAGCAATAACTCAAGGATTTCAAAAAGAAGGTGAAAATCTCCATTCCTTGAGAGCGGAGACTTGATTTTTCAATCAATAAGCCCTAATAAAAACAGCATGAAGCCAATTAAATTTATTTTTCAAAATTTTATAAACAATCTATAAAATTTTAATCTTGACCATAAGATATAACTTCCATAAGCCTTTTATAACCTTTATAACCTTTATTAAGGAGTTGGTTAATGCTTCAAGAAAATCTTGTTAATCTGACACAGGGGCTCATGTGCTGCTTTTGCATCAGCGTGCCTTTGACATTCATGATTAATTTATAAAGAAACTTAACCTATTTTATCTTTCAAAAATCAGCTCTTGCAATCTCATGCACCCACCTCTTCCACAATAGTCCCTGGGCCTTGAAGAGTTGAGTAGCTTTAATTTCTGGCCCCGTGTCTTAGGAATGCAGTTTATTCTGATTGGCATCTTCTACCAGGCCTGAAGATGAGGCTTTAATTGCTGTCAATGTTTAAGATTTGGGCTGGGCGCAGTGGCTCACACCTGTAATCCCAGCACTTTGGGAGGCCAAGGCAGGCAGATCGTGAGGTCAGGAGATCAAGACCATCCTGGCCAACACGGTGAAACCCCGTCTCTACTAAAAATACAAAAAATTAGCTGGGCGTGGTGGCGGGTGCCTGTAATCCCAGCTACTCGGGAGGCTGAGGCAGGAGAATGGCGTGAACCCAGGAGGTAGAGCTTGCAGCCAGCCGAGATCTTGCCACTGCACTCCAGCCTGGGTGACAAAGCAAGACTCCTTCTCAAAAAAAAAAAAAAAAAAAAGATTTGGCAGGACATAGGGCCGGGTGCAGCGGCTCACGAGTGTAATCCCAGCACTTTAGGAGGCCAAGGCGGGCGGATCACGAGGTCAGGAGGTCAAGACCATCCTGCCCAACATGGCGAAACCCCGTCTCTACTAAAAATACAAAAAATTAGCCGGGTGTGATGGGGGGTGCCTGTAGTCCCAGCTACTCAGGAGGCTGAGGCAGGAGAATGGCATGAACCTGGGAGGTGGAGCTTGTAGCGAGCCGAGATTGTGCCACTGCACTCCAGCCTGGGCAACAGAGCAAGATTCTGTCTCAAAAAAAAAAACATTTGGCAGGACACGGTGTTCCTTTTAGACCCAGGAGTTAAAGCCCTGTAACTCAATGTCACGAGGACTTTTTTCTTTTTTTTTTTTTTGAGACAGAGTCTCACTTTTGTCACACAGGCTGGAGTGCAGTGGCGCAATCTTGGCTCACTGCAACCTCCACCTCTCGAGTTCAAGTGATTCTTCTGCCTCAGCCTCCCGAGTAGCTGGGACTACAGGCGCGTGCCACCATGTCCATCTAATTTTTGTATTTTTAGTAGAGATAGGGTTTCACTATGTTGAACAGGCTGGTCTCGAACTCTGGACCTCAGGTGATCCACCCGCCTTGGCCTCCCAAAGTACTGGGATTACAGGCGTGAGCCACCGCGTCTGGCCAGCACTTTAAAAGCACATACAGAAAAATACACGATGTAATAACCTTAATTTAAAAACAAGACAATTCAGTTACTTATCTAGGGATGGGTCTCGGGCTGTAGACTCTACCATCCCAGAAGCAGGAAAAAACAAAAAACAAAAAAAACTCATCTTCCCTGTTAGAAGTGAGCTCAAACTCCATAAAGAAATTACCTGCCTTCCATTGTCATGGAAACAGGAAATCTTACCTTCCTTGTTAAAAGCAAGTAAAACTCCAAAAAAAAAAAAAGAGGAGTTGTACAACAAAATAAACTTTAGATCTTTTTTGTTTTTTTGTTTGTTTGTTTTGAGATGGAGTTTCACTCTGTCACCCAGGCTGGAGTGCAGTGGCGTAATCTTGGCTCACTGCAACCTCCACCTCCCAGGTTCAAGCAACTCTCCTGCCTCAGTCTTCTGAGTAGCTGGGGTTACAGGCGCCCACGACCACGCCTGGCTAACTTTTGTATTTTTAGTAGAAACAGGGTTTCACCATATCATATTGCTTGATCCTGGGAGGTCGAGGTTGCAGTGATCTGTGATTGTGTCACTGCATTCCAGCCTGGGTGACAGGGCGAGACTCTGTTTCAAAAAATAAAAATAAAATGGAGGGATTGCTACATTTTGCTACTTGAGAAAACCATAAAACCCAACCCCAGAGGGGCAGGTCCAGACAGAGACAGAGAAGCTACTGGTCTCAGGCTGGTCTTGAACTCCTTACCTCAGGTGATCCACCCGCCTTGGCCTCCCAAAGTGTTGGGATTATAGGTGTGAGCCACCACGCCCAGCCAAAGATCTTGAACAAATTTGGGGAGATCAGGGATTCTCTGGAGGGTGTACTCCCAGACCTCAGCAAATTGTTCTGTTGTTTTGAGCCATAAAGTTAGCTCATGCTGGTACCAAGCATGGATAGGAGATTTGTCAAAGGTCAGGGGT
This sequence comes from Pan paniscus, assembly GCF_029289425.2. Lineage (NCBI taxonomy): Eukaryota > Metazoa > Chordata > Mammalia > Primates > Hominidae > Pan > Pan paniscus. The sequence goes on along the minus strand of NC_073261.2, from coordinate 40,999,637 downwards.
ACCTCCACTCAGAATCCCTCTGTGGTTACCAAAATGTGAACCCTGAAAATCTGAGACAGGTCTCAGTTAATTTAGAAAGTTTGTTTTTCCAAGGTTGGGAATGCGCACCTGTGACACAGCCTCAGGAGGTGCTGATGACATGTGCCTAAGGTCATCAGAGCACAGCTTGGTTTTACAGTTTTAGGGAGATATGAGACATCAATTAACACATGTAAGATGAGCATTGATTCCTCCGGAAAGGTGGGAGGACTGGAAGCAAAAGTGGGATGACTGAAAGCAGGGAGGGGGTTTCCAGGTCATAGGTAGATAAGGGACAAATGGTTGTGTTCTTTGAGCATCTGATTAGCCTTTCCAAAGGAGGCAATCAGATATGCGTTTATCTCAGTGAGCAGAGGGGTAACTTTGAATAGAGTGGGAGGCAGGTTTGCCCTAAGCAGTTTCCAGCTTGACATTTCCCTTTAGCTTAGTGATTTGGGGAACCCAAGATATTTTGTTTTCACAATAGAAACTTCAGCTGGCTCATTGGGAAAATTGGAGACAATGTACAAAAGTAGCAAGCACAGCTGTGCTGTTGCTGTTTCAACTCTCTGCCCTCCCTGAGGAAATCCCTTGCACAGGGGTAGCATCTCTTGGCCCTGAAAGAGAAGAGTTAGCCTCCACGGGCCCAAGAGGAGGAGATGGATCTCCATGGGTTATGTGAGCCACAGACTTACCAACAGGCCAGAGGTGCTTCAGTAGCTCCTCTGTCTCTGTCTGGACCTGCCCTCTGGGGTTGGGTTTTATGGTTTTCTCAAGTAGCAAAAAGTAGCAATCCCTCCATTTTATTTTTATTTTTTGAAACAGTCTCACCCTGTCACCCAGGCTGGAATGCAGTGGCACAATCACAGCTCACTGCAACCTCTACCTCCCAGGCTCAAGCAATCCTCCCACCTCAGCCTCAGCTGGGACTGCAGGTGTGCCGTACCATGCCCAGCTAATTTTATTTTTTTAATAGTCTCTCCATTTTAGAAAACAAATTTGACCTGTTTCCTGCCATCTGTCTATCCCATATTCATGGGACCTAGGATTCATTCATTCACTGAATGAAGATTTTTTCAGCATCCCTTGGTGCTATTCTTCTTGGTACTTGGGATACATCAGTAAATAAAACAAAGATTCTTCCAGCAGAGATGACCATAAGCTCAATATATCAATACATTATAGAGTGCTCTAGAAGATAATAAGTACTAAGGAAAAATAAATAGGATAGAGTTGAGAGAATGTGGAGAGACAGTTACAGTATTTTTATAGGGTGGTCAGGGTAGCTGTCATGAGAGAGTGAGACTTAAACCAAACCTTGGAGGTGGGAATGTTAGCCAAGCTGATATCTGGGAGAAGAACATCCCAGGCAGAGGGATTAGCTAGAACTAAGGTCTCAAGAAAGGAGTGTGTCTAGCATAGGTAGTGAGTAGTAGGGAAGCCACCGGAGTGAAAAGAACACAGGAAGTTTCACTCATGTCTGTATGAAGAGACCACCAAACAGGCTTTGTGTGAGCAACAAGGCTGTTTATTTCACCTGGGTGCAGGCGGGCTGAGTCCGAAAAGAGTCAGCAAAGGGAGATAGGGGTGGGGCCATTTTATAGGATTTGGTTAGGTAGTGGAAAATTACAGTCAAAGGGGGTTGTTCTCTGGCTGGCAGGGGTGGGGGTCACAGTGCTTAGTTGGGGAGCTTTTGAGCCAGGATGAGCCAGGAGAAGGAATTTTACAAGGTAATGTCATCAGCTAAGGCAGGAACAGGCCATTTTCACTTCTTTTGTCATTCTTCAGTTACTTCAGGCCATCTGGATTTATACGTGCAGGTTTGGGCCCAGAGGCCTGACAGGAAGGGCAGTAGGAGAGGTGGTCATAGATGATGGGCCAGAGGGCGCAGGGCCTAGCAGGCCATGGAAAGGACTCTAGGTTTTACGCTAGGTAAAATGAGGAGGCGCTGCAGGGCTTTGAGCAGCAGAGTAACACAGTCCAACTTACTTTTTTTTTTTTAATGGATCCTACCAGCTGCTAAGTTAAGAATAATTTCCAGTGAGGGCTTTTGTAGTAAGTTAGAGATGATGCTGGTTTGTCAATCTCCCCTTCCAGCAGAGGAATGTGTGGGTAAGAGAGTCACAATGTTTCTGAACAAAGCCATAGCTCTTAAGTGGTGAAGCTGGGCCTAGAGCCCCTGTTTCCTGACAGCTGGCCTGGCGGTGGGCTCTGTACAGCATTGATTCCCAGCCAGCAGCACACCCTGAAAAGTCACATAGCAGTGGGAGTGCAGACGCTTAGACTCTCCCCATCAGAACCACTCAGTTGGAATCTTCAGGGTTGGGGCCAGGTCAGCAGCAGCCGCAGAAGATACTCTGGTCTTCCTGCTTCAGCAGACAGGTTTCTAAGCCCAAACGTGAGGCATGAGGATAAATGAAATTGTAAATGGAAGCACAAAAATGTCCAGGTCTGAGTTCCTCTGCTGTGTTTTAGTCAGTTTCAGTGCAGTATTTTAGCTCTAAACAATGCTTTTTAGGTCTGAGGGAACTGCTGAAGGAAAGGAGACATTTAGATCTGAAATCCAATTTTTTTACCATTTTTTGATAAGTAGGCTTTTTTTTTTTTTTGAGATGGAGTCTCGCTCTGTTGCCAGGCTAGAATGCATGGCACAATCTCAACTCACTGCAACCTCTGCCTCCCGAGTTCAAGCGATTCTTCTGCCTGAGCCTCCCAAGTAGCTGGGATTACAAGTGCCCACCACTACACCTAGCTAATTTTTGCGTTTTTAGGAGAGACAGCGTTTCACCATGTTGGTCAGGCTAGTCTTGAACTCCTGACCTCAAGTGATGTGCCCACCTCGGCCTCCAAAAATGCTGGGATTACAGGAGTGAGCCACCACGCCTGGCCAATAAGCGGGCTTTTTAAGAATGTTCCCGGGCTGGGTGTGGTGGCTCACGCCTATAATCCCAGCACTTTGGAAGGCCGAGACAAGCAGATCACCTGAGTTCGGGAGGTCAAGACCAGCCTGATCAACAGATCAACATGGAGAAACCTTGTCTCTACTAAAAATACAAAATTAGCCAGGCATGGTGGTGCATGCCTGTAATCCCAGCTACTCGGGAGGCTCAGGCAGGAGAATCGCTTGAACCTGGGAGGCAGAGGTTGCGGGAGCCGAGATCGTGCCATTGCACTCCAGCCTGAGCAACAAGAGCGAAACTCCGTCTCAAAAAAAGAATGTTCCTGAGAATGGATGAACACTAAGTTCAGGTCCTCTGTTAATAATGTTGTTACCATACTGTTTTTCTCATATTTATTTTTAGATTGAAAGAAATCAAGGGAAGGGATGATATTATGCAAGTATATATGATCATTAAATAGGCAATACCTGAAGGTACAGAGGTATACATGAAGGTCAGCATCAATGCTGTTCTCAGCTACCCATGTTGAGGCAAGTATAACAACGATGAACATTTGTTAATACCTACTTGGGCCAGGTGTTGTGCCTAGTATTTTGCACATGTGATCTTAAGTAATGCTTACAGCAACTCTGTGAGGTGGGTAGTGGGATAAAATGTTAAGTGTTGACAAAATCTGTCTCATAAGGCCAGGCGCAGTGGCTCATGCCTGTAATCCCAGCACTTTGGGAGGCCGAGGTGGGCAGATCACTTGAGGTCAGGACTTCAAAACCAGCTTGGCCAACATGGTGAAACCCTGTCTCTACTCAAAATACAAAAATTAGCTGGGCGTGGTGGCACGTGCCTATAGTCCCAGCTATTTGGGAGGCTGAGGCAGGAAAATCCTTTGAACCCAGGAGACAGAGGTTGCAGTGAACCGAGATCACGCCACTGCCCTGCACTCCAGCCTGGGCGACAGAGCAAGACTCCATCTCAAAAAAAAAAAAAAAAAAAAAAAAAATCTGTCTCTTGGAGTTGTTGTAATGATTAGTGACTTGACTCTACCCAGTGTGGCACTAGCGCTGGATTTCCAAGACCACCTGCAGGTTCAATGATTCCTGAGAGACTCAAGGGACTCTACGTATAGTTATACTTAACAGTTCTGATTTAGTACAACGGAAGCAAAATCAGCAAAGGGAAGAATTACATGGGACAAATTCCATAGGAAACCAGGTGGTGATGTCCAAGAGGCCTCTCCCAGTGGAATCACACAGAACGCACTTCATTCTTCCACTGCCAAATTGTGCAATACGTATAAAATGTCACCAATCAGGGAAGCTCATTAGAGGTACCCAGTACTCAAGGTTTTTACCATGACATGCTGGTCATGTAGGCACCCTCTGCCTAGCACATACCAAAACTCTGGAATCACAGAGGGAAAGCTGGTGTTCTGCATAAAGTATCTTTTTTGTGTTTGTTTTTTTGAAAAAAAAAAAAAATTTTTGTAGAGACAGGACCTCACCATGTTGCCCAGGCTGGTCTTGAACTCCTAGACTCAAGTGATCCATCCGCCTGTAATCCCAAAGTGTTGGATTGTGAGCCCTGGGCCCAGCCAGCAAAAACTATCTTGTTTGCATGAGCAGTTGAGGAACAATGTTAGGGAATGATGGGAACCATCTCAAAATCCAAGTTCTCAGCTGTCAGCCATGGCCTGATCTAAGAATTTTCTAAGGCTCAGGCTCTAAGGAGTCTCAGGCCTGCTGTGTTAAGTTTTTTCTGCACAGCACTCAAAGTTTATGTCCTTTTTGATTTTGAGAGATGGGAAGACTGAGTTTCACAGAGGTTGGGTGACCTTCTCAAGGACACACAGCTACCAGGTAGCCAGGCCAAGATCTGGAATTCAGGTATCATGGAAGACCCTGAGAAAAATCTCTGTGGAGCCAGAAGACCTTCTGCAGTTCAGCACTGTCCAGAACTTTCTGCAGTGACAGAAGTGGTCTAGATATTGGAAATGCAACATCCAGTACAGCAGCCGCTAAGCACACGTGACTACTGAGCACTGGAAATGTGGCTAGTACCACTAAGGAGCTGAATTTATATTGTTTTTCATGTTTAATTCATTTAAATAGCTACATGCAGCTGGTTGCCACCATACTGGGCAGTACAGTTCTATACTATAATGTAATGGATTTTTCTTCAACCGGGAAGCAGGGGGGATAAATAGACCTTGGTTCTTGTTCTGTACTAAGGAATGCACTGGTCTATGTGTTCCTCTCACTGGGTGTCCTTGTGTATGTGCAACAGGGGAAAATAACATGTCATGTCTGCAAGTTCCCTGAAAAAAAGGCTCTTTCCATTCAGGGATTTTGCAAGCTTGGTTTCATTGTTATTAAAGAAAGGAGCTTGCCTGACTAAACATAGAGCATTAAAGCTGTCCCTGTAGGGGATTCTGAGGCCCTTCCTGGTGAAGCTCCCCTGCCAGACTCAGGCTGCCTCCTCTTGGGGTCTGACCCGCACAGCTGGCTCTCAGGCCTCTGTGTTATCGTGAGATGGGGTGTCCCCGCAAGTCAGGATGACCTTCTACCCACGTGCGTCTTCTCTATCTGTCTTAGGATGAGGTGCTCACGATCAGCCAGACAACCAGAAGCCCAAAGAAGGGGAGAGGAGACTTTAAGAACCCGTAGGGCTAGTTAGAGCACCGAGCCTCTCACTTCTGTCTTCATCCTGACACCAGGAGATGATGTGGGCCCAGGGGTTGGGTCTGCTGCAGGCCAAGGAGAGCTGATGGGTCAGGATGATGAAGAGGCTGGAGAGCTAGCATGGGGGTTATGCACATCAGCTCTGGAGAAAATAACCTCAGTTGGTATCCTGGTTCCCATGCCTTAGGAAAGTTACTAAAGGTCACTGAGCCTTAGTTCCTCATCTGTAAGATGGGAAGAAGATTATTAGGAAAATTAAGTGGAAGCAATAATAATATCAGCTGTTGCCTCTGGGGCTGTGCTTGCCTGCGAGTCACACCAGGCTGCAGATGACAGGAAACACAGTGAGAGCTGGAGTTGCTGCTGACTGGGTGCCCCTCCATTCCAGCAATTCCCTTTCTGTTTGATGTCCGTGAACATCACCCACATCGCCATCCAGGCCTTGAGAGAGGAGTGTCTCTCCAGGTGAGTCCCCAAACACCAGCTGGTTAGAGTGACCCAGCAAAGCCTTGTTTGTCCCCACTCTGGCTTAATTTTCCCCAGCTCTACTCCACCTGCTGGCTCCTGGAGGGCCTGGACAAAGTCCCCATGCACCAGTCTCCCCAGGACATCCCTCCTCCCACCCCTGGCCTCAGATGTCAGGCTCCTGGGGAATGGTGGGGGCATCCTGGGTTTGGGCTGGCTCCCCTGGGGAAATGGGGAAGGAAGGCGGGAGGGAACCTAGGTCTCAGCCTTCATCCACCGCTGAGCAGGTCACCTTGCCTTTTTCCTGCAGAGAGTGTAATCGGCAGCAGAAGGTCATCCCCGTGGTGAACAGCTTCTATGCCGCCACATTCCTCCACCTCGCACATGTCTGGAGGACACAGCGGAAGACCATCTCAGACTCGGGCTTTGTCCTCAAAGGTGTGCTCTTTCTTCTGGGGAAGCCTAGGCTGAATGCACAGTGTCCCAGGTCCAGAGAGCCCAAGGTGGTTGCTAGACTGGTTTTGGCTGCGGTTCTTCCCCATCCACACTTTCTCAAATTCCAGCTTACCAAAATCTCCATCACCCACCCCCTGGAGTCTGCTAGTTCTCCTTTCTCTGCCCTGACTGTCGCCCTTTTCTGGTCTTATACTTATGACAAGCATATATTCTGATCAAAAATTGGGAGCCAGGGTCCAATAGTTGGACTATTCAAAGTTGCAATTGTGCAGACAAGGTAGAGTGTGTGGTCCCTGTGGCTGTACCTGGCTCCCCAGCCTACCTCTCTGGTGATCTCTCCATCTGAGGCTCCTTCACTTTCTCTCCATGGGATAGGGGTTGGGGGTACTCCCTAGAGCTGCTAGGCTTGAGGCCCTGACTATCGTGTCACCCAGAGCCCCCTCAAGCCTTCTGCTCCCCAATTCTCTCTGTTGCAGAGTTGGAAGTATTGGCCAAGAAGAGCCCACGGCGGCTGCTCAAGACCCTGGAGCTGTACTTGGCCAGGGTGTCAAAGGGACAGGCCTCCTTGTTGGGAGCACAGAAGTGCTATGGGCCAGAAGCCCCTCCCTTCAAGGATCTCACCTTCACAGGTGAGAGTGACCTGCAGTCTCACTCATCCGAAGGCGTATGGCTGATCTGACCTCCGAGATGAATGGAGGCTTAAAGGCTGAGCTGCAGGGGCTTTCAGAGGGTCAGTGGAGCCACGTCAGGAGCCTGGCCAGGCCGCACCCCTTGCTGTCTCAGCAGATGGGATATAGGAAGCTCCTGGGCTTAGCTGTGGGAAGCCAAGTACCCTCACCGGCATGGGACATGAGGGGCAGCTAGACTTCGCCCCCTTCCCGCAGACCTGCCTCCAGAGCAAGGAGAATTCTGCCTTAATCTGTTGGGCTCCAGTCTCCGGGTTGAATTCCAGTGTATCCCACTGGGAGTGAATGGATCATGAGGTTGGTTGGCCCCATCTGGATGTTCTGCAGATCCCCACATGGGAGGAGATTCCCAAGTAGAGGCAGCCAGAATTCTGACTCCCTGGCAACAGCAGGGCTTTCAGGCACCAGTGTCTGTGTTGTTAGAACTCAGAGGAAGAGGCAGGGGCAGCAGCCAACAGGGGGCAGCATGACCCAAGCAAGGGGCCTGAGGCCTCAGTGGGGGTAGGACAAGGAGGTACCTCACAGGTGGGTGTCAGGCCCCCTCTGGAGTTTCTGGCCATTCACTTACCCACTCTCTTCTCCCCCTGACCCCCGCTCCATTGTTTATGATGGAAAAATAGACATTTGGCTAGGTGTCTCTCACGGCTGCTCCATCCTAGCCCCCACAAGCTGGGGCTTCCTCCTGTAGATGCTGTGCATGCCCCATGATGGGTTTCTGGCCTAATTGAGGGAAGGAGGAAATTCATACCAGCAGTTTTCCAATAAAAGAATTGTTCTAATTAAGCGTCTCAGGTGTTTTTTTCCAAGACGAGTCTTGCACCATCCTGTGGTCCTGTCGTTCCGGGACCTGGTTAGAGCCAGGCACACCTAAGGGTGAAGGCATAGGAGGGTTCCAGCCTGGTCATGGGCTCCAGGAGACAGAAGGTTGCCTGTGCTGCAGCCAAACCTTGCTGAATTCATAGGATGTCCATCTTCTGCTATACTTACAAGCCCAGAGACTCCTTGCAAGCTCTAGCCAGTGGACGAGGTAGCCCAGCTCTTGTTAAGATTGACTGGTATGAGGCATCCACACCACGTTTTTCCTGCATTTGCTTCTGGCGAAGGCCAGCACTGTTGGTTCCTTCCCAAAAGAGCCTCCAGACTGGGTGCAGTGGCTCACGCCTGTAATCCCAGCACTTTGGGAGGCCGAGGCGGGTGGATCATGAGGTCAGGAGATCGAGACCATCCTGGCTAACACAGTGAAACCCCGTCTCTACTGAAAATGTAAAAAATTAGCCGGGCGTGGTGGTGGATGCCTGTAGTCCCAGCTACTCAGGAGGCTGAGGCAGGAAAATGGTGTGAACCCGGGAGGCGGAGTTTGCAGTGAGTCGAGACTGTGCCATTGCACTCCGGCCTGGGCAGCAGAGCGAGACTCCGTCTCAAAAAAAAAAAAAAAAAGAGCCTCCAGGCCAGGGTACCTGAGCTGGGGAGTGGGGGGCAGGTGAGAGCCCCACTATGCTGCCTTCTGTCCTCCGGACCCCCTCAAGTGGAATGCTATGAAAGACCACTATCTGGCCCTGCAGGCCTCTTTAAGTCTGACCCACTGCAGTGGGAAACATCACAGAGGTAGGGAAGAGAGGTGACCACCCAGGCGTGGAGGGGAACTCCTGACTGCTGTCAGCAGGATGCCTCAAAGGTGGGGCTAGTAACAAACCCCATAGTTTGCCTTGTGTTGTCTGCCTGACCTGAACTAACCCCTTCATTCACAATACTTCCTCCAGTCTGGTCCTCAGCTAACCAACAGAGATAGCAGGGAGATTGCTGGGCATGGCATGGCAGGAGTTGAATTGCAGGGGAGAAAAGCTGCAGCTCGGCCTCCACTTTGGAGTATCAGGTTGGGTGATTCTTCCCTCTGCAGGGTCCTTTCTGCCCACCATCCACCTGTTTAGTGCCCCCCAGATGACAGAGTACTCACAGCTTCAGACCCTGGAACATTAGCAATAATGTAGTCTGGCAATTTTAAATTTACAGTTCTGTTAATGAACTGGTTGTGAGGGGTACCTGAACCCTCTGAAAGCAGATGCAAAAATCTTTTTTGTTTTTTGAAATGGGATCTCACTCTGTCACCCAGGCTGGAGTGCAGTGGCGCAATCTCGGCTCACTGCAATCTCCACCTCCCGGGCTCAAGCCATCCTCCCACTTCAGCCTCCTGAGTAGCTGGGACTACAGGTTTGTGCCACCATGCCCAGCTAAGTTTTGTATTTTTGGTAGAGATGGGGTTTCACCATGGTCCCCAGGCTGGTCTCAAACCCCAGAGCTTAAGCAGTCCGCCTGCCTCTGCCTCCCAAAATGCTGGGATTATAGGCATGAGCCACCGTGCCCAGCCACAAAAATCTTAATCTGTGTATATTTATAGGGAAAGGGGCTAGGCCTTTCATAGGAGACTTAAAATACTCCCCGTCTCTACAAAGGTTGTCAGAACCACTAATGTAGTGCAACCTTTATTCTCTCCCCTTTAAAAAACCATCCCTGGCACCTGCCCTTTGTGTAGGCTGTCAAGTAGGGCTAAGAAGTCTATGGAGAAGACATGGAGGCAGATCCACAGAGGAGCTCATTTCTTTTTTATTTTTATTTGTTGAGTCGGAGTCTCTGTCACCCAGGCTGGAGTGCAGTGGTGCAATCTCGGCTCACTGCAACCTCTACCTCCCGGGTTTAAGCGATTCTCCTGCCTCAGCCTCCCAAGTAGCTGAGATTACAGGCATGCGCAACCATGCCCGGCTAATTTTTTGTATTTTTAGTAGAGAAAGGGTTTCCATGTCGGCCAGACTGGTCTCAAACTCCTGATCACAAATGATCCGCCCGTCTTGCCCTCCCAAAGTGCTGGGGTTATAGGCGTGAGCCACCGCACCCGGCTGGGGTATCTATGGTTCTTGGCACAAATCAGCAAGTTCAACTTGCCAATTGATCAGAATTTTTGTTTTGGGATGAAAGAATCCAATTTCTGGAGCTCAGAAGCCACATAGTCCAGAGGACCTGGGGGTGAGGATGAGTCAGGGTGGTTGCAGCCTTGCCAGGCCTCACGGCCTCTGGTCCAAGCTGACACAGGCTCACTCACACCCTGCTCTTGGCCCCTGGGCATGCCTTCTCAGATGGGACCTCTTCCTGGCTACTGCATTCTCCCTGCTATTTAGCTCTCTAGCCTCTGACATCCCACCACCACTTCATTACCCAAGAGAATGAACTAAGGTCTAGCAAAGGAAAGTAACTTGCCTAGGATCACAGAGGCAGGGTAAGAACCAGACTGAAGACTGTCCATGCTAGCCTGGTGCTTTTCACACAGCCCTGCAGTGGCCCTGGGCTCACCAGCCAAACATGCAGGGCAATGTGCCTACGAAGTAATAAGCCAGGCTTGGTACAATTGTGAAAGGCTGTCCTCTCTTGCTCAGCGGGCATATGTCACTTGAAGCTGCCTGGCAGTGCTTTTTTAGGGCATCTGAAGAAATACTGCCTTAAATGGAACTGCATCCCAAGCCCGTTGCCACAACCTTCTCCCTGTTGGGAATGTGAGACTGAACTGAACCCCCGGATGCAACTGATCCTGAGGCCTGGCACTGTGCCACCTCCCTATTGGGTTCATGGCAGTCCCTGCAAGCCTGGCTGGGACTCCTCTGTCATGCAAAGCAGCTCTGGCCCCTCCAAGGCTGTCCAATTGTCATCTGTGTGCTACTCCACCCCCAGCATGGGGATGAACCCAGGTGAATAGGTGGGTGACGGTGAGAATCAGCCCAGGGCAGGTGGTGCAGGAAAAGAGCTGGGAAAGCACTTGTCTCCTTTATTGAACATCTGCAGGGGGCACCTCTGCACTGACCAGGCAGCCAGAGAAGCAAGCAGGCAGGTGGTGGGGGGCAGGGGAGCATGGGGGGCAGGAAGACGCCCACCCTCATTTCCAGTCCTTGAAAAATTGCTTGAAGATGGGACTCTCACGGCCCTGAGGCAGAATCTCCACCTGCAGGGACAGCGGGGGAGAAGTCTGGTTCACAAAGTTGCCACCTCTGCCTCTGCCCAGGAGGACAGGAGGGGGCCAGAGCCGGGGAGGAGGGTGTGGGCGCCTGGCCTGAATCCATGTGCAGTCCAGGCCGGGAAAGCTCCCCTGGATGAGCCATGAGATGAGAACCAAGATTTCAGGGACACAGACTGAGGCAATAGACTGCTTCAAGGGCGTGGGTGCACAGTTTAATAAACGCCACCAACGGTAGCTGAGCCCTGTCAGCTCCCCACGGGATGACTTGTGGACACTGTGCTGCGGCAGGAGTGGCACCAGCCAGGGACAACGGCCCAGAGGAGGAGTACCCAGTTCTCTGGGCACCCAGGAGAGTGCTGCCCAACATCCTCTTTGAAAATAATAAGTATTTTGACATTTTGAAGGATTGAGATGGGCTTTCCCACTGGATGGGTCTAAGAGGGAGGCCTGGTTGTTCCTGACAGTGCCCAAGGCTCTCCTGCCTTTCCTGGCCAATTTGAGGGGTCAGGGGCCACAGGAAGAGCCCTAGGAGGAGGGCTGGGGGTGTGCGCATCTCCTCACCTGAGTGTTCGGGGCGTACTGCATGCGCGAGATGAAGCCCTCGGCCACCTGCAGGGCTGCCTGCCGCTCCTTCTCATTCGCTTTTCGCCCTAGATCATAGGAAGGAGATTTTTAAAAAGAGCAGGGACCCTCTTTAGCTGCCATCCCATTTTTCTTGAGGAAATTTAAGGGAGTCCACAGAAGAGCCAGCAATTTTTACAATAAATGGAGCAGGGGTCCCAAGAATGCCGAGGGGCTCTTTGGAGATGTGGAGTCAGTCCCTTAAGAACTTTCCCAAACTGGCAGCACCAAGGTAGATGAAAACCCCTCTTCTGCCCGGGTCTGATCATGCAAAACTCTGCTCTGACCTGGGCCCCTGGAATATTTCAGGGAGGGGAACAGGTGTTCACCCTAGCATCAGACTGTGAGGCCACAGGTCTCCTTTTCCCCTAGGACCCCTCACCTCTTGAATTCATCAAGCCTTTTCTGAAAAACTAAATAAGACAATGGGTACAATTTATTATAGAGGTGACTTACTCCCATAATGCCGGCAGGGCTACACTGGCCTAACGGTTATGCTAACTAAGCACTTACAAAAATGAAGACCCCACGTAATCCAGTCATTTCTGCTAGCAGTCCTGAGAACTCAAACTGCTCGTTCCAGGCTTTTTTATTTTTTCTGAGACGCAGTCTCGTTCTGTCGCCCAGGCTGGAGTGCAGCGGCACCAACACGGCTCACTACAGCCTCAACCTCCCAGGCTCAAGCAATCTGCCCACCTCAGCCTCTCGTGTAGCTGGGACCACAGGTGCACGCCACCACACTCAGCTAATTTTGGGGTTTTTTTTTGTAGAGAAGTGATATTTCGCCATGTTGCCCAGGCTGCCAGACATTTTTCCAAGGAAATGATACCGAAACGATGCCGTGATGTGGTTGGCTCTCTAGGCAGGCTATAAAATGCCATGAACTACAATGTATCTGAAATTAATATGCTGGATTCCTTCCTCTGTCAACTGACCAGCTGCCCCCCTACCCATGAGATCATTCTCTTCCTGGCCTCCCAAGTTTCCTGTCTCTCCTCTGATTTCTCTTTCCATAGTGGTTGGGTTCCTTGCTCCGGTTTATACATGCTTCTGTGGGCCTCTGTGAACCCCCCTCTGCTTGGCATTGGTTCCATGGGATATGTGCCCTCTGGCAGGAGAGAAAAGGCAGCCCTGCAGCACACGCCTCTCGCTTTCCACTCTTTTGCTGCTCCCAGCTCCTCCCTTTCACCTCTATCCCTGCTGAGTTTCAGAAGCAATACTATGAAATGCCTGGTAGCAGCTATCTGTAGATACCCACCTACTTGTCTGCCTTCCTGACCAGGCTAGGGGCTGGCATTTTCTCCACCTTGGTTGACCCCACAACTGGGTGTTGAGCAAATGCTATTGCTGAAAATTCTCAGACCCCAGGCAGAGACTGAGAACAAGTTTGTTTGATTTTCAGTCAAACCAAGCAGAACAGGCTCTGCCCAACAGTGTTTCTATTTCCAGAAGATAGAATCTTTTGGAAAAACAAGTTCTACAGGTTCACCACTCACTGCATAAAATGATGTTTAATTTGTCTAAAATTCATTTCTGTCAAACCTTGAGACAGAATCCCAGGATCAGGGGTCCCAGAAGCCCCAAAGGTCTAGAGCTGGGCTAGGGCAGTGGTTCTCAAAGTGTGATCCCTGGAACCAGCAGCACAGACATAACCCATAACCTTGTTAGAGATGCATGTTCTGCCCCACTCCAGACCTAGTGAATCAGAATCTATGGGGGTGGAGCCCAGCCATCTAAACAGGCCGTGGGGTGATTCTGAGGCTTGCTGTAGTTTCAGAGCCATTGTCTAGAATTTAGGAGGTGGGAACAGCAAAGAGAAAATGGCGAGGCAGTGGCTCACATCTGTAATCCCAGCACTTTGGGAGGCCGAGGCAGGTGCATCACTTGAGGTCAGAAGTTCGAGACCAGCCTGGTAGTGAAACCCCATCTCTACTAAAAATACAAAAATTAGCCAGGCGTGGTGGCACACACCTGTACTCCCAGCTACTCGGGAGGCTAAGGCAGGAGAATTGCTTGAACCCAGGAGGCGGAGGTTGCAGTGAGCCAAGATCGCGCCACTGCACTCCAGCCTGGGTAACAGAGCAAGACTCCTTCTCAAAAAGAAAGAAAGAAAATAGCAAGGCCTATGCCATGGCTCACGCCTGTAATCCCAGCACTTTGGGAGGCCAAGGTGAAGATCACTGGAGGCTGAGAGTTTGATACCATCCTGGGCAACATAGAAAGAACCCATCTCTATCTTTAAAAAAAATTTTTTAAAGAGAAAGAAAATGGTCAGCCAGAAGCATGCAGGCTTCCTGAGGCTGTCTTTTACAAGCAGCTAGACAGGCTGAGTCCTGCAAAGGGAAGCCTGCCCGGGTCAGAGCAGCTACAGGCATCTCAGGCTGTTACAGAGGAGCCACGTACCCTTCCAGATATAGATCTTGCCACAGAGCCCGTTGTCCAGCACAAAGCAGTCATCAGATATCAGCAGTTCAAGGGCAAAGGGGCTGGAGTCAGCCACCTTGGTCAGGTTCATCTGTCCAGTGGCATCAGAGACCTGGGGAGGAGGGAAAGTGCCTGATCTCACCCCCGACACACCAGCCCTCACCTCAGCCTGAGGAGGGGGAGGCTGGTCCTCCCTAGGTCCCTCCCACTGTGCCTCGCTGCCCACTGCCCAGGTCCCAGGAGCAGACAAGAGAGTGAAGACCTGAAAAGCAAATTCCAGGCAGCCCCACTCCCTCTCATCACCCCAATCCCTGCAGCACAGGGGCCCCGAACCCATTTGGAAATTAGGTGGATTCCAAATTACAAAGAAATGCACAGAATTCAAGAAAGAAAAGCTCAGCATTGGCTTCAAGCCTTCACCAAGCATAGGCTGGAAGTGAGGTGCACTCATCTCCCCAGGAGGGCCTGCCTTCCGCCCACTCCCCATCCTTGTCTCACTCCCAGCCCTGTATAACTCCCCACCTCCCACCTCGGTTCCAGCCCCACCTTCCCCCTGCCTTCTCCCCTCCACCCTGCTTGCATGCAGCTGTGCTGTGCAGGCTCCCACCCTCCCTGCTGCCGGGTCCCAGGGCAGGCTTGGGGGGCCCACCTTATACAGAGCTGCGGCCTGGGCATTTGCCTTGTCAGCTGTGAGATCTTCCTCAGGGTTGCCCTCCTTCAGAGCAGGCTTGGGGCCCAGGACCTGCAGGGGCAGGGGCAGGCCAGGTTTATAGGGACCCCTGCCCTGGAACTTCCCAGCCCATCATGCCCAGGGCCACTGCTTCTGGTGGGGCAAACTGCGCCCTGCACTAGGGCACCCAGCAGAGGTGAGGTGAGTGAAGGCTGAGTCCAGCCCACCCCACCAGCCAGGCTGCTCAGCCTCGAGGACGAGCATCTACCCAGAGGGGCACCCTGTGAGCTGGCCACAGCCCTAGGCAGTACACCAGATGGCCCCTGCCACCCTCCACCGGCCACCCTCAGCCCTCAGCTCATCACCACCTCTCTTGGCCACTTTCAAGCAGAGGCTCCCAGCCACCCACTCCAATGTTCCCCAACCTGGATCATCTCAGCAGGCTCCTCCCCATCAGTGACAATCTCCACCTGGGCCTTGCCCTGTCGCTCACTGTCCCGGATGGCCAGGGCCAGGTCCCTCGCCTTGTTGCGTTCCAGGATGTTGGACTTTCCACCACACCAGGCAAAGATGTTCTGCAGGGAAGCAGGAAAGTCCAGGTCAGAGCCAGATGCCTGTGTCCTGCTCCCCAGCTCAGAGAAGGGCCCACAGCTCTCCCTCTCTCCTCTCTGAACTGTCCCTGAGGCAGGACAACCAGGAAGGCAGAGCACAGTGCAGAGGGCTCTCTGAAAATGCCCACGACCACCCTCTGCAACTGTTTCTCTGCCCACCTGCCATCTGTCTTCCTTTCTTTTTTCGAGATAGGGTCTCACTCTGTCATCCAGGCTGGAGTGCAAAGACGTGATCATGGCTCACTGCAGCCTTGACGTCACGGGCTCAAGCAATCGTTGCACCTTAGCTTCTAAGCAGCTGGGACTATAAGCACTTGCCACCATGCCTGGCTAATTTCTTAATTTTTTGTAGAAATGGGGTCCCACTATGTTGCCCAGGCTGGTTACAAACCGCTGGGCTCAAGCCTCTTTCTTTTTCTTTTTTTTTTTTTTTTTTTGAGATGGAGTTTCGCTCTTGTTGCCCAGGCTGGAGTGCAATGGTACAATCTCAGCTCACCGCAACCTCCACCTCCTGGGTTCAAGAGATCCTCCTGCCTCAGCCTGCCGAGTAGCTGGGATTACAGGCATGTGCCACCAGGCCCGGCTAATTTTATATTTTTAGTAGAGATGGGGTTTCTCCATGTTGGTCAGGCTGGTCTCGAACTCCCGACCTCAGGTGATCTGCCCACCTCGGCCTCCCAAAGTGCTGGGATTACAGGCGTGAGCCACCGCGCCCAGCGCCTCTTTATTTTTCTTCCCATCACATATCTCCTATGTTTAAACGTCTCTTAACCACCTATCTCCACCTACTAGAAGGTGAGCTTCATTAGGACATGAAGGTTTTGTTTGGCTTTGCTCACCGCTGTGGGCCCACTGCTAAAACAGAGCCCGGCATGGATTTAGGCGCAAAATAAATATTGACTGACTGAGTGAAGGACTGGATGGGTGAATGGCTGAATGGCTCCTTGAGCGCAGCATCTCACACTTCTACCCACTGCCCTGCCAGGCAGAGCCCCTGTCACCTCTCCTTTTCTGGTAATGGCGAGGTCTGTTCACCTGTCCCCTTCCTTGTCTCAGCACGTGTAGTCCTCCTCACCAAGAGCTCCTGGATTGATCTCCCTGCCCCAAATCTTCAGCGCCACAAGACGCAGCCCATACTCCTCAGCCAGCCAATCTCCTCATGACCTAGGGCTCACCTTCCACCTTGCTTAGGAATTTCCCTCCCCCTGCTCCCGTCCCCCAGCCCGGGTCCCAGTCTCACTAGACCCCTGGTGTGTGCATGTCTGCACCCTTCCCCACCTTGGTGGCTCAGCTCACCTTCTCCCTTTGCCTGGAGTGGCATCTCCCCTCCTATAGGTCTAGTCCAATGTCACCTCCCTGGGACAACTGGCTTCGGCTCAGGCTAGAGGGCCCCTCCCTGCCCCAAGCCCCCCCCAGCACATGGCAGCTGTCCCCCTTAAAGCCCTCATCACATCCTGCCTCAGGTTATGGCAAGTGACTGGCCTATCTTGGCTCCCTCCCCAGAGCGAGCTTTTATTGTCCCTGTGCTGGCTCAGAGAGAGCATCATAGATTCACTGAACGAAGAGATAAATGACTGAATTAATGAATGGTCTGGCAGGCAGTGAACTCAGAGGCTTCCAAGAGGAGGGAAAAAGCTCCAGAGCATCAGAGGCAATGTCTAGATGGCAGAAGGAGGCTGGCATCAGTCCTTACAAATATAGGGACATTCTCCAATGGTCAGAGTGATCTGACTTGGAATGGGTTTACGGCTTCTCAGCTTCTCTCCCTCTTTCCTGGCCTCCTGCCCCTCTGTCCTTGTAAAGGATGGTGCCAATACGGAGTGCTCAGTCTGGCCAGCCTACCCACCTGGCCCAGGTCCAGGATGAAGCAGTCCCCAGTGTTGAAGCTGTCCCAGTTCAGTGCCCGCTCGGTGGCACGGATGTTCTTCTTCCCCTTCACCTGGTAGAGTTTCTTGATGGCAGCTGGGGCTCCTGTGGAGGTCTTGTGAAATGCTGACTCCACACCACCTTCCTGCAGCCCAGACGGCCCATCTGAGTGGACTGACAGGAGACCCAGAGCCCTCTGCACCCCATCCCACTGGGAGACGGGCAGAAAGGTGGGGACCCAGCTCCAAAGGCACCCGGGTCTTCTGCAGGGTAAGAACCAGCCAGAAGCAGGGCTGGCTCTGAGGGAAGCTGCAGGGTGGGGGTGCCTGGAGGTAGGCTCTGACCTGGTACTTGAGGCCCCGTGGGAAGTAGCTCATGAAGAGGTCAGACTCATTGCCCTGCACCTCGCGGTGCTGCACAGGCCGCTCTCCCAGCAGCGTGTTGAGGTGCACAGCCAGCACGGCACAGGCCCCCTGCTCATCCCGGGATGACTGCTGGCCTGGGACAAGTGGGAGAGGGCAGGGCAAGGCCCTTGTGATCCATACCAGCCCCCTCCCTCCCCTTCCTGGGCCCAACCTTCCCCCATCCAGATCCCCTTACCTATCCACAGGTGCAGATGGGAAACCTCTTCTGGGCCATTGTGCAGCACTAGGTAGGAGTCCCCCGAGAAGAAGACGCCCTGGTTCTCTTGCGCCACAGGCACCGGCTTCAGCTTCTCCACCCGCCACACATGCAGGCCTGGATCCTGCACTGAGCCTGGGAATGGAGAGCCACTGCGAGAAGAGAGAGGGTTGACAGCAGCCTGGACCCACTTGCCCAAGCACAGCCCTGGGCAGGCCTGGCGACTGCAGTCTGGGGATGAGGAGAGCAGTGGGGAGGGGCAGCCCTTGGAGGTAAAGAAGGGGAAGTTGTGAAAGGAGATGGGGCATGCAGCTTACCTCTGGGGAATGGCTGTGTACATGCTGTCTTCAGATCTGGAAAGAAAGAAGAAGCCATTATTATTACAAATGCCACAAAAAGGACCTCTCACGTGGGGCTGGAGAGGCCCTTTCCAGTGGCCAAGTACTTTCATATTCATCAACTACTCCACCTCTAGGAGCCCTAGTTCCATTATGCAGACAAAGAAAATGAGTCTCAGAAATGAGTCCAAGGCCACACAGCTAGTGAGTGGTTCATGGAAATAAGGTCTCTGACCCCTGGGCCAGGGTCTTCCGTCTGCTGAGATCTCACAGAAATTAAAATAAAAGCAGAAATTAACAGAAAACAGAAACAAGAGAGAAGAGCAATGAATTTTTTTTTTGAGACTGAGTCTCACTCTGTTGCCCAGGCTGGAGTGCAGTGGTGCGATCTCGCCTCACTGCAACCTCCGCCTCCTGGGTTCAAGTAATCCTCCGGTCTCAGCCACCCAAGCAGCTGGGATTACAGGCAACACCATCACACCCGGCTAATTTTTGTATTTTTAGTAGAGATGGGGTTTTGCCATGTTGCCCAGGCTGGTGTTGAACTCCTGACCTCAAGTGATTTGCCCACCTCAGCCTCCCAAAGCGCTGAGAGTATAGGCATGAGCCACCATGCCTGGCCTCAAGTTGGCTTTTTTTTTTTTGGAGACAGAGTCTCACTCTGTCACTCAGGCTGGAGTGCAGTGGCGTGATCTCAGCTCACTGCGACCTCTGCCTCATGAGTTCAAGTGATTCTGGTGCCTCAGCTTCCCAAGTAGCTGGGATTACAGGCCCACACCACCACGCCTGGCTAATTTTTGTATTTTTAGTAGAGACAGGGTTTCACCATGTTTGCCAGGCTGGTCTTAAACTCCTGACCTCAGGTGATTCACGCGCCTCAGCCTCCCAAAGTGCTGGTATTACAGGCGTGAGCCACCGTGCCCGGCAAGTTGTTTTTTTAAACCGATAAAATTGATAAATCTTTAGACAAACTGATTAACAGAAAGAGAAAACACAAATATCAATACAGAAATGAGAGATGTGAGATCACCACAGATTTTACAGATATTAAAAGGATAAAGGGAATATTATAAAAACTTTATGCCAATATATTCAACCACTTATATAAAATGGGCAAATTCCTTCAAAGACACAAATTATGAAAGCTCATTCAAGAAGACACAGATTATCTGAACAGTGGCCATATCTATTAAAGAAAATAAATTTGTAGTAAAAAACTCATTCCCCCCCCCAAAAAACCCAAGCCCAGATGGCTTCCCTGGTAATTTCTACCAAAAATTTAAAAAGGACATAATACCAATTGTACACAAAATCTTCAAAAAAAGAGATGACAGAACACTTCTCAATTCATCCTATGCTGCCACCATTCTCCTGATAACAAAACCAGATAAATATATTATGCAAAAAGAAAATTACAGATCAGTATCTCTCATGAACATACACACACAAAAATTAACACAATTTGGCTGGACACGGTGGCTCATGCCTGTAATCCCAGCACTTTGGGAGGCCAAGGTGGGTGGATCATGAGGTCAGGAGTTCGAGACCAGCCTGGCCAACATGGTGAAACCCTATCTCTACTAAAAATATAAAAATTTGCCGGGTGTGGTGGCACATGCCTATAGTCCCAGCTACTCAGGAGGCTGAGGCGGGAAAATTGCTTGAACCCAGGAGGCAGAGGCTGCAGTGAGCTGAGCCCATGCCATTGTACTCCAGCCTGGGTGACAGAGTGAGACTCCATCTCAAAAAAAAAAAAAAAAAATTAACAAAATTTTAGCAAATGAAATCAAATAATATATAAAAAATAAACCATGATGACCAAATGAGGTTTATCCCAGAAATGCAAGGTTGGTTTAATATCTGAAAATCAGGGTGACGATAGCTAATAATAATGCAGTGTATGTTTCAAGATAGCCAGAAGAGAGGATTTGAATGTTATCATCACAAAGAAATGATAAATGTTTAAAGTGATGGATATGCTAATTACCTTGATTTGATCATTATACAATATATACACATACATTGCATATGTACAACAAAACATCACACTGCACCTGCTAAGTATGTGCAATTATTATCTGTCCATTATAAATTTAAAATAAATAAATAAAGCCGCTCACAACGCAAAAAAAAAAAAAAAAACACACCGAAATTTGAAAATCAATGCTATACACCCAGTAACAAACATGTATGTGTAATCACCTCAATAGATGCAGAAACAGCATTTAGCAAAATTCTACATTCATTCCTAGTTTAAAATTTTTTCAAGCCTGGGCAATATAAGGAGACCACAACCCTACAAAAATTTTGAAAATCAGCCAAGGCCAGGTGCAGTGGCTCACACCTGTAATTCCAGCACTTTGGGAGGCCGAGGTGGGCAGATCACGAGGTCAGGAGTTCGAGACCAGCCTGGCCAACATGGGGAAACCCTGTCTCTACTAAAATACAAAAATTAGCTGGGCATGGTGGCATGCGTCTGTAATCCCAGCTACTTGGGAGGCTGAGGCAGGAGAATTGCTTGAACCCAGGAGGCAGAGGTTGCAGTGAGCCGAGATTGTGCCACTGCACTCCAGCCTGGGTGACAGAGCAAGACTCTGTCTCAAAAAAAATAAATAAATAAAATAAATAAAAATCAGCCAAATGGGATAGTGCAAGCCTGTAATTCCAGATCCCAGCTACTCAGGAGGCTGAGGAGTGAGTATCACTTGAGCCCAGGAGATAGAGGCTGCAGTAAGCCAAGATCATGCCACTGAACTGCAACCTGGATGACAGGAGGCTGAGGAGTGAGTATCACTTGAGCCCAGGAGATAGAGGCTGCAGTAAGCCAAGATCATGCCACTGAACTGCAACCTGGATGACAGAGTGAGACCCCCTCTCAAAAAAAAAAAAAAATTTTTTTTTTTACCCACAAACTAGGAATAGAAAGAAATTTCCTTAACCTGTTAAAAAGGCATCTATTAAAATACAACAAACAAACAAACAAAAACCCTTCACCTAACATTATATTTAATGGCTGCTCTAATTCTAAACTCCCTCCCTGAGAAATTTCACCCACTCCCAGGCATCAGCTATCAATTCTGTATGTCCAGCTTCCCTCAAATGCCAGAATGATGAACACTTTTTCTGGACAAAAGTCATTCAAGGGAAAAAATGCTAAACACAAGTATTTTTTAAAAAGATATTATCTTTTTAAAAAATTCAGAAAATGCAACAGCTACGGCTCCACTCACTGTCACTTTCATAGGTTCCCATCACTAGAGGATTTCTTTTTTTGGCTCAAAATGCAGAGATCACAGAGCCAGCATGCACTTCGTACATAATACAATTCATGCTGTGCATCCATTCGGACAGAGTTTGTGTAAGATGAGCCCCAGTGGCACAGGGTAAGGGCTTGGGGAATTGGAGGGTAAAAATGCAAGTTGGCACCATTAGGAGATTCTTGGGGGCTGGGGCAGCAGGATCAGGAAGTGCAATATTTGGCAGGGGCCAGGGAAGTCAGGGGTAGGGGGAAGGCAGATGACAGAGCAGAAGGTATTAAGTCTGAGTAGGAAACAAAGAGGGACAGGTCAAGGGCAGTGATAATGGATGTGAAATGCTGTGTGAATTATGACTTTCCTTTTCCTTTCCCAACCTACAAAATAGTGGAAGGCATATTTTGGCACCACGATTCCGGAAGAGGAGATGCAGAGAGCAGAGGTTTGCGGAGGGAAACTTTAACGTTTCTCCATCCCACAGAGGATCACATGCTGTGCCCACATCCCCTGCAACAGGCAGCCCAGCCTGTGACTCAGGCCTGAGCTGGTGAAGTGGCTGCCCCAAGCTCAAGCCATCAGGGAGCGCTCAAGAATGAGACACGGAGTGCGCCAATTGTCAGCTTTACTATTTTTCATTCTGTGTTTAACTCAAAATCAGGCAGCCCACATGCCAGAGAGCCACATCAGGGTTTGGATGAAAGGGGTTTGGCAGGCCAGGTGCAGTGGCTCACGCCTGTAATCCTAGCACTTTGGGAGGCCGAGGTGGGCAGTTCACTTGAGGTCAGGAGTTCGAGACCAGCCTGGCCAACATGGTGAAACCCCGTCTCTACTAAAAGCACAGAAATTATCCGGAAATCACTTGAACCTGGGAGGCGGAGGTTGCAGTGAGCCAAGATCCATGCCACTGCACTGCAGCCTGGGCAATGGAGTGAGACTCGGTTTCAAAAAAAAAAAAAAAAGAAAAGAAAGGAGTTTGGCTGCCCATTAGAATGACCTTGGGACCTTATTAAAATGTCAGTACTGACAAAGATTCTTTGCTTGGCCAAACTTTAACTAGGCTTCTGAGCCACCCCGTAGGCCCATCTGTGTGCTTGTAAAATCCGGTTTTAGCAAAAGAACCCTGCTAAGGCCATTTACCTAGAACCCCCTACCCTTGATATCTGGTCAATCTGATAATCGTGGATATCTGATTGGGTTCCTCAACACCCTGCCCCCGCCGCCCCAGTGATGTCTGATCACTCTGGCCTGTATTCAGCAAGAATCCTGTTAGGGGCCGGGCACAGTGGCTCATGCCTGTAATCCCAGCACTTTGGGAGGCCAAGGCGGGCAGATCACCTGAGGTCGGGAGTTTGAGACCAGCCTGACCAACATGGAGAAACCCCATCTCTACTAAAAATACAAAATTAGCTGGGCTTCGTGGCGCATGCCTGTAATCCCAGCTACTCGGGAGGCTGAGGCAGGAGAATCACTTGAACCCGGAAGGCAGAGGTTGCAGTGAGCTGAGATCATGCCATTGCACTCCAACCTGGGCAACAAGAGCGAAACTCCGTCTCAAAAAAAAAAAAAAAAAGGAATCCTGTTAGGTCAGTCTAGCCAGAATCTCTTTACCCTTGATGTTTCCTCTTAGTAATTTTCTTTTTTTTTTTTTTGAGACAGAGTTTCACTCTGCTGCCCAGGCTGGAGCGCAGTGGCACAGTCTCAGCTCATTGCAACCTCTGCCTCCTGAGTTGAAGCAATTCTCCTGCCTCAGCCTCCTGTGTAGTGGGATTAGAGGCATGCACCACCACATCTGGCTAATTTTTTGTACTTTTAGTAGAGGTGAGGTTTCACCATGTCAGTCAGGCTGGTCTTGAACTCCTGACCTCCAGTGATTGCCCACCTTGGCTTCCCAAAGTGCTAGGATTATAGGCGTGAGGCACTGCGCCTGGGCCTTATTTTTTTTCTTTAACAGTGCCCAAGCCCCTGGTCTGGGGATTCTGATTCCACAGGTCTGGAATGGGGCTTGATCACCCATATTTTGAACATATGTTCAAAGTGATGGTAGTAGTGCCAGTGAATTCTGTCCAGAACAGTGTCAAATGCTCACCTGCACATTAGAATCATTTGGGGGCTTTTGAAAAACCCCAATGCCAGCCAGGCATGGTGGCTCATGCCTGTAATCCCAGCACATTGGGAGACTGAGGTAGGTGGAATGCTTGAGCTCAGGAGTTCAAGACCAGCCTGGGCAACATGGTAAAATCCTGTCTCTACAAAATATACAAAAATTAGCTGGGCGTGGTGGCACACACCTGTCATCCTAGCTACTTGGGAGGCTGCAGCACAAGAATTGCTTGAACCTGGGAGGTGGAGGTTGCAGTAAGCCGAGATCACACCACTGCACTCCAGCCTGGGTGACAGAGTGAGACTCTGTCTCAAAAAAAAAAAAAAAAAAAAGTAATTTACAGAAAAATAAGAAAGAAAAACCCCAGTGTCTAGCTTCCATATTGGACTCATTAAAACCAGACTCTCTAGGTGGAGCCTGGATGTCAGTGTTTGAGAAGCTCCAGATGACTCTAATGCTTGGTCAGGGTTGAAACTCCTGCTGCCTCATTAGATCTCTGTCCCGAGACCTTTTGTTCCAGTCTCTCCTGGGGAAGGGTCCACCCTGACCTCTGGCCTTTCATTCTTTCCCCTATCCCAGCCCTCTGTCCAAGCCCACAGCTCCCTGAGCTTCCTCAGTGTCCATGTTCACCCTTACATCCATTAAAGCCCCCTCATCCTAGGCTGGGCACAGTGGCTCACGCCTGTAATCCCAGAACTTTGGAAGGCTGAGGCGGGTGGATCACCTGAGGTGAGGAGTTCAAGACCAGCCTGGCCAACACGGTGAAACTCCGTCTCTGCTAAAAATACAAAATTAACCAGGCATGGTGGTGCGTGCCTGTAGTCCCAGCTACTTAGGAGGTTGAGGCAGGAGAATTGCTGGAACTCGGGAGGCAGAGGTTGCAGTGAGCCGAGATGGCACCACCGCACTCTAGCCTGGGTAACAGAGCAAGAATCTGTCACACACACACACACACACACACACACACAAAAGCCCCCTTATCCTTCCAGGCCCGTATCAAGCCCCAGCTGTCCAAGGAAACTTCCAGGATATTAAGTGGCCTCCGCCTTCTCTGGGAGTTCTCCCAGCCCTCTCCCCTGGGAGCACATACTTTAGCCTGTTTTATAGCATAACCTGGCTGCTTCACATCTCAACTGGAGCAAGGACACACCTGATGCCTCTGTTCCTCAAGCAGCCCAGCAAAGAGTCTATTCCATTCCACCCAACGTCTGTGCTGGGGGCTTGGCACTGGGGGTGACATGCACAGAGACAAAGAATAGCCCATGTTTTATGGTTTAGCTGCAGGGTGCAGTGAACAAGGGAGCCATCATACCCAGTGAAACCGCAGACGAACTTCCTCTAAGTGGGGAATGTCACAGAATCACAGATGTCAGCATTAGAAACTGCTAAAGTTGAAGAGGGGAGCTGGGGCGGGGGGGAGGAATAAAAGAAAAAAAAGAAAGCGCTAAAGTTCTTATCTAGTCCTGCTCTGCCTGCACCGCCCTACACATACCCATACACGCATAGTGCAGAAATCTCTTCTATAGCATCCCTTACCATCCTCTTCTTGAAGGCTTCCAGTGATGGGAAACTCACCACCTTACCAAACAGCCTCTTCTACACCTCTTAAAGCCTTTACTTTTCCCCACTCTGCCGTAGTGTGGTGAGTTATGGACCCACCCACCTCCACTACTACACTATAGGGTCCTTTAGGGCAGGAAGTGTATTTTGCCTCTGGATCTAGCTGGAACCTCATTCAGGTGCTCAAAGAATGCATTTGATTAACTGGACCTGCTGGGCTCTGATTATTAGACTGGGGTGGCACCTAAGGGATAGCCCAGGATTTCAAAAGGCTGGGACAGGCTGGAGCAGCCCCAGGAGGCAGAGAGCAGGGGCTAGGGGTCCCAGACTGCCATGGGGCTGGGGGAGGGGAGGACGCAAGTCCTGCTGGCTGTCCCATGGTCCTGACTTAGGCTGTCTTTGAGGACACACTGGGGGACCTCGGAGAGGAGGTCACCGTTACACACACCTTTAAGGAAAGACTTGACAGCCATCAGAGGGACAAAAATCCTGCCGGGGTCCAGTGGTACCTTTGCCTTCCTCAGACCCTGATTCCACTGACCCCTAATAGGTCTCTTCCCTTCACAGTCCCTGCTTGCCCCTAGGTGTGAAATGAAACAGCACCTCCACTTCTCCTGGTGGAGGTAGGTGCCCACCCTCGAAACCAAACTGAATCTCCCAGCCTGGGACATGGCATTCTCAGAATCTAGGTCCAGAGGCCTCATTTGGGGATTCCAAATGGTTTTTCCCCTGATACCAAATAGGTCTCCTACCCTTCCCCAGGGTCCACCACTTCCTCCCTCCCCACCTCCTACCTCAGACAGTCCACCTAGACCCTCAGCCAAGGTCTTCCAGAGTTTGCAAAATAATCAAATGTGCCACTTGCATTTGAATTCAAATGGCTAGGACTGCCCTGCCCCCTCCCCAAGCCACTCCCACCCAAATAGCATCACACCACAGTCCTGTCTTGGGGACAGGCAGCTTCTAATCTGATTTCACCTCCAGTCTGGCTGAGGGCCTTCAGGAGCAGTGTGGTGGCCTCTGTCAGGAGGTCTGGCACAGCTGGGACAAGCCCTGACCCGAGAGTTCCTCCATGTGCAGCGTGGGCACAGCCCACCCATCCTCCTGGGCAGCTTCACAGCTGCCATCAGATCAGGTGCCTGGAGCCTGGCATAAGGCTGGCAGGACAGCAGGCTGGGGGAACTCCACCCTGGCATAAGGCTGGCAGGACAGCAGGCTGGGGGAACTCCACCCTGGCATAAAGTGGTATCCAGAAATGTGGGTCTCTGTTCCCAGGCCACCACAGCCAGCCCTCACCTGCCCACCCAGGACGGTACCAGCCAGCTGCGCTGGCAGCCACCCTGCCACCTTCACCTTTCAACACTCCTACTTTCCTTTCTTCCTCCTACTCCTGCTTCGTAGGTTCGTCTTCCTTCCAGACTGCCCCACCCGGCTTCTCACTTCCCTCTTACTTCTCTGGCTGCCCCAACCACCAGCCCCACCCACCAGCCCCACCCCTGGGCTCCTTCCCCAGCCGGTGTGGAGGCAATGTACCCCGACAGGGAGGGGAAGGCAGTGCTGGGAGGCCAGCAGGCCTGAAGCAGAAGAGCAGTCACTGGGGTGGGCAGTGGGTATGCCAGGCCGTCTCCTCAGAGGGGCCCACAGGGAGGCTGGCGGTCCACACAGCCCCACCACAGTGGCCTCAGCCCGCTGCAGGACACAGCCAAGGCAAATCAGGGAGGGCATCTCTGAGTCTGAGACCAGCAAGGAAAGCCCTGTTCTCCATTCAGGGCATGGGGCAGGCGCTGCACAGCCCCCACCGCTGCTGGGTTAGTCACATTTTCTGGGCAGGGTCACTGGCTTCACATTACTTTTTCCTCCTCCCTCAGTTTGTCTTTCTCCTTGCCCTGAATGCAAGTATTTGGTTTTTTTTAAGATCAGTTTTTTGTTTTTTTTTGTTTTTTTTTTTTCCTGAGACAGGGTTCACTGTCACGCAAGCTGGAGTGCAGTGGCATTATCATAGCTAACCGCGGCCTTGAACTCCTGGGCTCAAGCGATCCTCCTGCCTCAGCCTCCTGAGCAGCTGACACCACAGGCCTGCACCAACACGCCCGACTAATTTTTTTATTTTTTCTGGAGACAGAGTCTTGCTACTCAGGCTGGTCTAGAACTCCTGAGCTGAAGCAATCCTCCCACTTTGGCCTCCTGAAGTGCTGGGATTACAGGCGTGGGCTACTGCACCTGGCTAAGCTCAGTTCTCAGGGAATGGCTGAGGCCATAAAACATTCTTCGCCATCTTCCGCATGCCATGCTGATGCCTCTCCGGTCTCTACCCTTTGGTCTGCTTCTCATTCACCAGATGTTTATCATCATGACTTCTGGGCTCTGGGCCCTCTGAGAGACAGCCCATCCTGGGTTGACCCAGGGCAACTATCCTGCCTACATCACAGTCACTAGACCCTAGAGCATGTCACCTCCAACTCGCTGGCTTTCTGGAGGACACCGAGGTCCTGAGAGCACAAGAGATTGCCCACAAACACACAGGGAGTGGAAGCCCCTGCAAGGGAGGCTCCCATTCCCTTCTGAATCCCTGGGGGAAGGATGAGCGGACTCAGTGAGGCTCCAGGGGAAACTGAGCACCCAGTTATGCAGCCACACAAGCGTGGCTCCTCTGCCCAGAACCTGGCCGGCCTGTCCTGGAAAGGTATTGGTCAGCAGGCTGGCTTGAGACAAGGCTCCAGGTTCAGGGTCAAGGCCTGGGGACCCTGGAGCAAAATCTGGAACAAATCTTCCTAATTAGCAGACCTTCAAACAAAACCTCATTATTTGACTGCGTGGGAAAAGTCTGGAGAAAATACAGTACTGGATAGGCTGGGCATGGTGGCTGTCTCCGGTAATCCCAGCACTTTGGGAGACTGAGGCAGGCAGATTACCTGAGGTCAGGCGTTCAAGACCAGCCTGGCCAACATGGTGAAACCCTGTCTCTACTAAAAATACAAAAATTAGCCGGGCATGGTCATGGGTGCCTGTAATCCTAGCTACTAGAGTGACTGAGGCAGAAGAATCACTTGAACCCAGGAGGCGGAGGCTGCAGAGAGCCGAGATGGCGCCACTGCACTCCAGCCTGGGAGACAAAGCAAGACCCCATCTCAAAAAAAAAAAAAAAAAAGCAATACTGGATGAATGTTTCTCATTGAAACGAAATTGATAAAATTTCACTAGAGCAAGACGGGAAGTTAAATGTTCTCCCCAAAGAACATGGCCTGTAGCTAGCATCCAAGTGTCTCCATGGCCAAACTGCCAGGCTTAAAAATAGGGTAATATGGGCCGGGCGCGGTGGCTCACGCCCGTAATCCCAGCACTTTGGGAGGCCAAGGCGGGTGGATCACGAGGTCAGGAGTTCGAGACCAGCCTGGCCAGCATGGTTAAACCGCCATCTCTATTAAAGACACAAAAAATTAGCCGGGGGTGGTGGCGCACGCCTGTAATCTCAGCTATTCAGGAGGCTGAGGCAGGAGAATCGCTTGAACCCGGGAGGCGGAGGTTGCAGTGAGCCGAGATTGCACCATTGCACTCCAGCCTGGGTGACTGGGCAAAACTCAGTCTCAAAAAATAATAATAATAACAATAATAATAGGGTAGTTTGGTGGAGGGTGGGAGGAGGGAGAGATTCAGGAAAATAACTAATGGGTACTAGGCTTAATACCAGGGAGACAAAATAATCTGTACAACAAAGCCCCATGACACGAGTTTACCTATATAACAAACATGCACATGTACCCCTGAACTTAAAAGTTTAAAAAAGAAAAAAAAGGATAGTCTGGGTGAGAATCCCAGTAGGGCCTAGTCCCCACAAAACCACAGGCTGGGCGGTTAACCTGGTAGAGTGATAAGAGCTAGACAATTTGGCTCCTTACTAGCTGTGCAAGTGACTTAACCTCCTGGAGCCTCCCTGTGCCCCAATCTGTAACACGTGCATACAGTTAAATGTGAAGATGAAATGAGATCCTATGATTAATGAGCAAATAATACATGCTCGATAAACCCAGACTTCTTTCTCTTCCCTTTAGTTTGCAATGTGCCAGCAGCACCGGAGGTAGAAATGTGCCTGGCCACTCCCCTAGCTCCCGGTTTCTCCACAGGAAGAAAGAAAGTTAAACCACAGAGCACTCTCCTATTTCCATCCCCAGCCCCAACGCTGGAAAGCTTCATAGATTTTGGTCACGACAGCGCATACCTTGGGTGGCTCTTAAGTTCTGGACTCTGTGACCCACGGAGGGAACAAGGATCAATGGGAATCACTGTTCCTCACACTCAGTCTCTCTAGGCTAAAGCCTCTCCTATCACCCCAGGAAAAAAGGGGAGAGGTTTACACATTAACAGCGAAACAATTGGCTGGGCGCAGTGGCTCACGCCTGTAATCCCAACACTCTGGGAGGCCGTGGCGGGCGGATCACCTGAGGTCAGAAGTTCGAGACCAGCCTGACCAACGTGGCGAAACCCCATCTCTACTAATAATACAAAAATTAGCTGGGCGTGGTGGCGGGCGCCTATAATCTCAGCTACTCGGGAGGCTAAGGCAGGAGAATCGCTTGAACCCGGGAGGCGGAGGTTGCGGTGAGCCGAGGTCTCGCCACTGCACTCCAGCCTGGGCAGTAAAAACAAAACTCCGTCTCAAAAAACAAACAACAACAACAGCGAAACAAAAGGGCCGGTCGCTCAGCCTAGGACTCTCGGGAGCGGCTAGGAACTCAATGCACATGCTAATGAGTTATCTGGTAACGACGCTCTAGAACTAGTTTTTTTACCAGACGCACAGTGTTCCTACCCTTGTGGTCTCCCCTGAACACTACTGCTTAGTTTGTCCCAAATGAAGTAAAATAAAGTATTTCTTTAGCACGGACCCACCCTCTCCCGCCTTTTCTTACAGGAAGCCAGGAGACGGCGCGCCCCTAAGAGAGGCCCCCGGCTGTGGGAGAAGAGGAGGGAGCGGGGCGCCCCCGAACCGGCTAAGCCCGTTCGACCCCTACAGGAGGAGCCCAGGTCCCCGGCGACCGGACCCCGAAGCGCACTACTTGCCTGCCAACGCCTTGCTCCGAGGCTCTGGGCGCTGTCTCAGCCGCCCCCCGCCCCCTGGAGGTGCGCGGCCAGGAGCCGCCCCCAGTGAGTCAGAGGGAGGGGCCCGGCCGGTCTGAGCTGGCAGGGAGCCCCTATGGGAGGCTGGGGCGCCCGAAAGGGTCCTAGAATTGGGCGTGGGAAGGAGGGTATAGGGGAAGCTAAGGACAAGCTTACTATGCTGTAAACTTTGCGAGAGAATTGCAGTGTTCACTTCCATTCAATCGTTAGGCCCCAGGCCTCAATCACCCTGTGAACAGCTACTGTTCTGTGAGAGCCTACTATGTGCTTGGTGCGTCCTCACATCTACTATCATTATTCCTGCTGGAAACATGAAGTCTTTGGGAGGCTCAGAGAGGGTAACTAACTTGTCCAGAGTGTCATACTGCTAGTTCAGTAGCAGAACTAAGATTTTTTTTTTTTTTTTTTTGAGACAGGGTCTCACTCTGTCGCGGCACCTGGAGTGCGGTGGTGTGATCACAGCTCACTACAGCCTCAACCTCCCAGGCTCAAGCAATCCTCCAGCCTCAGCCTCCTGAGTAGCTGGGACTGCAGGCATGTGCCACCACGCCCAGCTAAACTTTTTTTTTTTTTTTTTGGAGAGACTGTGTCTCACTCTATTGCCCAGGTTGGTCTCAAACTCCTGGGCTCAAGTGATCCTCCCGCTTTGGCCTCCCAAAGTGCTGGCATTATAGGCATGAGCCACCGCACCCAACTGCTGAACCAGGATTCTAAACCAGGCTGATCTGACCTGCAACACCTGACCCTTCTCTTCTTTATTCAGAGGAAAACAGGCCAGCAAGCATCTGCACCAGGAGGCCAGGCCTTCTGGAAATGTGTTGGACAGCGATGGGTCCACACTTCCGCCTTGGCTCCTGAATGTGGCATAGCCAACCCATGAGAGATGTCAGTTGACAAAGAGCATGAGGATCAGGCCATGGCCTTGTGACACAGTGGTAAGATACTTTTGTGGGAGGCAGCTTCAAAAATCCCAACCAGAATGAGTTTCTCTGAAGTCCATGGGTGGGGCCTGGGGTAAGGAAACAATCTTTCTATCTGGGTGACCTCAGACAAGCACACTCCAGCAAGGAGTCCTCGGAAACCACCTCCCGCTGCCTACTATCTGCCTTCCTTTGACCAACTCTGCTCACTCTGCAGACTCAGCTTAAATATCCCTCCTCTGAAACTCCCTCTGCAGTGCTCCCCAGGTATTCTGGACATCAAGCCACTGGACCACCTGCATCTACACCCCCATGGGAACACTTCTCAGGCACACCCGATAGCAAAAGTGGATTTGGATCCATGGGCAACCTGGCCTGCTTCCAGACAACTAGGCCTCTCCAAGGTTGTGCCCAGGCATAGTCCTTCCAGAGCATTCAGTTTTTGTTTTGTTTTGCTTAGGTCAAATTTATAGTGAAATGCACAAATCATGTGTACATTTAAATCAGTTTTGACAGATGCAACACCCATGTAACCCACATCCCTACCAAGATATAAAACACTTCTATCACACCACAAAGTTCCCTCCCCACCATGTGCTTCCTCCGCCATAATGTTAGCACCTCTAGCCAGGGACCGTGTCAAGTCATCCTTGCAATCCCAGCACCCTGCATAGCGCCCAGCAGGTAATAGGCGCTCAAAAAAATTTTTACTGAATGCATTAACAGATTAGACAGCAAAACCCCCACATTCTAATACTGCCCAGATTCTGTTGCCTTGGGATAATCCCTTAAGACTTCCTAGCCACAGATTCCTCATCTGTGAAACGAGAACAGAAGCCCCAGTCCTCCTACCTTGGAAGGTTGTGAGGATTCAACGAAAGGCTGCTTTTTTTCTTTTTTCTTTTTTTTTTAAGAGACAGGGTCTCACTCTGTCACCTAGGCTCTGGAATGCAGTGGCATGATCATAGCTCCCTGCAGCCTTGAACTCCTGAGCTCAAGTGATCCTCCTGCCTCGGCCTCCCAAAGTGCTGGGATTACAGGAGTGCGCCACTGTGCCCAGCCGGGAGGATCTGCAAAAAGAATGAAGGCCTGGACAATGCAAGGTACCATCACCATTATTAATAAACTCCTACTTCTAGGATGAACACCTGGCTGAAGAAACCCAGGAGAGAGAAGCACTGGACACTGGCTTCTGGGCTTAGCTGCTTGGACTCTGGCCAAGGTCTGGGGATGTCCAGGACAATCAGCTTTCTGTTTCTGTGCCCATAAACTCGGGGTATGGACTCATTTCCAGTGCTGAGAAGTTCTGAAATTGCAAAAGATTCTTCCTAGCAAGTTCTCGACCTGTCTTCTAACTACCCTGCCATGTGGCCCTCTCTGGGCCTCAGTTTCCCATCTGTGAATGAAAGCACTAGACTCGAAGGGTCCCTTCTGGCTCCTCTAACTCCAACCGAGAGGCACAGCTCAGGCTGAGTAGTTGCATTTCCTCATCACGGGGGACTGACAGGGATCTTTTGCAATGCTCAATTCTAACATCAAAATTCCCCCAAATATTCCTTTTTTTTTCTTTTTTCGAGACAGAGTCTCACTCTTGTCGCCCAAGCTGGAGTGCAATGGCACAATCTCAGCTCACTGCAACCTTCCCCTCCCTGGTTCAAGTGATTCTCCTGCCTCAGCCTCCCGAATATCTGGGACTACAGGCGCACGCCACTATGCCGGCTAATTTTTTTGTATTTTTAGTAGAGACAGGGTTTCATCATTTCGGCCAGGCTAGTCTCGAACTCCTGACCTCAGGTGATCTGCCTGCCTCGGCCTCCCAAAGTGTTGGGATTACAGGTGTGAGCCACCTCACCAGCCCCAAATATTTATTTGAAGACATTGATTCAGGATGCTTCTAGCCATTAAATTTGATTTGCAAATGAATTTTTCTGGATCACCTCACAGGCCCTGGGGAATGGCCAGGGGTCTGGGTGGCCATATTTTCCGAATAAAGCTCAAAACCAAAACTTTGGTTTTGCCTTTTCTTAAATCACTGCTAGGTGCTCAGGGGCAACCAGAACAGTGACATGCTGGAATTCCTTGTGACTTCTTGGGAAAGTGGGACTGTCCAGTACAGCATGAGTGGCCTGGGGAGGGCACCAGGTGCCTGGGATGGGGGGACTAGTCCCCCAGAAGACAAGTTTACCCCTGTACAGCCAGCGTCACACTGGGTACTCAACACCATAACAGCTAACACTATTGCGTGCTGCCACTATATGCCAGGTGCTATCCTTGATATGATTTTCTCATTTAATCCTCGCATTTACTCTCTAACATGGATCCTCTTATTATCCTCCTTTGACAGATGAGGAAACAGAGATAAAGAGAGATAAAGTAGGTCAAAATCACTTGTTCTAGGTCCCACTTAGTAAGCGGCAGAGGATAGATGGGAGCCATGTAGTGGGAGTCCATGCCCTCCCCACTATCACCGCATGCTAGTGCCAGCTGTGAGTCCTTTCACATGCAAACAGCTATCTCAGCTCTTTTTTTTTTTTTTTTTTTTTTGGCTCTGTTGCCCAGGCTGGAGTGCAGTGGCACCATCTCGGCTCACTGCAAACTCCGCCTCCTGAGTTCAAGCAATTCTCCTGCCTCAGCCTCCCGAGTAGCTGGGATTACAGGCACGTGCCACCACGCCCGGGTAATTTTTTCTATTTTTAGTAGAGATGGGGTTTCGACATGTTGGCCAGGCTGGTCTTGAACCCCTGACCTCAGGTGATCTGCTTGCCTCAGCCTCCCAAAATGCTAGGATTACAGGCGTGAGCCACTGCGCCCGGCCATACCCTCCCTTTTGAGGTGAGGCTTTTGAAGGCCCAGACCTTTCCTCCAGTGCTTTGAGGTCTGATCCTGATGATAATAACACCTCACTCATAACCTGGACTTCACAGTTTACAAAACACCCCTCCTCCTCACCCCCTCCCAAACTCGGTTTATTTTTGTCGTTAAAGCAGAGTTGTAGGCCAGGGTGGACCATAGGTTTTCTTGGTCACGAGAGACTTCCTCCCTCCCTGGGCTCCCCTCTGTAGTGGTGCCAAATAAAAATCTGATCAGTCAAGCCTGTAAGGTAACTAGCGCTAATGTGCAGAGCCAGTCCTGGGCAGGCCTGTTCATTATTTTGCACACTCTTACACCGAAAGGGCCCAGGACCCTCGCCTGGCCCAGCCTTGCCTGCCAGGCCTGGGCTGGGTCTCCCAGCCCAAATTCTCACAAGAGGGCCGACTCCGGCCAGAGCGCGCCCCTCTTTGTGCCTCGGTTTGCCCACCTAGCGGTCAGTCCCGCAGGCGTGGCGGGTACATCTCAAGGTCGGCAGAAAGTGCCACCGGGAGCCCAGCCGGAGTTGCGGGCCTCGCGCCGGGCCCACTGTCCAGATCCAGGGCTCACGAGAAAAACGAGGACGCAGGACAGCCACACGCCAGGCCGCGTGTAAGGCCCCAACCCGGCCCCAGCCTGGGCCCTAGACCCCTACGAACTACAAATCCCAGCAGGCAGTGGGCCGCGGGGCGGGGTCTCGGAAGCTGCGGCCTGTGGTACCTTTGCTGAGCCCAGGTCCGAGGGCCCTCGGGGACGGGAGCACCACAACAGACCCCCGGATACACTTACACACACAGTCTCACAAACACACAGTCACACACGCACACACACGCGCGCGCGCGCCTTTTGGCCCCTCCCCTACAAACTACAAATCCCGGCAGGCAGCGGGCCGTTGGGCGGGGCCTTGGGTGCTCATCCGGACGCAAAGATTGCGCCAGCCAGGGTGGGATCCCGGTGGCTAGGTGGGGGCTCCCCTGCTGGGGAAGAGATGGCCTTCTCTCCTCGCAAACCCAGCCCCCCACCCCTGCACGCGCCCCTCTGCCCTGGAGTCGCTGGTCCGAGCCCTCCTTCTCTGCGAACCTGAGCCCCGCCCTGCCCTCCCTACGAGGTTGGGGCCGTGGGAGATGAAGATGGTGGGTGGGGGGTTGGGCCCACAGCCTGCTAAGCACGCAGAGTGGCCTCCTGAACCCTTCCTCCATCGCCTAGAGCAAACTCCCATTCCTGGAAGGAGGAGCAGCCCAGACCCTGAGACTGGACTAGGTCTGTTAGGGTCCCTGTGTGGCCTGCAGGACTCATGGTGAAGCCCAGGGAAGGCCTGGGTCCTCCAAGTCAGGGATGTAGGTCCCAGGGTGTTCAGGCCGCGGTATCTGACCATCGTCGGCGCCCTGCGCCCAGGCATCAATTTTACATGGCAGAGTCAAGGTGAGGTTAGGAGGCTGCCAGGAGGTAATAACCAGGGCACTCGCATTCAGCATCCTCTCTCTCAAAGCACTCTCCTCACACCTCAGGGTCAAATGTCAGAACTCTTGTCCTAACTTCCCAGGTTGCCCAAGGAGCTTCTGAGGTGCTACAGAAGGGACTTACCCAGACCCTTCAGTGCAAGCCAGGAACTCAGGGTCCGGCCTGCTCGGTAGGATGAGCTGTGCTGAGGCCCTACTTCATCCACCCTTCTGGGCCAGGGCAGCCTCTTTCCAGAGGCCTCTTCTCAGCTGATTTCTGGCTCCCAAGCGGGAGACTCAGGTTACACCTGTATCGGGAGCAGTGACACCACAGTGGCCAGCAACACATTGGACTTTCTGTCTCCAACTCCATTTTCAGCTTTTACACTTCCTGATCTGGGCATATACTGCTACATCCTGGATCATCAAGGAAGGAGGAAAATACCTAGTCAATGAAGGTTTAGCCATGACCTTGTAAGTCAGTGAGATTTCATTCTTGTGTGGTTAGTTCGAGGTGAGCTACTTCCTAGAAATATTTCATTTGATCTCTAAACACCTAGAAACCGCTCCAAAAGGGATATTCAAAGTAGATTGCCCAGATTCTCTTGATAGCAGATGTGGGGTTCATATTAACTGGTCGCGTGGTCTCTAAGCATGCCTATTTCTGCCTGGGAAGTTCTCAAAGGTTTGGTTTTCTGAGTGTTTCTGTTAAAACAATCAGTCTTTTGTTGAGTAGCCCTTTTGCCCCTAGAGAGGAGAGATAGGTACCATAGAAACTTGGAGACAGCTATTGACTCAGTCCCTGGACTCTTTAATAAGAGCCCGTTCTGTTTTTTTTGTTTGTTTGTTTGTTTGTTTGTTTCCTGAGACGGAGTCTCGCTCTGTCTCCCAGGCTGGAGTGCAGTGGCGCAATCTCCGTCCACTGCAACCTCTGCCTCCCGGGCTTAAGCGGTTCTCCTGCCTCAGCCTGCCTCAGCCTCAGTAGCTGGGATTATGGGATTACAGGTGCACACTACCACGCCTGGCTAATTTTCGTATTTTTAGTAGAGACGGGGTTTCACCATGTTGGCCAGGCTGGTCTCGAACTCCTGACCTCAGGTGATCAGCCCACCTTGGCCTCCCAAAGTGCTGGGATTACAGGCATGAGCCACTATGCCTGGACTGAGCCCATTCTCTTATTATTAGAAATCTTATTATCAGAATGTGAGCTTCTGCATTCCAGGGCTTAGCACCAGACCCTCAAGTCAGTAATGACCCTTGGGACATGCAGTATGCCAAAAGCTGTTTAATGCCCATTCCTGCTCCGTGAAGATCCAACCAGCAATCAGCAGGGTGCAGTTAAAGTCACAGAGCAGTGTTGTTAGGTCATTACAGGGAATGTGGCTAAGGAAGGGCAAAGCCCAGCAAAACTTGTCCTAACTTCCCACGTTCTTTCGCTCTGCGGGCCTTGCCTTCATTTACCTTCCTGATAACTAAAGCCTGGGTCGGTGGTCCTCCAGGCCACGCCCCTTCCACCGTCAGCCTCCGGGCCCAGGAAATGAGCGACAGGCTGCCATGCCCCTCCTCACCAGCAGGGGTCGCCCTCTCACGTGGAACGACTGCTTAGGTCCCCACACTGGCCCGGGACGGGGTGAGGGGACTGTGGCTTTGGCTCTGTGTACATCATATGGCCTTGGCCAGCATCCATTCTTCTCTGGCCTCGGCTTTTCTGTTGGTAAAAGGGAGGGAGGGTGATCTCAGGGCCCTCCAGGCCCATCAAGGAAGGAGGTGGGGTGGGAGACGTCGGGGAGCCACTGTGTCCAGTCTCTCCTAACGGGGAGGGTAGAAGACCAGCTGGGAACAGGAGAAGCTTGGCTCCCAGGCTCTGTGCTGAAGAAGGAAGCCTAAGCAGGGCCATGTTACATTTGGTGGAGGAGGGAGAGGGTAGGGGAGGAACAGACGCCGGCCGCTCCCACTAAGGAAGGCAAATAGAGGAAAGGACCCAGTGGGGTGGGGAAGGTCCGCCAGAGGTATCCAGAGAACCAGAGAAGGTGAGTGTGAGGGAGTCCTTGGTGATCCATCTGCGCTGGGGAAAAAGGTTTTCAGCAGATAAACACAGCCGGGACCTCGGGGGATTGTGCCTCAGCCTAGGCCCGGTAGTCGAAGACATATGGACAGGAAATGGGCAAGACACGGGCCTTTCAGAGAAGAGAGACCAAAGATGTTTGCAGAGAGGCAGGCTTTGCGCAACCTGTAAAGAATGAGTAAGGTTTGAATAGCAGCTACAACAAATATTGATTGAGAGCCTGCTGTGTGCCAGACTGTGGGCCCGGCACTTGGAATTTGGCCGTGAACCTAGCAGACACAGTGGCTGCCCATTTACATAGCGTGCAGTCGAGTGTGGGAGTTTACAGTCTAGCTGTGAAATAAACCTGTAGGTTTAATTACGGTGGGAGCTCAGAGAGCGGGGTAGGAGACTGTCCTGGTCTGGGACCTCCGCTGCTGAGGAAGGGTCACCTAAGCTGGGGCCTGCAGGAGGAGGGAGGAAAGGGGCTGGGATGTTCCAGAGGAGGAATAGCAAGTGTACCCTCCAGATAAGAAGGGCCTGGTGGAGATTAGAAAGGGTGGAAAGAAGCCATGTCACACTGTGTTTGCAACCACTCTCCCCCACACCCAACCTCACCTGTGTATCCTGTGTACTTGGTCACCTCCTGGGCTCTCTTGGGGGCAGAATCTGGGCAGCGGGGGAATGGATCAAGCTGAAAGACAGCTAAAGAGACTGTGGCTGAGTGCAGGATAAAGAGCCAAGGTGGAGGGGAGAGGGCTGGGCTCTGGGAGACGGGGACATCTGTGAAGAGGATATTGCCATTTTGGGGGTAACATTTTTTGAAGTATGATATACATATAGAAGAGTCCTTTTTTCTTTCTTTCTTTTTTTTTCTTTTTACTGTTGTGCTGCATATTAAGAATGCCCTCTTGGTCGAGTGCAGTGGCTCACACCTGTGATCCTAACACTTTGGGAGGCTGAGGCAGGTGGATTGCTTGAGCCCAGAAGTTCAAGACCAGCCTGGACAACATAGTGAGACCCCATATCTGTTTTTAAATTAAAAAAATTAAAAAGAATGCTCTCTCTCTTTGTCATATTCTGTAAAGATTGAGTAAATATCTAGAAATTCCACTAAAATTTCCTTAAGTCAACAGGAAACAGAATGGTCTGCCTGGGCCTCAGTCACATTGGAGGAGCAGAGAGAGAAGGTGAGTGTGAGGGAGTCCCTGGGAAACAATGGAGGGACTGGGGATGGGGAGGTAGGAGGGGCCTGATCTTTCCAGGCATCAAGAAGCATTTGGTTTCTGTTCAAGGAGCCATGAGGAGTCACTCAAGGGTTTTAGGCAGAGCCGTGACACAACCAGAGATACTATGAGCAAAGGTTCCGGAACAGGGCAGGGCAGGACAGGTGAGTGGGACAGAGGCACACCACCTGGGTGGGACAGAGGGAAGAGGATGCTGCTGTCTGGGACACTGTACCCTAGAGGCTGGGGAAAACCGACCTCAACTTTCAGCTCCCAGCCTAACCCTAGGAGAACCTGAGAAGAACTAGTGGAATGCCTTCCGGAAAAACAGAGACAAACTACACACCAGACTTTTGTTTGTTTGTTTTGTTTTGTTTTGAGATGGTGTTTCACTCTTGTCACCCAGGCTGGAGTGCAATGGCACGATCTCGGCTCACTGCAACCTGCACCTCCTAGGTTCAAGCAGTTCTCCTGCCTCAGCCTCCCTAGTAGCTAGGATTACAGGCGCGTGCCACCACGTCTGGCTAATTTTTGTATTTTTAGTAGAGACAGGGTTTCGCCATGTTGGCCAGGCTGGTCTCGAACTCCTGACCTCAGGTAATCCGCCTGCCTTGGCCTCCCAAAGTGCTGGGACTACAGGCGCGAGCCCCTGCACCCGGCCTGTTTTGTTGTTGTTGTTGTTGTTGTTGTTGTTGTTTTGTTTTGTTTTGTTTTTTTGAGACGAAGTCTCACTCTGCTCACTCTGTCGCCCAGGCTGGAGTGCAATGGCACAATTTCGGCTCACTGCAACTCCCACCTCCCAGGTTCGAGTGATTCTCCTGTCTCAGCCTCCCGTGTAAGTGGGATTATAAGCGTGTGCTACCACACCCGGTTAATTTTTTGTATTTTTAGTAGAGATGGGGTTTTACCATGTTGGCCAGGCTGGTCTCAAACTCCTGACCTCAACAGATCCACCCGCCTTGACCTCCCAAAGTGCTGGGGTTAGAGGTGTGAGCCACTGCACCTGGCCAACAAACTACACACCAGACTTTCTACCCACTGCCAGGGGAGACAGAGGGATGGTCTCTCACAAAGCTCTGAAACTGTGGCAAGAAATGATTGTGCACCAGGGAGGGATGGGGCAGAGGCCTCTCCTAGGGAGCCATCTGTCCCTCGCTCTGTCAGCCCTTCATCACCCATCACAGCTGTCCCAAGTCAGCTGAGTCAGCAGACCTGTGACAGCAGCAGGCGAGGGAGGAAGAGGGGCCTCTGCTAGCTTGTGTGAAGCCAGCCCCATCATCCATTGGCCCAGGACAGTCCCTTCCCTCCCTACTGCAAACTGCTGTCCCCCGGGATTGCCCCTGGCTTTAACTTGAACCCAACCACAGAGTTCCGTTGGCTGTAGGCCCTTCCACCAGGAACGTGTTGGGCCTCTAACCTGAGCACCTGCTCTGGCAAAAATGTCCTGAGGACTCAAGGCCCCTTACCCTTGTGGGGCCTTCTTCTCCACATGCAGCTCCCTGCCCTGTCCCCCTGTTTCCAGGCTGGTCTTGAGCTTCTGAGCTCCCCAGCTCCTGTACCCCTATTTCCTCAGGGACAGACCTCTCCCCACGCACTTGGCCCTAACCTCATGTTCAGAAAGTTCTTTCCTTTCTACCCCACCTAAACTTCACTTGCCTTTGTGGGTTCCCACTCTGCTGGGAGAGGAATCCTTGTATCGTCAGTACCTCTCTTCCACTCCCCTCAAGAAGGGAAACCTGGCTTTCCCGTGGTGGCCCCCACGTAACCTCCTGTTGGCCTGGCCTCCCGCTCCCTGGCCCTGCCTTCCCCTAGTGCCTCTGTCTTCCTGTGCTTCCTTATATTTGAAGTCCAGGTCACATCTCCCTCCCTCTTTCCCTTCCTCC
Organism: Pan paniscus; assembly: GCF_029289425.2. Classification (NCBI taxonomy): domain Eukaryota; kingdom Metazoa; phylum Chordata; class Mammalia; order Primates; family Hominidae; genus Pan; species Pan paniscus. The sequence goes on along the minus strand of NC_073261.2, from coordinate 40,958,897 downwards.
CTTCTTTTTCTTTCTTTCTATCTATATTGATGGATTTTTTTAAATTATAAAAATAATTAATGGTTGGGCACAGTAGGTCTCACCTGTAATCCCAACACTTTGGGAGGCTAAGGCAGGAGGATCACTTGAGGCCAGGAGTTTCAGACCATCCTGGGCCACATAGCAAGACCTCATGTCTACAAAAAATGTTTAAAAATTAGCTGGGCCTGGTGGTGTGAGCATATAGTCCTAGCTACTTGGGAGGTTGAGGCTGGAGGATCAGTTGAGTCCTAACCTAAACTTGAGGCATGAGTTTGAGGCTGCAGTGGTCTATGGTCATGCCACTGCACTCTAGCCTGGGTGACAGGGTGAGACCCTGTCTCTAAAAATAAATAGTCCTGGCCGGGCTTGTTGGCTTACGCCTGTAATCCCAGCACTTTGGGAGGCCGAGGCAGGTGGATCACAAGGTCAGGAGTTTGAGATCAGCCCGGCCAACATAGTGAAGCCCCGTCTGTACTAAAAATACAAAAATTAGCCAGGCATGGTGATGCGCACCTGTGGTCCCAGCTACTCGGGAGGCTGAAAAAGGAGAATCGCTTGAACCTGGGAGGCAGAGGTTGCAGTGAGCCGAGATCGTGCCACTGCACTCCAGCCTGGGTGACAGAGCGAGACTCCATCTCAAAATAAATAAATAAATAAATAGTCCCAAGACTATACAGGTATAACGCCGTAACACTAGTTCTATCTGGTTCCACCTTCCCAGGAGACGCCTATACCTGGGTTCACTGTTTGAGTTTCTTGGCATCCATTTGGTGATCCCACTGACTCTGAGGTTTCATCCCCAAATTAAAGTTCTTTTCTTTCTTTTCTTTCTTTCTTTTTTTTTTTTTTTTTTTGAGACTGTGTTTCACTCTTACTGCCCAGGTTTGAGAGCAATGGCGCGATCTTGGCTCACAGCAACCTCCGCTTCCTGGGTTCAAGCTATTCTCCTGCCTCAACAACCTCCTGAGTGCTGGGATTACAGGTACTCGCCACAATGCCCGGCTAATAGTTTTGTATTTTTTTTAGTAGAGACAGAGTTTCACCATGTTGGCCAGGCTGGTCTCAAACTCCTGACTTTGTGATCCACCCACCTCAGCCTCCCAAAGTGTTGGGATTACAAGCGTGAGCCACCACGCCCGGCCAGATTAAAGTTCTTAACTGAAAGTAAGAGAAACAGACTCTAGCTAGTTTAAGCTGGAAAATAATTTATTAAAACTATTCTGTAGCTCATAGCATCTCCAGCAGGGCTAGAGAGTTAGCCAGGAATAATGTCCCAAAGGTCACAGCCAAGCCAGCCTGGCAGAGCCACCCTGGACACTGATACCACTGTTTGCCAATGCCATTGATTTGGGCCCTGGGTGGTGGCACTAAGGGCTCACCCCCCTAAGCCTCTGGAAACAGGATTTGGCCATCACTACCCTCCCAGGGTGCATTTGTCTTGGTGCCTGATGCAGGTTCAGAGTCTGGCACGGGGCCTCTGGCTGGCAGACCCTGCACCTCAGCGGCAAGGGGAGGCTGGGAAGGCCTCACCTGGCTTCTGCAATTGGAAACGAGGATTCATGAGGTGGAGAACTCCCCAAATGTAAAGCATGTTTAGCAGCCAAAAAGGATGGCAGATATCCCCTTCTGTTCTTGGTGAGCCCAGCCACCCACATCTCCGCGGCTCTTCCTCCACGTGCTGCGCTCTCCCACCTCTGAGACCTCTGACCACAGCCTGCTTACCTGTCCCCCTGCAGGTCCCCAGAGCCACCTCCATCCTCCTCCTTGCAATGAATCCCACTCCACTCACACCACGGGTCCCGGCTACACTTCGCCATCTTCTCTGTCTGCTGGCAAAAATGACCTCAAGTATTTCTTCCATATGTAGGTTTTCGTCCACGGTTCCAGGCTCATAACTCCCACAGCCCTGTTTAGAGCCTTTGATTATGATGTTGGCTGTGTTAGGCCTCAGGAGCAGGCCTTGGGGAAACAGAATCTCTCTGGCCTTTTCCTGTCCTCCTTTCACCCGCCTAAGGCCGTACTCTAATCTTCCTCCACCTTTCTGATTGTGGGACCCTAATTCCAGAGAGGGTCCTGCCCCATACTCTGGGGGAAGGAATGCTGTGGTTATGAATCTTCTATAAAAACCCAAGAGGCCTGGTTCAGAGAGCTTCTCCATAGCTGACCATGTGAGGCTCCTAGAGTGTGGTGTGCCCACGGAGGGCATGGAGCCTCCACACCCTTTCCCACTATTTCTGCCCTACACATCTCTTCATCTGTATCCTTTGCAATATCCTTCATAATAAACCAGTAAACATAAGTAAGTGTTTCACTGAGTTCTGTGAGCTGCTGCTCCAGCAAATTAATCAAACCCAGAGAGGAGGTTGTGGGAACCCCAGCTTGAAGCCAGTTGGTCAGAAGTTCTGGAGGCCCAGACTTGTGCCTGGTATCTGGGGTGGCCGGGCAGGCGTCTTGGGGACTGAGCCCTCAACCCGTGGGATCTGACTCTGTCTCCAGGTAGGTAGTGTTGGAATTGGGTTGGAGGACACCCCGCTGTGTCCGCTGCAGAACTGATTGCTCACTGGGTGGTGGGGAGAACTGCCCACCCCGCCACCACGTTTGGTCACAGAAGTCTGCTCTGTGTTGACTGTTATTGTGTGAGAGCAGGGGAAAAATCCATTTGAGTTTTATCTAAACACCACTGTGTGTTTTCTGAGGGTGGATTAAGACTACCTTGGGCCCATGGCCTGTTCTCAGTAGCTGAGACCTGAAAAATTTGGAGAATCACTTTGTGCTATGGAAGGACCATAAAACAGGCACTCAGGTGCTGCTGGACAGTGGGGCGTTATACCTTCAAAATGTGAGTTTCTAGTAAGTCCACTTCCAGGAATTCATCCCCAGGGAATATCTATGGTGCGCACAGAGCAATTCTATGCCAAAGATGGATAAAGAGAATGTCCCAATCTGCCTGTGTGACAACATGAGGCCACGGAGGCAGGCCTCTTTCCTTCCCCTTCTCCCAGATCTGCCCAGGCCAGTGCCCCCACCCAGATGGCATGGACTCTGCCCTCTGCCTGAGGCCCTTTCACTCACCCAGGCCTTGGCATTTGCCTATGCAAAGCCCTGAGCAGAGTAGGGAGGTGGCTGGAGTGAGGGCAGCATGGACTGGGAAACTCGCTCAGGCTGAGGTTTACAGTGGGGTGGTGTCCAGAACTTCCTACTGACCCTGATTCCAAACGAGGCCCCCTTGGGTGAGGGAAGTTGCCGCCTGCCTTATGGTTCAAATGTGGAAGAAAGGTCAGCTGAGAGTGGAGGACAAAGAATAGACCCAGTAGAACCAATTCTGGATGAGGATTTGTTATTTTTGTTTTTTCAGTTTTTCCCTTTGTACCAAATGGGCTCCCTGTGAAGCCACCCCAGTGACTCTTCTTGGTTTCTTGGATGCCCTTTTGCCTGCAGGTCCCAGGAATTTTCTGGTCTTCCTCTCCATCCCTGGGTGTCTCCCCAGTGCCCCCAGCCTGGTGGCCCCCAAAGATGCAAGCACGTGGGCTTTATTTCTCCTTTGTGCCAACAGCCAGGATGCCACCGAAATAATAAGCACAAGAAAGCTCCAGGGCCTTAGAAGTTCTCATGTCATCATTCATGATCGTGGTCTGTGTTTCCTCATTCCCTGACTTAAACAGAGTCAGACACCAGGCCCCAGCCCTCCTTTTTATCGCGATGCTTCTCAGAAAGTCAAAGTTCCTAAATTCACTCAGGTAACAGAGCCCCTGGAAGTCATGAGCTCCTTAAGGAAGGTCACAATTAGCACTGCTAATTCCATCGTAGGAAAGTAGGGTCCAGACCCAATCCTGGTGAGGTACAGGATGCTTAGCCTTTAGGGCACAGGCTCTGGGGCAGGCAGAGCTCAGGTTGAATCCCACCTCCAACACTTGCTAAGTGCATGACCTCAGGAAAGCTATTCAACTTCTCAGAGCCTCAGTGTTATGACTGAATTGTGTTCCCTTAAGATTCATATGCTAAAATCCTAACCCCCCATGTGACTATTTAGAGATAGGGTCTTTAGGGAGGTCATTAAGAATAAATGAGGTCATGGGGGTGGGGCCCTAATCTGATAGTGTGGGTGTCTTCATAAGAAGAAGAGTTACCAGAACCGCCTCTCTCTGCACAGACAAGAGGCCATGTGAGGACACAGAGAAAGCAGCTGTTTACAAGCCAAGAAGAGAGGCCGCATCACAAACCAACCCTTATGGCACCTTGATCTTAGACTTCTAGCTCCAGAACAGTGAGAAAATGACATTTCTGTTGCTTAAGCCACACAGTTTGTGGGTTTTGGTTATGGCAGCCTGAGCTGACTAATACACTCAGTTTCCTCATTTGAAAAGCAGGGATAAAACTAGTACTTGCGGCATGACGTTATTGTGAGAATCCAATGAGGAAACACACGTAATGCCTGCCTGCTTCATTTTCCTACGGCATCTTCAACGCCTGGAACAGCCTCTGGCAGACAGTGGATGTTCAGTAAATCCCACTGAATGGATAAATACATCCATCAGAAAATGAAGCTGCCGCACTAAATATGAGAACTTCTTTCTAAGCGCTTCCCTCACCTTCATCTCCTTAATCGTTGGTCATCACTCACCAGCAAATGACAACAGTAGTAAAGGGTTTAAGAAAAGTGTCTGCAAGGCCAGCCTGCTGTTTTTAATTGGATCTGCCAAATAATGTAATGTTGTCTATGAGTTGAGAAAGGTGACACTGATCAGAGAGCTGAAGGAAGCCTGAGAACCCTGGTCCAGCTTGGCTCTTCCTCTTATCGTGCAGAGGGGCTGGAGACCACAGCTGGGGGAGGCCCGCCTAGGGGAGGCTCAGAGACCTGGGGCTGGGCCCTGAGAGTGTCCTGGATGAAGTTGGTCCAGGGTTGGAGGCCACAGCAGATCTACCTTCCTGGTGTTTAGGAGATGCAAATGATGGGAACAATGGAGCCCTTGTCCCCAGGCCATTTGTGGCAGATCCTGGGCTCCAGGGAGGCAAAGCTCCTCTGCCTCTGCCATGGTAAGATGTGGTCCCCGGACGGCCCCAGGCATGTAAACCTGCCCATCTGGGAGGCCCAGGACTCGGCCACGGGGTGGTTGCACTGACCCCTCTACTCCCCACCCTGGCTTTTTCCAGGACCAGCTCAGTGGGAGCAGGCCCCGGTGAGTACTGGGACTCCTCTCTCCCCTGCCCTCCCCTCTTGTCTCTCTCTACCCCTCCTCTCCTGGGCACAGCCATCCCAGGAGCTGTGCTGTCTCTGCCTGGCCCGTCTCTGCCCAGGGAGACCATTCACGCGCCTCCACTTCCTGTCAGCACTAGGGCTCCCTGACTCCCAGCTTCCCCAGGGCACCAGCTCATGCAGTTATGCACCCATGGGCACCAGCTCTGCCCCCAGCCTCCTTCTCTGCTGCCCTGGTACCAGGGCACCTGTCAGTCACACTGTCATGGATGTGAATGTCCCAGAGCACAGCGTCTGTCTCACAGAAACTCCAGGGCCCCTTGGGCAGAGTTGACTAGAATGTGCTTGCAGGCTGGGGCCACCGCTCCCACCCCCCAGATGTGTGGGTAAGTGACACAGGGGGTCATAGGGGCCCAACAGACTGGGATCCCTTGCAAGTCAGGTCCCCCCTGAATGACTGCACACCTCCTGCCTCCCAGAGCCCAGCACTGCGGAGTCACAGGGGCCTAGCTCTCCCATCTGTCTTGGCCAGAATCAAGGGTGCAGGAGACAGGGGATGGGCATAGGTGGAAGGGCCCCTTGTTTCCAGACTGCCTACCTCAGTGGCCCCATGGCAGCATTGGGAATGCCGGTGATGAGTGGTTCCTTTGAGTTGAAGCACTGGAGCTGTCAAGGGGGGGTGGTTTATTATACTGGGGAAAGGTGGGCAGGGAGGAGGTGAGGCCAGCTTGTCTGTCCAGACTCCCCAGATTGGAGAGAAGATGCTCCCAGCCCTTCCTTCCTGCCTGCCCCAGGGACTTGGAGACACAAGGTGAGTCTGCCTACTGAGGTTGGGGTGGGGAGGCAGCGGTCAGAGCCTGCTTTGAACACCCTCTCCCCTCCATTCCTGCTGTGCTGAGCATCCCTTCCTCCAGGCCCAGGAGGAGGACGAGGAGGAAAATAAGTATGAGCTGCCCCCCTGTGAGGCTCTGCCCCTCAGTCTAGCCCCTGCCCACCTTCCTGGCACTGAGGAGGACTCCTTGTACCTGGGTGAGGGCTGGGAGGTGGGAGGCAGGGAGGCCAGGTGCTTGGGCAGGGCAGGAGGGTCCCCACAAGACAAGAGGGCATAGGCCTCGCCTCTCCTCCCCTGCCCGCACTAAGGCAGCAAAGGAGGCCTCAGCTGGCAGTCACCAGGGCCTCTTGGCTGGGCAGGGAGAGAGAGAGAGATGAAGGAACGGAGGGAGGGAGGGTGGGAGGGAGGAAGAAGAGTGGGAAGGGAAGAGGAGGGGTGGTGTAACCAAGGCAACAGCAGGGGCCTGGCATTCCCCTTCTGAGATCCCAACACTTCTTCAGGCCAAGGGCGGGGGTGCTGGGAGAGCCCCGGCTGCCGCTGGCATCCCACCCCCACTGCTCAGCTCCTCGGCCAGGTTGGGGCAGGGAAACTGCCCGCCTCCAGTTGCCATGGAGACTGGGCTGTCAGGAAGCCAATGAGCAAGGGGAGCGAGGGAAGGAGGAGGAAATGGAGGCTGGTGGGGGGGAGGCGGGAGGAAAATGGGAACCCACCTGGGAGGAACCCACCAACTCACAACACATGCGATCTTTTCCAGATCACTGTGGCCCCCTGGGTCCATCAAAGCCGTCGCCACCCCTGCCTCAGCCCACCGTGGTGAGAGGCTTCTCCAGAAGTCCCTCCTTCCCCAGCCGCCCCATCCCAGGCTGCCATTTCCCAGTGAGTGAATCTTAGAGGCATCTCATTTGCAAGATTCCCCCACATTTGCATTCAAGAGGCCCCTGAAAAATCAGATGCCAGATGCATGAGAAGCCAGAGCCCTGCCGCTGTCAGTCACTCCTCCAACTCGCCTGGCCTGGTCCTTCCAGCCTCCCCTTCAGCTTCACCCACGGTGCCCTTCTCATGTCTCTGAGGGGGAGGGGAGGGGCTCAGCTGCCCTTCCCTTGGATTCTGGGGCCTGAGGACCCCTCCCCACCTCCAGAGCAAAGAAATCCCTTCCTCAGCTGTCAGTCACTGCCAGCTCCCATTCCCATCTTTATCCCAGTAGGACTTTATGAATTTTGAAAGCTACTGCCTTTATCATACATTTCACTAGAATTTTTGTAAAAAGCAGGGAGCGATTCACAACAAAGAAAGAGCCACAGGGTAGAAGCAAAGGGAAGAGTCATCCCTTTTGTACATTTTTAAAAGCTACACAGATACAAGTGGTCCCATCCCATCCTATCCCGCCCCATCCTTGCCCTCCTGCTCTCACCATCCGCGCTCACCAGCCCCACTGTGCCCACAGCTGAAGGGAGCAGTGAGCCTGCCAGTGCCCGGAAAGCAGGGACCTATCTTTGGGAGGCGAGGTAATGGGGATGTCCTCTCTTTCTGTGGCTCCACCCTGGGATGGGGAGTACTCCCGCCACGGGGTAGAGCTGTGCTTGCCTGACATGGGTCTCATACTCTGCCCCTTCATGGCACTCCCCTGGCTGTGCCCCTTTTTAACCTACCAATCCTCTAAGGTAGGCAGGCAGGTGGCGTTGCCTCTAATGAAATGAATGAGGAGACTGAGGCCCAGAGATATGAAATGCTGTGCCTAAGATCACACAGAAGCAGAGTCTGCTCTTTTTTTTTTTTTTTGGCTTGGCTGCTCTGATTTTTTTTTTTTTTTTTTTTTTTGAGTCGGAGTCTCGCTCTGTTACCCAGGCTGGAGTGCAGTGGCACGATCTTGGCTCACTGCAACCTCTGCCTCCCGGGTTCAAGCGATTTCTGGCTAATTTTTGTATTTTTAGTAGAGACAAGATTTCACCATGTTGGCCAGGCTGGCCTCGAACTCCTCACCTCAAGTGATCTGCCCGCCTCGGCCTCCCAAAGTGCTGGGAATTACAGGCATGAGCCACTGTGCCCAGCTGCTATGATTTTTTGAACAGTCCAAAGTCATTTGGAGCCAGGCCTGCCAAGTCAGTTGGGAGGTCAGGAAAGGTGACACCATAGGGCTGTGCAGAGAACCATCAGGGAATGAGAAAAGCTTTCTCCTGGGGCTTCAAAGCTGGCTCTGAGATGCCCTCCTCGGAGGCGCCCTAAGGAGACTCTGCTTTTTCAGCCTCAGTCCCACTGAATTCCTTTCTGCTCCCTGCCATGCATGACAGGTGGTTCTCTCCTTTTCCTTCCAGAGCAGGGTGCATCGTCCAGAGTGGTGAGCAGCCCCTCCATTTCCACCTCACTTTCCAGGCTTCTGGTTAAGAAACTGGCAGGGGTGGGGTGGGGGCTAGGGAGGGCCAGGAAATATCCCTGAAACCAAGGGAAAAGGCCCAGAGCAGGGCCCCTGCCCCCAGCCACAGGCCCCTGGCAGGCAATGAGCCAGCTGTCCTGAGGGTGCCGCCCAGGGATCCTCCTCACACTCTCTGAGAGCTGGGGCCCATGGGCGCCTCTGAAGGGGAAGGTGCTCGTGGGATGCCCCCTCTGAGACAGAGGAGAAATTGTAATCATTCAAGCTAGCTCCCAGAAAGAGGGTCACCATGTGAGGAGGGAGTGAGGTGCCTGCCACCCCTTCAAATCGATGGCTCCTCCCCCAAAACCCCAGTCCTAAATGGAGTCTCAGGACTAGTCAAACCCATGGTCTCACACACCCCTCCCTACCTTAGGTGCCAGGCCCTCCAAAGAAACCTGATGAGGACCTCTACTTGGAATGTGAGCCCGATCCAGGTGAGCCCCTCCCTCAGCTCCAGACCCCTCCTGCCTGAGGCCCTCAGCTGCTCACAGCACAACACACTCTCCTGGCTCCATCTGCTTCCCTTGCTGCCTCTCACCACCCCCACCAACACGCATTTGCCTTCAGTCACCGCATGGACATCACACTCCTGCCTGTGGTCCAGGTTGACCCACACTGTGCCAGCAAGGGAGGTGCTCCCCTTAGAGCATGGGCTGGGTGGGGCTCCCCAGCTGCTGCCGCCAGGACAGCATCTGCCTCTGGTTGGAAGCACTCCCAGAAAGTCCAGGCTGCAGAGAAGCAGCAGGCCCTGCAGCTGTTCTCAGCCCCGCCCTGGTCAGCATGGATTCCCTGCCTGGTGCTCAGCCGAGCCCAGCCTGCCCCTCCCTGTTTCAGTCCTGGCTTTGACTCAGACTCTCAGCTTCCAAGTCCTGATGCCCTCAGGCCCTCTGCCCAGGACATCAATGATGCCCAGGTAAGTGCCCCACCAGGTGTGCACCTGTGTGTATGTATGTGAGACACAGAGAGAGACAGCAACCCAGTTCAGGCTTCCCCAGCCCTGACTCTGGGATGGAATCTCCTTGCACTGTCCCATGGTTGTTGGCAGTGGTGGCAGGGGCAGCTTGGAATGCTGGGTTCACTGGCCCTTTCTCTTGAAAAACATAAAGACCCTGAGTTCTCTCCCCCAATTTGCTTCCCACAGGCCTACCACAGCCCCCCAGGAAACTCGGAATGTAAGAGGCTGATGGTCAGGGGAGAAGAGAGGGAGGCAGGGAGGGAGGTTCAGGGTGGGACCTGGGGCCCGGCCTCTTCTGATCAGACCTCCTGTATGCCAGGGAGCAGCAGATGCCGCCTCTAAAGGTGAATAAAGGCTGGTCCAAAGGTAGTGAGTTATCCCAACTGATTGTTCACAGTCAGTTACAGATCAAACTCCTTGTTCTACCCTTTCCCCACTTCTCACTACTGCACTTGACTAGACTTAAAAAAAAAAAAAACTAGGTGAATGCAGGCATCTTCAGCATGAATGCAGGTGGTCCTGCCAGGGCCTGCCCCAGCCCCAGCCCTGCAGGCCAGACTCCCTCAGGCCCCAGGTTACTGAGGATGTCCCTGAAGCTCTGACTCCAGCTGAGATCAGGCCTGAGGGGACCCTCTTGGGCATTTTCCGGTGCCTGCACCAAATCAGGAAGCTCCTAGTCTGTGCCCCAAGATCACGCCTCATTTGGAGGTCACACGAGGCCTGGCTGGTGGGTCCTACCAGAGCACTGGATCTGGAGAGTGGAGGAAGCACTGGGTGCCGGGGTTTGGGCTCGGGGCCATGTACGCCTCCTCCTACCCCCCACCCCAGCAGCTGTCCCCTAGAAGCCGCCTTTGCCCACCTCCACCCCACCCCAGCTCAATAATCTGCTTCTTCTAGAAGGAAGGAAATCGTCTGTTCCCTCTGTAGCCCCCACTGGGAGCACCTCAGCTGCTGAGGTGAGGAGGGGCTGGGAGCAGGCTGTAGGGAGAGGTTCCAGGAGCAGAGCCTGAGAGTCCTTACCCAGGAACCCTCTTGGGCTGAAGGGTGCACCACTGCAAGAACACATTGAACACGTGTGCGGCACCCCGCCGTGCCCCAGACAGGGACACCACTTTGTTCTGCCTGAGGGGGACTCAGTTGAGCATAGGAGATGGGAACACAAATAACTGCACCCTGGGTCCTCAGCTCCGCATGCCTGATTGAGTGCCCTGGCATGTCTCTGAGTGACTGTGTGTATGCACAGGACGGTGATCTGCTGGCTCAGCCTTGGTACTCGGGGAACTGTGACCGCTATGCTGTTGAGAGTGCCCTGCTCCACTTACAAAAGGTGGGCAGCCACGGACCCTGGGTCTTCTCCGAAACCCCTTTTGCTCGCAGGCTGTGGCTGGCCGAGCAGTGGGGAGCAGGAGAGCCGGGAGGGTTCTGGCCCCATCATGGGTCAGGGCGGTGGGAGGGCCATTGGAAGATGAGGTTGATGGCTGGGGTCTCCTCCACAGGATGGGGCCTATACCGTGCGCCCCAGCTCAGGGCCTCATGGCTCCCAGCCCTTCACCCTGGCAGTGCTTCTCCGAGGCCGGGTCTTCAACATTCCCATCCGGCGGCTGGATGGCGGACGCCACTATGCCCTGGGCCGGGAGGGCAGGAACCATGAGGAGGTGGGAGCTGGAAGAGGCAGGGGCCTAAGGAGGGACCACAGAGCAGTACCCCGGGCCTAGCCAAGAGCATTTGCCTAGGGAAAAATCTTCATTTTGTATCTTTCTGGGGTGGGCAGAAATGACAGAGCCCAGAGCCCTGAACTCCTTCCCAGACACCTGGCCCTCTGGTGGGGGAGGTGCCCCTCCTGCCATGGCTCAGTCTGCACAGGGTCGAGGTGGGGCCTTTCTGCCTTTAATGAACCCAGCTGGGAGGAGGGCGGGGTCCAGGATCTTCAGACTCTTGTCTACCTCCCCCGAGGACTCAATGTCGCACCCAGCATTTGCCAGGATGCAAACTAGAGACACCCATCACACAGCTCCCCACGCTGGAGGACCAGGGCAGAGGCGCACCCTAGAGTCAGTTTGATCTAGCCTTGGACATAAGAGTCTGGCCAGTGGCGTGCCCATGGGTGCAACAGCAGGAAAGTTGCCCGAGGCCTGGAACGGGGCAGCAAAATGGCAGTGGAGCGGCATGGGGCAAACAGGAAGGAAGATATCTAGAAAAATGTCAAAAGTCCCCTTGCCAGAGTCCCACAGTTGCCTCAGGAAGTTGCTCCCAGCATGAGGCTCATGGGACTCACGGATGCCCTGCCTCCCTGGCCAGCTCTTCTCCTCCGTGGCGGCCATGGTCCAGCACTTCATGTGGCACCCTCTGCCCCTTGTGGACAGACACAGCGGCAGCCGGGAACTCACCTGCCTGCTCTTCCCCACCAAGCCTTGAGGCCACAGCGAAGTACACACTGCCTTTGGCCCCAGTTTGCTTCTTGTCCCGCCCCACCTTGGGCTGTCTTCCTCTCTCCTTCCCCACCCCTCCTCACCCTAGCCTTTCCCAGTGCCCGCAAGCAGCATTAATGGGGAAAGGCTGCCTGGAGGCCCAGGGAAGGGTCCTGGAGACCCCACCCCATGCTCACCTAGAGCCTCCCACTGCCCTCTCTGTTGCCTCTCCAAGGCTGACACCCTCTTCCTGGCCTCCAGGAATGCAGGTGTCTGCCCAGTTCACTAGGTCCTGGATGAAGGAACCGTGGTGGCCTAGACCAGTCAGGGGACAGCACAGGCACTGCCGGAACAGCAAAGGATCCTCTCACATCTACTTGTGGGCCTAGGGCACCCTGAAAGGGACTGGCCTACCTTGCACAAGTTCGCATTCAATAAACATTTGTTGAATGAATTATTGAATCTGCTAAATGAAGCAGAGGTGTCCTGCACGAGGGAGGCCCCACGGTTCTCAAGTGTCACAGGGCAGACTAGCCTGCAGTTATGGAGATGCAGGAGCTAGGCCCGGGCAGAAAGGGCCAGCTGTTTCTACCCCAGATTGGGGCTTTTACTTTTAGATGCTCTGTGCCGAGCGAGGCCAGGCTGAGTGGCTGATTTTTGTTTTGATTTGTGGGAGTTGGAGTGGGGAAGGGAGGGAGGCTCAGTGCTGTCTCTGACACCCTATTAAATGAGGAGAATAGAGTCCATTACCTACTCCTCCAACACCTACTTACTGTACTGTGCTCCCGGGGGAGTGATGAGCCTGATTTTGGGAGCTTGGTGTTGTCTAGAGGAGGGGAGACAGTGGGCCCCGGGAAACAACTAGATCTAATGCTCCAGTCTAGGGTCAAAGCTAGGGAAAGCTGAACAGTGGCGCTCAGAGAAGACATGACAGCGGGCGAGAGCTTAGGGGGCGATGGGAGGTGGAGGGGCACTCCAGGTCCCCAGGGGTCCAGGCAGAGCTGCGGGACAGGGCGCAGACCCCGAGGCCCAGGGAGCACCGGGTGGCCGGCGGCCTGCAGGCTGGCGAGGGCGTCGGGCGGCGCAGGGCAGGCCAGGGGGCGGGGGCGTCTGGGGCCCTGGCGTGGCGCCCGGAACACCCCGTGCCGGAAGCTCCATGTGACCGTGACTCCGCAGAAGCCGCGAGCGCAGCGAAACAAAGGGCGGCTCTGCGGCCGCCTCGAGCTCAGGCTGGCACCGAGGGCCCGGACCCCCATCCCACTCCGCACCCCCATCCCACTCCGCACCCCCGGGCCTCCCGGCCCTTCTTGCCCTCCGACCCCGGGCTCTGGCAGGGCCGGGAGGCGCAGGAACCCCGCGGGGGATGGGGCCGGCAGGCTGGCACTGAAGACACTGGGATGCAAGCGGGAGGCTGGGGGCGGGGGCGGGGCTGCAGGGCGTGGACGGTCTCCGTCAGTGCCGGCTCCTGCGGATTACCTTCTCGGAACCGTCATTTCTTGCCTGTAATAAGGGGAAGATAATCGTCCCTACGTAATCGTCCTCCGGTTAGGAGGCTTAAGTGAGACATGCCACGTAAAGGGATGCCTGCGTAAAGGGGTGCCTGATGGGGAGAAGGAAACACCAAATTCGGGCCAATTAGCTGCCACTGTCAAAATCGCTGGGAAGACAGTTATCGGCCAGGGCACCAGGAAGGGGCACGGGCTGGGGCAGCCGTCATAGGGGTGGGGTGCGGGGGGCGGGTGGACACCGGTGTGTGTATGTGAGGAAGGGACCAGCAGCGGAGGCCTCTAGCAGAAACAGGAGAATAGGAGACCGGCAAGACACGCCCTCAACCCACTGGCCCACCCCTGGCTCCCTCCAGAACCTGGCCTCCGTCCTCCACACCCTCCCCAGCCTCATCCCGCAGGCCCGCAGGGGCTGTGGAGGCTGGGGAGCTTGGCACCTTGGGCTGGGACTCAGGGTACAGTCAGCCCCCTAGTATCCCCACAACAGCTCTACAAGTTCCACTTCCCTAGAGGAGCTCTCCACTCTGTGGCCACAAAGGCCTCGGGACTCAGGGGCCTGTTGTTACTGAGCCCCGCAGCCATGAGGCCTTTGGTGGGGGAGTAGAAGTTACAGCCCAGAGCTCCTGAAGTTAATGGCCCAACAGGGACTCTGATTTTTCCCAGCTTAGGGACTAACTTCAAGGAATTAGCCTCCATTCCTCCCCTCCCTGGGGAGAAAGACAGGAGGAGCAGCTAGGCAGTGGGACAGTCTGTAACCCGGGCCCTTGAGGGCAAAAAGGAACCTGTTGCCTGCCCAGTGCCTCCTCAGCTTGCAGGCCTGAGCAGATGGCCCCTTGTCCAGGGAGCCTTCACCACTCCCCCAGCCTGGGCCCAGGTACTTAGGCCGTCGTCTCTTCACTCCCAGGACAGACCGGCTACTACTGCCCACTATTGGGTATTCTGGGCCTGGAATACAGCAGGTGGCGCATATTTATTGAAAGAGTGATCAAATAGGTCAAGTCTATTCTGGATTCCTCTAAAGCTGATAACATTCTTTTATCAGGGCCTCCTTTGTTAAGTGAAAAGTCCAATCCAGTGCTGTCCAATAGAACTTTCTGTGATGATAGAAACGTTCTGTATCTGCATTGTCGAGTACAGTAGCCACTAGCCACTGGGGGTCATTGAGCACTTGGAATGTGACTAGTGTAACTGAGAAACTGAATTGTTCATTCACGATTTAATTACTTTTAAATAGCCACATATGGCCGGGGTTCCAAGTCTCATGCCCTCGCAAGTGTGAGGGGCAGTGGGGAAAGCTGGAGAGGTCGGCAGGGGCTAGGTCTGGAGGAGCCTGGGAGGCCTCCATAAGGCACTGGGGAGCCATGGAGGCTCTGAGCAGGGGTGGATGCAGGAGGGATGATGGTATCCTAGGAGCATCACTCTCGTTGTGTAGTGCTGAATGGGCCAGAGGGGCTGCACAGAGGCCAGGGGAACATTTAGGGGCTACAGGTATTCTGATCATTCAGGCGAGAGATGAGTCCCCTTGATTTTTCACCATGCCAACATCCCTCTAAGCACCCCATCCCCATTTCCTCCCAACCAGCCGGCCAGACTCTAGAAAATTCTAGGCAGGGTCACCGACTAGGGGATTAAGTCTTTGAGAAGTGCCGTTTGGAGGCCGGGTGAGGTGGCTCACACCTATGATACCAGCCTGCTGTGGCGGGCAGATCACTTGAGGTCAGGAGTTCGAGACCAGCCTGGCCAACGTGGTGAAACCTGTCTCTACTAAAAATGCAAAAATTACCCAGGCCTGGTGGCACATGCCTGTAATCCCAGCTACTTGAGAGGCTGAGGCAGGAGAATTGCTTGAACCCTGGAGGTGGAGGTTGCAGTGAGCTGACATCACGCCACTGCACTCCAGCCTGAGAGACAGAGCAAGACTCCGTCTCAAAAAGAAAAAAAAAAAAGTGCCTTTTGGTGAAGAAGCCCGTGTATTACAGACAGACAGTGGGTTACCTGTCTCCAGAGGCCGGGGAGGGTCTGTAGCACAGGGAAGCTGAAGGAGTGTGCAGCTGAGAAGGGCATGAAAGCCTCAGCAAAACCACACCTGCCGGGGCTCAGAGCATGGTCTAAGCAACCTTCTGCCAGGCTTTCAGCTTTGGTTTCTGAAGAGGCGGTCTGATCTTTGGTGAAAACACGGACAGAAGGACCCAAGTTTCATTCTGGCTCAGCCACTCACTTCCTGCATAACCTTAGCCTCAGTCTCTCCACTTTTATGTTTTTGAAACCGAGTATTACTCTGTCACCCAGGCTGGAGTGCAGTGGCATAATCTTGTCTCACTGCAACCTCCACCTCCCGGGTTCAAGCAATACTCCTGCCTCAGCCTCCTGAGTAGGTGGGATTACAGGTGCCTGCCACCACGCCCAGCTAATTTTTGTTTTTTTTTTAGTAGAGACGGGTTTCACCACGTTGGCCAGGCTGGTCTTGAACTCCTGACCTCAAGTGATCCACCCGCCTTGGCCTCCCAAAGTGCTGGGATTACAGGCGTGAGCCACCGTGCCCGGCCAGTCTCTCCACTTTTAAAATGGGGCTAATAATACATATGTCTCAGGATTGTTGTGTATAGGTGTATAGGCTGGGCGCAGTGGCTCACACCTGTAATCCCAGCACTTCAGGGGACCAGGGTGGAAGGATCACTTGAGCTCAGGAGTTCGAGAATAACCTGGCCAATAAAAAAATCCCATCACTACAAAAAAATTAAAAAATTAGCTGGGTGTGGTGGTGTGTGCTTATAGTCTGAGCTACTTGAGTCTTCGAGGTTGAGGCTGCAGTGAGCCATGATCATGTCACTGCACCCTAGACTGAGCAACAGAGCAAGATCCTGTCTCAAAAAACAAAACATGGATTTAACATATACTTTGCAGCCATAGAAAAAGAATGAGATCATGCCCTTTGCAGAGACATGGATGGAGCTGGGGGCCGTTATCCTTAGCAAACTAACACGGGAACAGAAAACCAAATACCACATGTTCTTACCTGTAGGTGCCCGTGCTAAGTGATGAGAACACATGGATGTGTAGAGAGAAACAACACGCACTGGGGCCTATCGAAGAGGGGAGGGTGGGAGGAGGGAGAAGATCAGGAAAAATAGCTAATGGGTACAAGGCTTAATACCCGGGTGATGAAATAATCTGTACAACAAACCCCTATGACACAAGTTTACCTACATAACAAACCTGCATATGTACCCCTGAACTTAAAAGTTAAAAAGATCCATATACTGGCTGAGTGTGGTGGCTCACACCTATAATCCCAGCACTTTGGGAGGCCGAGGCAGGCAGATCACGAGGTCAGGAGATCGAGACCATTCTGGCCAACATGGTGAAACCTCATCTCCACTAAAAATAAAAAATAAAATAAAATAAAATAAAAATTAGCTGGGCGTGGTGGTGTGCACCTGTAGTCCCAGCTACTCGGGAGGCTGAGGCAGGAGAATTGCTTGAACCCAGAAGGCAGAGGCTGCAGTGAGCCAAGATCACGCCACTGCACTCCAGCCTGGGTGACAGAGCGAGACTGTCTCAAAAAACAAAAACAAAACAAAACAAAAACCCGTATACTTAGCCTAATACAGAGCTTGACATGCAATAAGAGCCATCTGATTGGTACCTAATAATATTAATAACTGTGATTTGGCAAAGCTTGGTTCAGGTCACTTTTTTGCTGCATTTTTAAGGACTCAGTCTTTCCCAATATACACACATACTTATGACGTCTTTAGGCACTGTAGGTACTGTAATAATTATTGTTGTTATTTTTTTTTTAAAAATTTTTTTCAGGGGGCTTTCTGGTAAAAACTGGAAAGGCTGCTAGACGAATACTAAAAGAGCTGTAACATTAATAATTATTGTTTTGTCTGCTCACCAGACTTTCCTGTTCCCCTTCTGGTAGCACAATCCACTTCCCCCACTATAGATCAGGCATGTGACCTAGGTCTGACTGGGACCAAACAGGGCCCATGAAAACCTCTTGATGTTGAGAGAGAGAAGCCAGCCCTCTTTACAAATCTGAGCTGCAAATGGCCACCTTCCCTGCGATGTGGATAGAGCAGAAGTGAAGCAAAGACAAAGAAAAAGAGTCTTGGAGACTTTGGGTCCTGCCCCAAAGCCACAGTATTTGCCTTAGTGCCCCTTCCAGTTATGTGAGCTAGAAATTTCCTTTTTGGTTTAAGCTAGTGAGAATATGGCGTCTGATCTTTGTAAAGAAGACTCCAGGCCGGGTGCAGTGGCTCAAACCTGTAATCCTAGTGCTTTGGGAGGCCAAGGAGGAAGGATTGCTTGAGCTCAGGAGTTTGAGACCATCTTGGGCAACATAGTGAGACCCCTGTCTCTACAAAAAAATAAAAAGAAAAATATTAGCAGAGGTAGTGATGTGTGCCTGTAGTCCTAATTACTTGGGAGGCTGAGACAAGAGGATTGCTTGAGCCTGGGAGTTCTGGACTGTAGTGTGCTATGCTGTTCTGGAGTCTGAACTTAGTGGCATCAATATGGTGACCTCCCAAGAGTGGGTGATCACCAGATTGCCTAAGCAGCGGTGAACCTGCCCAGGTAGGAAACAGAGCAGGTTAAAACTCTTGTGCTGATCAATAGTGGGATCATACCTGTGAATAGCCATTTGCGCTACAGCCTGGGCAACATAGTAAGACCCCATCTTTTAAAAAGAGAAGAAGAGGAAGACTCTTGCCCAGTACAGGCACACATGTCCTTGAAGTTCAGGGAGGTCAGGAGATTCATCTGAAGCACAGAGCAGTTAGTGGTAGAACGATTAATAGAACTTAGACTTGTCTGGTCATCTCTGAATTTACCATAAACTATACCATACATTCCACTGTTCACTCACAAATAATAATTGAGTGCTTACTATGTGCCAGGCACCAAACCAGCATCTTATTTTTCCTCTACATCTGCTGAAAGATTCTCCCTCCCCAGCTTCACTACCAGTCTCTAGGAACCCTTGAGTCAGGGGAAGACTCAGCCAGGTAGAGAAATAGCCTTTCTCTACCAGGATAGGGCCCAGCACACTCACTGTCTTCCCAGAATCAGTACTCCCAGAACTCTTAAGTGCTAACGATGCAAGAGGAGCCAGCGAGCTACCCACCCACCTACCCTCGTACTTACCTGCCTACCTACGTTCTGTGGTTCTGCCCAGCATGGAGTAAGTCCTAGCCCTGGCCCAGGGACCCCAGCTGGGGCCCTGCCTGCACACCTCTCTGAGCAACTGTGCTCCTGTTGCCCTCATGTCTGCAGTGATCATTTTGGGGGATACTGAAGTTGTTTTCAAAGTGTTTTTGGGCTGGGCACAGTGGCTCATGCCTGTAATCCCAGCACTTTGAGAGGCTGAGATGGGCAGATCACTCAAGCTCAGGAGTTCAGGATCTGCCTGGGCAACATAGTGAGACCCTGTCTCTGTAAATAAATAAAAGTACTTTTGATCTAAATTCTCCTGAGTGTTCCCTTTCCTTACTTTGCAAAGCTGGTTGAAGAGAAAGAGAGGTGGCAGCAGCAGAAGGATGTCATGACAGTAGTTTCCAAATCTGGTCCTCAGAACACCCCTGAACCATGATGATGATCACCATGTCATCATTGGTGACAAAGAAAAAAAAAAGAGAGAGAGAGAAACACAACCTGTGGCATGAGCTTTTTTTTTTTTTTTTGGAAACAGAGTCTTACTGTGTCACCTAGGCTGGAGTGCAGTGGTGCGATCTCAGCTCACTGCAACCAGCATGAGCTTTTTCTGTGCAAAACTATTCCATTTAAGGGCCATCTTTTAAATGGAAGTCAAGTTCTTCCTCCTTTCTTGATGTTAAACTATATTTTCTTGGCTGGGCGAGGTGGTGGTGGTTGGTATTCTCAACACTTTGGAAGGCCGAGGCGGGTGGGTCACCTGAGGTCAGGAGTTTGAGACCAGCCTGGCCAACATGATGAAACCCCGTCTCTACTTAAAATACAAAAAATTAGCTGGGCATGGTGGTGGGCACCTGTAATCCTAGCTACTTGGGAGGCTGAGGCATGAGAATCGCTTGAACCCGGGAGGCAGAGGTTGCAGTGAGCTGAGATCATGCCACTGCACTCCAGCCTGGGCAACAAGAGTGAAACTCCATCTCAAAAAAAAAAAAAAAAAAATATATATATATATATATATACACACACATACACACACACACACACACATATATATACGCATATATATGTGTGTATATATATTCTTTCAAGTCACTTGATTTTTCTGGGCCTCAGTTTACTCATCTTTAAAATGGGGTGAGACGGGCAGGGTGGTTGGCCTCAAGGATCCCTAAGGGCCTTTCCAACTCCAGTATTCCTACTGCCTGGGACTAGGCCTCTCTCATAGCCTGGGCCACCTCCCAACTCCCACCCTACTCACCCCAGCACCCTCTCCCCTATGCCCCCCACCAGCCCTTCTACTTAGCTCCACAAGGTGTGCCCTCCTAAGTGTCCTCTGGGGAGAAGTGCCCCTCCACCATGCACTCTGGATTCCCAGGAGATACAGTGGATAAAAGTCAAACATGGGTTTCAGACATTCTCATGTGGATTTGTCCAGCTTCCATGCAGCCGGGAAGTTGGAGGGATAGAAGGTGGGAGATGAGGAGCAAAAGCACAACAGGCACCAGGGTAGGGCCTGGGTGGGGAAAGAGCATTGAAAGAGAGGGAGGTTCTGGATGAGTCATAATAGCATAGATTCCTAGGACATCTGAGCTGCTGGGCTCTGAGACTGCCTTGTCCTGTCTCCTCGCGTTATAGATGAGGAAATTAAGGCCCACGGAGGGGAGAGCAGTCTGTGAATGGAGGGGAGAGGGTAACTACATTTTTCCTCTAGCAGCTCCTCAGCTAAGGGAAAGTCCTGCCTGTGGGAAGGAATCAAGGAAGAGAGATTGGGAAACCGAGGCCAGAGCACTAAGTTAGGACTGACCAGGACAAGGGCCCCAGGCTCCCGTGAGCTCGTGTTCCTGCTCCCCCACCTGCTTTCTGCTCCAGTCCCTTCTCCGGTCTCCTTTCCTTTGCCTGTAGACCTCAGCTCTGCTCTCAGGACATCCCAGATAGCAGCCCTGATGCTCAGAACACACTTTGCTTCCCAGGCTACATCCACTTTTGCACCCCAAGAGGATCCAGGGATAAAGAAGGTACCAGGCAATCCCAAACACTGGGGCTGGGTCCCAGGGAGAACAACTGAGCCAGGTGTCTCACCTGCGAACCTCCTGTCACCTTCAGCCCTGAGATGCAATGGCAATAATCCATGGCCTCTTTGGAAGCCTCTCTCATATACTGTCAGCTTGCATCTGCGGCACCTGCAGCTGTTGGTGGGGGCTCATTTTTATATTTAATTTTTTAGAGACGAGGTTTCTCTTGCCCAGACTAGAGTGCAGTACTGCAATCATGACTCACTACAGCCTTGAACTCCTGGCTCAAGCAATCCTCCTGCCTCAGCTTCTTGAGTAGCTGAGCCTATAGGGCACACCACCATGTCTGGTTGTTTTTTAAATATTTTGTAGAGACAGAATCTCACTATGTTGTTCAGGTGGGTCTCGAACTTCTTGGCCTCAAGCAATCCTCTTGCCTTGGCCTCCCAAAGTGTTGGGATTACAGGCATGAGCCACTGCACCCAGCTGGAGGATTGTTTTTAAAGCAGTGATGTCATGGCCAGAGAGAAACCAGCCCCACAGTTCCCAGATCAGCCTGGGAGATGTCCACAAACTTAGGAAGGCTTCCAGCAAAGAGGCCTTGGGCAGGCTGGGTGATCTTCCAGGCCCTAGGCTGTGCCTGCCCTTGATTGCACAGAATGTTCACTGCCTGGGAAGCTGGGAGCTGGGACAGCTGGGTGACCTGGAAATGGAGGGGCTGAGGAGCTCCAGGCTGGCCTGCTCCTCCTTGCCACCCTCTTCCTGATAACAACAGACAAGGCTGGGAGGCTCCTGGGAGCCTGCTGCCTAATTCCCAGGGCCTGGCAGCCAGCCCTGCAGCTGATGCAAGGCCAGGGGTGGGTGAGCTCAGCCTGTCCCCAGCACCCAGAGCCTCTTGCACCTGGTATGCCCTTGAAAATGCATCTGTTCATGCCCCCTCTGCCTCAGCCTCCTAGGGTCCAGCTCTATTCCTTCTGAAAGCGTAGGAGGGCCACCTAAGGATCTGGAAGCAGGCCTTGCTTGGGGGATGGGGTGGGAATTAGGCAGCAGGTTCCCAGGAGCCTTCTGGCCTTGCCTGTTGCTATCAGGGAGAGGGTGGCAAGGAGGAACAGGGCAGCCTGGAGCTCCTCAGCCCCTCCATTTCCAGGTCATTTCTGAGCATCTCTGAGTCAACCCCGCACCTCTGCATGGGCAGCCTAAGAGCAGTGCAGGGACCACAGCCCCGCCTCCAGGGACGTCTGCAGTGGAATAGAGGGGCAGGGCTCTGCCCCTCAGGGTCTGTCCACACCAGCCCACTTCCTCTTCCGGGAGAGGTCAGACAGCCCCTGGGAAGTCTCCAGACCTTCTTATCCCGTGAGAAGATGGACTTTCCTCCTCTGGCTCTCCCCTTTTACTGGACATGCAGGCCCAATGTAGGAAGGCAGGGGCCTGTCACTCTTCAACAGCCCTCAGGTGTCATCAGCTCAGGACCAGGATTCATTCAGCATCTACTTACTAAGAGCTCTGTAATGAGAATGTGACAAATAATAACTCGACGCATATCAAATGCATGCCTCATCTTACAAAGTGCTCTTGCAATTAGTGTTTTGAGGGATCCTAGTGACGATGCTGCAACATAGGGAGGCCCTAGGTGGAGAAGCTGAGGCCCAGGGAGCTGAAGTGGCAGCACCAGGAGTCACACCACAGGGTCTTCCCATATCCTCCTGCTACTTTAGTCCTGCCCCATACACACGCACTGAGCAGGAGGCAGGCTTCCTGCCACATGCTCGACTGTCACAGGACACCAGCTGGGACAGGGAGCAGAGAACAGTGTTTCCCATGGGCAGTGGTAGATGTAGGAGGCTGGGAGACCAGGACTTGTGGATTTAGGGTAGTTGCATGCCAGAGCCACAGCTGTCTGGGAGGGACTGGAGACAGGCTGAGGAGCAGGGAGGGTACCTGGAGCACTGGAGCTGTGCCTCCCTTTAACATAGCTGTTTGCTTAGACAATACTCAACTGTCCTGCTGAGCTCAGGCTGGCACCAGTGGGATTGGGTCTGTTGCCTGGGGATTGAGGCTGGCTACAGGACCGGCTCCTCCAGTTCTGGCCAAGGACCAGTGGCCGTGGCCATCACTGGCCTCCTCGCTGATGCCAGGATTGAACAAGGCCTTTCCAGTCTGCCCATTGTATCTGGGACCTGCCCTTTGTTCTCAACCCCGTCTGACCGTCTCTGGGGGACCACGCACCCACCTTCATGACTCTTGGCCAACCCTCCCAGCGGCTCTTGCAGCATATGCAACTACTGCTGCTGGTGAGCTCAGGCAGCTGGACTCATGGGCAGGTGAGAATATGGTGTCCTGCGCTGGAGGGCAGGCACAGGCTGTGCCAACTGCACCCACCTCTCCCAGACTTAGGCCTGGCAGGGAGGCCTGCAGTGTAGGCAAGGGCTCGCTGGAAAGAGCGATGAGGAGGCCCAGCCTGCTGAGCACTCGAAGTCCTCCTTCTACTCTCCTGTCCTTTCACTGAGAGGAGATCTAAAGAATAAAGTTTAGCTGGGCATGGTGGCTCACGCCTGTAATCCCAGCACTTTGGGAGGCCGAGGCAGGTGGATCACCTGAGGTTGGGGGTTCGAGACCAGCCTGACCAACATGGAGAAACCCCGTCTCTACTAAACATACAAAATTAGCCAGGTGTGGTGGCACTTGCCTGTAATCCCAGCTACTTGAGAGGGTGAGGACGGAGAATCGCTTGAACCCAGGAGGTGGAGGTTGTGGTGAGCTGAGATCGTGCCATTGCACTCCAGCCTGGGCAACAAGAGCGAAACTCCGTCTCAAAAAAAAAAAAAAAAAAAAAAAAAGAATAAAGTTTAGCTCCTGACTCTGCCCCAACCCTGAACCAATTCCTAGAACATTGAATTACTTGAATCACTTTTTTCTTTTTTTTTTTTTGAGACGGAGTTTCACTCTGTGCCCAGGCTGGAGCACAGTGGCATGATCTCAGCTCATTGCAGCCTCCGCCTCCTGAGTTCAAGTGATTCTTGTGCCTCAGCCTCCCGAGTAGCCGAGATTGCAGGTGCCCGCCACCATGCCCAGCTAATTTTTGTATTTTTAGTAGAGACAGGGTTTCACCATGTTGGCCAGCCTGGTCTTGAACTCCTGACCTCAGGTCATTGGCCTGCCTCAGCCACCCAAAGTACTGGGATTACAGGAATGAGCCACCGCGCCTGGCTCACTTGAATCACTTTTAACTTTGAATTCTCTTTATTTGTTACTAGATATTACAATCACATTGTATTACATTTAAAAAGTGCAAAAGAGTATAATACAGAGAAAATCAATTCTCCCCCCACGCACCTATGGCTCAGCTGCCCCATTCTCCACCCTCCAGGGGCAAGCAGTGCTACCAGTCTTTTGTATGTCTTTCCAAAGATAAGGCTTCATTAACCACTGAATTTTTTTATTATCTGAGCTCACACGGCAAGGTCACAA
Source organism: Pan paniscus (assembly GCF_029289425.2). Taxonomy (NCBI): domain Eukaryota; kingdom Metazoa; phylum Chordata; class Mammalia; order Primates; family Hominidae; genus Pan; species Pan paniscus. The sequence continues at coordinate 40,934,932 of NC_073261.2, read as the reverse complement.
CTCGCTTAACTCTTATGCTTGGGATGAGGAAGGACAAACTCCTCTGCTTTGAACATTCCTTGAGAACCAAAAGGCAATGACCAGAGACAGGCTCTTCCCATCACAGGCCCCCGCTCCAGTTCTCTCTCCCCTCACAGCCCTCCACCTGTTACCCCACTGGACGCCCAAGGCAGAAGCGAAGAACAGATGGTATTGGCCTCCTTGTTTCTTAGGAAAGTTGAGGATCCAAGAATTAAGAAGACCCAAGGTCACAGCTAACTGGGGCACCCTCAGTTTTTCATATCATTGCCCCACTTCCCTATTATCTTCTCTTTGCTTTGTAAATGACCTTGAGTTCTTAAATATCTCACCACAACTTGTCTATGGAGATCTCAAGGAGAGGGTCAAGGACTCTTCTTCTTGGGTCGTCTCTTATGAGCTGGATTTCGAGCTGGGCCCTAGAGCAGCCCCTCAGCAGTGGCTGAGGACGCTGGCTGAATGCAGTGAGAGAGGGAAGGGGTCTGCTGTTCTTCCAAGGGCACCCCGAGGCCCTGCGGTTTCTCCCAGGACACACATACACATCCCTGGCCACCAGACCCACTGGCCCACGGGCCCTGTGCCTCATGAGTTCTTTTTCATGCAGTTGGCTCTGTTAATGCCCCTGCTCAGAAGACCAAGGCCGTGGCTTGGCTCCCTGGGGGTGAGGCCTCCTGTGGTGAGACATTCTGTTCCTTGGCCATGAACTGAACGGAGTGTTGCACATTACAACAGGATGACAAAAAGAGACTGTCCCTCCCTGACATGGAAAATGCACAGTTCTCTAGCTGAAAGGGTGACTCCTCCTGCGATCCCCTCCTCCTTCCAGTTCCTTCTCACCCTACCTCTATGATCCGTGGGGTTTTTCTGAGATGAGCCCTCATCTATTATATCTTCACATTCTGTCTTTGACGTAAAAGCTAACTTTAATAAAGCAGGGCTTGGCTGGGCACAGTGGCTCACGCCTGTGATCCCAGCACTTTGGGCGGCCAAGGAAGGTAGATTACCTGAGGTCAGGAGTTCGAGACCAGCCTGGCCAACATGGTGAAACCCCATCTCTAATAAAAATACAAAAAAAAAAAAAAAATTAGCCAGGCATGGTGGTACATGCCTGTAATCCCAGCTACTTGGGAGGCTGAAGCAGGAGAATTGCTTGAACCTGGGAGGCAGAGGTTGCAGTGAGCTGAGATCACACCACTGCACTCCAGCCTGAGCGACAGAGCCAGACTCTGTCACGATAAAAATAAAAATAAAAATAAATAAAATAAAGCAGGTATCTCTCTAAACATCACAGAGTGCCTAGAAGAATCAGGTTCTCAGGAAGCAGGATAATAAGAAGGCTTCAGAGGGTATGAGCTGTGGCTGATTAGTAATGCAACAGGGACAAGAGGAGACTTTTATTTATTTCAGAGAACAGAAAGTAGCTGCCACAGCTGTTTTGTGAAACCAGGCTCAGTTCTAGGGTGGGTCTGAGGACACCACTGGGGTGAGAGACTCCGGGAAGGGACCCATGAACCAGAGGGGCTCTGACTTGAGAGGATCAGAAGCCCGTGCTGCTGGAGGGAGAAGAACAGGTCAAGTCACGGGGCTGGAATCAGAGAGGGGATTCCCAAGGATGGAGAAGGGTGAGGGGATGGCTAATCTATGGTGTGACAGGCCATGGGTCACAAAGAAGGGATCTGGTGGCTCCATTTGGTGTTTCTACCACCTGAAAATTTGTGTACTCACCAAAGAACTCATCTGTTCTAACACCTGGGACCCCTTCCTGCTTCCTCATTCTGCCCAAAGTGTCACTGTACTGAAGGGCCAGGGTCTCACCTGACACTCACCAGGCTCCCCAGAGACCAAAGCTCTACTGTGGCTGTCAGGCCCCACCTGCCTACCTGGAATTCCATCCATGGTCTCCTGCCAAGTGCTGCTCCCCACGGCACCCTCATTGCCTGTTCCCTCCCGATTTTCACTGCAGGTGGCTGTGTGAGGGGGAAGAAGAAGACTGCTGGATTACACTGGATGGATTGGCTGTTCAACCATTGGCCACTAAAAATGGCAGCCTCTGTCAGGTACAGTGGCTCATGCCTGTAATCCCAGCACTTTGGGACACTGAGGCAGGAGGATCGCTTGAGCCCAAGAGTTTGAGACCAGCCTGAGCAACATAGATACCCCATCTCAACAAAAAAATTTTTTAAATATTAATGGCCGGAAGTGGTGGCTGACACCTGTAATGCCAGCGCTTTGGAAGGTCAAGGAAGGCAGATTGCTTGACCTCAGGAGTTCAAGACAGGCCTGGGAAACATAGCGAGACCCCATTTCATTAAAAAAAAAAAAAGATAAAAGTAAATAAAAAAAAAATTAATCAGCTGTGCTGGTGTGAGGCTGTAATCCCAGCTACCCAGGAGGCTGAGGCAGAAGGATCACTTGAACCTGGAAAGTGGAGGCTGCAGTGAGTTGTGATCATGCCACTGCACTCCAGCCTGGGCAACAGAGCGAGATCCTGTCTCTCAAAAAAAAAAAAAAAGGGCAGCCTTTCTTTAATATATCCATAATGACACCAGGCCTCCAGAGTAACTGTTGACAAAGTGCTTGCAGAATCACCCACCTATAGCATGAATTCAGTCTATCAACAACACTAGAAACAGAAACACAAGGGTTCACATTTTATTTTTTTAGAGACAGGATCTTACTATGTAGCCCGGGCTGGCCTTGAGCTCCTGGGCTCGAGTGACCCTCCAGCCTAAGCCTCCCAAGTAGCTGGGATTACAGGTGTGCTCCACCATGCCTGGCTGGGATCATGTTTATTAAACACATCCTTACTTGGCCTCTGAGACACCACCCTTTCTTGGACCTTCTTTTATGTCACTGGCCCCTCCTCCCCCATGTATATTTCTGGTTTCTCTTCATTTTCCTGGTGTCAAAATACTGCACGGCCGCAGGAGTCAGTCCTTCTCTTCTCTGTCCTTGTTCACACTCCAGGTGACCTCATCCAGGCTCATGGCTTTAAGATCAATCTCTCTATGCTGACCTCTCCCAAATTTGTATCTCCAGCCCTGACCTGTCCTCTGGGTTTGAATATCCAACTGCCTAATCAACACCTTGACCTGGGTGTCTAATAGGCACAGCTGGCACCATATCCAAAATTAAACCTTTATTTTTACCCCAGACCTGCCCTTCTGCAGCCTTACCCAACTCAGTAAACGATACCTTCACCTTCTCCATGCTCAGACCAAAACCAGACAAAGGACTCTTCCCTGACCTGTTTCATTTACTCACGATCGACATTAATAACCAGCAAGGCTAGACGTGGTGGCTCCTGCCTGTAATCCCAGCACTTTGGAAGGCCGAGGCGGGAGGATCACTTGAGTACAGGAGTTCAAGGCCAGCTTGGCCAACATGGCAAAACCCCGTCTCTACAAAAAATACAAAAATTAGCCGGGCATGGTGGTGCTTGCATGTACACCCAGCTACTGGGGGGGCTGAGGTGGGAGGATCACCTGAGCCCAGGAGGTCGAGGCTGTAGTGAGCTAAGATTGCAACCACTGCACTCTAACCTGAGTGATAGAGCAAGACCCTGTCTCAAAAAAAAAAAAAAAAAATCAGCAAACCCTGTTGGCTCTACCTTCAAAATATACCCACCACTGGCCCTGCTGCCACTAATCCTAGCCACTGAAGTCTTGACCACAGCCTACCAGGCCTTGTGTGATCTGGCCCACTGCCACCTCCCTGGCTCCATCTCCTGCCACTGACTTTTCCCTTGACCCCTGCCACACTGGCCTCAGACACTGCAAGCCCACTCTTGCCTTGAGTGTATTGCTGTCTTCTCAGCCTGGAATTCTCTCCCCCAAAACACTCACAAAGCTGGCTGTTCTATTTCCTTCTGGTCTCTGCTCAGATGTCACCCCTCAGTGAGGCCTCCCCACACTACTTTAAGACGAGGAAATCTTCCCACACTCCACATTCTAGATTCCTCCTCTTTGCATTTTTTTCATATCATATATGTGTGTATGTGTGTGTGTGTGTGCACATGAGTGCACATATATAAAAATAAAATATCACAAATTTCCGAATTTCCTGAATTGGGCGATGATCGCTCTAGCTACTTCCCGCTGGATAGGGGCAAAGAAGTCTCACTCCGTCCCTCAGGCTGGAGTGCAGTGCTGCGACCTCGGCTCACTGCAACTTCCACCTCTCGGGTTCAAGCGATTCTCCTGCCTCAGCCTCCTGAGTACCTGGGATTACAGGCATCTGCCACAATGCCTGGCTAATTTTTGTATTTTTAGTAGAGATGGGGTTTTGCCATATTGACCAATCTGGTCTTGAAGTCCTGACCTCAAGTGATCTGCTCACCTTGGCCTCCCAAAGTTCTAAGATTACAGGTGTGAGCCACTGCGCCTGACCTTTTTTTTTTTTTTTTTTTTTTTCTGAGACAGGGTCTTACGCTCTGTTGCTCAGGCTGGAGTGCAGTGGTGGGATCATGGCTCACTGCAGCCTAAATCTCCCAGGCTCAAACCATCCTCCATCCTCAGCCTCCTGAGTAAACGGAACTACAGGTGTGTGCCACCATGCCTAGCTAAATTTTTAATTTTTTGTTGAGATGGAGGGGTCTCACTATATTGCCCAGACTGGTTTTAAATGCCTGGGCTCAAGTGATTCTTCTGCCTTAGCCTCCCAAAGTGCTGGGATTACAGGCATGAGCCACTATACTTCTTCTTGGCTATCTATTATGTCCCTCTCCTCTCTAAACTATAAAAACTCCATGAAGATGAAGAATTTGCCTGAATTATTTCCTGCTAGAGCCTAGCAGGTAGAACAGTGTCTGGTACATAGTTCCTGTTAAAAGAAAAGCTTCAGCTGAATTAAATGTAAAAGCTGAGCAAAGAATGATTCCCAAATCAGGCAGCCTCCTGAGCCAGAGTAGGCCCACAGACTGCAGTGTAGCCACGTGGTGGAAGAAGATTTATGGACAGAAAAAGGAAAGAGACATACAGCAAACGGAAGCGAGTTACAGAAACAGCTGGATTGGTTGCAGTTTTGCGTTTGCCTTATTTGAACGCAGTTTGAAGAGTTGGCCACATTTGATTGGCCAAAACTCGGTGATTGGCCCAAGAGTAGATTACGGTCTGTTTACGCTTCCATTTAGGCTGTAGTTCATGATGTACAGAGAAACCTTTAGGCCAAACTTAAAATATATAAGGAGGCCAGGCGCGGTGGCTCATGCTTGTAATCTCAGCACTTTGGGAGGCCGAGGCAAGTGGATCACCTGAGGTCATGAGTTCAAGACCAGCCTGGCCAACATGGTGAAACCGCATCTCTACTGAAAATACAAAATTTAGCCGGGTGTGGTGGTGTGCACCTGTAATCCCAGCTACTTGGGAGGCTGAGGCAGGAGAATTACTTGAACCCGGGAGGCAGAGGTTACAGGGAACCAAGATCACGCCATTGCACTCCAGCCTGGGCAACAGAATGAGACTCTGTCTCAAATAAATAAATAAATAAATAAGAAATAAGAAAAAATGTAAGGAGGCAGCTTTAGATTAAACTTGATTTAACATTTCCTAGATACTAAAACTGTTGAATGGATGAGGCTTAAAGAGGCTAGATTAGTTTCCTAAGGCCACATAATTTAGTAAATGTTGAAACTCAGTGTTAACTAATTTTCCCAAGGTCACAGATTAAGGAGCAAAGGCAAAGCTGGGGTTCAAGCCCAGGTCTGAATTAAACATGGCATGAAGCCACAGAGCTTTCCACCTCCCCGTCCCCGTCCACCCAAGGCCAACACTAGTCAATGGCTCCCCTCCCAGATGTTCTCAACAGTCACCTTCCTGTCCCGCACCCTGCCCTTCAGCCTCTCCTTAGCGGCAATTCATTCTTCGGAAAGGTTTATGTTCATCCTAAAATTATAACATAATACATGTTCAGCCTAGAAAACAAGAAAGTATGTTTAGAAAGCAGGAAGGAGGCCAGGCGTGGTGGCTCATGCCTGTAATCCCAGCACTTTAGGAGGCTGAGGTGGGCGGATCATGAAGTCAGGAGTTCAAGACCACCCTGGCCAATACGGCGAAACCCCATCTCTAATAAAAATACAAAAATTAGCCGGGAGTGGTGGCGCACGCCTGCAGTCCCAGCTACTCGGGAGGCTAAGGCAGGAGAATTGCTCGAACCCAGGAGGCAGAGATTGCAGTGAACCAAGATCGTGCAACTGCACTCCACCCTGGGCAACAGAGCGAGATTCCGTCTCAAAAAAAAAAAAAAAAAAATTAGCCAGGCATGGTAGTGGATGCCTGTGGTCCCAGCTACATGGAATGCTGAAGCAGGAGGATCACTTGACCCCAGGAAGTTGAGGCTGCAGTGAGCCATGTTCATGCCACTGCACTCCCGCCTGGATGACAGAGCAAGACTCAGTTTCAAAAAAAAAAAAAAATTATAACCTGGCCACTAGTCACAAATCCTGGGTTCTAATCTTCTAATCCCAACAGGAAGGAAGTAAAGGCATGTATATGGGCATAGAAAGACAGGCAGGCTCTGGCCAGAGGAAACAAAGAGAGTTGGTCTCTCCCAGTGTGTCTGGGGTTGGTTCCTTCTGATGGGTTCGTGGTCTCGCTGATTTCAATAATGAAGCCGTAGACCTTCACTGTGAGTGTTACAGCTCTTAAAGGTGGCACGGACCCAAAGAATGAGCAGCAGCAAGATTTATTGTGAAGAGCGAAAGAACAAAGCTTCCACAGCGTGGAAGGGGACCTGAGTGGGTTGCCGCTCCAGGCTGGGGGTGACCAGCTTTTATTCCCTTACTTGTCCCTGCCCATGTCCTGCTGATTGGTCCATTTTACAAACCTCTAGCTAGCCACAGAGTGCTGACTGGTGTGTTTTTACAGAGCACTGATTAGTGCATTTTACAAACCTCTAGCTAGCCACAGAGTGCTGATTGGTGCGTTTTACAAACCTAGCTACAGAGTGCTGACTGGTGCATTTTAAAATCCTCTTATAAGACAGAAGAGTTCTCCAAGCCCCCACTCAACCCAGGAAGTCCAGCTGGCTTCACCTCTCACCAGCAGGGGACAGACAAGCAGGAAGGGACAAGGAGATCAAAGGGCAGGAGTGGAGGCAGGGTGGGGAGGAGGGGGAAATGGGACCCTGGGAGCAGTGACAGGTAAGATAAGGTAGGAGGAAGGTGTAGAGAGCTATGAACAATAGCTCAGGCTGAGGAATTTGGACCCAACAAAGGAAGCCTGAGAGTGGGCTGGAGACACTGCAGGTGGGGAGGCTGCTTAGGGATGATGAAGGGTTTTTAGCAGAGATAACTCAAAGAGCAATGTAGTGTGGAGGTTACAGGACCAGGAGGAGTCTGAGATCACTCCCAAGGTGAGTGGCCAGTGACTGGGTGAAAAGTGGTGGCTCTTTGGAGGCTCAGGAAGAGGGAAAGGACAGGCTGGGCTCAATTCTGGTTGTTGAGAATTGGCTGGGAGCAGGTCTATGAGCTATGATGTCCCAGAGGAGACTGTCAAGATTATCAAGACAGATGTTTCCATGAGGAGACGCCGGTGAGGGAAACAGGGTGGAGGAAGAGGCACAGGACAGCTCTCCAGCATAGACTTTCCACTGCCCCCAGATCAAGCCTGCACTCCCCGGCCAGGTGTGCAGGGCCCTCCACATCCCAGGCCTACTCACCTCCTCCTGCCTTCTCTCTCACTCAGGGAGACCCTCCACTCCCAGGGGACTGTGCCTCCTCCAGCACTAACTCTTCAGCCACTCCATTTTGCTTGCCTCCATGGGCTGGGCTGCCATCTTCCTTGATGGTCTCCTGCTTCCCAATCCTCAGCTGCATCATCAGTCCTGGAGCACCTGATGGGTGCTGGAGCACACAGCATAATCCCCACAAACAACCCTTGACTTGACTTCCCTTTTCCACTCTCCTCTCACCGCCCAGTCCCCAGCTCTGTCAGCCTCACTCCCCGCTGATGGCTGAGCTTGTCTCAGAGTTGCAGGTAACCTTGGCATTTGTGCCAAACGTTGCTGACCAGGGGCAGACTTAGCTGTGTAAGGCTGGTCCAGACTCCTCCAGCAGTCACATAGATCAGCTTTAATGTGCCCACGAATCCCTGGGCTTCTTGTTTAAATGCACATTCCAGTGGGTGAGCCTGGGATAAGCTGGCGATCTGTGTTTTTAACAAGCTCCCAGGTGATACTGATGACCACACTTTGAGTAACGAGGATATGGAGGACTTTTGGATCCAGTTTTCTCATTCACCAAAGAGGGCTCTGACCACTTCACTGGGTTACCATGGAATCAAATGAGTTAGAGTTTGTGAAAAGAAAATAAAAGCCAAAGGTGCCGGGCAAATGTCAGATTCACCATCTATCCCAGGTCTTGCTGCCAGGATGAAGATGATAAAATATGCAAAAGGCCTTGATTGCTTAGCAGATGCCAAACAAATGTTAGGTGCTCCTCCCCCAGAGCCTTCAAGGTTGAACTCAGCCGCTGGGTGGGCTCTCGGCTCATGACTTCATTCCTCTGCTCACTCCACTTACTGGATCTGCTCTCACTCTGGCTTGGCCTTGATCACATCTCCCCATCCCCTCCCGTCAGCCCCATAACACGACTTTTTTTTTTTTTTTTTTTTTTTGAGACAGGGCCTTGTTCAGTTGCCCAGGCTGGAGCGTGGTAGTATGATCATGGCTCACTGCAGCCTCAAATTTCCAACTCAGCCTCCCGAATGTCTGGGACTACAGGTGCAAGCCACCACACCTGGCTAATTATTTGTGTAATAGAAATGGGGTCTCAGCCAGGCATGGTGGCTCACACCTGGAGTTCGAGACCAGCCTGACCATGATGGTGAAACCCTGTCTCTACTAAATACAAAAAATTAGTCCAGCGTGGTGGCACATGCCTGTAATGCCAGCTACTCTGGAGATTGAGGCAGGAGAATCGCTTGAACCTGGGAGGCGGAGGTTGCAGTGAGCCGAGATCTCACCACTGCACTCCCGCCTGGGCAACAGTGAGAGATACTCTGTCTCAAAAACAAATTTAAAAAAATTTTTAAAAGTAAATAAATAAAAGAAATGGGGTCTCAATCTGTTGCTCAGGCTGGTCTTGAGCTCCTTGGCTCAAGTGATTCTCCTGCCTCGGCTTCCCAAAGTGCTAGGATTACAGGCATGAGTCAATGCACCCGGCCCACAGACTGCTTTTGATGTTTGTAACAGAGTTCCATGCTGATGCCAGCCTTTTCTGGGTGGGGTTTTATTCTGCTTGATTTGTGTGTCAGCTTGACAGCCACAGCCATCTCACTGCCAGATACAATAGGATAAATGTCACAGTGATTACCAGCAGCGGATGATTAAAATGGTGACTAATTGGGTACCTGTGCCAAGGGAGAGGTAGGAGTTGAAAATAATTCCTAGGTTTCAAGCCTGGGAGGTGCAAGAATGATGAGGTCAATTCGGAGCATTGAACCTTGGGGCCAACGTGCGTGAGACAACACAGTGGAAGAGTTCCTCAGGCGGGTGGAAGTGTGGGACTGAAGGTGAGGGAGAGGTCGGCAGGGGTTTACAGATACCCATAGAGATGTAATCGCTGAATCTGCGTAGAGAGAAAAGAGCAGAAGACTGAGGATTAGACATTTGGAAACGTCTCTGTTTATTCATGTAGCCAAAATAAATTCCAGGAGAGGGTCATTTTGACCAGGTTCTCAAGCAGGGCATGTTTCTTCCCAGGCCCCAAATGGCTCCCATCCTGGCCCTAGCATGGAGGGGTGTAGGGCGGCAGGCAGAAGGGCAGTGGGGTCTGGGTCTCACTTTCACAACAGGTCTCAAATTTAGACTCGTGATGTTATTTCTAAATAGGATTATATCATACCTACTGTCACAGACAGAGAGGCCCTGTCGGCTTCCTCGTCCCATCCAGGTGCTGTGAGCATCAGGTTTCCTGTGGACATCAGCTCCCACCCAGGAGCTGGGTAGGCTCCCTTTTCTAGGGATTGTCCTTCTCCACCTCTGTGACTGTGCAAGCCACTGTGTGTGGAACATGTCTCCACTGTCCCTGCCACACTGATGGTCCCTCTTGGGACAGGGACCTATTCCCATACCAGTCATGGTGCTGTACTCCTCTTGCCAAAATTAACTGGTAGAAGGGAACACCTGACTCAAACTGGACCAACGTGTCACTTAAAGGGGGTCAATGTGTCACCCTCCAGGGGTTTTGTTGCCCCGTTTGAGAGTCAAATGTATTTCTCTACGTAAAAATTAACATAACAACAACAAAAAGGTGGCAGAAATCAATGAATATTTCCCCCTCTCGAATCCACTAACATGCCGGTGGAGGAATTTGTAAATAGACATAAATGAATAAGAACAAAGGGAACCTGTGAGGAGACATAGCAACATGACTTTGGAAGCTAGAAATCAGTGATTACTGAGAAGATCTGAGAATGTTGAATACTGTCAGCTGCAGGAAAAAACAAGTGGTAACCAAGTGTTAACCCATAGAATTCCCTAAAAGGCTCCAGGTACCTCCTGAAGGAAGGTTAAAGATGAGCCTAAAAATGAAGACTCATTAAACATCTGTTTTAGAAACAGGGCCGGGTGTGGTGGCTCATGCCGGTAATCCCACCACTTTGGGAGGCCAAGGCAGGTGAGTCACCTGAGGTCAGAAGTTCGAGACCAGCCTGGCCAACATGGTGAAACCCAGTCACTACTAAAAGTACAAGAATTAGCTGGACGTGGTGGCGTGCACCTGTAATCCCAGCTACTCAGGAGGCTGAGGCAGGAGAATCGCTTGAACCCAGGAGGCAAAGGTTGCAGTGAGCCAAGATCGTGCCACTGCACTCCAGCCTGGGTGACAGAGCGAGACCCTGTCAAAAAAAAAAAAAAAAAAAAAGATGAAGAAGAAGAAGAAGCAGTTAGACCCCAATCCCTCCCCATTGCCCTCCAGTGAATGACTGTCCCTCCTCCACCCCAGCAAAAGACACTAGCAGCTTCTACTAGGAAAGGATAAAACTGAGGTTTTCTGTACTAGGAGTCATCAGTTACAGGTGAGGGCTCGGATATTTTATTGGAGACAGGGGTTGTAAGTAGGATCACCCTTCATAGTAAATGAAGATACCGACATCTCTTGTTCCCCACTCAGTAACCAGAACTCTGGCAGTCACATTTCTTCCATCTGGGCAGGAGATTGGAAGAAACATTTCCAGGAAATCTGACCAAGCCAATTAAAAAAAAAAAAAGCCCTGCAGATACTGACATCAGAGGTTTCCCAGTGAACTGGCCCAGCAGGACCATCTACTGTGTAGTCCCCAGTGGACAAGCCTCCATGTGTCCATGGGGCTTCCAACTGGTTTTTCTGCACCCTACTCTTTTCTTTTTTCTAAGTTTAATCTTTTTAAAAGACTAGTCAAGTGCAGTAATGAGAAGGGAGAAAAGAGTAGAACAAGGAGTTTGATCTGTGACTGTGAACAATCAATTCAGAAAACTCACTACCTTCAGACCGGTCAATGTATCCCACACTTTAAAAATGTATGCAGACAAGAAGTCCCCAGGATGGTGACCAAGTGAGATCCCAAGATCCTCCTAAATAGAAGGCCTAGGCCAGGTGTGGTAGCTCATGCCTGTAATCTCAACACTTTGGGAGGCCGAGGCAGGTGGATCACTTGAGATCAGGAGTTTGAGACCAGCCTGGCCAACATGGTGAAACCCTGTCTCCACAAAAAATACAAAAATTAGCTGGGCATGGTGGTGAGCATCTGTAATCCCAGCTACTCAGCAGGCTGAGACAGGAGAATAGCTTGAAGAGGGGAGGTGGAGGTTGCAGTGAGCCGAGATTATGCCACTACACTCCAGCCTGGGTGACAGAGTGAGACTCCATCTCAAAAAACAAAACAAAACAAAACAAAAAAACAAACAAACACAAAGGCCTAAAGAGCCACGCATACAGCTGGGATGAGGTCAAAGACCCTGGGAGAGATTTTGCCTCATGTTTGAGAGTCAAAGGTATTCCTCTACGTAAAAGCGGAGGGAACGGCAGGGCAGAGTAAAAAATAAATAAATAGAAAAAAAAAAAAAAAACCACAGGTGCAGTGGTTCACACCTGTAATCCCATCACTTTGGGAGGCTGAGGTAGGTGGGTGATCTGAGGTCAGAAGTTCGAGACCAGCCTTGCCAACATGGTGAAACCCTCTCTACAAAAAATTTTAAAAATTGCTTTGGTGCGGTGACTCACACCTGTAATCCCAGCACTTTGGGAGGCCAAGGTGGGTGGATCACCTGAGGTCAGGAGTTTGAGACCAGGCTGGCCAACATGGCAAAACCCCATCACCACTAAAAATCCAAAAAATTTAGCCAGGCATGGTGGCGCACACCTGTAATTCCAGCTATTCAGGAGGCTGAGGCAGGAGAATCGCTTTAACCCAGAAGGCAGAGGTTGCAGTGAGCAGAGATGGCGCCACTACACTCCAGCCTGGACAATAGTGAGACTCTGTCTCAAACTAAATAAATAAATAAAAATTAACATAAAAAAATTAGCCAAGTGGTGGCCCACCTGTAGTCCCAGCTACTTGGGAGGCTGAGACAGGAGAATTGCTTGGACCAGGGAGGGAGAGGTTGCAGTGAACTGAGATTGCACCACTGGACTCCAGCCTGGGAGACAGAGTGAGACTCAGTCAAAAAAGAAAGAAAAGAGAAGAAAAGAAAAGAAAGAAAGGAAGAAAGAAAAAAGGAAAGAAAAGAAAAGAAAAACACAATGTGGGGCCAGATGCAGTGACTCACATCTGTAATCCAAGCCCTTTGGGAGGCTGAGGCAGGAGGACTGCTTGAGCCCAGGAGTGTGAGACCAGCCTGGGCAACATAGTGAGAAGACCCCATCTCTACAAAAATAAAATAAAATAAATAAATAAATAAATAAATAAATAAATAAATAAATAAATACAACATGGGGTCAGGAACAAGCAGGTGCTACAGGGAGGCAACTTTGAGAAGCAGAGTTGGAGGGAAACTGGAGATGAGTGGCAGAGCAAAGCATGGGCATCAGGGCTGGACCTGTCCATTCAGTCATTTGTCTGGACAATGGGGTGAACCAAAGCTTCTTTTTTTTTTTTTTAGACGGAGTCTTGCTCTTGTTACTCAGGCTGGAGTGCCATGGTGTGATATCGGCTCACTGCAATCTCCACTGCCTGGGTTCAAGCGATTCTCCTGCCTCAGCCTCCCAAGTAGCTGGGATTACAGGCACCCACTACCACACCCAGGTAATTTTTGTACTTTTAGTAGAGACGAGGTTTCACCACATTGGCCGGGGTGGTCTTGAACTCCTGACCTCAGGTGATCCACCTGCCTCAGCCTCCCAAAGTGCTGGGATTACAGGCATGAGCCACCGTGCCTGGCCTTTTTTTTTTTTTTTTTTTTGAGACAAAGTCTCACTCTGTCACCCAGGCTGGAGTGCAGTGGTGCCATCTCAGCTCACTGCAACCTCCACCTCCCGGATCCAAGTGATTCTTCTGCCTCAGCCTCCGGAGTAGCTGGGACTACAGGCGAGTGCCACCACGCCCAGCTAATTTTTGTATTTTTAATAGAGACAGGGTTTCACCATATTGGCCAGGCTAGTCTTGAACTCCTGACCCCATGATCTGCCTGCCTCGGCCTCCCAGAGTACTGAGATTACAGGCATGAGCCACCACGCCTGGCCCCAAGACTTCTTTAGAAGGCCCCAAACCCTGCTCCACCAGCAACTCTCTTGGGGCACACACAACACTCTAAGTCTTTATTAGTAAGGGCATTTCTCCAGGCACCTGAGAAGAAGGTTCAGAGTTCATGTGCCTAGAATAACACCTTGTGATAGTGAGGGTGTAGAGAGGCAAGAACTATTCCCTGAACTGTCAGTGAGAATGTGTAACTAGATGGGCCTCTCTCTGGCAGGCAACTTGGCAACACACAAAACACTTTTGGGATTTACATTCCCTTTGACACAGCAATTCTTCTAGAAATCTCTATTGAAGAAATAAGGATGCTAGCAAACTGTTTATACTAGCAGAAAAACTAGAAATGACCTTACTATCTAACAATAGAGAATTTGCCAATACATTTATATGATGGAATTACATTCAGCTGGTAGCATCCACTGTAGTAGTTTTAAAACAAATTTTGAGTGGGTGTGTCAATAAGTAAAATTTATTTTTATTATGGAGTAACCATTCTGGTTAAATTTTTTTTTCAGTTTTTTTTTTTTTTTTTTTTTTTGAGATGGAGTTTCGCTCTGTCACCCAGGCTGGAGTGCAATGGCACGATCTCGGCTCACTGCAACCTCCGCCTCCTGAGTTCAAGCTATTCTACTGCCTCAGCCTCTCGAGTAGCTGGGACTATAGGCATGCACCACCATGCCTGGCTAATTTTTGTACTTTTAGTAGAGATGGGGTTTCACCATGTTGGCCAGGCTGGCCTCGAACTCCTGACCTCAGGTGAGTGCCCACCTCGGCCTCCCAAAGTGCTGGGTGGGATTACAGGCATGAACCACTGCACCTGGCCTATTTTGGTTAAGTTTTAAGCAGTACAGAAATTTAAGTTAAGTTATTATGCATACTGTGAAAGTTCTTGATAATAAGAGGAAATTTCAGTTTGTCACAAATACAGTAGTTTTTCTAAATCGTTTATAAATATATCTCTTCAAAGATAGAGGCTGTGCTGCCCACAAATCTCCTGCAATGCATTTGTTTCACTTTTCAAATAAACTCCACACAGGTAGTGCATCTACTGTTATATACCAAATTATAATCTGCATTATACATTGTGTTTTCAGGTATTGAATTATTCGTGTGTTTTTACTACAGCCAATTATATTTACAATATCATTCAACTAGAACATACTATTATAGTATAGATGTTACTTAAATCATATTCATAAGGCTACGAACATATTAATGAAGTACATTACACATATATTTGTGAAATTCTGATACCTTGGAATAGCAATAGAATGATACAGAATAAACCAGAAAATCTAATAATCTGGCTTATTCTATACATAACCACAGTCTTGGTCTATGTGTCTGGTCTACACATAGTTATTGAACTTTTACTGTATTATAAAAATTTGAAGCATACCAAAATTTTTCAAGGAAAAAAGTAAAAAACAAAAATAAAATAAATTTGATCTAAATTCCTCCACTCAGAATAATTCACTGTTGACATTTAGTGACTATCATTCCAGATGTTTCTATGTAAATATACAGATAAAAATGAGAATGAAAGATTGTGTGTGTGTCCATGTGTAGGCGACAAAGAGAAACAGTTTACAGAGAATGGAAATACCCATGATAGCAGTACAAAAAAATGAGATCACATTTTCTTTTTTTTTTTTTTTTGAGACGGAGTCTCTCTCTGTTGTCCAGGCGGGAGTGCAGTGGCACGATCTTGGCTTGATGCAACCTCCACCTCCTGGGTTCAAGCAATTTCCCTGCCTCACCCTCCCAAGTAGCTGGAATTACAGGCGCTCGCTATCATGCCCAACTAATTTTTGTATTTTTAGTAAAGACAGGGTTTTGCCAAGTTGGCCAGGCTAATCTCGAACTCCTGACCTCAGGCGATCTGCCCGCCTCAGCCTTCCAAAGTATTGGGATTACAGGCGTGAGCCACTGCGCCCGGCCCATATATATATTTTTTTTTTTAGACAGAGTCTTGCTCTGTCGCCCAGGCTGGAGTGCAGTGGCTTGATCTCAGCTCACTGCAACCCCTGCCTCCCGAGTTCAAGCAATTCTCTGCCTCAGCCTCCCGAATAGCTGGGATTACAGGCGTATGCCACCACGCCCGGCTAATTTTTTGTACTTTTAGTAGAGATGGGATTTCACCATCTTGGCGAGGCTGGAATTGAACTTCTTATCTCGTGATCCGCCCGCCTTGGCCTCCCAAAGTGCTGGGATTACAGGCGTGAGCCACCACACCTGGCCCTTTTTAATTTTTAAAAATGTTTTGACTCTTTTGTAATAACACTTAGCTTAAAATACGAACACATCGTACAGCTTTACAGAAATATTTTCTTTCTTTTTATCCTCATTTTATAAGCTCTTTTCTTTTTTTTTTTTGAGACAGAGTCTCCCTCTGTAGCCCAGGCTGGAGTACAATGGCACGATCTCGGCTCACTGCATCCTCCACCTCCCGGTTCAAGCGATTCTACTGCCTCAGCCTCCTGAGTAGCTGGGATTACAGGTGTGCGCCACCATGCCCAGCTAATTTTGGTATTTTTAGTAGAGATGGGGTTTCACCATGTTGGTCAGGCTGGTCTTGAACTCCTGACCTCGTGATCTGCCCGCCTCAGCCTCCCAAAGTGCTGGGATTACAGGCATGAGCCACAGCACCTGGCCTTCTTTTTTCTTTTTTGAGACAGGGTCTCACTCTGTCATCCAGGCTTCAGTGCAGTCGCATTATCAGGGCTCACTGCAGCCTCAACCTCCCGGGCTCAGGTGATCCACCCACCTCAGCCCTCTACCTTCCACCCAGTGGCTAGGAGTACAGATGAGTACCGCCATGCTGGCCTAATTTTTAAAGTTTTCTTTGTAGAGATAAGGTCTTGCTATGTTGCCTAGGCTAGTCTCGAACTCCCAGGCTCAAGCGATCCTCTCGCCTCAGACTCCCAAAGTGCTGAGATTACAGGTGTGAGCCACCACGCCTAGCCAAAAGTTTTTTGTTTTTTTGGTTTTGTTTTGTTTTTTAAGACAGGCTCTCCCTCTGTTGTTCAGGCTGGAGTGCAGTGGCTCAATATTGGCTCACTGCAACCTCGACCTCCTGGGCTCAAGCAATCCTCTCACTTTAGCCACCCAAGTAGTTTGGGACTATAGGCACACACCACCACACCTAGCTAAGCTTGCTTATTTTTTGTAGAGATGAGGTCTCACTGTGTTGCCCAGGCTAGTCTCAAACTCCTGAGCTCAAGTGTAATCCCAAAGTGTTGGGATTACAGGCTCACACCACTGTGCCTAGCCCAAAAGTTTTTAAAAATAAATTTTTTAAAAATAGAAAAAAGTGACCAGGCATGGTGGCTCACACCTGTAATCCCAGCACTTTGGGAGGCTGAGGTGGAAGCATCGTTTGAGCCCAGGAATTTGAGGTTGCAGTGAGCACTCTAGCCTGGGCGGTGACACAGTGAGAACTTGCATCAAACAAACAAACAAACAAAAACAACTAAGACACAAACACTCACATTAGCCTAGGCCTACACAGGGTCAGGATCATTGATATCCCTGTCTTCCACCTCCACATCTTGTGCCAGGCAATAGAAATTTTTCAGGTCTATTATAATCTTACGGGATCATCATCACATATGCAGTCCATTTTTATCAAAACATTGCTATGCAGCACATGACTGTATGTATTAGTCTGTTCTCACATTGCTGTAAAGAAATACCTGAGACTGGGTAATTTATAAAGAAAAGAGGTTTAACTGGCTCCTGGTTCTGCAGGCTGTACAAGAAGCATGGCAGCTTCTGCTTGCCTTCTGGGGAGGTCTCAGGGAGCTTTCAGTCATGGTGGAAGGTGAAGGGGAAGCAGGCATTTCACATTTTACATGGTGGGAGCAAGAGGAAGAGAGAGAAGGGGAAAGGTGCCACAGACTTTTAAACAACCAGATCTCATGATAACTCACTCACTGACTATCACAAGAAGAGCTCTGAGGGAATGGTTCCAAACCATTCATGAGAATTTTGCCCCTATAATCCAATCACCTCCCTCCAGGCCCTACCTCCGACACTGGGAATTACAATTTGACATGAGATTTGTTGGAGACACAGATCCAAATCATATCACTGTACTTCTATCATTTTCATCTTTCATCAACTATACATTCTTTGAAATCATAAAGTATTTACTGGATTCTCTTTTCCACAAAGTAATCCTTATTCTGATGTATGTTTTTCATTTGCTTTTTGCTTATGTGTCTTAGTCCATTTTGTGCTGCTATAAAAGAATACCTAAGACTGGGTAATTTATACAAAGCAAGAAGTTATTGGCTCCTGGTTCTAGTCCAAGAGCATGGTGCTGGCATCTGCTAAGAATTTGATGAGAGTCTTCTTATGGCATCATCCCATGGCAGAAGGTGGAAGGGCAAGAGAGAGCAAGAGAGAGTCGTCAGGGAAGGGAGCCTAACTTGTCCTTTTATAAGTAGCATATTCCTGAGATAATAGCATTAATTTATTCATGAGAACAGAGCCCTCATGACCTACTCACTTCTTAAAAATCCCACCTCTCAACACCGTTGCATTGGGAATCAAGATCCCAGTACATGAACTTTGGGGGACACATTTAAACTGTAGCAGGTGGGGACCACTTATGATCTAGGAGCAAAGTGAAGGAAGGGGCAAAGTGAATGGAAGTTTCACCATTCAGGGAATAAATTTACTTTTTTCCCTGCCATGGTTAACATTTGGTATTTAGCCTTCCAGACAGATACATACATATTTTTTCCTCACAAAATGAGATTACCATATACATGCTATTTTTTTTTTTTTTTTTGAGACGGAGTCTCACTCTGTTGCCCAGCCTGGAGTGCAGTGGCACCGTCTCGGCTCACTGCAATCTGCGCCTCCCAGGTTCAAGCAATTCTCATGTCTCAGTCTTCTGAGCAGCTGGGATTGCAGGCACACACCACCACACCCAGCTAATTCTTGTATTTTTAGTAGAGATGGGGTTTTGCCATGTTGGCCAGGCTGGTCTCTACCTCCTGACCTCAAGCGATTCACCTGCCTCAGCTTCCCAAAGTGCTGGGATTACAGGCGTGAGTCACTGTGCCTGGTCTGACATGCTATTTTGTAATCTGCTTTCTTCATGTCATACATGCCATGCATGTTTTTATGTCATCAAATATACTACTCTCACATTATTTAAGTAGCATTCCATTGGCACAATATATCACATTTTGTTTAATCCGATCCCCTATTCATGGACATTTCTGTTGTTTACAGTAATTTATCATTGGAGTCAAACTGCTGCACAATTTTCATTTCCATTTTAATTTTTTTGAGACAGAGTCTCACTCTGTTGCCCAGAATGGAGTGCAGTGGTGCGACCTTGGTTCACCGCAACCTCTGCCTCCCAGGCTCAAGCCATTGTTCTGCCTCAGCCTCCCAAGTAGCTGGGACCACCGGCATGTGGCACCACACCCAGCTAATTTTTGTATTTTTAGTAGAGATGGGGTTGTACTGTTGGTCAGGCTGGTCTCGAACTCCTGACCTCAAGTGATCTGCACACCTAGGCCTCCCAAAGTGCTGGAATTACAGGCTTGAGCCACCGTGCCCAGCCAGACCTCCTCTTAATCCCTGTGTTTCTAATTCCACATAATTTACTGGCCCCCTTAAGGTCTGTGTCCCCAAGTCAAGAGCCTTTTGGATTTAGTTCCTTCGAGGCCCGAATCCCCAGTTTCCTGCTCAGGCTGGTGGTCACCCTGGCTTTAAGGAGGGGAGGAAGGGGCCTATGATCTAGCAATTCAGTATTCAGCTGTTTCCACCCCCACCTTACACACAGTCTCTGGTGCTTTCATGGAGTCTGCAGACGTGTCAAACCATATCTTCCTGCGCTTTGCTACCTTAGTTGCTTCTCTCAGCTACTGATGTTTCCTGACTCATGTGGGTGACGGTGAGGATAGGCCCTTTCTATTCCTTCACTGGCCTTTCAGCAGGGTTTTGGGTGGGGGAGGATAAAAATACCACCTCATTTAACTGGAAGTTGCACTCATTATACAAAAGTCTTTCTGATCATTGCTCATCTTTGAAAGAGACCAGTTATTGGTTAAAAATTAATCTAGAGAAAGATGAGGCAAGTGACCTGGAACAGACCACAGTTTTCAGCTGACTTTTTTTTTTTTCAAACAACCTGTCACCAAATGTGTTTTCTCCTCTGTCTTGGGCCATATCCCCTGTTTTCAGGATGTAGGAGGGCAGTGTAGCAACAGACCCTAAGAGAGACTTTCTAATGATTGCTGTTCCCTCAGGCCCTCTCCTCTGGCTCCCTCTCCAGCAGCAGTTTTCCCAGCTGGGAGGCTGAGACATAGATGGTTAACATGGATCTACACATAACTTCTCTGTTAGTTCCACCTCTCCCACTCCCTGCAGCCTGCAGGGTGGAGCTGACTTCTCTGGAGTCATTCCAGCTGCTTGCCTTTTGTGGTTCTAAACAATGGATCATTAAGTTGGGCCTTCCAGAGCAGTGCCCTTATCTATACATGGCAGTTTGGAATTGTGCCGCCACCTAGCCTTTGAAGCTAAAGACAGGTACAGGAATGTTCAGCACTGTCTGTAATAGCAAAAAGCTGAAAACATGCAAATGACTGTCACCAGGAGGATGAGTAAATACATCACATACTCATATCATTGAACACAATTCTTCAGTGAAAATGAGTGAAACTATCACTGCACATGGTAGTAGTTGGGTGTGTGTGTATGTGTGTGTGTGGGGGGGGGGCAGAGTCTCACTCTGTCCTCCAGGCTGGAGTGCAGTGACGCAATCTCGGCTCACTGTAACAATCGATTCTCCTGCCTCAGCCTCCCGAGTAGCTGCGATAACAAGTGCACGCCACCATGCCCGGCTAATTTTTGTATTTTTGGTAGAGATGGAATTTCACCACATTGGCCAAGCTGGTCTTGAACTCCTGATGTCAAGTGATCTGCCTGCCTCGGCCTCTCAAAGTGCTGGGATTACAGGCAGCGTGCCATCACACCCGGCCGCAGTTGAGTCTTAAAAACACACAGTTAAGTGAAAAAAGTTAGTCACAGAAGACTATATACTTGACTGAATGATTTCATTTATATAAAATGCAAAAGTTCCCTGGAACTGAAACATATTGTGTGGGAAAATATACACGAAGAATAACACTCAGGAAAAGAAGGGAATTATTATTAAGTCAAATTCAGGATGGTGGTTATCACAGGAGGGAGAGGAAGAGGTGACTGAGGAGGGGCACAAAGCAGTCTTCAAAGTCACCAGTTAAATTCCATTTTCTTTTATTTTGAGACACGGTGTTGCTATGTTGCTCAAGCTGGCCTTGAACTCCCAGACTTAAGGGATCCTCCCACCTCAGCCTCCCAAGTAGCGGGAACTACAGGAGCACACCACCAAGCCCGGCTTCTATTTTCTTAAAGCTGGTTAATAGGTACATGTTTTCATTTTTGTTATTAGTGAAACTACATACATGTTAAGTATATTCTTTTGTTGGAACAATATTTCAAACTAATAACTGGAGTGATTACTCTCTTTTTTCCTCATCTTTTAAAAGATGGAGTTGTTTCTCTTTTTCATTTTTGGAGAGTTTTAAGGCGAGGAGAAGAGTAAAAAATAAACTTTTTTTTTTTTTTTGAGACAGTGTTTTGTTCTGTCGCCCAAGCTAGAGTGCAGTGGTGTCATCTCAGCTCACTGCAACCTCTGCTTCTCGGGTTCAAGTGATTCTCGTGCCTCAGCCTCCCAGGTAGCTGGGATTATAGGCTCCTGCCACCACGCCCAGCTGATTTTTGTATTTTTAGTGGAGACGGGGTTTCACCATGTTGGCCAGGCTGGTCTCGAACTCCTGACTTCAAGTGATCTGCCCACCTCAGACTCCCAAAGTGCTGGGATTACAGTTGTGAGCCACTGTGCCCGGCATTTTTTGGTTTGCTTGTTTGTTTTTGAAACAGAGTTTTGCTCTTGTCACCCAGGCTGGAGTGCGGTGGCCATGATCTTGGCTCACTACCATCTCCACGTCCCGGATTCAAGCGATTCTCCTATCTCAGACTCCCAAGGAGCTGGGATTACAGGTGCCTGCCACCATGCCCGGCTAATTTTTGTATCGTTAGTAGAGACAGGGTTTTGCCATGTTGGCCAGGCTGGTCTCGGACTCCTGATCTCAGGTGATCCGCCCATCTTGGCCCCCCAAAGTGCTGGAATCACAGGTGTGAGCCACCGTGCCCGGCCAAAAAATACTTTTATCACTCCCTCGCTGCAGCTGTCTGTGACTTTCTCCAGAGGGTAAATAATTCACATACACAGCCTGTGAAGGCACTGGCATTATGGACCTTGGGTTTCCAAATAACACTGAAGAAAGCGAGTCCATGGAAAACTGATAATCGAGAAGCTTTATTACTTCCAGGATTGCTTATTTTTAAAACCCCTGAAAGGAAAATGGCTTTAATTCAGAAACTGGCTTGTGGAGTGGTGGTGGGGCAGCGGCGAGGCAGGGTTGATACAACGGCAACTGGAGGAAGAAGTTACTGTGAGGGGAGGCCCACCCGCATCCGGTGCCCCAGTGGACTGGTGCCACCTCAGCTGGCATGACACCTGCTAGAGCTGTGGGTATTTCTCCTATTCAGGAGCTCTGGGTCTGTTGATGCCCGCATATGTGAATTGGGCCCCAGGGCTCTATGCCACGGCCTGGAAGAGGCTTCATGTCAGAACTTGATGGATGGGGGTGGGGTGGGGGTGGGAGGGAGGTGGGGCAGGCACTATGCCAAGAAAGGTCAACAGAGTCTTGTTGTGCCTGGGAGGGAATTTGGACTTTATCCTGAGACAAATGAGGAACTGTTAAAGGGTTTCAGCCAGGAAAAGTCAGGATAATTTTTTTTTTTTTTCTGATAGAGTCTTGCTCGGTCACCCAGGCTGAAGTTCAGTGGTGCAATCGTAGCTCACTGCAGCCTCTGCCTCCTGGGCTCAAGTGATCCTCCTGCCTCAGCTTCTTGAATAGCTGGGACCACAGGTGCATGCCCCCACATCTGGTTTATTTTTTATTAATATTGTTTTGTAAAGATAGGGTCTCACTGAGTGCCCAGTCTAGTCTCAAACTCCTGGTCTCAAGCAATCCTCCTGCTTCTACCTCCCACAGTACTGGGATTACAGGTATGAGCCACTGCAGCGTGCCCAGGATAAGATTTGATTGAGAAAATACATAATGAAAAAATGCTGGGCACAGTAAAACTTCAGTGACTCATTTAAAGGAAGCTATACTGTATTCATCCCAACAGCAGCTACATAGATTATGACAATGTCCATATGTAGGCAAAAGATATTTTCATTCTACAGACAATACTTAGGACATGTAAGGATTTAGGAACATTTGGCAAAGACTCTGTGCCCTAACCCCCCACTCCCCTAGGACTCAAGACTTACAGGTTAGGCATTGCTGATCCAGTTAATGGCAATGCTAAATTGTTCTTTTTTTTTTTTTTTTTTTTTTTTTTTTGAGATGGAGTTTCGCTCTTGTCATCCACCCAGGCTGGAGTGCAGTGGCGTGATCTTGGCTCACTGCAACCTCCACCTCCCGGGTTCAAGCAATTCTCCTGCCTCAGTCTCCAGAGTAGCTGGGATTACAGATGCCTGCCACCAAGCCTAGCTAATTTTTTGTATTTTCACCATGTTGGCCAGGCTGGTCTCGAACTTGTGACCTCATGTGATCCACCCTCCTCAGCCTCCCAGAGTGCTGGGATTACAGGTGTGAGCCAGTACCCCCAGCCTGAACTGCTCTTTTTGACAGTAATAAACAAGTTCAGCTTCATCCTTCCTTAGGTTGGTAAGACCGTGTCTCCAACATCAAGGGAAAGCATGCCTTCCTATTTGTTATAAGGGACCCACAACCAAGTTGCCATTTAAATATATGTGAAAAACAAAAGAGGATCTAATACCCAACATGCATTTATACTATTTAGGACTGTTAGCAAGACTCTATTGCCCATGTGATTTTATAAATAGTATTATGACAAGAGTTTTGAATGTGTCTGACTGCACATTGACTCATTTAATCCTCACAACGTCTGCTGGGGTAGGTGCTGTTATTGCAGTTGGCATAAACTACAATTAATTATGTAATTTCTTGTTGAATATTCATGTTCTGTGATCAGTTCCATGAGAGCGGGAAGCTCGTCTTGTTTATCCTTGTATCCCTGGTGCCTACAACAGGGCCTGGTATGTGGTAAGCATTCAAAACGTATTTACTGAATAAATTTCGTATTCCCCTTTACAAGTGAGGACAGAAAGGCTTAGAGATGTTAAATAGCTTACCAACCTTTCGGTCACCAGCTAATCCAAACTCACATCTGTTGAACTTTATCTTCTTACCAGCTCTCAAGTAGTCTAAGGTTTTATAAAGATCACATAGCTTGGTCGAGTTCCTAGCTATTAAGTAGAAAGTTATTGAGAGATTAACAAACACTTTTTTAAAGATTCTTCCTTTGTTTTTAACCATTCTGAAAACATAAAACGGAATTCAGAGGAGAGCAGTAGTGGAATGGTTGTGTTTAAACTTGCCATGTTTCATAAAGACATTACATTGAGAAATTCACACCTGGCATTTGAGAACAAAAGCTGGCATAGAACTTGGAGGAAGTATTATTAGGAATTCACCCAACTAAATCTTCCTAAGCTTATTATCTATAAAGCTCATGTTTTATTAAAATATAGCTCATATGGCTTTATAGCTCTTTCTCCTCAACTGAAATCTTTGGTGGGGTGGGGGGCGGCCTCCAGTTTTCATAGGCCACCTGGTATTGATCATTCTTACCTTACTTGGTTAAAATAGTTGGCCAAGGAAGCCTAGGTCCTGATCCCAGCCCCTTCACCATACCCAGCCCTGCCTCGGTACAAATTTCCTTACAAAATGCCCAATACTCCAAGGCCTCTGGAAGAAGCATGGAAAACTAAGATTACTGTTTTCCATAGGAAAGATATTGAAGTAACTTTCACAAGCTACCTATGGTAAAAGAGGGAATATAAAGATTTGGAGAAAGGGCTCTAGTGGGAGTAAGTGACAAGTCCTGGCCTATTCCCATTCCATCCCATTTCTAGGCAGGAGTTTAGCCAAGCTGCCAGTCGGGCCCCAGCCAGACAAGACAAGAGCAACTGATGTGTGAACATGCAGGTGTTACCCTGCCCAAGAGATGAGCCCAGACCTTGTCTTGTCTCTGGGTTCCATCACCCCGCGTGTGAAGAGAATGGGAACTCCAAGAAACCAGCCTGAGACTTCATACCTTCTCTCTCACTGCAATGTGGGCAGAGGCCCATGTGCAAAGGTCTCAGGAACTTGAATTCCCTGTAGTTTTAGTAACTAATGTTGGTATAGATTTTGATGGTACAACATTTTTTCACATGCATCTTTCCACTGAGGTTGATATACAAATATTACTGTCCCCAAATTAGAGATGAACAAAGAGATTGCATTACTTGTCTAAAGCTGTATCACTCCCTGCATATCCAGCCTCATGGTGGACTACTGTTCAGTCATGAGTTTGGGTTTTCTCCCTCTTCAAATCAATCATCTGTGACTTTTACATCACTAGTGCTCAATCTTTGGTGGACGATACGTAGAGAATCTAAACAACACTTTGGGTTGTCTATCCAGAAAAAAAGCACATCTATACACACACACACACACACACACACACACACACACACACACACACACAGACACACGTCTGTTAGCTCTCAGGACTTTTGGTGATCCCCTGAAGACCATGGACACAGGGCTGAGAATTCTTCTTTTATAAATAATGTATGTGAGACCAAAGGGACATAATAACTAAGCACAATGTGTAAACCATGATTGAATCCTAGTTCAAAAATTCAGCTATGGAACACATTTCAGGGACCACCATAGAAATGTGAATACGGTATATATATTAGGTTTCATTATGGAATTTTCTCAGGTGACTGAAGGGTAATTTTCTTTGATGTGATAATAGTGTTTATTATTATCAGAGTATCCTGATTTTTAGGAGATGCCTAAGTATTTTGGGGTGAAGTAATATGAAGTTCTCAACATATTTTCAAATGGTTCAGAAAAAATATAGAAAGAAACAAGATTGAACCACATGAAAGTTGCCTACATATATATATTTATAAATATATATATTTATATATATATATATATTTTTTTTTTTGCGGGGGATGGAGTTTCGCCTTTATTGTTCAGGCTGGAGTACAATGGCAGGATCTCAGCTCACTGCAACCTCCGCCTCCCGGGTTCAGGCGATTCTCTTGCCTCAGCCTCTCGAGTAGCTGGGATTACAGGCATGCACCACCATGCCCGGGGAATTCTGTGTTTTTAGTAGAGACAGGGTTTCTCTATGTTGGTCAGGCTGCTCTTTAGCTCCCAACCTCAGGTGATCCACCCACCTCGGCCTCCCAAAGTGCTGGGATTATAGGCATGAGCCACTGTGCCCGGCCGATTTAACCTAATTTATAAAGGAAATATTGTAAACTATTAAAAGTAGTTTAATCTGGGTGGTGGTATATGGATGTTAATTAAAAAGTTATTTTAACTTTTCTGTACATTAGAAAATGTTGCATGATACATAAATTTTCATAATAAAACGTGGGGGGAATAGTTTCTGTTTCTTTGTGATAGCTCTCAAATCTGCCACTATATTAGTTACCTATTGTGGTGGAACATAAAAAATTACCCCAAAATTTAGTGGTTTAAAACTACAAACATTTCTGGGTATAATCAAAAGAATTGAGAGCAGGGACTCAAAGAGACACCGCACACTCATATATTCATAGCATCATTATTCACAATGTGCAAAAGAGGGAAGGAACCCAAGTGTCCCTCCACAGATGAGTGGATGAAGAAAATGTGGTATACACATACAATCAAATACTATTCAACCATAAAAAGGAACAAAATTCTGACATGTGCTACAATCTGAATGAACCCTGTAGATAAGCCAAGTCACAAAAAGACTAATGCTATATGATTCTATTTACATGAGACAGCTAGAGTAGATACATTCATAGGGACAGAGAGTAGAATGGTCGTTGTCAACAGATGGGGAAGGGGAAACGGGCAGCTATTTTTTAATGGGTAGAGTTTCAGTTGGTAAAGATGAAAAAGTTCTGGAGGTAGATGATGGTGATGGTTGCACAGCAATGTGAATGTATTTAAACCACTGAACTGTGCACTTAACAGTTGTTCAAATGGGCCAGGCACAGCTAGGTGTGGTAGCTCGTGCCTGTAATTCCAGCACTTTTGGAGACCTAAGCGGGAAGATCACTGAGGCCAGGAGTTCAAGACCAGCTTGGGAAACATAGTGAGACCCCATGTTTACAAAAATTAAAATTAAAAAATTAGCTGGGCTTGCTGGCATGCACCTGTAGTCCTGGCTACTCAGGAGACTGAGATGAGAGGATCACTTGAGCCCAGGAGTTAGTGAGCTATGATCATGCTACTGTATTCCAGCCTGGGAGCCTAGGCAACAGAGCAAGTGCATTCCAGCCTGGATGACAGAGCAAGACCCCAGCTCAAACAAACAAACAAACACACACCACCACCAACAACAAAAAACCAAGAAGCCTCAAAATTCCCATCTAGTTACTACATATAGGTCAAAGTTTAGTATCTTTGGGTGGCACAAAGGTCTTCTGAGCTGGTGACTTATAAACTAAAAGACAATCCATCCAAAATAGGGACTGAGAAGAATAGGTTAACATGATTACAGCTCTCATTCGGCAAACGGAGGAGTGGGAAGCATGCAGTTATCACTGCACCAAGTCCAGCTGGGGAGGAGTGGAGGCTTCTAGCCACTGGTGTCACTGGCACCTTGGGTTCTTGTAATCTCCCAGGATAGAAATAAAGAGAGATCACCAGACACAGCAGCAAAGAAAAAGTTTATTTTAGCTTGTGCACAAGGGAGCCAGCACCAAGAAAGGAGAAGGCACAGGCTCCTCCCCAAGGGTAGTCTGTGGGTTAGTCTTTCTATAAGGAAGGGTCACGTCAGGGCATGTAGAGGAGGGATTTTTCTAGTGCTTGTGCAGTGCTAAACATGCTTCTTCATACATTGTATGTAGCATTAGCATTTTAAATCTCCACCCCTGGGCATTATTTTTAGCATTAAAATAAGAAACAGGTAACTATAGGTTGTAGTTTAAGTCTAACTGCACATACAGGGACCCAGAGAAATCCCTAGCCCCCTGAAATAGGAGCTTGTGGTTAAGGGTTAATGGCTTCTTGAATCTTTTGTTACTGATTGGCTGAGAGTTAGATAAGCTAGAGCTTGAGTGAGAAGCTGTTGTTTGTTTGTTTGTGTGTTT
The DNA here is from genome assembly GCF_029289425.2 of Pan paniscus. NCBI lineage: Eukaryota > Metazoa > Chordata > Mammalia > Primates > Hominidae > Pan > Pan paniscus. The sequence goes on along the minus strand of NC_073261.2, from coordinate 40,906,921 downwards.
GTTTTGTAGGGACAGGGTCTCACTAGGTTGCCCAGTCTGGCTTTGAACTCCAGCAATCCTCTGGCTGAGGCCTCCCAAAGTGCTGGGATTACAGGGACCAGTCGACACACCTGGCCCATGAGACAACGGCTTTTACCCTCTTCCTCCAGACCATCTTAAAAGAGAGAACCAACCAGCTTGCCTGTCCACTGGCAGTGGGGTAAGCTGCCTGGTAGCCCATCTGGCAGCCCCAGGTTCTCCCATCTGGGAGAAACAACCTAGTCTATCATCCTTTGTGGCCATGCCTCTGCCTTCTCTGAGGTTCCTCCCTGTCCCTTGTGCCCCATGGCCACATCTGAGTGGGCATGGAAAGTATGCTTCTTGGAGCTGCACAGCGTTTACACTCTGTTTACTGCTGGTGCCGATTTAGGGCCTGGGGTATGCTTTAGGGAGCTGAACTGCCACAGATTGTGGCGGACCAGTCTTGAAATTTCTTTGGCAGTCTTGAGATTTATCAAGCTGTACTCTATGACTTGTGGGCTTTCATGTAAAGATGTTATAATTCAATAAATAATTTAAGCAGGGTGTGTCTTGGAAGCAATGGAATACAGTATGTCAAGGGAATGGCCAAGCGTAGTGGCTCACACTTATAATCCCAGCACTTTGGGAGGCCAAGGCAGGTAGATCACTTGGGGTCAGGAGTTCGAGATCAGCCTGGCCAACATGGTGAAACCCCGTTTCTACTAAAAAAAAAAATACAAAAATTAGCCAGGCATGGTGGTGGGCGCCTGTAGTCCCAGCTACTTGGGAGGCTGAGGTGGGAGAATCACTTGAACTTGGGAGGCAGAGATTGCAGTGAGCCAAAATTGTGCCATTGCTTTCCAGCCAGGTGACAGAGTGAGACCTTGTCTCAAAACAAACAAGCAAACAAACAAACAAACAAACAGCATATGAAGAGGAGACAGATGGGCAGAGCAGAGACAGCAACTGCCAGATGAGGGTCTCTAGGGTTAAAAGAAATAATCTTGGTTCCAAGCGGAAGCAAAAGTTTGGGAGCCTAGTCAGTTTTCAAGGAAACTCTTGTTGTGTGTGGTTGTTGTGTGTGCTAAAAACTACATTATTTTAAAACCATCAAAACTAATCTATAATGTTAGAAGTCAGGAAAGTGATTACCCATGAAGGAAGTAGTGACTAGAAGGCTTATGTTATGGCTGATGTTATGTTTCTTGATCACATGGTGTGATCAGTTCATGAAATTTTATCAAGCTGTACTCTATGATTTATGTGTTTTCATGTACATATATCGTCCATATTTTTGTGTGTGACTGTGATTTATTTATTCTTATTGCTGTCTAGTATTGCATCATGTTAATATTACCACAAATTATGGATCCATTCCACTGTTTGATGGGTGTTTGTGGTAGTCACCAGTTTAATAAATAGCGCTGCTATGAATATTTTCAGGTTTGTCTGTTGATGAATTTATGTACATGTTTCTGTTGGGTATTGTTCCAGCTACCTATTGCTGCATGACAAAGTGTTCCAAAATGTAATGGCGCCAAACAACACTCATTTTATTATACCCATGGGCTCTGTGGGTGAGGAACTTGAACGGGGCATGGAAGGTATGGTTTGCTCTGCTCCACCTTGCCTGGGGCCTCAGTTGGGAAACCCAGATGGCTGGGGGTGACTTAAATGGCCAGGGCTGGAGTCATGTGGAGACTTCTTGCTCACAAATCTGGTGTCTGGGCTGGAATAACTCGAAGCCTGCACTCACCTGAGACTAAACCTCAGGGTCTCTCTCCCTAGCCTGCCCCTGTGACTTAGGCATCCTCACAGCAGGGTGGCCTTGATGTGGTCAGACTTCCTACCTGGAGGGTCAGGAATGTAACAGCAAGTATTCTAGAAAGAAAACAGGCCGGGTGCGGTGGCTCACGCCTGTAATCCCAGCACTTTGGGAGGTCGAGGCAGGTGGATCACCTGAGGTCAGGAGTTCGAGACCAGCCTGGCCAACATGGTGAAAACCCTTCTCTACCAAAAATACAAAAAAATTAGCTGGGCATGGCAGTGGGCACCTGTAAACAAAACTGCACATACCCAGCACTGTAATTTCTGGGCCACAAAATTTCATATGCTCAGCTTTAGTGCTGCCAATCAATTTTACAAAGCAATTATATCGGTGTTACCACCGTGAGCAGTGTGTGAGCACTTTGGTTGGACTACATTCCTTCCTTTTTCATTTTAGCTATTCTGGTGGCTGTGCAGTAGCAGCACACTGTGACCTTAATTTGCATTTCCTTTGGATTTTCCTGATGCCTAACGATACAAGCTATAGTGGGCTGAATGGTGGCTCTAAAAGATATCAGGTGCTCAAACTTCAGGAAGTTGTGAATGTTGCCTTACATGGTAAAGTTTTTGCAGATGTGATTAAATTAAAGATTTTGAGATGAGATTATTCTGGATTATCTGATGAGCCCTAAATGCCATCACAGGTGTTCTTATAAGAGAGAGTCAGAGGGAGATTAGACATTCACATAGAAGGTGAGGGCAAGGCCGGGTGTGGTGGCTCACACCTGTAAGCCCAGCTCTTTGGGAGGCTGAGGCAGGTGGATCACTTCAGGCCAGGAGTTCAAAACCAGTCTGATCAACATGGCAAAACCCCATCTCTTCTAAAAATACAAAAATTAGCCAGGCATGGTAGTGTGCACCTGTAGTCCCAACTACTTGGGAGGCTAAAGCATGAGAATAGCTTGAACCTGGGAGGTGGAGGTTGCAGTGAGCCGAGATCACACCACTGTACTCCAGGCTGGGTGACAGCGAGACTCCCGAGACTCCATCTCAAAAGAAAAAAAGAAGTTGAGGGCAAGATGGAGGAGTGATGCAGCCACAAACCAAAGGAAGCCAGGAACTACCAGCAGCCCCCAGAAGTTAAAAATGCCAAGGAATGGATCTTCCTCAGAGCCTCCAGAGGGAGCATGGCCTTGCCAATACCTTGATTTTGGACTCCTTGTCTCCAGAACTTTGAGAATAAATTTCTGTTGTTTTTAAGCCACCATGATTGTGGGAATTTGTTACAGCAGCCCCAGGAAACTAACACAAGCATATTTTTATTTGTTTTTTCACCGTGTATTGCCTCACTCATGTGTATTGCCTATTTTTTACTGGGTTGTCTGCCATTTGTTTATTGATTTTTAGGGTTTTAAAAATATATATTCTGGATATAAATTGAACTCATTTAAGCTCTCTGGGAAGCAGAGATTGAGGTGGAGTTAGATGTGTCAAAGGAGCCAGGTGTGGTGGCATGGCCCTGTAGTCCCAGCTACTCGGGAGGCTGAGGCAGGAGGATCGCTTGGGCCCAGGAGGTGAAGGCTACAGTGACCTGTGATTGTGCACTGCGCTCCATGCTGGGCAACAGAGCAAGACTCTGTCTCTTTTTAAAAAATGTTTTTCAGGCCAGGCGCGGTAGCTCACGCCTGTATTTCCAGCACTTTGGGAGGCCGAGGCAAGCAGATCACCTGAGGTCAGGAGTTCGAGACTGGCCTGGCCAATATGGTGAAACCCCATCTCTACTATAAATACAAAAATTAGCCGGGTATGGTGGTGAGCGCCTGTAATCCCAGCTACTTGGGAGGCTGAGGCAGGAGAATCACTTGAACCCAGGAGGCAGAGGTTGCAGTGAGCCGAGATCATGCCGCTGCCCTCCAGCCTGGACAATAGAGTGGGAATCAGTCTCAAAATAAAAAAAAATTAAACCTGGAAGCCAGGAGCGGTGGTACATGCCTATAGTCCCAGCTACTCAGGAGGCTGAGGCAGGAGGATCACTTGAGCCCAGGATTTCGAGTTCAATCTGAGCAACATAGCAAGACCCCACCACCAAAAAATAAAAAATTAATAAAGAAGAAATTAAAGCAGAGAAATGTTAAAGAATATTCATTAATTCATTAAAAAACCAAACTCATTACATGGTAACATCAGAGTGATGAGGCAAGGTATGGTGGCCCATGCCTGTAATCCCTGCACTCTGGGAGGCTGAGGCAGGCGGATCACTTGAGGTCAGAAGTTCAAGACCAGCCTGGCCAACATGGTGAAACCCCATCTCTACTAAAAATACAAAAAATTATCCGGCAATGGTGGCAGGCACCTGTAATCCCAGCTACTTGGGAGGTTAAGGCAGAAGAATCTCTTGAATCCAGGAGGCGGAGGTTGCATTGAGCCAAGATCGCACCACTGCACTCCAGCCTGGGCAACAGAGCAAGACTCCATCTCAAAAAAAAAAAAAAAAATCAAAGTGATGATGCCATCTGAAATCATGTAGCCTCTGGAAAATTCCACTGCACAATCTTAACAGCATGGGCAGAGTAAAGAATGCCAATAATATCTATCTTAGTGTTATTAAGAAAATGGCTTTGAACTCATGAACCTCCTAGAAGGGTCTTGGGTTCCCAAAGTACATTTTGGGCACTGCCGTCTAGTTCATTCTCCTCAAAGCACTGGCTTCTTATCCCTTCAGGATTAAGTTTCAGTCTCTTGGCCTTTTACACCCGTGTCCTCTTCATCTGTCCTCTAGCCCCCTAGGACTCACCTGTCTGAGCCCTCCAGCCCAGAAATTGTCTGCCATACCCTGCCTGCCATCCTTCCCCAGCCTCACCCCCACTCCTCTTGCCTCCTTTTCCACCTGCCCCATGGCTCACGACCATTCCTACCACCAGACTCCTGAGACATTGCGATTAACACACATATTTACATATGTCATATATAATTTTCTTTTTATTCTTTTTATTGTACAGAAAAAGATAAAATGCATATATTCTGGAATTTTTTGCTAAAACTATCATGGATATTTTTTATATAGATCCTGCATCCTTTTCAATTTTTTTTTTTTTTTTGAGATGGAATTTCGCTCTTGTTGCCCAGGCTGGAGTGCAATGGCATGATCTCAGCTCACTGCAACCTCTGCCTCCCGGGTTCAAGTGATTCTCCTGCCTCAGCCTCCTGAGTAGGTGGGATTACAGGTGCCCACCACCACACCCAGTTAATGTTTTGATTTCAGGTAGAGACAGGGTTTCACCATGTTGGCCCTTGGCCTCCCAAAGTGCTGGGATTACAGGCATAAGCCACCACGCCCAGCCCTTTTACAATTTCATCCAACAAAAATAATCATAGTTATTTAAGCAGTTTCATTAAATAAATCCACAAAGGTGACAAACATCAAGACAAAGCACATGTAGACAAAAAATCCAGTGTCAAGTCAGCATTAAATGTCTAATTAACAATTGGACAAAAACCTCTAATATTTGAATTCATTTTACTGTTTACTGTAAATAGTAAAAATAACATAAAGAAAAATAATATAAATAAAAACTATGATTCAGAAAAAAATGGCTAGTTGCAGTTGCTCATACCTGTAATCCCAGCACTTTGAGAGGCCAAAGTGGTAGGATTCCTTGAACCCAGGAGTTTGAGACCAGCTTAGGCAACACATATGAAGAGTTCATCTCATTTGGCCAGGCACGGTGGCTCACGCTTGTAATCCCAGCACTTTGGGAGGCTGAGGCGGGTGGATCACGAGGTCAGGAGATTGAGACCATCCTGGTTAACACGGTGAAACCCCGTCTCTACTAAGAATACAAAGCATTAGCCAGGCGTGATGGCGGGCGCCTGTAGTCCCAGCTACTCGGGAGACTGAGGCAGGAGAATAGCTTGAACCCAGGAGGTAGAGGTTGTGGTGAGCCGAGATCGTGCCACTGTACTCCAGCAACAGAGTGAGACTCTGCCTCAACAACAACAACAAAAAAGGTTGCAACAGAAACTGGAATGGGTCCGGAATCAAATTGGATCTGACAATTAACTGGCTTGGATCCAGTTAGAGGCCTTGGATGTTTAACTTGGATCAGATAGAAACTGGCAATAAATGGCAATACTGCAAGTGTACAATCTTTGGCTTTCAGAAATTCATAGGAATTTTTGTGTTCTGTCCCATTTGTTTCTTTTTCTTGTGTGCTTAGGTAGAGAAAAATCGCTGGCCAAGTTGTTCAAGGGGATCTGAGAGCCAAAGCCAAGATTCAATGTAAAAATGAGATCCTTAATTTCTGAATAACCGAGTGCTCCATTTTCCAGCTATGCCTACCTATACGTGAATAAGTATTATGCCCTGGAAGCAGCAAACGCTTATAGAAATGGTAAAATCTTACTAAAGGTAATTTAAAGTTATAGTGGGACATTCCAAATGAATAACATTGCACTTTAAGAAGTGCATTTAAAAATGAGGGCTTCCACATTCCCTTTGAAAACTGGCACAAGACAGGGATGCCCTCTCTCACCACTCCTATTCAACATAGTGTTGGAAGTTCTGGCCAGGGCAATTAGGCAGGAGAAGGAAAGAAAGGGTATTCAATTAGGAAAAGAGGAAGTCAAATTGTCCCTGTTTGCAGACGACATGATTGTATATCTAGAAAACCCCATTGTCTCAGCCCAAAATCTCCTTAAGCTGATAAGCGACTTCAGCAAAGTCTCAGGATACAAGATCAATGTACAAAAATCACAAGCATTCTTATACACTAACAACAGACAAACAGAGAGCCAAATCATGAGTGAACTCCCATTCACAATTGCTTCAAAGAGAATAAAATACCTAGGAATCCAACTTACAAGGGATGTGAAGGACCTCTTCAAGGAGAACTACAAACCACTGCTCAAGGAAATAAAAGAGGATACAAACAAATGGAAGAACATTCCATGCTCATGGGTAGGAAGAATCAATATCGTGAAAATGGCCATACTGCCTAAGGTAATTTACAGATTCAATGCCATCCCCATCAAGCTATCAATGCCTTTCTTCACAGAATTGGAAAAAACTACTTTAAAGTTCATATGGAACCAAAAAAGAGCCTGCAACGCCAAGTCAATCCTAAGCCAAAAGAACAAAGCTGGAGGCATCACACTACCTGACTTCAAACTATACTACAAGGCTACAGTAACCAAAACAGCATGGTACTGGTACCAAAACAGAGATATAGATCAATGGAACAGAACAGAGCCCTCAGAAGTAATGCCATATATCTACAACTATCTGATCTTTGACAAACCTGAGAAAAACAAGCAATGGGGAAAGGATTCCCTATTTAATAAATGGTGCTGGGAAACCTGGCTAGCCATATGTAGAAAGCTGAAACTGGGGATTCTCCTGCCTCAGCCTGCCGAGTGCCTGCGATTGCAGGCGCGCGCCGCCACGCCTGACTGGTTTTCGTATTTTTTTGGTGGAGACAGGGTTTCGATGTGTCGGCTGGGCTGGTCTCCAGCTCCTAACCGCCAGTGATCCGCCAGCCTCGGCCTCCCGAGGTGCCGGGATTGCAGACGGAGTCTCGTTAACTCAGTGCTCAATGGCGCCCAGGCTGGAGTGCAGTGGCGTGATCTCGGCTCGCTACAACCACCTCCCAGCCGCCTGCCTTGGCCTCCCTAAGTGCCGAGATTGCAGCCTCTGCCTGGCAGCCACCCCGTCTGGGAAGTGAGGAGCGTCTCCGCCTGACCGCCCATCGTCTGGGATGTGAGGAGCCCCTCTGCCTGGCTGCCCAGTCTGGAAAGTGAGGAGCGTCTCTGCCCGGCCGCCATCCCATCTAGGAAGTGAGGAGCGCCTCTTCCCGGCCGCCATCACATCTGGGAAGTGAGGAGCGTCTCTGCCCGGCCGCCCATCATCTGAGATGTGGGGAGCACCTCTGCCCTGCCGCCCCGTCCGGGATGTGAGGAGCGTCTCTGCCCGGCCGCCCTGTCTGAGAAGTGAGGAGACCCTCTGCCTGGCAACCGCCCCGTCTGAGAAGTGAGGAGCCCCTCCGCCCGGCAGCTACCCCGTCTGAGAAGTGAGGAGCGTCCTCCCTCCTCGTCCGGGAGGGAGGTGGGGGGGTGAGCCCCCCGCCCGGCCAGCCGCCCCGTCCGGGAGGCGAGGGGTGCCTCTGCCCGGCCGCCCCTACTGGGAAGTGAGGAGCCCCTCTGCCCGGCCAGCCGCCCCGTCCGGGAGGGAGGTGGGGGGGTCAGCCCCCCGCCCGGCCAGCCGCCCCATCTGGGAGGGAGGTGGGGGGGTCAGCCCCCCACCTGGCCAGTCGCCCCGTCCGGGAGGGAGGTGGGGGGATCAGCCCCCCGCCCGGCCAGCTGCCCTGTCCAGGAGGTGGGGGGTGCCTCTGCCCGGCCGCCCCTACTGGGAAGTGAGGAGCCCCTCTGCCCGGCCAGCCGCTCTGTCTGGGAGGGAGGTGGGGGGGTCAGCCCCCCGCCCGGCCAGCCGCCCCGTCCGGGAGGGAGGTGGGGGGGTCAGCCCCCCACCCGGCCAGCCGCCCCGTCCGGGAGGGAGGTGGGGGGGTCAGCCCCCCACCCGGCCAGCCGCCCCGTCCAGGAGGGAGGTGGGGGGGTCAGCCCCCCGCCCGGCCAGCCGCCCCGTCCGGGAGGGAGGTGGGGGGGTTAGCCCCCCGCCTGGCCAGCCGCCCCGTCCAGGAGGTGAGGGGCGCCTCTGCCCGGCCGCCCCTACTGGGAAGTGAGGAGCCCCTCTGCCCGGCCAGCCGCTCTGTCTGGGAGGGAGGTGGGGGGGTCAGCCCCCCGCCCGGCCAGCCGCCCCATCCGGGAGGGAGGTGGGGGGGTCAGCCCCCCGCCCGGCCAGCCGCCCCGTCCGGGAGGGAGGTGGGGGGGTCAGCCCCCCGCCCGGCCAGCCGCCCCGTCCGGGAGGGAGGTGGGGGGGTCAGCCCCCCGCCCGGCCAGCCGCCCCGTCCGGGAGGGAGGTGGGGGGGTTAGCCCCCCGCCTGGCCAGCCGCCCCGTCCAGGAGGTGAGGGGCGCCTCTGCCCGGCCGCCCCTACTGGGAAGTGAGGAGCCCCTCTGCCCGGCCAGCCGCTCTGTCTGGGAGGGAGGTGGGGGGGTCAGCCCCCCGCCCGGCCAGCCGCCCCATCCGGGAGGGAGGTGGGGGGGTCAGCCCCCCGCCCGGCCAGCCGCCCCGTCCGGGAGGGAGGTGGGGGGGTCAGCCCCCCGCCCGGCCAGCCGCCCCGTCCGGGAGGGAGGTGGGGGGGTCAGCCCCCCGCCCGGCCAGCCGCCCCGTCCGGGAGGGAGGTGGGGGGGTCAGCCCCCCGCCCGGCCAGCCGCCCCGTCTGGGAGGGAGGTGGGGGGATCAGCCCCCTGCCCGGCCAGCCGCCCTGTCCGGGAGGTGAGGGGCACCTCTGCCTGGCCGCCCCTACCGGGAAGTGAGGAGCCCCTCTGCCCGGCCAGCCGCCCCGTCCAGGAGGGAGGTGGGGGGGTCAGCCCCCTGCCCGGCCAGCCGCCCCGTCCGGGAGGGAGGTGGGGGGATCAGCCCCCTGCCCGGCCAGCCGCCCTGTCCGGGAGGTGAGGGGCACCTCTGCCTGGCCGCCCCTACCGGGAAGTGAGGAGCCCCTCTGCCAGGCCAGCCGCCCCGTCCGGGAGGGAGGTGGGGGGGTCAGCCCCCCGCCGGGCCAGCCGCCCCGTCGGGGAAGTGAGGGGCGCCTCTGCCCGGCTGCCCCTACTGGGAAGCGAGGAGCCCCTCTGCCCGGCCAGCCGCCCCATCCGGGAGGGAGGTGGGGGGGGGTCAGCCCCCCCCCGGCCAGCCGCCCTGTCTGGGAGGTGAGGGGCGCTTCTGCCCGGCCGCCCCTACTGGGAAGTGAGGAGCTCCTCTGCCCGGCCACCACCCCATCTGGGAGGTGTACTCAACAGCTCATTGAGAACGGGCCATGAAGACAATGGCGGTTTTGTGGAATAGAAAGGGGGGAAAGGTGGGGAAAAGATTGGGAAATCGGATGGTTGCTGTGTCTGTGTAGAAAGAGGTAGACATGGGAGACTTTTCATTTTGTTCTGTACTAAGAAAAATTCTTCTGCCTTGGGATCCTGTTGATCTGTGACCTTACCCCCAACCCTGTGCTCTCTGAAACATGTGCTGTATCCACTCAGGGTTGAATGGATTAAGGGCGGTGCAAGATGTGCTTTGTTAAACAGATGCTTGAAGGCAGCATGTTCGTTAAGAGTCATCACCACTCCCTAATCTCAAGTACCCAGGGACACAAACACTGCGGAAGGCCGCAGGGTCCTCTGCCTAGGAAAACCAGAGAACTTTGTTCACTTGTTTATCTGCTGACCTTCCCTCCACTATTGTCCTGTGACCCTGCCAAATCCCCCTCTGCGAGAAACACCCAAGAATGATCAATAAAAAAGAAAAAAAAAAAAAAGAAAGCTGAAACTGGATCCCTTCCTTACACCTTATACAAAAATCAATTCAAGATGGATTAAAGACTTAAACGTTAGACCTAAAACCATAAAAACCCTAGAAGAAAACCTAGGCATTACCATTCAGGACATAGGCATGGGCAAGGACTTCATGTCTAAAACACCAAAAGCAATGGCAACAAAAGACAAAATTGACAAATGGGATCTCATTAAACTAAAGAGCTTCTGCACAGCAAAAGAAACTACCATCAGAGTGAACAGGCAACCTACAAAATGGGAGAAAATTTTCGCAACCTACTCATCTGACAAAGGGCTAATAACCAGAATCTACAATGAACTCAAACAAATTTACAAGAAAAAAACAAACAACCCCATCAAAAAGTGGGCGAAGGACATGAACAGACACTTCTCAAAAGAAGACATTTACGCAGCCAAAAAACACATGAAAAAATGCTCATCATCACTGGCCATCAGAGAAATGCAAATCAAAACCACAATGAGATACCATCTCACACCAGTTAGAATGGCAATCATTAAAAAGTCAGGAAACGACAGGTGCTGGAGAGGATGTGGAGAAATAGGAACACTTTTACACTGTTGGTGGGACTGTAAACTAGTTCAACGATTGTGGAAGTCAGTGTGGCGATTCCTCAGGGATCTAGAACTGGAAATACCATTTGACCCAGCCATCCCATTACTGGATATATACCCAAAGGACTATAAATCATGCTGCTATAAAGACACATGCACACGTATGTTTGTTGTGGCATTATTCACAATAGCAAAGACTTGGAACCAACCCAAATGTCCAACAATGATAGACTGGATTAAGAAAATGTGGCACATATACACCATGGAATACTATGCAGCCATAAAAAATGATGAGTTCATGTCCTTTGTAGGGACATGGATGAAATTGGAAAACATCATTCTCAGTAAACTATCACAAGAACAAAAAACCAAACACCACATATTCTCACTCATAGGTGGGAATTGAACAATGAGAACACATGGACACAGGAAGGGGAATATCACACTGGGGACTGTTGTGGGGTGGGGGGAGGGGGGAGGGATAGCATTGGGAGATATACCTAATGCTAGATGACGAGTTAGTGGGTGCAGTGCACCAGCATGGCACATGTATACATATGTAACTAACCTGCACAATGTGCACATGTACCCTAAAACTTAAAGTGTAATAAAAAATAAAAATAATAAAAATTAAAAAATGAGGGCTTCCAATTTAATCTCATTCAGGGATGTCTATTGATGTGCAGAAGTTTTGAAAAAGATTTCAGGCTGGGCATGGTCACTCACACCTGTAATCCCAGCACTTTGGGAGGCCAAGGTGGGCAGATCACCTGAGGTCAGGAAGTCGAGAACAGCCTGGCCAACATGGCAAAACCCCACCTCTAATAAAACTAAAAAAATTAGCCAGGCATGGTGGTGGACACCTGTAGTCTCAGCTTCTCGGGAGTCTGAGGCAGGAGAATCGCTTCAACCTGGAAGGTGGAGGCTGCAGTGAGCTGAGATCAAGCCACCGCACTCCAGCCTGGGCAACAGAGCAAGACTCCATCTCTAAATAAATAAAAGGGCTGGGCACGGTGGCTCACACCTGTAATCCCAGCACTTTGAGACGCCAAGGTGGGCAGATCATCTGAGGTCAGGAGTTTGAGACCAGCCTGGCCAACATGGTGAAACCCCATCTCTACTAAAAATACAAAAATTAGCTGGGCATGGTGGTGGGTGCCTGTAATCCCAGCTACTCGGGAGGCTGAGGCAGAAGAATCACTTGAACTTGGGAGGTGGAGTTTGCAGTGAGCCGACTTGCACCATTGCACTCCAGCCTGGGCAACAAGAGTGAAACTCCATCTCAAAAAAATAAATAAATAAATAAATAAATTTACATAACAAGTCTTACCTTTGTTCACTGCCATCTTGTTTTAACTGGGTCTTCACATTCTTCTTCCTTGGTTTGGGCAAATGATGCTACAGTATTTAGATCTGAAGTCTCAGCTTGATGCTTTTTTTCTTTTGAGACACAGTCTTGCTCTGTCACCCTTTCTGTAGTGCAGTGATGCAATCTCAGCTCACTGCAACCTCTGCCTCCTGGATTCATATGATTCTTGTGCCTCAGCCTCCCACGTAACTGGGATTACAGGCATACATCACCACGCCCAGCTAAATTTTTTGTATTTTTAGTAAAGATGGGATTCGCCATGTTGGTCAGGCTGCTCTCAAACTTCTGGCTTCAAGTGATCTACCAGCCTTGGCCTCCCAAAGTGCTGGGATTACAGGCATGAGCCACCACCCCCAACTAGCTCTGTGCTTTTGAGATATAAATTTTCTACCTTGTTCCACCTAAGAGTCATCCCTTTAGACATGCAAGTTTAGGGCTGCTTAGCTAACAATTGTTTAGGGCATTGAAATAGGTAATTGAAAGACTGATAGTTTGAATGGGAAAAAGAAAAACTACTTGAAAGTTGGCAAATGAGTATTTGTTAAGGAAGCTATAAGTTCTGCTTCTGTCTGTGTGTCTCTATGTCTATATGTGCTGTGCATATGTGATAATATTTGGTAAATAAAGCTAGTTTTTAAATTATTAGTAAAATGAAATTGGAAGGCCGGATGTGGTGGTTCACACTTGTAATCTCAGCATTTTGGGAGGCTGAAGTGAGCAGATTGCTTGAGTCCAGGAGTTCAAGACCAGCCTGGGCAATATGGCAAAACTCTGTCTCTGTAAAAAATACAAAAATTAGCCAAGCATGGTGGTATGTGCCTGTAGTCCCAGCTATTCAGGAGGCTGAGGTGGAAGAATCACCTGAGTCTGGGGAGGTTGAGGCTGCAGTGAGCCATGATCACTCCACTGCATAACATCCTGGGCAACAGAGTGAGACTCTATCTCCAGAAGAAAGAAAGAAAGGGAAGGGAAGGGGAGGGGACGGGAGGGGAGGAGAGGGGAGGGGAGGGGAGGGGAAGGGAAGGGAGGAGGGAGGGAGGAAGGAAGGAAGGAAGGAAGGAAGGAAGGAAAGAAAATTGGAAAGCCTTCAGGATTGTCAGTTAAATATAATTGTTTTTGCCTGGGTCTACTGACAGACAGGTTTACATTGTCTCTATTACCCTTTTTTTTTTTTTTTTTTTTTTTTTTTTTTAATTTGTTTTTTGTTTTTGAGCTGGAGTTTTGCTCTCATTGCCCAGGCTGGAGTGCAGTGGTGAGATCTCAGCTCACCACAACTTCCGTCTCCCAGGTTCAAGTGATTCTCCTGCCTCAGCCTTCCGAATAGCTAAACTACAGGTGTATGCCACCATACTTGGCTAATTTTTGTATTTGTAGTAGAAACAGGATTTCACCACGTTGGCCAGGCTGGTCTCGAACTCCTGACCTCAAGTGATCTGCCCACCTTGGCCTCCCAAAGTGCTGGGATTACAGGCATGGGCCACCGTGCCCAGCCTATTGCATGTTTTAAGGTCATAAAACTGCTACTTCTGGAATATTTCTTAAACTTGCTTGATTTGTCTAAATTGAGCTAAAGCTGTAAGGTCTGGCTGCTGGGCTCCCTGAAACCTTGCACATATCTTACTGTATGACTGTATTTCGTTTTGAGTCTCTGGATTCTGGGGTTTGGACAGATGACCATAGTGAGGCCTGCAGAAATATGCATGTCCTCAGTGTTTGGACTGCCAGCTGCAAGGCAGAGCCAAACCCAATATGGCCCCATCATCCCTGGCTCAGCTGTGTTACCTGGCCATGCTGGAAGGGGTTTGATCTTCCAGGAATTTGCTTCACAGCTCTTTCCTGTCCCAAGCTCTATGCCTGATGTGTAAATTCAGGACCCAAAAGGGCACAAAAAAGCAATAACTACTAAATATAAGGAAAACAACTCTGTATACAGCATGTATAAAGAAAAGCAAGATATATTTGGGGAGATAAAAGTTGTAAAGGCATTAAGATGTGTGTTTGTTGAGAAAAAATAAATTTGTGCATTTAAGAAGTTACTTAAAAGTTGTTTTTTGTTTGTTTGTTTGTTTTTGAGACAGGGTCTCACTCTGCCACCCAGTCTAGAGTGCAGTGGAGCAATCATGGCTGACTGCAGCCTTGACCTGACAGGCTCAAGCAATCCTCTAACCTCAGCCTCTTGAGTATCTGGACTACAGGTGTGTGCTGCCAACCCAGCTGATTTTCTTTTTCTTTTTTGTTTTTTTGTTTTTTTGAGATGGAGTTTTGCTCTTGTTGCCCAGTCTAGAGTGCAATGGTGTGATCTCAACTCACCACAACCTGCACCTCCCGGGCTCAAGCAACTCTCCTGCCTCAGCCTCCCAAGTGGGATTACAGGCATGTGCCACCATGCCCAGCTAATTTTGTATTTTTTAGTAGAGATGAGGTTTCTGCATGTTGGTCAGGCTGGTCTTGAACTCTCGACTTTAGGTGATCCACCTGCCTCAGCCTCCCAAAGCGCTGGGATTACAGGTATGTGCCACCATGTCCAGCTAATTTTGTATTTTTTAATAGAGACAAGGTTTCTCCATGTTGGTTAGGCTGGTCTTGAACTCTCGACTTTAGGTGATCCACCTGCCTCAGCCTCCCAAAGTGCTGGGATTACAGGCGTGAGCCACCGTGCCTGGCTTACCCAGCTGATTTTCAAACTTTTTTTGTAAAGATGGGGTCTCACAATGTTTCCCAGGCTGATCTCAAATTCCTGGGCTCAAGCGATCCTCCTACCTCAGCCTCCCAAAGTGCTGGGGTTACAGGCATGAGCCACTGTGCCCAGCCTTAAAGGCTGTTTTTAAATGAAGAAAAAAGATATCAATAACATTAAATGAATGTAGAAAGTTGGGAAGAGAAAGATAATAGAAAAAAATGTGTAAGAGATTATAAAATGTTTATGAAAATCTTGTGGGTCAAAAGCTGACTGAAACTGGATGGATTTATTTATAAGGTTTTAATTATTTATTTATTTTTAGAAAACTGATGTTTATTTTCCATGAACCTTATTTCCACATTGCTTAAGAGACTGTGGAAGAATAGCTTAAGCCCACTCAGTGGTTGTTCCTACCCATTTAGTGGCCTGGGCAGTAGGAGCTGCCGACCAGTCTTTTGTGGAAGGCTGAGCACTCCAGTCTTCAGTAGGAACCTGCTAAACAGGCACAGAGGGCACCTGCATGCCTTCAGACCAGTGTGCAACTTCAGGCTGAGCAGCGGTGAATACAGGAGGTGGAGCAGTCTATTTACTCTGAAGTTCCTTCTTGATCACAGCTTTTTCAGCAGCTCTTCCTTCTCAATCTTCCTTCTCAATCTCTTCAGGATCTGTATAGAATTAGAGATCAGGTATAACCTCCCTTGGGTGTCCAATGGAGATGGTGCCACGCATGCTCAGAACTTCCCAGGCCAGCCTCCACCACATCAGACCCACTGAATGAGCTCTCTTCTTGTTGCATGTAATGGCAATGTCCATACAGTGCAGAGGAGAATCTGTGTTACACAGAGCTATGGTAGGCAGGTTAACATAAAAGGCCTATGTAGGAGGCCAGTGGTCAGCCCTAGGACCAGTAACCACCAGAAGACATCACCCCCAGGAGGCTGTCTGGATCTGGTTAGTGAAAGTTCCAGGAATGAAACAGCCAGCAATAGGAGTGGCTCCAATGGCAGCAGCAAACTTCAGCACAGCCAACCAGCTAGTATTCCTGGAGGATGATGCTGACATCAGCAGGGTTTTCAATAGCACAAGCTGCCAATAGAAGCTTCTCCAGATTTATGATGTCGATGCCATTACTTTTCCTTTTATAGATGTGCTGTTCCATTTGGAAGTCAAGGTTGGTGCTACCTAAGTGGTTTCCTGCTGCAAGGAACTTGAGGACACCCTCCTCCTTAATTTCCAGAACATCAGTACTCCAAATATTGTAAAAGTTTCCCTTTAAGTTATGACAGGGCTGGACACAGTGTTTCATGCCTGTGATCCCAGCACTTTGAGAGGCTGAGGTGTGAGGATTGCTCAAACCCAGGAGTTTGAGACCAGCCCTGGCAACATAGTGAGACCCTATCTCTATTTTAAATAAATAAGTAAAAAGTTGGCCGGGCGTGGTGGCTCACGCCTATAATCTCAGCACTTTGGGAGGCCAAGGCGGGCAGATCACCTGAGGTTGCGAGTTCAAGACCAGCTTGACCAACATGGAGAAACCCCATCTCTACTAAAAATACAAAAATTAGCCAGGTGTGGTGGCGCATTCCTGTAATCCCAGCTACTCAGGAGGCTGAGGCAGGAGAATCGCTTGAACCCGAGAGGCGGAGGTTGCGGTGAGCCGAGATCGTGCCATTGCACTCCAGCTTGGGCAACAAGAGTGAAACTCGGTCTCAAAAAAAAAAAAGTTATGATGGGAATCCAGAACAATGGATCTATGGACCCTTCTCTAAGAAGTGAGGAAAGGTAAGTTAGCTTTAGTATTGATAATACACTATATGGAACTAAAATTTGATTTTCTCTTTTGAGTAAGAATTTTGTATAGTTTGTTTTTTTTTTTTTTTACAGAGTCTTGCTCTGTTGCCAAGGCTGGAGTGCCATGGCATGATCTCAGCTCACTGCAACCTGCACCCCCTGGGTTCAAGTGATTCTCCTGCCTCAGTCTCCCAAGTAGCTGGGATTACAGGCATGCACCACCATGCTCAGCTAATTTTTGGTAGAGATGGGGTTTCACCACATTGGCCAGGCTGGTCTTGAACTCCTGACCTCAAGTGATCTGCCTGCCTCGGCCTCCCAAAGTGCTGGGATTACAGGTGTGAGCCACCAAACCCAGCCTGTGTAGGATTAATAAGAGATAGTAAAATATTTTTGTTTATCTTTGAGTAAACTGCAAAAAAAAAAAAAAAAAAGGAAGAGAAGAGACAGATTCTATCTCAGGCTGTCTTTAGGTCTTTTGATTGTTAGAAAAACAGACTTTTCTATCAAAGAATAAAGGTTTTTGCTTTTTAAAACCTTTTAATTATCACTTTGGCTAAATAAATATTATTTTACAGTGATTTGTGATCCTATTTTTGTTGTTTGTTTGTTTGTTTTTGAGATGGAGTCTCACTCTGTCGCCCAGACTGGAGTGCAGTGGCAAGAACTCAGCTTACTGCAAACTGCCTCCCAGGCTCAGCTATTCTCCCACCTCAGCCTCCCAAGTAGCTGGGATTACAGGCACTCACCACCACACCTAGCTAATTTTTGTATTTTTAGTAGAGATGAGTTTTCACTATGTTGGCCAGGCTGGTCTCGAACTCCCCCTCAGCCTCCCAAAGTGCTTGGATTACAGGCGTAATCCACCATGCCCAGCCTCCTATTTTGATTGTTTTAAATTTTTGACAGGCTTCTCAAAATCAAATTTTAAATTCAAAATTAAGTCTTTTAGGCCACAAACTAACTTTGCAATGCTACAGGAGGCCCCTGCAGCATCCAAAAGAGAGATAATAAGCAGGCTTATTTAATATTTTAAGTGACATGGGAAGCATTGTCAAATAAGAAATGATGTTTAACTTTCTTTTTTTGTTGTTTTGCTTTTCTGCTTTTTTGAGATTGAGTTTTGCTCTTGTTGCCCAGGCTGGAGTGCAATGGCACAATCTCGGCTCCCTGCAACCTCCACCTCCCAAGTTCAAGCAATTCTCCTGCCTCAGCCTCCTGAGTGACTGGGATTACAGGCATGCACCACCACACCCGGCTAATTTTGTATTTTTAGTAGAGATGGGGTTTCTCCATGTTGGTCAGGCTGGTCTCGAACTCCCGACCTCAGGTGATCCGCCTTCCTCAGCCTCCCAAAGTGCTGGGATTACAGGTGTGAGCCACCGCGCCTGGCCTGATGTTTAACTTCCAAATTACATTTTGGATATGTTATTAATGTATGTTCCAAAATTGGCTGGGCACAGTGGCTCATGCCTGTAATCCCAGCACTTTGGGAGGCGAAGACAAGAGGATCCTTGAGCCCAGGAGATTGAAATCAGACTGGGCAACATAGGAATCTCTTCTCTACAAAAATAAAAAATTTAGCCAAGCATGTTGGCATGCCCTGTGGTCCCAGCTACTCTGAAGGCTAAGGCAGGAGGATTGCCTGAGCCCAGGAGGTCAAGGCTGAGCCATGATCATGCCACTGCACTCCAGTGTGGGCGACAGAGCAAGATCCTGTCTCAAACAAACAAAAAAAAAAACAAAAAAAACAAGGCATGGTGTGGTGGCTCATGCCTGTAATCCCAGAACTTTGGGAGGCTGAGGTGGGTGGATTGCCAGAGGTCAGGAGTTTGAGACCAGACTTGCCAACATGGTGAAAACCCATCTCTACTAAAAATACAAAAAAAAGTAGCTGAGCATGGTGGCAGGCACCTGTAATCCCAGCTACTAGGGAGGCTGAGGCAGGAGAATAGCTTGAACCTGGGAGATGGAGGTTTCAGTGAGCCAAGATCGCACCATTGCACTCCAGCCTGGGCAACAAGAGCAAAACTTAGTCTCAAAAACAAACAAACAAACAAACAAACAAACAAACAAAAAAACAAAATAAAACTGTATGAGATTCCTAAAATTCTGATATGTCTTGGTATAAGTCACAGTTATGGCTATTATGTTAAATTATTACAGTCCACAGAAATAACCAAATTTCCTTGTCAATTGGGTCTTTAACTATGACGATTTTAAATTGTTTCCACAGTTAATTACTTAATTCTGATGCATTTTCTGAAAGCTCTTTACGAGCAAGTAAAATCATAGAGTGTTGTGTCTTCAAGGAGGTTGTGTCTTCAAGGAATATAAAGGACCCTGACAAGCACATCTTTTTTTTTTTAAAGACAGAGTCTCATTCTGTCACCCAGGCTGGAGTGCAATAGCATGATCTCGGCTCATTGAAACCTCTGCTTCCTAAGTAGCTGGGACGACAGGCATGTGCCACCATGCCCAGCTAATTTTTGTATTTTTTTGTAGAGACAGGATTTTACCATGTTGCCCATGCTGGTCTTGAACTCCTGGACTCAAGTTATCTGCCCACCTCAGATTCCCAAAGTGATGGGATTACAGGTGTGAGCCACCATGACCGGCCATTGCCAGATTTTCATGCTAAATCAGCCAGTACTGAAATTGTTAGGATATGCAGTTTGAATGAACTCCATGGTCCAAGTCAGATTACCTGTGATAACCCAGTTTTTACTTATTTATTTATTTTGAGACAAGGTCTGGCTCTATCACCCAGGCTGGAGTGCAGTGGTGCAATCTCGTTTCACTGTAACCTCCTTCGTCACCCCTTCCCCATCCCCCACCTAAGCCCCGCAAGTAGCTGAGACTACAGACATGCACCACCACACCTGGCTGGTTTTTGTATTTTTTGTAGAGATGGGGTTTCACCATGTTGCCCAGGCTGGTCTTGATCTGTGAACTCAAAGATCCATCTGTCTTGGCCTCCCAAAGTGCTGGGATTACAGGTGTGAGCCACTGTACCAGGCCAACCCAGTTATTAAACAGTACTATTCACCTGAATTGGAAAAACAAAATTGGTATTGAAGAAGATATACATCCAATGTTAAGCATAAACTCATGGAGAGCCTGGACAGCTGCCTCATCCTTCCTGAATCCTTAAAGCTTCCACTCTTAGAAGCTCTGTACTCCATGACACATTATGGTAGAGATTAAATGATCCAAATAGAAAATGTGTTTGTGTGTGTGTGTGTGTGTGTGTGTGTGTGTGTGGTGTGACTGTTTTAAATTGCTAAAATGGTTTTTGACCAATGCTTAGTTTGTCAAATCCATAATCCTGGGGAAACAATAAAAACTTCAGGTACACTTCTGCTACCTGATTGGCCATTTGAACATTTATAGAGGGAGTTCATTCAATTGTCATTCGGAATGCATATTTTCTGGTTGTATAGAAGCTTTCCCATGAAAGAAGTCTGATGATATAACAGTAGCTAAAAGTTTATTAGGAAGTGTGTTTTTTTCAGGGGGCATTCCTGGAGAAATCTCCAGTGATAAATGTATTTGTTTCATTGAACAAATTGTAAAACAGTTAAATAAGAAACTACAGACAAAATAGTACTAGGCAAAGCTAAGTAAATCAACTGGATTGTCTTGGTCAAAGGTATTGCAGATTGATGACAATTAGATCCACTTTCAGCAGAAAACATAAGTTGACCCTTTATAAAACAGTCACTGGAAGGCCTATGCCCCTAATAATAGAAACTCATGACTAGGCGCTGTGGCTCACGCCTGTAACCCCAGCACTTTGGGAGGCCGAGGCGGGTGGATCACCTGAGGTCAGGAGTTCCAAGCCAGTCTGGCTAACGTGGTGAAACCCCGTCTCTACAAAAATACAAAAATTAGCCAGGCATGGTGGTGCATGTCTGTAATCCCAGCTGCTCGAGAGGCTGAGGCAGGAGAATCCCGTGAACCTGGGATGTGGAGGTTGCAGTGAGCTAAGACTGAGCCACTGCACTCCAGCCTGGGTGACAGAGCGAGACTCTGTCACACACACAATAAAACCACACACACACACACAAACAAAACAAAACAAAACAAAAACTCATGTATCTTCTGCTCCTAAACTTTGATATGGCTAACTATGGCTTTAATGCATTATGCCAAAGTGCATTTTCACCAGGTAAGGAAGGTTTTCATGATCCACTGACTGAGAACAATTAAATCCTTCATGATCTAGAACATAGAGATTGGGTCTTCTAGAAACAACACACCTTGCCACCCACACTGCAGCAAAACTTTAGGACTTTGAACCTTGGGTCTGTAATCTCACAACTCAGAAGGGCCCCTCCAGACTCTTAGAACTATATATCTGTTGGAGACCTCAAGATAAAGCTAACCAGGGAAGTTTCTCCCCAGAAGCAGATGGAATCCTAGATGTGGAAAGCTTTCTCAAGATGACAGATCAAGACTTCTTTGCCATCATGAGACTCTTACCTCTCTTAATTTTTTCCTTGCTTATGCCTTTATGAAGACTAGAACTAGAAAAAGTCTTGTGTGGACCCATGGGGTATACTTTTATTTGTGGAGGATTTCACCGCTAACCTTATGCATGAGCAACCTTATGCCTTGATGGATAGAAGATGAAGGGCCAAAGTGGGTGAGGAATTTTCACGGTACCTTTGTAGCTCCATAATCAGTCAGAAACAGAACACTGGTCTATTTCTTTTAACCTACATTATAGGTTGAAGCAAACGTTGCCAGGAGGCCTTCACCCTTCTGAATGGGCATAATTCGTTAGGTTGCTTTTTCCATGATTTGGGGTAAATGAGGCAATGATTAGAAATTTGTCCCTCATAGTAGACTCTATAGCAGATTCAACTATAAACACTATGCTAAAGACTTCTTTAAACTTTTTGCTAAAGTTGTGCTACGTAATAGAACTGCTCTAGGCTACTTACTGGCTGAACAGAGAAGAATCTGTGCAGTTGCTGACTACATATATATATATATATATACACACACACACACACAGAGAGAGAGAGAGAGACAGGATCTCACTACGTTGCCCGAGCTGGTTTCGAACTCCTGGGCTCAAACAATCCTCTTGCCTGGGCCTCCCAAAGTGCTGGGTTATAGGTGTGAGCCACCATGCCCAGCCAATTGCTGACACTTCTTGTTGCACATGGATGAATATGTCAGGTACTATAGAGATTCATTTGCAGGGGATTAACAAACTGGCTGCTTGGTCGAAACTCGTAGACCATTTATCGAGCTTATTCTTTAATCTATTTAATTTTAGTTGGTTCAGTTCATGGGGACCCTGGCTAAGCAGCATACTCCAAACTCTTGGTATTGTCCTTCTGGTAGTCATAATAGTCATCTCTCTGGTGAAATATATCCTCTCAAAAATTATAAATGTTTAATGCAGCCATGCATAGAATGTCAAATGGTCTCTCTTCAACTGGGATGACAAAATCTCAAAGAAATACATAATCATGAGGACACTATAACCTATGAAAGACATGTTGAGACCAGAAACCCAAAACGATCATAACTGAGAGTAGCAATTAGCGATGTTTTGGTCACACTCTCACTTAAGTGACAACATGATCAAAAGGGGAGAATTGTTCAACAAAATTATGGGAGGCCATTGTTTTGGACTGAACTCATGCACTAGGCCCCAACAGACTAGATTGGATCTAACTAAATGGAGTCACTCATGCTAAATGCAGCACAATCAAACTAAAACTTTAAGGAAGCATATGGATCCCCAAAGAGACCAGATTTTTTTTCTCCAGAAAAGAGGGGATTATAGTATAATAAGGAAGTCGTCTCTGCTCTACCCTTTACAAAAAGGGAATCTAAATTCCTCGTTTCCACCTTATAAAACACAGTGTTCCACTATTTCTCAGTGGGATTTGAAACCAAGAAAGTCTATTTGCTATGGTGACAAAGTGACAGCAATACATAAAGTTTGGTCAACCTCTTCATTTTAAGAGGTTGACTAAAAGGAAGAAATTGTTCAATTAAGTTTAGCCTAAAGCTGCCTGCTTACATATTTTAAGTTTAGTCTGTAAACATATTAAACTGTAACCTAACTGGATGTGTAAACAGACAGTACCAATCACTGAGTTTTAGCAAATCACAGGTGGTCAACTGTTCAAACTATGTTCAAATAAAATAAACACCGATCTGTAACCAATATGGCTATTTCTATACATCACTTCCATTTTCTTTTTTAATTTTATTTATTTACTTATTTATCTATTTTGAGACGAAATCTTACTCTGTTGTCCAGGCTGGAGTGCAGTGGTGCAATCTTGGCTCACTGCAACCTCCACCTCCCAGGTTCAAGAGATTCTCCTGCCTTGGCCTCCTGAGTAGCTGGGATTACAGATGCGCGCCACCACACCCGGCTAATTTTTGTATTTTTAGTAGAGAAGGGGTTTCACCATCTGGCCAGCCTGGTCTCAAACTCCCGACCTCAAGTGATCCACCCACCTTGGCCTCCCAAAGTGCTGGGATTACAGGCATAAGCCACCACGCCCAGCCTGACTTCCATTTTCTGTATGTCATTTTCCTTTTTTTGTTTTTGTTTTGTTTTTTGTTTTGTTTTGTTTTGTTTGAGACCAAGTCCTGCTCTATCATCCCCCAGACTGGAGCGCAGTGGGATGATCGTGGCTCACTGCAACCACCACCTCCTGGCCTCAAGTCATCCTCCCACCTCACCCTCCTGAGTAGCCAGAACTATAGGTGCACACCACCACGCCTGGCTAATTTTTGTATTTTTTTGTAGAGACAGGGTTTCAACATACTGCCCAAGCTGGTCTTGAACTCCTGGGCTCAAATGATCCGCTCTCCTTGGCCTGCCAAAGTGCAGGGATTAGAGGCGTGAGTCACCACGCCCAGCCCATTTTCCTTTTCCTGTCCATAAATTCCTCTCTGACCACATGGCAGCATCAGAGTCCCTCTGGTTCAGGGAGTTACCGGATTCATGAATCATTCTTTGCTCAATTAAACTCTGTTAACTTTAATATGTCTAAAATTTTTCTGGCTGGGCATGCCTGTAATCCCAGGCGGGTGGATCACCTGAGGTCAGAAGTTCAAGACCAGCCTGGCCAACATGGTGAAACCCTGTCTCTACTAAAAATACAAATATCAGCTGGATATGGTGGTGGTGCCTGTAATTCCAGCTACTTAGGAGGCTGAGGCAAGAGAAACACTTGAACCCGGGAGGCGGAGGTTGCAGTGAGCCGAGATCGCGCCACTCCACTCCAGCCTGGGCGACAGAGGGAGACTCTGTCTCAAAAAAATAAATAAAATTTTCTTTTAACATATGTAAGAGGCTGGGCGCCATGGCTCATGCCTATAATCCCAGCACTTTGGGAGGCCAAGGCAAGTGGATCACCTGAGGTCAGGAGTTTGAGACCAGCCTGACCAGCATGGAGAAACCCCATCTCTACTAAAAAATACAAAAATTAGCCGGGCATGGTGGCAGGTGCCTGTAATCCCAGGTACTCAGGAGGGTGAGGCAGGAGAATCGCTTGAACCCAAGAGGAGGAGGTTGCAGTGAGCCGAGATCGTGCCATTGCACTCCAGCCTGGGCAACAAAGCAAGACCCTATCTGAAAAAATAAAACAAAAACAAAACGTGTAAGAGGAAAGGTCTCATACTTACTAATATAAACGAATTGAGAACCAAATGCTCCATTCGCCTGTCCTGCTGCTCTGGAGATATCACCTCTCCCCTACTGCTTTTGAGGCCCAGGTTTTCAGTTATTCCCAGTCTTCTTTGTCCTGTCGTCCTTGCCTTCCCTCAAGCACTCATGACCAAAGAATAAGTAGGCCAAATAGATAACGTTCTTTAAAAAGAGTACAGAGTTCCTGACCTATTCATCTCCACTTTCCAAATACCTTTTGGCTTCAGCTTATCTCATTTTTGCAGCTTTAGCACCGAATGAAAACTGTGCATGAAGGAGCAGGCAGGTTCTCGCTTTGTGAAGCGTCTCCTTGTGCCTCGAGCTGGGGGAAGGGCTAGAATTGCAGTAACAACAAGAGCACCCAAGAAATTGGTCTCAGTTTCCTTCCCCATTTTCAGAGGACAGTGGAGATCTCAAACAAAGCCAGCTAGGCACAGATTTCTTTAGAGCTTTGGGTTCTTTCCTCTACCAAACATTTTAAATTGTCATGTAAATTATACATTTGTCAGCTTTATCCTTTATGGCTTTTGGTTTTTCAGTCTTGCTTGGAAAGAAGTTTCCTAATCCCAAGACTTAGTTCTTCTTTATTTATTTCTGGTACTTTCATGTTGCTTAACTCTTCAATCCATTTGAAATTTATTCTGGGGCTCTCCCCCAAATTAATGGCTTAATCCCTCTAATGGCATTTCTCCACTTCTTTGAAATGCCCTCTTTAAGAAAAAAATATTCTTCTATTCCCATAGTTGTTTCTGAATTGGATTCTGTTCCATTGATTTATTCCACTGATTCAGGGTCAGCACCACATTGTTTTTATTCTTATAGCTTCAAGGTATCTTTTGATATCTAAAAGGACATCCTCTTCTTTTACTTATTTTCCAAATTTTTCTTGGTTGTTTTATACTTTAGTTTTGCAACCTAGAGCAAGTTATGTAAGTCTGCGTCTATTTTCTCACCTGAAAAGGTTAAGATTGTGGGCTCTGCAGCCATATTGTCTGGGTACAAGTAAGGGTCCACCCAGGGAAACAGAGTCTTCTAGGTCTCTCTGGCAGAAGGAATTTAATACAGGGAATTGGCAGCACTGGAAATGGAAGGACTGAGAAGTCTAATGGAAGCACAAGACGCTACTATACAGGGAGTTACGTAGGAGGAGGTAGTGCTGCTAGAGCCCAGAGTGGGGGCCATCTGGTGGGATCTGAAACCCCATAGAGGCTGCCTGATGGGAGCTGAGATCATGGAGGGAGGGCCTGTAGAGTAGATGTGAGAGCCACCTAAGGACATAACTGTTGCCAGAGACACTACAGGAAGAAGAGAAAGAGAGAGAGATACCTTGGCTTCTCTCCACCTCCTCCCTCTCTCTCAGCTTTCCATTGGCTGAACCAACATGGAAGCCAGAGAGCAAGGGAGCCTGGGAAACGCAGTTCTCTGTGATATAGCACGAAGGCTCAGAAAGGCAGAGAATTACTCCGAGAGGAAAAGGCAGTTGACCACAGCCGTTTATTAGTTGTGTGACCTTGAGGAAGTTAGTTAACCTCAGTTGCCTTAGCTTCCTCCTCCAAAAAGTGGAGATGAATAATAGTAGTACTTTCCTCACAAGGCCACTGTGAGGATTAAATGCATTAGTACGTGTTACATATTTTGTATTAATTAACTTAGTAAGTGTTATTTATTATTATTGTATAAAATGAAGATAGCAATACCTATCTTGCAGAGTACTATAAAATGTTTGCCGGCCAGGCATGGTGGCTCATGCCTGTAGTCCCAACACTTTGTGAGGTCAAGACAGGAGGATCACTTGAGGCCAGGAGTTTAAGACTAGCCTGGGCAACACAGTGAGACCCAGTCCCTACAAACAAATTTAAAACTGGGGCAAGGGGGAGGGTTTCAAATTTTAAAAAATTTAAAATTAGCCTTGGCTGGGCATGGTGGCTCATGCCTCCCAGCTACCTGGGAGGCCGAGGCAGGCCAATCACCTGAGGTCGGGAGTTTGAGACCAGCTTGACCAATATGGAGAAACCTCATCTCTACTAAAACTACAAAATTAGCTGGGCATGGTGGTTCATGGCTGTAATCTCAGCTACTTGGGAGGCTGAGGCAGGAGAATCGCTTGAACCCGGGAGGTGGAGGTTGCAGTGAGCTGAGATCGCACCATTGCACTCCAGCCTGGGCAACAAGAGTGAAACTCCGTTTCAAAAAAAAAAAATCAGCCATGCGTGGTGATGCATGCCTGTAGTCCTAGTTACTCAGGAGGCTGAGATGGGAGGATCACTTGGGCCTAGGAGTTCGAGGCTGCTGTGAGCCCTGATTGCATCACTGCACTCCATCCTGGCTGCCCAAAAAGAAAGGTTTGCACCGTGTTGTGCACATAGTACTGGGTACTTCATAAATGTTAGTCCCCCTTGTAGCCCAGTGTGCTCACTAATATCTGTAGCCGATAATAACAATGGCTTTGACCTGGGGAGGAAGCAGCCTCCCCAGAGTAGGGAGGGACATTCTTCTTGCATTACCAGAGATCTAGGAGGACTCTGGAGGGCTGGGACTTCAGTAGTCCAGGCAGTGCACACCCCTACATCAGCCAATATGAACACACACAGAGATGCATTTGGAGTAACATCTGCATTCTTTTCTGGACCTTCTCTTCTTGATCCCATTGGTGTCCCTTCTTTGATTTTAGCCTGATTTTTTTTTTTTTTTGGCTCATGCTGATAATTATCTGTTTTTGCACTCACATACATGCTGCCAACGTTCGTGAGCATACAACTTCCTGTGCGCATTAAATACTTTACCACTTATTGCCCCAACTGATCCTCCCAACAAACCCCCTGATGCAGCCAGGGAAGCTTCACTATCCCCATTGAACAGTAGCAGAAGCCAACACTTTGAGAGGACAGGTGTCTGACCCAAAGGCCCACAGGGAGTAGGCTAAGTAGTCAGGACTTGGGACAAGGCCTTCTCACTCTAGCTCAGGACTCTTCCTGCTAATATCCCAGGCTGCCTCCACAGCATGTGTGAGTTAATGCACACACACACACTCACACTCACACTAATACACCCACCCCTAAACACACACATAATAGATTCAATATCTCTGAAGGAAGGGTTCATGCCTTATCAATTTCCTGCTACAGATAAAGTACCTGGCAGCTGAAATATAATAAATGATTGTGGAATTGAGTTGACCTTGACTGCTACACTGCACCCCCTTGGGGGACTAACAGGGAGCACACAGATGAGGACCACAGCCAGAGCCAGAGCCAGAGTCCAAGTCCATCTTGACAACTCAGAGAAGACTTTGGCCCTTGCTTCTGGCTCCGTCCACGCCCTTCGTAGCACCCACGGAGCAGAGGGGCCTGGTCACAGGGAGAGGCTGAGATGCCCAGAGAAATGGATCTGGCCACCTGAGCTGAGGCTTCTCTGAAGGTGAGTCTTAACCGACCCCGCCCTAGTAGTGGTGAATCGCGTGCCCTGCCCTGTTCTCTGCTGCCCCTGAGCAGTGTCTGAACCAGGGGCGCCTTTTAACGCCACAGATTCTGCCGCAGGGCGTGGAACACCTTCTTCTAGAGGGGCGCGTGAGAACTCTGGCAGGCAGGAGCTTGCTCTGAAACTACTGTGCTAGTCAACCAATTGCCTCAGCTGGCCACCCAGGGCCTGGCATCCACACTGGTCCCTGGCAAGCCGTTCTGCACAGAGGTTTTCACACACGTGGGTACGGAGCACTGGCAGGAAGTACGAGACATTAGAAATTAGAAGCCCAAGCTAATAACACAGATCACCATCAGGGCTTCACTTTTTGCCAGCCACTTCTACATAAATATATCTGGTTCTACCCTTCACTCAGCCAAGGCATGGGCGCTACTGGCCTCTGACTCAGCGCTCTTCACTGGCCTCAGCTGTTAAACTTGCTCCCTTCTGATATTTTGCAGATGCTAAGCACTCAACTGGTTTGTTGTGGCTTTGCATCCGTGCTCTTTCTCATAATCCTGAGATGAGAGGCCACTGTGTCCTCTGGGTCTGCGGGACTTCTGGGGCAAGGGTGCGGGGCAGGCCCAGCACAGGTGTCCAGGGAGCTGCCCACACTGCTGCTGTGTGCTCTTGGGAGTCCTGTTGGCTGTTCCATTCTCCTCTCTGCCCACAGAGGTCACAGTGCCCTTGCGAGTAAGCAGGAGAAGGCAGTCATGAATTAGCAACTGGAAAGGATAAATGCCAAAGGCCTTGCTATGAAATCGAGGACCCCGCACCAGCTGCCCCGAGGTCCCTCTGGCTCATTTCCTCCTGTTCTCTCCTCACGTCACTCCTCATTTTTCCTGGAACATGCCAGGCCCACTCCTGCCGCAGGGCCTTTGCATCACATGCCATCCAGATAACCTGGTGCTCCCTTCCGGATTCCTGCTTAGCTTTTTGTTCTAATGTCTTTTTCCTTTTAATTTTTTACTTTTATTTTTTTGAATCGTGGTCTTGCTTTGTCACCCAAGCTAGGCTGCAGTGGTGTGATCATGGCTCACTGTGGCTTTGAATTCCTGACCTCAAGTGATCCTCCAGCCTTAGCCTACCAAAAGCTGGGATTACAGGCATATGCCACGGTGCCCAGCCCTAATGTTACTTACTCATTGAGGCCTTCCTTAGCTGCTGTCTCTACAATTGCAAGCCTCCACCCCTCCCCACCCCCCACCATCTGCTTTTTCCTTGGTGCCTCTCACCGTCTATCTTATCTCGTTAATGTTTGGTCTCCCCACCTCAGTGTTTTCATCTGTTTGCCTGCTGCTGCATCACCAGCACTGCAACGGTGCCTGACACATAGCATGTGCTCAGCGATATCTGTTATATGCATGAATGAGTGGGGCTGGACTGTGAGCTGATGAGGTTCTTGCCATGGCTAACTCCAGGCAGCCATGTCGTTTGGCCCAGTTCCACTCCCTTCTGGGCCTGACTCAATTCATCTGGGTAATGAGGAGGGCACAGGAGCTGCTGCGTAAGCTGCCCTCCAGCAGTAATAATTGATGAGTCCAGGCAGTATCCACTTACCACGCCAAAGAGGTCCAAGCAGCAGGCAACAGGGGAAGGGAGGCAGGAAGCAGCTGCCAGGATGACTAATTGGGATCTCATGTCATTGGCTCCACGTGCCAATCCTTACAGACCTCAGCAAAGCTCAGGACTATTAGCTCCTGAGACTCATGCAGTCTCCTGGTCTGACCTGTCCCTCAGTGACACTCGAAAAATAACTCAGCCAGGCGTGATGGCACACGTCTCTATTTCCAGTTACTTGGGAGGCTGAGGTGGGAAGATCACTTGTGCCCAGGAGGTTGAGGCTGCAGTGAGCCCTGATCACTCTGCTGCATTCCAGCCTGGGCAACAGAGCAAGATTCTGACTCAAAAAAAAAGAAAGAAAAAGAAAAAATAACTAATAACTTCATCTTACAGTGGTGACACGGAGGCCTGGAGCAGGAATACAGAGATGTGCCAAACTTTGTACAGAAATTTTGCAAAACTAGATTCAGCTCTCATTCCACAAATACCAGGACCTCCCCTGCACCAGGCACTGTTCTAGGCAAGGACAGAGCAATGAAGAGGGGAAGCTCCTCACCTGTGTTTCCTCGTGAGGCCTGAAGCGCCTGCTTTCCCTTCCACCTCCTGCTCTCCAGCCTCTTAAGTCCCCTCACTCTGTGGTCAATCTAATTGGATAGAACCCTTTCATCTCAAAACCAAAACAACAGCGACCCATGCACACCCCTAGTAGACCAATGGGACTGTAGCACTGATTTCACCATATGCCCCTCCTGCATCCCAGGGACGTTAACTCTGCACTTCAGTCCAGCTTTCAGGAAACTCCAAATCTCTCCCCCATTCCCACCTCTTCCTGTCTATGGTCCCACTGTGAGCCGATAGAGTTCTCACCACGGCTGACACCAGGCAGCCATGTGGTTGGGGCCAGTCCCATTCCCTTCTGGGCCTGATTCAGTTCATCTGGCTAATGAGGAGGGCACATGAGCCTTCTGTGCCTGTTGGGCCTGCTGCCTCAGTGACCACCGCCAATTGTGTGTTCCCCTTATTCAGCACCTTCATACCTTCTTCCGGTTTTGCCCATCTGAGCTGAATCAATTCCTCCGTCTTCACAGGGAGGTAGCCTTCTCTCAGTCCCCAAACCCTTGATAAGGGAACGCACCACCACCTCGCAGGCCTGCCTGATTTGAGTGCATCACAGTTCTCCACCTAATTATTTGTTGTCCCGGATTGTTTCATGTATGTATGTCTGATCTCTCCATAAGACTGTAAACTTACTGAGGGCAGAGATGACGCTTACCTTTCCATATCCTACACGCTTTAGCCTGGTGCCTACTCACTGGGCAATCCATCAGTGATGAGTTTACCTGGATTTACTAATTCGTGATATTTACAAAGAATACATTTGGGAAAATGTGTATTTGTTTACAGATGTTAAAAAGAAAACGTAAAATACAAGATTGTATGTACAGCTTGATAATCACAGTGTCAATTCCGTGTTCATATGGGTAAAACTGGAAGGCAATTGGTAAAAATGAAAAGAGTAGTGTGAGGGCTGTTAGATTATGAGTGATTTGTTTAAATAATCTGTGAATATTGTTACTGCACTGTTTATGCATTTGAAAAGCCTTTTTTTTTTTATCCTAACCAGTAGACCACCAGGGATAAAATGATTTTTAAAAATACATAGAGGGCTTTAAGAGTCATTGAAACATTCCACTCTTGGACATAAGCTCATTAAGTCTTTCTTAGTCAGCGACTACTAGGGAATGGGAACAGGGTGGGTGGGGGGCTTGGCAGTCTTTTAGAGACTTTACTCACGGAATATTTATACACAAATAGCTGAGCAAAGGAGGAAAAATACTCCAAGTTGATTTTTTTGCCTGCAAACGTTAATTCCGTGGGGAAAGGACAGAAAGATAAACAGTTTAAAATAACCAAATGAAATCATGTGAGCTTGTAAAGATTTTTTTTCTCTCTCTCTCAACAAGGATGGGATGTCCATGAAGTCCTCTTGGAGCTTCCCGGATTTTTTGTGCTCTGAAGCTCCAGCAGTGGGGAGCGGGGCTGAGAGAGGGAGATGGGTGATGCGGTGCCCATCCCTCCAGGCAAGGACTGCCCTGGCACAGCTTTCCTCTTGATTCCCTAACCGCTCTTTACATGTTTATTTTATCTCTATCAGACTATGGGCTCTCACAGATGAAGACCATACTCTTCCTGCAAAACGCTCGGTCCCACAGCACATGTAATATCTAAGAGGAACCTGAGAGGTCACTGGTCTAATCCCCTTATCAGACAAAAGAGGACCAGACTCAGAGAGAGAGGCACGTGCCATAGCGACACAGCCAGTTTCTTTGGAGGCCTGGTCTCAGCTCTGGACTGCTCAAGCCTGTCCTTGACAGTGGCACTGCTCAGCCTGGACATTTAGAGTGTCCTTCTGATACAAATGTATTGAGTCTCTACCCCTGGGCTAGAAAGATGGCAAAACAAAGATGAGAAAAGGCCAAAAAACCAAGCTCCCTAACATTAAGGATATTATAATTCAGAGGGAAAGATAGGGCACGCTCACAGACAACTAGAATACAAGCAGAAAGTGAGGATGAGTTGCAAGAGGCATACACCTAGTTGGGAAAGAGCCTGCTGGGGAGATGGACCGAAAAGGGCTCCACTGGCATTAAGCCAGCCCTTGAATGGGGATCAAAATAATGCAAATGAGGTCAGAGGCACTGAATCAGTTCATTTATTTAACAAACACTGACTACCATGTGCCAAACAAGGATCTAGATACTCAGGAAACACATCTCTACTAGCCTCATGGAGCTTACATTCAAACAAGGGTAGGGGACAGGCACTAAACAAAATATATAAGTAAAAGTAGGTTAGATAGGCTGGTGGGAATGTAAAATGATGCAGCCATTATGGAAAGCAGTATGGTGGTTCCTCAAAAAATTAAACATAAAATTACCACTTGATCCACCAATTCCACTTCTGGGTATATACACAAAAGAATTGGCCGGGTGCAGTGGCTCATACTTGTAATCCCAGCACTTTGGGAGTCTGCGGCGGGCAAATCAGGAGGTCCGGAGTTCAAGACCAGCCTGACCAACATGGTGAAACTCCATCTCTACTAAAAATACAAAAATTAGCCGAGCGTGGTGGCGCACACCTGTAGTCCCAGCTACTTGGGAGGCTGAGGCAGGAGAATCGCTTGAACCTGGGAGGCGGAGGTTGCAGTGAGCTGAGATCTTACCCCGGCACTCCAGCCTGGACAACAGAGCAAGATTCCATCTCAAAAAAAAAAAAGAATTGAAAGCAGGGACTCAAAGAGATATTTGTATACTCATGTTCATAGCAGTATTATTCACAATAGCCAAAAAGTGGAAGCAACCCAAATGTCCTTTGACAGATGAATGGATAAACAAACTATGGCATATACAGACCATGCAATATTATTCAGTCTTTTTTTTTTTTTGAGATGGGGTTTTGCTCTTGTTGCCCAGGCTGGAGTGCAATGGCGCAATCTCAGCTCACTGCAACCTCCGGCTCCCAGGTTCAAGCAATTCTCCTGTCTCAGCCTCCAGAGTAGCTGGGATTACAGGCGTGCACCACCACGCCCAGCTAATTTTGTATTTTTAGTAGAGGTGGGGTTTCACCATGTTAGTCAGGGTGGTTCAAACTCCTGACCTCAGGTGATCCACCCGCCTGGGCCTCCCAAAGTGCTGAGATTACAGGCGTGAGCCACCATGCCTGGCTAGTCAACTTAAAAAAGGAACAGAATTCTGGCTGGACATGGTGACTCATGCCTGTAATCCCAGCACTTTGGGAGGCTGAGGCA
Organism: Pan paniscus; assembly: GCF_029289425.2. Classification (NCBI taxonomy): domain Eukaryota; kingdom Metazoa; phylum Chordata; class Mammalia; order Primates; family Hominidae; genus Pan; species Pan paniscus. The sequence goes on along the minus strand of NC_073261.2, from coordinate 40,873,787 downwards.
GGTGGATCACCTGAGGTCAGGAGTTCAAGACCAGCCTGGTCAACATAGTGAAACCCTGTCTGTACTAAAAATACAAAAATTAGCCAGGCGTGGTAGCATGCACCTGTAGTCCCAGCTACTCAGGAGGCTGAGAAAGGACAATTGCTTGAACCTGGGAGGCGGAGGTTGCAGTGAGCCGAGATTGCACTACTGCATTCCAGAATGGGTGACAGAGTGAGACTCCACCTTAAAAAAAAAAAAAAAGGAATAAAATTCTGACACAAGCTACCACATGGATAAACCCTCAAAGACACTGTGCTAAGTGAAATAAACCAGACATAAAAGGACAAAGATTGGCCGGGCTTGGTGGCTGGCCGGGCGCAGTGGCTCATGCCTGTAATCCCAGCACTTTGGGAGGCTGAGGCGGGCAGATCGCCTGAGGTCAGGAGTTCGAGACCAGCCTGGCTAACATGGTGAAACCTCGTCTCTACAAAAATTAGCAAGGTGTGGTGGCAGGTGCCTGTGATACCAGCTACTTGGGAGGCTGAGGTAGGAGAATCGCTTGAACCCAAGAGGCGGAGGTTGCAGTGACCCAAGATCGCACCACTGCACTCCAACCTGGGCGACAGAGCAAGAATCCATCTCAAAAAAAAAAAAAAAAGAGAGAGAGAGAAAGATTGTAGGGTTACAGTTACATGAGGCACCTAGTGTAGTCAAATTCATAGAGACAGAAAGTAGAATGGTGGTTACCAAGGGCTGGGGGGAGTGGGGAATGGGGAGGTAGCGTTCAAAGAGTATAGAGCTTCAACAGTTGAGGAAGATGCAAAAGGTCTGGAGATGGATAGTGGTGATGGTTGCACAACAATGTGAATGTAATTAATGCCACTGAACTGAACACTTACGAACTATTAAAATGGTAATTTTTGTGTGGTGTATATTTTACCACAGTGAAATAAGTAAATAAAATAATAGGGAAGGGAGTAGGTTAGATGGTTTAAGTGTTACGGGAAAAAAATGAATAAATCAGGGAAGAGGGATGGGGTACCGGAGTGAAGCATCGATTTTAAACAGGGCGGCCAGGGTGGCCAGGGAAAGTCTCACTGAGAAAGCAGCATATGAGTAAAGATCTGAAGGAGGTGAGGGAGTGAGCCATACGGCAATCTGGGGGAAGAGTGGTCCAAACAGAGGAATCAGCAAGTGCAAAATTCCTGAGGCAGGAATGGCAATAGGGCCACTGTGCTAGAGCCATTTTCTTTCTTTATTTTATTTAATTAATTAATTTATTTATTAATTTATTTATTTATTTTTGAGACGGAGTCTCGCACTGTAGCCCAGGCTGGAGGGCAGTAGCAGGATCTCGGCTCACTGCAAGCTCCGCCTCCCGGGTTCACCCCATTCTCCTGCCTCAGCCTCCGAAGCAGCTGGGACTACAGGCGCCCACCACCACGCTCAGCTAACTTTTTTGTATTTTTAGTAGAGACAGGGTTTCACCATGTTAGCCAGGATGGTCTCGATCTCCTGACCTTGTGATCTGCCCACCTTGGCTTCCCAGGGTGCTGGGATTACAGGCGTGAGCCACCGCGCCCGGCCATTTTATTTTATTTTATTTTATTTTTTAGATGGAGTCTTGCTCTATCGCCAGGCTAGAGTGCAGTGGTGTGATCTCGGCTCACTGCAACCTCCGCCTCCCCGGTTCAAGCGATTCTCCTGCCTCAGCCTCCTGAGTAGCTGGGATTACAAGCATGTGCCACCACGCATGGCTAATTTTGTATTTTTAGTAGAGACGGGGTTTTTCTAGGTTGGTCTTGTCTCGAACTCCTGACCTCAGGTGATCCACCCACCTCGGCCTCCCAAAGTGCTGGGATTACAGCACTTCACCATATTGGCCAGGATGGTCTCGATCTCTTGACCTCATGATCCGCCAACCTTGGCCTCCCAAAGTGCTGGGATTACAGGCGTGAGCCACCACGCCCGGCCAACTCTGTGCCTCTTTGATCAATTCCAGTGGTACCAGGTAAACTGCTTATGAGTGAAATTTAGAAAAACCTCCCCCAGCAGTGGGGGAAAATGCACAGTGCTTAAGGCCTTATTTGGGTGAGGAGTTGGGGGAGTGAATGTATTAACCTTGTAGTGAAGTCACCTTAGATTCTAGTAGTTATGCTTCTTTCAGGAATATGACCACTCAGACCATAAGAGCTGGATGTGACCATGGTTTCATTTCTTTGGAAATGATTCTGCCAGAACAGGAACTGAGAATTTTTCTCTGTGACCTCTGGGTGAGTTTGTGTTCCATGAGAACATCGGGCTTTGCATTTCTCATTACACTGTTCTCATAGCTCTTGGGTTTGGAAGAGGTCACTGTCATCAAACTTTTTATGACTTTAGCCCTCAGAGAACCAACGATAAAGGTGAATAAAGAACGCATCCAAGGTAGAAAGCTCCAACACCCCCGAGATGTTTACTTTCTATAAAACCTGGAGTCTCATGCCAGAGGGATTATATAAAAATAAAGCCAGGGTAGCCAAGTGCAAACCGTAGAGTTATCAACAGTGCTGTGAGATGAAGTCTTTTGTTCAAGGTCCTTTAATTGCCAGATGCAAAAGATAGCAAAATGGATTCTTTTATTCTTGAAACTTTGCCAGCCTCGTGGCTAATGCCCACTACAGCTGCATTAAAGGCTCTGAGGATCCCTGCCAAGATGTGATGATGACCAAGAACCAGTGATGACTTCAGGGGACCTTTCTCAACCTTCCAGCCCTGCCATCTTGGCCTAGCCCACAGGCCACTGCCTGACCCAGTCTGATTTATAGCTCCCATGGGATTGCTGTCAAAAAAGGATCCTATGGGATCCTTCCATAGAGGCTAATACTCACAGAACGCTTTAGAAAACGAGCTTAAAGTTTAATGTTGAGGGATGTTGTGGGCCAAAGGGTGGTCCTGAAGGGACCTTCTCTGAAATTCTGTGCTAGGAGCTAGGACTCAGGCACAGTGTTATGTGTCTCAGGCACAGTGTTATGGAAAGAGCATAGGATCAAGGGACAAGAAGTCCGAGATCAGTTTTTTTTTTCAGCTTTATTTCAGTATAACTGGCAAATAACAACTGTACATATTTAAGGTGTACAACTTAATGGTTTTTTTTTTTTTGGAGGGGGTGGGGGTGTTTTTTTTTTTTTTCTTTTCTCTTCTTTTGAGACAGAGTTTTGCTCTTGTTGCCCAGGCTGGAGTGCAATGGCGCGATCTTGGCTCACTGCAACGTCTGCCTCCCGGATTCCAGCAATTCTCGTGCCTCAGCCTCCCGAATAGCTGGGATTACAGGCGCCTGCCACCACACCCGGCTAATTTTTGTATTTTTAGTAGAGATGGGGTTTCACCACATTGGCCAGGTTGGTCTCAAACTCCTGACCTCAGGTGATCCACCCACCTCTGCCTCCCAAAGTGCTGGGATTACAGGCATAAGCCACTGTGCCCAGCCCCTGTTTTTCGTTTTTTTAGAGACAGGGCCTCTCTCTGCTGCCCAGGCTGACTGCAGTGGCACAATCTCGGTTACACTGCAACCTCCACCTCCCAGGCTCAAGTGATCCTCCTGCCTCAGCCTCCCAAGTAGCTGGGACTATAGGTGCATGCCCCACACCTGGCTATTTTTTGATTTTTTGTAGAGATGAGGTCTTACTATGTTGCCCAGTCTGGTCTCGAAATCCTAGGCTCAAGTGATCCTCCCACCTCAGCCTTGAAAAGTGCTGGGATTACAGGCATCAACCATCATGCTGGTCCAACTTAATGTTTTGATATAGGTATACATTATGAAACAATCACCACAATCAAGACCATTAACATATTCATCACCTCACATAATTATCTATTCATTATTATCATATTATTATTATTATTTTGAGACCGAGTCTTCCTCTGTCACCCATGCTGGAGTGCAGTAGCGTGATCTTGGCTCACTGCAGCCTCTATCCCCGGGTTCAAGTGATTCTTGTGCCTCAGCCTCCCAAGTAGCTGGGATGAGATGCATGTGCCACCATGCCTGGCTAATTTTTGTATTTTTAGTAGAGTCGAGCTTTCGCTATGTTGCCTAGGCTGGTCTCGAACACCTGGCCTCAAGTGATCCGCCTGCCTCGGCCTTTCAAATTGTTGAGATTACAGGCATGAGCCACCATGCCTGACCTATTATTTTTTATTTTGTTTTGTTTTGCTTTGTTAGAGTCTCACTCTGTCGCCCAGGATGGGGTAAAGTGGTATGATCTCAGCTCACTGTAACCTCTGCCTCCCGGGTTCAAGTGATTCTCCAGCCTTGGTTTCCCCAGTAGCTGGGACTACAGGCGTGCACCACCATCCCCAGCTAATTTTTGTATTTTTTAGTAGAGACGGGGTTTCACTATACGTTGGCCAGGCTGGCCTTGAACTCCTGACCTCAGGTGATCCACCTGTCTCGGCCTCCCAAAGTGCTGGGATTACAGGCATGAGCCACCACGCCCGGCCCTACTATTATTTTTTTAAAGGAAGTCTGAGGTTTACTTATGGATTCACCTCTGTGCTGGATATCTTCTGTTGCCTACTCCACCCGGGAGCCACTCCCTACTCTCTCTCTTCAGTGCCCAGGAGACTGACCTGTGTAGAAACCTCAGCAGGCTCCCTTGCCCTCTGGCTTCCAATAAGGCCAACGAGGGTCTCCTTTAGGGGATCAGAAGGAGGGAGGACAGAGGGGTTGGGTGTTAATTATCCTGAGTTCTTAGACCTAGGAGGTCTCTGTGCACTGACACTGCAGGCCTCTCCAGTTCTGGTGACCTGGCCCGCCTTCCTCTCTCCGTGGCAAGCCTATGTAGCTCCCCACAACAACACACTGTCCCTGTGGCTTCCCTGCACCCTGCCCCTATTTTTGTAAAGAGTTCCTTTATTAGGTTCTGCTGAAATTACCCAACTGGAGTGTGCCCTCTGTTTCTTGCCAAGACCCTGACCAATGCAGCCACCAATGAGTCCAGTGACCCTGGTCACACCACTTAGGCCCCGTGGCTTTGGTTTCTTCATCTTTATTTATTTTTAATTTTTTTATTTTTAAAAAATTTATTTTTATTTTTATTATTTTTGGGTTTTTTTGAGATGGAGTCTCGCTCTGTGACCCAGGCTGGAGCGCAGTGGCAAGATCTCGGCTCACTGCAACCTCCACCCTCCAGGTTCAAGTGATTCTCTGGCCTCAGCCTCCCCAGTAGCTGGGATTACAGGCACCTGCCACCATGCCCGGCTAATTTTTGTATTTTTAGTAGAGACGGGGTTTCACCATGTAGGCCAGGCTGCTCTTGAACTCCTGACCTCAAGTGATCTGCCCACCTTGGCCTCCCAAAGTGCTGGGATTACAGGCATGAGCCACCGTGCCCAGCCTAAAATGCCAGTTCTTACACACTTGCTTCACGGGGCTTTCATAAGGATTATAATAGATATAAAGCACTAAACAAACATAATCTTTAAAAAAAAAAAAACATAATGTGCTTTCTAAGTTTCACAATTCCAGAATGCGTAAAAATAACAAGTTGTCTTTTATATCAAGATGCTGCTGCCAATACGCAACTGCTCAAATATGAACTCTGAGCAGTTTTTCTAAAATTCATGATGGTTTTTATTGAGTACGCAAAAGGCTAAACTAGATTTCACTCTGATAAACATAATGATATTACGTGACCCAATAATATTAAATCCTAAAATCTATCCCAAACCCAGGCAGATAAGACAGCTAAGATAAAAACATTTTTAATATGTTATACCCAACAGGGTAGTAATGATTTGTATTTTATTAGAAAAACTCTAAATAAAGACATTAGTATATTTTTCATTTTAGAAAAACAAAAACAGCTTTGTTATCACCATTGGCTACCAAGATATGGTGCTGGAAAAAATATATTGCTAGATTTAAAAGATAGGTCCCCACTTTAAGTGCAAGTTTTGATGCATTCTGTGTGACCTTAAGCAAAGCATTTAATCCTTCTAATGTTTTTTATCAGGTCTGTATTCAGGTGAGAGTCTCTCACTTAAATATTAGATCAAAGTGAAAGTCCTTTGTAACTGAAATTGGGCTATTTGTAATTGATCCCCCAAGGCTTCTTTAAATACTGTCATCTCTGATTATTCTTATCTGATTAAGATATGGAGAGGAGGCACTGAGGGCTGCCCTGATTTGAGATTCACAGGGGAATGGCCCTAAGTCTTTGAGGAAGACAGTGAGGGGACCAGGCAGAGGGCCAGAAGTCCCAATTGAATTGACCTAGCAATTTTTTTTTTTTAAGAACCGAGTCTCACTCTGTCATCTAGACTGGAGTGCAGTGGCGAGATCTTCGCTCACTGCAACCTCCGCCTCTTGGGTTCAAGCGATTCTCCTGCCTCATCCTCCTGAGTAGCTGAGACTACTGGTGTGCGCTACCACACCCAGCTAATTTTTGTATTTTTCGTAGAGATGAGGTTTCACCATGTTGGCCAGGCTGGTCTCGAACTCCTGACCTCAGGTGATCCGCTCACCTCGACCTCCCAAAGTGCTGGGATTATAGGCATGAGCCACCCTGACCTAGCTTTTAAGAGGTTTCAGCCATGCTATGTTGGCTACGGTCCAGACACAGAAGTGAGCTCAGGGGTGAGTAAGACAAAGGTCTTGCCTTCAAGGACTTTACTCTATAGCTAGGGAGCTCAGTGTAACATGAGGAAAATTAGTGCAGTTCACACAAAAAGCTTTTCAGGATGCAAGGGAGAGGCTGAGCCTCAAGTGGAGCCTGGGTCCGAGACAGGACATGGCACCTGTGCAGGGGGAAGGCTGGTTGTGGGGTGGGGCAAATGACCCTAGGAAGTTAGGACTGGGTGGGCTGCCCAGGTCTTCAAAGTCAAGCTTGATAAAGTTTGCATTCAATGCATTAAGAAATAGAAGACTACTGTGCATTTTTTAGCAAAACAATACCAAGGTAAGACCAGGCAAGGTTGCTCAGCCTGTAATCCCAGCACTTTGGGAGACTGAGGCGGGGGGTGGATCACCTGAGGTCAGGAGTTCGAGACCAGACTGGCCAACATGATGAAACCCCATCTCTACTAAAAATACAAAAATTAGCTGGGTGTGGTGGTGTGCGCCTGTAGTCCCAGCTACTCAGGAGGCTGAGGCAGGAGAATCGCTTGAATCCAGGAGGCAGAGGTTGCAGTGGCCCGAAATAGTGCCACTGCACTCCAGCCTGGGCGACAAAGCCAGTCTCTGTCTACAAAAAAAAAAAGGGGGGCGGTGGGGGGCGGAATAGGTTTTGCAGAGATAGGCAGGATGAAGGGGCAAGAATGTAGGGGAAAAAAATAACACCAAGCAGATTTTTTTTCACTCCTTTAAAGACAACTAGATACTTGCGGTGTAGCCCAGGATGGGTGGTTTTACTCCTCTCACAGAAAAGTCCTTCCCACAATAATATTTGTTCTCCCTTTATCATATTTTTTTAAAACAAAGGTGTAAAATCAAGCAATGCTCTCCCTTTAAACATAGTTTATCTACCCTTCAGAGCAAGAAGCTTGTGCTATTGTGAGGTGAGTGTCATGGCACTACAGGTCCCAAATCATATGGGGACTCTGCTCAGCACCCTATGGATTCACAACCACAGATTCCCACTCCTCACACTCCAGCTACAAAAAAATATATTGTATAAACATATATATGTGTGTGTATGTGCATTTTTTAAAAAGCATTCGTGCTTATGCAATATTAACCCACTGGTATTTCAGAGATGGTGACAGAGGTCCGATCTGGCACCCTTAGTTTCTTTGGGAACCAGCGTTCCTTTATCAACTCACCCTGCAGACTTGGTTTAGCAGCAGAAACCTATCCGGCTCTCCCAGGCACTGGCTTTGGCCCTTCCTGCACAGCCTCGGAAGTGCCTGGATCACCTCCGTCAGCAGCTATCGACATCTGTCTCAAGTCCAAGTTGTTTGCTTACCTTTCCTGGGCTGAGTCATTAAAGGAAATGTATTAGTTTACTTTTTCAACTTCTCTATTCTCTAGAATTTAGCTTCCTTATTTTACACACAAAAGGATAAAGGAGTTATACTGGATATTTTGTAGCAGATTGGGGGTGGGAGGGCGAGGGTAGGGGGAGACAGAAGGAGGGCCTAATCTGCAATAGAGAAAGAGAGAATGATTCTTGTATTAATGTTTGTTTTTCATTTATTTATTTTTCCCGCATGATCATGTTCACCATCATGTCCTGAAAGGCAACACCTACGGGCAAAGAAGATGCGGAAGGGCCTGCACCACCTGATCGCCATCATCCCTGCCCTCTGGGGGCTGGCAATCCAGTTGGGCAGCCTGCACAGAATGACCTGTATTTTCTGGGCCAGGACAGAAGTCAAGAGGAAGGGGAGATGCACAAAGGCCAAGGTAGTCAGAGAAGGTTTAGATGAGAAGAGGCCCTGAAAGGTGGTTGGGACCTGGAAACAGCAGAGTGGTGGGTTCTGGGCAGGGAGATGCCCAAAGTGCAGCTGTGGCAGGGCATGATGGCTCACGCCTGTAATCCCAGCACTTTGAGAGGCTGAGATGGGTGGATAACCTGAGGTCAGGAGTTCAAGACCAGCCTGGCCAATATGGTAAAATCTTGTCACTACTAAAAATACAAAAACTAGCGGGGCATGCTGGCACGTCCCTGTATTCTCAGCTACTCCGAAGGCTGAGGCAGAAGAATCGCTTGAATCCAGGAGGCGGAGGTTGCAGTGAGCCGAGATCGTGCGGCTGCCCTCCAGCCTGGGCAACAGAGAGACTCCGTCTCAAAAAAAAAAAAAAAAAAAAAAAAAAAAAGAAACAAAAAGAAAATGAAGCTGCGGAGGCCAAGACAGGCTGGATGTGTCTGAAGAACGTGGCATGTTGGGGGACTGGGAGTGCAGAGAGGGGATGATAACCTGGGAAGGCAGAGCCTTGTCACAGAGCAGGCACTTGAAACCCAGGGTCTTTCGCCAGCTGCAGGGGTCCTGAGCCCTGAAACTGTGCTTCAAATGGGATGTGTTTGTGTAAGCTTCTGCAGAGATGGCCATAGGAGTCAAAGGAGTTTGGGGAGAGATTCATGTGCCTTGGCTAAATGATCTGAATTTTACTCTGTGGAAGCCAATGAGTTTGAGAGTGGAGAAGAAGCGAGGTATCATGAGAAAAACAGTTTTTAGATGTGGGTTTTGTTGTTGCTATTCTTTTAGTTTTTATTTTTATTTATTTATTTTTTTCTGAGATGGAGTCTTGCTCTATCGGCTGGGCTGGAGTGCAGTGGCGCGATCTCAGCTCACTCCAACCTCTGCCCCCAGGTTTAAGCAATTCTCCTGCCTCAGTCCCTGGAGCAGCTGGAACTACAGGCGCATGCCACAACGCCTGGCTAATTTTTGTATTTTTAGTAGAGACAGGGTTTCGGCATGTTGGCCAGGCTGGTCTCGAACTCCTGACCTCAGGTGATCCGCCCGCCTCAGCCTCCCAAAGTGCTAGGATTACAGGCGTGAGCCACCCCGCCTGGCCTAGTTTTTATTTTTTAAAGATTAATCCAGGAATGGTGAGTTAGAATGGGGAGGAACTCAGACAGGGAACTTTTAAGTTTCAGTCCCTTTTGGTATAGGCATGACGTGGAAAAGGCCCCAAAACAATGAAGGAATGGGCAGGAGAAACATCAGAAAAGATGAATTGGCAAGATTTTATGACTGCATGTGATAGGAGAAAAAGAATGTGCTAGTGACCCAAAGGTGACTAAGATTTTAGCTTAGGCAAGGTGTAACTAGGTTTCTGCACAATACTAGCTTATTTCTATAAGTTACTGTTTTGGGGTTTTTTTGTTTTTGTTTTTTTGTTTTTTGTTTTTTTTTTTTTTGAGACAGAGTCTCGCTCTGTCACCCAGGCTGGAGTATGGTGGTGTGATCTTGGCTCACTGCAACCTCCACATCCCAGATTCAAGCGGTTCTTGTGCCTCAGCCTCCTGAGTAGCTGGAATTACAGACATGGGCCATCTCACCTGACTAATTTTTGTATTAGTAGAGATGGAGTTTTTTCATGTTGCCAGGCTGGTCTTGAACTCTTGGCCTCAAGTGATCCATCTGCTTCAGCCTCCTAAAGTACTGGGATTAGAGGCATGAGCCACTGCTCTTGGCCTAACTTACTGATTTTAACAAGAGGTTTTGCTTACAAATTGTACCAATCACAATTTCTGGAGGATCATTTTCTTGAAGGATCAATGTGCCTTCTCAAAAAGATAGATGTATGAGTGGTCAATAAACTGAGCTCCTTCCTAGACAGAAAAGTTATGCCAGGATACCCTATCGAGCTGACAGTGTCAAAATAGGTCAGTTTCCAGGAGAAAGTCACGAAAGGCCTTAGGGATTCACTCATTAGTTTTCACTATTATATCCTTCTTTTAAATTATTATTATAAAGACAATGTGTAGAGTAGAAAAAAATAGAAGAAAGGATTCTACTTTTGGCTTTGGCAAATAGATCCCTGAACAATCCTACTGACTGAGGTAACAAAATGTTCAAAAAAGTTTAATATTTATTGAAAGCCTACTACCATCAAGACAATTTTGAATTTTAAAACAATGAGGTGTTTTTCTTTTTTTTTTTTTTTTTTGAGACGGAGTCTTGCTCTGACTCCCAGGCTGAAGTACAGTGGTGCAATCTTGGCTCACTGCAACCTCCAGGTCCCAGCAATTCCTGTCTCAGCCTCCCAAGTAGCTGGGATTACAGGCACAAGCCACCATGCCCAGTTAAACAATGACTTTTAAAAAAATTGAGACGAGGGTCTCACTATGTTGCCCAGGCCGGTCTCAAGCTCCTGGGTCCAAGTGATCCTCCCACCTTGGCCTTCCAAAGTGCTGAGATTACAGGCATGAGCCACTGTGCCCAGCCAAAGCAATGATTTTTAAAGGCAAGCTATAATAAGGAAGTTAATTTTTTAAAATTCCAATTTCACTTAGTCGAGGAAATATTAAAACCTTTATTAGCTTGAAAAGAAAATAAGTGGATTAGTAAAAAACACTGCTTGTTTCCAGACACCTCTTTAGTTTTCACTGGGATGTTTTGGCTTTGGGTCAACAGAGTTTGCTCTTGTCTATATGGCTCTGAGTGGTGCCTGTGAGATGGAGAGAACACCACAGAGGAGATTCCCCTAATCACCTAGACCAAGTTGTCACCTTTTGCTCCCAGAAGTGTGGCCACTATGGTACAAGCTGACAAGCTTCTCCCTGGCCCTGCCTCAGAGTCCCTTTCCAACAGGTCTGATAGACCCCAAAGATGAATGCAGCAGGGCCTGAGGCTTGGGACTACATGGGAAGATGGAGAACTCCTCCGGAAAATCAATCGAACATCATAAAGATAAACTGACAATGTGCAAACTTTAGGACCCAGAAATATCCCCAGAGAAACTCTTGACCATGGACCCCAGTAGTCACACACAAAAATGTTCATAGCAGCATTTGTGTGGCCAGGCACGGTGGCTCATGCCTGTAATCCCAGCACTCTGGGAGGCCGAGGCGGGTGGATCACGAGGTCAGGAGTTCCAGACCAGTCTGGCCAACATGGTGAAACCCCGTCTCTAGTAAAAATACAAAAATTAGCCAGGCATGGTGGTGGGTGCCTATAATCCCAGCTACTCGGGAGGCTGAGGCAGGAGAATCACTTGAACCCGGGGTGGAGGTTACAGTGAGCCAACATTGTGCCACTGCACTCCAGCCTGGGTGACAGAGCGAGACTCCATCTCAAAAAAGACAAACAAATAAACAAAAAAAACATAGCAGCACTTGCCAGTAATAGCAAAAAATCTCAAGGCCAGGTATGGTGGCTCACGCCTGTAATCCCAGCACTTTGGGAGGCCAAGGTAGGTGGATCACTGAGTCCAGGAGTTTGAGACCAGCCTGGGCAACATGGTGAAACCCTGTGTCTAGAAAAAAAAAAGAAAAATTAGCCGGGCATAGTGGCACACGCCTGTGGTCCCAGCTACTTGGGAGGCTGAGGTGGGAGGATCGCTTGAACCTAGGAGGCAGAGGTTGCAGTGAGTCATGATCCTGCCACTGTACTCCAGCCTGAATGACAGAGCAAGACCCTGTCTCAAAAAAAAAAAAAAAAAAGGCAAACAACCCAAATGTCCATTGATAGGAGAACGGAGAAGAAAACAGCAGAAGGGTCACACAGTGGAATATTAGACAGCTACAGCTGCAGCAAAGAGATGTCACACACATCATGTGGAGAGGTGAGAATAGCAAACTGAAGAATACATGCAGTATGATTTATTTTATATAATGTTCAAAAGCTTGCAAAAACAGCATATTGTTTACAGATGCATATTTTGGAGGTAAAATTATGAAGAAAAGCGAGATCATTATAAACAAAATTTAGGAGGGGGCTGGGATGGAGAAGGGCATGCAAAAGGGCTTTAACGGTGTTGGTTGTAATCTGTATCTTAAACTGGGTGTGGGTAGTAGGGTGTCCAGTTTTTATACTCTGTTCATGTGATCTCTTCTTTTGCAAGCATTTAATATTTAATTAAATTTTGAAAAACTAGATGTGGCAGAGGTCTCCTGCAAAAAATATAATTACAAAACGTTATCCTCCTAATCCCAGAACTCAAAACTCATCAACTCTCTCTGTTTAACAGTCAGACAAACAAACAAACAAAAGGACCAAGTTTACATATAGAGCAAATACAGATGGAGAAAAATGACCCAAGTGCCCGAGTTTCTCTGTCTTCTGGATCACATTTGTCTTTTAGCAATTTTTTTTTTTTTTTTTGAGATGGAGTCTCACTCTGTCACCTAGGCTGGAGTGCAGTGGCGCCATCTCAGCTCACTGCAACCTCCACCCTCCAGGTTCGAGCAATTCTCCTGCCTCAGTCTCCCGAGTAGCGGGGACTACAGGTGCGCACTACTGTGCCCAGCTAATTTTTGCATTTTTAGTAGAGATGGGGTTTCACCATGTTAGCCAGGATGGTCTCGAACTCTGACCTCAGGCGATCCACCTACCTCGGTCTCCCAAAGTGCTGGGATTGCAGGTGTGAGCCACCATACCCAGCCTAGCAATTTTTAAAAATATTTCATTTAGGCCAGGCACAGTGGCTCACACCTGTAATCCCAACACTTTGGGAGACCAAGGCGGGCAGATCGCCTGAAGTCAGGAGTACAAGACCTGCCTGGCCAAAATGGTGAAACCCCATCCCTACAAAAAATGCAAAAATTAGCTGGGCATGGTGGCAGGCATCTGTAATCCCAGCTACGTGGGAGGCTGAGGCAGGAGAATCGCTTGAACCTGGGAGATGGTTTGTTTTGTTTGCCTGGGAGACAAAGGTTGCAGTGAGATCATGCCACTGGCACTCCAGCCAAACTCTGTCTCAAAAAAAGAAAAAAAATTCATTCATTATTGTAGTCACAAATACTTCTTCAGCATCTCATAAACCAGGCAATAAAGATAAACAAGGACAGATGCTGCACAGCAAAAGCACTGGAGGCTGGAGGAGCACAGGGCAGCCACAGGCAACTGGGCCTTGGGACATGTACTTCATTTATTTATTGTATTTTTTGTACAGATGGGGTCTCGCTGTATTGCCCAGGCTGGTCTCGGACTCCTGGACTCAAGTGATCCCACCTTGGCCTCCCAAAGTGCTTGGATTACAGGCGTGAGCCATCACTACCACTGGGATACATACTTTAGAGCAAGCAGTGGTCCCTAAACTTTTTGGCACCAGGAACCAGTTTTGTGGAAGATAATTTCTCCATAGACAGGTTGGTAAGGGGGATGGTTTGTGGATGATTCAAGCACATTACACTTATTGTGCACTTTCTTTCTTTCTTTCTTTCTTTTTTTTTTTGAGATGGACTCTCGCTCTGTCGCCAGGCTGGAGTACAGTGCCGTGATCTTGGCTCACTGCAATCTCCACGTCCCGGGTTCAAGCGATTCTCCTGCCTCAGCCTTCTGAGTAGCTAGGACTACAGTTGCATGCCACCACACCCAGCTAATTTTTGAGTTTTTAGTAGAGATGGGGTTTTACCATGTTGGCCAGGCTGGTCTCGATCTCTTGACCTTGTGATCCACCCACCTCAGCCTCCCAAAGTGCTGGGATTACAGGCGTGAGCCACCACGCCCAGCCTGGGCACTTTATTTCTATCATTATTACATTGTACTATGTAATGAAATAATATACAACTCACCATAATGTTGAATCAGTGGGAGGCCTGAGCTTATTTTCTTGCAACTGGATGGTCCCATATGGGGAGGATGGGAGACAGTGATAGATCATCAGGCATTAGATTCTCATAAGGAGCACACAACCTGGATCCCTCACGTGCTCAGTTCACAATAGGGTTCCAGCTCCTATGAGAATCCAGTGCTGCTGCTGAGCTGACAAAAAGCAGAGATCAGGTGGTAACGCAAACTCTGTTTGCGTACCGGGAGTGGCTGTAAATACAGATAAAGCTTTACTTACTGGCCTGTGCTCACCTCCCAATGTGCAGCCTGGTTCCTAACAGGGCACAGACTGGTATTGGGGTGACGGATTGGGGACCCCCTGCTTTAGAGAGTAGTAAGAGCAGATGTTTGTTGCATGGCAGGCCATATTCTAAGCATTTTACATATTCCATACAACATGTAGGAATTCACTGGATCCTCACCTTGCAACAATCCTAATGAGGTAGGTGTTATCATGATCCCCATTTCACAGAAGAGGAAATTGATAGGCACAGAGAGGTCGAGTGACCATCCATAAGGTCACACAGCTTGTAAGTGCTGAACCAGGATTCAAAGCCTGACACACTGGTGTTCCTGACCACCACACTCTGCTGCCCCTCATGCTTCCCTGAGAAGGTGACACTCTGGCTGAGACCTGAGCGATGAACAGCAGTCAGGCAGCAATAGAGGAAGGAGATGGATGAAAGGTCAGGCAGATGCGGATGGATGAAAGGTCACCTGAAGGTCATACAAGGAACTAAAATAAACATTTAGCTGCACAGAGTGTGAAAGATCCATCCAGCTGAGAACAGTCCTCCTTCGTTTCTTTTCTTTTGGACCTTGGCTGAGAAGGGCAGTGCAGGGATGAGGCGAGGTTTGGGGGAGGTGGTTCGAGCTCTGTGATCATTTTCTCTGGGTGAGAGGCAGACCTCGGTGCCAGGATCTGAGGGCTTCTAAAGGCCCTGGCAACAGCTACCAGGGCTCCTGAGAAAGTCCCCAGGCATCCAGGATCCTGCAGGCTTGGCAGCCCCTCAATCCCCTCTTGGCCTTGTTTCCCAAAGGACCCAACATCAATCAGGCACAGGAGCCTAAAGCACGACCTAGCAAACAGCTGGCAAACTATTTTTAAAATCCAATTTAAAGTTGTATATGTATAAGCTCCAGTGGATTTCTCTGGGGAATTCTATCTTTCAAGTGGAAATTTTTTTTTAAGTCAAATAAGGTAATCTCTATTTTGATTCCCATCAAACCCCAGTGTGGGGCCCTGCAGCCAACGGTAAGTGCTAATCCACTTTAAGCACAAGCAACTCAGAGCTTGGGAGTCAGCGAGCCTCCAGGATCCACAGAGAAAGGTCAGGACTGCTGATATTTATCGTGTTAACGCTGTTAGTGTGTGTTTGGCTCTGTCCAGCACAGGAAAAGAAAGAAAAGACATGAATTTTGCCTGCTGGAGTGGAGGAGAGCCAGGCTTCCGGGATCTGCCCATGAGTTGTGCAGCTCCCTAAACCTTAGATTCCCTCTAGCTCTCTTCCAAAAACATAAATGTATAAATAGAGGAACCAAAAGAGACAAGAGCAGAGAGCAGGGTTCTGAGGCAGGAAATGGAGCAGAGAGAGCGAGAGGCAGGGCAGAGGGATGGGGAGGCAGCAGGCCCAGCACTCCACAGCCTTCTAGGCTAAGCTCAGCCACTGCCTTTTTAGTGATTCTGCAGCCGCCAAGCTTAGGCCTCAGGCGCTGATGGAGAGATAAAGCATCTTGTGACAGGGCCAGCAGCACAGTGTACCCTGCAAGGTCGGCAGCTCTTTGCTTCTCCCAACAAACACCTTTTTCTGCATTCAGCCACCCAGATTTATTTGTCTCGGCTTTTCATCTTTCTGAGATCTAAAGTTACAAATTGGACAGACAGAGCTAGAGAAGGATTTCTCCTGCATTTTCTCCCCTACAGTGTGCTCTGCAAATGTCATTGCTCCTGCCTCACGGTTTTTGTCTAAACACAAACAAAACACAAACTTTAGGGTAATCTAAACGGACCCTTGGCTACCTGGGGGGTCGGATCTGCCGTGGCTACCCTTTCTCCCACCCTGCCCCCACCAGAGTCATGTTCCAAGCAGGCCAAGGTATTGAGACATTGGGAGGAGAGAGCAATGCTGGACAGACATCCTGGGGTGGAGGGGAGAGGGTCCCAGAGTGAAGGGAGAGAACTGGAAGGAAGCTCCTGACAGAAACGCTTTGTAATTTGCCTACTGTGGAGGGGCCCACAGAGGTTACAGGAGGCTGCTTTCAAGAAAGAAGGCAGTTCCACTGGGAGGGGAGAAGGGCAGGGAGCCCTACCTGCCCCTTCTGTCTGCAGTCATGATGTATGTGGTCATAGTTTCACCAGGAAGTTCATGTTCAAGTCTAACCATTTAAAAAGCCATTCTTGGCTGGGCACAGTGGCCCATGCCTGTAATCCCACACTTTGGAAGGCTGAGGCAGGCGGATTGCTTGAGTCCAGGCTTTCAAGACCAGCCTAGGCAACATGGCAAGACCCCCATCTCTACAGAAAAATACAAAAATTAGCTGGGTTTGGTGGCACACACCTGTAGTCCCAGTGTCCAGCCAGGAGCACAGAACAGTCATCTGTGACCCCACTCCCTCCTGGTTTTCCTCTCCCAGGTCTGATCACTCCTTCTCAGCCTTACTGCCGGGTTCCTCTTCTTCCGCCCAACCCTTAAGGGTAGGTGATCTCTAGAGTCCCACTCATTTGGCCTACACAATTTCCTCATATCGAGTTTCAACTGCCACTTTCTCTGATGTTGCTGTCTTCAAAAGCAAACTGCTCCACGTCTCATCTACCTCATCCGTCTTCAACCCAGAATTCTTGGAGCACTAGATCCATAGATCTACTCAATGTGTTCACATGCAGCATGTTCCTCAACTCATCATTTTCTTTTTTAATTTTTATTTATTTATTTATTATTTTTATTTGTATTTGAAATGGAGTTTCGCTCTTGTTGCCCAGGCTGGAGTGCAATGGTGCAATCTCGGCTCACTGCAACCTCCGCCTCCTAGGTTCAAGTGATTCCCCTGCCTCAGCCTCCCAAGCAGCTGGGATTACAGGCATATACCACCACATCTGGCTAATTTTGTATTTTTAGTACAGACGGGGTTTCTCCGTATTGGTCAGGCTGGTCTCAAACTCCCTACCTCAGGTGATCCACCTGCCTCGCCTCCCAAAGTGCTGGGATTACAGGTGTGAGCCACCGCACCCGGGTTTTTTTGTTCGGTTTTGGTTTGTTTTTTTTGTTTTTTTTTTGAGACAGAGTCTTGCCCTTGTCACCCAAGCTAGAGTGCAATGCGTGATCTTGGCTCACTGCAACCTCCGCCTCCTGGGTTCAAGCGATTCTCCTGCCCCAGTCTCCCGAGTAGCTGGGATTACAGGCTCGTGCCACCACGGCTGGCTACTTTTTTGTATTTTTAGTAGAAACACGGTTTCACCATGTTGGTCTGGCTGGTCTCAAACTCATGACCTCAGGTGATCTGCCTGCCTCGGCCTCCCAAAGTGCTGAGATTACAGGTGTGAGCCACCGTGCCTGGCCTCAACTTATTATTCTCAAAGCTGAACTCATTATTTTCTTCCCCATCCTTTTCTGGTCTTGAACTCTCTCTCTCCTTCTGAGTGTTCCCTTGGGCAGAATCGCCATCCACTCAGTCACCCAAGGCAAACGCCTGCACTGTCTCCTTAATCCCTCCTTCTTTCTCATTCGTCTCATCCAATCAGGCACCAACGCTGTCAGTTTGTCTTTTCAATAACTTTTCCTATCTGGGGCTGCCCCTCCACCCCCACCATCACCTCTTAAATTTGAGCCCTGCTCTGTTGCAGAAATCTTCTTACTGGTCCCCTTGACTCTAGTCTCTTATCTCCTCTCCATCTTCCAGGATGCTTCCCTGGTGGTCTTCAGAAAAAACAAACGATTTGGTCACAATGCTTTCATTAATGCAGCTAAAAAATAAGGTTGTCCTATGTCAGAACAAACCATAATCTCCCATCTGAGGGATTCCTCTTCTCTCTCTTCGTTGTCTGTCCATGTTCCTTGTCTGCTTTCAAAATATTTATTTATTTTCGCTGGGTGCGGTGGCTCACGCCTGTAATCCCAGCACTTTGGGAGGCCAAAGCGGGCGGATCACCTGAGGTCGGGAGTTCGAGACCAGCCTCACCAACACGGAGAAACCCCATCTCTACTAAAAATACAAAAATTAGCCAGGCATGGTGGTGCATGCCTGTAATCCCAGCTACTCGGGAGGCTGAGGCAGGAGAATCGCTTGAACCCGGAAGGCAGAGGTTGCAGTGAGCCGAGATCTCACCACTGCACTCCAGCCTGGGCAACAAGAGCGAAACTCCGTCTCAAAAAAAAAAAATTTTATTTTAAAAATACGTTTTTAAAAATTAGACTTACATTCACCTAGTATAGAAAATTCAAATAATATAGAAAAGTGTCAAACAAAAAGCAAAATTTACCTTCTCCCTCCAGTCCCCAGAGCCACTCTCCAAACGCTACCACCATTTGTTTTGAATCGTTCCTGAAAAGTCTACATATACCTGTATACCTCTTTTTAATCTAACACAAATGAGATCATATTACCTTGCATATTGTTTTCTGGCATAACGTATTTAGAAGTTTCCCTATCAACGTATATACTTCTACCTCCTATTTCAGTGATTGCATACTTTTCCATTACATGGATATATTTAACCAGTCTCCTGCTGATGGATGTCTAAGTGTTTTCCAGTTTTTTGTTATTATAATGTTGCAGTGAACATCCTTGTACATGATTTTGGCATAATTTTGCCAGCGAAATTACCACTAGGGCAATTCCTAGTAGTAGAATTGCTGAATCAACCAGTACCTGCACTCAAAATGTTGACAGACACTGCTAAATTACCCTCCAGAAGACCTGAATCTGTTTGTACACTCCCAGCAACAAAGTATGAGGGTGTCTATTTCTCCATAGTTTTGTAAATACTGGGCATTACAAAATTTTTATTTGTTTTCCAATATGATGAAAAGTGGAAACTCATTCTGCTTTACATTTCTTTGACTATGAGTGAGGTTGAATATCTTTTCACATACTTATTGGCTATTTGTATTTCTTGTAATCTGTTCACATCCTCTGCCTGTATGGTGGTTACTTTATGAGTCCAAGTGTCTGAACCATTGTCTATTGTCCTAGGGAAGTTAATAGAGTGATAGAACCCCATGAATTCCACCTTTTCACAAGTAGGAGCCTCAATCAATCAAAGAAGATTGAACAGCCCTAAAATGCTCAAGTAAGGGATCGCTCCTGGTGCTTTCTGTCCATTGGTGCTTGGCTGACCATCTGACTGCTTGAAACTCCTTGATCATCCAGAGCTTTCAAGTTGGAGCAGTCACCATCTTCTCCCTTCTCCCATTTGGTGCATAACATCAGGAACAGGTGGCGAGGGAACTGACCAGGTCCAAAGCCACTTGTCTCTTTGGGAAATAACTGCAGCAGCACAAATCAATAAGCTTTGACCCAGTACTTCTACTCTGACCTATTACTCTACTTTGGGAAATCTTTCCTAAAGAAAGAATTCCAAATATAAAAAAAACTTCTATGCACAAGAAGTTCATTTACAGTGTTGTTTAAGTAATAGAAAGCTAACTTCAAACAGCCTGTATGTCCAACACTCAGGAATTGCTCAGAAAATCCTTTGAATTTGTTATCACGGAGTGCTTAATGATTACGAATATAAAGACAAGGTGATGACAGAAAAATGCTAATAATACAATGATTTAACTTTTGATGAAACTCATACATTTACACTATTTACCTATAAATATATTTAAATTATACTTTTTAAAAACCCAAAAGGGATGTTAACAGTAGTTTTGCTAACGAGCTGGCAGTATAGGTCGTTTTCTCTTATTTTTCCAAACATAAAAAGACAATTTTTGTAATTGAGATATAATTCACATACCATAAAACTCACCTTTTTGATGTGTATCAGTAATGTTTAGTATATTCATAGCGTTTTGTAACCATTACCACTATCTAATTCCAGAATATTTTTATCTTTCCAAAAAGAAACTCCATACCCATTAGCAGTTACTCTCCACTCCCTTCTTCCACCAGCCCCTGGCCACCACGAATCTACTTTTTGTTTCTATGGATTTGATTTGCCTATTCTGGCTTTTTTTTTGAAACAGGGTCTCACTCTGTAACCCAGGCTGGAGTGCTGTGGCACAATCACAGCTCACTGCAGCCTCAACCTCCCAGGCTCAGGTGATCCTCCCACCTCAGCCTCCCTAGTAGCTGGGACTACAGGTGTGTGCCAACCATGCCTGGCTAATTTGTGTATTTTTTGTAGAGACAGGTTCTCACCATGTTGCCCAGGCTGGACTCAAACTCCTGAGTTCAAGTGATCCTCCCATCTTGGTCTCCCAAAGTTCTGGGATGACAAGATGAGCTACTGCACCCAGCCTGGACATTTCATACAAATGGAACTATACAGTGTATGCTTTTTGTCACTGATTTCTTTCACTTAGCATAATGTCTTCAAGATTCATCTATGTTGGCCGGGCATGGCGGCTCATGCCTGTAATCCCAGCACTTTGGGAGGCCAAGGCGGGTAGATCACCGGAGGTCAGGAGTTCCAGACCAGCCTGGCCAACATGGTGAAACCCCGTCTCTACTAAAAATACAAAAAACTAGCCAGGCATGGTGGCAGGCACCTGTAATCCCAGCTACTTGGGAGGCTGAGGCAGGAGAATTGCTTCAACCCGGGAGGCAGAATTTTGCAGTGAGCCAAGTTCATGCCAGTGCACTCCAGCCTGGGCAACAGAGGGAGACTCTGCCTCAGAAAAAAAAAAAGATTCATTCATGTTGTGGCATGTATCAGTACTTTATTCCTTTTTATGGCCAAATAATATTCCATTATATGGATATACCACATTATATTTATCCACTCATCAGTTGATGGACATTTGGTTGCTTCTACCTTTTGACTACAATGAAAAGTTGCTATGAACATTTGTGTACAAGTTTTTGTGTAAACATGTGTTGCAGCTCTCTTGAGCATACACCTAGGAGTGGGCCTGCTGGGTCATATAGTAACTATGTTTAACTTTTTGAGAAACTACAGAACTGTTTTCCAATGCGGCGGCACCAGTTTACATTCCCACCAGCAGTGTACACATGTTCCAATTTCTCCACATCCTTGTTAACCCTTGTTAGATTCAGGATTTGTCAACATTTTCTCTCATTCTGTGGGTCGTCTTTTCACTTTCTTGACAGTGTCCTTTAACAGTTTTTAATTTTGATGAGATCCAATTTAGCTCATCTTTCTTTGGCTGCTTATGTTTTTGGTGTCATTTCTAAGAAACCAAGATCATGGGCTGGGTGCAGTAGCTCATGCCTGTAATCTTAGCACTCTGGGAGGCCAAGGCAGCCCAATCACCTGAGGTAAGGAGTTCAAGACCTGTCTGGCCAACATGGCAAAATCCCATCTCTATTAAAAATAATACAAAAATTAGCCTGGCATGGTGGTGGGTGCCTGTAATCCCAGCTACTCGGAAGGCTGAGGCAGGAGAATTGCTTGAACCCAGGAGGCAGAGGTTGCAGTGAGCCGAGACTGCACCACTGTACTCCAGCCAAAGTGACAGACTGAGACTCCATCACAAAAAAAAAATCACAGGCCGGGTGCGGTGGCTCACGCCTGTAATCCCAGCACTTTGGGAGGCTGAGGCAAGTGGATCACGAGATCAGGAGATCGAGACCATCCTGGCTAACATGGTGAAACCCCGTCTCTACTAAAAATACAAAAAATTAGCCGGGCATGGTGGCGGGCGCCTGTAGTCCCAGCTACTCGGGAGGCTGAGGCAGGAGAATGGCGTGAACCCAGGAGGCAGAGCTTGCAGTGAGCCGAGATGGCGCCACTGCACTCCAGGCTGGGCAACAGAGTGAGACTCCATCTTAAAAAAAAAAAAAATCATGGCAGGAGGCCAAGGGGCAGAGCCTGGCAGTGCCAGTGTTGGTGGCAGCAGTAGGCCTGGCATGGGCAGGATTCCAGGGAGAGCGCAGAGTCTGTACACACCAGGCCACGCCCACAAGGGCTACCCATCAGGTAACTTATGACACGTAGTTCCCAAGGCCCAGCCAGACTGCAGACACCATGAGTGTAGTCCAATCTCCAAGTAAGATTCTCAAACTAAAGGAATGCCTAGGACAGTATTGCCCCTGCATATAGAGTATCTCAGGACACTGAAGCTTAGGCTGGGACTGTGACAGTATCCACAATATGTGTGGGGGTGGGGGTGTCTATTGTGTATACTTTGCATATTTATAAAATAAAAAGTTCAGTGGTCCATCAGGTGACAAATGACTTCAGAAGAATGAACACAATGAAGCATGGGTTGGCTGTCCTTCTTTTCACAGAGGGCTCTGCAGTGGTGATGGCACCTCTGAGGCAGGTTATCTGGTATTTGGGAGCTTCCCCATAGAAGGTGTGCCATAGAAAATGCTTGCTTTGGCCAGGCATGATGGCTCATGCCTATAGTCCCAGCACTTTGGGAGGCCGAGGTAGGCAGCTCACCTGAGCTCAGTTGTTCGAGACCAACCTGAGCAATATGGTGAAACCCCCTATCTACAAAAAATATAAAAATTAGCCAGGTGTGGTGGCATGCACCTGTGGTTCCAGCTACCCGGGAAGATGAGGTGGGAGGATTGCTTAAGCCTAGGAGGTTGCAGTAAGCCAAGATTGCAACACTACATACAGAAAGACCATGTCTCAAAAAAAAAAAAAAAAAAAAAAAGCCTGCTTTCCTTGCACTGGGGGAGCTCACTAGGATGAACCACTACTGCCTGGCTCCTATAGCCTGTTTATTCACCACACTCCATACCCTAGAGATAACTCACATTTGCTGCTAATCTTTTTTGGTTAACTTGCCGAAATAATTCTTACAAATTTTTACAATTTCAAATAACACGAGTTAGTACAGGAAAAGTATAAATCCCACCCACAGAGATACTCATTGTAAAGTTTGGCGTGCAGATTCCCAGAATTTATTCTATGAACCAAAAAAATATACACCTGTGGCTGGGCATGGTGGCTCATGCCTGTAATCCCAGCACTTTGTGAGGCTGAGGCGAGCAGATCACTTGAGATCAGAAGTTTGAGACCAGCCTGGCCAACATAGTGAAACCCCATCTCTACTAAAAATACAAAAAATTAGTCGGTCGTGGTGCCGGGCGTCTGTAATCCCAGCTACTTGGGAGGCTGAGGCACCAAAATCGCTTGAACCTGGGAGGCAAAGTTTGCAGTAAGCTGAGATTGCACCACTGTACTCCAGCCTGGGTGACAAAACGAGACTCCATATCCAAAATATATAAATTTGGTTTTTTTCGTTTTGTTTTCTTTTTTTGAGGCAGAGTTTCACTCTTGTTGCCCAGGCTGGAGTACAATGGCGCAAAATCAGCTCACCACAACCTCTGCCTCCCAGGTTCAAGCGATTCTCCTGCCTCAGCCTCCCAAGTAGCTGGGATTACAGGCATGTGCCACCACGCCTGGCTAATTTTTTGTATTTTCAGTAGAGACGGGGTTTCACCATGTTGGCCGGGCTGGTCTCAATCTCTTGACCTCGCCATCCACCCACCTTGGCCTCCCAAAGTGCTGGGATTACAGGCGTGAGCCACCGCGCCAGGCTTTCCTTTCCTCCCCTCCCCTCCTCTTTTCTCCTCCCTCCCTCCCTCCCTCCCTTTCTTTATCTTTTGACAGAGTTTCACTCTTGTTGTTCAGGCGAGAGCGCAGTGGCACGATCTCGGCTCACTGCAACCTTCACCTCCGGGTTTCAAGTGATTCTCCTGCCTCAGCCTCCCAAGTATCTGGGATTACAGGCACCACCACCACGCCCAGCTAATTCTTGTATTTTTAGTAGAGACGGGGTTTCACCATGTTGGTCCAGGCTGGTCCCGAGCTCCTGACCTCAAGTGATCCACCCACCTTGGCCACCCAAAGTGCTGGAATTACAGGCGTGAGCCACCGTGCCTGGACTAGAATAGCTTTCTAGAGGTGGGACTGCAGATACTAGGGAATGTGAATTTTAATTTATGAGAGATATCAGCAAGGATTTTAAAAAAAATTTTTTTTTGAGACAGAGTCTCACTCTGTTGTCCCGACAGACTGGAGTACAGTGGTGTGATCTCAGCTCCACTGCAACCTCCGCCTCCCAGGTTCAAGTAATTCTCCTGCCTCAGCCCCCTGAGTAGCTGGAATTATAGGCATGCACCACCACGCCCAGCTAATTTTTGTATTTTTAGTAGAGACGGGGTTTCACCATGTTGGTCAGGCTGGTGTCAAACTCCTGACCTCAGGTGATCCACCTTGGCCGCCCAAAGTGCTGGGATTACAGGCGTGAGCCACCGCACTGGCCCTAGCAAGGATTCTTAACTTGCAATATATGGTTAAGTTTCAGAAATTATACATAAAATGTTTGTCCATGTGTGTGTGTGATTTCTAGGGAGATCCATAGATTTTGTCAGATATTTAAAAAGTTTCAAGTCACTGGGGTACAGGGGGCTGTCACTTCACTACAGCAGTGGACCATGTGTAGTATATTTGCAGGTTTTGAGCAATTTTATCAACCAGGTACTTGTCCAGCAAGGGTCACTGTCTGTGCAGCTACCGGACCACCTGCAAGGAGAGCAGATGACAGCATTTCCACGTATCTCCTGCCCCTAGAGTAAAGGTGAAGATCCATACAGACCACAGTCATGGTACCACCTCCTCTTTAGGTCTGATTAATTTGCTAGAGTGTGCCGGGCATGGTGGCTCATACCTGTAATCCCAGCACTTTGGGAGGCGGAGGTGGGCAGATTACCTGAGGTCAGGAATTCAAGACCAGCCTGGCTAACATGGCAAAACCCGGTCTCTACTAAAAATACAAAAATTAGCAGGGCATGGTGGCAGGCGCCTATAATCCCAGCTACTCATAGGCTGAGGCAGCAGAATCACTTGAACTCAGGGGTGGAGGCTGCAGTGAGCTGAGATCTCGCCACTTCACTCCAGCCTGGGTGGAAGAGCAAAACTCTGTCTCAAAAAAAAAAAAAATTTTTTTTTTCACTAGAGTGGCTCATAGAACTCAGGGAAGCACTTGCTCATTTTTACTGGTTATTTTAAAGGATACAAACAAACAGCCAGATGAAGAGATACATAGGGTGAGGTCTGGGAGGGTCCCAAGTGTAGGAGCTTCTGTTACCATGGAGTTGGGGTGTGCCACCCTCCTGGCACGTGGATGAGTTCTTATTCACTTTCCTGTCAGCCTCCACCTGTTCAGCTCTCCAGAAACTCTCTGAACCCAGTCCTCTCAGCATTCTTTGTCCCAGGGTATGGGGTAGGACCCTCTCTGGAATGAGGGTCTTATAACCCATGATCAGAAGGGCAGGGCAAGATTAGAGTCCTGCCTTGGGGCAGGTGAAAGAGAGGCAGGAAAAAGAGAGATTCTGTTTCCTGAGGCCTGCTCCTGAGTCCTAACACTCTCAACATTATAACAAAACACTGTATAACAAGGGCTATGGGAGTTATGAGCCAGGAACCATGGATAAAAACATATATAAATTCACACATATATTAACATCACATCTATCAACGAGGTTGAGCATTTTTTTCATATGTTTATTGCAATTTGCATTTTCTCCTTGGTGAGCTACCTACTTATTTTATGTTGTGTATATTTTCCCACAGTA
This sequence comes from Pan paniscus, assembly GCF_029289425.2. NCBI lineage: Eukaryota > Metazoa > Chordata > Mammalia > Primates > Hominidae > Pan > Pan paniscus. The sequence continues at coordinate 40,847,882 of NC_073261.2, read as the reverse complement.
AAAGAGAAGGAAATGATATCTACTCTACATAGTATCCTGGAGAGACAGTCATGAAAATTGTTAAGAAAAAAAAAATCCATGTTTCTCTGAATAGTAAGATGTGTGCGTGTGTGTGTTCACAGAAAAAGGAATGGGAGGATATAAACCAAATTGTTAATATTAACGACCTCAGGGAGTATGCAGTATTTATTGTTTGGCTATAAGAAGGGGCATGAATTTAGAGGTCAGACCAGGCTCAAGGCCCTAGCTCCACTACTGATTTGATGTGTGACATGGACGAATAACATGCCAGTTTCTTCATCTGTAAAACAGGAAGAGAAATAGAGCTGTTGTGAGTAGTAGATATTACAACAGTGCCTGTCACAATAAAGTGTAGCTATTGTCATCATATTATTATCTCCTTCAGTGTCTTCTTCACTGTACCATATCTATTCTTCCATTCAGGACTTCTTTATTGGGACTGTAAAAAGATTTAAGTATCAAAAGAGAAAAACATAGAAATAAAAACAAAATACAAAAAGCCTAATAATGAGGGGGTTCACATAGTACTTGTTTCTGATCCCACTAGAACTAGCTTGCCTCTGAGGCCATCCGAGATATCTAAGCTTTGGCCCTAAAGAACTGGCACAAATTTGGAGACGTGGCCTACATTTCTTTCTTCTTGGTCTGTCTTCACATAGAAGGTGCTCTTAAGACACGCAGCCTAGGAACCTCCTTCTCAACATCTCCACACCTTCACTTGCTCTTTGCTATCCCTACTGTCACCCTCCTCTTTTCTCCTGCCACATCAACAGCTTCTTGCACTGCAAATGTTTTCTGGAACTCTCCCCATGACTGACAGGCTGATAAGGAGTTATTTTATTTGCTGTTTGAGTCACAAATACCATTTTTATCCAATCCCAACTTTGCCTTTTTTGTAGGGTTACTGCTACATTAATGTTCTCTGGCTTGAGAAATCTGAAGACTTTAGGCAGTGATTAGATTTTTCCTACGTGCTTTACAACACTTCACATTCAACAAATTCATTAACGATAAACAGGAAATAAACCAACAATTTCTCCTGGTTTAGTTCACCTTTAGGACACTCATCTATGAAACCAGAAATCTTTTTCCTGTCAGAACAGGATGGCCATGTGCTTCCCTGTTAACAAAGAAGTCTTAATTTTATTAATTACAATGCTTACGACTAAAACAAAGCAGGACCTCTTTCCATTGATTTCACATGATCGCCAGAGTCTCTCATGTCTCTGCTTCCTTCTGCCATCTTTTTTTTTGAGACGGACTTTTGCTCCGTCGCCCAGGCTGGAGTGCAGTAGTGCGGTCTCAGCTCACTGCAAGCTCCACCTCCCGGGTTCACGTCATTGTCCTGCCTCAGCCTCCCAAGTAGCTGGGACTACAGGCGCCCGCCACCACGCCCAGCTAATTTTTTGTATTTTTAGTAGAGATGGGATTTCACCGTGTTAGCCAGGATGGTCTGGATCTCCTGACCTCGTGATCCGCCCCGCCTCTGCCTCCCAAAGTGCTGGGATTACAGGCGTGAGCCACCGTGCCCCGCCCCCTTCTGCCATCTTTATATTCGTTCACTTTTCGTTTCCTTCCCTTCCTTTCTTGTCTCTCCCTCTTGAACATTTCTAAGCACCTTGTGTGTGCCAGGCATTCAGTAACAAAGCTTGAGCAAAACAGCCCACCTTCTCATTATCACTGAGCTTACAAGCCTAACTGGGAAGTGGAGACATTCATCAAATAATCACCAAATCTATAATTTGAAACTGCACTTAGTGCCATGAAATAAAACACAGGCCCCTGTGACAAATCTGTGTAGATGAAGGCTTCATCCAGGAAGTGGTAGCTGAGCTGGAGTGAGAAGGATAAGGAGTTAGCCAGGCATCTCCCCACATTTAGAGCGCCGAGTGGGCAGAGACCAGGATTGTTATAGCATTTGCTCCTGGGTCTGACTCACAGATGTGCTCATAAATATTTGTGGAAGGGAGGAAGGGACAATACGAATAATATAAAATAAATGAAAATGTGTCCTCCTTTGTTTTGATACTATGAAATTAATAAAATTAACTGCTACTAAAAAACAAGTTCAAGTAGAACACAGAAAGGAGAGTGTGGCACAAGATAAGCTTGCAGAAGTAGCAGCCAAATCACACTGGGGCCTTGAGTATGTAGAGATTTTAGTCCGTATCCCGACAGCAATTGAAAGCCACTGAAAAGTAATTCACAGGAAATATAGTTAACTTTTTTACAGCTTACATTAAAACAAATTATGTACTAGATACTGTGCTAAAGACTCTACTTGCACTATTTTAATCCTTGAAACAATCCTATGATGTACTATTAATATTCCAATTTTACAGAACGAGGATACTGATGCATAGAGAGGTCGTGACTCCAAACCCCTACTCTTACTGTATTACACCTACACACTATTCACAAGTGAGAGAAGTAGGTAAGCAACTATGTACAGCTAAATCTCATCTCCTTGGCAGGCCTAGCCCCACTGTGGAGTTGGTAGCACAGGGGTATCAGGATTTAATGAGCCAATCATTGACTTTACGCTCCTTGTTCTGACTCTCTAATAAAATAACCTTCCAGTTATATTCTGGCTTCCCATATAGATTTTTCTGCTGGGAGATAATGCACTGACCAGCCTACACACGCATTTTGTTCCAGTTGACAATTTTATTACACATTGTAAGTTAATAAATTGGCATTCTGCTTTAAAAAATAACAAAAAATTTTAATAGTCTTATACAGTTACTTTCCCATGAAGGGTTAGCTTGAAAAGTAAAAAGCAACGAATAAAAATATCATCACCTATTGTCTCTTTTGTGGTCGAACCTTTTCTTGCTGCCTGCTTTGAGCGACCGTGGATGTGGTCACTGAGTCTGGGGAGGAGCCCTTTATCTTCTTTGTCGATGCCCCCAGCACAGCCCAAGTGCTTCCTTTGTTTCCCACTGAGCCTTTAGCAAATCCCACCTTTCCTCCTGCACCGGCGGAGAGGATTGTTCTTGGGAATGCACCTTGTTCTACTGCCTCCAGCAGTAGACAGCTGGAGACTGTTACTAGGGGTCTCTCCTTCACCTCCCCAGCGTAAAGTACATCCCATGCTAGGAGCAGGCCGTTCCCTGAGAACCTCATTAAACCCGGCGTTCTTGTCACGCGCCCCGCTCAGGGCCACCAGGCCACCAGCCCGACCAGACCTGCACCGAGGCCCAGCCCCAGAACAAGCTGCAGAGACCCCCGCCCCCAAGGCGGGCTCCCTCCAAACGGGACTCCATACTCCTTGCTGGTTCAAGTTTTGTTTCGCTCTTTTTCCCTGTAATTCCTTTATTGGGCAAAACTGGGACAAACGCAGGTGGACATTTTAAAGTGAAAGCTTCATGAAACAGCCCATTCCACGCCGTCAAGAGATCTGCTTAAGCACATTCAAGGGAACGAATAGCCCCCACCCACCAAAAAAGAAATGTTCGTTCCATATTCTCCTGACCAGAGGATTGAAACATCGATTCCCCTCCCCCCCCTTTCAAAGGAACAGGAAGGCCACGGGGCAAGGACGGACTTGGGAGCGGCCTCCTTTCTCTCTGGAGGGAAAGGCTGGAGCGCTGCCTCCACTTTAAGTCCACGAACCACGAAGGGTGAGGATCCCTCAGAAACTTTAGCGCAGGGAAGCGGGCAGGAGAGCGATTGTTTAAATCGATGGCAGCACCCTCATTAATCTGCTTTCCGGCCATCTTCAGCAGAGCCATTCACCAGGAAACGACTAGAAGGTGGGCCTGCGCCCCTCAGATATCCCGGGGCCGGCAACGAGCCGGGCAGGGACGCCGAAGGAAGGCCGTGAGGAGCCCTCGCTGGCCGGCCAAGATGGCCACCTTCACATGGCCGACCGCCACCGGCTCCCTGCCACCCGGCATCTAGAGGCGGGACGGCCAGAAAGACCCCAGCCGCAGCACAAAACCTCCGCGATTCCCGCCGCCTCCGCTGGGGGACGCGACCTCCGGGAAAGCTATCCCGGCCAACGGTCGGAAGGGAGGTGCCATGTCACCGCACAGGGGAGCGGGTCCAGCAAGCCCCAGTCGCTTTTTCTCCCACATGAAACAAGGAAGAGCAAACCCCCCCGTCTCCTCGCGTCTGCATTTTTCCCCTAGCTCTAGCGGCTCAAGATAGCTGAACGGTCTCTGGAGGGCTGGATTGCCACGGCACCTCCCGCGGCCGCGCAGTGTGGTTCAGCCCGGACTCCGCGGAGCGAGCTGCCCTTCCTCCCTCGACCCCCGCGCAAGTGCTGCATTGGCGCGCGGCGCCGAGGGGCGGGGCCCGAGCCGGGCGCGCGCGGACGCTGCTCTATAAATACCGGGCCGCACCGCCCGCCGCTTCGTTCGCTCCGCGCCGCCCGCCTGCTACGAGTAGAACGCTGTCCGCAGCTTGCGCATTTCGCAGCCGCTGCCGCCTCGCCGCTGCTCCTTCGTAAGGCCACTTCCGCACACCGACACCAACATGAACGGACAGCTCAACGGCTTCCACGAGGCGTTCATCGAGGAGGGCACGTTCCTTTTCACCTCAGAGTCGGTCGGGGAAGGCCACCCAGGTGAGGGGACGGCCTGAAGCGAAGCGTGGGGCGGGGCAGAAGGCAGCGCCAAGGTCCGGCTGGTTGCGGCCGGCCGGTGGTGGGGCCCGCGCGGGTCGTCCTCGTCCGCCGGGTGATGGGAAGAGCGGCGACCGCGCGCTTTCCTCGTGGCGCCGCCAGGGCCTGGCGCGTGGCCGCCGCTCCTCTTCCCCCTCCCCTCTCCACCCTTCCCTTCCCCCCCTCCCTTTCCATTCGGTCGCGCGCCTAGGCATGCGGAAGGTTCCAGAAAACGTGAAGGGCGGGGGCTGTGGTCGCTAGTGAGTTCTGGCCGGGAAGGGAGGGCACTGTTAACCCCTCCCGGCCCTGCCGTCTGACAAACCTGGAGTGGGCGACCCGCCCCGCGTGCTCGCGTCCGGCCCTCGGGAGCGCGCGCCCCGCATTGCAGCGGCGACCACGTGTTTGCCGCATGTGGTGTCTGGGCGAGGGGGAGCCGTGGGCCTCCCCGGCTGTCCTGGCCCTCAGTTTGAGGGGTGAGGGGCCTATGCCTTGGGACGTCGTCTGGCTCCACTGCCTCAGTGGTTAGGTCTTGACTACACGCTGGAGAATACGCACATGCCCTTCGGCGGATATGGCCTTGCCTCCAAGGTGACGGCCTCTGACTAAATATAGCGCATGTCCAAGAAGGCAGTCCTTATTTGGACCCCTTGTGAAAAGGATGGGAAGCATGAATTAGGAGCTGCCATTGCTTTGGGTTCGCATTTAAAGTCTTCGGTGCAGGGTTTTACTTGAGGCTTTGTCCGCTCAACCGCCATTATGGGGATCAATTGGCACGTGAAGGAGGAGTAAAGCTATTTCCAGGAACTGAGAATCTCAGCCTGAGCATATCGGCTAGTAAAGATGATTATTTGGCTCTTTAGGCTGTTTCTGCCCTTAGGATGACCGCAGTAGCTAGCTATCTGGTGGCTTTAGGGTCTGGTCAGTTTACTGTGCCCATGATGAAATCCCACAAGTAACTTAGTGGTATGAGAGGACAAACCCAGGATCTTGATGAGTGCTGAAGGTTAGCTGTTACACCAGTTAGTAGTAGACCGAAGTTCAGAGCCTGCAGTCTGGCTTCCACATTATATTTGGATTCTGTTTTAGGCGGTTATAGAAAATTCAGAAAAACGAACTTGAATTAGGGAGATATTTGTTCTCCCTCCTAACAATAGATGACAAAGCAGGGAGACATGGATTCGGAATACGTTTGAGCATTTTCTACACTGTTGAGCTTTTGTTTCCTGCGCAACTCCTAACAGCAAAATCAGATAATTGCCATTTTAGTCAGAAAATGCTTTTCATTTAATTGTTTAATTGAATTATCTTGTTGCTCATTATAATTGGTGTTCCTTAAGATTAGGGAAACTGGCCTACCTGTGGCCTCAGTTCTACCAGACTCCCAGGTGCAGAGGGGTTTGGTACAGTTGTGGAAGTGAATATGATATAGGGCAAATTCTGTTCTTTAAAGGATATAGGACTAACAGTTCACCTTTCTGGTGATTAGATTTATAATGCAAACTTTGAATTTTAGGAGGAAAGTGCATATGCAATGAATTAAGATGTATTAAGCATGTTTTTTAAAATCTCCAAAGATTTTACAGATAGTAACAGGGAGGGAGCTTGCATACATACATACATACTTTGTTTAAAGTTAAAGAAATTGAGCCAGGAATTTCTCTTTTCCAGATAAGATTTGTGACCAGATCAGTGATGCTGTCCTTGATGCCCACCTTCAGCAGGATCCTGATGCCAAAGTAGCTTGTGGTAGGTTCAGAATGTGCTTATCAACTGGTGGAAAGATAGCATAAAAATTATTTTTATAGAAGTGATGTTTGAGTTGAATGTCTCTTTTTATTAGAAACTGTTGCTAAAACTGGAATGATCCTTCTTGCTGGGGAAATTACATCCAGAGCTGCTGTTGACTACCAGAAAGTGGTTCGTGAAGCTGTTAAACACATTGGATATGATGATTCTTCCAAAGGTGTGTTTTAATGATTTTGCTATTTTTTTCTAGGTAACAGCTGTGAGGTTTGAAGAAACTCCTAGAATGTTCCTGCTAATCCTAAACTCCAGTTGTATTTTACTATACACTAAGCCCTATTCTGTTCATTCTCTAGAAGGTCCGATGGTTTAGGTATATTTGATTTCTTCAGCAGTGTTTAGAATTCCAGATAATTGCTGTAAACAGCAGGTATTTCTAGGACGTAAACAAGATGTTGTGTTTTTTGCTTATAGGTTTTGACTACAAGACTTGTAATGTACTGGTAGCCTTGGAGCAACAGTCACCAGATATTGCTCAAGGTGTTCATCTTGACAGAAATGAAGAAGACATTGGTGCTGGAGACCAGGTATCTTGGTGTAGAGGCTGTTTTAATCTCTTCTAACATTAAATTCTGGAGCTTGATCACATTGGTGACTTTTCTTTCTTTAGGGCTTAATGTTTGGCTATGCCACTGATGAAACTGAGGAGTGTATGCCTTTAACCATTGTCTTGGCACACAAGCTAAATGCCAAACTGGCAGAACTACGCCGTAATGGCACTTTGCCTTGGTTACGCCCTGATTCTAAAACTCAAGTAAGTGATGATCATAAAGCTTGGTTGTCTGATCATTTATTACATCAGCACAGAAGATCCATAATTTTGATAATAGCTAACTGGAAAAAATAGCGTTTGTCTTCCTATATTGTAACTTCAGGTAGAGAAACAAATACAAAGCTATTGTTTGGTATGGTGTTCTGATGACCTGTGTTGCCTTCAAGGTTACTGTGCAGTATATGCAGGATCGAGGTGCTGTGCTTCCCATCAGAGTCCACACAATTGTTATATCTGTTCAGCATGATGAAGAGGTTTGTCTTGATGAGATGAGGGATGCCCTAAAGGAGAAAGTCATCAAAGCAGTTGTGCCTGCGAAATACCTTGATGAGGATACAATCTACCACCTACAGCCAAGTGGCAGATTTGTTATTGGTGGGCCTCAGGTAATGTCATTTTGTTGCATTTTTCTGGATTTTTGATGGTTACTTAAAATTTTGGCTACTACATTTTTTTCAGGCTTTCTGAAACCTACATGTGAATCATCGGAGGATATTTGCTGAATGAATTCAGAATAGGCAACCTAATCCACTTGGAAAGCACTAGGCGTAAAGTAACTTAAATCCTGTAATTTCAGGGTGATGCTGGTTTGACTGGACGGAAAATCATTGTGGACACTTATGGCGGTTGGGGTGCTCATGGAGGAGGTGCCTTTTCAGGAAAGGATTATACCAAGGTCGACCGTTCAGCTGCTTATGCTGCTCGTTGGGTGGCAAAATCCCTTGTTAAAGGAGGTCTGTGCCGGAGGGTTCTTGTTCAGGTATACACTCTTTATATAACTGGAACGATTAAAAGTCATGTAAGTGGGAGGGTATTTAGTAGTAATCTACTTAACTACTTGTTTTATACCAATGTATTATACAAGTATATGGGTCTTTGCAATCACTGATTCTTACGACATTTGAATCCTTTTAGGTCTCTTATGCTATTGGAGTTTCTCATCCATTATCTATCTCCATTTTCCATTATGGTACCTCTCAGAAGAGTGAGAGAGAGCTATTAGAGATTGTGAAGAAGAATTTCGATCTCCGCCCCGGGGTCATTGTCAGGTAAAGATGGTAAAGCCTGTTGCTAGTCAAGTATTGAGGGTGTGGGTGTGTGTGTATATACTTAAGGCTGAGGAGGTGAAGGTGTGAAGGAAGACTTCTCAAATGGGAATATATTTTAATTCCTGGAACAGTTTTGAATTGCTGCCTTAGTGAAGACTTAGTTATTTGAGAAATTTAAAATTACGGTGCTCCATGGCTTAGGCTAACCACTCTAGAGAATCTTCCAGATTTGATATTTGAGCTTTGTGCTCTTCTACCTAAGGGTGTTAAGAAAATAGAGATAAAGTGGGTTGCTCAAGGTTTGTTACAATGTAAAAACCATGGTAGGGCGTGGGCGGCGGGACCTTGGTAAGTATTGTGTGATCTCAGGTGAGCTTTTTGACAATTGAAATTTCTCAGAATAATGACAAGTTTTCGTATTTGTTGAGCCAGGGACGGAAAAACAACTATAGTTACTAATAAGGACTGTGCAAGGAGTTTGGACACCAGGGAAGTAACACTTTTGCCACAAATTTTTTTCCTAGCATATCCCAGAGAACTCATTTGCCAGAGCTCTTGAAAATGAGTCTTGCTGATTGTTTTGCTTTATTTTAATTTAATGCTACATATTAAGTTACGGACTTGTATATTCCAGGGATCTGGATCTGAAGAAGCCAATTTATCAGAGGACTGCAGCCTATGGCCACTTTGGTAGGGACAGCTTCCCATGGGAAGTGCCCAAAAAGCTTAAATATTGAAAGTGTTAGCCTTTTTTCCCCAGACTTGTTGGCGTAGGCTACAGAGAAGCCTTCAAGCTCTGAGGGAAAGGGCCCTCCTTCCTAAATTTTCCTGTCCTCTTTCAGCTCCTGACCAGTTGCAGTCACTCTAGTCAATGACATGAATTTTAGCTTTTGTGGGGGACTGTAAGTTGGGCTTGCTATTCTGTCCCTAGGTGTTTTGTTCACCATTATAATGAATTTAGTGAGCATAGGTGATCCATGTAACTGCCTAGAAACAACACTGTAGTAAATAATGCTTTGAAATTGAACCTTTGTGCCCTATCACCCAACGCTCCAAAGTCATAATTGCATTGACTTTCCCCACCAGATGCTGAAAATGTCCTTGTAATGTGCACGTAAAGTACTTGTAGTTCCACTTATAGCCTCTGTCTGGCAATGCCACAGCCCTGTCAGCATGAATTTGTAATGTCTTGAGCTCTATTATGAATGTGAAGCCTTCCCCTTATCCTCCCTGTAACTTGATCCATTTCTAATTATGTAGCTCTTTGTCAGGGAGTGTTCCCTATCCAATCAATCTTGCATGTAACGCAAGTTCCCAGTTGGAGCTCCAGCCTGACATCAAAAAAGGCAGTTACCATTAAACCATCTCCCTGGTGCTTATGCTCTTAATTGCCACCTCTAACAGCACCAAATCAAAATCTCTCCACTTTCAGCTGTCTTTTGGAGGACGTACGTAATAAGGTTTTAATTTAGTAAACCAATCCTATGCATGGTTTCAGCACTAGCCAAACCTCACCAACTCCTAGTTCTAGAAAAACAGGCACTTGGCAGCCTTGTGATGTCATACAGAGAAGTCACAGGGCAGTACCTGAGGGTCTGTAGGTTGCACACTTTGGTACCAGATAACTTTTTTTTTTCTTTATAAGAAAGCCTGAGTACTCCACACTGCACAATAACTCCTCCCAGGGTTTTAACTTTGTTTTATTTTCAAAACCAGGTCCAATGAGCTTTCTGAACAGCTGGTGTAGCTACAGAGAAACCAGCTTCCTTCAGAGAGCAGTGCTTTTGGCGGGGAGGAGGAAATCCCTTCATACTTGAACGTTTTCTAATTGCTTATTTATTGTATTCTGGGGTATGGCGTAAGTACAGAGAAGCCATCACCTCAGATGGCAGCTTTTAAAAGATTTTTTTTTTTTTCTCTCAACACCATGATTCCTTTAACAACATGTTTCCAGCATTCCCAGGTAGGCCAAGGTGTCCTACAGAAAAACCTTGGGTTAGACCTACAGGGGGTCTGGCTGGTGTTAACAGAAGGGAGGGCAGAGCTGGTGCGGCTGGCCATGGAGAAAGCTGACTTGGCTGGTGTGGTACAGAGAAGCCAGCTTGTTTACATGCTTATTCCATGACTGCTTGCCCTAAGCAGAAAGTGCCTTTCAGGATCTATTTTTGGAGGTTTATTACGTATGTCTGGTTCTCAATTCCAACAGTTTAATGAAGATCTAAATAAAATGCTAGGTTCTACCTTAACTGTGTCTGTTACTCATTTGTTAAAGTGCTTTGGGGCCATAGGTACGTGCCTATAATCCCAACACTTTGAAAGGCTGAGGTAGGAGGATCACTTGAACATAGAAGTTGGAGGCTGTAGCGAACCATTATCAAGCCACTGCACTCTAGCCTGGGTGACTGAGACTTTGGCTCTTAAAAAATGCTATCATATGAATATGACCTGAGAATACTATATGTGTATCTTTAATCTTGAATTGTAATCCATAATTAGCCATAATTCAGGAAAATAACCTCAATCCCTAGACCCAGCGTGTGGGCATTTTTTAAAAGCTTAAGCAAGATTTGGTCCTCCTAGTGCACTTAGGCCAAAATTCATGTGTCCTTATTGCAGCAGCCATTCAATGCCATTTTTAAGTTTTCAGCTAAGGTTAAGGGCTTCAAACCATTGAAGACATAAAAACCGCTAAAAGTATTAACCTGGAAGTGGTAATGTCTATCAAGTCCTGGCAATTTAAGCCTATTAATCTGCATACATTTTTAAATTATGAGCTTAGTTTTAAGGGCTGTATGATGTTTCCATTTGAGAAGTTCTGAAACATGATTTCTAGTCAATATCTTGCAGAGATAAATATGCAAATTAACTGAAAATGCTGTAAATTTCCAAGGGCTTAAATTTCGTTTATGGCAGGTTGTGTAGAAAATCCGCAGACCACACTGCTCTTGAACCTAGGAGCTACATGCATAGAGAATAGCCACTTGGATTACATTTCTAGCAACATCTGAATAGTAGTCCAGCTTTTTACTCTTGTCCTGCAAATGTAGAGCCAAGGAGTGCTTGCTTATGCCTGTTTGCATGGAGACTTAAAAACTTGGAAATCTGGAGGGCAGGCGGAGTGGCTCACGCCTATAGTCCCAGCACTTTGGGAGGCCAAGGCATGTAGATCACGAGACCATCCTGGCTAACACAGTGAAACCCCGTCTCTACTAAAAATATAAAAAAATTAGCCAGGCACCTGTAGTCTCAGCTACTCAGGAGGCCGGGGCAGGAGAATGGCGTGAACCCGGGAGGTGGAGCTTGCAGTGAGCTGAAATCGTGCCACCACACTCCGGCCAGGGTAACAGACTTTAAAAAAAAAAGCCTTGGAAATCTGGGTATGGTAGCTTACACCTGTAATCCCAGCACTTTGGGAGGCTAATGCGGCTGGATCACCTAAGGTCAGGGTTTGATACCAGCCTGGCAAACTGTGAAACCCCGTCTCTACCAAAAATACAAAAAAGCTGGGCGTGGTGGCAGGTGCCTGTAATCCCAGCTACTCAGGAGGCTAAGGCAGGAGAATCACTTGAACCCAGGAGGCGGAGGTTGCAGTGATCCGAGATGGCGCCACTGCACTCCAGCCTGGGCCAGAGCAAGGCTCCTTCTTAAAAAACTTGGAAATCTGTTGGGAAGTAGGGGGAGGGCAAGGTTAAAACCTATGCAGGTGTATCAATTAGACTTGTTCCAACTTGAGAACCTGAATTTTGCATGTAATTGAAATGTTCCAGAACAAGTCTGGCAGTTTCATAAGGGAGTTTTTAGATGCCAATACATTGCAGATAACCATATTGGCTACATAGGGGAATGAGCATGGATAGGTGCCTCTAAGTTGGTAGAATAGCATGAGAAGTTTTCAAAAGTAACCGCTTTAAGGTTATGTTCAGTATTTGCTAAGTAAACAAAGATTTCCCCAACCTTGAGGGAGCTTGTGGACTAAGGGGATAGTGTTGTCCTGCCCAGCCTAGGGGAAAAGCATCCTGAAGTAACCTTCAGGTGGTGGAGGAACATTAGGCCACAGGGAGCAGAGGGAAACCATAACAGCAGGGGATGATAAGGGTGATTATAGTTTAGAAGGCATGAAAGTATGACTTAAGGAAATGTCTTTAGGTTGAACATTCTGTATATAACCTGCCTTTCTAAAGTTTCAAAGGGGATGGATACCCATCAGGGGCAAAGATCCAAATCCTGAGGGTAGAAGGAGGAGGATGTATACTAAAGTCTTTTGGCTAAAAGGACATTGATAGCCCATTTTTAGAATGGCTACAGTTGCAACCCAACTCTACCCCACTGAACAGCTTTTATTACCAGTATTTACATGACCACTTTTTCTTTACACCTCACCCTACCCCAATATCTTCCTTGGGAAAATTGGTCAGAGAGGTGGTATACTAACAGTTTGGGGAAGGGCAGCATCCTTGCCCATATTTAGAAAAATACTTTTTCAAGTGTCTTCTCCCAAATAACTCTTGGGACTTTTGTTACTAGTCAAGTAGGTACAGTGAGTTTGGCAAACAAACAGAAGGAAAGAGCTAAACTTGCTGGCAAACAACATAGTGGCAAGGTATCTTCTATTGTGTTACTATGAGAGAAGATCTGCAAAAGGATTGAAAATCAGCATCCCTCCCACCCATTCTTACAAAGTAATCAGGGGACCCTGTGCCACAGCCATTGCTTGCCCATATAATACCTTGAATGAATTAGGGATTTTCCACCAAACCCCATTTGGCCTCCTCAGTGGTGGGGGAGGGTGGCAATCTGCTTGACAACTAACATGTCGGCCCTGTCCTAGTCTATCCATAACTAGATGCTAATACAAAGGTTGAAAATACAGATACAGGTAGTAATGAAAACAGATTTGGCTGGGCGCAGTGGCTCACACCTGTAATCCCAGCCCTTTGGGAGGCCAAGGCAGGTGGATACTTAAGGTCACGAGTTTGAGACCAGCCTGGCCAATGTGGGAAACCATGTCTCTACTAAAAATACAAAAATTAGTTGGGCGTGGTGGTGGGCACCTGTAGTCCCAGCTACATGGGAGGCTGAAGTGGAAGAATTGTTTAAACCCAGGAGGTGGTGGCTGCAGTGAGCCAAGATTGTGCCACTGAACTCCAGCCTGGGTGATAGAGTGAAACCCTGTCTTTTAAAAAAATAGATTCAAGAGGTATCCAGGAGGTAAAATTGATGGGACTTGGCAATTTTAAGAAATGCAAGGAAAAAGGAAGAGTCAAGGCTGATGACCTAGAGATAACAGCTTGGCTAAGGTACAGAGCTGCCATTCAATAATAAAGAATAAGCAAGTCTGAGTTGGGGATGAATGTAAGTTCTGTTTAGGATGAACTGAGCTTGATAGCCCTGTGGGATATCCAGGTGGAACTTAGACCTATACGTCTAGGGCACAGGAAAGAAACCTAGCATCGTTGGAAATCCTGGAGTAGACACAATCATCTGAAGTATGTATACTGAAAAAGCAGTTGCTTAGGAAAGAACCCCCGGAACACTGTCCGAGGAGGAGTGGGGGAGAGTATGGGAAGAGAAGCCTGCAAAGAGATGCAATCATTTACAGAAGTTACTAAGACTGTCAATTTACTACCAGTCTCTGCTACAAGTCCATGAGCTCCCAAAGCAGGGATCCTTTTTCATAACCCTGCATTCTCGCTTCCTAACTCAGTGCCAACCCTTTGAATTTTCACTGAACTGAGGAGCTTCCTGAGTTACCCTTGTATACCCAAACCTACAAAATGTCTAAGCATTCCCTAATCCCTTACTAAATTTAGTTAATTCTTTCTTTACCTCCCCTTCTGCTCACCAAAGGCTAGAATAATACCAAATACTAAGCTTATTTTTAGAGAAAATCTAGCAATCATCTAGATTTCCTTATTTAACTTTGATGCTGCTATTCTGACTGCTCTCATAACTGCTAGTGAAACACTGGGTGTATATAGATAATAGGAACAAAGAAGGAACCAAAATTGCAATGAAGATAAATTACTTTGTGTGCATTTACAACCTGACCACCATCCAATTATACTTTTAATTAAGAAAACACGTTTTAAGCTGCATTATTTCAGATTATCAGTGATTCTGAAAATTACAAGTGGCAGGGTGCAGGACCTTAAGTCAAATAGACGTTAAGTTCAAACCATCAGTCCATTCCTCACTAGCTGTATGTCTTTGGGCAAATTATTTTACCTCTCAGCCTAATGTAATAATGCAGGTAACACTGCTCACGCGGTGTGTAGCACATAGCAAACACTTGGGAATAGTTAGCTATTCATCGTGGTACATTAAATTGCTTTTCCCCAAGAGCCATTTATTTATTTATTTATTTTGAGACGAAGTCTTGCTCTGTTGCCCAGGAGTGCAGTGGCTCGATCTCGGCTCACTGCAACCTCCGCCTCCTAGGCCCAAGCGATTCTCATGCCTCAGTCTCCTGGGTAGTTGGATTACAGGCACCCACCACCACGTCTGGCTAATTTTTGTATTTTTAGTAGAGAAGGGGTTTTGCCATGTTGGCCAGGCTGGTCTCGAACTCCTGGCCTCAAGTGATCTGCCCACCTCAGCCTCCCAAAATGCTGGGATTACAAGCGTGAGCCACGGCACCCAGCCCCCAAAAAGCCACTTTAAACCTTACCCTAGGAGGACAGTTTCACATTGCTTCTAACCTCTTCCTGGCCTCTTAATCTTGGGTTGTTAAATCTTATTTGCTTTATTTCCTTGGTTCCTCTAAGTTGTAATCTAGGAGTTAAAAACAGCTTTAGACCCCCACTCCCAAAAAAAAACAAAAAACTTTTGAGAATTTTTTTCAAATAAATGTCCATTGCATAGAATGGGTCTGTGACTGGCTGCTTCTACATCTGCACCCAACATCTGGCCCCCTTCAGAACTCTGAGTGGACAGGATCAGGATTTGACTCAGGAGGATTAGAATGTGAAGAATCCATGTTTGAGGGATTCAGTTCTCCAACTGGCTCAAAGGGTCTCAAGTTTGCATAAGTCACCTCCTGGGCCAGCTGCTCCAGGGAAGGACGGCCTAATATCAGATTTCGAAGTGAGATACAAGTCATCAGGAAGCTGAAAAACAGGAAAAAGCCGACCAAGTTCAAACTCCTGTTTCACCAGAAGAATTTCAGCTAAAGCCCTTAGAAAGCACCTGGTCCTCGCTCCTCCCACACAGGCATATATGGGAATCTCCCCCCAAGTGACCCTCCATCTCCCAGCTGGAAGGGTACCCCACTCTTTATACAGTCTGGTAGAGGATTCCAGGATACGGTGGGAACAGCCCACAGAGAGGCTGGAGATAAGCTGAGGCAGAACAAGAAAGCAGGCCATCAGATATAGGCCACTTATTCTTCCAGTAAATCAAGAAGAATGGCAGGAAAAGATATCTAGAGCTAAACTGTCCTTTCCTGTATGACAGTCTCTAGAGTTACTCTCCCCAGGGGAAAGTTACCAAGCTTGCCAACATATGATGGCAATGACAAATATTGTTGTGAACTTACCTGCGGCGAAAGACATAGAGCTTTCGCAACAAGAAGCGGAAGAATCGCTCATGGAAAGGAGTATTTCGCCGGCGTTCAATCTCCTGGAGCCTTTGTTGGCGTCTAAGAAAGGTCTGAACCAGAGGTGTTGGCTCAGGGCCCCCTTTTACTTCCCCTTCCAACAGAGGCTGCAGCTCTGGGGGTAGAGGCCCTGTTTCTGCCCGGAAGACAGAAAAAAGAGGAATCACTGAGATGGATCACTCTCTTCCCTTAGAACTCCCCTTCTGCCAGCTAGAGACTTCAAGTTCATTCTTGAATGGCTAGAACATCATTCATAACCCTGACTTCTTGAAACCAGAGGCTATCTCAGCCCAAATGTTCATACACTCACCACTTCCATTCTCCACCTTTTCCTTTAATTCTTGCAGATATGCCAGGTCTTCCTCCAGTGCAAGCTCTGTAGTGTTGACATAGACGTACATGTAGCAAGAAGGGCTAGGTGATGTCGTATACACCTTATGGTACTCACCAGCAGGCAACTGACAAGGGAGAAGAAATGGATAAATTTCATCAGCTTTTCTCTAGCCAGCTTATGGCCTCCCTACTCTATGACTCTTGGCTTCTTTCTACTCAATTGTGTTTTGGAATCGAAAGTAACAGACCTCTAGAATCCTGGATGAGGCTCTTCACAGTCCCAGGGGCCCTTGTTTTTTGAGCTCCACTGCATTACTGCTCTGGTAAAATATTTTCAGTCTATAATAAGTGAATCTTGCTCATCTAAGCTTTCTGCCATTGTTTTTTAAATTGTTAGAGATGGGGTCTCACTCTGTTGCTCAGGCTCACTGTGAATTCCTGGCTTCCCACCTCAGCCTCCTAAGAAGCTGGGATTACTGGTGTGAGCCACTGCACTCAGTTCTTTCTGCTGTTGTTAATCCCAGCAAAATACCTGCATTTTTTCTCCCTCTCGAAGAGTCTGGTTCTTCTGTTCTGCCACAAGCTCCACAGTCACTTCCCCCTGCAGCAGCTGGATGCTAGTGTTGCCCAGGTCTTCACTCACAAAATTCTCCAAGTGCAGTCCTGCCAGACCAACAGAGTTCATCATCCCACCCCATGGCAGAGTGAACTCACTCCCAGCCAGAACAGAGACATCACACCTTTACCACCATCATCCCCTTAGGTTTCAAAAACATTCCCTCTCCCCTCCCACCACATGGAATGTCCCTGGCCAGGAAGCCAGAAGGAAAGACAGAAAAGCCTCTCCTCACTTTCCTCCATACCAGGGAAATCTGCAATGAAGACCACCTCAGTGTGGTTGTCTAGGCTGCTCTTGATTTCCTGTAACTTGGCCCTCCAGGGAGACAGGTCCATCAAGAGTGGTTGCACCCAGGATGTGCGCTGAAAGGGTGACCAAGCGGCCTGCACGATGTCCACACGAGGGTCAAAAATCCTTAGGAAAGAAAACCATGTTCTAAGGACATCACTGCCACCCACCCACCAGAACTTCCAGTTCTCTCCCTTTCATCATCATTCCTAAGGACAGGGAATAGAAGTAGAAGAAATGGCCTGTGTCAGCATGTTATTGCCAGTCCAGGGCAGAGAAAGAAGGCAGAAGAGATCTGGAGCACTGGGTATAATGGGGGTTAGTAGCTACCTGAGAAGGTATTGTGTCAACAGTGTCTAAAAGAACAAGTCAACTCACTTTTCTCCTGGATGATGGTGCCCCCTGCTGGAAGCAACCAGCTATGCCCACAACCAGATCAAGGGGGACATGCACTAGAGGAAGGACAGCTTTTTAAGCAAGACAATACCAGGAAGCAAGGGCTGTTCATCTTGGTAAAAAGAACTGTGCTTCATTTTTTCCCACTCTCTGCTCCCCTTGCCCACCTCTGCTGGAAGCGGTCATTGATGGAGACCCAAATATCAAAGTAGATCTGGGGCTCAGTGACATTATACTTGGGAAGCAGGCGGCTCAGGCAAGTGGCATATTGCTTCAGCATGTCTGCATGATCCTTCCATCGCCGACTCTGTGTAAATACCTGCCCCAAACCCCCATATTAGTCCCACCTCATCATTATCAACTTCCAAGACATGTCATGCACTGCCAATGGCACAACGAGATCCCTGCCTGCTGCCCATTCTGGCTAGAAAAAAATGGAACTTGCCTTTGGGAATGAATTTTTCATTGTTGGGCTAGTGGTGCTTTCTTTTCCTGAATCTAATCTCAGTTCAAGGAAAATGAATGCACTGCCCTATCTCAACCCACATAAAAGATAGTTCAATCTGGCTCTTGAGAAAAGGCAAAGCAGACTCAAATTTGTTTTGCTTTATGGTGTGTGTAAGACAAAACCAGACCCCAAAGCACAAGGAGGCTCTGAAGAACAGTAAATTGTCAGCGTCAGACATCTCACCCCAGGGTTAAGGTAGCCCAGTTCGCCAGTGCGGCCATCACGGTAGGTGATCTTCACATGCTGGTGGGAGCGGGAGTGCACCATCATGTCCCAGGAATAGCCATACAGCCCATTTGTCCAGTTGTTATAGCCCTGGGAAGGCAGCACAGAGGGGAATCAGCTCAATGCTTCTCACATTGACCCCATCCCCTACCAAGAAGGGGCTGCAAAACCAGCCCCATTCTTTCCCAACTGTTGTCATCCGTTCCTTTCCAAGTCCAGCCTTTGCTGTACACTCCACAGCCCCTACAAACCTGGGTGAGAAAATGAGAATAGGGCAGGAATAGCTGCTCCAGGAGGTAGAGCAGGGTGAAGGCAGCTCCCAGCTGATGGCGCAGCCCTGGCTTCTGGCCACTTTTGCCCCGGCTCCTCTTATACACACAGGAAACACTGGGCTGAGGGGCTGCCTTGAGGGGCAACAGTTCTTGCAACCTTTGGGGGCAGTAGGACACCAGCTTCCGAGGCCACTCAGGGGAGCAGAAGAGAGGGCTGCTGGCCAGCATGACGTAGGAGAACATACCTAGGAAAGCAGGGAGAAAATACATATTTCAGGAGTTTGGTTGGGCCTCTTCAACCCCGTTCCCTTAGGAGACTTCTCCCAGGTGTTCCACTGAAAAGGAAAGTAGTTCTTTTTTTTTTGAGACAGTCTTTCTCTGTCGCCCAGGCTGGAGTGCAGTGGCGTGATCTCAGCTCACTGCAACCTCTGCCTCCTGGGTTCAAGTGATTCTCTTGCCTCAGCCTCCCAAGTAGCTGGAATTACAGGCATGCGCCACCATGCTCAGCTAATTTTTGTATTTTTAGTAGAGACGGGGTTTCACCATGTTGGTCAGGCCGGTCTCGAACTCCTGACCTCAGGTGATCCACCCGCCTCGGCCTCCCAAAGTGCTAGGATTACAAACCTGAGCCACCAAGCCCGGCCAGAAAGTAGTTCTTAACTGTAAGATATTTGTTCTTCCTGGAGATTCCCTACTGTACAACATACTAACTGAGCCCAGAAGCCCCAATCCTCTTATCCCCATTTATGCCTACTTCATAGTGACTGCCCTGGGTTCAATTTAGCTCCTGCTCACACCACCCTCTCCCACTCCCAAACAATGCCTCTGGCTAGTCCCTTCCTGCAAAACTGTGGTTCCTGTTTCCTCCCAGGCTACAGGTACTGACCAATGCTGAAAAGCTGGGAATTCATGCAGTGGAAGTAGGACACAAAGAACAGGCCAATGGATCTTGAGACATCAAAAAAGAGCAGGAAACCAGCTGAGAGGTCAAGCAGCAGCCCACCCCAGTGCACGACCAGCAGGCTAGTCAGCTCCTCAGACAACAGCAGTCTGCAAACACATGGAGAAAGTTCAAGCACCAGCCCACTGGAGAACACATCAAAGCACATTCACAGCACGAATGTGCCTTGGCTACTCCAGTGGCTGGGTAGATGCCTAAGGTACATAATCCACCCATGAAGACACTCCTCTAGGTTGTTTGTTGTTGTTGTTGTTGTTGAAACGAAGTTTCACTCTGTCGCCTAGGCTGGAAGGCAGTGGCATGATCATGGTGCACTGTAGCCTCAAACTCCTGGGCTCAAGCAATCCTCCTGTCTCAGCCTCCAAAGTAGCTGGAACCACAGGCACGTGCCACCACGCCTGTTTTTTTAAAAAATTTTTTTGTAGAGACAGTGTCTTATATTGCTCAGGCTGGTCTTGAACTCCTGGGCTCAAGCAATCCTCCCACCCCAGCATCCCAAAGTGCCGGGATTACAGGCATGAGGCGCCATGCCCAGCCCCCTCTACATTTTCACACACTTTAGGTGTTCAATGTTTTCTAACATATCCTATGTAATAAGCAAGGGCAGATCTCCTAGGACAAAATTTGACTGAGATGTGTGTGTGTTGTGGAAGGGACGTTCCCCACGGAGGTCATGAGTGAGAGGACACTTTAAAAGGTGAATGCTTGGCTAACATCATAATGAAGTCGAACTTCAGGAACTGGAAAATAACAGGGAAGAAGAAAGAGAATAAAGCAAAACAAGAGGAAAGAAGAAATGGGAAGAAGACAAATCAGAAAGGTGACCCTTTGTTTTGTGGAAGTGGTAATAATGGTTTTGTCAGAGCCTGAACAGTGAGTGCCCATCTTCTCAGTACATCAGCTGCAGGGCTCTGATGGGAGGCTAGAGTGGCAAGGCAAGGACACAGGCACCATCCAAGGCAGCTGCTGAGGGCACTGGCTCACTCGCCAAGTCAGCCAGTTCTGGCTCTTTCCTTTCCTTTTTAAATTTCTTTTCCTTTCTTGCCTATCTATACCATATATCTCCCAAGAGCAGCTAGGGCTCAATCTTTTGATACCACTGACTCTGCTTCTGCTGAATAGGGAAATGAGTGGACAAAGGAAGGCATGTGGCAAATTCAGGCAAAGTAGGAACAGGTGCCATTACTGAGAGAGATGAGTCACCTGCTCTGTACCCATGCCTCAAAGAGGCCTCCACCATGACTGCCACTCACTTGAAGGGACTGAAGAGCCAGTGCCGGGACAAATATTCCATGGAATAGCCTTCAACCCAGTCTGCATCCAGCTTTTTCACACCCGCAATGAAGTACACAATGAAGATCTGAAAATAAAATGTGACACAAAGTTCAAGCAAAAAGAATCTTTTCTACAGATAGGCAAGAATAAAATAAGGAGCATATAGTTAGGACAACTTGAATCCATGCTCCTGAGTTACAGTCCTTGACCCAAATATTACAGTCCTTGACCCAAATAATCTACTTATATATATATTTTAAATGAATAAAATAAATACTGATCTGAGTCCAGGGCCCAAGGAAGAATAGACCCCATCTTCTATTCATTCATCTCAGAAATTCACCTCATCCAAACAGCATTTATTGACATCCAACCAATGTCAGCGACAGTATCAGGCACCAAGGAAGAAGTCATAAAGCACAGACTGAATCCTTTCTCTTTGTCATGAGGATTCCAATCTAGCAGGGACAAAGCTCTAGTCTTTCCTTGACAAATGAGAGAATTCAGAGATTAAGGGATTGGAAAAAATGAGAAGCCAGCCTAGCTTTCCAGCAAAGGGTAAAAACTAAAAACAGAAGATCCAGGGAGGCAGCGGAGAGTGTAGTCTGGCAGTGGGATGGCCATGCTGACCACATGGCTGTCAAGGAACTCTTCCGTCTGTCCTAAAATGCTGTACCTGGCCACGCAGCACTGCATAGTTCCAAAGGGGCACGTGGGCATTCCTCCTACGGGCATTCAGCAGACCGTCCACAGACCTATACCGAGGGAGGTAAACATTGAGGGGGGAGCTGCTTAATGCAGCTACATCTCCATCCTTCCTTTTATACACGATAATCCTATCTATCCTGGGCACATCTCCCATATCCTCCCTGGTTATTCTGAGACCTTTTAGAATTATATGAGCAAATTCTAACGTGATTATACAAGTCATAGAAGAAATATTGCTACTAAGTTATAACAGCAAAAAGTTCAGTATTTCTTGTTAGCTCCCAGTTGAGTTTGTTCTAATGGATCAAATCAGGAAAAAAGGACTACAATACTAGAAAATTACTGAAAAAGGGGAGGAATTTGATGGAGTGTTTGAAAAGCTATGTGTGTGTAAATAAATATGCGGTGTATTATCTTTAAAAAAAAATCAAAACCCTCAACAGCAGAGTAACACACAACATAAACTAATATTTCATAGACCTGGATGCCAGGATCCAGTATAAGAGGGTTCCTGCTAACAGCTTGTATTCTGGAAGAGAACTGATTAGACCCAGGCTACTAACACCAGATGTACTCTGGGGAAGCAGAAGCAAAGCAAGTTTTCAAGAAGTAGAAGCTGGGAAAGGGGCAGCTTACACTGTGGTCAAGAGCACTGGACTCTGCAGTCATGAACACCTGGACTCACTTCTGTTTCTTAACTGCTAGCTGACCTTAGGCAAATTCTTCACTCGTCAATAATACTTAGCTTCTTTATCTTTAAAATGTGAACAGGCCAGGCTCAGTAGCTCATACCTATAATACCAACATTTTGGGAAGCTAAAGCGAGAGAATCTCTGGAGCCCAGGAGTTTGAGGTTGCAGTGAGCTATGACTGCACCACTGCATTCTGGCCTCAGTGACAGAGCAAGACCCTGACTCCAAAAAACATAAAATGTGAACAGCACCATCGACCTTACAGGGTTTTAATGAGGAAAAACTCTAAATATTTAGTATAGTGCCTGTGATGTGGAAAACCCTGAATAAATGATGTGATTTTTTCAAAATGCATAAAGTCATAAAAATGGAACTTCTGACTAGCCTGAGCAACATAGTGAGATCCCATCTCTACAAAAAATTTTTAAAATTAGCTGAGTGTGGTGGCACACACCTGTTGTTCCAGCTACTCAGGAGGCTGAGATGGAAGGATCACCTAAACACAAGAAGGTTGAGGCTGCAGTGAGCTATGATCACGCCACTGCACTCTAGCCTGGGCGACACAGTGAGACGCCATCTCAACAAATATCCCCACAACGGAACTTTTCAGAGATATTCTATCAAAACTGCCTCTTAATTCTCTATGATCAGAGCTGGCCATTCTGAATGAGTTTCAAGTTTTACCAAAGGGGTTTTGTATGTGTGTATTAACAAATAGGCCGGACACAGTGGCTCATGCCTGTAATCCCAGCACTTTGGGAGGCCGAGGTGGGAGGACTGCTTGAGCCCAGAAGTTCAAGACCAGCCTGGGCAACAAAGCGAGACCCCATCTCTATTTAAAAATAAATAAATAAAAAGAAAAATAAATAAAACTTAATGACTGTTAACGAATTCAATGTTTGAGTTTTTTTCCCCATACTCATGTTATTGACACCTATTTTATTACTTTTCACTCAACATATAAAGAATCCTTAAGGTCAACTGCCCTACCACCTTATCTCCAAATCCCTTCTCCACCTCCCCTTAGAGACAATCACCTAAGCCAGAAATGGGGAAGGGTTACCTCCTCCCAGAACAGCAATGCTGAGCAGCCCTGGTGGGCCCTCTTCTCCTGACATGATCTCTGCCTCACAGCAACTTCTACTTTTGGCTCTAACTCTGCCCTTCTGGACTCACACAGAGAAAGTCTGCTCCCTCTTCTACATAACCACACTTAAAGTATCTGAAAACAGCCATGTCTGGCTTTAGTATTCTGTTTTTCTCTCTAAGAGGATTACAAGAGGTGAATAAATCAAGGCACCTGGGGAGATAGGGAAAGACTGAAGGGGTGGGATGGAGTCATTTTGCTTTGTGTCATCCCAAGCGCTCCAACTAGTTGGCCCTTTCCCCTCCCAAATCCACCTAGATCAAAGTGACCTTGTAACCATACTTTGCAAAGCGTGACTGAAAAATTCCAGAACCTCACTGGGCCCCTATCTCTGATAACCATCCTGACCCAGCCAACCCCTCCCCTTTGTCCCCCCTGACTCATACCAGTAGTGGTTTGCATCCATGAATGTCAGCTGAAAGGCCAACAACCCATACAGATAGGAGTGGTTGTTCCATGATGTCTTGTCCAGGAGAAACACATACCAGTATGGCAGCAGGAATAACACACAGCTTATCCGGTAGCACAGGCCCAGCATCATGCCCAGTGCCCCTGGGATTTGTAGGGAGAGGATTAAGAGGTCAAGAGATCACCACAGGCCCAGTTTCCCTGGACCAGGATATGGTTGGAATTAAGAAAAATCAAGCATTGTATAATCACATAAAACTAAATGAAAATTAAATGTTATTTTAATATTTTAAAAAGAATTATGGGATCACAGCTTAAGTGACACACAGGTCAACAGCATGAAATTGATCACAGCAGAAGTGAAATAAGGTGCCAAAGACTTTGACCATTCACCAGCATGCTTCTATTTCTGTGTTTCTGGCAGGCCAGTCAATATTTCCCACAGTTCCCCTCACCCAGAAACATGATGGTGTAGACAAGATACATCCAGTCAAGTGGCAGTGGGCGTAGGGCATCCAGCAAGGGGAAGCGGCACACATCCAGCCCATCAAGGTATTTCCGGTCCAGAGAGCTGAGCCCCCGCTCCTGGGGAATGTCTAGCACCATCAAGAACCCTAAGAAGGCAATAGGGGAGTTGGTCATTGGGCCTCAGCTAAGGAAGCAGTAGAATACAGTGGAACACAGTTGACAGTGTGCAGCTCCAGGGTCAGACTTCTTTTCTAATCTTGGCTCTGCCATTTATTCAGTATTAATTATTGAGTGCCTACTCTGCACAGTACTACATCTGTTGTGCCATCTAGAACAGCCCCTGCAGCTTGGTTAACCAATTCCCCATTTGTGAGAAGGGGAATACATCACAGGACTACAGAGAGGATTAAATTACAGAAATGCACAAAATGCTATAAAAACTGTTAGGATCTTGACAGCTATAAAGATCCATCCTATTGAGCTTCAGAAAGTGCTCTGGGAGGCCAGGCACGGTGGCTCACGCCTGTAATCCCAGCACTTCAGGAGGCTGAGGTGGGCAGATCACCTGAGGTTGGGAGTTCGAGACCAGCCTGACCAACATGGAAAAACCCCGTCTCCACTAAAAATACAAAAAAATTAGCCAGGTGTGGTGGCGCATGCCTATAATCCCAGCTACTCAGGAAGCTGAAGCAGGAGAATCACTTGAACCTGGGAGGCGGAGGTTGCAGTGAGCCGAGATCACACCATTGCACTCCAGCCTGGGCAACAAGATTGAAACTCCATCTCAAAAAAAAAAAAAGAAAAAAAGAAAGTGCTCTGGGAGTGCTTCTCAACCTTTTCTGCTTCCTGGCACACTCCAAAAACAGTTGCATTTCGTCAACACCCTGGGAATAAACAGAAGAGGCTACTCAGATCAGGAAGCCAGCTTGAGATAAAGCAGGGTTTCTCAACTTCAGGACTAGTCACATTTTGGGCTGGTTAATTATTTATTGAGGGTGATTATCCAATGCACTACAGGACATTTAGGAGCACTCCCTGACCTCTATAGAGATGCCAGCAGCCACCTATTCTTCCTCCCCCAAGTTGTGACAACTAAAAATGTCTCTAAACATTGCCAAATGTCTTCCAGGGAGCAAAACTCCCTCCAGTTGAGAACTACTGGGCTAAGGGGACTAATATCTCTGCACATCTGTAAACCATTCCAAGCACACCATGCTGTGGCCTCAGTTAAGAAGCTCTTGATTAGGGAGTCACAGCCAAAAGGTATGGTCCCTGTGGCCCCCTGCTCTGTTTTTCTGAGTCTTCTGGGCAACTTCATGCCACAAGCAAAATGGGTCACTGCTGCCTCGCCTCTACATATCATATAGCATTTCTAGCTGGGTGCGGTGGCTCACACCTGTAATCCCAGCACTTTGGGAGGCCGAGGCAGGCGGATCACCTGAGGTCAGGAGTTTGAGACCAGCCTGGCCAACATGGTGAAACCCCGTCTCTACTAAAAACACACATACAAAAAAAAATAAAAAATTAGCCGGGTGTGGTGGTGGGCGCCTGTAATCCCAGCTACTCGGGAGACCGAGGCAGGAGAATCGCTTGAACCCAGGTGGCGGAGGTTACAGTGAGCCAAGATAGCGCCATTGCACTCCAGCTTGGGCAACAAGAGCGAAAGTCCGTCCAAGGAAAAAAAAAAAGCATTTCTGGCCACCAAGTAAATCCTAACTGTAGGAGACAAAGCAGGTTTAATCCTAAACTTCGCAAAGACCTCTTCTTTTATACCAATGTCTTCAGCTCTGAGGAAAAGGGAGCTAAGTCTACTTGCAACCAAAAAATAGAGATTGTCATTCTCCACTCTCAACCAAATTGCTCCCACCCGTAAACTGGACTCACCAAAAAGAAAACGAAAGACAGCTAGGCTTGCAGGGTCCGTTGGTCGATTCAGCAGGGTCACCAGCCTCCGCCAGCTGGACAAATCTGTCCACTCAAAACCCAAGAGTTTCCCTATTCGGCTGTCCTGCCTGGGCCCTGAGATCAGTTCAGCCTTGTCTTTCTGTACTTTATCTGCAATCAATAAATGGAGAAAGTGTGTGTGCGGGGGTGGACTCCACCTCAAATCAAAGAAATCACAGCACCAACAGCTCAGAGCTTCCGCCCACCCGGGTTGGCTCAATGAGGTTGCCTCAATGATCTGACTATAGGAAACAACCCTGCAGTGCAGCCCCTTCTCCACGATCCCCTAATGTCCCCGAACCCCTCAGACTACAGTCCCCTAACCGCAGTGTTCCCGAATGTCATCATCATTCAGAAGCCGCAGGCTGCAAATGTCTCACAGCACGCCCCCTTCCCCACAGAGGACCCCCCCCGACCGCCTCACCGGGAGACACTGGGCGTCCTCCCGCCCCCGCCCCTCTGAGACCAGCGCTCCTAGGAACTCTCCGCCTGAGGGCGGGGTCCTAAGCCTACCTGAGCTGGGCGAGGTCCGCGCGGACCCGGCAGACACCGCCATTGCTCTGCGGAGGAGGGAGGTGGGTCACAGCAGCCGCGTCTGAACGGAGGCCGCCAGGAGAATTTGCTTCCCTAGGCTCCGCCTCCCGACGCGTCAGCAGCTGTGCGGCCGGCCGCAAAGCGCCAGCACTGTCGTAAATACTACCCCCGACCGGCGGCGCCGGATTCCTTGCTTGGCGGCAGGGGGCGGAACAAGGAGCCTTGGAGCGGGGCAAAGGTACCCCTTAGTGCCGTTGATCTCCAGGGGCACTGTTAGACTCGCCTGTTATGCCTTCCGAGGGGGCCTCTGCTTTTTAAACACTGAAAAGAGTCTGAGTTCCCCAACTTCCTTGGGTCCTCCCCGACCCCATTAGTCCTCTCCGTCCCTGCGTCCCTGCGGTGCTCTCTGGTGTGAGGGATCGGGCGCAAAGGGCAAACTTTTTGTCAGAGTGACGCCGAGTTGAGGACGCGCCTGGAAATGTTGCCTGGGTTTTGAGCTATTGCACGACCCCTTCACTTTCTTTTCCAGGACCTGCAAAGAACCGAGGTTTCAAAGCAGTAGGGGCCGGGCACTGCTCTCGCTTGTAATCCCAACAGTTTGGAAGGCCAATGCGGGAGGATCGATAAAGAAAAAAAAGGCAACAACAAAAAAAGAAAAAACACTAAAAAAAAAAGTTAGCAGTGTGTCGTGGCGCGCTCCTGTGGTTTCAGCTACTCGGGAGGCTGAGGTGGAAGGTTCGCTTGAGCCCAGGAGTTCGAGGCTGCAGGGAGCTGTGATCGCACCACTGCACTTCAGCCTGGGGGACAGAGTGAGACCCCGTCTCAAAAAAAAAACAAAAAAACAAGCCGGGTGCGGCAGCAAGCCTGTAATCCCAGCACTTTGAGAGGCCAAGGCGGGCGGATCTCTTGAAGTCAGGAGTTAAAGACCAGCCTGGCCAACATGGTGAAACCCCGTCTGTACTAAAAATACAAAAATAATCCGGGCATGGTGGCGTGCGCCTGTAATCCCAGCTACTCGGGAGGCTGAGGCAGGAGAATCGCTTGAACCTAGGAGGCGGAGGTTGCAGTGAGCCAAGATCGCGCTACTGCACTCCAGCCTGGGCGACAGAGTGAGACTCCGTCTCAAAAAACAAACAAACAAACAAAAAAACAACGAAAAAGAAAGAGAAAGGAAAGAAAAGGCGGGAAGAAAAGAAAGAAAGAAAATTAAAAGCACACAGGGAAACAGGAACAACATAACTGAAGAGGGGATACAGAGCAAGGGCAGTGAGTAGAGTGTGGCCCATCAGGAAAGGTTCTCAGAGGTGAGTCTGGAACAGAATTAAATACCTAAATCTCTCCACTGGGATTAGCCAGCAGGAAAAGAAGAAGGCATCCCAGAGAAGCGGTTCTCAAACAGTTGGGTCTTGGGAACCATTTACAGTGTTAGAAATTATAGAAGACCCTAAAAGCTTTGTTTATGTGGATTATATCTTTCAATATTTGCCGTATTAGAAATTTTTTTGGCCGGGCGCGGTGGCTCACGCCTGTAATCCCAGCACTTTGGGAGGACGAGGCGAGTGGATCACGAGGTCAGGAGATCGAGACCATCCTGGCTAACACGGTGAAACCCCGTCTCTACTAAAAATACAAAAAATTATCCGGGCGTGGTGGCAGGCGCCTGCAGTCCCAGCTACTCGAGAGGCTGAGGCAGGAGAATGGCGTGAACCCAGGAGGTAGAGCTTGCAGTGAGCCGAGATCGCACCACTGCCCTCCAGCCTGGGCGACAGAGCAAGACGCCGTCCCGAAAAAAAAATTTTTTTTTTTTGAGGCCAGGCGCGGTGGCTCACGCCTGTAATTCCAGCACTTTGGGAGGCCGAGGCGGTTGGATCACTTGAGGTCAGCAATTTGAAATCAGCCTGGCCAACATGGTAAAACCCCGTCTCTACTAAAAATACAAAAAAAAATGAACCGGGTGTGGTGGCGGGCGTCTATAATCCCAGCTACTCGGAAGGCTGAGACAGGAGAATCACTTGTACCCGGGAGGTGGAGGTTGCAGTGATCCAAGATCGAACCACTGCACTCCAGCCTGGGTGACAGAGTAAGACTCTGTCTCAAAAAAAAAAAAAAAAAAAAAAGGCCGGGCACGGTGGCTCACACCTGTAATCCCAGCACTTTGGGAGGCTGAGGCAGGTGGATCACAAAGTCAGGAGTTCGAGACCAGCTTGACCAATACGGTGAAACCCCGTCTTTACTAAAAATACAAAAATTAGCCGGGTGTGGTGACACGTGCCTGTAATCCCACCTACTGGGGAGGCTGAGGCAGGAGAATCGGTTGAACCCGGGAGGCAGAGGTTGCAGTGATCCCAGATTGCGCCACTGTACTCCAGCCAGGGTGAAAGAGCAAGACTCCATCTCAAAAAAAAAAAAAAAAAAAAAAAAAAAAAAGCTTTCTAACTTCTACTACAAAGGAAAAAAAATGGCATGTTTCTGTAGTCTCAGCTATTCCCAGCTTTTCTGGAGGCTGAAGCAAGACAATCACTTTAGTTCAGGAGTTTAAGACTAGCCGGGGCAACATAATGGGATCCATCTCAAGGAAAAAAAAAAAAGCTATCAAGCCATTAGAAAACATGGAGGAACCTTAAATTCATATTGCTAAGCAAAAGAAATCAATGTGGAAAGACTATAAACTATGATTCCATCCATATGACATATATATATGTATTTTTTTGAGTCAAGGTCTTGCTATGTTGCCCAAGATGGTCTTAAACTTCTGGTCTCAAGCAATCCTCCTGCTCAGCCTTCCAAAGTGCTGGGATTACAGGCATGAGGCAGTGCGTTTGGCCCCAACTGTATGATATTCTGAAAAGGCTAAACTATGGAGATAATAAAAAGATCAGTGACTGCCAGGGAGGTAGAGTTGTGGGGAGGAAGGGATGGTAGGTGGAGCACAGGGGAGTTTTACAGAAGTGAAACTATTTTGTATGATGTAATAGTGTCATGGTGGATACATGTCATACTTGTGTGTGGAAAAGAGTAAAGCCTAATGTAACTTATGGACTTAGTTAATTATAATGTATCAATATGGACTATGTTTTTTTGTTTGTTTGTTTGTTTTTTGAGACGGAGTTTCCCTCTTGTTGCCCAGGCTGGAGTGCAATGATGCGATCTCGGCTCACTGCAACCTCTGCCTCCCAGTTTCAAGCGATTCTCCTGCCTCAGCCTCCTGAGTAGCTGGGATTACAGGCACCCGCTTCCACGCCCAGCTAATTTTTTGTATTTTTAGTAGAGATGGGTTTTCACTATGTTGACCAGGCTGGTCTCGAACTCCTGACCTCAGGCGATCCACCCGCCTTGGCCTCCCAAAGTGCTGGGATTACAGGCATGAGCCACCGCGCCCGGCTGGGCTATGTTAATAATATACCAATACTGGCTCATCAGTTGTAACAAATGTACCACACTAACGCAAAAAGTTAATAATAGGAAAAATGGGGAGCCTGAAGGGGGATATGGGAACTCTCGGTACTTTCTTCTTCTTTTTTTTTTTTTCTTTTTTTTTTTTTGAGACAAAGTCTCCCTCTGTCGCCTAGGCTGGAGGGGCAGTGTCACAATCTTGACTCGCTGCAGCCTTGTCCTTCTGGGCTCAAGTGATCCTTCAACCTCAGCCTCCCAAGTAGCTGGACTACAGGCGTGCACCACTGTGCCTGGCTAATTTTTTTTATTTTCTGTAGAGACGGGGTTTCACCATGTTGCCCAGCCTGGTCTCAAACTCCTGAGTTCAAGTGATCCTCCCTCCTTGGCCTCCGACAGTGCTGGGATTAAAGGCTTGAGCCATTGCTCCCAGCCTGGAATTCTCTGTACTTTCTGCTCAGTTTTTCTGTAAGGCTAAAATTGTCCCCCCAAAATAGTCTGTTAATTAATTAATTTATTTATTTATTTATTTTGAGATGGAGTCTCGCTGTGTCGCCAGGCTGGAGTGCAGTGGCACAATCGTGGCTCACTGCAACCTCCGCTTCCCATGTTCAAGTAATTCTGCTTCAGCCTCCTGAGTAGCTGGGACTACAGGCGCGCACCACCATGCCCAGCTAATTTTTGTATTTTTAGTAGAGACGGGGTTTCACCATGTTGGTCAAGATGGTCTTGAGCTCTTGACCTCGTGATCCGCCTGCCTCGGCCTCCCAAAGTGCTGGGATTACAGGCATAAGCCACCTCGCCTGGCCTAGTCTGTTAATTTAAAAACAACCATAGACTGGGCACAGTGGCTCATGCCTGTAATCCCAGCACTTTGGGAGGCTGAGGAGGGAGGATTATTTGAGTTCAGGAGTTCGAGACCAGCCTGTGCAACATGGTGAAACCCCATCTCTACAAAAAATTACAAAAAATACAAAAATTAGCCAGGCGCAGTGGCACACGCCTGGAGTCCCAGCTACTTAGGAGGCTGAGGTGGGAGGACCGCTTGAGCCCAGGAGGTTGAGGCTGCAGTGAGCTGTCACTGTGCCACTGCACTCCAGCCTGGGCAACAGAGCAAGACCCTGTCTCAAAGAAAGAAAGAGAAAGAGAGAAAGAGAAAGAAAGAAAAGAAAAAAATAGGCTGTAATTGACTTACTGCTTGTATTCTTCTTCATCAAAGAATGCGATTGGACACTATCTGCTTTTTTGGGTGTGTGCATCAAAGGGATACTTGAAAGTGAAAAGAATGAGAGAAAGTATTTTAAAACCATATCTGATGAGGGTCTAGTATCCAGAATATGTAAAGAACTCCTGCAACTCAACAATGAAAAAGACAACCCAAATAAAAATAGGCAGAGGGGCTGGGCACAGTGGCTCACGCCCATAATCCCAAAACTTTGGGAGGCCAAGGTGGGAGGATCGCTTGAGGTCAGGAGTTTGAGACCAGCCTGGATGACATGGTGAAACCCCATCTCTACAAAAAAATACAAAAAAGTAGCCGGGTGAGGTCTCCACCCCTAGCTAATTTTTTGTACAGATCTGGTTTCTCCATGTTGCCCAGGTTGGTCTCGAACTCCTGATCTCAAGCAATCCTCCTGCCCTGGCCTCCCAAAGTGTTTGGATTATGGGCGTGAGCCACTGCACCAGGCCAAAGGTTAGTTTAATTGCACAAGTGCTTTTTCTTGACAAACCATGAGACAACTATTATATGCAGAAGTGCTATATGCATATTTCCCATTTCTTCACACAAAATATTAAAAAGACATGTACTGTAGGGTCAAGATTTAATACAATTAATAATTTGTACTGCTTCATCAGGGATACTCATTTTTTTTTTTTTTTTGAGACCGAGTCTCACTATGTCGCCCCACTAGAGTGCAGTGGCACGATCTTGGCTCACTGCAACCTCTGACTCCCTGGTTCAAGCAATTCTCCTGCCTCAGCCTCCTGAGTAGCTGGGATTACAGGCACGCACCCACCATGCCCAGCTAATTTTTGTGTTTTTAGTAGAGAAGGGGTTTCTCTATGTTGGTCAGGCTGGTCTCGAACTCGTGACCTCAGGTGATCCACCCGTGTTGGCCTCCAAAGTGCTGGGATTACAGGCGTGAGCCACCACACCCAGCTTCATCAAGGACGTTCTTAATAGAAAGTGGCATTTTTAAAAATTGCAAGTGCATGGCATTGAGGAATACAATGGCTACTACTACAATTTGGTGCCATGGTCTTCATTCCTGCTTAGTTGCCAGCACTTTTACCCACCATTGCTTTTGCATCATCAGTACAAATGCTAGCTGTTAAAAAGATAAATATCTCAGTATTACTACAGTAATTTTGTCTTTGAAGACCCCAGGAGTTCCTAGGCCACCTACCGAGAACTACTGTCCTAAAGGAAAAGAATGGCAGAGGTAGACATATAAAAGGGACTATTGGTACCAGATGGATTTCTAGCAGGAGGAATCACCAGCAAACTGTGTTCCTCTGTTGAGGATATAGCTCATTTCTAGGTTATTCTAACAGGCAAGGCAGGTCAAGTCACTTTTTTTTTTTTTGAGACCAAGTCTCACTCTGTCACCCAGGCTGGAGTGCAGTGGCGCGATCTCGGCTCACTGCAACCTCTGTCTCCCAGGTTCAAGTGATTCTCCTGCCTCAGCCTCCCAAGTAGCTGGGATTACAGGCGCCTGCCACCACGCCTGGCTAATTTTTGTATTTTTAATAGAGATGGGGTTTCGCCATATTGGCCAGGCTGGTCTCAAACTGCTGACCTCAAGTGATCCACCCGCCTTGGCCGCCCAAAGTGCTGGGATTACAGGTGTGAGCCACCATGCCCAGACCCATCTTTCTTTCTTTTTAGAGACAGGGTGTCACTATGTTGCCCAGGCTGGAGTACAGTGGCTATTCACAGGTGTGATCCCACTACTGATCAGTGCGGGAGTTTTGACCTGCTCTGTTTCCTACCTGGGCCGGTTCACCACTCCTTAGGCAACCTGGTGGTTCCTTGCTCCCGGGAGGTCACCATAATAATGTTGAACTTAGTGCAGATACCCGATGGGCATAGCACACTATAGCCCAGAACTCCTGGGCTCTAGTGATCCTCCTGCCTCAGCCTCCCAAGTAGCTGAGACTACAGGCACCTGCCACCACACCTGGCTTTTTTTTTTTTTTTTTGAGACAGGTTCTCACTCTGTCACCCAGGCTGAGTGGCATGATCACAGCTCACTGCAGCCTTGACATCCTGGGTTCAAGCGATCTCCTCGCCTCAGCCTCCTGAGGAGCTAGGACTAGGCGTGCACCCCCATACCCGGCTAATTTCTTATATTTTGGAGAGGCAAGGTCTCACTATGTTGCCCAAGCTGGTCTCAAACTCTTGAACACAAGTGATCCTCCCACCTTGGCCTCCCAAAGTGCTGGGATTATAGGCATGAGTCATTGCTCCCAGTCTGAGATGTATTTCTTAATCCACTGTCAAATACTAGCCCAAACAAATTCAGTTTGGCTTAGGAAATTTGTATCAACTCTTCTAGGACTGCTCAATATTAATGCTTCCATTAAGTTCAGCATTTATGGTCTGTTATGTGCTAAGGACTGAACAAGTTACAGAGAGGGGGAAATGACTCAATTGTAGCCTCTGTCTTCTAGGAGTTAAATGGTAAGGAAACATGATAATAATAAAATAATTTAGAAATAATAGGATAGTAATAACAGTAATAGAATGTAGAAAGTCATAAATACTATTAAATGAGTGCAATGGAAGCATTGAGGAAGAAATGAATTACACTAGAGAAATCAGGAAAGTTTTTTTGAGACAGGGTCTCCCGGTCTCACTTGGGCTTTGAAGGATGAGTGCAGTTTTAAAAGGAGAGAGGGAAATCACGTTCTTTTCAAACTTTTTTTTAATTTAAAAAATATTTTGGCCAGACCCGGTGGCTCACACCTGTAATCCCAGCAGTTCAGGAGGCCAAGGCAGGTGGATCATCTGAGGTCAGGAGTTCAAGACCAGCCTGGCCAACATGGTGAAACGCCATCTCTACTAAAAATACAAAAATTAGCCAGGCATGGTTGTGCATGCCTGTAATTCCAGTTTCTTGGAAGGCTGAGGCAGGAGAACTGCTTAAACCCAGGAGGTGGAGGTTGCATTGAGCTGAGATCGTGCCACTGCCCTCCAGCCTGGGTGATAGAGTGAGACTCCATCTCTAAAATAAAATAAGATAAAATAAAATAAAAATAAAATCGGCCAGGCGCAGTGGCTCACGCCTGCAATCTCAGCACTTTGGGAGGTTGAGGCGGGCAGATCATGAGGTCAAGAGATTGAGACCATCCTGGCCAACATAATGAAACCCAGTCTCTACTAAAAAAATACAAAAATTAGCTGGGCGTGGTGGCAGGCGCTTGTAGTTCCAGCTACTCGGGAGGCTGAGGCTGAAGAATCACTTAAACCCTGGAGGCGGAGGTTGCAGTGAGCCGAGATCGCGCCACTGCACTCCAGCCTGGCGACAGAACGAGACTCTGTTTCAAAAATAAAATAAAATAAAATAATAAATATTTTGTACAGATAGGGTCTCATTATGTTGGCCAGACTCATCTGGAACTCCTGGCCTCAAGGCATCCTCCTGCCTTGGCCTCCCAAAGTGATGTGATTACAGGCATTAGCCGCCTTGCCCAGCTGGAGATCAAAAGTTCTTAATAGTCTTGGGTGAACAAGAGTATTCTGTATAGGAAACATACAGCTAATAGCTGGGCGCGGTGGCTCACGCCTGTAATCCCAGCATTTAGGGAGGCCGAGTTGGGTGGATCACGAAGTCAGGAGTTTAAGACCAGCCTGGCCAAGATGGTGAAACCCCATCTCTACTAAAAATACAAAAATCAGCCAGGCGTGGTGGCGGGCGCCTGTAATCCCAGCTACTTGGGAGGCTGAGGTAGAGAATTGCTTGAACCTGGGAGGTGGAGGTTGCAGGGAGCCGAGATTGTGCCACTGCACTCCAGCCTGGGCAACAGAGTGAGACTCCATCTCAAAAAACAAAAAAAAAAACAAAAGAAAAGAAAAGAAAAGAAAAAAATACAGCTAATAAATGAGCTTGCTAACTCAGTATCTCCAGTTTTTCCTTTCAGGACCAATATACAAAGATTTGTGATATTTAGCATTCATTTATCCATAAAATAGGTCAAAGTTTAGGAAAGAAATTTCTCTATAAATCTTTTCCAACAAAAATCATCTTTCTCTGTACTGTGGAGAAAGCAGCTTTCTTTCAGACTTCTCAGTTCAATATCTGAAACCTTTAGTGAGTTGCCTACATGTCTAGGACATATGTCATATACTACAAAGGGTACCAAAGTGAGGATTCAGTCCCTGCCTGCCTTTATAGGACTTAAGAGTGTTGGAGGGGTCAAATATGTATGACAAAGTATGTGAAAGATTCTTTAAAAGAAATAAAATGTGATGGAGATCAGAACAGGAACAAGTTAGCTTCAGTGGGGAAATCTCCAAAGCTTCATGGAGGCTATGTCTTAAATGTGAATAGAATTGTCATAAGCAGTGATGAGTGAAGGCCTTAGGGAAAGATATAGAAGGTGGATGGTGTACGACGTTTGAGAAAGGACATGTAATTTGGTTGACTGGAGGGCTGGGAGGTGAATCTAATGGGAGAGAAGTTCAGAAAAGCAGGTTGAGAACAGTCTTGGAATGCCATGCTAAGAAGTTTGGGCTTTATCCTGGAGGCAGGGTGGAGCATACAATATGTGTTTCTGGAAGATAGCAATCAACCACATTGGGGTAGATGGGAAAAGAAAGGTGAATTTAGAGGGGATTGGAATTGTCCAGGGAAGAGATCGTGCTGCTGGCATTAACCAGGAGGCAGGAGCTGGTGGACCAAGGAGGTGGTGGATATGAGAGGCACGACCAAGAATGAACCAATTGCCTGATTTTTGTGCCCTTGTAAAAAATTTTTTTAAAAAAGTATGAACTAAGGCTTGGTGACGACCTTGCATGTGAAGGATGCTTTGTGGTTCCTAGCTTGAGAAGCGGGTAGAATGGGAGTCCCACCCAGGAAGAGGAACATGGAGAAAAGATAAAGGGTTTGGTTTGGGTGTTGGAGGTGTCTGTGAACTGTCCAGGGCATTGGAGAGGCAGCACTGGTAGTTGAGGGAGAGGCCCGGGCTGGAGATAATAAATTTGGGGATTTTTCATAAATGGCTATTGAAGCCGTAGAGGCACTGCACTTCCCTATAGGGAGACCAGGGTTTTCTCAGCCTCAAAACAATTGCCATTTTGGTCCAGATTCTTTCTTGTGAGAGGGTGTCCTTTGCATTGTAGGATATTTCAGCAACATCCTTGGCCTCAACCCACCAGATACTAGTAGCACCCCTACCCCCAGCTATGACAACCAAAAATGTCTCCAGACATTGTGAAAAGACCCCTGAAAGGTAAAATAACCCCTCTGAGAAACACTGCTCTAAAACAGAGTGGTTCTCTTCAGAAGTCGGAAGAAAGATTGCCAACGGGCCGGGCATGGTGGCTCATGCCTGTAATCACAGCACTTTGGGAGGCCGGGGCGGGCGGATCACAAGGTCAGGAGATCAAGACCATCCTGGCTAACACGGTGAAACCCTGTCTCTACTAAAAATACAAAAAATTAGTCGGGCGTGGTGGCACATGCCTGTAGTCCCAGCTGTTCAGGAGGCTGAGGCAGGAGAATCGCTTGAACTCGGGAGGTGTAGGTGGCAGTGAGCCGAGATAGTGCCACTGCCCTCCAGCCTGGGTGACAGAGCAAGACTCCATCTCAAAAAAAAAAAAAAAAAAGAAGAAAAGAAAAAGATGGCCAAGGGCAGAATCTCTGCGTTCTAGGGGCACATTCAGAGAGGAAAAGGGCACATTAGGAGACAGGTGGGATGGCCAGCAGCATAACAGGCTACAGAGAGAAGGTTTGGAGACAGAAATGAACCTTGGCAGTGGTGAGAACTTCATGATCCTTCAGGAATCAGGTTCAGTTGAGCCTCCTGAATGTACCTTTTCCTTGTTCTCCAACTTTTTTCCTCTGAGATATAGAAGTAAACTGCCCACCTGGGGCATAAATCAGAAGACTGGGATATATGCCAAGGGTTATGTACCTGAAAGTTTGCTTGGTTGCCTTTTCAGGTGGTAATATTCCCTTTCTCTTAGTTTCTCATTCAGTTTTCTCCATTAGTCTCCTTTTTCTCTTTTCTTTCTTTCTTTTTTTTTTTTTTGACGGGGTTTCGCTCTTGTTGCCCAGGCTGGAGTGCAATGGCACAATCTTGGCTCACCACAAACTTCACCTCCCCGGTTCAAGCGATTCTCCTGCCTCAGCCTCCCAAGTAGCTGGGATTAGAGGAATGTGCCACCACGCCCAGCTAATTTTTTGTTTTTAGTAGAGACAAGGTTTCACCATGTTGGCTAGGCTGGTCTTGAACTCCTGACCTCAGGTGATCCACTTGCCTTGGCCTCCCAAAGTGCTGGGATTACTTTGGGAGTAAAGGTGTGAGCCACTGTGCCCCGCCTTTTTTTTTTTTTTTTTTTTTTTTGAGATGGGGTCTGGCTCTGGCTCTGTGACCCAGGTTGGAGTGCAGTAGGGCACGATCTCAGCTCACTGCAGCCTCCGCCTCCAAGCCTCAAGCAGTCCTCCCACCTCAGCCTCCCGAAGTAGCTGGGACTACAGGTGTGGTCACCATGCCTAGTTAATCTTTACATTTTCAGTAGAGACGGGGTTATGCGGTATTGGTCAGGCTGGTCTCTAACTCTTGGTCTCAAGTGATCCGCCCGCCGCAGCCTCCCAAAGTACTGGGATTACAGGCATGAACCACTGCACCCAGCCTATTCTTAATCCTATTTTGCAAATGAAGTGACTTGCCCAAAACTGCACAGCCAGGGGTAGTAGTGTAGAAGAGCAGGAGGTCAGATGTCACCCTAGTCTTTTGATCACACAGGGAATTGCTAGGAAGCTGGGGCTTTATCCTGGAGGCAGGGTGGAGCATATTTAAATATCTGTTTTGGGAAGATAGCAATCAGCCACAGAGGGTAGATGAGAAAAGAAAGGTGAGTTTAGAGGGGATTGGAATTGTTCAGGGAAGAGATCATGCTGGCATTAACTAGGAGGAAGGGGCTGGCATTAACTAGGAGGAAGGGGCTGGCATGGAAAGGAGGAGGTGTATATGAGAGGCACAACCAAGAATAAGCCAAGATTTGGCCCATTGCTTCTTGGGCTACAACTCCTATAACCTAGCAGTTCAGCAGTTTTTCCTTACAAAGTCACTTCACTGAATATATATATATATATTATGTTTGAGGCTGGGGTGGTGGCTTACGCCTGTAATCCCAGTGCTTTGGGAGGCCGAGGTGGGCAGATCACTTGAGGTCAGGAGTTCGAGACCAGCCTGCCCAACATAGTGAAACCTCGTCTCTACTAAAAATACAAAAATTAGCTGAGCATGGTGGTGCATGTGCCTGTATTCCCAGCTACTCGGGAGGCTGAGGCAGGAGAATCACTTGAACCCAGGAGGCGGAGGTTGCAGTGAGCCGAGATTGCGCCACTACACTCCAGCCTGGGCAACAAGAGCAAAACTCCTTCTCAAAAAACAGAAAAAGAAAAAAGAAAAAGACAGGGTCCACTATGTTGCTCAGGCTAGTCTCGAAATCCCAGGCTCAAGCAATCCTCTCACCTCAGCCTCCCAAAGTGCTGCGATTACAGGTGTGAGCCACCGCACCTGGTCTAGTGAATTTTTTGAGTGCTAAGCACAGATGATGAGGTAACTGAGGCTTAGAGTTGTTATGCAAGTTTGTCCCAGGTCATGTAAATATTAAGGTATGGATCAGCCACCATGCCCAGTGATAAGCCACATTACAATATGTATTTTAACATTTTTTACTAATCACATAATTTACATTTTTCTACTGGCCAAATTTTAAAAGTAAGAGAAACAGGGCTGGATGCAGTAGCTCATGCCTGTAATGCTAACACTTTAGGAGGCTGAGGCAGGAGGATCACTTGAAACCAGGAATTTGAGGTTACAATGAACTATGATTGTGACACTGTACTCCAGCCTGGGTGACAGTGAGACCCTGTCTCGAAAAAATAAATAAATAAATAAATAAAAATGAATTTTAAAAAAATAAACAGGTGAAATTATTATTATTATTATTATTATTATTATTATTATTATTATTTTGGAGACAGTCTCACTCTGTTACTCAGGCTGGAGTGCAGTGGCGCCATCACGGCTCACTGCAACCTCTGCTTCCCGGGTTCAAGTGATTCTCTTGCCTCAGCCTCCCGAGTAGCTGGGATTACAGGCAAGCGCCACCACGTCCAGCTAATTTTTGTATTTTTAGTAGAGACGGAGTTTCACCATGTTGGCCAGGCTGGTCTCAATCTCCTGACCTCATGATCGGCCTGCCTCAGCCTCTCAAAGTGCTGGGATTATAGGTGTGAGCCACCATCCCTGGCTGAAATTAATTTTATTTATTTTATTAATCTTTTATTTAACTCAATATATCCAAACATTATTTCGCCACATAATCAATATATAAAATTATTATTATTATCATTATTAGTGATAGGGTCTATCTCTGTCTCCCAGGCTGGAGTGCAGTGGCACTATCATAGCTCACTGATGTCTCACACCCCTGGGCTCAAGTGATCCTTCTGTGCTAGCTCTCCAAGCAGCTAGGACTATGGACATGCACCACCATGCCTGGCTAATTTTATTTTATTATTTATTTATTATTGGTTTTTTTTTTTGAGATAGAGTCTCACTCTTGTTGCCCAGGCTGGAGTGCAATGGTGTGATATCGGCTCACTGCAGCCTCCACCTCCCGGGTTCAAGCAATTCTCCTGCCTCAGCCTCCCGAGTAGCTAGGATTACAGGCATGCGCCACCATGCCTGGCTAATTTTGTATTTTTAGTAAAGATGGGTTTTCTCCATGTTGGTCAAGAGCTGGTCTCGAACTCCCGACCTCAGGTGATCTGCCCGTCTCGGCCTCTCAAAGTGCTGGGATTACAGGCGTGAGCCACGGTGCCCAGCCAATTTTATTTTTTTAATTTTACTTTATTTATTATTATTATTATTATTATTATTATTTGAGACAGAGTCTCACTCTGTCGCCCAGGCTGAATTGCAACGGTGCGATCTCGGCTTACTGCAACCTCCGCCTCCAAGGTTCAAGCGACTCTCCTGCCTCAGCCTTCCGAGTAGTTGGGATTACAGGTGCCCACCACCATGCCCAGCTAGTTTTTGTATTTTTAGTAGAGACGGGGTTTCGACATGTTGATCAGGCTGGTGTCAAACTTCTGACCTCAGGTGATCCACTGCCTCGGCCTCCCAAAGGGCTGGGATTACAGGCATGAGCCACTGTGTCCAACAGTTTTATTTTTTTATAGAGACAGTGTCTTGATATGTTGTTGCCCAGGCTTATATATAATATTTGCTGAGCATGGTGGGTTATGCCTATAATCCCAGCACTTTGGGAGGCTGAGGTGGGAGAATCACTTGAGGTTTGGAGTTTGAGACCAGTTTGGGCAACACAGCAAGACACTGTCTCCAAAAAAAAAAAAAAAAAAAAAATTAACTGGACATGGTGGCCCTTGCCTGTAGTCCCAGCTAACTGGGGAGGATGAGGTGAGAAGATTGCTTGAGCCCAGGAGTTCAAGGCTGCAGTGAGCTTGAACACACTGCACTGTACTCTAGCCTAGATGACAGAGTGGAACCCTGCCTCTAAAAAAAAAAAAAAAAAAGCTACAGGGGTCCGAAATTTGTTTAAAGCTTTTAAAAAGGCATTTGTGGCCGGGCGCGGTGGCTCACGCCTATAATCCCAGCACTTTGGGAGGCCGAGGCGGGCGGATCACCTGAGAGGTCAGGAGTTCGAGACCACCCTGACTAACATGGTAAGACCCTGTCTCTACTAAAAATACAAAAAAATTAGCCGTGCCTGGTGGCATGCACCTGTAGTCCCAGCTACTAGGGAGGCTGAAGCAGGAGAATCGCTTGAACCTGGGAGGCAGAGGCTGCAGTGAGCCGAGATAGCACCATTGCACTCCAACCTGGGCAACAAGAGAGAAACATCTCAAAAAAAAAAAAAAATTATTTGTGTCTGGATGTGGTGGCTCACACCTATGATCCCAACACTTTGGGAAGCTGAGGAGGGAGGATTACTTGAGAACAGGAGTTTGAGACCAGCCTGGGCAACATGGTAAGACCCCCATCTCTACAAAAAGTTTTAAAATAAATTAGCCAGACATGGCGGTTCGCACCTGTAGTTTCAGTTACTGGGGAGGCTGAGGCAGGACGATCACTGTAGCCCAGGAGTTCAAGGCTGCAGTGTGCTACGATCATGCCACTGGACTCTAGCCTGGGTGACAGAGGGAGACTATCTCAAGAAAACAAAACAAAATAAACAAAAAAAGTGTTTGTTGGAGAAGCTGACATTTCCTCCTTGGAACTGATTTCTTCTGGAATGGGTCAAGAATGTTCATTCCCTTCTGAATGTCCCTGTTATTGTTCTTCTGTCTTGATAAACACTGTCAAGGAAGATCAGATTTTCTCTGGCCTGGAGCCAGGTTAGTGGAAAAATCCTTTGCCTTGGGCCCCCTGCTCTGGTCCACTGGGGCAGTCCTCTGATCACTGACTGGGATCAATTACCTCTGCGGTAGCCCCTAAAGGGAAATGCAGAATTGCTGAACTCTGGAAGGGAAGGAGAGGTTTGGTGAGCCATCATTATAGACACTGTGCTAGTGGCATTGCACTGCACATGCTATCTTTTTGCTTCTTTTTTTTTTTTTTTTTTTTTGAGGCAGAGTCTTGCTCTTGTCACCCAGGCTGGAGTGCAATGGCATGATCTCAGCTCACTGCAATCTCTGTCTCCCGGGTTCAAGCAATTCTCCTGCCTCAGCCTCCTGAGTAGCTGGGATTATAGGCAACTACCACCACACCTGGCTATTATTTTGTATTTTTAGTAGAGACAGGGTTTCGCCATGTTGGCCAGGCTGGTCTTTAACTCCTGACCTTGTGATCTGCCCGCCTCGGCCTCCCAAAGTGCTGGGATTACAGGCGTGAGCCACCACGCCCGGCCTCTTTTTGCTTCTTACCAGCACCGTCTGAGCTAAGCATCAGCACCTGCAAACTCCACAGAGGTGAAAAAGGTTCCCTGAGGGGCCTGTAACTAGTAACCCAGAGCTTTCTGAATCAGAGCCCAGGATCACAGTATTCCAGACTTCAGGGATTTTAGTGCTTTCTGCCACCCAGGGACCTGGGAACAAGTGTTATCCAGCAATACATTTTCATAACTGCATTTTGTTTCCCTGTGAGCTAGGCCTGGCATGGTTGATCTCAGTCTCTAGAAACTGGAGTCAGATATTCAAGACATTACAAGGAGATGGCTGGTGGGGCATCATGGCTCCTAGGACTTTGGGAGGTTGAGGTGGGAGGATCGCCTGAGCCCAGGAGTTTGAGACCAGCCTGGGCAACATGGTGAGAACTCGTCTCTATTTAAAAAAAAAAAAAAAAAAAGGCTGCCCTTTCTAGATCAGGAGGTCCAGCCTCTGGAAACCTCGGAGGGCTCCTTGATCTTTCTTTTCTAATTCCTGACAAGTTAGAAGACCTTTGGCTTCTGAAAGCCCTATTACTTTAAGTTTAAGCTCTTGTTTGGGAAGCCACTGGGAGGACAGTGAAGAATGCCCGCCTACCTGGGGAAACCTGAGTTAGGTGTGGCTGGAGCGACTCGAGATGCGAGGTGGGCGGGGGCAGGCTGAAAGTTGGAGCAAGCAGGAAGTGAGCTGAGGGCCACTCTGGGAGGAAGCCGACTAGGCGAATTCACCTGCTGACCGGCCTGGGCTGCTCTGAGACATGGTGAGCCAACTGGGAACTAGGAAAGGGCTGGTTTAAAGAGGAGCCAGAGGGGGCTCGGGACTGGGGGTTGGCTGTGTCGGGGGAGGAGAGTTGGTGGCAAAGTTAGAGGGCTGGGCCAGTGCTGCTATGGCCTCTCTTCTTTGACAACTTGGCTGCAAATAGCTCTGAGCTGTCCTGGCAGGTGTTTCTACTCCTCCCTCCCTCCCCTGACCTCTGTGCTGGTGGGGAGCTGGGCTTCCGTGCCAGCGCCGATGGGGGCTCCGAATTCCAGGCAAAGAGTTGTTGTGCCTTCCTCCTCCAGGGAGC
Organism: Pan paniscus; assembly: GCF_029289425.2. Taxonomy (NCBI): domain Eukaryota; kingdom Metazoa; phylum Chordata; class Mammalia; order Primates; family Hominidae; genus Pan; species Pan paniscus. The sequence goes on along the minus strand of NC_073261.2, from coordinate 40,804,675 downwards.
CCGAGGCGGGTGTTGTGACACCACACCAGGCAGCGCCTGGGCAGTTCCCAGTTCAGATTCCAGCCCAGCGGCAGAAGCTCTCCTCTCCGGCCTTTCACTTTATCCCCACACAGAAACACAAAGGATTTGTGTGTCCACTGAGTCCTTTGGGTGTCCTTTCTCCATTAACATGGAGAAGAGAACTAAAGGTTTATAAGAGAACCAGAAGTTGGTTCTCTGTGATAATGTAGTTCTGACCCATGCCACTGGCCTATTTTTGGAGGTCAAGCGGGGAGGAGCTAAATAATATTTTTCTCTCCTTGTTCAAAAACCTTGTCATGAAGCCTCCGAGATGAGACATCAGCCAGGGAGGACTAGTCCTCCATTTCCCCCAACACCCAGGCGGGTATTTTTATTTAATATCTGCATAAGCAGGCGGTTGCTTGGTGCCTGCACGTGGCGCCCAGTGGTGGGGAAAGCAGAAGTGTGTGGCTCAACGGCTCCAGGCGCCTTCTGGGGTACTTGGTTGCCTGTTGTTCTGGGTCACAGCAATGGCATTGCGGCCAGGGCCGTGCTCCGGCAGCTGGCTTAGAGGGGCAGATGGGTGGGGCTGGGTGAGGGTGTTCTGCGGGCCAGCACAGACACTTTCAACCAGGGTCCCAAGAAATCAGGAAAGGGGGGTGGCTCTGGGAATTGTAAATAATGGTGGGCTCTGCCCTGGAAGGGAACATTGTGAGATGCTGGCCCTACTGTATTCTACGGCCCTCTCTAGGGAGCAAGGAAGCAGTGGGGAGGGATTTAGTGCTGTGCTGCTTTTCCTTGTCAGGGGCCCTAATAACCCCAAAAGAAGTTTGATCTAGTCTGTTTAGCATCACATCTCACCTTCTGGGGCTTACAAATGCATTTATTTTTGATTACAGAAGTAATACATGAAAACATTCTCTTTGTAAACATTTCAAGCATTTTACAAAAAGCTGAAGTCTGCCTGAGGCCTTACCCTCCCCAGACCTCTGAGGCCAAGTCTCCAGTTCCCCCACCACTTGGTCTAATTAACCCCGTGTTGCCGCACAGGAGGAAGCCAGTGAAGGTGGAGGAAATGATCGTGTGCGGAACCTGCAAAGTGAGGTGGAGGGAGTTAAGAATATTATGACCCAGAATGTGGAGCGGATCCTGGCCCGGGGGGAAAACTTGGAACATCTCCGCAACAAGACAGAGGATCTGGAAGCCACAGTGAGACAGGGAGCCCACTGGGGGCTGGAGGAAAACAGGGAGGGAGGGAATTTCTTTTTGGTGGGGCAAAATGGACAGGAGGGCCAGAAGTTTGACATTTCTGTTGCCTTTCACCTGGTTTGGGAGCTGATGTGAGCTGAGTCTCCATTTCTGAATCTGCTCTGCTCCACAGATTGTTATGGATCCCAGGGAATGGATCCCATGACTGGGGCTTGAGGTGGCAGCTCGCCCATAGAAGCATGTTCTGAGACCGAAAGCTCAGTCAGCCCATGCATTCTCAGGCTTCTCTCCCTGGAAACTTGTTTTCCCTTTGAAGCCTGCCCATGACAATCATCTGGATCTGACCTTCCCAGGGCAGAAATATTGGCTCTGAGGAAACCCCCGCTGTGGCCTCTAGCCTTCTCTAGGAGCTGTTAGACAAGGGGTGGGAAATTGCTGGCCTCTTGCTGAGTAGGCCTTAAAAAGAAGGGGGAAAGAGCAGTGAAATGCTTTGATCCCAGGGTCCCCTGCTAGATGAAGGCTAAAATAATATCTCCCACACATCTTGCTAGACCTCATTCTTCTCTCTCTCCAGCCAGGGGCTGAGGCCAGCTGTTTCAGGGAGGAAGTAACTCCAAAGTTGAGCAAAGTCTGGAGCCTCAAGTTCTGTGTTCAGTGGGGAGGCTGGCTCTGGCTTTCTGAGTCCTGTGTGAACTCTTGGCTCTTGGGTATTGCTCCCTTGTCTCCCTGGGGCTCATTGCCTGTTTCTGTAGCTTAATTGTAGCTTAATTTGGGGAGCATGGCCCCGGGAAATTTTTTTTTTTTTTTAGATAGAGCCTCACTCTGTTGCCCAGGTTAGAGTGAGTGCAATCTTGGCTCACTGCAAACTTCACCTCCTGGGTTCAAACGATTCTCGTGCCTCAGCCTCCTGAGTAGTTGGGATTACAGTGTGCACCCCCACACCTGGCTAATTTTTTGTATTTTTAGTAGAGACGAAGTTTTGCCATGTTGGCCAGGGTGGTCTCGACCTCCTGACCTCAGGTGATCCACCTGCCTTGGCCTCTCAAAGTGCTGGGATTACAGACTTGACACCATGCCCCAGGAAATTTAGTGTCTATAACTTGAATTGCTGGGCATGGGGAAGAGTGGGTGGAGGAGGAGGAGTTCCCTTACTTCCAACCCTCTCTACTGCCCTGGTCCCTCCTCCAGCCTCAGCAGTCCCAATGGGGCAAGGAGTCCTGGAGCTGTGAGATGTGCCCACCTGGAGCCTGCACCCCTCAGTCCCAGGGTCTGCCCTCCCAAGGGCAGATTGTGCTGCCAGTGTTGTACCCTTGGGTGTAAGCAGGTGTCGAGGACCCCTCAGTGTGCATGACAGTGCAGGGGTAAGAAGAGAAAGGGGACCCCTAGTCATATCTAGGCGGAGACCTCCTAGGATCCTGAGAATTCTAAATTTCAACCCGGCCTTCCAGATTTTTAGGAAGGTACATTTGTCAAGGTAGGCAGATAGAGCTTTTTTTTTTTTTTTTTTTTTTTTGAGATGGAGTCTTGCTTTGTTGCCCAGGCTGGAGTGCAATGGCGCAATCTCGGCTCACTGCAACCTCTGCCTCCCAGGTTCAAGCGATTCTCCTGCCTTAGCCTCCTAAGTAGCTGGGATTACAGGCGCCTGCCACCACACCCGGCTAATTTTCTTGTATTTTTAGTAGAGAGGGGGTTTCACAATGTTGGCTAGGCTGGTCGCGAACTACTGACCTCAGGTGATCCACCAACCTCGGCCTCCCAAAGTGCTGGGATTACAGGCGTGAGCCACCGCACCCGGCCAGAGCATCTTTTATTTAGCAGTTTGTTACCTCAGCTTACAGTGTCAGTATTAAGATGTATGGCTTGAGCTGAACGTGGTGGCATGTGCCTGTAGTCCCAGCACTAGGGAGGCTGAGGTGGGAGGATTGCTTGAGCCCTGGAGATGGAAGCTGCAGTGAGCTGAGATTGTGCCACTGCACTCCAGCCTGGGTGACACAGCCAGACACTGTCTCAAAAAACAAACAAACAAGGCCAGGCATGGTGGCTTACGCCTGTAATCCCAGCACTTTGGGAGGCCAAGGCGAGTGGATCACCTGAGGTCAGGAGTTCAAGACCAGCCTGGCCAACATGGTGAAACCTCGTCTCTACTAAAAATACAAAAGCTAGCTGGGCGTGGTGGTGGGCACCTATAATCCCAGCTACTCAGTAGGCTGAGGCAGGAGAATCAATTGAACCCAGGAGGTGGAGGCAGCAGTGAGCCAAGATCGAGCCACTGCCTGAGTGACAGAGCGAGACTCCATCTCAAAAAAAAAAAAAAAAGTATGGCCTGTGGGCTGCACTTGTACTCTTATACTCTTGTTCCAGTGGGAGGAGCCACTGGGTCACTCACTCTGCCTTTTCCCCAACAGTCTGAGCACTTCAAGACGACATCGCAGAAGGTGGCTCGGAAATTCTGGTGGAAGAACGTGAAGATGATTGTCCTTATCTGCGTGATTGTTTTTATCATCATCCTCTTCATTGTGCTCTTTGCCACTGGTGCCTTCTCTTAAGTAACAGGGAACCTCTCCCACCTGCCCTTCTCTTCAGGGACAACCCTCCATAAATGTGTGCCAAGAGGGTCTCCTTTCCTGTCTTCCTCTACAGAGAATGCTGCTCGGTCCTCCTACCCCTCTTCCCGAGGCCCTGCTGCCACGTTGTATGCCCCAGAAGGTATCTTGGTCCCCCAGAAGGAGAGAAAAAAGAGAGATGGACTGTGGCTGCATTTCTTGGGTCCTTAGAGTGGGCTGGAGAGACCTAGAGGGCCCAGCATGTGGCTGGGAAACTGTTGGTGGCCAGTGGGTAATAAAGACCTTTCAGTATCCCTATATGTGTGAGGCACTTTCTCTCTTCCCATTTTGCCTTTGGCTTTTCTATTTCTTTTCTTCCCGAGGATACCTTCTGGCTAAAATTCTCTCATCTGAGGTCCAAGTTGTTGGAAGGGCAAAGAGTATATGTTTGGAGAAGAAAGTTGGAGCCCCCGCCCCCCCCGCCCCGTCTTTATTCCTCCCAGTTCCATTCATTGTCACAGGTCTCAAGAAAAGATTCTGGGAGTCTTGGCATATGGAAAGTTCAAAACCTTCATAGCATTTTGGGGTGGTATGCAAGATTTTTAAGTGTTCCCATTGGGTCCTGCCATGGCCCTGTAGTACTCTTCTTCTGGAATTGTTAGCTGAGGCATGAAGCTGGCTGAAATCCTCCTGCCTCTTCCGCCAGAGCCATCTCTCTTCAACGACCCTGTAGTCTAGAGCCGAGGGGTGGAGGAAATGGACTGCTATTCCTTTCCTTGTGCTTCTGCATGTTTTATTTATCTTTTCTCTGTCCTTGTCTTCTGGGACTTAGCAAGGCCTCTGGGTCTCAGTTGTCCTGAGGGGGCAAGCATCTCTCCTCGGCATCCCATGGCTGGGCACAGTCAGTCAGTCAGTGTCACAGGACAGGGCCAATGGCTCTTCTTCCCCTCTGTGCACAATAAGCCTTTCTGTCTTCAGGCCCCCCTCCTCCCTACCAGGTTCCACCATCACTGTCACTTTTTCCAGTGCCCAGTCCGCCTTGGTTTGCAGGGAGGGTTCTTGCTATCTCTGTTCCTGTTTCCTCCACAGGCTTTCCAGAATTGGAAACAACCTGTTGTCAGGAGGAAGGGGAAGGGTTGAGAGTCAAGGGTTTGGGACTAGATTGGCAAGTCAGGCTCTGGAAGAATCATGCTCTGAAATTTGGGGAGGGAGGAGGAAAGGTCAGAAAAGACCCTTGTGATATTTTTATTTTTATTTTTTCAGAGATAGGATCCCACTTTGTTGCCCAGGCTGGAGTGCAGTGGTGTGATCATGGCTCACTGCAACCTCCACCTCCTGGGCTTAAGAGTTCTTCCTGCTTCAGCCTCCCTTGTAGCTGGGACCACAGGTGTGTGCTACCACACCTGGCTAATTTTTGTATTTTTTGTAGAGACATGGTCTCACTGTGTTGCCCAGGCTGGTCTCAAACTCCTGGGCTCAAGCAATCCTACCACCTTGGCCTCCCAAAGTGCTGGGATTACAAGTGTGAGCCACTGTGCCCAGGCTTGGGGTAGTCTTTGCTACAACATGTTAATCCTCTCTCTCCTGGATTCAAGGTGTAAGGAACTGAAGTGAAGCTTCTGCCTTGGGACCCAGGCTGTCCAAGGTGGGGGTGAGGGTCTGTGAAACCCTCTTGGTCTGGGACTTCTGTATTCACAGAGGCTCAGCCCCAGAGAGGGAAACTTTCAACTCTGTTGGTCAAGAGAGGCCTCATTTGAGGGACCAGGCCCAGTGGCTCACACCTGTGATCCCAACACTCTGGAAGCCTGAGGCAGAAGAACTGCTTGAGGCCAGGAGTTCGAGACCAGCCTGGTCAACATAGTGAGACCCTGTCTCTCTCAAAAAAAAAAACAAAACAAAAAACGAGGGACCTTATTTTAAGATGTCCGAGGCAGCTTGGAGTAGTGGAGAACAGGTAGCTGGTGGTTTCTCTGTAGCAGTGAGAGGACAGGATGGGTAGATTCGGCTCAGGAAGGCTCTGAAGTGGTAGTAGATACACCAGCCTCCCCCATCCTCTGACTGAGGAGCAAGTGCATGGCGGGTGCATGACAGCACAGAGCTGCACTTGCCCTCATGGTGAGGAAAGACATACAGAAAGGCTAGAGCTAGTACTTTGCCCATGTGGGGCTGCTTTCTTTTTGAATAGAGGTGAAAGTCACGCAACGTACAGTTTGTTATTTTAAAGTGTACAGATCAGTGACATGTATTCAGAATGTTGTGCAACCACCACTTGTCTTTAGTTTCAAAACTTTTTGGGTGCCTGTTTTTGGTTCTGGGTGAGATGCACTCACCAGGGTGATAAAGACCCTGCCTGGCTTGTTCATGGCGTCTCCAGGACCTAGTATGGTGCCTGACCGTGGCACTCATAGGGTGTTTGTTGAGTGAATGAATGATGCCTTTTCAGCTAAACTCGAGCTAGAAGACTCCAGGGCTCACTCCACTGTGCCCATTCCACAGATCCGGCCCCGAGGTGTGCCCGTTCACCAGGCAGAGGTGTCATCCGAATTCAGGCTCCTGGGGCCCGGGAGGGTCCGACTCTACGGACCCAGGTCGCTGTGGCCCATCGCTTTCGATTTGACTTGGTTTCTGTCGCCACTCGCGGAAGGCGCGCCCCCCGCCCTCGCTCGGCGGCCCGCCCCGCCCCGCCCCTGCTCTTCCTCCGGGGCCGCTGGCACTGCGGCCGCTCCGCAGGCAGAGAAGCCGGGAGCGGGCGAGGCGGCGGCGGCAGCAGCGATGGTGAGGGCCCGGGCGGGGCCGGCCAGCCCTGCGACGGGCAGAGGGCGAGTGGCGGGGGTGGGAGAGAGGAGTCCAAAGTCCGCGGGCTGGGGCCTCCCCTGGGGCCCACGAGGGCCAGACCTGAGGCGGTGACCACTGCTGGAGCAGGACGGGGCGGACCCTCCACTCCCTGCGCGCCGCATGGGAGAGAAATGCGTGAGCCCCGTCCTGGCTGCACCGCGCAGAGCGAGCGGGACTCGGGCTCCCCATTCTCCTGAAGCAAAGCGGTTAAGAGCACCGACTTTGGAGTCGGACTCCGGGCTGGGATCCCAGCTCTGTGACCCGGGACAAGTCACTTAACCTCCCTGAGCCTCCTTTTCCGCGTCTGTGAAGTGGGGTCAGTAATACCTGCCTTGTTGGGTCCTTGCGAGATTAAAGGAGCCACAGTGGCAGAGACCCGCCTGGCACTCAGAACCCACTGCTAAGAAGTGGTAGGAAATGTAACGACCTCGTCAGCCCTTTCCGCAGCTGTGAGGAGCCAAGCCTGGCTCAGGAGTTGGAAACTTGAGCAGATGGGGTGGCAGAGGCCATTCCAGCCCCATGGCAGGGTGTTGGAGGGCGAACTCCTCCCCTAGAGAAAGAGAAAGGGAGATGTTTACTCTGAAAGTTCCACTAAAGTTATCAGTGTATGGCACAGGCCTGACTCCCTGCTAACCTCTACCTAGTGACACATTCCTGAGTTGAGTCATCCCCACTCCTGCTGCAGATCCTGGCCTCTGTCCTCACTTGCCATCTCCAAGGCAAAGATGTCAGGAACAGCTGGTGCCAGTTTCTCCCTTTTCTGCTCCTGGGCAGGAAGTAGGCTTGGTGCTTTAAGATTTTGCCTTGGAGAAACTGACAGAGGTGTGATGGATGTGGCCTGGCTAGGGGTCAATGCCTGGATGGCCTTATCTCCAGGGAACTTGGAGGCAGGAAGAGGAAGTGGGGCAGGAAGGTAGCACTGAGCTCTGAGGCCAGGCCAGGAAGCTGAGGAAGGCTCTGAGAATAGGGCAGAGCCCAGAGCCCACTTAAGGGTGTGCAGGGCAAGGGGTCAGGCAGGGGTAGGGGTGGGCTTCAGCCGGCCCTTAGCTCTTCGGGAGAAGCTCCTGAAGTGAAGGCTGAAGGCAGGATAATTTATTGGGGGAGGAGGATACTGGGAAACCTGGGGATTCTCACGGGTACATTTGAGGCAGTCTGTGGAGGAGAGGCTGGGGAGGTCGCTCCTCCACCCATCCATCTCCTAGCCTCTTCCTGTTTCTTCTTTCACTCTTGCCCCTTTAGCTCTTTCCCTTCCTTCCACCCATCCCCTTTCCCTCCCTGGTCCTTCTTCCTTTCACTTTTCTTTTCTTCTCTATGACTCATTCAACCAACAAGGATTTCTTGGAAATGTCCTTCATGCCAGCATGGTGACAAGTATAGGGGACAGAGCAGGAACAAAGCAGTGATGGGAAAGATGGAAATGGAATGAATAATTACTTGAATTCATTAATCTTGTAGATGATCCTCTCTCCAAAGAATGTGTGTGTTGAGCCACGGGCCTCCCTCATATGCACACAAATTAGGTTGGTAGCATCAACCAGATTCTTTAGCCAATCAGCTAAAGTGTCTGACCTCCTCGTACCTGCATCTAATTTAGCACACGGGTTACAAATGTGGTGCCTGGAGTCTGTGTTGGTTCAACTCCCAGATCTTCTACTCACTGGCTCTGTGACCTTGGACAGGTGATTTAACACCTCTGAGCCAAAGTTTCCTATAAAACTGGGAAAAGGCCAGGCGCAGTGGCTCGCACCTGTAATCCCAGCACTTTGGGAGGCCGAGGCGGGCAGATCACGAGTTCAAGAGTTCAAGATCAGCCTGGCAAACATGGTGAAACCCTGTCTCTACTAAAAATATAAAAAAATAGCCGGGTGTGGTGGCACACGCCTGTAGTCCCAACTACTCGGGAGGTTGAGGCAGGAGAATCGCTTGAACCTGGGAGGCGGAAGTTGCAGTGAGCTGAGATCGCACCATTGCACTCCAGCCTGGGTGACAGACTAAGGCTGTCTCAAAACAAAAACAAACAAACAAACAAAATAACTGGGTTAATAATATGGCCTTCAATGGGTTGTTGGGTGAGGATTAAATGAGACAGAGCAAATGAACAGCAAGCAGCATAGTGCCTACCTCAGAGTATGTGCCCATTGGATGGTGGCTGTTATTCTTGCTCAAGATGTAAAACCTCAACAGCCTGCCGTGCCAGATGAAAATAAACTAGATGCAGCCGGGCGCGGTGGCTCACGCCTGTAATCCCAGCACTTTGAGAGAGAGGCCAAGCCAGGAGGATCACGAGGTCAGGAGTTCGAGACCACCCTGGCTAACACGGTGAAACCCTGTCTCTACTAAAAATACAAAAAATTAGCTGGGCGTGGTGGCAGGCGCCTGTAGTCCCAGCTACCCTGGAGGCTGAGGCAGGAGAATGGCGTGAACCCAGGAGGCAGAGCTTGCAGTGAGTGGAGATCACGCCACTGCACTCCAGCCTGGGCAACAGAGCGAGACACCATCTCAAAAAAAAAAAGAAAGAAAATAAACTAGATGCTAGTTACCAAGTTACCAAAAGCCCATTTAAAGTTCTGAGCCACAGGTTAGAAACAATTATGTGTACTATGTGTACAAGTTTGCCATAGGGAAGAGCTTGCTTGGCTGTGCATTTTATAAAACGAAGAGGTTTTACTGACCACCTGTATTACACAATTCTTTTTTTTTTTTTTGAGACAGAATCTCGCTCTGTCGCCCAGGCTGGAGTGCAGTGGCCCTTAGTTCACTGCAACCTCTGCCTCTCAGGTTTAAGTGATCCACCTGCCTCAGCCTCCCGAGTAGCTGGGATTACAGGTGCCCGCCACCACGCCTGGCTAATTTTTGTATTTTTAGTAGAGACAGGGTTTCACCATATTGGCCAGACTGGTCTCAGACTCCTGACCTTGTGATCCACCTGCCTCGGCCTCCCAAAGTGCTGGGATTACAGGCGTGAGCCACCACACCTGGCCATATTGTACAATTCTTGAGATCTGACTGCTAAAAAAAAAAAAGGAGCTAGGGAAATGTGGGCCACATCAATATAATAGCTCTTATTTATTGAGCATTTAGTATGTGTCAGGCGTTGTGCTAAGCTTTTGATTTACAATAAGTCACATAATCCTTAGCTAACATTATTATCAGCACTTTACAGAAGAGGAAGTGGAGGTCAGAAAGGTCATATCCTCAGTCTCAGTCACTCAGCTGGTGAGTGGCAGAAGCAGGATTTCAACAGACGGGTGCAAAGCAGAGCCCTGCTCCTAGTCTCTGAGCTGAGTGCTGACTTAGGGAGGCAATGTTATACCGGTACTTGCGCCCATTCATCTGACGACAGTTAGAACAGTTTCTTGGATACTAGACAGGAGATGGGGAGACAAGGAGAGTTAGGATAGGGAGGTTTTTTTTTGTTTTTGTTTCTTTGCTTTTTTCTTGAGACAGGGTCTCACTCCTTTGCCCAGGCTGGAGTGCAGTGCGCAATCTTGGCTCACTGCAGCCTCTGCCTCCTAGGTTCAAGCAATTCCCCTGCCTCAGCCTCCCGAGTAGCTGGGACTACGGGCAGGCACCACTTTGCCTGGCTAATTTATGTATTTCTTGGTAGAGGCATGATCTGCCCACCTTGGCCTCCCAAAGTCCAGGGATTACAGGCATGAGCCACCGTGCCTGGCCCAGATGGTGTGGTTTTGAGAACTGCGTTTTCATAGGAGGAATCAAAGAGATTGAGCCTAGAAAAACCTGAGAGGTTTGAGTGTCATAGAGGGGATATTCTGTACAGGGGGCAACAGTCTGTCAAGAACATTTCCTGTGTAACTGCCACTCTCTGGCAATTACACAACTGCTCCCCTCTCGCCCTGGCTCAAAATTCCAAGCCCTGCAGGCTTCTGGCCTTGGGTCTCAGAAATGCCTGTCTCACCCTTCTTCCTTTCTCCACGCTCTGCTTGTCACCCCTCTCCCGCCTGGTGGCCATCTCCTTGCAGTCTTGCTGATGGTACTTCTCCACCCCTCTGGCTGGCCTCTCTGCCATTTTCTTACTTCTATCTGTGCCTGTCTACCACCAATAGAGAAATTATCCTGAAGCACTTCTTCACTGTCACCCTTGGCTCAAAAACCACACTCGCTCTTAAGTTTTATCAGTCGCTTGGAGCCAGTCTTCTCTACCTGACCTTTTCTGCCTTCTGTCCTGCCCCATCCCTCCCATCCTCTGCCTGGTCCTCACTGTCAGGGTGTATCCCTATCTCTCAGTGCAAGAATGTCCCCACTCCGTGTCATCCTTCAAGGGGTCACCCGCCCCCCCCATGGCACCCTCTCTGTGGCAGCTCTGATACTTACCATCTGTATCGCACAGTGTAACTCTTTACTCTTCTCTAATTGTATTACATGTGTCTTTTCCCCAGGGCAAAGTGGTCTCTTTAAGAATAGGCACAATTAGGCCAGGCATGATGGCTCATGCCTATAATCCCAGCACTTTGGGAAGCTGAGGTGGGAGGACTGCTTGAGCCCAGGAGTTCAAGACCATCCTGGGCAACATAGCAAGACCCCATCTTTAAAAATATAGGCACCATTCATCCAGGAACTGTTTATCGCATCTCTGCTGTCTGCAGACATTATGCTGAGTGACAGTGTGGCGTAAGGCAGTGTGGCCCTTGTCCTCTTGCTTACCTCCTTCCAGGGTCCCTGGAGCTTTATTTCTCACAGTGCCAGCAGAGACCTGTGTATATAGTCAGTGTCCTTTTTCCTCTGGTTGAGTGGGGGCCAAGGAGGGCCCGAGACTTGAGTCTAAGGCCTCTGTGTTCCCTGGAGCGAATGTGTTCTTTTAGGCCTGGGTCCATCTTGGCTCCAGGCAGGCCTGGCTTCGCATTGGGGGAGACTGGTCCAGATTACAGCTGGAAGCACAGCCAGCTCTTTGGAGAATGTGACCCAAATATCACCCCTTGTTGAAAAATAAGGTAACAATAGCTGTAGCATTTAGAATAGAAAATAAAAAGATAATATCCAGCATTTTCCCAGTCTCTAGCAGTGACTCTTATTTTCGAGTCTTTATCCATTCTCAAGTTTTTGCTTTGGACTATTTAATTTTGTTTTTTGTTTTGTTTGCTGAGACGGAGTCTTGCTCTGTTGCCCAGGCTGGAGTGCAGTGGTGTGATCTTGGCTCACTGCAACCTCCGCCACCCAGGTTCAAGCGATTCTCCCATCTCAGCCTCCCAAGTAGCTGGGATTACAGGCACCACCATGCCTGGCTAATTTTTGTATTTTTAGTAGAGATAGGGTTTCACCATGTTGGCCAGGCTGGTCTCGAACTCCTGGCCTCAAGTGATCTGCCTGCCTGGGGCTCCCAAAGTGCTGGGATTACAGGTGTGAGCCACTGCGCCCAGCCTGCCTTGGAGTATTTGAATGTGGGGAAGTTCAAAGGATTGAATGATGGAGCCTTGTTGAATGCTATAGTAGTAATAATAGTGATGACGGTTGACTCAGGAAAAGGTGAGAGTGCAGTTTCCCTGCTCTCTTCGTTGTTCCTCTGTGTTTCCTGCTTACTGCTTCCTCCAGCCTGTGAGCGCACCCTCCCCTACAGTGGTTTGCCTGACCTCTCTTGAAGCAGGTTGCTTTTCTAGCTCATGGGTAAATATTGACCTATTTGGGTTTCAAATGCCTGCCCCTCGAAACTCATGCAGGGCTAGAAAAACATGCTGGGAGAACATCTCTTGAGAATAAGAATTGCTTTTGGTTAGGCTGTATCGTAATTGGCCCACTCACTGAGTCCTTGCTTGCGATGGTCAGCACTGTGCTGGCCTCCCGGTGGGATGGTGGTGGACAAAGGCAGGGTACTGCTCCCTGCCCTCCCTCTGGGAGTTTGTGGTCCAGCTGGGGAGATAGGACTCATACACTGGGAATTCTTGGAGGCTGTATACCAAGCAGCTGCAAGGATCCTGAAGGAGGATTCTTGGCTGAGTGGGAGGTGGCCCTCTGTGACCACCAGATCTCTTCTAACACTTAAGTTTTCTGGTTTTAAGTGGAATTCAGTCAAGTGCCAAAATGTCTGTTGTAGACAATGGGTGACGTGGGCTGGCAGGAAAAGAAGCTTGCCCTTCTTGTAAGGAGGGGAAGGGAACAGGGATGGGCTGTGGGGAACTAGGCTAAGAGGAAGGAGTTTCTGTGGTTTTCTAATCCACTGGTATTCATCTCCCTGAAATGTCCCTGCTCCTAGGCTTCTGGCTTATACCAGGGCCTCCTGCCTGGTGTCTCTCTCTGTTACGTGCACCCAAAGCCCAGTGCCTTTCTTGCACATGACCCAGACTTTCTCTCTCCCCTGTCATTTCAACCTTCCCCAGCTTGGATCCAAGACCTCCCTTCCCAGTCCTCTGAAATGAGCTGGTGTTTTCTGTTAGGCAAAGCTGCCCCCCAGGCTGGGAAATCCAAGAGTTAGTCTCATCTCTGTAAGTTGGACCCCAGTGAGGACCCCAGCTGAGTGGAAGGCTGGAGGCCAGAGGCCGGTACCACTGAGGTTCCCAGACGGAGAGGGAAGTTGGAGCAGTGATATAGGGAGCAGGATCAGGCCAGGAGGCAGAACTGGCCTGACCAGTCAGAGGCCCAAGGAGGAAGATCTGAGCTTCTCAGTTTGGGGATAGAGGGGTTAGGCAGAGACTATGATGTGTGCTGCTTCAAAATTACCTTTCTAGCCTGTAGGGTAGGTCTCCTCCCTGTGTGTTCCAGCCAGGTAGCTTGGTTACCCATTCTTTGCTGCCTTCTTAGGCCAGTGGGAAACCTTAGGGCAGCTGTGCATTGATTGGGTAGAGGCCATTCTGGAGCAGGTGAGAAAAGAATCAGCTTTGTGGGAGGGTGGGGTCCTGGGAAGATCCCACCTTGGGACAGCTTAGAGGAAGCTGAGGTGCTGGAAGCCGGGACTTACCTAGGTCCTAGGCCCTGCCTTGACGTGCAAGGGGAGGAGCCTGTGAGACCTAAGGTGTGCCGCACTCACCCCGAAGGCCAGACCTTCACTCCGCACACATCATACCCTTACACGAAGGATGCTGTTACTCTCATGCTGTACCCACCTACAGGGGGAGAAGGAGGCTTCTAGATCTCAGGGGCAGATGAGGGCCAGGTGGGGGCCTCATGCAGCCCTGACCTCGGGCTTGGTGTCCAGGCAGGAATAGAGTTGGAGCGGTGCCAGCAGCAGGCGAACGAGGTGACGGAAATTATGCGTAATAACTTCGGCAAGGTCCTGGAGCGTGGTGTGAAGCTGGCCGAACTGCAGCAGCGTTCAGACCAACTCCTGGATATGGTGTGAGGCCTGGGGGAGCATGGAGGGGAGGGGAGAGGATTGGGAAAGTCTCTCTTGGGCTGTATTCAGGATCTCCAGTTCCTTGGTGGGGTTGAGGCCTTCTTGAGGGCCAGTGTGGGGCCTCTGGGTTTCCTCAGGCACCCATAGCCTAGACATGCAACAGATAGACCCTGCAAGATAAGAAGGCCTTGGTTTGAAGCTGTGGACCTTCCTAAAGGTAGAAAACTGGTATTGTTTTTTGTTTCTTTTTTACTTTGAGACAGAGTCTCACTCTTTCGCCCAGGCTAGTACAGTGGCACAATCATATTTGCTGCAGCCTCTACCTCCCAGGCTTAAGTGATCCTCCTGCCTCAGCCTCCTGAGGAGCTAGGACTACAAGCATGCACCACCATGCCTAATTTTTGATTTTTTGTAGAGATGAGGTCTCACCACGTTGCCTATGCTGGTCTTGAACTCCTAGATCCAAGAGATCCTCCCACCTTGGCTTCCCAATGTGCTGGGATTACAGGCATGAGCCACTGTGTCCAGCCTGAGTACTGGCATTGTTAACTGAGGGTGAGACACTAGGGCTGAAAGTCAAGGGCCACACCGGTGTTTGAGATGAGTCAGGCTGGGAGGGTTCCACGGCGGGTGGTATAGAAAGAGAGCAGACAAGGCCGGGCGCGGTGTCTCACGCCTGTAATCCCAACACTTTGGGAGGCTGAGGTGGGCAGATCACAAGGTCAGGAGTTCGAGACTACCCTAGCCAGTATGGTGAAACCCCGTCTCAACTAAAAATACAAAAATTAGCCGGGCGCAGTGGTGTGCACCTGTAGTCCCAGCTACTAGGGAGGCTGAGACAGGAGAATTGCTTGAACCCGGGAGGCAGAGGTTGCAGTGAGCTGAGATTGTGCCACTGTACTCCAGCCTGGGTGACAGGGAGAGACTCCTTCTCAAAAAAAAAAAAAAAAAAAAAAAAGAAAGAAAGTAGACAAGATGGGGAGGATGCAGGAGGAGACTAAGCCTTACTGAGATGGGGTTGGGAGGAGCTGGCTCCCAGGCCAAGGGGGTGCCAGCTAACTCCCACTTTGTGTCTGGGGGTATCCGCAGAGCTCAACCTTCAACAAGACTACACAGAACCTGGCCCAGAAGAAGTGCTGGGAGAATATCCGTTACCGGATCTGCGTGGGGCTGGTGGTGGTTGGTGTCCTGCTCATCATCCTGATTGTGCTGCTGGTCGTCTTTCTCCCTCAGAGCAGTGACAGCAGTAGTGCCCCACGGACCCAGGATGTAGGCACTGCCTCAGGGCCTGGGAACTGACCCAGCTGGTCCTGAAGGAGAAGCCAAATGGCTGCACTGACCGATTCTGGTCTCCAGAGGACCTTGGTGTTTGCTCTCCCTTGACCCACCCCAGTGAGTGCCAAAGGGCAGCCCCAACATGTGTATCCCTACATTTCCTGTTATGCCACAGACTGGCCCTTGAGGGCAGCCTGCTGTACTGGCCATGCTGGGCCAGCCCCACCTGGAGCTCAGTAAAAACTGCTGTTTGATTAAAAGCTGGTATCTGTGTGTGAAGGTCCCCAGGTTGGTTAATCCCATCTGTCTCTACCCCTAGGGCTGCTTAAAAAGCCCATCACCCAAAGGACTCCACCCCTGGGAGATGGCTCCTTCCTCTCCCTTCCCTACTTGATCCAACCCGACACAGACAGGGAGTGTGGATGCAAGAACACAATGGCCCCCAAAGCAGACCCTTGAACCAGTCCTCCCCATCTGAGCCTGTTTCTCTGAGAATGAAATCTATTATTTTTCTGTCATCTTGGGGATGCTTAGAGGACCAATGAGACTGTAGATGCGATGACAAAGAAGAAAGCACTTCACCAATTTTTTTTTTTTTTTTTGAGACAGAGTTTTTGCTCTGTTGCCCAGGCTGGAGTGCAATGGCACGATCTCAGCTCACTGCAACCTCCACCTCCTGGGTTCAAGCAATTCTCCTGCCTCAGCCTCCCAAGTAGCTGGGATTACAGGTGCCCACCATCACACCTGGCTAATTTTTGTATTTTTAGTAGAGACAAGGTTTCACCATGTTGGCCAAGCTGGTCTTGAACTCTTCACCTCAGGTGATCCACCTGCCTCGGCCTTCCAAAGTGCTAGGATTGCAGGCGTGAGCCACCGCGCCTGGCCCAAAAAATTTTTCATAAGGCTCTCACCTTCAGATAAATGGTTTCCCCTCTGAATACTTCCCATTCCTCAATTTCTCTTTCCACATTCTATCTACCTCAAGCTTTACATCAGACTGCAGATGGGGGAAGTGACAGCAAGAGATGGGGACCTTAAAGCACTCCTTGGTATTCCCATCTCCCTCCTTCCCTTCCTTCCTTTTTCGACGGGGTCTCTCCTGTGTCTTCCCTCCCTCCCTCTTTCGACGGGGTCTATGTTGCCGAGGCTGGTCTCGAACTCCTGGGCTCAAGCAATTCTCTTGCCTTTAGTGCTGGGATTGCAGGCGTGAGCCACCATGTCCAGCCTGAATTCAGGCTTTTCAAAGCTACAGGGCCATATAGGGCCAGGCAGGCAGTGCCTTCAGGGCCATAGCAAAGATCATTGGGCAAAGGCATGGAAGAAGGAAATAAAGCCACACCAAGACTGTGGAAACAGGGCAGCCTCTGCCTGGGCTACTTAACTGCAGTTCAAACTCAGGTGTGAGTGGCAAGGGGAATTCAGGGTCAAGTGTGTAAAATAAGCAGTTCCTTGCTGGGTAAAGTGAGGGCTACTGACAGAAACCAGAATAAGCCTGAGTTGTGTGGAGCTTTACCCCTTACAGAGCGTGTTAGTTTCACTGAGCGCATTAGCGTCTTCCTCTCTTGGGAAAGATGGAGGAAAGCACTTGGCCCTGCAGCTGGTCTGCAACACCACTTACAGACTGCAAATTTGGGCAAGCCACTTCTGAGGTAAAAAGGGCATAATGACGCTTAGCTCCTGGGTCTATTGAGGGGATGATCGAGCGTGTAAAACATACATCAGACTAACAGTTCTAGATGCTAAATAGTACCTATCATCCAAATCATTGAGTGCAGTGGTTCTTAAACCTGCTTCACCTGCAGAATTTATACAAGTGCCATTGCCCAGGCCCCACCACAGATCAGTTAAATCAGAATCTTCGAAGGTATCAGACACGGGTGTTTCTAAAGCTCCTCCGCGCCCATTCTCTCCTCTGGGAATTCATGTGTAGCCAGGAATGAAAAGGTCTTAGTACAAGCCAGCAGTTTTACAGAAGCTAGGGATAGCAACGGGCTGAAGGTAACAGTCCCATGAGCTGGTTGAGGCCCCAGGTTCTCCGGCAGAGAGATCTCTCTCAGTTGGGGAGGCTTGCCCCACCCTTTATTATTATGCCTAACACATAAGAAATGCGCAGGAATTTTTTTTTCGGGGTTGGGGACCAATCAAACGCAAACTGGTGAACCAACTAGGGCGCCGCGGGGCAGAAGTGTCCGGCGGGGATCCGGAAGCGCCATGGCCCAACGCTCGCAGGAACCTGAACCCCTGGGCCAGCACCGCCTTTGCTCGCAGAGGGAGGCCTCTAGCATCTGTACTGTCGAAGCCCTCTGAGCTTCAGGGCAGACTGAAGAGCCTTACACACCAGACACTTGGACGCGATCGCGCCAGAAATCCCCGGGAATTCAGTCTTGGCTCCGATTCCAAAACAAATGATTCCTCACCAGCCAGATCTCCATCATTGGCGTTAGTCTCTGGTCACCTGACTTGTTCAAGCCAATGAGAGGGGGCCGAATTAGTACTTCCGCTTTCCGTGCTGTTTAACGAGCCACTATGCCCGTCCCTCGGATACTCTGATTGGCCAGCCTCTCTCAGCTCGTCAGTTTATTGGCCAGCGCCGCTAGGCCGCTATCGAGCAGGGTCCGAGGGCTGTGTCAGAAGGCTGGGCAGCCATGGCGTCCTATTTCGATGAACACGACTGCGAGCCGTCGGACCCTGAGCAGGAGACGCGAACCAACATGCTGCTGGAGCTCGCAAGGTGGGTGCTCGGGGCTTGGGGATAGGGTCCAACCAGCAGGTTTCTGGGCTGGGGCTGGCTGGAGAAGGCGGATTACCAGGGGCAGCGGATTCTGGGGAGGACAGATGAGTAATCTGGAGTGTTAGTACGGGCGGCGAGACTGAGGGGTGTGGGGATGAGCATCTCGATAATTTGGGCCGTCCGTTGGGCCGGCCTGGGCAAGGGGATTGCGGGAAAGATTGGAGCTGGAGAGTGGTGGGCGTGGGGGCGGAAGGACAGCAGGCTCTGGGAGGTCTCAGAGAAGGTGAGGCATGGGGGCGGGGTTGGGGCCGTGTGCTGTGAGTGGGTATATTCATCAGTAACAGCAGGCACTGCTGACTTGGAATCTGGCTCTACCAGGTTATTCAGCGTAGCCTGAGTAACTTCTCTGAGTCTGTTGCCTCATGTGTAAAATGGGAATAAACACTTTACGTGCTGGGGCGGTCTGATAGCAGTTGTAAACTATTTCCCATCGTGCTTTTTATCTAGTGAGCATCTACTAACTACTAAGGGTAGCTATTATTCCTACTAGCTGGGCAGCGTGTTTATTAATGTCCAGTGGACTATGGGGACAAAGAAAAAGCATAGTTTTCCTTTGTTCTGACTTTACATCCTCTTCCCCAGGTCACTTTTCAATAGGATGGACTTTGAAGACTTGGGGTTGGTAGTAGATTGGGACCACCACCTGCCTCCACCAGCTGCCAAGACTGTGGTTGAGAACCTCCCCAGGACAGTCATCAGAGGCTCTCAGGCTGGTGAGGACACTGATTCTTTCTGCTATTTGGGCCAGACCCACCCCTTCCCCAAGCCAGACTGTGGTCTGGTCCTTCAGTTTTCCAGGTCAGGTGGGGGCAAGTGTCCTTCAGGAGTGGGAGCTTGGGA
The DNA here is from genome assembly GCF_029289425.2 of Pan paniscus. Taxonomy (NCBI): domain Eukaryota; kingdom Metazoa; phylum Chordata; class Mammalia; order Primates; family Hominidae; genus Pan; species Pan paniscus. Next base: position 40,785,897 of record NC_073261.2, on the reverse strand, counting down.
GGCAGAGCCTGTAGCAGCTCTCCTGATCAGCACTCCTTCCTAAAGAGCTCAAGTGCCCCGTGTGTCTTTTGGAATTTGAGGAGGAGGAGACTGCCATTGAGATGCCTTGCCATCACCTTTTCCATTCCAGCTGCATTCTGCCCTGGCTAAGCAAGGTACTGCTTCTCTTCTTCCAGCTCTCACCCTGCCCTGGGCCCAGTACTCAAGCTTCTTTCTGTTCATGGACTGCTGGGGGATGGAAGAAGAGTGGCAGTTGGGAGCAGGGGAGGGTGGTTATCAGCTTATGAAGATCAGACCAAGGCTAGAACACTACTCTACTTTTCTCAGACAAATTCCTGTCCCTTGTGCCGCCATGAGCTGCCCACTGATGACGACACTTATGAGGAGCACAGACGAGATAAGGTAGGGGCTGATGCTTAAGTGGAGGGGTCGTAATGGGCTCCCTCAGTCCTGTCCCCGCTGCCATCACTTCCTACCTCAGCAGGACTGGGTAGGCCTCAGAATCCCTGGCTCTGGCTGTCTTCTTAGTGACTTTGATTTGTGGTAAGAGCCTCAGCAATGCAGACGCCAGAGGCCTGAAAACAGAGCCAGCCCCATAATAGCTGCCCATCCCCTCACCCATAGGCCTTCAGTTTTGGCCCCTGCCCAGCATGCCTTCTTTCCATCAGGCTCGAAAACAGGAGCAGCAACACCGACTGGAGAACCTCCATGGAGCCATGTACACGTGAGGAGGTTGGGGCTGAGTGCTGGCCCTCTGCGTCTTCCTTATTAACCTTGAATCCTCATTAAAGGTTTCTTTACCCACCCTGAGGCTGTATTGATCACAGACCTGGCCAGGGGCTCTGCATCCTCCATCAGGTCTCTACTTCTGTTGGGGAAGGTGATCCTAAACCGCAGAAGGCACCAGCCTGCGGTTTTCCTCCCTGCTGGCCCATCTGGACTCATGGCAGGGTAAAGAACTGGATTACTGCAACAGCCAGGGCTTGGGCCTATGTGTTCATGGTTGGAAGGCAAAATGTGTCAGGGTCTGGTACCCAGTTAATTACTTAAAGCTGATAAACTAGGCTGGGTGCAGTGGCTCACGCCTGTAATGCCAGCAGTTTGGGAGGCCAAGACAGGTGGATCACGAGGTCAGGAGTTTGAGACCTTCCTGACCAACATGGTGAAACCCCGTTTCTACTAAAAATACAAACATTAGCTGGGCATGGTGGCACGCACCTGTAATCCCAGCTACTTGGGAGGCTGAGGCAGGAGAATTGCTTGAACCTGGGAGGCAGAAGTTGCAGTGAGCTGAGATCATGCCATTGCACTCTAGCCTGGGCAACAAGAGCAAAACTCCGTCTCAAAAAAAAAAAAAAAAAAAAAAGCTGATAAACTAGCCTGCACCTTCCTCCCACTGCAATGTCTAGTTAACTTTGTAATCCCACAGGTTTTCTTTCGCTCCACTGAGAAAGCCACTTTTAATATTTTAAAGTTGCTCTCTGTACCACCCCCACCTTCCCCCCATGCCTCCTAAGGAATCAAAGTTCAAACCAGACTCTTTGAGTGGGGGATGGGTGAGATTATCAGACCAAGTTAGTTCTTTAGATTGCTTAGAGGCCCAGAAGGGTTTCAAGCCCTTTGAAGGGGTATTTGGGTGGCACCTGGCATCCTTTGTTTCTGGCAACAGAGTGCACTCAGCACTCCTGGGGGGCAAGGGCTTCCTCCCATCCTTGGCTTATGGAAAGCCATCCCAGATCAGGCCCCCCAACTCTCCAGAACAGGCTACAAACATGCAAATTAGAATTCTTTTAATATAAAAAAAAGTACTAAAATACCCACGTGGTTCTGCTGTGTTATTTGCCCTAAAGGAAGTGAGGGGCAGAGTGAAGAATCCCGTGCAGCTCAGTGGGCCCAGAAATGGGCCTTTCCGTAGGCTAAGGCGTGCCCACTCCACCTCCACCAGACTTCTATCCCCTCTGCTGTTCCCAGCCCCCAATTCCTGCAGCAGGAAACCCCAGTGGTCTGGCTTTGGCACTGGGAGTAGAAGGCACCTGAAGGGCTGGCTGGGTGAGTGAGGACAGGTGACCTTTAAAAACAAAATGACACCGTGGGGTGGGGAAGCAGGTCATGCAGCTGTGGCAGCTGGCAGGGCCCACTCCTCTATGGCACAGGTGGGCATGGGATGGCCACTTCTCCAGAAGTGAGGAAGCCCAGATCCCAACAGAATACTTTCTCAAAATTGTTTTTGGTACAAAATAAATGGAAAGAAGATATGGGGTGGGGTGCTGCGGAGGCCGGGCCAGCCACCCTCCCCAGACCTTAGATCATAGCGATGCTCTCGGGAGCACAGTTGAGGTGGGTGGAGGTGCTGCTGCTCCCGGAGGACTTGCAGGCCCGGCCAGGGGTAGGCTGCAGTGCAGCCACCAGTGTGTCTGAGGAGACTGCCCCAAACTCATAGCTGAAGGTGCCATAGAAAATGAGGATATCGATGACACACACCCACTCACACAGGGCTGCCCCATGTTGCAGCTGAGAACTCTCATGGACAAAGAAGACTCCACCTAAAACGAGGCTAAGGAAATGTTCAGTAGGACATACGGAAACCTGGCAACACCCCTTCTGCAGTCTCAGGCCTCACCTCTCCAAAGGGAGAGGTGTTAGTCCTCTCCCCCACATGGCAGTGTTAGGCCTCCACCCCCCATCCTCTTGGGAGGGAGAAAGGTTGAGCTAGAGGATGAGTTCCTGGCTGCCCCGTCCTGAAAGGATACTGAGGACCAGGGTGATAAAGGCGATGACAGCCAGCACACTTCGCAGATAGGCCACAGCCAGGTCCAGCGGGGCGGTGGCCCCTTGGTAGGAGAGAGCACAGTGCAGGCAAACAAAGAGCAGCCCCGCAGGGAAGGCCACGCCAGCTCCAACGTAGTGCAGAGACCTGGCATGATCCACCTGGGCCCAGAGAAGGGCCAGTTGGTGATGTGGCCATGGCCCCACCTCTCCACCCCTCCTTCAGTGAATCTCCTCTCTCCCTCTTCCTTCCTCTCCCTCCTTCCAGCCCCAACCTTGAGGTGCCACACTGCAGGCAGCCAGGCCTTGTTAGGTAAAGTTCAAGGTTTGCAGGGGAGAAGGGGAAGCACCTGAAAGTTGCCAACCACCAAGAGGCCCGCAGCGTTGGTGCAGCCTGTGATGAGTGCCGTGGTGTTAACCCAAGAGTGCCGACTCTGCTCCAGGAGCTGCCCGTAGCGCAGGAGGCAGATCAGGGCCACTGGGGGAGGAGAGCACAGTTGAGGCCTTCCTCCAGCCCTAGCCCTGCCCAGCGAGCCTGTCAGCTTCCCCCAGACGCTGTGGTGCTCCTGCCCCTTCTGAGGGGCAGAAGGGAACAGACAGGCGGGTGGTGAACTAGGTTTCCTCAGGCTCCAGCCAGCAGGGTGGCTGTGTGGGAGTCAGCTTTTGGCCTTCAAGGAAGGGGAGAAGCTGCCTCTATTGCCTTAGCCCTTGGTGGGGAGGGCTGCACAGAAGAAGGGCTTCCTGGGCCTTTCTGTGTGGGGATCACTGGGCTGGGCACGCAGGGTCAGGGCTAAGGGTACAACTCACCCATGAAAGCACCCATGTTGCCAATGAGGCTGAAGAGGCAGCTTTCTGGGGGATAGGAGCCACACTTGCTGTGAGGAGGGGGAAGGACAGAGTAAGAGGGGTGCAGGAGGCCCGGGGGGCCCCCATTTTGGCTCACTGGCTCTCCCCTGCTTTACCTGCACCTGCTCCTTAGCAGGCAGGCCACTGATTTATGTGAAGATCCAGGGTCCCTCATGAACAAATGGTTCCAGGCTGGGCCCCCAAAGCAGAGCTCATGTGTGTGAGAGAGAAGGGAGTGCCCAGGAGTGTTCGGGCAACCCTGACACTCTTTGCTGAGCCCTGCGGCTGGTTTGGCTATCCTTGAGCCAGAACACGGGCTGGGCAATCTGAGGGCTCCAGCTTAAATCCAGGTGTCTCCACTTATTAGCTGTGTGACCTGGATGAGTAAGACTGAGCCTGTTTCCTCACCTATAAAATGGTGAAAACAATACCTGCCTCACTCCTGGGAGGATGAAAAGACAATGCATATAAAGCATTCAGCAGAGTGCCTGCCCCATAGTAACTGGCAAGTAGTGTTGTTATTAAGTGGCTCTTAGGATACTTATTGTTCCTGAGACCCAAGGACAGCTCTTTGCTTGAGGGGCTGTCTGGGAGGCCCTTAGATCTCCCTGACCGGCCCAATGTCCAGGCCTTACCTGATGAGGGGGACATCGTCCAGGGTGCAGCAGGTCTTGGGGCCCCCTTGCTCAGCAGGGTCAGGAGGGCAGGACTCGTTGTAGGACCTGGCAGGCAGGACAGGGAGTAGACTGGGGGAAGGGACTGCCCCCAGGCCCTTGGCCTATAGCCTCAGGCCTCAAAGAGGACTCTCTCCCAGACCTCCCCTACAGGGACAGAAGATCCCACTCCCCAGTGCCCGCCTGAAGCAGTAACCAAAGGGGCAAAGGGATAGTGGGAAGTGGGTAGGTGGCATGAAGCCATGCCTGGGGACCAATTTCAGAGAAGAGCAGTGAGGCTCAGGGTTGCAGTCTGGCTCGTGGCAGCCTCAGGCCCAAGAGGGGACAGAGATGAAGGAAGCTTTAGAGCAAGGTTGTCTGCAGAGTCCTTCATACCAGTTCTCCACAGGGCATACATGGTGGTTCATCACAGCCATGGCATACCTGTGGGAACAGAACTGTCACCCTGGCAGCCTTCCCGAGCCCCACTCAACCCACCCCATGACCCTTCTCTTCAACCTTGATTTCTGGCCCCATTCAGCCTCATTATTGTTGCTGGGGACTCAAGTTGAGGTCCCTAAGGCTTGATGCCACACCAGCACCTGCAGCATGCCCCCAGCTACAGGCCCTCTGGAAATTGCCCTGGCTAGAAGTATATTTGTCAGGGCCACCCTGCTGGACAGCAGTGGTGCCAGCTTGTCCCAAGGGGCTGTGTGCCCAGGCACCAAGTCAGGCTTTTGAGACACCCAGAGTGACCCTGGGTACCACCCTGGCTATGACAGGACAAGAGACTTTGTGTGCGTCATCAAGCTCCTGTTGCCCCCCACACCCCCCTTTACTCACACAGTCCATATGCCAGTGATGGAGAACGCTGACAGGCTGACAGGCAGGAGGATCCAGGCGGTCATGAGGGAGGGGAGCCAGGGTGGTGGTGGTGTGGGGGGGAGGACAAGAGGTAGATGGGGAAGTGGGGGCGGACCAGCTACCTTGAGATGTTTCTGCCACAACCATCAGCTGTCCTGGCCTGGTGGAGAGAGATCAAAGTCCAGGAGTGGGTAACTGGCCGGGAAGGGGGAGGGGAAGGGGGTCAACACCTTATCCAGCGCTCCCGTTGGGTCTCTGAGCGTCCAAAGTTTGGGCTGAGCCCACGGCAGAACGTGAACACCCTCTGGCACTGGGGGCCTCCGCGGTCAACCCAAATGCCACCGGCGTGCTGAGAGACGCAGGCGGACCGTAACATCTGGAAGGGAGTTACCCTCCTTCTGAGGGACCAGGGCTGGGAGAAGGGTTGGACAACCGAAGAGGCCACGCCAAGGAGAGGCTGGGTGCCGGCCCAGTGGAGCGGTGGCGAGTCGGCGGCGCGCAGGCAACCACCTGACCATCGGCGCCCTGGGCGAGGGGCGGGTTCACGCGGAAAGCCCAGCCCGGCCCGGCCCCCGCTCGCCTGGGCGCGGGGACCCCGGCTGGGGCCGGACCCTGCGGCCGGCGACCCCCCAGGACCCGGGACGCGAGAGTCCCCAGGTGATTTCTGGAAGCCCGGAGGAAGGGAAGGAGCCCAGTACGCACCTCCCCGGAGCGCCCCGCCGCCGCCGCACCCTGCTCGGCCCCCTCGTGGCGCCGACTCTAGCTGCGGCCCTCGGAGCAGCCCTGAAAGGTTTAAAGGGCCGAGCGGCCCCGCCCCTGGCGGCCCCAGGCCTCGCCGCGCCGCCCGCCGGGACGTGGAGTCCGCGCAGCCCCGGCCTCGGTGCCCGCGCCCTGCCCGAGACTACAACTCCCGAGCCCCCGCGCCCGCGTCACGGGGGAAACGTGGGCGGTGTCCCAACTTCGGAGGACCTGGGCGCGGAGGGCTGTGGCGTGAAGACCGCTCTAAAACCGAGATGACTAGAGGTTCCGTTTAACCGATTCCTGCCGGGGAAGCGTCAGCAGGTGGGGATCTCGGGGCAGCCTGCATTCCAGCTCTACCTGGGATTGTCGCCGTGCACATGGCTGGAGGAGCGTCTCTCCGCCGCTGCGCACATTTTGCAGCCTGCACCGGCCAACGGTGAGTCCTCTAGGAAGCTCTCTCAACGTGGAGCCCCATGCCTGCCTCTGGCCAGGGCTGCGGTGGGTCCAGAGAAGCAGACACAAAGACTTGGCTGTTTCTTAAGAAATCCAAGCGCCTGGGATTTGGCTTATGGTTCCTGTGGCTCAGCAAACTCCGGAGGAGGGCTGCTTTCATTAGATACTTTTTGCTTTCCTGCATACAAGTACACAATGTACTAGCCAGAAATCAGTGTCCAAGACGTGTTTCCCGACTGATCAACACTTACTTGAAATAAGACGGCAGAGACCAGAGGACATCCATTCTAAATAGACACATGTAGGTGTCAGTGTCGAGTAGGTAAGGATTAACATGGCCAGTGTTGGTAAGCAAAGAGGGGAAGGTGAGAGACCCGGAGGAATCTGGGAAAAGGAAACAGGATAGTGTGGGAAAAATTACTGACCAGCTTCACCAAAAACTTACAGGCTATGAGTGCATTCCTGGATGTTTCTTTTTTTTTTACTTTTTCTTTTTTTTTTTGAGACGGAGTCTCGCTCTGTCGCCCAAGCTGGAGTGCAGTGGCGCGATCTCGGCTCACCGTAAGCTCCGCCTCCCGGGTTCACGCCATTCTCCTGCCTCAGCCTCCCGAGTAGCTGGGAACTACAGGCGCCCGCCACCTCACCCGGCTAATTTTTTTGTGTTTTTAGTAGAGAGGGGTTTCACCATGTTAGCCAGGATGGTCTCGATCTCCTGACTTCGTGATCCGCCCGCCTCGGCCTCCCAAAGTGCTGGGATTACAGGCGTGAGCCACTGCGCCTGGCCCGGATGTTTCTTAAATTATTGCAAGGGTGGAAATACTTTCACATATCAGATGTGTGCCTGGCATTCTGTCTCAAAGGCGGTCCCAGCATCTGTTGGAGCCCTTGTGAGATGACAGATCATCACCTGAATGGTGCACAGGCGCAGGTTGCCCGGCGTGAGGAGCTGAAGTTTGGCAACACTGGTGAGGCAAAGGCTATGTGAAACAGCAGGTCCTGTGCTTTAGAGAAGTAGAGCAGAATAAACTGCACAATGACTTGAAGAGGGAGAAACCTTCTTGGACCCAGTGGAAAGTAGAAATGGAAGCAGAAAACCTGTTGGAGAGCCCTTTTTCTTTTGAGACGGGGTTTCACTTGTTGCCCAGGCTGGAATGCAATGGTGCAATCTCGGCTCACTGTTACCTCTGCCTCCTGTGTTCAAGTGATTCTTGTGCCTCAGCCTCCCGAGTAGCTGGGATTACAGGTGCCTGCCACCATGCCCAGCTAATTTTTTTGTATTTTTAGTAGAGACGGGGTTTCACCATGTTGGTCAGGCTGCTCTTGAACTCCTGACCTCAGGTGATCCGCTCGCCTTGGCCTCTCGAAGTGCTGGGATTACAGATGTGAACCACCGTGCCCAGCGGGAGAGCCCTGTCCTTAAACACATTAGGACAAGTAGTTAAAACAGGGCCAAGAAGTATGGCTGTGTAGTGATCACTGTACAAGCACACCTGGCTGAATAAACCAGTGGGGGATAAAATCCAGCTCACCTGCCGCTGGCTATGCTTTGTGCCTCAGGACAAGGGTGTGCTTCCTTGCTAATTGACAGGAACCATCTTCCTGCCCAACTGCATTCCCACCGCGTAGGCACCTTATCTGCCCAATGGGGCTGTGAACCCTAATTGGAAGCTTTGCAATTCTTAACACTATATCTTCTTGAGCTGGGTTTGAGTCCCTATCCAATCAAGATGAAGGCCTGAGAGGACTACTCAAGTTCTAACATGATGTGGGGGCAAGGCATAGTAGTCCAGATCCGGGACATGAGGCAGCTTTTGGCTTAGTATGACAATCTAATAGTTCCTAAAATAGAATTATCCCAGGATGGAGCTCCGTATGACAGAAGGGCTCTTCATAGGTAGTTGGTAGGGGGAATTGTGTATCATGTAAGAAGTAGGACCAGATGTCTTTAAAAAGGCCTTCCAACTCTAATGCTACATGAGTCTGTCTAGTTGTTATGTTCCAACAGGGACAGCTCTTAAAATAGTGTGGCAAAGCAAGAGATGAGATTTCCAGTGCTGACTCGGTGGTGGAATGACTTTAGGGCAGGTATTTAACCTCCACTTCCCCAAGTACACAAGTTATTTCACAACTCTTGGCAAAAACAGTGCTGTAAAAATCGTAAGTTTATTTGTTAAAAAAAATACTGTATTTGAAAAGTACCTTCCTTCTGGGATTTTCAAATAATTTGTACACTACATTTTATTCATCTACACATTGGAAATGAGTAAACTGGTGAACATATAGCTTTTTATACATTTAACACAACCAGTGCAAATTCTCCTGCCTCTGAGAAGGCAGAGAAGCCCTTTACTCAGATGGTCTTCAATTCTAGCATTACTCCAACTCCTAGGGAAATTTCGGTTGGGTGCCTATGGCTGTATGACCATCTGATTCCTCAGGGACAGGACAGGAATTCAGCAAGGGAGCTTAAAATATTTTAAGTAATTGTCAACATTCCATGGTGACTCTCCCCAAAAATCTAGTGGTAAGAAAATAATCTGTACTTATTCCTCTTTCTGCACACAAAGCCCTCATTTAAATTTGTGAGCCTGCTTGGGATCCATTACCTAGCCATTCAGAGATCCTGTCAAATGCACAGCAGATTGGATACTCACCATCCCAAAGGGGTTCCTCCCACCTGGATGGGGCCAATCTCTAGTTGACAGTGCCCCTCAGAGTGCACCATGGAGATGGAATGTCCCTTCCAGAGAGACTTTTACACAGGGAAAAGCATTTGTTGGCTGGGCTCCAACTCTCATTTGGTACAAAAAGCTTTACATTCTTTTCCCTTCTTACATTACATTCTTCAAAGACTTCCGTGCTTGCCAGCTGGATAACAACTCAAGCTCTAGTGTTTACTCTTGCACAGCCCCAAACCCTTGGAAACTCAGCTTCGTTCTATCAGTGACATCACCCATTGTGGCCGAGGAACCACAAAACCTTAAAATACAGGCTTAAATTCAGCAAGCGAAGAACATTCCATATTGAATGGGCATGAGATATGCCTATCAGATTGTGTGTGTGTGTGCGTTTTTTAAAGACAGCCAATTACATTGTATCTAGTCAAATGAGCGGATTCTAAAGCAGCCTGCTGGGATGTTCCACTTAGTCTAACGCTGTTGCCACTGTATGCCACAGCACCGGACAGTGTTCTTTGGGACATCTCTGGGAAATGCTCTGGAACATGCTCCTTGATGGAAAACACTAATTTTTGAAAGAAGTAGATGTCTGGAGGCAGGTCTGGTGAATAAACTGAATAGTACTGCCTTGGACCCCAGCTGAAGGGTGGCAGTAGGCAGTGAGGATGGGCTATAAAGCTGTTAACTGGCTAAGGGCCATCCTTGGGCAGGCATTTCAGACACATCTGTAGAGAGGGCAGTAGCATCTCCGATAGGCCAGCTCTGAAGGAAGCTTAATGCTTAATATAGTCACACTGCATGAATTAGCTTAGAATGCTCTCTTGGGTAAAAAATATTAATAGTGTATATGCACTTGAAAAGCAAAATTCCTCAAGAAAAAAAGTTTAATAGCAAGGAGTTTCCATCAGTCCCGGTCTTTGTGAGGATTACCACAACAAACACTTAAAAGGATACAACAGGTACTTATTAAATGCTGCCTTGCCTTTTACCTCTTCCTTTTTTTTTTTTGAGATGGAGTCTCGCTCTGCTGCCCAGCCTGAAGTGCAGTGGCGTGATCTCGGCTCACTGCAACCTCCGCCTTCCAGGTTCAGGTGATTCTCTTGCCTCGGCCTCCCGAGTAGCTGGGATGGACTACAGGCGCATGTCACCATGCCCAGCTAATTTTTTGTATTTTTAGTAGAGACGGGGTTTCTGTGTTAGCCAGGACGGTCTGGATCTCCTGATTTCATGATCCGCCCGCCTCGGCCTCCCTACCTCTTCCTTTACTTAATAAGAATGCGGTCTAAATTTTCAGGTGCCAAGCCCCCAAACTCCTCTTCTAGCCTTCTGAATTGTGTAATAAAACCAGGAAACAGGTGATCCAGCTGTGAGAAAACAGACCTCAAATGTATTTCCAGACTAAAAAGCCAGACTTGCAGTGAAATCCTATGTTCCAAGTCATCAGATCAGTTTAAGGACTGGAAGACTAGAATGACTGACTGGTTCTCTGACCAGGAAGAACAGGGGTGGAGTCTGGGAGAGCCTCCTTGACCCAGGAGGCTTTGGAGGGTAGTTAACATTGGAAGTCAAAAGGCACTTGTAGCCCAGCTGCCTAAGTAGAGGACAAAGACTTTCTCCTTTCAAAGGAGAACTGAGCCCAGGATTGGTAAGTTTAAGGCACTTAACCTTGACCAGCTCTGTATGTCTGGAGCATTCTGGTCCCTGGCCGCTTTCACCACCGGGCCCTTCTCACTTATCCACCTCACTTACTGCCTGCCCCAGCATTCCTTTGGCATTGCGAGCTGTGACTTGCCACATTTTAATGACAAGATTGAAGTAGCTACCTTGCAGGATAGATTTTCTGGGGTATAGGGGACAAACCAACAGTGCCATCAGGTGTCTTAACACCCGGATGTGGAGAAACCCCTGGGGCAAGGGCCTATGGTTTCAGGAAATCTCAGTTCTCAAAGGCTTAAAGCCATATTTCAAGGCACTGAGGTTAGGCTGATATGCTGGAAAACAAGTGCTTTGGAACTTCCGTACTGGAGGGGGAGGATGTCTTGTGGAATTCAGACGTAAGCCTAACCCTGCATTAGAAAAAATGTTCACCGGGTTAGATCAGTGGTATTCCTGGGGATCTTTATGCTAAGGATCTGAGTTACATACTCCTGGGAGGTAGGAGAGAAGGCCTCATTTCATTCCCTCTGGCGTGCTGTCAATCAGGCAATTATTGCTAATATTGAGTTTCCCTTTGTAGGTATGTTCAGAACTGTTAAGTCACAACTGGAGAGTAAGTTCCCACTTGTTTATAATTCCCTTTTAGTCTGAGCAGAGGACAGTCTGTTCATGGCTAGGAATCAAGTTGAAAGTTGGAATTCTGTAGCCCTGGCCGAGGCAGGTTTTGCTGTAAGAAATCTTTTCAGTTTAGCACCAACGTCTTCCTAGGTTTCCTGTCTAGACAGTGCAAAGCAGTGGAACATGCGAGAAACGAAAAAGCCATGGAAAGGGAGGGAGACATGCTTGCAAATAGGCCTCGAAAATGGAGGTCTCCCACTTTATTGGTATCAGAATTACTTGGAGAGTTTTTTAGAAGGGTAGATCCCCAGGCCCCGCCCCCACCTCCAAAGTCCTGAGCAGCTGGAGGTACACAGTCATTTGGAGGGGGAGGAGAACTGATGGATTCTACCTGAGGCAAAAAGATGAGGGAAAGGAACAAAGAAAAAGGGCTGAAAAAAGGTCTATGAACACATGGGTGGAAATGAGCAAAAGCACAGAAGAAACATAAAATAACAAACGTGGCTCATGGAGCTGAGTGGAACAGCAGCAGCCAGGCATATGACCTCGGTGAGAAAGCACCATGTTGGCACGAGGCTTCATAAATTCTGGTTCTCCCTGGAGTCTCTGCTTCTAGAACACATTAGCCACACAAAATTCTCAAAAAAAAAAAAAAAAAAAAAGAATTCCAGAATATCAGGCTGGGCAAATGGGTCAACATATAAGAAAGAATGACTGCAAGGCAGGCCAGGTGTAGTCCTGCAACACCCTATGGATGCAGCAGCTCTGGGGGTCTCAAGATCAGACAAACTGGTCCTGGTACCCCCACACTAAATTCCCTGGGCAGAATTCTTCCGAGTGCAGTGAATCCAGCCTGGAGAGAACGCCTTCAACATGGTCAGTGTCGGCTCTGGCGCTTTGCAATCTCCTCCTGGATACGCAACTTGAGGGCTTCTCGCATGGGTGGATCCAGAGGCGTGTGTGCCGACACCTCCTCACTCACCTTTCCTGGGTCATCACCCTACGTGGAGGAAGAGTCAGGAGGCTCAGGGCCTGGCCTCTTCCAGAAAGGTGACCTGCCCTGTCCCTAAACACTCTCACAGAACTCCATTTAGCTCAAGGCTTTTTGCCAGCACCTGTCATTTCCTAGGTGTCCCCTGTAATAGTGATTCTCCACTGGGGGCCAAGAGCCCTCCCTGTTCCCCTACTGAGAATCACTGTGAGATGGGAGTGAGTTGTGCTCAAAAGCACTGCCCGCCAGGCCTAGACTCACATGTGGAGCAGACGCTTCCCACTGGGGGTCCTGAGGAAAACAGGGCTCAGGGTCTGACAATGATTACTACCATGGCCCAGGACCTTCAGGCTGCAGCTGTTTCCACCAGGCGTACCTGATAGACGATAACTGATGTGACCTCTCCACTGTCTGCCTCGTATTCTAAGCAGAAGAGCTGATGGCCAGAAGGCTCCAGCTCAGAGCCTCCACTACTGCTGCTTTCACCGGACTCTTCATAGTCTGGGTTGCGTGGGTGGGCAGAGACATCTGGAAGGATGAACCACAGTAAGAAAGAAGAGGGGGTGCTGCTGAAGGCCCTGCCCATAGAGATGCTGCAGGAAAATATACGGTTAAGAAAGCCCCAGTCTTCTTTTTTTTTGAGACGAAGTCTCACTCTGTCACCCAGGCTGGAGTGCAGTGGTGCAATCTCGGCTCACTGCAACTTCCGCTCCCAGGTTCAAGCGATTCTCCTGCCTCAGCCTCCCGAGTAGCTGGGATTACAGGCAAGTGCCACCACGTCCAGCTAATTTTCGTATTTTTAGTAGAGATGGGGTTTTACCATGTTGGCCAGGCTGGTCTCGAACTCCTGACCTCAGGTGATCCACCCACCTTGGCCTCCCAAAGTGCTGGGATTACAGGCGTGAGCCACTGCACCCAGCTGCCCCAATCTTCTTATGGGTCCAGTGTAAGTGGTTTTTTTTTTTTTTTTTTTTTGAGACGGAGGCTTGCTCTGTTGCCCAGGCTGGAGTGCAGTGGCTAAATCTCGGCTCACCGCAACCTCTGCCTCCCAGGTTCAAGCAATTCTCCTTCCTCGGCCTCCCAAGTAGCTGGGATTACAGCCGCCTGCCACCATGCCTGGCTAATTTTTGTATTTTTAGTAGAGATGGGGTTTCACCATGTTGTCCAGGTTAATTTCGAACTCCTGGCCTCAAGGGATCCGCCCACCTTGGCCTCCCAAACTGCTAGGATCACAGGCATGAATCACCGCGCCCGGACCAGTGTAAGCATTTGGTGTGCTGCCAATCAAGGACTTATTTACCTTTGCATCCCTGCTCTGAGGCCAGCACAATCCTGTCACACAGTAGGTACACAATGCACATTTGTCTAGCAAAAAGTACTGGAAAGCAGAAGGGTGGATAGAGCTCTGCCTGGGTTCAAATCCAGGCTCTGCCATTTACTAGCTGAGATCTTGGGCAAGTTGTTTAACTTCTCTGTGCCTGTTTCCTGACTGTGAAACAGATAGAAGCTTTCTTATGAGGTTGTAGAAAGACTCAATGAATTAATATACGTAAGATCTAAAAGCACTTTCACTAATGCCTAACAAAGGTAGTGGCACACACCTATAATCCCAGCACTTTGGGAGGCCGATGCGGGCAGATCACCTGAGCTCAGGAGTTCGAGATCAGCCTGGACAACGTGGAGAAACCCCTTCTCTCTCTCTTTTTTTTTTTTTTTTTTTTTTGAGACGGAGTCTTGCTCTGTTGCCCAGGCTGGAGTGCAGTGGCGCGATCTCGGCTCACTGCAAGCTCCGCCTCCCGGGTTCACGCCATTCTCCTGCCTCAGCCTCCCGAGTAGCTGGGACTACAGGCGCCCACCACCACGCCCGGCTAATTTTTTGTATTTTTAGTAGAGACGGGGTTTCACTGTGTTAGCCAGGATGGTCTCGATCTCCTGACCTCGTGATCCGCCTGCCTCGGCCTCCCAAAGTGCTGGGATTACAGGCGTGAGCCACCGCGCCCAGCCGGGGAAACCCCTTCTCTACAAGAAATACCAAAATTAACCGGTGTGGTGGCACACGCCTGTGGTCCCAGGTACCCGGGAGGCTAAGGCTGCAGTAAGCCCAGATCGCACCATTGCATTCCAGCCTGGGCGACAGAGACCTAGTCTCAAAAATAAAATAAAAACATTTTTAAAAAAGTAATAATGCTTAACAAAAATTGACCGTCATATGTTAACCAGTGTGATCTCTAGGTAGCGGGGAAGCTGGGGAAAGGCCATTTACTGGGTTCATTCCGCAATTATATGCTGGTCGCTCATCGCTGTGCCAGACTTTCTCTTTGCTAGGTAGCGGAGGACCTTACTAAAATACAGCACGGTGGGGCAAACCGGCAGATAAACTTCTTGCTGGCTCCCCGATACTCTGACAGCGATGCTTAACTGGGGGCTTATGAGTCGTCCCAGTTCTTGGGGAGAATCATTCAGCGGAGATTTGGGAGCGTTGAGGTGGAGGTTCCGGAAAGAGACGAGATGAGCTGAACCTTAGGAGTAAGAAGTGGTTTTTCCCTATAGAGAAGGGGAGTGCGTTGCAGGAAGAGCGCGCGGGCTGGAGGCAGGCGGGGCGGGCGGCCTCACCTCGGTGTCGCGGCAGGTACACCTGCAGGTCTGGCTTGCGGGGCCGCGTCGGCGCGGGCGTGTGCCGCCTCCTCACCTTCTCCTTGGCCGCCTGCTTCACCTTCTTGTCATAGTCGTCCCTGCGGGGAGCCGAGCGGGAGTCAGGGACTGTCGGGCCGGGCCAGGCCAGGCCAGGCCAGGAGTTGTGGCGGCGGCGGCGCAGGGCGGGGCGGTACCGAGCGATCTGGTTCCGTCGGATATGGTGCACGAAGCCGTGGTTCATGTCCAGCCGCCCCCCAGGCTTGCAGCAGTGCCCCGGCCGGGGATGCGGCCCCGCCTCCATCAGGAGCCGGGGACGCAGAGTCGCCGCCGCCTCGACGGCCCCAACAACAGCCACCCGCCCACAGAGGTCCGCGCCGCCCCTCGCTCAGCTTCCGGCCCCGCATCCTAACTTCCGGTCTGGGAGGCCCCTGCCTGGCCAAGCGATGCAGCGCACGGAGTTTTCGGGTCTGGTCGGGTCGGGTGGAGTAGGGTATGCTTGACTTCCACCCCCCGGACAGAGGGCTTTTGGTTTTGTTTTTTTTTTGTTTGTTTTTTCGTAACATATCAATAGGAAACAAGGACTTCGGCTTACAGCTGATACCAGAACATTCAGAAAAATGCAAATCATCTATAACACAACTCGATGCTTACGGCGGTGCCTTCCCATCTTTTTTCTGGTAATAGGATGCTGTGCAATCCATCGCCATCTGCGTGACTTTGGCTGACCGTGTAACCCTGCCACTCCTCAGTTTCCTCATTAGTAAATGGGAACACCTAGAGCACCTACCTCAAATGGATTGTGAGGCCTTGAAGTGCTCAGGCAGGGCACACAGCGGCGCCCAGGCCGCAGGCTCCGCGAAGGCTCTCCTGGCCTCCTGGCCCGGCTTGCCTCCTGCTCACGGCGCCGATGGCTTAACTGTCCCCGCGGGAGGACCCAGGGTTTTTGAGGGACCTACGGGTGTATTATTTTCTTTTTTATTTATTTTTCCTTTTTTTTTCTTTTTGAGAAGGAGTCTCACTCTGTCGCTCAGGCTGGAGTGCATTGGCGTGATTTCGGCTCACTGCAACCTCCGCCTCCCGGGTTCAAGCGATTCTCCTGCCTCAGCCTCCCGAGTAGCTGGGACTACATGCGCGTGCCACCACGCCCGGCTAAGTTTTGTATTTTTCGTAGAGATGAGGTTTCACCACGTTGGCCAGGCTGGTCTCGAACTCCTGACCTCAGGTGATCCGCCTGCCTCGGCCTCCCAAAGTGTTGGGATTGCAGGCATGAGCCACCGTGCCCGGCCCTTTTTTTTTTTTCTATTTTTTCTGACCACTGGGTTCACGTCACAGCGTGTAAAATTCTCAAGTCCTTTTACAAAAGTCAAAATCAGGAATTCATGATTAGGACAGGGACAAACGGCTGGATGCAGTGGCTCATGTCTGTAATTCCAAAACTTTGGGATGCCGAAGTGGGAGTATCGCTGGAGGGAGGAATTTGAGACCAGCCTGGGCGACACAGTGAGACATCGTCTCTACAAGAAAAAAATACATTAAAAAAGAAAGAAAGAGCCGGGCGTGGTGGCTCACGCCTGTAATCCCAGCACTTTGGGAGGCCCAGGCGGGCAGATCAAGAGGTCAGGAGTTCGAGACTAGCCTGGCCAAAATGGTGAAACCCCGTCTCTACTAAAAAAAAAATACAAAAAATTAGCTGGGCTTGATGGCCGGTGCTTGTAATCCCAGCTACTTGGGAGGCTGAGGCAGGAGAATCGCTTGAACCCGGGAGGCGGAGGTTGCAGTCAGCCGAGATCGAGCCACTGCAGTCCAACCTCCATCTCAAAAAACAAAAACAAAAAACAGGGACCAATGGTGGTCCAGCCACACGATGGAACATTACTGAGCAATCCAAAGGAAGATCTGTAGCTCAACAACATGGATGGATCATAAAGTAAATATGCCCAGTGAAAGAGGCCAGGGACTCTGTATGATTCCATTTATATGAGACTCTAGGAAGTGCAAACTAATCTATAGTGACTGAGAGATCAGTTGATTTTTGTGGGGGTTCTCTGGGAGGAAGAGGATATCTTTGGGGCTGGGTAGATTCTTTAAATTTTTTTTTATTTTTTTATTTTTTTGAGGCAGGATCTCACTGTCGCATAGGTTGGATTGTAGTGGTGCAATCACTGCTCACTGCAGCCTCCACCTCTCAGGCTCAAACGATCCTCCTGCCTCAGCCTCCTGAATAGCATGCCACCATGCCCAGCTAATTTTAAAATTTTTTTGTGGAGACGGGGGTCTCTCTATGTTGCCAAGGCTAGTCTTGAACTCCTGACCTCAAGTGATCCTCCTGCCTCAGGCCTCCCAAAGTGCTGGGATTATAAGTGTGAGCCACCGTACTGGGCCCAGATCCCGTCTCTTGATTGTGGTGATGGCTTCATGGGTGTATATGTTACAGGAAAGGGATCCGTATTCAGACCCCAAAGGAGGGTTCTTGGATCTTGTGCAAGAAAGAATTCAGGGTGAGTCCACAGTGCAAAGTAAAAGCAAGTTTATTAAGAAAGTAAAGTAGCCAGGTGTGGCGGCTTATGCCTGTAATCCCTGCACTTTGGAAGGGGAGGCGGGCGGATCACTTGAGGTCAGCAGTTCCATACCAGCCTGGCCAACATGGTGAAACTCTGTGCCTACTAAAAATAAAAAAATTAGCCGGGCATGGTGGCAGGTGCATGTAATCCCAGCTACTCAGGAGTCTGAGGCAGGATAATCACTTGAACCCAGGAGGCAGAAGTTGCAGTGAGCCGAGATCTCACCACTGCACTCCAACCTGGGTGACAGAGCAAGACTCTGTATCAAAAAAAATAAAATAAAATAAAGTAGTGAAAGTACAGCTACTCCATTGACAGAATAGGGCGTTCCTGAAAGTAAAAGGAGGAACGCATCCACCATGGCTACAATGCTTGTTTATATATAGGATAAAAAGATCATGGGGAGATGTGCTCTGCTACAAGGGTTTGTGATAAAGGATTAATTTTATTAATTATTATATTTTGCAAGAAGAAATATTATCTTTAAAGCAAAATTAGGAATGCCTTTATTCTCCAGATATTGGGATATTAGGACATTCCCAAGTCTGGATCTGTTTAGTAAACATTATCTCTCTGTTCCCTTAACTGTAGACATCTCTAGGTTAGGAATACCTAACTTCCTGGGAATGCAGCCTGTCAAGGCCCAGCCTCATTTTCCTAACCCTCGCTCAAGGTGGAGTTGGTCTGGTTCAAACACCTCTGACATATACCGCAAGTCAGAATTCAGTAAATTGCACACAGTGTGGTGTGGTGTGGTGTGGTGTGGTGTGGTGTGGTGTGGGTATGACGGAGAGTTTCACTCTGGTTGCCCAGGCTGGAGTGCAATGGGGCGATCTCGGCTCACTGCAACCTCCGCCTCCCGGGTTCAAGCGGTTCTCCTGCCTCAGCCTCCTAAGTAGCTGGGGTAACAGGCTCGTGCCACCATGCCCGGCTAATTTTTGTATTTTTAGTAGAGACGGGATTTCACCATGTTGGCCAGGCTGGTCTCCAGTCCTGACCTCAGGTGATCCGCCCGCCTTGGCCTCCCAAAGTGCTGGTATTATAGGCATGAGCCACAGCGCCTGGCCTAAATTGCACACTTTAAACATGTAGTTTGTTGTATGTCAATTATACCTCAATGGAACGGTTCAAACAAGCAAACAAGTTCAAGGCAGGTCCTGAGGTTAGAGCTTTATTAGCTTCATGGTAAATCCGTCTTTACCGGGCATTTGCGTTTTCATGGTACCAAGAACCTTCTAAAAGTAGAATTAGGGCTGTCAAGGGGATGATTTGGGAATGTCGCCTAGTTTTCCTGTGCAGCATTGTCAGCCCCCAAGCCGCGGAGACTGTGGGAAACGACCTCACGGTGGTGGTTTCGAGGCACAAATCTGGGGCCGAATGACAGCTTCTTTGTTTTTGAGACGGAGTTTCGCTCGTTGCCCAGGCTGGAGTGCAATGGCGCGATCTCGGCTCACCGCAACCTCCGCCTCCTGGGTTCAAGCGATTCTCCTGCCTTAGCCTCCCGAGTAGCTGGGATTACAGGCATGCGCCACAATGCCGGGCTAATTTTGTATTTTTAGTGGAGACGGGGTTTCTCCATGTTGGTCAGGTTGGTCTCGAACTCCCGACCTCAGGTGATCCACCCGCCTCGGCCTCCCAAAGTGCTGGAATTACAGGCGTGAGCCACCGCGCCCGGCCTGACAGCTTTTATCCAGAAAACTGTCGCCAGTAAAGGTTCCCGTCTCAGTAAACTGTAAACGACAGTAGGCCCACAGAAGGTTCTAAGGGGAGAGGAAGCCAGTGCAGGAACAGCACCGCCCACAAATTTTCTGCAGCGTGATTTGTCCCCAGTGGCGACTCGTAGAGAGTTCGGGGCTCGCTACCAGCCCCTCTCCTGATTGGCCTTGTGCCGCGCGCTCGAGCGTGCTTGGCGCCTGCGCTGGACGACTCGGCCGGTAGTGGAGATGTCCGGCCGGTCTAAGCGGGAGTCTCGCGGTTCCACTCGCGGGAAGCGAGAGTCTGAGTCGCGGGGCAGCTCCGGTCGCGTCAAGCGGGAGCGAGATCGGGAGCGGGAGCCTGAGGCGGCGAGCTCCCGGGGCAGCCCTGTGCGCGTGAAGCGGGAGGTCGAGCCGGCGAGCGCGCGCGAGGCCCCGGCTTCTGTTGTCCCGTTTGTGCGGGTGAAGCGGGAGCGCGAGGTCGATGAGGACTCGGAGCCTGAGCGGGAGGTGCGAGGTGCGCGGGGCCGGGCCGGGCTAGGCGCGAGAGCCTCTTTTTTTCGCGTCCTTTTTTCTTGTCTCTAATCTTCCGCCAGGTCACTGCGCCGGAGTTGGGGGAGGGGTGGGGTTGGGGTGGAGAAGAGGAGGGATCCAGACTCGACGGTTCTGCTGTTCGACTTGTTCGGATGAAGACAGTACCCTTCTCAATAATCGTATAGTATTTCTTTTTTCTTTTTCTTTTTTTTTTTTTTGAGATGGAGTCTCATTCTGTCACCCAGGATGGAGTGTAGTGGCGCGATCTCGGCTCACTGCAACCTCTGCCTCCCGGGTTCAAACGATTCTCCTACCTCCGCCTCCCAAGTAGCTGGGATTACAGGCGCCCGCCACCACGCCCGGCGAATTTTTTGTGTTTTTAGTAGAGAAGGGGGTTTCGTCGTGTTAGCCAGGATGGTCTCGATCTCCTGACTTCGTGATCCGCCCGCCTCGGCCTCCCAAAGTGCTGGGATTACAGGCGTGAACCACCGTGCCCGGCCAACCGTATGGTATTTCTAACTGCAAAAATCGTAACAACAGCAGCTTCCCTTTATCGAATGCCTGATGTGGGGGCTCAGTGCTGATTTTACAAGTGTTACTTCCTTCCATTTTAAAAAAGAATTTTTTTTTTTTTTTTTTTTTTTTTTTTTTTTGCGTTTTAAGAGAAGCAAGTCTCGCTATGTTGCCTAGGCTGGTCTCGAACTCCTGGACTCAAGTGTTCCACTCGCCTCGGCCTCCCAAAGTGTTAGGTTTACAGGCGTGAGCCACCGTGCACGGATTTCCTTCAGTTTTTACATCTAAGGTCTTGTAATTTCTGTAATCAAGATATTCAGAATGCTTGAGCAATAGGCACCTCTACTAAAGTATGGATTATGTAGCAGTTTTTAAGCTGAATAAAGTCTGGAGACAATTTTCCATTAGTCTCTTGAGTTTGTGCACGTACTGCGACCATTGCCTGACTGCCTTTGCTCCTGGACTCTCGTTAAGGATGTTCGTGTAGTGAGCAGCCTTGGAAGATAGAAATGGTGTCTCCCTACAAAACGAGGAGACAAGGGCACAAGGAGACAAGGGCACAATCCGTTATAAAAGATTTGGGGCAGGGTGTGGTGGCTCACACCTGTAATCGCAGCTACTCTATAGGATGAGGTAGAGTTCAAGACTAGGATAGGCAACAGAGCGAGACCTCGTTTGAAAAAATGGTTAATAGTTCAGATTCTCTAAGCACAGGGTTCGTCTCCTGTAAGGCAGCTCACTGTGTGCATGGGTTCTCCTCACTTTGCCTTGTGGGAATTCACTTGGAAAACTGACACCAATGCTATATTCTGGCTACTGTCATTGCTCTAATAAACTGTCCTTTATTTCAGGCCAGGTAGTCACATGCTTTCCATCAGCATTCATAAAACTGTGACAGGCTAACTTGTTAGCTTGCGAGTAGGGTAAGATCTGAGACCCACTCAAGTTTTTGACAAGTGGTAGATTTATAGATACACATGTACATTCTTCTATTTTTTTTTTTTTTTTTTTTTTTTTTGAGACAGTTTCACTCTTGTTGTCCAGGCTGGAGTGCAATGGCACGATCTCAGCTCCCTGCAACCTCTGCCTCCCGGGTTCAAGCAATTCTCCTGTCTCAGCCTCCCAAGTAGCTGGGATTACAGGTGCATGCCACCATGCCCGGCTAATTTTTGTATTTTTTAGTAGAGATGGGGTTTTATTATATTGGTCAGGCTGGCCTCGAACTCCTGACCTCAGGTGAGCCGCCTGCCTCTGCCGCCCAGAGTGCTGGGATTACAGGCATGAGCCACTCACCCAGCCACTCTTTAAACTATGTAGTACATTTGTGGCTGGGTGCAGTGGCTCACGCCTGTAATCCCAGCACTTTGGGAGGCCAAGGAGGGTGGATCGCAAGGTCAGGAGTTCGAGACCAGCCTGGCCAACATGGTGAAACCCCGTATCTTCTAAAAGTATGAAAATTAGCTGGGTGTGGTGGCGTGTGCCTGTAGTCCCAGCTACTCAGGAGGCTGAGGCAGGAGAATTGCTTGAATCCGGGAGGCGGAGGTTGCCGTGAGCTGAGATCGCGCCATTGCACTCCAGCCTGGGGGACAGAGCGAGACTCCGTCTCAAAAAAAAAAAAACAAAAAAAAAACGAAACACACAACTACATGGTACATTTGTATTACAATTAGTTTATTTTAGTGCTTGTGACATATTTCATATTTTTCATGCTTTATGGGATTTCTTTATGTAAAATGCAAACAAATCTTCTGTTGATTTTATGTATACCAAATATATTCTCCCAGTTTGTGGCTTGTTCTATTAGTGGGCTTTTTTCTTTTCTTTTTTTTTTTGAGATGGAGTTTTGCTCTTGTCGCCCAGGCTGGAGTGCAGCGGTATGATCTCTGCTCACTGCAACCTCCTTCTCCCAGGTTCAAGCGATTATCCTGCCTCAACTTCCTGAATAGCTGGGATTACAGGCGCCCACCACCATGCCTGGCTAATTTTTGTATTTTTAGTAGAGACGGGGTTTCACCATAGTTGGCCAGGCTGGTCTTGAACTCCTGACCTCAGGTGATCCACCCATCTCGGTTTCCCAAAGTGCTGGGATTATAGGCATGAGCTACCGCGCCGGGCTAGTGGACTTTTTTTTCGATGTTGTTGCCACCTAAACAACAGGAACTCATCTTGATTAGTTTTTCCCATTTCTGTTTCTTTTTTTGTTCTGTTAGTTGGCCCTGAGTATAGGTTTCCCATTTTCAAAGCCTGTGATGATTTTCCTTTCAGCAAAGAATGGCCGAGTGGATTCTGAGGACCGGAGGAGCCGCCACTGCCCGTACCTGGACACCATTAACAGGTCAGTAGGACAGAGATGCTGAGGATAGCACAAGAACAGTGGAATCTATGCAGAAAGTTTTTGGACTGTACAGTGAACAACACATTGACAAACTTTACTTTTTTTGAACCTGTCTAGAGAGTTGTGCTTCTTGCCATGTTACTCCTTATTCTTTGATTTAAAGTGTCAGAATACATGTTGTTAAAGATCTTATTTTGCATTTGTATGTTGGGATAACAGGATGCATAGTATCCTAAAATAACAGTAGCACATTGAAATATTTATGGAGTATCTAGTATGTGCTGGATACTATTTTGGGTGCCTGGGATTCAGCAGAAAAAAAACACAGAAATTTGTTTGAAAGCTGAGGTAGTTTACCTCATCATAGCATTCTTTTCTCTGATTCCCAGGTGGCATGTAGAATGTTTTTCAACCTATATTGTAGGGGAATGTTCTACAATAATATAATTACTCTTGTAAGAGCTGGGTGTGGTGGCCCACGCCTTTACTCAGCCCTTTGGCAGGCCAAGGCAGGAGGATCACTTGAGGCCAGAAATTTGAGACCAGCCTGGTCAACATAATGAGACCCATCTTTTTTTTTTTGAGATGGAGTTTCACTTTTGTCCCCCAGGCTGGAGTGCAATGGCGCAATCTTGGCTTACTGCAACCTTCGCCTTCCAGGTTCAAGTGATTCTCCTGCCTCAGCTTCCTGAGTAGCTGGGATTACAGGTGCCCGCCACCACGCCCAGCTAATTTTTGTATTTTTTTTTAGAAGAGACGGGGTTTCATCATGTTGGCCAGGCTGGCCTCAAACTCCTGAACTCAGGAGATCCACCTGCCTTGGCCTCCCAAAGTGCTGGGATTACAGGCATGAGCCACCACGCCCAGCCAACGAGACCCATCTTTTAAAAAAACTTAAAAAAAAAGTTATGGCCGGGTGCTCTGGCTCATGCCTGTAATCCCAGCACTTTGGGAGGCTGAGGCAGGCAGATTGCTTGAGCTCAGGAGTTTGAGCATCCTGGACAGCATGGCAAAACTTCAGCTCTACAAAAAATAAAAAAATTAGCCAGGTGTGGTGGTGCACTCCTGTAGTCCCAGCTTCTTGGGGGGCTGAAGCAGGAGGATTGCTTGAACCTAGGAGGTTGAGGCTGCAGTGAGCTGAGATTGCGCCACTGTACTCCAGCCTGGATGACAAAGTGAGACCCTATCTCAAAAAAAAAAAACCCAAAAAAGTTATAAGGGCTGTTCATTATGGTAGGCATGAGCCACCTGTGGCTTCAGTGGCTCCTGCAGTTGAAGAACTGAATTTTAAATTTTATTTAATTGAATTACAGTCAGCCTCAGTATCAGGATGTGGAACCTGAAGGTACAAAGGGCCAGCTGTAAGGGGCTTGAACATTGTGGATTTTGGTATCTGAAGGGGTCCTAGAACCAGTGTCCTGTGGCTACTGAGGGACAGCTGTATTTTAAATTTAATTGTCAATAGCCACTTTGTCTAGTGGCCTCTAATAAATTAGACAGCATAGCTCTTTGGGATTATTATCGGTTAATTAAGAGTTACTATTTGAGAATAAATCTCTTTGTGGATTCAGTGGAGATAAGGTTTTTGTTCCTTACTGCCCAGTACTCACTTTGCACTTGAATAAATAGGTCTGTTTGTAGGTATTCTGAAATTCTTCAGGCTTTCCATTTGTTTTTATGGATAAAAATACATTTTTATTTTGTAATTAATTATTATTATTATTTGTTTTTAAGAGAGGAT
Source organism: Pan paniscus (assembly GCF_029289425.2). Classification (NCBI taxonomy): domain Eukaryota; kingdom Metazoa; phylum Chordata; class Mammalia; order Primates; family Hominidae; genus Pan; species Pan paniscus. The sequence continues at coordinate 40,761,619 of NC_073261.2, read as the reverse complement.
CCCACTCTGTATCCCAGTCTGGAGTGCAGTGGTGGATCACAGCTCATTAGTCACAAACTCCTGGGCTTAAGTGATACGTTTTTCTTTTATGCAAGGATTTATTCACCCTTTTTATGTCCTCTCCACCTCCAGAATGCTGTTGGGGTACTGTTACCTTAGTCTAACTTGTAGCTTTCCCTCTAGAGAAAGTGACTGCAATGGAAAGTCCTGAACTGGTTACAAACACTAATGAGAAAGAGGCTCGTGGGTATTATGTGTCTGGTGGAGACACCTCAACAGTGCTTTGGAGCATGGCGGGTGGAGGTGAGGAATAATCAGTGTCCCCATGGTGTATATATGGTTGTGAACTGTTTTCTGAAGGATGTTATGTGGTATCATGGGTCACAGAGCCAACACTGCTTCATTTGCGTGCCTTCCTACGTGTCCATCCTATTTATTTTTTTCTGTTTTGTTTCCTTAGGAGTGTGCTGGACTTTGACTTTGAGAAACTGTGTTCTATCTCCCTCTCACACATCAATGCTTATGCCTGTCTGGTGTGTGGCAAGTACTTTCAAGGTAAATAAGTTGTTAGAGCTAACTGAGATCTGCTCCAAAGGGACTTTTTTTTTTTTAAAGAAAGTAAGCTGTTCTCAGGAATCATATCTAATAATTTCTATTTGTTTCCAGGAAATTGAAATATTCTTAGAAAACCAATAAGAGGTTCTCTGACTGGTCAGAACCTGGATATATCTTTAAGGGAGAAAGAGCTAGTCATATGAAAGACTGTAATCTCAAAGACTCTGGGTTCTCGAATCTCTAATATATGTATTTTTTTAATTTTTACTTTTTAAAAATTATTTTGAGACAGAGTCCCGCTTTGTTGCCCAGGTTGGCTCACTGCAACCTCCGCCTCCTGGGTTCAAGCAATTGTCCTGCCTCAGCCTCCAGAGTAGCTGAGATTACAGGCGCCTGCCACCATGCCTGGCTAATTTTTGTATTTTTAATAGAAACGGGGTTTCACCATGTTGGCCAGGTTGGTCTTGAACTCCTGGCCGCAGGTGATCCACCTGTCTTGGCCTCCCACAGTGCTGGAATTACAGGCATGAGCCACCGCGCCCGGCCTAATTTTTTTTTCTTTTAAGAGATGGAGTCTCACTCTGTCACCCAGGCTGCAGTGCAGTGACGTGATCTTGGCTCACTGCAGCCTCTTGACTCCCAAGTTCAAGTGATTCTCCTGCCTCAGCCTCCTGAGTAGCTGGGATCACAGGCATGCACCATCACACCCAGCTAATTTTAGTATTTTTTAGTAGAGACGGGGTTTCACCATATTGGCCACGCTGGTCCTGAACTCCTGACTTTAAGTGATCCATACTCCTCAGCCTCCCAAAGTGCTGGAATTACAGGCATGAGCCACCATGCACGGCCACATTTTTTTAAAAGATGAGATTGTACTCTGTTGCCCAGGCTAGTCTTGAAATTCCTGAGCTCAAGCAGTGTGCTTGCCTGTACCTCCCAAAGTGCTGGGATTATAGATGTGAGCCATTGCACCCTGCTATCTGGCTAATTATTTTATTTTATTTTTTTGTGGAGACAAGGCCTTATTATGTTACCCAGGCTACAATTTTTTTTTTTTTGGAATATTCTTTAGCTCAAAGGACTTTTTTTATTCCATTTTTTTCTGAAAATTTATCATTTCAACTCATTCACACCAAGCAGATGCCATGTACATAGTATAGTGGAGGATTCAAATGAGGTAAAAACAGCTGGGCACAGTGGTTTACACACCTAATCCTAGCATTTTGGGAGGCCGAGGAGGAGGATTGTTTAAAGCCAAGAGTTCAAGACCCACCTGGCTAACATAGCAAGACCCTGTCTCAAAAAAAGAGATAAAAACTGTATTCTTTGCTCTCATAAGGAGCTTATAAGGAGTCAAGGTTGACATGTAAAACAACCAGTGAGTTCCGTTAGATCATAAAGATTACTGCTGGACTGTGGCACGGAGTAAAAATAAGTGCAATAGGAGTTGAAATGTGCAAAAATCAGTGTTAGCTGGAGTGTTTATGTTGAGTTCATGGAAGAGTTGAGGTGGGACTTGAATTGGCAGGACATAGAGTTTGAATGGTTAAGGGAGAGAGATTCTAGAAAGGAGTAGCAACATGAAAAAAGTTACATAGATAAAGCATTGTCCTGAATATGGGCATTTGGAAATCCAGGACTGAGTGATGATGGACTGTCATAGGATATGTATGTATTTATGTTTATGTGTATTTATGCACACATATATGCATAGATATTTCTAGTTTCATGTATATAGGAAACTATATTGAATATATAGTTATATGTATTATATATAGTTATATATATAGGTTATATATATTTTACATATATATTAAAAATTAGTGAAATTTGTTTCCCTAATCAATGTCTTAGGCCATCTAGAGAATGAAGTAACTAATGTGCTAGTCTTTCTTGCTAATTTTTTTATGAGAGAACTTCATGTGGAGGATTCATTTTATGAATGGCATAATATTTGTTTTTTGCGGATATTAACATGTTCCGGTAGAAAATAATGAAAGGAAAAGCAAACCTGATCTGCGTGTTCTAGTATCTGCCCTTCTATTACAGCTTTTCACCCTTCCCTACAGGCCGGGGTTTGAAGTCTCACGCCTACATTCACAGTGTCCAGTTTAGCCACCATGTTTTCCTCAACCTCCACACCCTCAAGTTTTACTGCCTTCCAGACAACTATGAGATCATCGATTCCTCATTGGAGGATATCACGGTGTGTGTCTAAGAGGGTTGGTTTGGGGTCCATTCTTTAATGAGCCATCCCAGGGCTCCCAGGGGACTGCCCCACCTGAGGACAGGGAAGAATCTCAGTCCCTTTAGGCATCGAGAGGCTGCTTTCTCTTTTGGGAAGAACTGGGGAAACTGAGTAAGGTCAGAATTCATAGTTGCAGCCTGTAGTCTGTAACTTAACTGTCATTTCTACTTGTAACATTGAGGGCTAGGACTGAAGAAATATGGGTGTATTCTGATGGGGTTTAAAGTGTTTTTGTGAAATTATTCTTCTACACTTTGAAGTAGGGATATGAATTGGTCCTGGTGTAGGACAGTATTTACCAAGCTGCACACCAGCTCCTGGCTGCTTTTAAGATACGACGTGGCCAGAGCATCCAGCCACAGATGTCTCATCTGTGGGCTGTAGTTCGTGATCTGTACCAAGAGACACTCATTGTACTGAGCATGGAAAGTCCTCTTGGGCTTTGATTAGTGTTGGGCTTTTGATTATTATTTTCCTTTTCAGCACGTGGGGTGTATTCATGGTGCCAAGTGCTCTGTTCTTGTTTTTGGTTTTTTTTTTGAGACAGGGTCTCACTTTGTCGCTCAGGCTGGAGTGCAGTGGTGCCATCACAGCTCACTGCAGCCTCGACCTCATGGGTTCAAGTGATACTTTTACTTCAGCTTCCCAAGTAGCTAGGACTGTAGGCATTACCATCATGCCCAGATACATTTTTAAAATTTTTTGTAGAGATGGAGTCTCACTGCGTTGCCTAAGTTGTTCATGCTCTGTTTATTTTTAAGGAAAGCGTGGTATTTAGTCTTTGAAATACTGCTTTTTCTACTTGTAAAAGTTGTATAAGCCTATTATTAATAGTTGAGATTAAAATAGTTATGGACAGGCTTGGTGCGGAGGCCCACACCTGTAATCCCAGCACTTTGGGAGGCCGAGGCAGGTGGGTCATTTGAGGTCAGGAGTTTGAGACCAGCCTGACCAACATGATGAGACCCCGTTTCTACTAGAAATACAAAATTAGCTGGGCATGTTGGCACATGCCTGTAATCCCAGCTACTTGGGAGGCTGAGGCAGGAGAGTTGCTTGAATCTGGGAGGGGGAGGTTGCAGTGAGCCAAGATCATGCCATGGCACTCTAGCCTAGGCAACAAGAGCAAAACTCCGTCTAAAAAAAAAAAAAAAGTTATGGTCAGTATTTATAGAGGGAAAAACTGGGCTAAATTCAGTGTTTCAAAGTGAGTTTGGGATGATCTCTGTCCAGTCTGTGACATAATGACTGTGGTAACTCTGTGCCTGGGAAGAGTCTGATCCTGCTCTTCCAGTACCAGGGACTCATGGAGATCCTCATTCCCACCCAGAGTGGAGGAAACTCTCCTGCTCCAAAGCTAGGTCCATGTGCTGCTCCCAGGAGGTTCTATCTGAGACTTAGACTGCCTTTAGGAACTTGAGTATTGTATGGTTTCTGGCAGTCAGTTTTCATGAGTTGACCAGACCTGAGGTCGGCGAAAAGACCTGGGATTCAGTGATTTTGGGATAGACACAGAGATCCCCTTGTAGATTAGCCATGGGAGAGGATCTACTCCGTGTTACTTCAATCTTTACACCTACTGGTTCGGACTCTTTTTCTGTGTGTGGTGGGATGTTCATGGCCAAAGTGTTTTTTGTTTTTGTAGAAATTACTCTTACAGACATTTCTTGTGAACTCAGCTCTTAAACAACTTAGCATTTTCTTTTGCTTTGCAGTATGTGTTGAAGCCCACTTTCACAAAGCAGCAAATTGCAAACCTGGACAAGCAAGCCAAATTGTCCCGGGCATATGATGGTACCACTTACCTGCCGGGTATCGTGGGACTGAATAACATAAAGGCCAATGATTATGCCAACGCTGTCCTTCAGGTAAGATCAAGACGGGAACATTGAGGAAGAGAAGGACACCCAGAAGGCTGAGCACAGTGGCTCACCCCTGTAATCCCAGCACTTTGGGAGGCCCAGGCAGGCGGATTGCCTGAGGTCAGGAGTTTGAGCCAGCCTGGCCAACATGGAGAAACCCTGTCTCTACTAAAAATACAAAAATTAGCTAGATATGGTGGTGGAAGCCTGTAGTCCCAGCTATTCGGCAGGCTGAGGTGGGAGAATCGCTTGAATCTGGGAGGCAGAGGTTATAGTGACCCGAGATCGCGCCACTGCACTCCAGCCTGGGGCACAGTGAGACTCTGTTTCAAGAAAAAAAAAAAGAGAGGGACAGGAAATAGTATGTGTACTGGCCAAGAAATTACTGCCTTCGGCCAGGCGCAGTGGCTCATACCTGTAATCCCAGCACTTTGGGAGGCCAAGGCGGGAGGATCACCTGAGGTCAGGAGTTCGAGACCAGCTTGGCCAACATGGAGAAACCCCATCTCTACTAAAAATACAAAATTAGCCGGGCTTGGTGGTGCATGCCTGTAATCTCAGCTATTCGGGAGGCGGAGGCAGGAGAATCACTTGAACCCAGGAGGCGGAGGTTGCAGTGAGCTGAGATCACGTCACTGCACTCCAGCCTGGGCAACAAGAGCGAAACTCCTCCGTCTCAAAAAAGAAATTACTGCCTTCTTGTAGAGTATAGTCAGATGATCCTCAGACACCAAGTCTTGCTAAGGACTCTACTTGAGTAATTGTTCTGCAACAGGCAGAGCATTCCTTTGCTCACTGGGCTGCTGTCAAATGGTGAGGCTTTTTCTAGCCTCTGGCTCATGGCCTCTGGAACTTCCAGGGAATGAGGGACCGAATCTGTGTTGCCTTGCAGTATCAAGTAAGAAACATGCCAGATGCATTTTTTTTTTAAATGGTGTAGATATTTGTTGTGCTGGCTGATCAATGACTTTCTCCTGCCCATGTGCTCATAACCCTGAAATTGGAAAGGCAGAAAACCAAAGCTGTCCTATTTTCTTTTTTTTTTTTTTTGAGACGGAGTCTCAGTCTGTTGCCCAGGCTGGAGTGTAGTGGCGCAATCTCAGCTCACTGCAACCTCTGCCTCCCAGGTTCAAGCGATTCTCCTGCTTCAGCCTCCCGAGTAGCTGGGATTACAGGCACCTGCCACTGTGCCTGGCTAAGTTTTGTAGATACAGGGTTGTAGTAGAGTTTTAGTAGTTTTAGTTTTAGAGACAGGGTTTCACCATTTTGGCCAGGCTGGTCTTGAACTCCTGACCTCGTGATCCACCTGCCTCGGCCTCCCAAAGTGTTGGGATTACAGGCATGAGCCACCGTGCCCATCCCTTATTTTCAATTAAAAGTTGTTTTTAAGAAAATTTTATGAGTAATAGGTGCATACTGTAGAATTTTTTTTTTTTTAGAGGGAGTCTGTCACCCAGGCTGGAATGCAGTGGCATGATCTTCGTTCACTGCAACCTCTGCTCCCCAGGTTCAAGTGATTCTTCTGCCTTAGCCTCCTGAGTAGCTGGGATTACAGATGCCTGCCACCACACCCGGCTAATTTTTGTATTTTTAGTAGAGATGGGGTTTCACCATGTTGGCCAGGCCGGTCTTGAACTCCTGACCTCGTGGTCCACCCGCCTCAGCTTCCCAAAGTGCTGGGATTACAGGTGTGAGCCACCATGCCCAGCCAATTTTTAAATGTTGGTAAGTATAATAAGAAAACAATAATCCTACTTCACCAAGAAAATGATTAAAAAATTATAATCATAAACACAGGCTTATTGGGGAAAACATGTATAAATTGTGAGGAGCTGGGCATGGTGGCTCATGCCTCTAATCCCAGCACTTCGGGAGGCCAAGGTGGCAGGGTCCCTTGAGGCCAGTAGTTTGAAATCAGCCTGGCAACATAGCGAGACCCTGTCTCTATTTAAAAAAAAAAAAAAAAAAAATTAGCTGGGCACAGTGGTGCATGCATGCCTGTGGTCCTGGCTGTTTGGGAGGCTGAGGTGGGAGGATCCCTTCAGCCCAGGAGTTCGAGGCTGTTGGAGAAGTTTGAGGACTTTGAAAAGTGCAGGCATTACAGGTGTGAGCCACTGCACCTAGCCTTGGATCACTTCTAAAGTTAATTATTTGTATTTTTTTCTTGAGTTATTGGGCCTTACAGACTCCTTTCCTATTGGTTCGTCTTACTGAGCTTTAAGAAATATATGATAAAGTTCTTCCCTTTTCTGTTGCATATGTTGCAAATGTTTTCTGCTAATTCTTATTTGGCCTTTAAATTTTTTAAGTGATATTTTTGCCATGAAGAATTGGACAAAAAACTGTAAAGGCATATTTTTTACATTCAGTGTCTGCTCTTGGTGTCATGCCTAGTCTCTGGAAAGGTCAAATTCTTAAGTAGAGAGACTTTTCATCAGATCGTTCCTCTTAAATCCTCTCATGGCTGCGTGAAAACTGATTTTTTTTTTTGAGCTGGAGTCTCGCTCTGTCACCCAGGCTGGAATGCAGTGTCACAATCTCAGCTCACTGCAACCTCTGCCTCCCAGGTTCAAGCGATTCTCCTGCCTCAGCCTCCCGAGTAGCTGGGACTACAGGTGCGTGCCACCATGCCTAGCTAATTTTTTGTATTTTTAGTAGAGATGGGGTTTCATTGTGTTAGCCAGGATGGTCTCGATCTCCTGACTTCGTGATCTGCTCGCCTCGGCCTCCCAAAGTACTGGGATTACAGGTGTGAGCCACCGCGCCCTGCCGAGTGAAAACCATTATAGGATGGACAGATAGAATTTGGATTTGGTCAGAGCTGTTAGTCTTGGCTTTCTGATGAATTTTAGATCGCGTAGGAAGTTCTCTTTATAAAAATAAATGGATTAACAAACCCTATGTGATGATGTTTCCACTAAAATAGGGTTGACTGGACCAGGTCATCCATCTGGAGGGTGGATAATTCTTCTCTGAGGATGACCAATATTATTTATATTGTTGCTGAGGCCAGAGTGCAACCTTTTCTCCACAAGATAGACAACTGAGAATTAGGATAAACTTTATCCATCCTCTTGTTTTGAGAGTAAATCTCTCTTTTTAGTAATTATTCTACAAACAGGAAGTCCTTGTTTCTTTAGCTGAGCTTAGCTTGTCGGAGCTTTCCTAATCCCCTCTGTGGTTGAAGTGCTCTCTGTGTTCTGAGTTGTCTTCCTTAGAGGTGCCTGGGTTATTACATTTAGCAGAAACCCTTCTAGCTGACTCCCTGAATGGATGACCTTGTTTAAGAAAGAAATGTGTTCATGGTAAGCACAGTGCTGGTCGGGAAGGACCTGTGGGGATACTGCATTTTTATTTAGGGTGTCTTTGGTCCTCTTCCTCCCAGTTTCGTTTTGTTTTGTTTTTTTGAGATGGAATTTTGCTCTTTTTGCCTAGGCTGGAGTGCAATGGCGCGATCTTGGCTCGCTGCAACCTCTGCCTCCCGGGTCTAAGTGATTCTCCTGCCTCAGCCTCCCGAGAAGCTGGAATTACAGGCACTCACCACCACACCCAGCTAATTTTGTATTTTTAGTAGAGACGGTTTCACCATGTTGGCCTGGCAGGTCTTGGACTCCTGACCTCAAGTGATCGGCCCACCTTGGCCTCCCAAAGTGCTGGGATTATAGACCTGAACCATCGCGCCTAGACCCCTCCTCCCAGTTTTGTAGCTCAGGCTGATGAGCCTGTGTTTCTTCCTGAAATTAATACGGCTAGTTTTTATCTTTCTGCTTAATGAGATACAATTTGTTTTTATTGTCCTAAACCTTTTGACCATTTTCTCTTTTTCTTTTTTTTTTTTTTTGAGACGGAGTTTTGCTCTTGTTGTCTAGGCTGGAGTGCAGTGGTGCCATCTTGGCTCACTGCAACCTCCACCTCCCGGGTTCAAGTGATTCTTCTGCCTCAGCCTCCTGAGTAGCTGGGATTACAGGCGCGTGCCACCATGCCCGGCTAATTTTTGTATTTTTAGTAGAGACGGGGTTTCACCATGTTGGCCAGGCTGGTCTTGAACTCCTGACCTCAGGTGATCCTCCCACCTTGGCCTCCCAAAGTGCTGGGATTACAGGCATGAGCCACCTCGCCTGGCCGACCATTTTCCGTCATAACAGAGTATATTTACTTTTCAAAAAAATTTTGGCTGGGCATGGTGGCTCAGGCATGAGAATTGCTTGAACCCTGGAGGCAGAGGTTGCAGTGAGCCAAGATCGTGCCACTGCACTCCAGCCTGGGGGATGGAGCAAGACTCGGTCTCCAAAAATAAAAAAAAAATTTCAGTAGGTTTTTGGGGAACAGGTGGTTTTTGGTTACATGAATAAGTTCTTTAGTGGTGATTTCTGAGATTTTGGTCACCCATCACCCAAGCAGTGTATACTGTACCCAGTGTGTAGTCTTTTATCCCTCACCACCCCCCACACTCTTTCCCCCAAGTCCCCAAAGATCATTGTATTGTTCTTACACCTTTGCGTCCTCACAGCTCCCTATATTTACTTTTATGTACAATTATATGGTTTTAGTATGGGAAAACATCACATTTTAAGATAATTTTCATATTATTTTAGTGTGGAGTTGAGAGATGGGAGAACTGTGTTTCCTAGGTAGTTATTTTTGCTTCAACCAAAATGGATGATGAAGGAAAGAGTATTTGGATTATAGCCTTCTGCCTTATGAATTTAAGTATTGTCACAGCATAATTAGAGTAACAAAAGGAAATTGTTGAATAAGTTGATAGAGATTTGAATACCTGTGTTTTGTTTTGTTTTGTTTTAACCTTCTTTGTGGTATCCACATCAGCAAAGTTGTCTGCAGAACTGTAGTTCATATGAAACTCAACGTTAATGATATTTCTGTGATGTGAGCCTGGGTAGGATTCTCCAAGGGTCCATTTACTTTTGGCTCTTTAAGGCCATCACAGGCACATCACAAATTCTATTAGGAGAACTTTAATTGGAAGAGCTTGGCTCAAGGGGTCCTACAAAGGGGCTTTGGGTTAATCGGAGTGTTTGATTTTCAGGCTCTATCTAATGTTCCTCCTCTCCGGAACTACTTTCTGGAAGAAGACAATTATAAGAACATCAAACGTCCTCCAGGGGATATCATGTTCTTGTTGGTCCAGCGTTTTGGAGAGCTGATGAGAAAGCTCTGGAACCCTCGAAATTTCAAGGCACATGTGTCTCCCCATGAGATGCTTCAGGCAGTTGTACTTTGCAGTAAGAAGACTTTTCAGATCACCAAACAAGGTAAGAACAAGTCATTCATGTTTCAGGACAACAAAACTAGTTTGATGAACAAATTTATTTCCACTTGGCAGTGAATTTTTTTTTTGAGATGGAGTCTCACTCTGTCACCCAGGCTGGAGTACAATGGCATGGTCTCAGCTCACTGCAACCTCCACCTCCAGGGTTCAAGCGATTCTCCCGCTTCAGCCTCCCAAGTAGCTGGGACTATAGGCACGCACCACCATGCCCGGCTAATTTTTGTATTTTTAGCAGAGATGGGGTTTCACTATGTTGGCCAGGCTGATCTCGAACTCCTGACCTCTTGATCCACCCTACTCAGCCTCCCAAAGTGCTGGGGATTACAGGCATGAGCCACTGCGCCCGGCCTTTTTTTTTTTTTTTTTTAAGAGACAGTCTTGCTCTTTTGACCAGGCTGGAGTGCAGTGGCGGGACTTGTAGCTCACTGCAGCCTTGAACTTCTGGACTCAAGGGATCCTCTTGCCTCAGCTTCAAGTAGCTATGATTACAGGCATGAGCCACTGTGCCCAGCTGCAGTGAATCTTGAGAGTAGCCAGGAGTGTCCAGTGGATAGTGTGGTTAGGTTCTTCATTCTTCTCTGACCAATCTGCCCTGCTAAGAGTCCCAGGAGATTCTAGCTGAATAGAAAGTCAGTCTTATTTGGTAAATTAAACTGTATGGCTTAGGGAAATACCAGGAGGCTGGGAAAGACACTAGCTTTTATTAAACACCTGTCACCTATCCTCATTCTTTCGTGTCCCACATTAGGGTATTCTGATGATATTTTTGTTTTGTTTTGTTTTGTTTTGTTTGTTTTTTTAAGACCGAGTCTTGCTTCATTGCCCAGGCTGGAGTGCAGTGGTGTGATCTCTGCTCACTGCAACCTCTGCCTCCTGGGTTCAAGGGATTCTCCTGCCTCAGCCTCCCAAGTAGCTGGGATTATAGGTGCCCGCCAACATGCCCAGCTAATTTTTGTATTTTTAGTAGAGAGGGGGTTTCACCATGTTGGCCAGGCTGGTCTCAAACTCCTGACCTCAAGTGATCCACCCGCTTCGGCCTCCCAAAGTGTTGGGATTACGGGTGTGAGCCACTGCACCCGGCCTCTGATGAACTATTTTGACTGTTTTTTTCTCTCCAAACCCAATTTGTTACTGTCTTATGAGTAAAGCGGACAGTGTAACTTTGTACCTGAATCTCATATGGTATCCTCTAGCATCTGTATTAGTTTATTCAGCATTCACTCATGGTGCTAGGTTTTAGAGCAGCAGGGATAAGAAACACGATTTTTCTCTTTGAAGAACTCCCAGTCTGGTGGGGAAATAGTTATGTAGAAAGGTTGAGTGTGCTGGCAGAAGCCTGTGGTCTGAGCTACTTGGGAGGCTGAGGCAGGAGTATTGCTTGAGCCCAGGAGTTCAAGGCTACAGTGAGCTATGATCACACCACTGCACTCCAGCTGGGGAACGGAGGAAGACCCTGTCTTTAAAAATCAATAAGCAAATTTCAACTATCTTTTTTTTTTTTTTTTTGAGACAGAGTCTTGCTCTGTTGCCCAGGCTGGAGTGCAATGGCGTGATCTCGGCTCGCTGCAACCTCTGCCTCCTGGGTTCAGGTGATTCTTCTGACTCAGCCTCCCAAGTAGCTGGGACTACAGGTGCGTGCCACCATGCCCAGCTAATTTTTTTGTATTTTTAGTAGAGACAGGGTTTCATCGTGTTAGCCAGGCTGGTCTTGATCTCCTGACCTTGTGATCTGCTCACCTCAGCCTCCCAAAGTGCTGGGATTACAGGCGTGAGCCACCGCGCCCGGCTCAACCATCTTTTTTAAGAAAAGGTAATTACAGGTGTTAAGTGCTGTGCTATGGGAGGGGAGCATGGAGTAAGGACCCCCTCAGCTGAACATGTGGGAGGTAGATCAGAGATCAGAGTGGAGGAAGAGACCCTGAGTTTTAGGTAGAGGTGGAGGCAGGTTGGGATGGGGAGTAGGCATTCTAGGTAGAGAGGACATGGTGGGCAGAAGAGAAAAGTGCCTGGCATAGTCAGAGACTGCAAGTAGCTGGACCCTTGGACTCCTGGGGTCAGTGGAGAGCCAAGGTGTAGATCCTGAGGGAGGGACCAGATGGCCTGCTTTATAAGCTACCATAAGGAGCTTGGATTATATCCTGAAAATAGCTGGAGTCATTGAAGGCTTTTATTTTTTTTTGAGATAGAGTCTCACTCTGTTGCCCAAGCTGGAGTGCAGTGGTGTGATCTCGGCTCACTGCAACCTCTGTCTCCCCGGTTCAAGCTATTCTCCCACCTCAGCCTCCCGAGTAGCTGGGACTACAGGCACCCACCACCATACCTGGCTAATTTTTTGGTATTTTTAGTAGAGATGGAGTTTCACCACGTTGGTCAGGCTGGTATTGAACTCCTCACCTCAGGTGATCCACCCGCCTCGGCCTCCCAAAGTGCTGGGATTACAGGCGTGAACCACCATGCCCGGCCTCATTGAAGGCTTTTAACAAAGATGTGACATCAGACTTATGAATTTGTTTTTAAAACATTATTCCAGCTGGGCATGGTCACTCACACCTGTAATCCCACCACTTTGGGAGATCAAGGTGGGCGGATCGCTTGAGCCCAGGAGTTAGAGACCATCCTGCGTGACATAGACCCTATATCTACAAAAAATTTTTAAAAATTACCCAGGCATGGTGGCATGTACCTGTAGTCCAGCTACTTGAGAGGCTGAGGTTGGAGGATCGCTTGGGCCTAGGAGGTAGAGGCTTCAGTGAGCCATGTTGGTTCCACTGTACTCCAGCCTGGACAACAGAGTGAGACCTCTGTCTGTAAAATAAAAAGAAAAACATTATTCTGGCTGAGGATTGACTTAGAGGGGATGTCGAGTAGTGGCTTTTAAGAGTCTCTGGTACTTAAGGAGAAATAGGAGGAATCAAGGTGGTAAGGAATGGGGCCCATGGAGCACTTGTTTCAGGGTTAGTAGGAAATAAGATACACTTCGGGTTGGTTACAACATGGCCAATGAAATCTTAATCTGGGGCCAGGCACGCTGGCTCATGCCTGTAATCCCAGCACTTTGGGAGGCCGAAGTGGGAGGATTGCTTGAGCCCAAGAGTTCAAGACCAGCTTGAGGAACATAGTGAGACTGCCTCTCGACAAAAAATGTAAAAGTTAGCCAGGCATGATGGCACACGCCTGTACTCCCAGCTACTTGGGAAACTGAGGTGGAAGGATTCCTTGGGCCTGGGAGGCAGAGCTTGCAGTGAGCTGAAGTTGCATCACTGCACTCCAGCCTGGGTGACAGAGTGAGACGCTGTGTCGCGAAGAAAAAATCTGGGTGCCTCACCCTTCTAAACAGGTGACAGCCTGTTTGTGTGCTTTGTAGGACCATCTAATTCCCAAGAACTAGGTGGCTAGGTTATCTTGTGTTTATAGAGACATTTCTGTTTCTGGACCAACTCCCTGAGCTCCCAGGGTTTTATATTAAGGCTGCAAGAAAGGAAGAAATTTGTGTTGAGAATGATTTTTTTGTGGACCATGAATGGATGGATGAGTGTCAGCATTCACTGTGTTCCACAGGTGACTTATGGCCTGAAGGTGGATAGTGGGGCCTGTCAGCTTTTGGCAGCTTGGAAAGTTAGGGCATAATTGGGTTGTAGAGTTGCAGAAAAACCAGGGTACCCTGAGAATCAACGTGTCTAGTTTCTTCTGTCATAGCCACTATTGGCTAGGATAGTTATGAAGTCACATAAACATAATTTCCTCCATCTCTGAGACCTAGTAGGTTATTAGTTGCCGAGTGTTTAGATGTGTGAAGTGTTTCTTGCTGTGGTAGTTTGTTACATAAGAGCATTCTGTGTACAGGGAATAAAAAGAAAATCATTCTATGGAGTTGTTAGAGGCCTCTGGGTTTAGGGAAATGAAGTTGAGGAAGATATACTATAGTCTTTGAGATTTTAATTGCGTGAGCAAAGAGGAACTAAATAGAAGCAAATCTTCGTTGAAGAGAAAGTAGTCATTATCTGGCTGGGCGCAGTGGCTCATGCCTGTAATCCCAGTACTTTGGGAGGCTGAGGCGGGAGGATCACTTGAGGTCAAGAGTTCGAGACCGGCCTGGCCAACATGGTGAAGCCCCGTCTCTACTAAAAATACAAAAATTAGCTGGGCATGGTAGCAGGCGCCTGTAATCCCAGCTACTCAGGAGACTGAGGTGGGAGAATCGCTTGAACCCAGGAGGCGGAGGTTGCAGTGAGCTGAGATCATGCCACTGCACTCCAGCCTGGGCGACAGAGTGAGACTCTGTCTCAAAAAAAAAAAGTAGCCACTATCCCCGAAATGTCTGAGTGGCAGGTTCCGTAGACAGCATTTTCATGGAATATTGTCAATCTGCTTTCAGAACCCCTTGCTTTCAGAACCCCTTGTTCTGTATGCCTTTTCAGTCTGGGTGCTAGTCACTTTCCTAAAAGACAGGAATCTTCATGAGCTGCAGAAGGGAAGAAGGAAGTCTGAGCTCACTCTGGAGAAAAGTGGATGTTAAAAGGTCATGTTCATTTGTTTTGGTCATCACTGAGTGATGCGATACAGTCCTGGTATGAATCGGAGAGCCTATGGAGAGAGTCAAGATCGGAGGAGTGAGAGCTTGACCTTGAGGAGTGCCAGCATTTAATGATAAGATAGAGGAGGATGCACGGCAGTTGGGATGGGATGGCATGGCCAGAGAGGAAGGGGGAGAACCAGGAATGCCAACCAGTGCATGGTTTAAGTTAACTCTAATGCCACTTAGCTTCAACGTTTTCCACCCTTCCTTTTTTTCCAGGAGATGGCGTTGACTTTCTGTCTTGGTTTCTGAATGCTCTGCACTCAGCTCTGGGGGGCACAAAGAAGAAAAAGAAGAGTAAGTCATTTACTTATAAAAAGGAGTTATTTTGTTCCCTTTTAAAAAACTTTGCGGTCGGTCGCAATGGCTCATGCCTATAATCCCAGCTCTTTGAGAGGCCGAGGTGGGTGGATTACCTGAGGTCAGGAGTTTGAGACCGGCCTGGCCAACATGGCGAAACCCCATCTCTACCAAAAATACAAAAGTTATTCAGGTGTGGTGGCGTGTGCCTGTAGTCCCAGTGACTTGGGAGGCTGAGGCAACTTCCCATTCTTTTGTTAACTGTTTATCTGGGGTAGGCTAGTATCTGTGTTATAGATAAACTAAATGTTCTTTCTGAATAGGCCCCTCTCCATAGTTTTTGCTAGAATATGGTTATAGTCCCAATGATATTTTATTATATATATTTTTTGAGACAGAGTCTTGCTCTGTCACCTAGGCTATGCAGTGGCACGGTCTCAGCTCACTGTAGCCTCCATCTCCCAGGTTCAAGCAGTTCTTCTCCCTCAGTCTCCCAAGGGTAGCTGGGAGACTACCACGCCCAGCTGATTTTTGTATTTTTAGTAGAGATGGGATTTCTCCATGTTGGCCAGGCTGGTCTCAAACTCCTGACCTCAGGTGATCTGCCCAAAGTGCTAGGATTATAGATGTGATGGTGTCTTGATATGTGGGATTGTGGCCTGTTGCTTTTCCCACTGGATGGCCCTGCCCTCTCTACCAGGTGTGTTCAGCCTGTGTTAACCCTCTGAGCTCTCTAACTTGCGTCTTGGCAGGATTCTAGAACTTGGTTGTGCTTTCTCTCTTGTTGCTTTGATCCTGTTCTGGCCCATCTCTTAGTCTGTCATTGTCCTCTTGTCTTCATTACAGTTTGGACATTGTCTCTCTTTGAAAGTAGCTTATGGTTATGGGAAGTTCCTTGGCTGTACCTTGTTTTGCTTGTGAATTTTTTTGTAATTCATGTATCACCAGGCTCTGTAAATCATTCCTTCATTTTGAACACATTTACCTTTTCTTTTATGGACCAGGCCCTGTGATGGAGGATAAAAAGTTGTCTTAAGAGAAATAAAGTAATTATTTACACAAATAATTATAAAGGTACCCTGGTGGTATATAGTACAAAAGGAAACTTCTGTGTTTAGTGAGAGCTCTGTGTCTTTTGCTGGAAGATGCTGGTTTATTTCAGAAATTTAGAAGCTGGAAATATACTTTAGACATGTTTTCCATCCTCACGGAATTTGTCTCTTGCTTCCTGTTTGTGCAGCTATTGTGACTGATGTTTTCCAGGGGTCCATGAGGATCTTCACTAAAAAGCTTCCCCATCCTGATCTGGTGAGTTAATTGAGCCTGGGTCTTGGACTGATTCATATTGCTTGAGGGGACGTAGGGGAGATGAAGAGATGCTCAGAGAACTGACAAGCCTGCTTGCCCTGTGAAGAGGTTCAACAAAGCACCTGCCTAGTGGCCGCTCTGCCTGGTCCCTGTCATACTAGTGCACTTTTTCAGTTTGGGAGTTAGTGGTTGGATGTACTATGCTGGTTTAAGTGTTCTGGCCACTAGGTGGTGCTGCTGTGTTTTTTCAGAAAGCTCAGCTAAGCTTTCTTTTTGTTTTTCTTAGTCTCCCTCTGTCGCCAAGGCTGGAGTGCAGTGGCGCCATCTCAGCTCACTGCAACCTCTACCTCCTGGGTTCAAGCGATTCTCCTGCCTTAGCCTCCTGAGTGGCTGTGATTACAGGCGCTTGCCACCACGCCCAGCTAATTTTGTATTTTTAGTCGTGACGGGGCTTCACCATGTTGGTCCAGGCTGGTCTCGAACTCCTGACCTTAGGTGATCTACCTGCCTCGGCCTCCCAAAGTGCTGGGATTACAGGCGTGAGTCACCGTGCCTGGCCCTCAGCTAAGCTTCCTAGATGGTCTTAGAGCTTTTCTTTTTTGAGATGGAGTTTTGCTCTTGTTGACCAGTCTGGAGTGCAATGGCATGATCTCAGCTCACTGCAACCTCCACCTCCCAGGTTCAAACCATTCTCCTGCCTCAGCCTCCGAAGTAGCTGGGATTACAGGCATGCGCCACTATGCCTGGCTAATTTTTCTATTTTTAGTAGAGAAGAGGTTTTACCATGTTGGTCAGGATGGTCTCAAACTCCTGACCTTAGGTGATCCACCTCCCTTGGCCTACCAAAGTGCTGGGATTACAGACATGAGCCACCGTGCTCGGCCCACTTTCTTTTTTTAATGGATTTTTTTTTTCCTTTTTGAGACAAGATCTCTGTCACTCAGGCTGAGTATGGTGGCGTGATTATGGTTCACTGCAACCTCAACCTCCCTTGCTGAAGTGATCCTCCCACCTCAACCTCCCCAGAAACTGGGACCATAGATACACACCACCACACCGGGCTAATTTTTATTTTTATTTAATTTAATTAATTAATTTATTTATTTATTTTATTGAGATGGAGTTTCACTCTTGTTGCCCAGGCTGGAGTGCAGTGGCACTATCTCGGCTCACCGCAACCTCCGCCTCCCGAGTTCAGGTGATTCTCCTGCCTCAGCCTCCCGAGTAGTTAGGATTAGAGGCGCCACCACCACGCCCGGCTTATTTTGTATTTTTAGTAGAGACGGGGTTTCTCCGTGTTGGTCACGTTGGTCTTGGACTCCTGACCTCAGGTGATCTTTCTGCCTCGGCCTCCCAAAGTGCTGGGATTACAGGTGTGAGCCATCATGCCCGGCCAATTTTTTTTTTTTTTTTTTTGTAGAGATGGAGTCTCACTGTGTTGCCCAGGCTGGTCTCGAAGTCCTGGACTCAAGCAGTCCTCTCACCTTTGTTCCCAAAGTGTTGAGATTACAGCCGTGAGCCATCACACTTGGCCTCAGGGCTTTTTAGATAGTCTGGTATATAAGCAAAATATCTTTAAAGAAGGAAACCTGTTGGTTCTTAAGTTAATCTAACCAGGTGGTGCATGCCAAACTGCCCAATCTCTCGGGCACTTCTCTTTGTTCTTTCAGATGAAGGAAATGTCAGCGTGGTAAAACATCGGTTCTGTGTTGGTTCCTATACCCGTCACACTCCTTTCCTCTCTTTTCTTCTCATTCATTTCTAGCCAGCAGAAGAAAAAGAGCAGTTGCTCCATAATGACGAGTACCAGGAGACAATGGTGGAGTCCACTTTTATGTACCTGACGCTGGACCTTCCTACTGCCCCCCTCTACAAGGACGAGAAGGAGCAGCTCATCATTCCCCAAGTGCCACTCTTCAACATCCTGGCTAAGTTCAATGGCATCACTGAGAAGGTAGCCCATTAACACACCTGCCCTGCCTATACTTACCCTTGCTCTCTCGACTTTTTCATTTTCTTTCTTTTTTTTTTTTTTTTTTTCAAGACAGAGTTTTGCTCTTGTCGCCCAGGCTGGAGTGCAGTGGCGTGATTTCGGCTGACTGCAATCTCTACCTCCCAGTTTCAAGCGATTCTCCTGCCTCAGCCTCCCTAGTAGCTGGGATTACAGACATCCGCCACCATGACTGGCTAATTTTTTATATTTTTAGTAGAGACAGCATGTTGGCCAGGTTGGTCTCGAACTCTTGACCTCAAGTGATCAGCCTGCCTCGCCTCCCAAAGTGCTGGGATTACAGGCGTGGGCCACCACACCTGGCCCATTTTCATTTTATATGTAAGAATCACCACATGTATGTGACGTATTTATTATAAATTATATTGACTTTATTGAGCCTCCCAGACTCGTTGGTATTTCTCAGTGGTCACCCCCAACTCTTAACTTACAGTGCCCCTTTTTATTATTTTTTGAGACAGGGTCTAGCTTTATCACCTAGTCTGGGTGATCATGGTGGCATGATCATGGCTCACTGCAGCCTCAAACTCCTGGGCTCAAGTGATCCTCTCACCTCAGCATCCTGAGTAGCTGGGACTAGACACACTCCACCACGTCCAACTAAGTATTTTTGTAGAGAGAGTGCTCACTTTGTTGCCCAGGCCATTCTTTAACTCCTGGCCTCAAGGGATCCTCCCACCTCAACCTCCCAAAGTGTTGGGATTACAGATGTGAACCACTGCCCAACCACAGTGCCCCCTCTTGTACTTCTCATATATCCTGTTTTCAGCTTTCTGTCTGCCTCTGGGGTAGTATAGAGAAAGGAAGGTCATTTAGGAGAGGAGAAACTCCAAAAAGTGGGGAGACATACTTTTTTTTTTTTTTTTGAGATGGAGTCTCACTCTGTTGCCTAGGCTGGAGTGCAGTGGTGTGATCTCAGCTCACTGCAACCTCCACCTCCCGGGTTCAAGCGATTCTTCTGCCTCAGCCTCCCGAGTAGCTGGGACTACAGGTACATGCCACCATGCCCAGCTAATGTTTGTATTTTTAGTAGAGATGCGGTTTCACCCTGTTGGCCAGGCTGGTCTCGATCTCCTGGCCTCAAGTGATCTGCCTGCCTCAGCCTCTCAAAGTGTTGGGATTACAGGCGTGAGCCACCGTGCCTGGTTAGCTTTCTTTCTTTACATATATATATATATATTTTTTTTTTTTTCTTTCTTTTTTTTTCTTTTTCCTTTTTAGTGGAGATGGGGTTTCACCATGTTGTCAAGGCTGGTCTCGAACTCCTGTGCTGAAATGATCCCCCTGCCTCGGCCTCCTACAGTGATAGGATTATAGGTGTGAGCCACCAGGCCCGGCCTTTTTTTTTTTTTTTTTTTTTTAAATCAGCCTTAGCCAAACTGCACATCCTAAGCCTCATACATAATTTCTCAGACCAGGAGTCTTGTGAACTTAAGTGTGAGGCAAAATTATATTTTAAAAAATCGAAACGAAAAACTCATGCCCCTGCTCTAATACTACTGAACTTTAGCACTAATTTGAGAATTTTCTTTTCTTTCTCTAGGAATATAAGACTTACAAGGAGAACTTTCTGAAGCGCTTCCAGCTTACCAAGTTGCCTCCATATCTAATCTTTTGTATCAAGAGATTCACTAAGAACAACTTCTTTGTTGAGAAGAATCCAACTATTGTCAATTTCCCTATTACGTAAGTAACATCCTGCCTCACTTCTCTCACGGGGAGTGAACCTGGATTTCTTCTCTTGTATTTTTACCAGTATTAATTTTGGACTGTCTTAGTTGGGGATTACAAGGAACAGAGCCTACCTACAGTAGATAAGAGTTTTTATTGGAAGGATACAGTTATTTCAGGGACCACAAAAGATTGATGTTTATTGGGATGCAATCCCTATTTTATCTTCTCTCCTGTTGCTAGCTGGAAATTATAGTCTTCCTGCATAGAGAAGAAGAAATGATGCAAGTAGGATAAGACAGGTAGGATTCTGCCTGGTTTGGAAGATGTCCTGAGTAGTGAGGGTCTGCCCATCTATTTGCTGGCCATCACACCTTTTTGCACACTAGAGTTGTACTAGATGCTTTTAGTTTGCTTCCTTCCAACTCAGAAAACTTCTGCAAGATCCTTTTTGAGGGTAGACTGTTGGTTTTCAGTTCTCAAGAGACAAGGTTTTTCATACTTAAGAAGATGTTTGGCTGGGCGTGGTGGCTCACGCCTGTAATCCCAGCACTTTGGGAGGCCAAGGCAGCTGGATCGCTTGAGCTCAGGAGTTCAAGACCAGCCTAGGCAACATGGCAAAACCGCATCTCTACAAAAAAATACAAAAAATTGGCCAGATGTGGTGGTGCACACCTGCAGTCCTAGGTACTTGAGGGGCTGAGGCAGGAGGATGGCTAGAACCTTGGAGATTGAGGCTGCAGTGAGCTGAGATGGTGTCACTGCCCTCCAGCCTGGGTCTGGGTGACAGAGTGTGACTGTGCTAAAAAAAAAAAAAAAAAAAAGAAAGAAAGAAAGAAAGAAAGAAAATAGTGTCAGTTTTAAATTCCATGTAGTGTTTAAGAAGGTAGTATCTAAAATTAAGAGGCCTGAGTTTTAGGCTGTCTTAGTGGTGGGACCTCAGACCCATAGTTTGCGTGTTTTCTGGATATGTTCTCTCATAGATAAAATGAGAGGCTTGGAGTAGATGGGCCTGAGCCCTAGGGGTTTGTCCAGGTGTAACATCTTATTATTGTATTGCCAGGACTCTTAGAACCATGGAGGGTGAGGAGAGAGAACATTTGCAGTTGAGAATTACAGGGGAATTTCTTTTTCTCTTTTTCTACACTTTTCTCCACTAGCATCTTGTTTGTGACTAGAATTAAATGGGGGGACATAGAGGTTTGTTCTCTGCCTCCTTGAGTAGGATGACAGAGGTGCTTTCTTCGAAAGTCTGTGTGTCAAAGTTTTATTTCAGCACTAGCCTCTTGTGAATTGCCAGTCACCTATCTGTTCCTGGTAGGTAGGGGCAGTCTGGATTCCAAGGGCAACTCCAGAGGGAGGAAGATTGTGTATCAATGGTACTTCTGCTCAGTTGCCACAGAAATTTCCTTGCCCCATTGGTTTCTTTTATGGGCCTAGAGTAGGCCCAATATAAAAGTTTGTCCTTCAGAAAGCTTACTTCGGAGAAGTTGAGAAAAAGATTGTTTCTTAACTACGCAGTCTTTTAGAGAACATCAAATTGTGACTAATTCTGGAAACTTGCACTTTATTTTATGTGCTGTAATTACTTCGAGTAATACAATTCTGGATCATTTCATTGTCCATACTTCTTGAAAAGGATCTTTTTCATACCTGTCTTCTCCTATGTTTTATTCATAACACATTCTGTTTTTGTCGGAGAGTTATCAGACTTATGGTGATTAGGCACCCTCTGCTTATTTGGAGATAGAGATTTTTGAGGGCAGGTTTAAAGTTTCACTTTCAGGTAATTAGCCATTCTCTTAACTGGTCTGTTGCTGTGGTTGGGAGATGAGTATAGTTTGCTCTTTTAGGCTGGGCGCAGTGGCTCACATCTGTAATGTCATCACTTTGGGAGGCCGAGGTGGGAGAATTGCTTGAGCTCAGGAGTTTGAGACCTGCCTGGACAACATAGCAAGACCTTGTCTCTACTAAAAAAAAAAAAAAATGAATAGTTTGCTCCTTTTCCTATTTACTAACACAAAATGATTAAACGTAGTATTTCTCTTTTGCCGCATGGACAGTTTTGGTTCAGTCATGAAATCTTGAGTATAAAGACTTCTCCGGACCAGGCACGGTGGCTCACGCCTGTAATCCCAGCCCTTTGGGAGGCCGAGGCGGGCGGATCACGAGGTCAGGAGATCGAGACCATCCTGGCTAACACGGTGAAACCCCGTCTCTACTAAAAATACAAAAAATTAGCCAGGCATGGTGGTGGGCGCCTGTAGTCCCAGCTACTCGGGAGGCTGAGGCAGGAGAATGGCGTGAACCCAGGAAGCAGAGCTTGCAGTGAATTGAGATAGCTAG
Organism: Pan paniscus; assembly: GCF_029289425.2. Lineage (NCBI taxonomy): Eukaryota > Metazoa > Chordata > Mammalia > Primates > Hominidae > Pan > Pan paniscus. Next base: position 40,739,452 of record NC_073261.2, on the reverse strand, counting down.
CGCCATTGCACTCCAGTCTGGGCGACAGAGCGAGACTCTGTCTCAAAAAAAAAAAAAAAAAAGACTTCTTCTCTGATACTCATTCAGACAAGTCTAGTCAGCTTTTGTTCAGGCTGAAGAGAAAATAAAATGAGAAGTCAGCCTTTAGCAGCAGGAAGGCAGGTTGGCTGGCTAGAGCTCACATGGACTCAGGACTCATATCTCCTTTTTTTTTTTTTTTGGAGATGGAGTCTCGCTCTGTTGCCCAGGCTGGAGTGCGGTGGCGTTATCTCGGCTCACTGCAACCTTCGCCTCCTGGGTTCAAGCAATTCTCCTGCCTCAGCCTCCGGAGTAGCTGGGACTACAGGTGCACGCCGCCCCGCCCAGCTAATTTTTTTTTTTGTACTTTAGTAAAGGCAGGGTTTCACCATGTTACGCAGGCTGGTTTCGAACTCCTGAGCTCAGGCAGTCTGCCCGCCTCGGCCTCCCAAAGTGTTGGGATTACAGGCATGAGCCACTGCACCTGGCTTCCATTTTCTTAACAGTGAATATTTATTGCAGTCTGACTGCATCATATATGGGACACTGTCAGTCTGTAGAAACAAATAGCTGTCACCAATACATAGAAAGCTACATATAATAATTACAACAAAGTTGTATGTTTGTTTATTACCACATGGTTTACATTTTAAACTCTGTAATTTTGAACAGTTAATATGTTCACAGTCTAACTTCAAAGGGAGATATATAACTGGACGTGACCACCATTAGCTGTTTCTTGTGAACTCTTCCAGTGATAACATGGTTTTGTTTCATGTAATGAGTGGTAGCACATCAGACAACTTTTATGATGCAATGTCTTTTTTTTAATTTTACCTTGTATTGTATAAGTTTTTATAAATATTTGTAGACTCCAAAATGATATATTTTTCCTAAAATTATGTATTTAATCTTAATATTCTTGTTAACTGTCTATATATTTTCCTTTTTAACTATTTGAAAGTTCTTCTTCCTTTTGGGGGTTTTTTGAGACAGGGTCTCACTGTCGCCCAGGCTGGAGTGCAATAGTGTGGTCCTGGCTCACTTTAGCCGTAATCTCCTGGGCTCAAGTGATCCTCTCACCTCAGCCTCCTGAGTAGCTAGGACCACATGCATGTACCACCATGCCTGGCTAATTTTTTTTTTGTAGGGGTCTCACTACATTGCCCAGGCTGGCCTTGAACTCCTGGGCTCAAGCAGTCCTCCTACCTTGACCTCTCAAAGTGTTGGGATTATAGGTATGAGCCACTGCCTGTCATTCTTTTTTTTTTTTAATCATATGGGAAGCTGTGTAACCCTGTCATTCATTTTGGCATATTTTGTGAATTCCAACGCACCTGGACCTTCTTGACTCTGCAGGCCTACCCAGAGCAAGGGTCCTAAAATAGGGCTGAACAACTTTGTGGTCCGTTTGTGTAGGACAGTTTCCTTAACCTCACAGCCTTTGTCTGATTATTCCGGCTTTATTTTCACCATTAACAGAAATGTGGATCTGAGAGAATACTTGTCTGAAGAAGTACAAGCAGTACACAAGAATACCACCTATGACCTCATTGCCAACATCGTGCATGACGGCAAGCCCTCCGAGGGCTCCTACCGGATCCACGTGCTTCATCATGTGAGTGGCTGCTGACCGTCTCATGGCACAGAGTGGCAAAAACAGGTGTTTCTTTGGCATCTCAGAGGGCAGTTCCCTTCAGTGTGTCCTTGCTTGGCCTTGGCTTTGGGACTCTGCAAGTAGTAGTGCTGTCAGTAGTTAGTTTAAGGCAGTGGTTCTCAATTTTGGCTACACATTGGACTCACCTTGGGAGCTTTTTTTTTTTTTTTTTTTGAGACAGGGTCTCGCTCTGTAGCCCAGGCTGGAGTGCAGTGGCGTGATCTTGGCTCACTGCAACCTCCGCCTCCTGGGTTCAAGCAGTTCTCTGCCTCAGCCTCCCGAATAGCTGGGATTATGGGATTACTGGCGCCCGTCACCACGCCCAGCTAATTTTTGTATTTTTAGTAGAGACGGGGTTTCACGATCTTGGCCAGGCCGGTCTTGAACTCCTGACCTTGTGATCCACCCACCTCGGCCTCCCAAAGTGTTGGGATTACAGGCGTGAGCCACCACACCAACCGGGAGCTTTTTAAAATCCCAATGCCCGGCACCACACCAGGCCGGTTATAATAGTAGTTTTCAGCTGGGGCAGAGGCCAGGGATGTTGGTATATATTTTACAACACGAAGGACAGCCCGTGTTACAAAGAATTATCTGACCCTAAACATCAGTCAGCATTAAGGTCAAAGGCTTTCTGTTAGATTGTCTGGAGGTGGATGTCTTTTCTGTTTGATGTCTTTTCTATTTTTCAAGTTAATTGAGATGGGGTTGTGCTATGATGCTCATGCTGGTCTCAAGCAATCCTCCCGCCTCAGCTTCTGAAACTGCTGGGATTACAGGTATGAGCCACCGTGCCTGGCTGGCATTTGATGTTTTGAAGTTCCCTGAGAGACCCTGATGTGCAGCCAAGGTTGAGAACCTCTGCCCTAGACTAGAGCCTTACCATCCAAAGTGGGATGCATCCTTGGACCAATAACATCAGCATCAGTCTTGTTAGAAATCAGCTTGTTAGAAATGCAGACTCTCAGGCCCCTCAAACCTACCACATCAGAACCTGGATTTTAACATGACCCTCTGATTTGTAAGAAATTAAAGTTTGCGAAGCACTGGTTTAGAGGCTCCCTTTCATCTTAAAAATGTTGTGAATTTGTCTCAAGTTGAAAACAGATAAAACATGTACTTGAGATATATTTGATATCACATAGATTATTAGCATAAATTGTTCTCATTTGATTAGCCTCTTCTGGAACTGTGGGTTTAATCTTAACTAGCTTCTGTTTATCAAGTGCTTTATTGTGGTTAGGCAGTACGCCAGTTACTTAATGTACATTAATCTCATTTCTTTCATTAAAACACACCTCCAAGACAGATGTCAGTATCATCTTTTTTACAGAGGAGGAGACCTAGGCTCAGAGTTTCAGTAATTGACCTCAAGTCAGTAGAATTAGGATTTGACCCAGGTACTCTGCTTCAAAGCCCATGTTCTTAACTCGTCCTTGAAGCAGGAATGGGAACTTACTTATGTGATCCTGAGCTTTCCTTATGTTTCCTATATTCTCAACTATTGTAATATCCAGAGGATCTGGAATATTTATATTCTACAATAATGGTCTTTGGTATTTCTTAGAACTTTGGTTAGATAAGGCAGGTGGGCGGCCAGAGGTGCCTCTGCCTTAATGTAGAAACATTTTTTCCTTGTTCATGGAAGCATGAAGTGAGATACGTTTTGCTGTATTTGTAGCACTGGTTTCTTAGGCCAAAGGAATCAGATTAGTGTGATAGACAGTGTCCACCAAGGACACCTTTTCTTGATGACCTGTTGCTTTTTTTTTTTTTAAGACTGAGTCTCACTCTATTACCCAGGATGGAATGCAGTGGCATGATCTTGGCTCACTGCAACCTCCACCTCCTGGGTTCAAGTGATTCTCCTGCCTCAGCCTCCCAAGTAGCTGGGACCTACAGGCACCTGCCACCAGGCCTGGCTAATTTTTGTATTTTTGGTAGAGACGGGGTTTTACCATGTTGGCCAGGCTGGTCTCAAACTCCTTACCTCAAGTGATCTGCCCACCTCGGCCTCCCAAAATGCTGGGATTACAGGCGTAAGCCCCTGCGCTCAGCCAGGAATGTCCATATTTAGGTTCTCTCAGTGGTTGACACTGTGTACCTCATAAGTGAGAATGTCTAGTCTGTCATTTCTGAGCAGGAAGGAGACATCATAGGTGATGATTAGACGGCTTCCTCTTTTCTCATCTTTAGTGTCCACTAAATTCCTTTTAAAAAGATGTACAGAAGTGTTTCAGACTCCATTGTACTTCAAGGGGCCAGGCGCAGTGGCTCATACCCATAATCCTAGCACTTTAGGAGGCTGAGGCGGGAGGATCTTTTGAGACCAGGAGTTAGCCTGGGCAACACAGTGGGACCCCATCGCTATTAAAAAAAAAATTAGCCAGTTTTAGTGGCACACACCTGTAGTTCCAGCTACCTGGGAGGCTGAGGGGAGGATCGCTTGAATCCAGAGGGTCAAGGCTGCAGTGATCTGTGATTACACCACTGCAGTCCAGCCTGGGTGACAGAGTGAGACCCTGTCTCAAAAACAAACAAACAAACAAACAAAAAACAGTACTTTAAAAAAATTCCCAACAGGAATTGAGTTTGCCATGATTGACACACCAAAAGTCCTATTAATTGAATCATGCCCAGCAGAAATCATGTACCCTCTTCTTTATGACTGTTGCTGGATGATGTCTAGTGGCTGTTCTTCTAATTTTTCTAGTCTTGGCTATGATCCTTTCCTTCTACACCCTTTTGGTTTTAGAGAGCAGACTAACCCAGCTCTTCATACTTTCTGCAGGGGACAGGCAAATGGTATGAATTACAAGACCTCCAGGTGACTGACATCCTTCCCCAGATGATCACACTGTCAGAGGCTTACATTCAGGTGGGTTGGCCACAGGCTTAGTGAGCCACAAATAGGTGGGGTATGGGGCCAGTGAGAGGAGTGGGCCAAGGCAGGAAGAGGGATAGAGTTAGGACCTTGGTTGGAGGGCCAGGTACCTATTGGGAAGTACTTAGTAGTGAGTTGGGGGCAGAATGTATGGCCCTGAAAGTCAAGCAGAGATTTTCAGAAAAGAAGTATAAGTGTAGAAAATGTATGAGTGAGCAAAGAAAGTTGCGATTATGGCCAGGTTAGTTTTGCAGAAGTGTGCGGTCTGGTTTCGAGGAGGAAGAACCTAGACTCATCAGGGAGGCTGGCTAGAAGTCGACCACGAAGTGCTCCCCAGAGCCCCAGGCAGCTTTGTGACCCCACAGCGCTTTCTACTTGACGTTTGTTTTAGTGCCGGCCATATCGCTTTGCCTGTCTGTCCTCTCCATTGGATTGACCCATGGAGCACAGAGCATCTCTGTCTTCTCTTTATGTAACTGCCCTAGTACCTGGCAAAAGAAGGAAGATTGAGACAAAAGCCATAGCTTTGTAAGAAGAAAGTGACACCTCTCCTTCTAGAGATAACTTTTTTCTCCTCAGTGGCTGTAGCCACTGTAGCAGATTTCCAAATGGGGTATAGCAGATTTGTAAATGGGGTGACGAGTTGTCCATGGCCTGGCACAGAATAGGTATTTGATAAGTGTCTGTTGACTGAATGCCTCCTAGACTTCAGTTTGTGTTTTCATTTCTTACAGATTTGGAAGAGGCGAGATAATGATGAAACCAACCAGCAGGGGGCTTGAAGGAGGCGTCTAGGGCTTTGCTCCCAAGGGCTGTGGCTGATGATGGTAAATAAGAACACAGAAGCTGTAGCTGAACACAGGCTGGCTGGTGGGCTCCCTAGGCCAGCCCAGCTTGTATGGGTTCTGGCTACACCAGAGCACCAAGAGCCCACTTGCCTGGGATGGCCCCACACTGTCACTCAGCTGTTCTTTGATCATTTTTTTCTAGATTGATGCTCCTTTCTCTCATGCATCGAGCTCCCGTCTAGCTTCAGCAGGGCAGAACCCTTCTCCAGATGTGTGTAACTTATGTCTGAGTATCTGGGAGTAGTTGAAGAACAGATAATTCCTTCCAAACATCAAGCCTTGGGATTCTTGGAGCAAGCAGAAAGCCAGTAACTTCGCTCTGTTAGAGGTGGAGGATTTTCCTATGGTTCTGCTCATTTCCTGATGTGTATTTTTAGATGGATTAAATAGTCTCCTGTTTTTAAACCAGCCTCTTGTTTTATATCTTTTCCTTTGGTGGTTGGCTGAGGAAAATATTTTCCTTTTTAATCTTCACAAACTCTCTACCCTACAGTCTGACATCTGGTGCACATCACGCTCGCCCTTTCCTGTCAGCTTGTGGGTGGTGTGTCAGTTAGGATGCATTTATTTCTAAGTAAAAAAATACCTGAGTCAAGGGGATACATTATTATTGTGCTTAACTAGAAGGCCAGAGGTGGGCAGTTTCCAGCTGCAGTGCAGGAATGAGTAAGGGAAGAGGAAAGAAAGGAAATAGGAAGCGCTTCTCACTACAGTGCAATTCTGAGGTGGTCTCAGCCAGTCCAGTGTGGAGCCCCAGGGCAAAGATTCCCTGTCAGACAATTCAGCAGAAACGGCTCCCATCAAGCTCAGTCATGGGCTCTAGCAGCCTAGAAGAAGGGTGGCCTTGGCATGAGCACTGTGGCAGGTCCAAAGATATGGGAAGCAGCTGGAGGCAGCCAGTCAGCCCCAGCAAGTTCTGTTGAAGGGAGACAGGAGCCCTGCACTCCTGTGGTGCCACCCTTTTACCTGGACACAACCTTGTCCTCACTTTCCTCTACCTCTCTGGAAGCTCCAGTATTTCCTTAGGAGGCTTATCTCTTCTATCCAGCCATTAAATTTGGGATTTCTCAAGATTCAGTCCTAGCGTCACTCTTCTTGCTGTTTACTTTTTCCCTAGGCCATTTCAGCTATGCATTTTTATGGAAATGACTCATAAACACATATTAATCCCAGATTTTTCTAAACTCTTGAACTTCGCTCTGTTGCCCAGGCTGGAATGCAGTGGCACAATCTTGGCTCACTGCAACCTCCACCTCCCAGGGTCAAGTGATTTCCGGCTAATTTTTTTATTTTATTTTATTTTATTTTTTCATTTTTATTTTTATTTTAGAGATGGAGTCTTGCTCTGTCGCCCAGGCTAGAGTGCAGTGGCGTGATCTCAGCTCACTGCAGCCTCTGCCTCCTGGGTTCAAATGATTCTCCTGCCTCAGCCTCCTGAATAGCTGGGATTATAGGCGAACACCACCGTGCCCAGCTAATTTTTGTATTTTTAGTAGAGACGGGGTTTCATCATGTTGGCCAGGCTGGTCTCGAACTCCTGACCTCAAATGATCCACCTGCCTCGGCCTCCCAAAGTGTTGGGATTACAGGCGTGAGCCATGGTGCCCGGCCCTATTTTTGGGTGTTTTAAAGTAAACTCAAACTTAACATTGTTTAGAACTGAGCTTGCCAGGTGTGGTGGCTCCTGCCTGTAATCCTAACATTTTGGGAGGCTGAGGTGGAAGAATTGTTTGTGGTCAGGAGTTCAAGACCAGCCTGGCCAATATAGCAAGACCCTATCTCTACAATAACAACAACAAAAGTTAGCTGGGCATGGTGGTGTGTGCCTGTAGTTCCACCTATTTGGGAGGCTGAGGCAGGAAGATCCTTTGAGCGCGGGATTTGAGGCTGCAGTGAACCATGATTGCACCACTGCACTCCAGCCTGGGCAACAGAGCAAGACCTTGTCATTACAAAAAAGAAAAAAAATTGAGCTTGTGAGTTTCCCCCCCTTTTTTTTTTTTTGAGATGGAGTCTCACTCTGTTGTCCAGGCTGGAGTGCAGTGGTGCGATCTCAGCTCACTGCCGACCTCTGCCTCTCAGGCTCTAGTGATTCTCCTGCCACAGCCTTCCGAGTAGGTGGGACTACAGGTGTGCACCCCAGACCCGGCTAATTTTTGTATTTTTAGTAGAGATGGGGTTTCTCCATGTTGGTCAGGCTGGTCTTGAACTCTAGACCTCAGGTGTTCTGCCCGCCTCGGCCTCCCAAAGTGCTGGGATTACAGGCATGAGCCACCGTGCCTGGCCAATCACCCATATTTTTTGAGTAAATGCTTTAGTACTTAGCCTGTGTTCTCTGTGTTGTCCTTTTGCACAAATGATTTTGTCTCTTTATACCCTTCCAAGATGGTGAAAATAGGAATTATCACTTAAAAGTTTAGGGACTATTTCTTGGAGCTGACTATCATATCCTGTGTGATCTTGAGGTCCTTTGTGGGTGACACATGGCTTGCTTCCACCACGGCTGTCTGGGTTGGGGGCCTGGCCTGCATGTCTTCAAAGCTGATCCCAGCATGCCCTTCCTCTTTTGGAGACCTCAAGGTCTGGCCAGAGTTTGAACCACACATGGGGAAGAAGTGAAATTCAATTCATGTTTTCTTAGCATGACCCCACAGCCAGAAATCACGAGAAAAAGATAGATGTGGAAAAAATACTCCAGATACATGATAGAGAAAAATTTGCAATGTATAGGACAGTAAATAAATGAATATACCTAGTTTATTTTTACTGGTAAAACAATAAGAAAAAGAAACCTAAACAGAAAATTGGGCAAAAAACCCAAGTAGGCATTTCACAAAAGATGAAATATAAATGGCCAATAAACATGTGAAAAGGTGTTTATTTGGTAACTAAAGAAATGCAAATTAGAACGACCATGAGACATCATTTAAAAATATTTTGATTAGCAGAAAAAAAAAAAAGGAAGCAAACGAAACCAAACCAAACCAAACCAAAACAAAACAAATATTTTGGATAGGCCAGATGCAGTGGCTCACACCTGTAATCCCAGCACTTTGGGAGGCCAAGACTGGTGGATCATCTGAGGTCAGGAGTTTGAGACCAGCCTGGACAACATGGTGAAACCCCGTCTCTACTAAAAATGCAAAAATTAGCCAGGCATGGTAGCACGTTCCTGTAATCTCAGCTACTCCGGAGGCTGAGGCAAGAGAATTGCTTGAACCTGGGAGGCAGAGGCTGCAGTGAGCCGAGATTGTGCCACTGCACTCCAGCCTGTATATATAAATATATATATATATATTTTTGGATTAGCAAAGTTTGAAAGATTGTTAATACCCCAGTTTGGTGAGAGTGGAAAGAGGCACTTGTTTTCTTTTGGGATAGAAATTGGTACGGCTGGCACAGAGGCCCAGATTGATAATCCAGCCTCTGTTAAAAGTAAAGGTGTCCCCCAAATTTCATGTCTTGGAATTGATTCTAAGAAGATAGTCAGACAAACAAAGATGTGAGTGCAAGGATTTTTATTTTTCGCAAATTGTTGATAATAGTTGCTTAAAAAAGAAAGGGCCGGCCATGCGCGGTGGCTCACGCCTGTAATCCCAGCACTTTGGGAGGCTGAGGCGGGTGGATCATGAGTTCAGGAGATCAGGACCATCTTGGCTAACACAGTGAAACCCCGTCTCTAGTAAAAATACAAAAAAAAAAAAAAAAAAAAAAATTAGCTGGGCGTGGTGGCGGGCGTCTGTAGTCCCAGCTACTCAGGAGGCTGAGGCAGGAGAATGGCGTGAACCTGGGATGCGGAGCTTGCAGCGAGCTGAGATCACGCCACTGCAATCCAGCCTGGGTGACAGAGTGAGACTCTGTCTCAAAAAAAAAAAAAAAAAAGTAAGGGCCAGCCATGGTATCTGACGCCTGTAGTCCCAGCACTTAGGGAGGCAGAGGCAGGAGGATTGCTTGAACCCCAGAGTGATGGCACCACTGCACTCTAGCCTGGGAGACAGAGCTGTCATGTGGCAATTAGCAATAATAGTAGATACTTACATTTATTGACCTGAAAAGGTTATTGTTAAATGAACAGTGCAGGTTACAAAGCAGCATGTATAGGATGTTTCCATTTTGTAGATCTGCTGTATCTGTTTTTGTATATGTGCACAGAAAGCTTTGGAATTACAGATAATAACATGTTAATAATGATTATGTCGTGGATTTAAAATTTCAGTTATTCATTAGGGGGACATAATGTAATTATCTTTATTTCTCTATAACTGAACTCATTTTGGCTCATGAGCCCTCAAAACATATTATTTCCATTTCGGAGTAACTCATTCCCTTCTTAATACTCAGCCTCTCTTGGCTGACTAACCACTGAATCCTCTTTCCCCTTTCCCTGGGAGTGATTTACAGATTGCCCTGTGGTGAGGAGAGGCACTGGGGACTAAGCATTCCCTGGCCATCCAGGTCTCTCTGGAGTGTCTCTCGTCTTGCCTGATCATCATCTTCTTGTGCCATCACTGCTACACATCTGATTTCTGCTCATCTCAAGATCCACTAAATCTGTCACAGATTCATCCCCAACCATGGGCTCTTACGGGTGCACCATCTTGTCCAGAGCCAGTTCTGACTGCCTCTCGGTCTGTGGGTTGAGGTTGCTCTTCTGCAACCACATCACACTGGGGACACTCTGTGAGGCAGACCTCAGGCCAGCTGCCTAGCTCCATCCCTCAGGCTAGCGTCCTCACCCTTTCTGATGTCCTGTGAGAGGTAGGCTTCTCTTAGAAGCCCACACCCTGGAAAGTGAAGAATAAGTCCCCTCCTCTTGGGCTATAATCCCTCCTGGGACTTCTCTTCCCCCAACTTCCTAAGGGCAGAGGTGCAGGATGTTGGACACTTCTCAGGGACCCTAGGAGTCTCAAGTGTAGCCACTTCCTGCCAATTCTGTCCTCCTACCAGCTAGTCAACTCTTTTTTAAAATTATTTATTTATTTGTTTTTGAAATAGGATCTCTCTGTGTCACTCAGGGTGGAGTGCAGTGGCATCATCACGGCTCACTGCAGCCTTGACCTGGATTCAAGCGACCCTCCCACCTCAGCCTCCTGAATAGCTGGGACCACAGACACACGCCACCACGCCCAGCTAATGTTTGTATCTTTTTTTTTTTCTTTTAGACAGAGTTTTGCTCTTGTTGCCCAGGCTGGAGTGCAGTGGCGCAATCCTGGCTCACTGCAGCCTCTGCCTCCTGGGTTCAAGCAATTCTCTTGTCTCAGCCTTCCAAGTAGCTGGGATAACAGGCATGCACCACCACATCCAGCTAATTTTGTATTTTTTTTAGTAGATATGTGGTTTCACCATGTTAGGCTGTTCTCGAACTCCTAACCTCAAGTGATCCACCCACCTCAGCCTCCAAAAGTGCTAGGATTACAGGTGTGAGCCACCATGCCCAGCCAAATTTTTATATTTTTTATAGAGATGGTGTTTTGCCACGTTGCCCAGTCTGGTCTTGAACTCCTGGGCTCAAGTGATTCACCCACCTCAACCTCCCAAAGTCTGCCAATTCTTGACCTCCTTTTGAATGAAGCCGCCTTTTTCATTATCAGGCACTCATTCCCACTCATATTTTTGGGATAAACTATTAATGCCTCCAGTTCTTCAAACATTGGCTCTTCATTGTCTCAATCAAGCTATTTTGTTTTTATTTTTTTAAATTTAAAACACCCTTTTCTCTCAGAGAGTTGGATTTTGTAATGGAAACAATGGCTTTAAGGACAGTAGTTAGCTATAGATTTACAAATGTCTACTTAAAATCCAGGAGCCAATGAATTGTGTGTCTCATCCCTAGCCCAAGAGCAGGCTGCATAGACAGCTCTTTCTGGCGCTTGAACGGTGGAGGTGTGGAGCCAGAGGCTGTGGGGAGAAGATGGAAAAAGCCCCAAGCTCAGTGTCAAAACACACACCCTGCAGTAGCTCTCTCCTGGGCTAGGTGGGACTGTGGGTGTCACATGATTCCCTGTGAAGAGACTACCAAACAGGCTTTGTGTGAACAATAAAGCTTTTTAATCACCTGGGTGCAGGTGGGCTGAGTCTGAAAAGAGTCAGCAAAGGGTGGTGGGATTATCGTTAGTTCTTGTAGGTTTGGGATAGGCGGTGGAATTAGGAGCAATTTTTTGTGGGCAGGGGGTGGATCTTACAAAGCACATTCTCAATGGCGGAGAGAATATTACAAAATACCTTCTTAAGGGTGCGGGAGTGGGGGCGTGGGGGGGTGGGGAGAATATTACAAAGTACCTTCTCAAGGGTGGGGACGGTGTATTGTCACAAGGTCAATTGATCAGTTAGGGTGGGGCAGGAACAAATCACAATGGTGGAATGTCATCAGTTAAGGCAGGAACTGGCTATTTTCACTTCTTTTGTGGATCTTCAGTTGCTTCAGGCCATCTGGGTGTATACGTGCAGGGCACAGGGGATATGATGGCTTAGCTTGGGCTCAGAGGCCTGACAGTGGGTAATTTCCACTCCCTTTGTCTGTAGTTTCTGAATTTCTTACAAGAAACATGTATAAGAAATATGACAAAAGTTATTTTATAAATAAAGGGACACTTCCAGGCATTTCAGTCTTTAAGAAAAGCTAAGGCTTGTTTGGCTTTTTGTTTATTTTTAGGTTTTTGGTGTCCTCACGACCTAACCTCATCCCAGTGAGTAGAGACTGGGAGGGGAGAGCAGCAGCTGGAGGGCAGGCTGGGAGTGCTTGTGAGGGAGAGGAGCTGTGGACGTCTGCTTCTCTGCCAAGGGAGAGAGTGAGGTAGGCCTGGGCCCGCTGACTTCAGGGTGAGGCCATAGCTACTGCAGCGCTTTTTATTTATTTATTTATTTACTGAGATGGAGTCTTGCTCTGTCACCCAGGCTGGAGTGCAGTGGTGCAATCTCGGCTCACTGCAACCTCTGTGTCCTGGGCTGCAGTGATTCTCCTGCGCTCAAGCAATTCTCCTGCCTCGGCCTTCTGAGTAGTTGGGATTACAGGCATACGCCACCACACTTGGCTAATTTTTTGTATTTTTAGTAGAAATGGGGTTTCACCATGTTGGCGAGGCTGGTCTCGAAATCCTGACCTCAAGGATCCTCCTGCCTCGGCCTCCTAAGGTGCTGGGATTGCAGGTGTGAGCCACCACGTCCGGCCATACTGCAGCACTTTAAAGGACGGTGTCTTTTTCTTTCTCATACAAGAGAATAGGACTTTATTAGCATTGGTGCAGGCATTATGTTACACAGGAATGGGTCCCTAGCTTGCACAACCCCAGCTGGGCTTTCAGCAGATAAATCACAGCAGAAATAGAATCACCCTAGGACTTTCAATCAAAAGCTGGAAGTCCACCTTACAGAAAGACAAAAAGAAACCCCTTTTTATATCTTAACAAAGCGACAGCTCTCAAGCAACAGAACATCTCGAGCAAGAAAGCTTGCCCGGTCGCCATCCCATCATGCCAGAGCGTGCAGTGTCCACCCTTGACCACGCTGGGGAGTTGCTGATTTTTTGAAAAAGCTTAACAATTTCTGATGTCTATCTTTTAGAGTTCTGTATGTTCCCATTTTTTATTCTTCTGAATTTTGAATTGCAAGTAGCTGTAAAAGCCAATCTTTGAGTGCATGGGGGTGGGTGTGAGGCGGGGCTCAGCTTCAACCCCCTGTCCTGTAAAGCAGTGGCTGGTTTTTCCTGAGCCCAGCCCTGGGAGGTCGTGGTAGGTGTGGAGGCTGCAGAGCTCCTCCAGATGCTGCCCTCGCTGTGCCTCACACCAGAGAGGATGGAAGTGGGCTCTGGCGTCAGACCGTGGTTGAGCTGAGACAGACAAGGCCGACACAGGGCTGGGGGCCCGTGGTCCACCAGTGGAAGTGACTCCCGAGGAAGGGCAGCGAGGAGGGCGGTGTGGGAGCTGAGGCTTCTTTTCAGCTTGGCAGCTGGCAAGGGCCAGGGAGCAGGGGAAGAGCCTGGTCACCATGGTCCCAGAGCCCGTCTCACTTGGCTTTTCCTTTGCAGCTGAGGAGGATGAGGGCCAGAGAGGGACTGTGTGTATGTCCTGCCTGGGGACCCACAGCCAGGTGATAGCAGAGTTGGGTTTGAAGCCCAGGCCTCCCACGCCAACCCACTGGTCTTGCTGTTTCAGCATGGAAGGCCGGGAGCCCTGGGAGCTGGGGAAAGGCGACTGCCCAGGTCCTGGGTGACTCCCCACCCCCAGATCCCCAGCTGTCATCAGTGGGGCAAGGACACATTAAACTGGTCCCTGTGGGTCAGGTCTGAGTGGGGGAGGACCTCCCCTCCCCACTGCCTCCCACAGGGGCTTGTGATGCAGGGTTTCAGGAACAGGGCTGGCTTCCCCGCCTCAGATGGAAGAAGTGGACTTGGCTATGAGCTCCAGGAGGGCAGGGCTCAGCCATAGCCCTAGGATGTGGCCTGGCCACAGGCACCCACTTTTTTTTTTTTTTTTTTTTGAGACGGAGTCTCACTCTGTCACCCAGGCTGGAGTGCAGAGGCGCAATCTTGGCTCGCTGCAATCTCCTCCTCCCAGGTTCAAGCAGTTCTCCTCCTCAGCCTCCCAAGTAGCTGGGATTACAGGTGTGTGCCACCACATCTGGCTAATTTTTTTTTTTTTTTTTTTAGTAGATACGGGGTAAGGCTGGTCTTGAACTCCTGACCTCAAGTGATCCACTCGCCTCGGTCTCCCAAAGTGCTGGGATTACAGGTGTGAGCCACTGCGCCCAGCAAAGAAATACCTTTTTTTTTTTTTTTTTTTTTTTTTCCTGAGACGGAGTTGTGCTCTGTCGCCTAGGCTAGAGTGCAGTGGCGCGATCTCGGCACACCGCAACCTTCGCCTCCCAGGTTCAAGTGATTCTCCTGCCTAAGCGTCCTGAGTAGCTGGGATTACAGGCACCCGCCACCATGCTCAGCTAATTTTTAAAAATATTTTTAGTAGAGACGGGGTTTCACCATGTTGGCCAGGCTAGTCTCGAACTCCTGACCTCAGGTGATCTGCCTGCCTCGGCCTCCCAAAGTGCTGGGATTACCGGCGTGAGCCACCATGCCTGGCCTTACATTTTTTAAAATGAGGGAACAAATGAATAAATGACCACCATGTTAGGGGCTGGCTCTGAACAGAATTGTAAAGTGGGCCAAGCTTGCTCTCAAGGTCACCTTAAGCCCACGGTTGCTGTGTCCTGCCCTCTCAGGGTCATTTCCCAGCCTCCAGGCACCTGTTCACAGAGGCTGCATCTGGCCTCGCCTCCACCCCTCCATCCTAAGGTGCTCCACTGACTTAGAACAGGACAGTCAGGGAGAGAATGTGTCTCAGGAGGGTGGAGTCAGATGATCATGGCCTTCCTGGCATCTGAGGGGATACAGCTTCGGGTAGCAAAGTGTGATTTTCCCTGAGCCCCAGGAAAGCTTGGCCTTGGTCAGAATACATTGAACCCTGAGGGCCAGAGAGTCCCTGGGGCAAGCTCTGAGGGGGAGGCCTGGGATAGGGCAGGGCGGGGGGTTGGGGGGAGCTGGGGGTTGGGCACTCGGTGACTGGGGTTCTGGGCGGGGCAGTGCTCGGGTCCGGAAAGGGTGTTTTCCTGATGGCCGGCCAGAAGCCCTCAGGAGCCTCCAGCTGTGCGGTGAGAGGGAGGATGGAGCAGCCGGCAGGAGTGGCCGCCTCTTCCTGCTTGGGGAGCAGAAGGGCCTCCCATGCCCTGATGGTCAGGACCTGCCCCCTTACCTCCCCGCAACTCGGGGCCTGGACTCACCTGGACGGCTGAGTTCTCATCAAAGGTCGGGGTTGTGGATACACTGGAGAGGGCTGGACATGGTCCCACACACCCCGAGGGCCTGTCACAGGGACAGCACCAGGGCTGAGGCCTGGACCCCTCAGCTCCCCACACCCAGCTCTTCCGGGAAAGAACAGCACTCACTCCACCTCCCGCCTAGTGGGTGCTACCAGTGTGACTCCGTAGACCCCTCGGGCCACTCCCTGAGCCACAGGCCTTAGGGTTTAGAGCCTGAGGAGGTGAGATTTTCACTCCAGAACACCCGCTTTGTACCCCCACCCCACCAGCACACACTGGCCAGGGAACACAGCCCCATCCCATAATGGACATCCAGCCGCACTCCTCAGGCCGTCCCTCCCTTCCCATCCCCCTTTTCCATGCTCTCATGATTTTTTACACGGAAACAGAGAGGGGTGCCTCCCAATCCCTGGCCTGTGCACCTGGGACCACCTTGGACCTAGGGGAGTGAGGCCTCTGAGGATCACGGGCCCAAAGGGTGGGGGCTCTGGGAGCCAAGGGAAGTCCTAGGACCAACTGGGAGGGGTGGGTGTACCTGGCAGGTGGTGTGGGCATCCCAGCCCCTGGGCACCAGGGTCAGCAGCTGGGGCGTGTGCTGCTCCACAAATTGCTTGCACTGAGGAAGGAGACACACAGCTGTGGAGGGGACCCAGGCCCTTTGCAGGACTCTCCTGTCGTGTGGTCCTGGCCTCTCCACTTCTCTGGATCACTCTAGGGCTCCCTCCTGACTCCTCCATCAGCCCTCACGGAACACCTCTGGCTGCAGTTAAAACCCTTAACAAACTGGAGCCAGCTGAAATGGAGGACTTCCATCAGAAAAGCAGGCGACGCTGGAGATGGAGGACTCAGGCAGAGGGGTGGAAACTCAGCCACCACCCTCCCCTCCCTCCACCTCCATTTCAGTTCTAGAAGGAACCTTAACGTTCATCTGGTCCTTGAGACCAGATGTGATGGGCAGTGGGGAGGCTTGGGAGTTGCTGAGCAGGGAGCGCAGTGTGGACAGCTGCCTCCTGGGAAGAGCATCAGCTGACTTTCCTCAGGACAGGATCTCGCTTTAAGAAGGGAATTTCCTGTCCGGGTGCAGTGGCTCATGCCTGTAATCCCAGCACTTTGGGAGGCCAAGGCGGGCAGATCACTTCAGGTCAGGGGTGCGAGACCAGCCTGACCAATATGGTGAAACCTTGTCTCTACTAAAAATACAAAAATTAGCCGGGCCTGGTAGCACATGCCTGTAATCCCAGCTACTCAAGAGGCTGAGGCAGGAGAATCGCCTGAACCCGGAGGCAAGGTTGCAGTGAGCCAAGATTGCACCATTGCACTCCAGCCTGGGCAACAAGAGCAAAACTCCATCTCAAAAAAAAAAAAAAAAAAAAAAAGGGGGATTTCCTGTCATTGACTGAGTATTGGCAAGGGCCCTAGGACCTTCAAGTCCAGCCCTCTCCTTTTGCCGATGGGTTTGTCCTGAGTGAGTCACACCTTGAGGAGTGTGGGGGCAGTAAAGGGATCAGGACCCTGGAGAGAAGGCTAGTCCCTTTCCTGGCTTGAACTGGCCCTAGCGTTACTCATCTCCTGGTAGATAACCAGGCCTCTGAAGGCTTGCCTGGTGCGCACTCAGCCCGTGAAGAGGGCCTGCTGGTCCTCTGGAGCCCACAGCCCTTTGTCCAGAGGCGACTCCTAACCCTTAGCAGGCTCTGCCCTAACTTACAGTCCCACCATTGTCTGCCCCACATCCTGTCTGCCTGTCTGTGCTCCATTCTGGCCCATCCTAGGTGTCTCTGGCTGCAAAGCCTTTCCTGGGCTCAGCCTTCTGCCTTGAACAGGCCCTGACCATGAGTCCCCATGTGCTCACCCCGTACCTTTTCCCTGTCCAGCCAGGAGCCGACGCAGGCCTGGAGCATTGCCTGTGGTATGGCCTGCTCGCTGCTGTTCCCGGCCTGGGTGGTCACGGACATGCAGAGGCGGCACTCAGAGTCTCGCGGCAGCCATTCTCCTGTCGGCGACCCTGGAGATGTGAGCATTAGGGGGAAAGCAGGCAAGGCCACCCTACAGAGGTGTTTGGTTTCTGTCCTCCTTGGTGCATTGCAGTGGGACCAGAGAGGGAGAGGGTCATGCAGGGGCAGGGTAGGGGGAGGAGGAGAGCAGGCATTGGGCTAAGGAGGGGGCAGTGGGCTCACTTGGGCCAGCGCTGTCATCCATGGAGCACCGGAGGACGAGGCGGCAGACCAGCTGGGGCAGCATGCGGCCCAGCAGTGTGTCGAGCAGGATGACGGAGTAGCGCTCAGCCAGGCACTGGCAGATGCCGCCCGCCACCAGAGGTACCACGCGGCACACCTGGGCCACTGCCACAGCTAGCGCACCCTGGGGCGGGGGCGGAGAGAGGCCAGCATGGGACCTTCACTTGGCAAGCCTCCACTCTCTGCCCAGCACCCAGCTGGGCACTTCCTACACATTCCCTCATTCTCTTCTAGAAGGGAGGGCAAGGCTATTCACAAATAAGGACACTGGGGATCAGAGAGTCCAGGGGATGCAGGGGACTCACACAGGGTCACTGAGTGTAGGAGCCAGCTTCAGACCTACGTCTGGCCCCAAAGGCTCTGGCCCACAGCTAGTGACTCTCAGACTGACATGCTGGACCTGACCTTCCCCCAATGCTTGGGATTCAGCTGCTTGCCTGACTCTCCTCTCCTGTACTTCACACAGGCATCTTGAACTCAACATGGCCAGGAGGGAGCTCTCTGTTTTTTCGCTCAAACCTGTTTTCTTCTTTAGTCTCCCCATCTCAGCTGCTGGCATTACAGAGGGCTGGTTGCTCTGGCCAGTGTGTAAAAGTCACTTTGGAGTCCTCCCTGGTCCTCACGCTCCAGGCCCATCCATGCCCAATAGCAGTGGGCCCACCTCCCAAATGCATCCCCAGGCCAGCCCTCAGCTCCGTCCCTGTCCCATCACCTCTCACTGCAATCTCTGCAGTGATCTTTCCTTCTTTCTTTTTTTTGAGACAGAGTCTTGCTCTGTCACCCAGGCTAGAGTACAGTGGCGTGATGTCGGCTCACTGCAACCTCCGCCTCCTGGGTTCAAGTGATTCTCCTGCCTCAGCCTCCCGAGTAGCTGGGACTACAGGCACCTGTCACATCTGGCTAATTTTTGTATTCTTAGTAGAGACCGGGTTTCGCCATGTTGCCCAAGCTGGTCTTGAACTCCTGGGCTGAAGTGAACCACCTGCCTCAGCAGGAACCTCACCTGCTGCCTTGTGCCCCTGGTGGCCCACGCAACCCTATCTGGGAAAGGCTGAGGGGGCAGGGCCTTTCCTCATTTGGGCCCCAATTTGGGCAAGGTAGCCCTGGGCTGGCGGGGCCATTGGACAATAGCCACTGCAGGTCTGGAAGACTCCAAGTTGGACTCAGGCAAGGATGGGGAATCTATCTGTGGAAATTCCCCTCTTGAAAGATCAAAGCAACCTTTCTACAGAGACCTCTGGGGATCTTTCTCCATCAGATGGTGAGCTGCTGGAGGACAAAGCTGCGTCTTGTCCGTTTTTGTACTTTGGCTCCTGGCGTGGCACCTCCATACAGTGGGGGCTTAATGTTTGTTGCATGAACTGTAGGCCTGGCACCTACCAGGCCTGAGCCTGAGCCCCAGGGTCCCCTGGGTGGGGGCAATGCACAAGCGGCTCTCTCCCCTCCTAACTTCTGGCAGCCAGCTGGGTCCTGATGCGGGTGTGAGTTGGGAGAGAGGTGGGAGCTGCAGGGAGCTATAGGTGTGCGTGTGCTCCTGGGCTCTGTGAGGCCCTGGATGCCTCACCTTGGGAATCATGGCTTGGATCCGCTTGATCAGAGCCCTGCAGAGCCAGCAATAGGGGAGAGGAATGGGGAATTGCTGCTCGGAGAGATCCTGGGGAAAGAATCAGGTGGAGGCCAGGCTGGGTGCTGGGAGAAGAGTCCTCCAGGCTCTCCTCCCCTCCCTCTTCCTCCCTTTCTCTCCCTCCTCCCTTAGGCCCTGCCTGGAGCTTCCTATCACCTTCCCGGCTCTGCCTCTCCCAGGGCCCAGTGCCCATGGGCTTCGGAGGTGGCTCTAGCCCTCTGGATCTCCACTTAACTGGCTGTGGGGGCCTCCCTCACCTGTGTGTGAGGCCCAGGCCTCGCCTGGAGGGCCCCGGGCAGCACAGGGAGGACGAGCTTGTCCAGCAGAGGGTCTGGCAGAGGGTCCCGCAGAGGTTTGGGCAGGGGGTCTGACATCCCTGGCTCCTGCTCTGGCTCTGGCTGCCGGGATTTGCACAGGCCCAGGTGCATACAGATGCCGTTTGAGTCCTGGGGCACAGCACAGGGTGGGAGTGTTAGGGTCTGGGAGGGAAGCCCACCCCTATTCAGGCTGGCCCAAGGGCTCAGGGATCACTGGAATGGGAGGAAGCAGGCCTAGTGGGGGTGCTGTGGTTTAGAACTCTATGTGGGGGGACAAAAGGCAAAGATAGGGCTGTGTGGGGACTTTAGGGCAGGTGGCTGGGATTGTGTGTGAATGAGCATGAGCATATATGTGAGAATGAATAAGTGTGTAAGCATGTGTGTGAGAGTGAGGGTGTAAGGGTGTGTGAGCGTACAGGCCCACCGTGTGCACCTGAACCTGGGGGCCCGTGGTCAGGTGCATGGCTGAAGGGCACGTAGTTTCCTAGGCCCTTTGTAGACAGGGTGTGTGTGTGTGTGTGTGTGGCCAGCTGGGGTGCTGTGTGTGTGCTGTGTGTGTGTGTGTCTGGCTGGCTGGGGTACTGTGTGGGTATGTGTCTGGATGGAGTGCTGTGTGTGTGTGTGTTTCCGGCTGGCTGGGGTACTGTGTGTGTGTATGTGTCTGGATAGGGTGCCGTGTGTGTGTGCGTCTGGCCAGCTGGGGTACTGTGTGTGTGTGTGTCCGGCCAGCTGGGATGTTGTGTGTGTGTGTGTGTGTGTCCGGCTGGCTGGGATGTTGTGTGTGTGTGTGTCCGGCTGGCTGGGGTGCTGTGTGTTTGTGTCTGGCCTGCTTGGGTGCTGTGTGTGTGTTTGTGTCCGGCCGGCTCGGGTGCTGTGTGTGTGTGTGTGTGTGTGTGTGTCTGGCTGGCTGGGGTGGCTCCCCATGGGTGGGCACAGGGGCCTGCGTGGGGAGGCAGGCAGGAGGTGAGCTTGCAGCCCTCACAATCTGGTTCTGGAAGTAGTCGATGACCAGGGGGAAGTAGTCGTCGAGCACTTGGTTGCACTGGGGCATGAGCAGCTTCAAGGGGAGGATGTTGCACTCCTGCTCCAGGGACTTCCTCATCGTGTCCTGGGAGGCCAGAGGGGGCCGTCAGCTGGGCCTCTCTGAGGTCTACCCCGCCCAAGTCCCTGGACACAAGGCCCCACCAGGGCAGACTGACCCCTAATCCCCCAGGGTGCTGGAGTTCACAAGTGCCAAGGAGTTAAGTAGTTGGGCACATGTAGGGGCCCTTCCCCTCAGGGAAGACCATCTCTGGCTGTGCTGTTGAGCTCAGGGCCATGACCTGCTCCCAGCCAGGAGGAGCTGGGACTTCCCAGGCACCCAGGCCTCCTCCTCAGCCCGGAAATGGCCCCTTTAGGGGGCTCAGCTCTTCCCTGCTCTGTCCCTCATCTCTTGGGCCCCAGCCTTCATCCAGGATCTGGGCATCATTACCTGGAAAATGGCCTCCTTGGCCATCTTGTTAAGGATGTGGACGATGTCCTCACACTCTTGGCATAGGTCATCCTGGGGAGGGAGGGGCCCCAAGGTGGAGGACACATGAGTAGGGGAGGCTCCCAGCTCCAATGGGGAGGTTCTCTCAGGAAGAGGCCAACAGAGCACTCCAAGGCACATGCAGCTGCCCACCAGCCCAACTTGTCCCATCTCATCCATATCAATTTATCCCATCCATCTCTTCTATTCATCCATCCCAATCCATCCATCTTTATTCTGTGTCATCCCATCCCATCCCATCCCATCCATCTTTATTCTATGTCATCCTATCCTATCCCTTCCCCTCCCATCCATCCCATCCCATCCCATTCATCCGACTCCATCTATTCTATGTCATCGTATCCCATCGCATCCATCCCATTCCATTTTATCCTATCTCATTTCATCTCATCCCATTTCATCTCATCCATCCCCTATGGGGGCTCCACTCTCCTCCTGCCCATCCAGAGCCCACCTAGCACCCTTCATTTCAGACCCCCAGTTGCCATGCATCCTTGGTGGTACTCACGGCTCCCACATGTCCCCAGACTTCCTGTAGGCAATGCCCTAGGGCTCTGCACTGCAATGCTTGCTCCAGGCTTTGGCACCAGAACTCAGGGCCCTGGGCACAGGCCAAGGATGAGGTGGTCCAGGCAGCTGTGGTTTGGGGCCAGAGCAACCTTAATCAGGATCCAGGCTACACACCTGGCATCATGATTTCACCCACCCTCTAGACCCAGTTTTGCTGGGAGTGTGAGGCCATTAAACATGTGGACGTCAGACAGCTCTGGGTTCCACCTGCTCCTGGACCCGCCAGCTGTGTGACCTTGGATAAGCTCTGACCCCTCTCTGAACCCCAGCTGCCTTGTCTTTAAAATGAGGACAGACTTGGGTTAATGCCTAGCACAAAGCAGTGCTCAGTGAGTGGTGGAGCTGCCTAGGAGAGGGGAGGCTGGGGGAGACTCACCAGTGCCTGGGCCACAGAGCGTGGGCAGCAGCAGCAGCAGCCACTGCAGCAGGTGTGACTCAGCCATGGCACCTCTGCAGCCTGGGTACCCTGCTTGGGGCATGGCCCCTTATAGCTGGGCGGGGCATGGGGGCTCTGTAGGAGTGGCAGCGACCTCAGTGTTTGTCTTTGCTCTGAAGAGCCCTCCAGGTGCTTGATCCCACCTTTTCCCAGCAGGAACACTCCTGCCTGCCTTACCACCTGTCCTGGCTGATGGCCTGTTCCTGCCTCCTTTGCCCCCTGCCCAGACTCCCATGTTCCTGGACTTGTGGCTTACTCCAACCAGGGGCTCTCAAGCCTCCATACCTGGTCCTACCTCTCCAGGCCGTGGGAGGGAGGTTGAGGAGGGTGGGGGGCATCTGGTTGGGGGCAGCCTGGGTGTTCCCCTCCCATCCCCTCCCTGGGCCTCCCAGGCCCCCTCTACTCTTGAGCAATGCTCTTGAGAGCTTCCTGCCTGGCTCTTAACCCAGGGCAAGCCCTGGAAGGGCAGACCCAGGACACTCTCACCTCCTCCTTACCTTTTCTCCTGGAAAAATCTTCTGGTTCTATGGACACATGGTTCACATTAGTCAGAAGAGCATTTACACAAAACAGAAAACAAAATACCCTGAGTCAGAGACAAGATTTCTGTGGCCCTGGAGTGGCTCCCAGACAGCCCCATACAGAAGGTGCTGCCCATGGCCCCTGGGGACCCCTCCAGGGTAGGGGCTGGGGCATAGCTGCGATGGTTCAGCAGAAAGAAACTGTCCTCTGCAGCTGCAGGGGCTCTCAGGCAGGGCCCCCACTGGCAGAGCACACTGGAGAAAAAGCTCACAGGCTGAGGGAGACAGAGGATATCTTGAGTGGAAGAAAGAGAGCATTAGCACATTGCCACCACCCCGGCCATTGTGATCAATTTATCTCATCTCTGCAGGAGCCCTCTCCCTAGTGGAGGCTCACAGGCCTCTATACTCGGGAAGCACTACAGTGCTTTTGTGGGTGGACGGGCAGGAATTAGTACCATGATGAAAAGAGATGGGGCTGGGCGTGGTGGCTCAGTCCTGTAATCCTGGCACTTTGGGAGGCCGAGGAGGGAGGATCCTTTGAGCCCTGGAATTCGAGACCAGCCTGGCCGATATAGTAAGACTCCATCACTACAAAAAAATTAAAAAATTAACCTTGTGTGGTGGTGCATGTCTCTGGTCCCAGCTACTCAGAAAGCTGGGGCAGGAGGATCGCTTGAGCCCACCAGGTCGCGGCTGCAGTGAGCCATGATTGCACCACTGCACTCTGGAATGGGAGTGTGAGGCCATTAAACATGTGGCCATTAAACATGTGACTGAGCTGAGGGTGTCCTGGCTCCTGGTCCCTGGGATGGGCAGTCTCCTGACACCATGTTGGCCAGGTAACACTCTGTCTCAAAAAAAAAAAAAAAAAAAAAGAATTAGATACAAGGTGGCTAATGACACACTCAAGGTTACTCAAGGATTTATGTAGTTTCTGTTGGCCTCAAGCCCTTGTCAGTACAACAAACACAGCTGCCATCATGGGAGTCCACCAAGACTGTGTAAAAATGAGTAACCAAAGACTGGGAACTGAGTGACCTTGGTAGAACCTCAGGAAGGTGGAACTGAAACGTGCTTGTTATTCAGTATGTATTAAACAAATCAGCGAGTGGTATCTCGTTTGGATACAATCAGGACAGGCTGCGCAAGAGAGTGGGGATTTGTGGCTGGCTGCCTCCAGGGGCGTATTGGTCAGGGTGGTCCCACTACCATAACAGAGAGCCCTCTAGTCTATGGGCTTCATGCAAGTTTCTTTTTCTTTTTTTTTGTTTTTTGACATGGGGTCTCACTCTGGCGCTCAGGCTGGAGTGCAGTGGCGTGCTCACTGCAACCTCTGCCTCCCAGGCTCAAGTGATCCTCCCACCTAAGTCTCCAGAGTAGCTGGGACCACAGGCATACGCCACCACGTCTGGCTAATTTTTTTCTATGATATTTTTGGTAGAGACAGGGTTTTGCCGTATTGCCCAGGCTCGTTTCGAACTCCTGAGCTCAGGTGATCCACCCACCTCAGCCTCCCAAAGTGCTGGGATTACAGGCATAAGCCACTGTGCCCAGCCACATGTTTCCTTCTTTTTTTTTTTTTTTTTTGAGATGGAGTCTCACTCTGTTGCCCAGGCTGGAGTGCAGTGGTACGATCTTGGCTCACTGCAACCTCTGCCTCCCGGGTTCAAGCGATTCTCCTGCCTCAGCCTCCCGAATAGCTGGGGAGTACAGGCACCCGTGATCACGCCCAGCTAATTTTTGTATTTTTTTAGTAGAGATGGGGTTTCACCATGTTGACCAGGTTGGTTTCGAACTCCTGATCTCAGGTGATCCGCCTGCCTTGGCCTCCCAAAGTGCTGGGATTATAGGTGTGAGCCACCGCGCCTGGCCCACATGTTTCCTTCTTACTTGGTTACAGTGCAGCACAGGTTGGCTCCGGGTGGTGAGACTCAGGTCCGCACCGTCATTCAGGCGCTCGGACTCCCCCTTCTGCTTGCTTGGAGGGCTCAGAGTCCTCCCCTGGGTCCCCTGCATCTGGCCAACAGGGAGAAGAGAGAAAGAGTGGAAGATGGTGGAGGAGGTTTTAGGGAAGAGGCCTGGGAGTGGTGTCCGTCATTTCTTCCCTCTCAGTTCAGTCTCACACCCTCACTAACCCCAGGGAAAGCTGGGAAGTGCAATGCACCTGCATGCCCAGGAGGGAAGGGAGATGGAGTTGGTGGACACGTAGCATTGTCTAAAAGCCATAATGCTGAATGCAAAACCAGGTGCTTATGTGGGGTTTTCTAGGTAGTGGGTCCGTGGCTTTTATGAGAACCTCAAAGAGGGATTGGTATCTGACTGTTGAGAGCTGCCATCCAAGAGCACCAATAAAGGAGACACAAAAAGCCAGCTGTTGACTGAGCTGAGGGTGTCCTGGCTCCTGGTCCCTGGGATGGGCAGTCTCCTGGCACCCCTTGCTTTGATGCCATCCTCACCACAGTCTCTGATGAAAATCGGGCTTCCTGTGAAGCGTGGCCGCAGGGGGAACCTGCATGGATCTGCCTCTACTGACGGTTCTTCTCCTGGCCCACCTGCTTCTCACTGGAAATGAATAAAGAAACATTCTGAAAAAAAAAAAATTCTGATAGCTACTCTGGGGATGGAGAACTTGATTAACTCAAGTTTATTCACAGGAGATGCCTCCTCTCTTGGTGTGTGGACAAACTCATGTTTCTGAGAGCCAGTTCCTTGTCATCAAAATATAGAAGACACATGTCCTGCCTAGCATTGTGTCCATGGGTCTACACCACACAGGTCTGCCCCTGCCTGCCCCAGTAATACTGTCTAGAAAGCCACGCACCACATCCCTGGAAAGGGAAGCCTCATGGACCACCTCCCTTCATCCCCCTGGCCAGAGCCGACTGGACCAGAGGTAGACACACCAGACCCCAAAAGAGTCCATCTGCATGCTTGGCTGAACCAATTGGATTTTTAAATTGGGAGATGAGAGCCAAGTCAGCTGATTGTGGGGTGAAGGATCAAAGTCAAGTTAATGGTGCATTGCCAAGGGGGTCCTTGGCCACTTAATGCAAAATGGAGCAAATCAAAACCATACCTCACACCCTCTAGGACGGCTATTATGAAAAACCAGAAAATAATACATGTTGAGAGGATGTGGAGAAATTGGAACCCTAGGTGCTTTGCTGCTGAGAATGTGAAATGGTGCAGTCACTGTGGAAACCTGTGTGGAAAATAGTTTCTACAAAACAGTTTCTGAAAAGTTTGAATATTGAATTACTTTCAGACCCAGCAATTCCACTCCTACATACGTATTCAAGAGAATGGAAAACAGGTACTGGAACAGATATTTGTATGTCAGTTTTCATTGCAGCATTATTCATAATAGCCAAAAGGTAGAAACAACTCAAGTGTTCGTCCACGGATGAATGGGTAAACAAAATGTGTTGTACACACTCAAAGGAATATTATTGAGCCTTTTTAGGAAGGAAATTCAGCCAGGTGCAGTGGCTCATGCCTGTAATCCCAGGACTTTGGGAGGCCAAGGTGGGCAGATCACGAGGTCAGGAGTTCGAGACCAGCCTTACCAACATGGTGAAACCCCGTCTCTACTAAAAATACAAAAATTAGCTGGGCCTGGTGGTGCATGCCTGTAATCCCAGCTACTCGGGAGGCTGAGGCTGGAGAATCGCTTGAACCCGGGAGGCAGAGGTTGCAGAGAACTGAGATTGCGCCACTGCACTCTAGCCTGGGCAACAGAGCAATACTCCGTCTGGGGCCGGCGGGGGGGGGGGTAGGAAAAAAAAGGAAAGAAATTTGGACACATGCTACAACACGGATGAATCTTGAAAACATGACGCTCAGTGAAATAATCCAGTCACAAAAGGACAAATATTGCATGATTCCATTTATAGGAAGTATGCAGAGTAGTCAAACTCGTAGGGACAGAAAGTAGGTCAGAGGTTACCAGGGGCTGGGGAAGAGGGAACGCGGAGGTACTGGTTAATGGAAACAAAGTTTCATCCTGTGATGAAAAGTTCTGGAGATGAACGACGGTTTTGGTTGCATAATGTGGGTGTGCTTGACGTCCCCGAGCTGTACACTTAAAAATGGTTAAGGCAGTATTATGTTATCTATATTTGTATATTTCATCACAATTGAAAAAGAAAGGGGAAGAGAGAGAAACAAGCCAGGCTGCAGGTGGAGAAGAGTCTTGTTTTTCTTCTTGACTGTGGAAAATGTGAGACTCCCAAGTGTGGGACTTGAGACACCTGGGGCTGGGAAAAAAGAGATCAGCCAAATGGGACAGTTGATATTAAAATCTCTTTTATGTCCTTGCAGAGATGCACGGAAGAGCAGAATTCGTTTTAGTTCCTTTTGTTGTATTTTGGGCTGCATTCTTCTGACACTGCTTGAGGCCTGAGCCTAAGGACCCCTGACTTTCCTCCCCTCTCCTATCCCCACTCTTCGTAGTTGAATTTATTTGAGTGTAGTTTCTGTTTCTGGGGTAGAACCAACCCATGAGAAATATAAGGCCAGTGCACCTCAGGAGGCCTCACGGTAGCAGCCTTTCCTAGCATAGCTCTATCTTATGTCTAACTTTCTTTCAAAAGAAGGAATTTCTCTGTGGGAAGGGGTAGGGAGGTAGGGCCCTTGGCAATGAAACTTACAGTTTATAAAGAACTTTCACAATTCATTCGTTTGACCAAAAAATGGTTAATGAGCTAGGAGTTGGGATGACAATGGTCACTGCCCTGGTGGACTTACTATCTATGGATGAGGGCACAGACCAGTAATCAGAGTGGAATACTACCCAGGCCTGGAGAGGGAGAGGAGACGCTGGGGGAGATGGGGCAGCTACGGGGAGACTTGGGGAGGCATAGAAATTGGCCTGGTCAAATGGTGGGGCGGGATTGACTGAGGAGGATTTCCAGGCAGATAAATAGTTCATGCAAAGGCCTAGGAAAAGAGAGAGCATGGGGCTGGTGCAGGGAGAGTTCACCACTCTGCACCACAAATAGAGGTTCAGAGTGTTGGGGAGCTTGGTAGAGAGTGACAGCCAAACCCACATCTTCTGCTCTCTGGTCTGTGTCTGAGCAGCCCGAATAGCTTTGGCCCTGAACATCTCTGGGGACTGGGATCATCTCTTTTCCTTCCTCTGTCTCCCCAAGCTCAGCTGGATTCTATTAAGAATAGCCGGTGGGAGGAACTGGCAATGTTGACATTGACCTTCCTCGAATTCCCTTTTCTTTACGCTGCTGTTGTGGGCTGAATTGTGCCCTTAAAATATGTTGATGTCCTAACCCCTGGTGTCTGTGACTGTGACCTTATTTGAAATAGAGCCTTTGCAGATGTAATCAATTTAAGATGTGGTCATTAGGGTGGGCTCTAATCCAATGACTAGTGTCCTTATAAGAAAGGGAGATTGGGGCACAGAGGGAGTGCCATGTAACCATGGAGGCAGAGATTGGAGTGATGGCAGCTGCAAGCCCAGGAACACTAGGGATTGCAGCAACTGCCAGAAGCCAAGAAGAGGCAGGGAAGGGTTCTTCCCTACAGCCTTCGGAGGATGCACAGCCCGGATTTCAGACTTCTGGACTCCATAGTCATTAGAGAACACATTTCTGTTGCTTGAAGCCACCCAGCTTGTGGTGCTTTGTTCCAGCAGCCCTAGGAAATGCATGCAGCTGCCCACCGTATTTGCAGCCCATCTGTGTTTCCCCTTCCCCACACCAAGATGTGAGGCTCTGTTTACCAAATCCAAATTGAACATTGGACATGTTGGGTTTTGGGCAGGCATAGTTTGAGTCACTCTTGCTGTGTGTGAGTTCTATGACCAAAAAGTGTGATTGCAGTAGAGGCCTTGGGGAAGATCTGAGTGTTGAATCTCAGTGCAGAAATATTCCTTGAGTAAGTGTCCAAGATGGGTGACATTTGGCTCTTGCATCAGGGCTGTCCTCTTTCACCATCTGTCAGATGTCCATTCCCCCAGGGCCTTGATGAAAGCTCATCTACTCATCCTCCCTGCCAGGAATGTCCTTTCCCTCTGTCCCTAACTGGACACTCCCTGCAGGAAGGAAATGTGCTTGTCTCCTCATGGCTGATTCAGGCCCCAGCATGGTGCTGGGAACACAGTGGCTGCCTAATCAACCAACTGCCATTCCCTCTTTCTTCCTTGTTAATGGAACCCAAGTTTTGTTCTGGTTCAGAGAGCTGATTCTGTGGCCTCACCCTGGGGACGCACCATGATCGGGCCATGCCATCTCCCTTTGCCAGTAATTACTTAGGGTAAGCATGTATTTGGGTTCTGGTCAACCAGACTGACGCAAGTTGGCTGGGGGCAGCATGGTGGGGGATCCTTCCTGGGAATGTTTTCATCCTGGTTAAAGCAGACAGATGAGGAGAAGTGCTTCTTTCTTCTTTTGGACATTCTCATGCAAGTCTGGGATGTCGAAACCATGGCAGCCATCTTGCCCCAAGAATGGGGAGACGGAAGTACTGAGAAGGAGCTCAGAGCATTGACATGGCCAAGATGCTGATTTAACCAATCCCAAGCCCTTATTGTTCTGTTTGTATAATTTCTACTTGGATATTCTGTTATGTGCAGCCCAAATAATCTCAATCAAAGGTAGAAGGAAGGAAAGACAGAAAGAAAGAAGGAGAAAGAACAGAGGGAGGGAAGGAAGAAAGGAAGTTAGTTAGTACTTTGCATCCCTTTCGTGCAGTTTAAATTTCACATCCTCCAAGGAGGTCTCCCAGTTTCCCCAGACCTGGAACCCAATCCCCTCCCTCTTGCCATTGTACTATCTGTCCTTTGGGAGAGCTCTTAGCACCTGCCAGGCTTTGACTTGGGTGTTCATTTGGCCTGGAGGCTACAGCTTGAGCCTCTCCCATGCCGCCTCCTGGGTGCACACACATTTGGTTCTGGCTGGTGTCGTCCTGCTGTAGTAGCCTGCTGGGAAGGAGCATGGGGGCCTGGGAGCCTCTCAGGAGAACCTGCTCCCTAAGGGACGAGAGAGTCAGACTGACCAGTTCGACTCTCTGACAAAGCCCCAGTTATGAGAAGAGAGGAAGGGAGCTGAGCTTTTTTTTTTTTTTTTTTTTTTGAGACAATGTTTTGTTCTTGTTGCCCAGGCTGGAGTGCAATGGCGTGATCTCAGCTCACTGCAACCTCCACCTCCTGGGTTCAAGCAATTCTCCTGCCTCAGCCTCCCGAGTAGCTGGGATTACAGGCATGCATCACCACGCCCGGCTAATTTTTTAATTTTTTAGTAGAGACTAGGTTTCACCATGTTGGCCAGGCTGGTCTTGAACTCCTGACCTCAGGTGATCTGCCTACCGCAGTCTCCCAAAGTGCTGGGATTACAGGCGTGAGCCACTGTGCCCGGCCCAGGAGCTGAGCTTTTTATGGCATTTGTCATCTACCAGCCCAGCCCTGCCCCTTCAAGTAGAGCCTGGATTCCAGGAAAGGAGAAAGCAAAGATATCTGTTCCACTAACAACTTCAAGGGGACCCTTTTGAAGTTCAAGTTGTTTGACTCTGGCATTGACTCCATTTTTAAGTCCACATTGGTATGACCTAAAGAAGTAATGGTTCCATTCATTTATTCACTTCTATTATTTTTCTTCAATTATAAAAATATATACTTGGCAATGTGCCAGGCACTAATCTAGGCACTGGAGATACAGCAGTAAACCAACCAGATAATGGGCTTGGCTTCCAGGAGCTTCCCTCCTAAGTGGGTGCTGTTCATGAAGGCAGGTTTGTTCCTCATTGACCCCTGGAGCAGAAATTGCATCTAATGATATCTTTGGCTCTTATCACACCCTTGATGGGGCTTTGTCCATAGTGGGGGCTCAAAAATATTTTCTGATTTCAAGTAGTCCTGATATATTAACCCCATTCAGGACAAGCTTAATGTGAGAATTCGCTCAACACGGCACTTGCATATTTTATTCAAAAGCCAGAAACATCTGAGGGCAAAGGAAGAACTAAAAATAACTTGCAGGCTTTCTTAAAGCTAGTAAGAGAAGATTTGACCTTGGGGAATGTATTTATTGTTTTTGTGTTAATTAGTTAAATTCTGATTGCAAAGGTAAGTGTTGTCAGGCATTTTAATGTTACAAAGCAGAGAGAACTTGATGCAAACTGACCTATAGGAAAGGGAATTTTTGCTTGAGCCCAGGAGTTCGAGGTCAGCCTGGGCGACATAGTGAGACTCTGTCTCAAAGAGAAAAGCAGGGGCAGGATTTTCGGTTCATGTAATTGAAAAATCTGGAAGTTGATCAAGCAGTTGCTGGCAAAGTTTATCCACGGGTGTAAATCATGTCACCAAGATATGGTTTCTCCCTGCGCTCAGCCTCCGCTGTCTGGAGCCTCCAAGTCTTCCTCCATAGCAGTGAAAAGGCTACAGCTGTTCCAGATGTCACGGCTTTATCCACGTTGTCCAAGCAGGTATTGGGACTCCTCTGGTAGCTCTAGTGCTAGTCTTGCTCTGTTGCCCAGGCTGGAGTGCAGTGGCAGGATCTCTGCTCACTGCAGCCTCAACCTCCCAGGGTTCAAGCGATCCTCCCACCTCAGCCTCCCGAGTAGCTGGGATTACAGGCACCTGCCAGCATTTCCAGCTAATTTTTGTATTTTTAGTAGAGACGGGGTTTCACAATGTTGGCCAGGCTGGTCTCAAACTCCTGGCCTCAGGTGATCCTCCCGCCTAGGCCTCCCAAAGTGCTGCGATTACAGGCGTGAGCCACCGCGCCCGGCCTAGCATATTTACATTTTAACGCACACTGCCAATAGGTCTCCCAAGATGTCATGCTGACATCTCCTCTGAGCAGTATAGAAGACAGTGCCTTTCTCCTGACTGGAATTGTGAATCTTTTTCTTTTTTCATTTGTGGTAAAATACACATAACCTAAAATTTGCATCCTAGGCCAGGAGTGGTGGCTCACGCCTGTAATCCCAGCACTTTGGGAGGCCGAGACGGGTGGATCACCTGAGGTCAGGCGTTCTAGACCAGCCTGGCCAACATGGTGAAACCCCGTCTCTACTAAAAATACCAAAATTAGCTGGGCATGCTAGCGGGTGCCTGTAATCCCAGCTACTTGGGAGGCTGAGGCATGAGAATTGCTTGAACCTGGGAGGTGGAGGTTGTGGTGAGCCGAGATCGCGCCACTGCACTCCAGCCTGGCCGACAGACAGTGAGACTCCATCTAAAAAAAAAAAAAAAAAAAAAAAAAAAATTTACATTCTAACCATTTCCAAGTGTACATTCAGTGGCTTTATGTACATTCACATTGATGCGCAACCATCACCACCATCCATCTCCAGAATGCTTTTCACCTTCCCAAGCAGAAACTCTGTGCCCATGAAACACTAACTCTCCTTTCCTCCCATCCCCTGACAATCATTCTACTTGCCATCTCTAACTCTCTTTTCCCCCATTCCCTGACAATCATTCTACTTCCCGTCTCTAACTCTCCTTTCCCCCCATCCCCTGACAATCATTCTACTTCCTGTCTCTATGATTTTCACTGTTCTGTGTCCCTCCTAGAAGTGGACTCATATAGTATTTGTCTTTTGGTGACTGGTTTATTTCACTTAGCAGAGTGTCTTTTGGGTTTATCCATGTTATCATGCATCTCTTATAATTTCCTTCCTTTTAAAGGCTGTGTGCATACACCGCATTTTGTTTATGGAATTATGACCCTTTTAAATGTCCCTAAAATTGCACCTGTTGGCTGTAGCTGCGCCTATAGGTTGTAGCTGGAGGACATTCCTGCCCATTGTTGGTTTCTGTTCCTTTCTGCCTTTCTGGCCCAGCCTCCAACTGCTCTGGTCTAAGGAGATAAGACGCCACACAGGCCTCTGGCAGGGGCTGGGTCTCCTTTCTGCAGGAAGTGCTTCAGGCCCCTCTTCTTGGTCTCTCCCTGTAAGAGGCCTCAAGTGGAGTCCTGAGGGGCATGATGAGGGCTGTGCCCTGAACAGGTGCAAAGTATGGAGGGAAAATGTGGAGCCTGAGGAAGGCATCTTGAGGCTGGAGCAGGGAAGGCCGAGTGGGCACCTCCTTAGTTGAGCTGCCTTAGGACAAGGGAGCAGTGATGGTGGCTTCAACAGGAAAAGAGAAGCTGATTCTGACTGGAAGGGCACCAGCTGCCATTCCTGCAGGAACGAACAAGTGTTTTCCCAGGAAGATGGGGTCAGGTCGCTGAATCTGATGGGCCCTGGCTCTGTGCCCAAGTGCTGTTCCAGGCACAGGGTGGGGGTGACAGAAGGGGCAGCGCAGCCCTGCTCTCACCAAGCCACCTGTATGAGAAAACACAACAAAGACATTCCTTCAGCCACTAGGAGCCTCTGTCTCCAGGAAATTACCATGAAACCCCTAAGTGTAGTGGCTCAGGGCCACAAAGCTTCGTCCCATGCCCAGGCTCAGGCCCATTATGTGTGGCCAGGGACTCTGCTCATCACAGTCACCCCGGGGCACAGGCTGACTTGCAGCGGTCGTCTTGAACACTGCCCATCATCATGCCAGGAGAAAAGAGAATTCTGGGGTCTCACCCTGGCTGTTAAATGTTCCAGTTGGGAAGGAACAGGCTTAACTTCTGCTCAGGAAGCAACCTGGCAGGATGCCACCCAGCCTTCCCAACCCTCACTCCCAAACACAGGGCGGCCAGGGAGTGCAATTCCGAGCAGGACCGGAAGGTGGCGCCCGAGAGCCAGGTGGAGATGCACCGCCCTGGGCAGCGCGATCCCCACACCTTGCCCTTCGCGGACTTCGCTGCAGCCCAACTTTCTTGGGGCAGCTGTTTCTGCTGAACTAAAGGAACACTAGGGGGTCTAGTCTCTCGACACCCCAGGGCCCACGCACCTGCTGAGGAAGGCGCTCCTTCATTACAGGCAGCAGCACCGAGTACCTGGGCTTTACAACATTTTAACCTCCCCTCCCCTCCCCTTCCCTCATTTTTCTTTTCTTTCTTTCTTTCTTTCTTTTTTTTTTTTTGACGGAATCTCGCTCTATAGGCCAGGCTGGAGTGCAATGGCACGATCTCGGCTCACTGCAACCTCTGCCTCCTGGGTTCAAGCGATTCTCCTGCCTCAGCCTCCCGAGTAGCTGGGATTACAGGCATGAGCCACCACACCCGGCTAAGTTTTGTATTTTTAGTAGAGACAGGGTTTCACCATGTTGGCCAGGCTGGTCTCGAATTCCTGACCTCAGGTGATCCGCCTGCCTCGGCCTCCCAAAGTGCTAGGATTACAGGCGTGAGCCACCATGCACGGACAAGCTGTTCTTTCTTACTGTTTACACTTATTTGTATATATATATATTTTTTTGAGATGGAGTCTCGCTTTGTCACCCAGGCTGGAGTACAGTAGCACAATCTCAGCTCACTGCAACCTCTGCCTCCCAAGTTCAAGCGATTCTCCTGCCTCAGCCTCCCAGGTAGCTGGGATTATAGGTGCCCACCACCACACCTGACTAATTTTTGCATTTTTAGTAGAAGTGGGGTTTCACCATGTTGGCCAGGCTGGTTTCGAACTCTTGACCTCAAGTGATCGTCTGGCCTCGGCTTCCCAAAGTGCTGGGATTACAGGTGTAACTCACCACGCTGGGTCCACTTATTTGTAATTTGATCATTGTCTTCTCTCCCACTAGAAAGTAAGTTCCATGAGGGCAGGCCCCATGTTCATGTTTACTCATCTTCGTGTTCTCAGTGCCTGGCGGAGTACCTGGCACAGAGTAGCATTCACTTGGTGTTTGCTGAATCAATGAACATGACCGAGGGCTGCATTCTGAGGTATGGAGGCTTTGCAGACTGGTTGGGGGCACCATCCTAAAGGCTATCAGAGCAACTGCTGAGAGAGACTCCAACCAGGCTGGAGCTCCACTTGTAGCAGAGTCCCAGTGTTCTGGCTGGGCAGGGAGTAGGGCAGTTCTGAAAATTGACAGGGAGGTCTGCCCCAGCCCAGCCCTCAGGGGCTCTTGTCCAAGTCCCAGTGA
Organism: Pan paniscus; assembly: GCF_029289425.2. Lineage (NCBI taxonomy): Eukaryota > Metazoa > Chordata > Mammalia > Primates > Hominidae > Pan > Pan paniscus. The sequence continues at coordinate 40,705,028 of NC_073261.2, read as the reverse complement.
CAGGATGTCTGCAAGTAAATGCTGAAGGAGATGCTTCAGCTAAAAGCTCCAGGACATGTAGGTTCAAATGGCCTAACAAACTGGGAAACCAGAGTGGAGGGGAGACATTCTCATTTCAGGATAGACCCTGGCTGCCTTGGGGCCTCCAGGGTGCTAGGGGACACAGCCCAGCTCTGCATCCCTGGCAGAGATGGCCACATCCAGCAGGCCCTGGTGGCACTGCAGAGAGAACAGCACCCTGGGGACCAATTATCCTGGGAAACAGGCTGGTGCCTATCCAGATGGTGGTGCCAGGCACTGCCACCATACAACTGGCTGATTTGGTGAATAAGTTGCAGACATAATTGAAGGGCAATTTGTTGGGGATGTAAAGTACTGCAATGGCCCACAGGGTAAGAGACAGTAAAATAAGGGTAAATGTCACCACTCGGAATTTACACACAGGTTGGTATGCCTCAGGAAACTTAGGTTAATAATGAAAAAGAAAAAAACACAACAAAACGAAACACTGGAGAAATACTGGCAGGATGTGTATCACCTTGTTGATAATGGTATTTCTTGGTATAATTACACGTGGCCATTACTCATTGTCTTTGTACTTTGAAAAAAAAATTAAGCCAAAGGAAAAAAAAAACCTTCCTTTCCCAGTCAAATATACTAGCAAACAAGAAGCTGTTAGAAAACAATTCTCGCTGGTGTAGATTTTGTCCTGTTTTGGTTGTGAGGATGAGGGGCTGGTGTGGATCAACAGTCCTGAGGGGGAAGCAGGAATCCCAGAAGACGGAGGGTCAGGCTGGGGAATGCAGTTCTGGAAGCTGAGAGCAGAGTGCCCAGTCCTTTCACATCAGGTATGAGTCAAACGCCAGGACAGGGGTGTGGTAAAGGTCAGGCACCAGGACACCCAGGGACAGAAGCCAGCAGACAAGTGAGGCTGCAGGGGAGGCCAGGGTCATGTGGGTCATTTAGGGATGGAAGCTGATAGGTGGGAGAGTGGAGAAAGCAGGCAGGTAGGGCTCGCAGCCAGGTGAGGGTTCAGAGTGGGCGTATATGATCCTCAGTTCTAAGACCTCTGGATCCAAGCTGTCATCAACCGTGAAAGTCAGACATAGAAGTTGCCAGTGACTTTGGAGCCTCCCAAAGGAAGGGACCCACGTAGGGGAGGTCCTGGGGTGGGAGAGTTTTGAGAAGTTATGTGGCAGAGAGCCTGTGCATAAGGGAGAAAGGGTGATGTAAAGGGTTAACTTCTGAAACCAGAGGCATGGATGAAGGCTGAGCCTCTCTTGCAGCCTAGGAACTTGAGAAATGAGTTATGGACAGTTCAGGTGAGGTCTGCTGACTCCCTGGGAAACTACTGACATTTCCTTTGTGTCATACTCCAAAGTCTGATACAAATGGTGGTGGCCATGTGGTCAGGAGTGTTTTTTTTTTTTTTTTTTTTTTTTGGTAGAGATGGGGGTCTCGCTATATTGCCCAGGCTGGCCTTGAACTCCTGGCCTCAAGTGATCTTCCTGCCTTGGCCTCCCAAAGTGCTGGGAATACAGATGTAAACTGTCGTGCCCAGCCTCATTTCTTTTGGGTACATACTCAGAAGAGGGATTGCTAAATCATATGGTAATTCTATTTTTAAATTTTCAAGGAACGTTTATACTGTTGTCCATAATGGCTATACTAATTTACATTTCCACTAATACTTCACTATGTATATGTTTGTCAAAATAGCACGTTGTATGCCTTAAATATATGCAATTTTTACTTTAACAAGTCAGCCCCCAGACTTTTATCTATTTTTAGTTTGCCATAGTGCTGCATTCAGGAGCTTCTGTCCAAGACACAAAGCCTGGCTGGCCTGTCATTTCTTAATAATCCAGCAAGCTTCCAGGGTGAGTAGGCTTCCTGGGCCCAGAATGGGTCCTTAGAGTCAGCTGATGCATAATTGTCTCTGTAACATCTATTTTAAACAGCATCCAGGCAGGGCGCGGTGGCTCACACCTGTTATCCCAGCACCCTGGGAGGCGGAGGCGGGTGGTCAGGAGTTTGAGACCAGCCTGGCCAATATGGTGAAACCCTGTCTCTACTAAAAATACAAAAATTAGCTGGGAGTGCTGGCACATGCCTGTAATCCCAGTTCCTCAGGAGGCTGAGGCAGGAGAATTGCTTGAACTTGGGAGGCGGAGGTTGCAGTGAGCTGAAATCATGCCACTGCCCTGCAGCCTGGGCGACAGAGCGAGAATCAGTCTCAATAAATAAATAATTAATTAATTAAATATTTAAATAAATAAAAAAATAAAATAAAATAAAGTGCATCTGGGGGGGTGTATCCAAAATGATGAGCAAAAACTATGGCATGTGGAGGCTGTTTCCAATCATCCATCCATTCACCCATCATCTAGATTTTCTTTCTTGTTTCTTCCTTGCAGACTGACTTCATCCTTCTGTCCATTCAATCATCCATCCATCCACTTATCCATCCATCTATCCAAAGGGGCACAAGGACACTTTCAGGGCTGATGGATGTGTTCACTGTCTTGACTGCTATGATGGTTTTATGGGTGTGTACATGTGTTAGAACTGGTAAAGTGGTATACTTTAAATGTGTGCATGTGAGTGTACCTTAATTATATCTCAATAAAGTTGGAAAAAAGGAAGGTAAATAACAGTAGGTCAAAACTGATAACACCCCACATATCCATGGACAAGACAATGGATAAGCTGTGGAATATCCATACAATGGAATACTGCTCAGCAGTAGAAAGGAACAAATTGCTCAAATATACGACAACATGGACCATCTCACACATGAATGCTGATCAAAAGACGTCAGATGCGACAATCATTCTGTACGGTTCCATTTATATACACTTCAAAAACAGAGAAAACAGGCCTGGCATGGTGGCTTATGCCTATAATTCTAGCACTTTGGGAGGCCAAGGCAGGTGGATCACCCGAGGTCAGGAGTTCAAGGCCAGCCTGACCAACATGGTGAAACTCTGTCTCTACTAAAAATACAAAAATTAGCTGGGTGTGGTGGCGCACACCTGTAATCCCAGCTACTCAGGAGGCTGAGGCAAGAGAATTGCTTGAACCTGGGAGGCAGAGGTTGCAGTGAGCCGAGATCACGCCATTGCACTCCAGCCTGGGCAACAAGAGCAAAACTCCAGCTCAAAACAAACCAACCAACCAGAGAAAACAGAGCTATGGTGTTTATGAGTATGTGCTCAGGTGGTAAAACTATAAAGAAAAACAAGAACACAATGATCATTAAGTCCTCCCTAGGGAAGGAGGAAGGGGTGGTCTCTGGGAGGGAAGATGATGGGGCTTCTGGGGAGCTGGCAGATTTCTTGACCTGGGTGGTTACGTGGATGTGTGCTTGATAATAAACCATTGAGCTGTACGTTTTGTTTTGTGTGCATTTCTGAATATGTTTTACATTGTGTAATTTAAAATGGAGCAACATATATATACATGCTTGTATGGAAAGCTACAAAAAAGGAAAATTTTAACAGTTTTTCTTTCCTCTGAGGAGAGAGGCTATGAACTAGTGGGGGCTTATATTCTTTTTCCTTATGCTTTTCATAAGTACATTAAAATGTCAAAAATACATAAAATATTTCCTTGCACTGTTCATAAGGAAAATTCACAAATTTTCATCATAAATGCATGGATGAGAAAGCAAAGAAGGGGTTCTCCAGCTGCAGGTACTGAAGCAAGGACTGGGGATCTAAGCAGAAGACAGAAGAGGCAATGGCTTGTGTGTCTACATGACAGAGAGAGTGTGTGTGTGTCTGTGTGAGAGTGTGTATGTCTATGTGAGTGTATGTGTCTATGTGAGAGTGTGTCTCTATGTGAGAGTGTGTCTATGCGAGAGTGTGTGTCTATGTGTGTGTTTATGCGAGTGTATCTATGTGAGTGTATGTGTCTATGCGAGAGTGTGTCTATGTGTGTGTATGTGAGAGTGTGTTTGAGTGCATGCATATGTGTGTGTGCCTATGTGTGTGTGTGTATGTATGTGTGTGTCTATGTGAATATGTGTGTCTATATGAGTGTGTGTCTATGTGAGTGTGTGTGTTTGAAGTCTGTGTGTATGTGTAAGAGTTTGTGTGAGTGTGTGTGTGTGTGTAGTGGAATGGGGGACAGGAAGATGAGGCAGAGGGGGCTTCAGAGAGGCTGGAAGCCTGAGAAAGATTTACCCCACCATCGCTGGCTTTGAAGGGATGGACAGGGCCATGAGCCTGGAGATACCAGCAGCCTTTAGAGCTGAGAATGACCCTCCGATAACAGCCAGCACGGAAAGGGGGATCTCAGTCCTGCAACCACACGGCACTGAGCTCTGCCAACAATGTGGCATGAACCTAGAAACAGATTCTTCTCAGATCCTCCAGGTTAGAGCCCGGCCAGCCCACATCCTGACTTTGGCCTTGTGAGAACCAGTTGAGCACACCCAGTCTTCTGACCGCCAGAACTGTCAGATAATACACAGGTGTTATTTTAGCCTGTTAAGTTTGTGGTAATTGCTGTGACAATAATAGAAAATTAATACAGTCAAGGGCAGTGGAAGTGACTTCTCAGCCTAAGGGAGTCCAGCTGGAAGGAAGGTAAAATGGAGGGTGAGAGAGTTGCCCGAGGCCTTTTTCTTTGTGTTGCTTTTCTCACTGATGTTTATATTTTGGGTGGCAAGCTGCTTCCGAGGAGTTGTTTTTGTTTTTCAATTTGATTAAAGTGTTCATTTGTTTATATCATAAAGTTGGTAGTAAATTTTATATTTACATAGCAAATTAATATTTATAATATGCAATGTCCCTGAACAGGCATAACAAATGTTCTTGGAGTTGTTTTTTAAATTTAAAAACTTTTTTTGAGACGGGGTCTCACTATGTTGTTCAGGCTGATCTCAAACTCCAGGGTTTGAGTGATCGTCCCACCTCAGCCTCCCAAAGTGCTGGGATTACAGGCATGAGTTACCATGACTGGCTGGAATTATTTTGTTTTTAAAATAAGATACATTTAATAAATAATACCATATCCCCGAAAGATACATTCTGAAGAGGTGTGAAAGTTAGAGGGGAAAGGCTTTCATCCTTTTTTTTGTTTTGAGACTGGGTCTCAGTACGTTGCCCAGGCTGCTCTTAAACTCCGGGGCTTCCTGAGAAGCTGGGACTACAGGTGCGGGCCACTGCCTCAGGCTTCAGCTTGTTTTTATATATCCCGACTCATCATTCTTTTCCAATCATAAAATTATGATTCTTATTGTAGTTGTAAATTTTAATTCACTTTCACATGGCAACATATTAACAGATTCCTATTGAGCAAATTTTCAAGATTATAAATTGTATGTGGAAGGAAGCAGCATTTCAAGCTGACAAATGGATCCACAGGTAATTCGATGTCTCCTAAATTAAGCTTGTGACGATTAAACCAATAAACTAGCAATGAGAAAACTATTGACAAAGTACAACCAGGGAACTCATCTCAGTGCTGGAATCTGTACCTTAAGAAAAAGGATGATTACGAGCTGGGCGCGGTGGCTCACGCCTGTAATCCCAGCACTTTGGGAGGCCAAGGCGGGCGGATCACGAGGTCAGGAGATCAAGACCTTCCTGGCTAACACGGTGAAACCCTGTCTCCACTAAAAATACAAAAAATTAGCCGGGCGTGGTGGCGGGCGCCTGTAGTCCCAGCTACTCGGGAGGCTGAGGCAGGAGAATGGCGTGGACCCGGGAGGTGGAGCTTGCAGTGAGCCGAGACTGCACCACTGCACTCCAGCCTGGGCGACAGAGCGAGACTCCGTCTCAAATAAAAAACAAAACAAAACAAAACAAAAAAAGAAAAAGGATGATTACTTGAAGTGGTACAAATGACAACCAGGTACCAAGAAAACAGTGAGTTTGGGCAAGTGTAATTTTTTAGAACTCACAGTATATCTAGAATGGGATGAAAGGGAAGAAAATATAGGATAGTCTCATTCATATAGAAAGTTATCCTAAAATCATGTAACAAAGAGGTTATAAAAACCATAAAATCATCACGAAAAATGACAGCCACTAACCCTGAATGCTGATGTAGAAAGGACATTGATGAGAATAAACCTTCTGTGCCTTCAGGCTTTGGCAGATAGCTGGGTCTCCCAAAACGTAAGCAAGGACTGAAACCTAAATTGAAATTACTGCAAAGAAATAAAAATAATTTTGACGCTTAAGAGAAGTTTGCTTTTTGAGAAATTCAGGCAATCATCTATACAAACTATCAGGAAAACGGGATAATGCAAAAAGGCTTTAAGTAAAGGACATCATTTGAGTAAATAGGCAGATGTGGTATTTAGTAAACCTAGTGCCTGAAAGTACAGAATTTCTGAAATGGGAGATGATGGAAATGTTTACCAAAAGTACGACATTGATGGATGCTGGTGAAATGTAAAAATATTCCATACAATTTCACAGGTGTATTTTCTTCTCATTCTTAGGGTGAGGCTATTTAATAATATTTTCCCAAGTGCAATCAGACAGTTAACATCTAGGGACTGCTTGTTTGCTGTGACTGGTGCTGAGAAGAGCAGTTCTCTAAATAAAGGGTCATCATTTTTTAAATTTCAGCAAGTCTGGTGAAACACACACCAAAAAATCTGCTTCACTTTATTTCCCATCATCTGCTTTCCCCCATAGGTCTTTTTTGGCTGATTATCTCCCTATTTTATTTCTGTTTTACTGCCTTTAATTATCTCATTTTGAGTCCCTGGCATTTTGTTTTGTTATATCAAAATGTCACGTGAATAGGCTCTGAGTCATTTGCGCAAGTTGGGGAGAAAGCAGGAGAGGGATCTGCTCCCAGCTGGACAACCCTCTGAAGTCTCCTGCCCCCCGCTGACCCCCACCATCTCCCTGGCCACCCAGAATCATCACGGTCCGGGTCCTGGGTTGGCTGATGCTCAGCTCCCCTGCACTGGAAAACTCTTCCTAAAACTTTATTGAGAGAGAAAAAAGATGACTTGGAAAAAATAGAAAGTCATACTATGATGTGCTGGGCGCGGTGGCCACGCCTGTAATCCCAGCACTTCGGGAGGGCGAGGTGGGCAGATCACTTGAGGCCAGGAGTTCAAGACCAGCCTGGCCAACATGGTGAAAACCAGTCTCTATTAAAAATACAAAAATTAGCCAGGTGTGGTGGCGGGCGCCTGTAATCCCAGCTGCTCTGGAGGCTGAGGCAGGAGAATCAGTTGAACCTGGGAGGCAGAAGTTGCAGTGAGCCAAGATCACACCACTCACACCACTGCACTCCAGCCTGGGCAACACAGCCAGACCTGTCTCAAAAAAAAAAAAAAAGAAAGTTATACTATGATCATGGCTGAAAGAGTGACTATAAAGAAGTGAATTTTTTCCATATTAGTTTTTAGTTATAACAAAATTTAAAGTGAAAATTACAATCTGATATACTATTGGTCAAAATAATTTATATTTAGCATTTAGCAGATATTTAATATTTAGTATATAAATATTATACCTTATATATACTTTTAGCATATAAAGTATTATAGTAAATAAAATATTACCCAAAATACAATTCAAAAGTAAAGGAATATCAAAGGAAAATATCAAGAAAACTGCAGGATTAGATAATGTGGATATTTGGGTCAATTAGACAGAATGGATAGGTCAGAATTTGATCCTATTACATATAACTGAATATACAATGAAAGAACCATTTCAGATCAATGGAGAGGAGGGGAAAGTATACGATCAATACCTTTACACTAAGGGAATAGCATTTTGAAAAGAATACATCCCACCTCATACCTTCCTAAAATCAATTCCAGAGGATTGAAGTGTCACATTAAAAAAAGTCTAACTGTAAAAATTAGCAAAAAAAATATTTTCTAGGGAAAAAGAGGCAATCACAACTTTCTAAACTGAGAAAGTATGTCATAAAGAAATATACATATTTGATTATAGAAAATGAAAACTTTCTATGCATAAGAACCTTATGGAAATTTAAAGGTCAATCAAGAAGTGACAAAATATTTGTAGCAAATATATCAAAACATTAATGTATTTATTAATAAAGAAGTCTTACAAATTGAAAAACATAGTAGAGTCCAGTAGATATTGGACAAGGGACATAAAAAGACAATTTCAAAATAAATGTAAATGTAAACAAATACCTGGGAAAATATTAAACTTAATTTGTAGTCATTGAAATGGAAATAAAAGTAGGTGTTAGTTTCACTCATTACATTTGCAAAATAAAGAGTGTGACAATATTCAATGCTGGTGAGAGTGCAGGGAACTCTCATGCAATGTTGGCAATGTTGTAAATGGGTACAATCCTTTGGGGAAGTATTTGATATTGTTCATTGGGAGCCATAAAATTGTAACTTAAGAATCTTTTTTGTTCGGGCGCGGTGGCTCACACCTGTAATCCCAGCACTTTGGGAGGCCGAGGTGGGCGGATCACCTGAGGTCGGGAGTTCTAGACCAGCCTGACCAACATGGAGAAACCCCGTTTCTACTAAAAATACAAAATTAGCCGGGTGTGCTGGCACATGCCTGTAATCCCAGCTACTCATGAGGCCAAGGCAGGAGAATAGCTTGAATACTGGAGGCGGAGGCTACGGTGAGCCGAGATCATGCCATTGCACTCCAGGCTGGGCAACAAGAGGGAATCTCCCTCTCAAAAAAAAAAATAATAATAATTTTTTGGATAATTTTTAAATTGAGGTATAATTTACATCTAGCAAAATGCTTAAATCTTGAGTGTCCAGTTTGAAGAGTTTTGATAGATGCACACTCATGCAATTCACAAGCTAATTAAGATATAGAACACTTTCACTATCTAAAAAAAATACCCCTGTGCCAGCCCAATAACCCTCATATCCTCCTCCCACCTCCTACCATTTTTCTGATTTCTTTTGCCATAGATGAATTTTGCTGTTCAAGAACTTCATACAAATGGAATCATACAGAATGTAGTCTTTCGTGTCTGGCTTCTTTTTCCTTTTTTTTTTTTTTTTTAAAGATTTATTCATTTTATTGCATGTATTAGTAGTTCATTCCTTTTTATTGCCAAGTAGTTATGTATAATATTGTATGGCTCTACCTTAATTTCTTCATCCATTGACCTGTTGATGGACATTTGGGTTATGTCTAATTTTTGGCTGTTATGAAAAAGCTTCTGCAAACAATCTTTTATTTATTTATTTATTCATTCTTCCTTTTTTCATTTTCTTTGAACAACCTTTTAAAACAATTTTTTTCTATTGTGGTAAAATACATATAACATAAAATGTTTACCACAAAAAATGATAACGGAGGTGATAGATATGTTAATTACCTTGATTTAATCATTCCAAGTGGTATACATATATCAAAACATCACATTGTACTCCATAAATATATAAAATTATGATTTGTCAATTAAAAATAATATTAATAAAAATAAATCACAAAATTAGCCATTTTAACCATTTTAAATGTACAATCCAGTGGCATTAATTATACTCACAAGGTCGTGGAATCATCTGTTTGGAACTATCGATTTCCAAAACCATTCTCATCATCCCAAATGGAAAGTCTAACCAGTGGGCACTAAATCCTTCATTTCCCACTCCTTCCAGCCCTGGGTAACCTCTAATCTACTTTCTGTCCCTATGAATTTGTTTATTCTATAAATTTTATGTAAGTGGAATCATACAATGTTTATCCTTTTGTGTTTGGCTTACTTCACTTGGCATAATTATTTCAAGGTTCATTCATGTTGTAGTATGTATCAGAACTGTGTTCCCTTTTTAGGCTGAATCATATTCCATTGTATATGTAGAGCACATTTTGTTTATGCACTTTTTAAAATTTTAATTTTAATTTTTCTTAGAGACAGGCTCTCACTCTGTCATCCGGGCTGGAGTGCAGTGGCATGACCTTGGCTCACTGCAGCCTCGACTTCCTGGGCTCAAGGAATCCTCTCACCTCAGCCTCCTGAGTAGCTGGGACTACAGGCACATGCCACCATGCTCAGCTAATTCTTAAATTTTTCTGTAGAGCTGGGGTCTACTATGTTGCTCAGGGTGGCCTCAAACTCCTGGCCTCAAGCCATCTTCCCACCTTGGCCTCCCAAAGTGCTGGGATTACAGGTGTGAGCCACTATGCCCGGCTTGTTTATCCATTTATTTGTCAATGGACACCTGGGCTCTTTCCATCTTTGGCTACTGTGAATAATGCTTCTATGAACATTGATGTACAAGTATCTGTTTCAATCTACTTTTATTTCTTTTGGGTGTGTACGTAGGAGTGGAATTGCTGGGTTACATGTCTGTGAACATTCTTGTATAAATCTGTGTATGTAGAGGTGTTTTCATTTAGTTTGGGTAAATACGTAGAAGTGAAATTCTTGAGTCACAGGGCAGGTGTATGCTCAACTTTCTGAAAAACTGTCAATCCAATTTTCAGTTATTAGTGTTTTATATTCCCACCAACAATGCTTAAGAGTACCAGTTGCTCCACAGACACATCAGCATTTGGGTTTTCTGTCTTTTTAATTTTAGTCATGTTGATGCATCATCTCAGTATAGTTTTAATATAGAATTTCTTGGCCAGGCGCAGTGGCTCATGCCTGTAATCCCAACACTATGGGAGGCTGAGGTGGGTGAATCACTTGAGATCAGCAGTTCAAGACCAGCCTGGACCAAGATGGTGAAACCCCATCTCTACCAAAAATACAAAAATTAGCCAGGTTTGGTGGTGTGTGCCTGTAATCCCAGCTACTCAGGAGGCTGAGGCAGGAGAATTGCTTGAACCCGGGAGACAGAGGTGGCAGTGAGCCGAGATCACGCCACTGCACTCCAGCCTGGGCGACAGAGTGAGGCTCCATCTCAAAAAAAAAAAAAAAAAAAAAAGAATTTTTTTGTGATTTACGATGTTGAGCAGGTTTTCAAATGTTTTGGTCATTCTTATCTTCCTTTGCGAATTACCTGTTCAAATATTTTGCCCATTTAAAAAATTGGATTGCTTTATTATTATTATTGCAGTAGCAGTTGATATAATAAGGAGTCCGTAAACAGACCCACAGTCAATTGATATTCAACCAACGTGCCAAAGCAATTCAATGGGAAAAGAAAAATCTTTTCAAGAAATTGATATGAAAAAACAAAACCTCAACCCAGCTCACACTATACATTAATTTGAGATGAGTCATAGACCTAAATGTCAAAGTTAAAATTACAAAAGTTCTAGAAAAAAACATAGAGGTGATTTTTATGATAGCGTAAGTGAAGATTTCCTGAAGAAGATACAGCAGGCAATATTTCTTTTCTTTTTTTTTTTTGAGACGGAGTCTCGCTCTGTTGCCAGGCTGGAGTGCAGTGGCGCGATCTCGGCTCACTGCAAGCTCCGCAGAAGGCAGTATTTCACACAGGAATTCTTTGTGGGCCTGGGCCTGACTTGCAATGGGCCAGTTCCTGGGGTACCATGGGTGGGAATTGGGTAAGACTTACCCCAGGTTCTTATCACACGGGACCCCAGAGGCCTGGGTGGAGGCTTGTGACTAACTACATGAGCTTTGCCATGTACCCCTCAATACCTCTGACAAGGACTTACTGCAGTATTTGGTCTCACCAAGTTTCCCACAATAAAGAGACATGAGTCACCTTTCAAGACCCTTTACCCCCATGAATGTGGTCTTCACACATGAGACCAAGGTCTACAAGTGGTCAGGAGAGAGGGGGTCTGCGAAGACGGGGGAGTAGTGCCTGAGCTGGCCTCAAGAGGGTTAAGTGGCCCTGCACTGAAAACCTGGACACTGAGCTAGGGTAGGGCTGGGGGAAAACTTGGGCTTTGGAGTCGTAGGGTCCGGGTTCAAATCCACAGACCATTCCCTTCCTAGCTGTGTGTTGGTGGGTAATTCACTGGATCTTTCTGAGTCCTGGTTTCCTCATCTGAGGTAAAACGAGTTTGCCGGTTGGTCTGAGAGCTGTTCTAGGCATGGTGGGGAGACCCTGACAGGCAGAGGCAGCCCTGCTCTCAAGCAGTTGATTTACAGCTGGGGAAACAAGTCAGCCACAAATGCGATACCTCAAACTCAACTTCTCACCAGAAAGCTCCTTTTCCTAATTTTCACAGCCAGCCCCTCAGCCTCCTGGGCCCCAAATACTAGTAAAACCTTTGCCTCCTCTCTCTTCTTTCTTTCTTGTAATCATATAGGTACAAAGTCCTACCAATTCTTCCTGAAATATGTTTCCTTATCAAAAAGTCCTGCAAAGCCGGGCGTGGTTGCTCATGCCTATAATCCCAGCACTTTGGAGGCTGGGAGGATCGCTTGAGTCCAGGAGTTCGAGACCAGCCTGGACAACATATGGAGACCCATCTCTACCAAAAATTTTAAAATCAGCAGGGGTGGTAGTGGCAAGCACCTGTGGTCTCATCTACTTGGGAGGCTGAGGTGGGGGGATTGTTGGAGCCTGGGCAGTTGAGGCTGCAGTGATCTGTGATTGCACCACTGCACTCTAGCCTGAGGGACAGAGCAAGAACTTATATCAAAAAAAAAAAAAAAAGTCCTGCGGTAGCTGACACTGCCATTGCCTATACGATTCCCATTCCCTCATCCTCCCTAGCAGAATATCAATTTTGTTCGAAGTGTCAATGAAGGCCAGGTGCGATGGCTGATGCCTGTAATCCTAACACTTTGGGAGGCCGAGGCAGGCGGATCACCTGAGGTCAGGAGTTCAAGACCAGCCTGGCCAACATGGTGAAACCCTGTCTCTACTAAAAACACACAAATTAGCAGGGCATGGTGGCATGCACCTGTAATCCCAGCTACTCAGGAGGCTGAGACAGGAGAATCACTTGAACCCGGAGGTGGAGGTTGCAATCGGCCAAGATCACACCACTGCACTTCAGCTTGGGTGACAAGAGTGAAACTCTGTCTCAAAAAAGAAAAACAAAACAAAAACAAACAAACAACAACAACAAAAAGCAAAGTGTCAGTGAAGGTCCAGCAAAAGACTTCCTTCCTATTGCCCTTTGCAGCCAGGGTCATCATGTGACACAGTTCAGATCAATGAGATGGAGGCTGAGGGTCCCTGGGAAAGATGTTTTTCCTATACAGGTACCACCTCTTTCAGCTTCACTCTTTCCATTTTCCACGTGAACAGGCCTTGTAGCCTGGAGGAGCTACAGCTGCCGTTTTGAGATGCTGAGGCACCCTGTCTGAAGAAGGCCCTCACATCACTCAACTTGACTACTGGGTGAGCCCTTGGAGAGGCTTCCCAGCCTCTGCTCTTCAAGCCGAAGTACCACAGGGGACACGAGTCCCAGAGTTACAGGACCCCAGCTATGGTTCATGTGTAAAGGGAACCATTAGGCAACCAGGGGAAATGATGAAGAAGATCTATATTTACAAATGTGGAAAGATGTTCGTGGTATATTGTTAAATTAAAAAGCTGTTTAAAAATAGTTTTTGGGTCAAGTGAGATGACTCACTTATACTTTTAGTATAAGTATGTCCCATGCAATATCTGGAACATACTTGTACTAAGGGGTTTCTCCCTCCATCGGCACATCCCAGGCATCCTGGCAGCTGCTGGCCTCCAGCAACCCCACATTCTAGTTGTGTGGGAGTGGGGTGTGGCATGGACCCTGTGGGCTACCACTGCCCTGACCTGCTTCTTCACACACTGGTATTTGTATTTGTGGTAAACCCAGTGACACGGGGGAGATGACATACAAAAAGGGCAGGACCTGAGAAAGATTAAGCTGCAGGCTCCCTGCCCATAAAACAGGGTGTGAAAGGCATCTCAGCGGCTGCCCCACCATGGCTACCTGGGCCCTCCTGCTCCTTGCAGCCACGCTCCTGGGCAACCCAGGTAAGGCCTTCCCCTCGGGATCGATCCTGATGGCCCACCCAGCCTCGCACTCTCAGGCCGGCTGAACCTGGAGCATGGACTCTGTGGGCACCCAGGTGCCCCTGCCTCCCCCCGGCCTTCTCCCCCGTCATGGAGGCCTGGCCTTCCCCTCAGAGCCAGGCTTAGCCCAGTGTGCTGCCCAGCCTGTCACTGGCCTGGCCAACGTGGAGAGACAGGCCAGGGATTCTGGTCCTAACTCTACTGGCCACGCTGTGTGGCCTGAGACCCCCCTTTCCCTCCCAAGCCCCTGCCTCCGCATCTGCGTGGTGAAGGCCATTGGCCCTCATCAGTGGATCTGCGTTTCCTCGGGCCTACACTGTCTAGGATTGTGCAGGGCTGGTGAGAGAACAAGATCTCTTCCGTGTTCAAGGCAGACTTCCTGCCCCCCGCACTCTGCTCTCTCCCAGGCCTTGGGGTCAGTGTGAGCCCCAAGGGCAAGAACACTTCTGGAAGGGAGAGTGGATTTGGCTGGGCCATCTGGATGGAAGGTAAAAAAAGAAAATCCCTTGAAAGGAGATTGAGGGAAGTTTCTAGACAAACCGACCCCCAAATCTGTGTTGCTGGGGGAACAGAGGAGAAGAGAGAGTCTCGCCCTCCTGGCTTTCTAGAAGGAACGTGAGAACACGTGTTTGTGCTGAGAGTGGGTCAGAGCGGCTCCAGGGCAAAGCATGTGGACAGGTATCCTGGCCCCCTGCAAGGCCCAGCTCCTGTCCTAGGCCCTGGTCACCTCCTGGACTCCCACCAGCCAGGAGAACGGGCTTTCCCTCTCCTTCCGCCTGCGGAGGGGAAGCTGAAGTCTGGTCTTCCTCAGGTCTGGTCTTCTCTCGTCTGAGCCCTGAGTACTACGACCTGGCAAGAGCCCACCTGCGTGATGAGGAGAAATCCTGCCCGTGCCTGGCCCAGGAGGGCCCCCAGGTACGTGTTGGCTCTCTGCTCACCTGCCACAGTCCCTCTCCTTTCCCTCCTCCCTGGTGGCTCCTGGGGTGAGGGCTGGAGCTCTCTAATGGTCAGGAGGTGGGAGTGGAGGCTGGGCTGTTTCTGATGATGCGGTTTTGTCGAATTCATGTCTGGCCAGGAGGGCTACAGGTATCTGGCAGACTCCTCCAGGAGGATCCTCTGGGGTCTCACCCTCCAAGGAGCCTGGGGCTGCAGAACCCAAATAGGCAGACTCCCCCTGGGAGTTCCTCAATAGGAGAGGGGCAAGTGCAGGGCTGGGAAATTACTGGGGGTGTGGGAGGCTGTTTTGGGGTGTCTCAGAGCCTCTAAGACAAGCAAAAGGGTGGGCAGGGGCCAGGCAGCCAGTTCAGGCCTTCAGTGTATCCACGCTCTGGGAAGAGATCACGGACATTCCTGCCGGCCTCAGAAACACAAAGGGCCCCTTTCCTGGGCACTTTCACGCACTCCCAGAGTGTCTGAGAGACCATCATAAGGGCTTTCTTTCCTGACAGGGTGACCTGTTGACCAAAACACAGGAGCTGGGCCGTAACTACAGGAACTGTCTGATGATAGTCCAAAGACTGAAGGATATGGTGGAGGATCAGCCCACCCAGGTGAGGCCAAGGGGCTACAGAGCCTCCTGTCTGCTGCTCAATGGAGGGGCCAGCCTGTGACCAGGTCGGGGATCGGGGAGCCCGGGGGCACCTTGCACAGTGATCCTGGGGGAGGGCTTCCGAGAAGGGAATCTGTGAGTCCCCGTGTGTCTGTGGATGAATTTCAGAGAACTTGTGAAATTGTGACTCTCTGGAACTGTGTAAGTCAGACGGCAGAGTATACATGGTTTTCATCATGTATCCTCAAAGAGGGCTTGTCCCAGAGAAGTTAGGAATCTTCCCCTAAAGCCCTAACGTTTGTGTCCAAGGCAGAGTTTGAGAAGCTAGTTCCCCAAGAGGCCTGGGTCAGGACTGATAAATCCCAGATCTGCTACTTCCAAGCTGCATGGCCTTGGGCAAGTCACTTCCACTTTCTGAGCCTCTGTTATCTTATCTTTGAAATGTGATGGATAATAGTCCCTATCTTGCAAGTTGTCAAACCCTTTTTTTTTTTTTTTTTTTCCTTGAGATAGGATCTTACTCTGAGACCCAGGCTGGAGTGCACTGGTGTGATCTTGGCTCACTGCAACCTCTGCCTCCCTGGCCCAAGCAATTCTCCTGTCTAAGCCTCCTGAGCACCTGGGGCTCCAGGTGTGCGCCACCATGCCCAGCTAATTTTTGTACTTTTGTAGAAACAGGGTCTCACTGTGTTGCCCAGGCTGGTCTCCAACTTCTGAGCTGAAGCAATCCACCTGCCTTGGCCTCCCAAAGTGTGGGATTACAGGCATGAGCCACTGCACCTGGCTGCTGAAGCTTTTTAAAAGAGCTGAGGGCTGGGATGTGCTTAGCTCCACGTCCAGCACTGAGTAAATGCTTAACGAATGACTGTGTTACTACCAAGAATTATTGTTTCACTCTCCCTCCTTCCCTCTCCTCTGCTGCCCCAAACTACTCAGCATCCTGGCACTGCAGGCTCACACTTAGCCCTGGATACTCAGATTCATCCTCCTCCCCTGGGATGGCATAGAAGAGACTTTAAAACCAAATGAGTCAAGACTCCAAGCTCTGACCACACCTCCCACCCCCACCAGTCTTCTCTATGCAACCCCTCTATCTGGAGCCCCCAGCCAGGTCCTGGACCCAGGTAGCTACATGGCAGAGCATTTAATGTGTGCCTGGCAGCCATGGGCACTATTCTCCACACAGAAGGCAGGGGACAGGTGCACAAGGGGCTGAGACCCCAGCAGGGCTAACTGTCCTTGTCTCAGGAGCCCTACCTGGCCAGTCTTGGGCCAGGCCTTGGGGACTGGGAGTAGGGGCTGAGCCCCGTCTCTACAGTCTCTGGCTCCATGGGCACCAGGTGCCAGCTCCTCGCACCCAGTACTCCCATTGCTAGGGCTGCTGGAACCTGCAGGGTGGCAGAGCTGGGCAGGACTCACCCTATAACCATGTCCACTGTGGTGCTGCTGCTGCAGAGAAGTGTGTCCAATGCTGCGACCCGGATGTGTAGGACGGGGAGGTCACAATGGCGCGACGTCTGCAGAAATTTCATGAGGAGGTATCAGTCTAGAGTTACCCAGGGCCTCGTGGCCGGAGAAACTGCCCAGCAGATCTGTGAGGACCTCAGGTTGTGTATACCTTCTACAGGTGAGTGCAGAGGTGACAGCAGGGATACCTCCTGAGGGTTGGAGACAGCTTCCCCCAGGATATATCAAAGCTGCCTCCTTACTCCCCCATCTCCCAGCATGGGAAAGTGTGGAGAATTGAGCAGATGGACTTTAGCTAGAAATGTTTGAGAAATACTGATTAGAGCTTGGGCTTCAGACACAGGTGGTCGTGGAGTAAAATCTGGTCTCCATCTCTCCCTGGCTGTGTGACCTTAAGCAAATAACTTGACCTCTCTGAGCTTCAGTTTCTTCATCTGTGAAGGGGAGATAGCAATCCTGATTTTTGAGATTGGAATGAGAATTGAAGGAGGTCACCGTGTGTGTGGACCTGACCCTGGGGAAATGTCCTCAGACTGAGGCTATTCAAGGTCATCAGACCCTCAGTCAAACTCCAATCCCAGCCCAGCACAGGCCCCTGGGGTCGGGAGCTGGGGCCATATCCTCCCCCACAATCCTGGGCCCTGAGATCTGGGCTAGGGAACCCTTCAGGCAGGGGAGCATGAGGCCTTTCCCTCCATGGCTGCCCAGGCTGTGCCTGGAGAGAACAGGTCTCGGCTGTAGGAAATGGGGCCAGAAAGGGGCCTCGGTGATTGGCTCTGGCAGCTCAGCTGGCACTTGCCAATGCTCTGGGATTTTATGCTAGCAGATCGGGGGTCCCCACCATTTCCTGTCATTGGAGCTTGTGGCTTTTCTATTCAAGGCCCCACAACCTGCTCAGGCTGCCGACTGGCTTCCAGGATGTGCCTCTGGGTGTGTTCAGTAGGGTCAGGTGGCTCTGGGACCTTAAGCAAGTAACATTCTGAGTGCCTGCTTCTCCTTGAGGACCCACCACATCTGCCCACAGCTGGCTGTTCTCTCCTCTCCAGGTCCCCTCTGAGCCCTCTCACCTTGTCCTGTGGAAGAAGCACAGGCTCCTGTCCTCAGATCCCGGGAACCTCAGCAACCTCTGCCGGCTCCTCGCTTCCTCGATCCAGAATCCACTCTCCAGTCTCCCTCCCCTGACTCCCTCTGCTGTCCTCCCCTCTCAGGAGAATAAAGTGTCAAGCAAGATTTTAGCCGCAGCTGCTTCTTCTTTGGTGGATTTGAGGGGTGGGTGTCAGTGGCATGCTGGGGTGAGCTGTGTAGTCCTTCAATAAATGTCTGTCGTGTGTCTCATACACTGTTGTAGATGTTATGGATTTAGTGGTGAACGAGACAACCTTAACAGCATTCACAGTTAGTCGTGAAATGCTTACTGAGCACTCACCACAGCCATGTGTTATTCAGAAAGGCCAAGGCACACAGTGGCGATGTCCCCAGAAGCTCTCAGACCAGTGGGAGAGACCAGCAGGGTTAGAGGTGTTTTTGTTTTGTTTTTGGTGAAAAGGAACAGAAACCCATCCTCTTGCTTCTTGCGACAGGCAGCCTTCCTTTGCTGTTTCGGGGGAGTGTATCTTTTGGGGCCCTTTTGGTTGCAAGCAACAGAAGTCTCAGCCCATTCTGGCCTAATCAAAAAAGATAATTTACGGGTTCAAATAATTAACCAGTCCACGGGTATGTTCAGGCACAGAATGATCCAGAAATGTGTGGCGTCAGCAGAGCCCCAGTCCTGTTTTATTGCAATTTTTCGTTCTCCCGACCTCTGTATATTGAAATTGTCTTCAGGTTCGCTTCTCTCTTGGCAGCAGAAATGGCTTCATCAGGTCCACACTTCACCTCTTTACAGTGCCTCCATCAGAGGGAGAGAGAGCTCCCTTGGAAAGAAATAGGAAGCTTCTTTCCCAGAAGGCCTATCAGCTATCTCCTCAGTTCTCATTGGCCAGTTCTCACAGGTCATTTGCCCACCCTCAGACCAATCACTGTGTCCTGGAGAATAATGGGGTACACTGATTGGCTTAAGCTAAGCAGGGCACACCCCTGGAGCTGAGGTGGGGTCCATCTCAACCCAATCACTTGGTTGACAATAAACATGAAAATCTGGGCTGCTGTTGGTGGGAAGAGGGAAAAATGGATGCTGGCCACCCAAGGAGTATGGTGTGTTATTCTGGGTTCAATCAAAGAAGCTGTTCAAGGGGACTACCGATGGCCAAATCTGGGGCTATTTGAGCCTCAGAATAGATGATGACAAGAACAGATCGTAATCCATTGAATAAAGCAGAATCCATGAATTCATACAAATACAAATAATACATGAATAAATAAACAAGGGAAAAGGAAACGTGCTACCTTACAATACAATTACAGTTAATAAATGCAGACATAGTTGCAAAGTATATCCTACTAACATATTTGGTATAGTGAGTATATCATATACTAACTTGATTTTTTAAAAGTGTTTATTTATTTATTTATTTATTTATTTATTTATTTATTCTTTAGAGACAGAGTCTCACTTTGTTTCCCAGGCTGGAGTGCAGTGGCCCTTCTCAGGCATGATCTTAGCACACTGTAGCCTCAAACTCCTGGCCTCAAGGGATACTTCCACCTAGGCCTCCAGTGTAGCTGGGACTACAGGTGTGCAGAACTGCGCCTGGCTCACTAATTTGATATTAATTAATACATTCCATTATTAGTTAACCTGACAATGGAGAAGCCTGTCAGCTGATGAAAGTTACTGCCACCTCCCATGGGGCAAGTCAATATCATGGGCCTCATAATATAATGCTCTGAGAGAAATATAATACTACTTTTCCATTGTTCGTGCCGAAATGCAAAAATCATGAGGAAACATCAGAGCAACTCAAACTGACATTTTACAAAATACTTAGCCTATCCTTTTTAAAAAAATTTTTTTAAAAAATTTTTATTTTAGACTGAGTCTGGCTCTGTCACCCAGGCTGGAGTGCAGTGGCACGATCTGGGCTCACTGCAATCTCCGCCTCCTGGGTTCAAGTGATTCTCCTGCCTCAGCCTCCGAAGTAGCTTGGGATTACGGGTATGTACCACCACACCTGGCTAATTTTGTATTTTTTATTAGAGAAGGGGTTTCACCATGTTGGCCAGGCTGGTCTCAAACTCCTGACCTTAAGTAATCTGCCTGCCTTGGCCTCTCAAAGTGCTGGGATTACAGGCGGGAGCCACTGCACTCTAGCCTGTCCTCTTCAAAAATGCCAAGGTCTTGAAAGACAAGTAAAGATTGAAGAACTGTTCCAGATAGAAGGAAACTAAAGAGACATGACAACAAATTGCGACACATGATCCTGATTTGGATCCAGACCTATAAAGAACATAATTGGGGCAATTTATAAAATGTGACTGGAATCTGTGATGGTAATATTCTGTTAATGTTAATTCCTGATTTTGATGGTTGTACTATGGTTATGTACGGCAGTGTCCTTGTTAGAAAATATACGCTAAGGTATTCAAAGAGTAATAGGTCATCATATCTGCAATTACAATTTCTGAAATGATTCAGAAAAAAAGGCAATACATATGCAAAGAATGAGTGTGATAAGGTATATACCACATACATGCAATGTGGTAAGGTGTTAACAGTGGGGAATCCTGTTTAAGGGTAAATAGGGGCTCCTGTTTACACTGGGAGGTTTGGAAGGTGTAATCTCCAAACTCCATGGCAAGTTGCAAGAATGCAACTTTCAAACTTCATGTTGAAATGTGATCCCTGGCTGGGCACAGTGGCTCATGCCTGTAATCCCAGCATTTTGGGAGTCCTAGGTGGGTGGATCACCTGAGGTTGGGAGTTCAAGACCAGCCTTACCAACATGCAGAAACCCCATCGCTACTAAAAATACAAAGTTAGCCAGGCGTGGCGGCACATGCCTGCAATCCCAGCTACTCGGGAGGCTGAGGCAGGAGAATCACTTGAACCTGGGAGGCCGAGATTGCGCCATTGCACTCCAGCCTGGGCAATGAGGACGAAACTCCATCTCAAAAAAAAAAAAAAAAAAAAAAAAAGACATGTGATCCCCAATATTGGAGGTGGGACCTAGTGGGAGGTGTTTGAGTCAGGGAGGAGGATCCCTCATGAATGGCTTGGTGCCATTCTTGTGGTAATGAGTGAGTTCTTGCTCTATTAGTTTCTGTGAGAGCTGCTTGTTAAACCTCCTCTCTCTCTTTTTTCTCACTATGTGATCTCTGCACACACTTGCTCCCTTTCTTTTCTGCCATAAGTGGAAACACCTTTTTATTGAGACGGAGTCTCGCTCAGCCCCCCAGGCTGGAGTGCAGTGGCTGCTGCAACCTCTACCTCCCAGGTTCCTGGGTCCAAGTGATTCCCCTGCTGTTGAGACTATTATCATGAAGAGATGTTAAATTTTGTCAAATGATATTTCTGTGCTATTGAGAGGATCATGTGTTTTTCATTTCTTATTTTACTGATATGATGAATTTTATTACTTGACTTTTGGTTGCTGATTTGCCTTGCATTTCTGGATAAATCTTACTTGGTCACGGTACATAATTGTTTTTATGTGTTGCAGGATTCAGCCTGCTAGAATTTTTTTTGAAAATTTTTGTATCCATATTCAAAAGAGATATTGGTCTGTAGTTTTTTTTTCTTTTGATGTTTTCATCTGGTTTCACCTGGTTTTGGCATCAGGGCATCCTCTTCTAGTTTTTGAAAGAGTTTCTGAAGAATTGGTATTAATTCTTTAAATATTTGGTAGAATTCACCAATGAAGACATCTGGCTTGGTATTTTCTTTGTGAGTCATTGTTTTGATGACTAATTCAACCTATTTATTATAGGTCTATTCAGATTTTCTGTTACTCTTGCATCAGTTTCAGTCATTTGTGTCTTTGTAGGAATGTGCCCATTTCATTCTAAGTTGTCTAATGCATTAGCATAATTAATTAGCATAATAGTATAATCCTTTTTCTCTCTGTAAGGTCAGTTGTAATTTCCCCTCCTTCATTTCTGATTCTAGTAATTTGCAGCTTCTCTCTTTTTATTGTGGTCAATCTAACTAAAGACTTGCTTTTTCAAAGAACCAACTTTTGATTTCATCTCGTATTCTCAAATATTGTTTCTAGTCTCCATTTTAATAATTTCCACATTTCCACTCTAATTTTTTAAGTATCTCTTTTTTTCTGCTTGCTTTAGGTTTAATTTGCTCTTCTTTCTCATGTCTTTTTTTTTTTTCCATTGTAACCTTGAACTCCTGGGCTCAAGCAATCTTCCTGCCTCAGACTCCCAAGTAGCTAGGACTACAGGCACAGGCCACCATGCTCAGCTAATTTACTTTTCTTTTTTTTAGAGATAGATCTCGCTATGTTGCCCAGGCTGGGTTTGAACTCCTGGCATCAAATGATCTTCCTGCGTTGGCCTCTCAAAGTGCTGAGACTACAGATGTGAGCCACTGCACCCAGCCTTTTTCCATTGTCTTAAAATGGGATTTCTGAGACGAAGATTTCAAATCTTCCTCTTTTTCAATGTAGGCATTTACAGCTACAAATTTCCCTTTTGGCACAGCTTAAGCTACAACCCGTAAGTTTTGGTGTGCTGTGGTTTCATTTTCTTTCACCTCAAGGTATTTTCTAATTTCCCTCTTGATTTTTCCTTTAATCCATTGGTTATTTAGGAGTGTGTTGTTTAATTTTCACATATTTGTGAGTTCCCCAAATTTGTTTCTGTTACTGATTATTAGTTTTATTCTGTTGTGGTCAGGGAACATATTTTGTATTCTTTCTATCCTTTTTAATTTATTGAGGTTTGTTTTATGGGCTACCACATAGTCTATCCTGGAGGTGTGTTTCCCCACTGCTATCCGGACTCATCTGCACTCCACTGTTTCTGATGAGAAGGCACCTGTTAATAATTGGGGGTTCCCTTGTAAGTGATGAATTGTTTTTCTTTTGCTGCTGTCAAGATTTTCTCCCTGTATTTGGCTTTCAGCTTTTCTTTCTTTCTGTCTCTCTTTCTCCCCTTCCTTCTTCCTTTCCTTCCTTCCTTCCTTACTTCTTTCTTTTCTTCCTTCCTTCCTTCCTTCCCTCCCTCCCTCCCTCCTTCCTTCCTTCCTTCCTTCCTTCCTTCCTTCAACAGAGTCTTGCTCAGTCACCCAGGCTGGAGTGCAGTGGCACCATCTCAGCTCACTGCAACCTCCACCTCCTGGGTTCAACCGATTCTCCTGCCTCAGCCTCCCAAGTAGCTGGGATTACAGGCCCCCACCATTATGCCCAGCTAATTATTTTTTGTATTTTTAGTAGAGACGAGGTTTCATCATGTTGGCCAGGCTGGTCTCAAACTCTTAACCTCAGGTGATCCATCCACCTTGAACTCCCAAAGTGCTGGGATTACAGGCGTGAGCCACTGGGCCCGGTGACTTTCAGCATTTCTAATGTGATATATTTATTTGTGGATCTCTTTGCATTAATCCTATTTAGAGTTTATTGAGCTTCCTGGGTATGTAGATTGTTTTTCAATAAATTCGTGACATTTTCAGCCATTATTTCTTCAACTATTTTTTTCTGTTTTGTTCTTTGTCTCCTTCTCTTCTGTATTCTGTTCTGCATATGTTGGCGTGCTTATGGTGTACCAGTCCTCTGAGGCTCTGTTTATTTTTCTTCATTCTATTTTCTCTCTGTTCTTTGGATTGCATAATCTCTATTGATTTATTAATATCTTCAAGTTGGCTACTTCTTTCTTCTGATTGTTCAGATTTACTGTTGAGCTCCACTAGTGAATTTTTCATTTTAGTAATTGTACTTTTCTTCTTCTTCTTTTTTTTTTTTTTTTGAGATGGAGTTTTGCTCTGGTTGCCCAGGCTGGAGTGCAGTGGCGCAAGTTTGGCTCACTGCAACCTCTGCTTCCTGGGTTCAAGCAATTCTCCTGCCTCAGCCTCCCGAGTAGCTGAGATTACAGGCGCGCACCACCAAGCCTAATTTTTGTATTTTTAGTAGAGATGGGGTTTTGCCATGTTGGCCAGGCTGGTCTCTAACTCCTGACCTCAGGTGATCTGACTGCCTCGACCTCCCAGTGTGCTGGGATTACAAGTGTGAGGCACCGTGCCCCACTAGTTATTGTACTTTTCAACTCCAGAATTTCCATTTGGTTCTTTTTAAGAATAATTCTATCTTTGTATTAATATTTCTATTTGATGAGACATTATCATCATATCTTTCTTTACTTCTTCAATCACAGTTTTCTTTAGTTATTTCTGAACATATTTATAATGGTTGCTAGGAAATCTTTGTTAAATCTGATATCTGGTTGCTTTCACAGGCAGTTTCTGTTCCTGTTTTTTTGTGTGTGTGTGTGTGTATGGATCCCTCTTTTATTTCTTTTTATAGCTCATAAGTTTCTCTGGGAAACTGGGCTTTTTAGATAATTTATTGTCACATATCTGGCTACCGGTCATCCCCCTGCCCCTATCCAAGCTTGACACTGTTATTTACTTGTTTAGTTGTTTGGTGACTGGTTGGATTATTTTAGTGAATTCCCCCACCGCCACAGTGTGAAGCCTCTGATGTTGCACCTTAAGGAGCGTTGCCTTGAGTGTACCCACAGTCATCCTGTAATGACAGTGGTTTTGGCGGGGCTCTCTTATCTGTTTCTTTCTCCGACCACAGCTATCTGTTAAACTACGCTAATTCCTGGCTGATTGCTCTGTTGTTTTCAACAATGCCTTTTATGGAAAAACAAACCATGTTTTTCCTCTGCTCTTACACCAACACAACAACAATCAACACAGAAGACTTCTCTGACTCCCAAATACGTGGCTGTTTTTCCCCACCAGCAAGCAAGCAGTCAGTTCCGCAGTGGACACCAGCTAGGTGTCCTCCAACTCAATTCTGATGCTATTTATCTGGAGACAGTGTCAGATCCCACAGGTTGGGGGCTCAGTCCCCATAACTGCCTTGGCAGATTTGGGATTTGAATCCAGGCAGTCTTAGCTGTGAACCACCACACAAATCCACCTTTCTCCAAAGAATGGAGGCCTGAGCTCCCTTGTAACTTGGGGTAAATAATCTGGGCACATATCCTTGAGGAATAGCAGGACCAGAATGCTCTGCACAGGACTGGAAATGGCTGGGGGGAGGAAAACCAAGTCCCTGACTGTGTTCACCATTTCCTTCATCCTGTGAGGCAATGGGCTTGACCCTGCAATGTTCCCAGCACAAGTCTGAGGAGTGATGCAATAGAGAGTGGGTGAGTTGAGTAACCACTTGAAATTCCACTCCTCCCTTCCCTTTTCATAACAGGTGTCCTAACTTTCTGCCAAGCACACTCAGGTTTTCCATGTTCTGCTTAGAAGTTACCAACTGGCTGTTGGTTAGGCCTAGCAAATTATGTAGACTTCTTTTCGGCTAAGAATCATAGCAAGTTTATTCCCTCAGGGTAGGAAGGTCATATTTTTTCTTTAGGCTCCACCTTGGTCTTCCCTTGGAAGGGGAAATAGGAATTCTTTCTTCCTCAGGATGAGCTCGTATAAGGCCAGGCTCATTGATGATAAGAAGCAGAAATGGACTCAGGCTAAATTAAGACAAGGGAAGTGACAGGGCGGCCATGGCTGCCACAGGATGGAAGGGAAGGACTAGAACAGAGCTTAAACAGACAGGGGCCAGGCAGCTCAGATGGTTTTGGGAGCAGGGACGGTTCCACGGTCTTGCCCAGGTGCCATTACTGGGATGAATGAGCTTCCACCACTCCTTCTGTCCTTGTGTTTCTTATTCCATAGTCACATTCCTAGGAAAGCAAGTCCAAGCTTAGTTCTCATGCCTGCCTTTGGTTGCTGTAAGGTGGCGAGAGGAAAGTCAGGCAGTGGCAGGGCACCTGGAAGACCCTTTTGTCTTAGGAATGGGATGGCGGATGCTGGGTTTACTCTCCACCAAGACTGTACAAAGTAGGTGCCAGATAATTCTCCAAAAGAAGATAGGCAGAGGAATAGGCAGTGCCAAATTCCCAGCACAGCTTGTGCTGGCAGGTGGGTACTGTCACTGTGGTACTTCCAAATAGGAAGAGATGTCTCTGACAGAATCAGGAACTGGATGGAGATTTACCCGTAGAAAAATGGTGACCTAAGTGAGATATGCTTTCCCCTTGCTCAGGCCGAAAACCCTGGGGTTCTTGCAACAGACTTCCAGCACGCCCCCCGTGGGTGCCTCTTGTCCTCTCCTGCCACTCATGGGAGCAGGACTGGTAGTATGAGGACACTAACAGGGGAAGTGACTGCCGTCATCTTCATTTCCTGTGTCTGAGCCTCTTATTCTGTGGTTAGATGGACACAAGGTCCCATAGTGGGGCCCCATTGCCCCCCTCTCACCCCCCTTTTTAGCCATGTTGAGTGGGTCTCTGTTTCTTGCTTCAAATGGAACCTCTTGCTTCTCCAGCCCCAGATAGAGAGCCTGCACGCATGACTTTGTGCATCTTTGTAAGCCCCACCCAGGCCCTGGGTCGGGGAGATCCCAGAATGTGAAGGGGCAGAGCCCGAGAACCTGCCCAGCTCCTTGCCTGGCTTGGGACCTCAATAAGCTC
The DNA here is from genome assembly GCF_029289425.2 of Pan paniscus. Classification (NCBI taxonomy): domain Eukaryota; kingdom Metazoa; phylum Chordata; class Mammalia; order Primates; family Hominidae; genus Pan; species Pan paniscus. The sequence continues at coordinate 40,678,542 of NC_073261.2, read as the reverse complement.
TGTCCACCCTCCACCCCAGGGATGACATTCCAAGTCCTGGGGGACCTGAGACCCACCCACCAGGAGCAGGTGTCCTGCGGCCTGGACCAGGTTTGGGCAGATTTGCTTGAATTCACTGTGGGTATTTCAAAAGTGTGCTTAGGGATGGGGCATTTCTTTTCTTTTTTTAAAGTTGTGGATTATTTCTCACATTTTGTATGAGGATCCTAATTCCGAAGTTGTTTTCTTTCTCCAACATGCTTGGGTCGTCTCATAAGGAACCCGCCTTAAAGGCAACGACACATATGCTGCCACCTAGTGGAGGAAAATGATCAGTTTCCACAACTGCGTAAAGTCACGAATCACTTAACCACAGAAATACAGATACGGTCTGAGAAACGCGTCTTTAGGTGATTTCATCGTTGTGCAAACATCATAGAGTGTACTCACACAAACCTAGATGGTATCACACAAACCTAGATGGTATAGTCTACTTCACACCTAGGCTATATGGTATAGCCTATTTCACTGAGGCTACAACCTCCTACAGGGTGTTACTGTACTGATACCCTGGGCAATTGTAACATGCTAGTAAGTATTTGTGTCTAAACATATCTAAACATAGAAAGGGTACAGTAAAAATATGGTTTCATAATCTTATGAAACCACTGTCATATATGTAGTCCATCTTTGACTGAAACGTCATTGTGTGGCACATAACTATGTGGAAAGAGAAATTGTATGGAAAGCTTCAGCGCTTCCAACCTCTTTCTTGTTTCCCTCACATCAACTGATATATGAGTCAACTTTTTATTAAAACAATTGGGTACTCATAGAAAATTTCACTTTATTTCCTAAACAATAGCTCATAAAAATGTGTATCATTTATTTAGGGTTTCCTATGTGCTAAACACTTTACGTACGTTCCCTCAATCCTCACTGCACTCCTATGAGCTACACATTGTTATTATTCCTATTTTGCAGATAAGGAAGGTGAGATTCAGAAAGATTAAATAACTTCCAACTTCCAGAGTTTACACACTTAACCACTAGTCTGTCTTGCTTCACCTTTAACCTTAACAACATTTATTGACTAAAATTACACAAACATAAAAAAGGCATCCAAAATCCTGAAACTATCTCAAGTGCATTCCACAATTAATCAAATAAGTAAATATGTGGCAGAGAGTGAGAACCAGGTTTTTCACTGTTGAAAAAGCATAACAAATATGGAAAGGGGGAAGGTTAGAACACACCCTATGGAGCTGGATTAGAATCAGAGGAATTGGTGTGAATGAATGGTTTATATACGTAGGTAGATATAGAAACTGTTATAGGTATATATATTAGGTAGATATAAAAACAGTTATAGTTATATATATAACTATATATACATACACATACATATATAACTATAACAGTTTATCTACTATATATATGTGTTATAGGTATATATATTGGGTATATATATCAGCCATTAACTTCAGTGTTCGTAGATGATTCTGTGGCCGGCAAGAACCATCAATGAACACTGAAGTTAATGGCTGCAAATGTGATGAGAAACAAAATATTTATATAGTCTCAAAGCCTCTTCACAAGAGACTTATTAATTGCAAAGGGAACAATAGCATAATGACTGTGCAGTGGACCAGTCTGGTAGGTACCACCTTTTCCAAGTGATCAAAGTTAAGATCACCAGGAACAAGATGTACCAGCATCCTGTGCCTCCTGCTGTGATGTACTGAGAAGGACTCACTGTCCCTTCTGTGGTGTTCTTGCCAAAAATGCGTAACTACAATCTAATAAAGAGTAAACATTATACACACCCAAAGTGAGGAACATTCTACAAAATAATTGGCCACCACTCTTCAAAAGTGCCACCATCATGAAAGACAAAGACGGAGGAAGCTGTCCCAGATTGAATGAGACAACTCAGTGCAATGCAGGATCCTGGAACAGAAAAAAAAACATTTGTGGGACAGTTGACAAAGTTTGAATAAAGTCTGGAGATCAGTTCACAGTATTGTATCAGTGTTCCTATCCTGGTTGTGAGAATTAGGATAATTATACGGTGCAGTGGTGCAGCTTTTTTTGGAAAGCTGGGTGAAGGGTATATAGTATTCTTCGTACAACTTTTGCAGTGTTTTCAAAGTCTAATATTATTTCAAAGCTAAAAACTAAAACAAGCTTACAATAAAAAATATGTAAATAAAAATCCTTTAAAAAGACATGACAAAGTGTGTCAGATATTAGATTATCAAAAGCTAGGAACTCTCTGGGGCCAGAGCTCAAATTCTCTTGTTTTCATTCTCTTTATCAAATGAAAACTTCTGTCTGCCTTCTACCTTTATCATGACACAGAAGTAGAAAGAAGGGAAGTGTTTGGGCAAATGTTGAGCAACACACACACAGCAAATGCTCATTTGATGTTTTGGCTGAATCGTAGAATACAGTAGACTGTCTAAACCCTCTGTTCCTATTCTGGAATGTTCTGATCACAGCTGCTGGCTTATGTCTATCTTATAGCGATCCCCAAAGCTGCACCCGGCGTGGTCCTGAGGATCACAGGACTTAGCATTTCCTGCTTCCACAATGCTGGCCCTTAAGGGATATACTTAGGGATCCAGAGGAAGCAGATTGTATCTGTTGAGTGCTTGAAATAATAATAGTGATGATGATTGATGATAATGATGATGATGATGATGATATCTAAGCTATCACATGCCAGGCACTGTTCCAAATGCTTTAATGCTTAAACCATCCCTGGGAGGAAGGGTCTGTTACTGCACACATTTACAGAGTGAGTGCATCGCTTAGGCTCTCTCGCTTCTCTACATGGCCTGTGAGTAGCGGAGCTGGGCTCTGACCCCACGCAGACTGCCTCTGGAGCCCACCTTCTGATGAATGAGAATGCACATGGGGCAGTGGGCTGAGTCATGGGACACATGCAAGGTTAGTTGGGGATTAGCCTCAACCCCTTTTGGCTTTGATAGAAATCCTTCTCAGAGACCCTCGGAAGAGAGTGGTGGTAAAGCACCACCTGGGGCCTGTGGGAGGCCATTTTGGACCCAGTTCTCAGTTTCCAGGGCTGTAGATGTCCCTGCATGGGGCCAGCGCCTGGGGTCCCCCCACCACCCCACACCATACCAACTCTTGTTATTAGCCATTTATCTAGCCCCTTAGCACTTTCTCTTGGAAGTGCCACGTTTTGGGACACTTGGAGGTTCTGACACGGGAGTTCCTGATAGTCTGCTTCTGGGTAGAGATAATCCTGATGACTGAGGTGCCTGAAACCCCTCCTGCTGCTGAGCTGAGCCCCAGTGCTGAGCCCTGAGGTAGGACAAACACCCCTCTGGGCAAGTATAGAATGGAAACTGGAATAGAAATAAACTCCAACAAAAGCAAACTTCCTGGAGTTTTCCTCCTGCCTCCTCACACACACACCTCTGAAAGGTGTGTGTCTCAGAAGCAATGGCCTGGACCAGGAGTCCTGACCTTGCTGTGTGACTTTGAGCAAGGCCGGGCCCTCTTTAGGCTTCGGTGAACTCAGCTGTGAGTGAGGGGTAGGATTTGATGATTTCCAGCGTCTCTGCTTCCAGTGCCTTCACGTTATGGCACCAAGGGCTTGTGACAAGAGCAGAAGGAAGCCAGGCCCATTCCTGGTGGACTTGAAGGTGTTAGCTCTTTGTTCCCTGGAAGAGTGTGGCCACGGCATTAGGGAGGGCTTGCCACTGCTCTGTCCACACACAATTAGGGCTGAGGTGACTCAGAAGCGAACACGCCATGTGTTAAAATAAGAGTTGGTGTTTCTGAGAAGGGAAGTCCAGGAGCTGACCAGGATGGGATTAGCTGTTGATAAGGGGCCCAGCATTGTTCTAGCTCTCCCCTGAGGCCCACACCACATCCTAGAAGAGAAGCCAGGTCCCTCGGCCCTACCAGGGCTGGGACAGTCGGGGCACAGCTGCAGGAGACGCCCTGGGAGGCCGTCTGGGCTGCGGCAGGAGGAGGCAGGGTGGTGCAGTGGTTGGGAGGCGGCCACTCTGCCTCTGTTGAGTTTTCTGGCTTTGTCACTTGACGTTGATTCTCCCCCAGGGCCAGAGTGGGGTCAAGTGGGGACCATGGAGGAGGACATGAGATCCTAACAGGCGACCTCAAACTGCTGTACAAGCCCAGCAACCCTGACCGCTCCCCAACCCACAACCCGCAAAGGTCAAGGCCAGTGCCAAGGAGTGTGGGGAGGGCGGCGTGGGGGACTCTCCAGTTTAGACTCTTCAGTCTCGAAAAACAAAGGCTGACAGGAATGTGAGGAAACCACTGTTTACTCTGTTTTCAAGGGTGTTCCACTGAAGTGTGTCCCGAGATGTTTCCAGAAGGAGGATGACGGGGGTGGTGCTGAAGAGGCTCTGCCATGGGAACCGGATCCGGAGATGCCGGCCAGAACTCTGGGTTCTCTGGAAGTGGTGGGAGGAAACCCGCAGGAGGGAAGAGGCCATCTCTCCTTTAACTCCTAGGGGAACAGACCGCAGGGGCCAAGGGTTCTAGCCCTTTCTGAAGCTGAGAGGGAGCAGGAAAGGAAGGGACTCAGGGGATCTCATGGGAGCCAGAAGGGCCCAGATTTAGGATCCAAAATTGTGCCTGTGAGAGTGGTGAGCATTGGAGACTCTCCCAGGGGTTGGTTGGTGGCAGGCGACATGAATCTGTGAATGCTGGCTTAGCTTTAGAGGGACTGAGGGTGAGGATGTCACAGAGCCCAAGGGCAGGATTCAGAGCCCAGCCTCCAGAAGGACAAGAATGGGGACATTCCTTGGGGACAAAGTTGGGCTGTCAGTCACTGTCTCAGACCTTCTCTCTGGCCTGTCTGGTTGCCCGTCTCCGCTGTGCGCCTGCAGACCCTGTCTGATCATTGCTGCTCATGGTTTCAAAATGTGTTTCCTCAGATGGTGGCCCCAGGCCCTGAGCCTTGTGATCTTCTGGATATAGAGCTCATGCAGCCAGCTAACCAGAGACCCTGTGTCTCAGCCCCAGATCCTAGAAAGAGAATGTGATTGTTCCAGACTGGCCGGGGATTCGCCCCCTAGTTTAGCAGGCTTGGCCGCGCGGTAGGCCCACAGGAACGACGCAGGAGCCCTCCACTTCCCCTCCAGCTGTGGGCAAGGGCAGTTCTTGCATCCCAAAGAGGGAACCTAAAGAAAAAAGGGAAATATGTGAGGCAGGAGATTGGGTGGAACCAGAGGTGGAGGATGGGGCCATGGAGACCTCCTGAAGCTGGGCTCGCAGGGAGTTCAGGGGAGAGCCGGAAGGAGGGGGGTCGGATTAGGGACAACACAAGGACCCACACCCATGAGCTGTACAGTTCATTCCTAGATAATGACGACTGGTTTGGGCTTTTATAAACTAAAATTTCCCCTGAAGATAATTTATAACCCAACTGCCACTGATACAGTGAAAAAGTCTGGCTTCTCTAGGAAGCCATTTAGCTCAAGGTAACCTCAAGAAGAGAAACAGAGAGGTTTAGGAGTGACAAAGTTTTCATGGCCAAGATGGAAATGTCCTGCCTAGAAAGAGGCCATAAGGAAGAAGTCTAGAAGTGTATATGTGTGTGAACCTGGACCCCACTGCACCCCAGTGAAATCAGAATCTCGGGGGGGTGGGACTGGCCAGGTGATTCCCATATGCACCCAGGATTTCAAATCACTGGCCTAGGAACAGCTGACAGGTCATTCCCCTTTTCTCCATGACAGGAGCTCAGATGTTTGGAGATTGCCAATAGAAGTCAATGTGGCAGAGCTTGCTCTGTTTCCTGGGCCGTGGGCTCTGGGAACTGGCATCTCAGAGCCTCATGGCCCGAGAAGCTGTGTAGCTACCCCTGTTCCTATTGGTGAAGCCACCCAGCACCCTTAGTAGAGCAGCTCTGTCCTATCCCCACTGGGTGTTCAGGCAGTAAAGATGGGGGGTGGTGCTCACAGAGCCACAACCATCCTGGTTTTCTGGAACTATCCCAGTTTCAGTACTGAATGTCCTGTGTCCCAGGAAACCCTACAGTCTGTGTAAACTGGGGCATTGGTCACACAGTGGCACTCAGCTGAGGGTCAGGAGAGCCCAGCTGACGTCTTTCAGCCCTGACGCAGGCCCCACACCCACGTTCCACAGCGGCTCCTGGCCTGGGAACTCCAAGCCCGGCATCATTCTGGGCGCTGGGCTCTCCCTTGTCCTGGAGAATGTTGACTTTTCTCACACCCACACATACACATGCACAAGCAAGAAGGAAAAAAAATGCAGGCATTGTTCAGACTTATAGCAGGTTATATTCTAGGAAAAGGTGGTGTAAGTCAAAAAGATAAAAATTGAATCCATTTTCCCACAGAAACAATACCTTGATGAGAAATCCTGAGCCAGGGAAAGAAGTCTATAAAAAGTTCTGTCCTGGTCACAAAAAATTTCCCTAAACCCCTCTAAATATCTCTGTTAGGTTAATACTAGGCAAAATGGTCTCCTAGAGAAATCAGCCCCCTAACATAATTAACTGTAAATTAAAACCTCTACCCTCTGCAGTGTGAGTGCTCTCAAATGCATATACCTCAAAGGAAAAGAGCAAATCAGTACTCAGCCATGGGCAGTGTTATTTTATTTGTTGAAACGATTCCGCATGTGAAGGGCCACTCAAGCTAGAGTGGTGGTTCTCAACCTTGGCTGGGCCTTGGAGTCACGGGAGCTGTTGCACCTGCTGGTACTTGGTCCCGACCCTGGACAAGCTGATGAACTGCAGTGTGGCTTGGACACAGGGAGTTTTCGAAGCTCCACAAGTGATCCCAATGTGCTGCCAGGGCAGGGCACCACTGGGAGAGAGGAGGCTACAAGGCCTGGAAGAAGCACCTGGAGTTGCTGATGTGTGGTGGCTATACCTGGGGCTGAGAGCCAACGAGATCTGCTGGGAAGGTGGGGGCGTGGAGGAAAAGCTGCCTGAGCTCTGGGGTCCAGGCCTAGGGTCTTGAGTGCTGCAACATTGAGACACATGCTAACTGAAAATGAACCCTTAGCAGTCATCCAAGTCAATCCTGTCATTTTGCAGATGGGGAAATAGATCTAGAGAGGTGAAGGGATATGCCCAAGTCCCCCAGTGTTTAGAAGGAAAATTAAACATAGGTAGGCTGAGTGCGGTGGCTCACCCCTGTAAGCCTAGCACTTTGGGAGGCCGAGGCAGGCGGATCCCTTGAGCCCTGGAGTTCAAGACCAGCCTGGCGAACATGGTGAAACCCTGTCTCTACAAAAAAATACAAAAATTAGCTGGGCGTGGTGGCACGTGCCTGTAGTCCTAGCTACTCAAGAGGCTGAGGTGGGAGGATCACTTGAGCCCGGGAGGTCGAGACTGCAGTGAGCCATGATCACACCACTGCACCCCAGCCTGAGTGACAGAGTGAGACCCTGTCTCAAAAAACCAAAACCAAACCAAAACAAAACAAAACAAAACTAGGTATTTTGATTCCTTGTCCTGTATGGTAAGTCCTTACTTAACATTGTCAATAGGCTCCTGGAAACTGCAACTTCAAGTGAAATGGCATACAGTGGGTCCTCAAATAGTGTCATTTCATTCACTATCATTTTGTTATAACGTTAATAAGAAAAAAAATTAGTTTCACTGTACGTTCTTTTGCTTCAAGTTGCAGTTTCCAAGAACCTATGGACAGCGTTAAGTAAGAACTTCCTGTACTGTTCGCATTGTGGTGGTTTTAAACTATGCCCGAAAATTCTTTGATACTCCTCCCTTCAAAAGGTGAAGCTTAATTCCCCTCCCCTTGAGTTTGGTCTGGACTTAGTGACTCATTTCTTTTTAAATGTTTGATTGTTTATTTATTTATTTATCTTAGAGTCAGTGTCTTGGTCTGTCACCCGGGCTGGAGTGCAGTGGTGCAATCATAGCTCACTGCAGCCTCGACCTCCTAGGTTTAAGTGATCCTCCTGCCTCAGCCTCCTGAGCAGCTGGGACTACAGGTATGCACCACCCTGTCTGGTTAATTTTAAAATTTTTTGTGGAGATGAAATCTTGCTATGCTGCCCAGGCTGGTCTTGAATTCCTGACCTCAAGCAATTCTCCTGCTTCGGCCTCCCAAGTTGCTTGGATTACAGGTGTGAGCCATTGTGTCTGGCCAGTGACTCACTTCTAAAGACAGAATACAGGGGAAGTGATGGTATGTGACTTCAGAGATCAGATCATAAATGGCATTGTAGCTTCTGCCTTGTTTTCTCTCTTGTGTCGTTCACTCTGGGGAAAGTCAGCTGACACTCGTGAGGATGCTCAAGTGGCCTTGTGGAGAGGCCCACGTGGTGATGGGCTGAGGCCTCTCTCCAGCAGCCTCAAGTGGGCACCATCTTGGAAGCAGACCCTTTCAACCCAGGCAAGCCTTTGGAGGACTGTAGTCCTGGCTGACGTCTTGACTGCAATCTCATGGGAATCCCTGAGCCAGAACCATTCAACTAAGTCACTCTTAATTATAATTCTTGACCTGCAGAAACAGAGAAAAAAAATAAAAGTTTATTGTTTTAGGCAGCTAAGTTTTGGGGCAGTTTGTTACACGGCAATTGATAATGAATACACATACCACCCTAAAATATAATCTTTCAGAGTCAATGACATCCACAAACTCGAGTATAGTGGGAGAATATGAATGAAAAGAATAGAAGGTGTAGCAACATATTCCTTCTAAGGAAGAGTAAGGCTGGAGGGGTAGGAAAATTACTCCCCACTAATCCTTTCTGTTTATGGAGACTGGTGGGGAATGGAGAAAAGAAAGATGCAAGCTTCAAGGCGCCTGGCAGTTTTTCACTCCGCTGATGCTTACAGCCTAGAGTAGATGGCTTTTGTCTTAGCAGAGCTCAGGAAGCAGGCCTGATACTGAGGAATGGTGGAGAAACAGGACTGAGCAACTTTTAAGAATCATGTGTCTAATGTGTAATAATATCATTTGTGTTGGTGTGTGACAAAACTCTCCTGGTAACTTCTAAGCCTCCTGTGAAGTCCACTGCACACACAAAGGCCTTGAGGAGCCCTAAAAAGGGGGTCAGGTTTCCAGCATGGGTCCATGCTGAACAGGGGGTGGGGATTGAGTAAGGAGAGGCCCATGTGAGGCTGGGGGCTGAGTGGAAGCTGGAGCTCAGAGCCAGAGAGAGCAGGGAGCTCCCTATGCAGCCGCATGGGTCAGGGGAGGTCAGGACACAGAAGCCATTCTGCATCTTGACAGCCTCAACCTGAATCCTGGGTGTGGGGGAAGAAGTGACAGGCATGGGAGTTCTTAGAAGTCGGCCATGCACCTGCATCTGATGAAGCGCCACGTCCGTTCTTTCTAACCCCTGAGAACAATGACTTCTGCTTCCCTTCTGCCTTCCAAGTCCTGTGCAAGATCCTCTTGTTGGCAAACTCTAACCTGGGAGCATGAGGAAGAGGACTGGGGGGAACGGTTTCCAGGCCTACGTAGACATGGCGGTGGTGACGTGTTGACACATGGGGGCTCCGCTTCGGACTTCGCAATGAATAAGGCCAGGGAACTGCAGCTGATGGCTGGGTCATCTGAGAGACCTTCAATCTTTACTTTCTATAATGACAGAGCAAACCATTCTATTTGCTATTTACTTTCCTGATGGTATCTTCAAGAAACTTCTGGAAATAGGTCTTTGTGTCAACCAGAAACTGCTGGTCAGAGGATAAGTTCTGGAGTTTTCTTGTATAGCATGGAGACTGCAGTTAATAATAACATATCATATACTTGAAGACTGCTGAGAGTAGATTCTAAACATTATTATTTATTTATTTTCTTAGTTTTTTCGCCCCACTTCAATAAGCTAGTCAAAGACAGTAGATTTTAAATGTTCTCACCACAAAAAATGGTTAAGTATGTGGGATGATAAATATGTTTGATTTACTCATTCCACAGTGTGTACGTATATCAAAGTATCATGTTGTAAACTATAAATAAATATCATTTCTTATTTGTCAATTAAAAGTGTAACACACACATATGCATGCACACTATACATAAATACATCTTTTAAAACTGCTGGTCAGGAATCAGACGGCCTCCACGGGTGGTGTCACAGGGCTGCCCCCCGCAGCCTCCCTCATGGTTCTGAGCCCTCCTCAGTCACTCTTTTGTTTAATGCTTTAATCCCTGGTTTAAGTAGGAAGCTTCCCTTCAGCTCATGGGAGGCCCTTATCTTACCGGTGGTCAAATAGATACGGGAAACATTGCCTGCTCTGTTTTTGGTGATTGGCGGTGCACGTGAGTATATTAAAGACTCTAAAAACGCATTTTTCAGAGCATGTCTATGACAGTTTGCAGTGTTGGATGTGAATGGCTTCTTCAATGCCAATGTGCAATTAAACGGGAGGAACAGAGATGCTGTCTTGGGAAGTACAGACACAGGGAGAAAAGAGTCATGAGGCTGGCTAGTGACGAAGACAACTCAAGAAGACTTTGTGTACACTTGCCACGTTACGTCACGCAAGATAGGAGTTGTCAATAATTTCCAAATTAATATATTGCACAAAAGGCCTGGGAGTTATTGTTGCTGTCGACAGCACAGTGTTGGTGAGTGCCCCTCCCTAGCATGTAAGATAACATCTGTCTCGGCCTCTGTAATTAAGAACAGATGCGAGTCCATTTCAACCTTTCCATGCTCTAGGAGGAAAGGGCTGCCATGCAAATGAGTCAAGCAGGCAAGTGTGCACTACAAATCTTTTCACTTCGGAAGGGCAAATGTTGATTTCAAACTTCCTAGAAGTACCTGTTTGAAGCCCTGTCAGTAGCCCAACAGATTCAGAAAAGATACCCTTCCCCGCTTTAGACACCCGACCACCACTTGCCAGAGAACAGTCATAGATGTTCAAATTCCCCATCACGACCATGTGAAGGGGCCACTAGAGCTTGCAGTGCACTTGCGACACCTATGGGCACGGAATTTCCAGATTTTCAAGATGTACCACGGGTGGTTCATGTTCTGAGGGTTGGCTGATGGAGGACATTCTATCAGCTTTTACGTGGATCTATTGAATGTCCTTTAACGACAAACACTATTCTCCAAAAAATTTCCACTTTTTATTCTCTCTTAATTCCTTTCTCTCCTCTGTCTGCTGTCATCTGATTGGTAAAAATCCTACTAGCTGCCTGCCCTGTCCTGTCCTATTCATAGGGACAGCCACCTACCTCTGTGGGCTTCTCTTCTCCCTCTCCCAGCTGCCCGCCCTGTCCTAGTCCCTTTTTTTTTTTTTTTTTGAGATGATGTCTCACTCTGTCGCCCAGGCTGGAGTGCAGTGGCATGGTCTCGGCTCACTGCAAGCTCCGCCTCCTGGGTTCATGCCATTCTCCTGCCTCAGCCTCCCACGTAGCTGGGACTACAGGCACCCGCCATCACACCAGGCTAATTTTTTTGTATTTTTAGTAGAGACGGGGTTTCACCGTGTTAGCCAGGATGGTCTCGATCTCCTGACCTCGTGATCTGCCCGCCTAGGCCTCCAAAAGTGCTGGGATTACAGGTGTGAGCCACCTCGCCTGGCCTGTCCTGGTCCCTTGAGGTGGCTTTCCTCCCTGAATCTGCTCCTGTACAGTCCTTATGGCCCCCTGATTTGCATCTTTGCTCCTTCCTCCCCAGGCTGTGGGAACCTCCAAGAGAAGGGAGACGGAGAGCCCTGCTCAGAACAAGTGGCCTATGAAGCTATGGCTGGGTCCCCAGGGTCCTTGGCCTTCCTTGTTCATGGAGGGGGTGTCCTGTGGGTGTGGGGACAGTGGGCTCAGGTGGTCGGGCCAGCAGTGAGGTCTGGTGAGTGAGCTGGTCAAGCAGGCAGAGTAACCAGAGGTGAAGATGAACGCCATGGATTTGGGCACGCAAGAGCTGGCTCCTGGGAAAATCAGCTAGGGCTGGCAGCTTAAGACAGAAAGGTTCTCCTAAGTCCAGGGAAGGGGGTCAAAGTCCACAAAGCAAGGACCTTGCCCTCACCCTCCCAGTAAGTGACACATAGATTAGGTCAGATACTCGAGCGGGGCTGTGAGACTTAGGCACATCCCACGTGTGGCAGATACTGATGGGGTGAGACGCTGAACCTGGAATGGAGCTCTAAATTTGAATTCCAGTTCAGCAGTAAACTCACCACATGACCTTGGAAGAGACCGTGCACCTCTCTGAGCCACAGAGCCCTTTACTGCAAGCTGAGGATAACACCCGTCCTCTGCACCCCAGAAGTGTGTTGGGAGGAGAAAAGGTTAGAGGCCTGGGGGTTCCTTGTGAGCAGTGATGAATGGAGGGGTCTGTGAAGGGTGGCTGAAAATCAGGGTGCTCCAGGCCAGGGGCAGGGATCCTGGCAGTGGAGTGGGAGAGAGATTCAAGAACAGAGTCTCTCCAGGTTTTGCCATCTGTAGAGGTCAGAAGCACCCTGCCTTGACCTTGGGCTATTTCTAGAGAGCTGGCCAGGCATCTCTCATGATGGCAGCAGCTGGCTGCCTCTCCTCTGGTGCTGGCTGCCTGCTTCTTGGCTCTGGCTGGACCTGCTCCAGGCTGAGGTCTCACCGGGTGAGCTGTCAGAGCCAAGGTAGGACAGAACCCAGGCTGAGCCCTCTGGAGAACTCGCAGTATCTCAGAGGCACTTTAGCTTCTGAAGCGAGGAGAAAGCCTTACAAGTTTAGTCCACGGTAGCCTGGAAGAAGCCGTCTCACTGGGGAGTTGGAGTTGGTCAATATTTCCTACCCCCATCACCACCACAACTTTACAATTGCTTCAGGCATTAATTACCCTTTGCAACAGCCTTCTCATCAAGTCACTTCTCCATTCAACAAATTCTTAGTCAGGGCCGATGTGGCCCCCATAGAGCTTACAACTTAGTGCATCGACAAGAAAATAAACATGAAAAAAATATAATTCTGACTTGTGGTAAGAGCTCATAAGGAAGTGAACTGGGTGCAGTGTGGTTGGGTGGTAAGGGAAGGGGCTCTCTGGAGAAATACCACTGAAGCTGAGGCTCGAAGGATGAGAAGGGGCCAGCTAAGTGAATAGTGGGGGGATAGGAAGGTGTTCCAGGCAGAGGGAACAACACATGAAAAGCTTAACGGCAGGAGAGGGCTCAGGGCCTTAGAAATATAAAGGAGGTGAGGGGGACTGGACTGTAATGAGTGAGGAAGACAGAGTGGGAGACCAGTCAGAGAGACAGGCAGGGGCTAGATTGGGCAGGGCCTTTTAGGCCAGGGGAAGGAGCTGGGATTGTCTTCCAAGTACAATGGGAAATGCTAAAGGGTTTTAAGGAGAGAGTGATGGCATCTAATTTGCACCGTGAAAGGTTACTTTGCTCTGTGGAGAGACAGAAGAATAGAAGTAGGAAGCCTCTGAAGTAGTTTGGGTGACTTAGACTATGATAATGTAGCAGACAGGATAAGCTAGGTTGTGCTGCAGTAACAGACAGCCCCTATTTCAATGGCTTAACATAACAAAGATTTATTTCTCTGTCATGCATCAGCAGAAGGGCTCTGTTGATCTTAATCACTCAGGAATCCAGGTACGGGTCTCATCTGGACATGATGTCCATAATCCCCATGAAAGGAGACAGGAAGTATATTAGTTCTTTAAATTCCCACCAGAAGTGACAGATATCTCTTCACATGTCATTGGCCAAACAGGTCACAGAGGCAAGCCTAATTTCATATCAAGTGGGAGAGTGCCATCATGCCACAAACCCAGAAAAACTGTGTCACACTAATGACCACCACAGACCAGGAGAGTGAAGACAGAGAGAAGCAAATGAATCCAAGGTACATTTTGGAAGTGTCAGCTGAACAATTACAAGGGTCATATATTTAGACAGGAGAACTTCATTTCTCCTAAAGAATTGTAGCTTGCAGGGTACCCATTCTGTCAAGCTGGGAAGCGTAGCCTTGGGTCAGAAGCTGAGAACAGGCACTTTGAGGGTGGGAAGACTAAGACAGGGATTTATGCTGAATGGGATGGCCAAATATAAGCATGTCATGTGCAACTGAGCATCATGCCTCTCTGCGGGTCCCATGTTAAAAAAATGGTAGCATTAGCATGATCCAAGGGTAGAGGTTTTGGTTCTCTGGTGTCAAAAGGTAAAGCAGAGGACATGAAAACCCTCACTGTGCATCCTTACAGGTTGGTTTCAACCTGGCTGGTTGAATTCAAGGGCACAGCAAGTCTTTTGAAAGGCTGGTTACTGTTTAGCCCTTAGGGAAGAAAGCCTTGTGGTGATTAGTGAAGAAGGGCGGATAAGGAAGCCTGTCTCACCTCTGGTTGCATCGTGGCTGGGAATTCAGTTTCCAAGGTTTCTCTGAGGTCCTTTAGACCGAGAAGAGATCTATTCACTTAGTTGGGGCTGGATATCATTTTTATTTCTCAGAAGTAAAAGTGACAGGCCTTCCTGATGAGTTGTATGTAGAGCAAGGGGAGGAGATAGGAGAGTCTGATGATTCCCAGGTTCCTCAGGGCCTGGTGCTTGGTGGTCCCATTTGCTAGAGCAGGGGCTGGAATGAAAGGCATGGAGCTGGACATGCTCCAGTGTGGAAACTGGATTATGCAAATCTGGAGTTTGGGAAAGGGGGTTCGGGCTGGAGGTACAAATTTGGGTGTCATCAAATATAGATAGTGATGAGTGCTTCAGGAATGGATGGCTCTTGGGCCTTAGAATTCAGACTGAAACTTACACCACTGGCTTCCCTGGTTGTCCATCCTTTGAACTTGGACTGAATTACACCACTGACTTTTCTGGTTCTCCAGCTTATGGACAGCAGATGGTGGGACTCTTTGGCCTCCATAATCACATGAGCCTCTTCCTATAATAAATTTCCTTACATATATGTAATATATGTGTGTGTCCTGTTGATTCTGTTTCTCTGGAGAACCCTGACTAATAATACACTATTTCCTCCCAAAACTTTTTTTTTTTAATACCAGTTTGCATTTCCACCACAATATTTAAGAGTCCTCTTTTCCCATCCTTCACTAAGACTGAAAAATCTTTCTGGCTGGGCGTGGCTCATGCCTATAATCTCAGCACTGTGGGAGGCCGAGGCAAGTGGATCACATGAGGCCAGGCATTTGAGACCAGCCTGGCCAACATGGCGAAACCCCTCCTCTACTAAAAATACAAGAATTAATGTGGCATGGTGGTGCATACCTGTAATCCCAGCTTCTTGGGAGGCTGAGGCAGGAGAATCACTTGAACCCAGAAGGTGGAGGTTGCAGTGAGCCGAGATCATGCTACTGCACCCCAGCCTTGGTGGCAGAGCAAGACTCTGTCTCAAAAAAAAAAAAAAGAAAAAAGAAAAATATTTCTGAATCCTTGTGGCTGTTGCTCTAAAGTTCAGCACAGTGGAAGC
Organism: Pan paniscus; assembly: GCF_029289425.2. Classification (NCBI taxonomy): domain Eukaryota; kingdom Metazoa; phylum Chordata; class Mammalia; order Primates; family Hominidae; genus Pan; species Pan paniscus. The sequence continues at coordinate 40,663,198 of NC_073261.2, read as the reverse complement.
GCAGAGACTCGGAAGCAGGCTGACTTTGGCTGCAATCGTGGCTTCTGCTTGTTTCTAGTTTTGGGCCTTCTAGTGGGCAACTTATGTAACCTCTGTGAGCCTTGTTTTTCATAGCTGCAGAGTGGGATTAATGATTGTATTAATTAAAGTCCTTTCAGTGGCAATTACCAGAACGACCACTGGCTAGCTTACTGGGCCTTTATTAGAAGGGCCTGGGGGTGCCTCATGGCTTCTGAGGCAGGGCAGGCCACCTAACTTCAGCAGGGCCCGAAAGGCCAGATCCAGGCGGTCAGCAGCAGATTCAAGGACCTCCCCTGTAGAGCTGGGCTGCTCAAATTCTGTGGTTGAAGGACCAACTCTTTAAAAACTTGAAATGTTATATTCCAGTGCTTTTGGAGATGCCATAAAATTCAATGACTGGAAACATGAAATTAAAAAACATGCACAAAACAAACCCCATTTTAAATTATTGGGTCTAACAGACATAAAGTTACTTTGTCAAATTGCTATAAGAGTTTCTAAAAGCTTACTCAATTTCTGTGCTTACCTGGTTGAAGACTGATGACAAACACTTCAGCATCTTCCCTAGCCTGAGACGACACTTGGGGCAGCACTGTTCACCCTAGAGCATTGCTAAAAGCAAGCTCACTTCCAAGTCTTTGCTCTCAGGTCAATATTCCACATTCTTGGAGGGAGAATCTGATTGCCACTGACTGTGTCAGATCTCAGAGGAGACAGAGGCATAGAGACAGAGCCATAGAGTATGTGCATCGCTTTGGGAAGACATTTTCATCTGTGGCCAGCCAAACCTGTTGAACACCCCATGTAATTTCCCACATTGTGACTATTGCCTTCTTTGTGTAGAATCTAGAAATCTACGTTTCCCAGTTTCTCTGGCTACTCACAGCATTTAGGTTTATGTTCATTCATGCTTGAGATTTTGACTCAAGAGTGGGTATGAAGCAGAGATGGGGCTTGGGGTGGTGATTTTGCTAACATGGGGAAGCCAGCGTAACTGAGATTTTGGGGTGCCAGCAAGACCAGCTCCATATCAGGCCAGTTCAGTGGGGTCATAGGAGGCTCCTGGAAGCCCACCTAAAGCCTATTTCTCCAGCTGTTTAATGATTTTTGAGCTTGCTTTCTTTGTGTGCTTTTATGAGACAGGGTCTCGCTTTGTTGCCCGGGCTGGAGTGCAGTGGTGTGATCATAGTTCACTGCAGCCTCAAACTCCTGGGCTCAAGCAATCCTCCCACCTCCCTCCAAAAGCCTGTTTCTCCAGCTGTCTAATGATTTTTGAGCTTTCTTTCTTTGCTTTTACGAGACAGGGTCTTGCTCTGTTGCCCAGGCTGGAGTGCAGTGGTGTGATCATAGTTCACTGCAGCCTCAAACTCCTGGGCTCAAGCAATCCTCCCACCTCCCTCCTGAGTAACTGAGACTACAGGTGTGCACAACCACACCTGGCTACTTTAAAGTGGAGATGGGGGTCTCACTATGTTGCCCAGGCTGGTCTCCAACTCTTGGCCTCAAGTGATCTTCTTGCCTCAGCCTCCTGGTTTCCTGACCTTTCTAATAATTTTAACTATATCCCTTTCTCTTTTGGATTCTATTGTCTTCAGCCATGAACCTTGACCCATACAGGCCCATCCCCTTGCTGCTCAGTGCTCTCAATGACATTTCACAATGATGTGCCTTGCTGTAGGGATTCCATCCATTTTTCTGGGCACACACAGGCTCTTTCAATCTGGAAATGTACATCTTTCAGTTCTGAGTAATTTTCTTAGATTTTTTTTTTATTAGTTCCTTCCTTTTTCTTTTTCTGATCTCTTTGAAATCACTCTTCAGAAAGAGCAATTTGGATGTTGGACTTCCTATTTTGGTTTCTCTGATTTTCCATCATTTTTTCTTTTTGTTATACACTTTCAGGGAAATTTCCTCAATTTTACCTTCCACACTTCCTGTCGAGTTTTTCATTGCTGCTGTCATTTTTTTCCCCCACTGTTAAAAGCTTTAAGACATTCTCTCAGTGAGCCTTTAAAAAGAGCATCTTGCTCCTATTTGGTGGAGACAGTAGCTTTTCTCCTGTCTCTGAAGATAGTAAATAAATATTATCAACATTAGTAACTGTCCTCTCATCTCTCTCATACACATTGTCTGTTCCTGGGTGTTTCTCATTCTGTTGGTTGGTGTCTCTGGCCCTGATGAGAGAGGTATTCCACTGGTGCTAGGTAGCCCTCGGCCATCTGCTTGCAATTAGAGTGAAGATCAGCCTCTGAGCCTGAGAAGGGGGCTTGTTAGCTTCAAGTCCAAGGCAGGGCAATGCTGGGCCACTGGGCCACTTACTGCAGGAAAGCCAGATGTCAAGGGCTTTAGAGCTTTCCTCTTGGGCTTCTCAGGGGTGTAAGCCGGATGCTTTGGGTTAAGCTACACTTCGGTTTGTCCAAGCACACTTTCCAGTATGCTGGGCTTCCCCAGAGCTTCCTCATCTCCTGCCTGGAGGCAAGGACCCAGCTGCTGTTGCCCTGGGTGGCTCAGCAGGCAGCAGGCAGCAAAACCCCTTGTTTCTCTTCTGCAGCTCACACCCTCGCCTGTGCCAGCTGACCTCCAGCCACGGAGACCCTCAGTTTCCCCCTTTCCAGAGAAGACAGGTTGGGTCTCAGCTGGGTGGGGAGGACAGCTCCCTGGTGTTGCAGAGGAAGGGAGAGCATCTGGGGTGCTGGCGGCCTCCCACACAGCTTTCCCCTCACCCTCCTCCATTCAGGCCCCCTTTGCCTTGAACTTAGAAGTTCCAGGGGCTGCCAGTTCCTGAGCCCCTGAGGATTCTGCAGTGCAGATCTGTATGCTTCTCAGCTTTCCCCACCTCAGCATCAGCTCTTCCTAGGTTCTATTAAACTAGTCCCCATGCATTCATTTGCTTTCCAGCTTCCAAAGTTTGGTTGCAATGGCCTCTCTCATGTTTTCCCCATCCTTTTGGTTTATATATGCATTTTCTCAATCTCTTTACTATAATGCTGGTGGGGTTTCAGGTGGGAGAAAAGTTGAATGTGTGGGCTCAACCTGACATCTTGACCTGGAAACTCCCAATCAGCTTTTTAGTATCATCCCCTTAAATAGAAGATAACAGCCAAAGGTCAGTGAATGATTGAGGAAAGCCTGTATGTGAATATCAAGAGAAAAAGCCAAGCCAAACAAAAGCAGAACAAGCTCCAGGGAAAGGAAAACAAGGAAGGGAACTAGAGGAACACTTCAAAAATGTATGGTAGCAACAACTTATTTATGGGATGGTCAGTATATACGGTTTTAGTTTGGAAATGGATAACCAGAGAACTCGAGGGACAAGTAATCTTTTAAAAAAGCAAAGACACATAAAGATGCACATACAAGAATGTTTATCACAACATGGTTTCTAATAGTAGAAGATGTATACAACTTAAATGTCTAAGAATAAAGGAACATTTTAATAAGTTATAGTATATAATTATAGTGGAATACCGTGCAGCCATTCAAAGCGAGGTGGTAGATGCTGGTGTGGTGGTGTGTGCCCATAGCTGGACTATAGTGCCAGCTACTCTGGAGGCTGAGGTGGGAGGATTGCTTGAGCCCAGGAGTTTGAGACCAGCCTGGGCAACAGAGCCAGACCCTATTGCTTAAAAAAAAGATGTGATAGAAATGAATTTATACAAATGGGGCCAGGTGTGGTGGCTCACGTCTATAGTTTCAGCACTTTGGGAGGCTGAGGTAGGAGGATTGCTTGAGCCCAGGAGTTTGAGACCAGCTTTGGCAACATAGTGAGACCTTGTCTCTACTGAAAAAAAAAAAAATTAATTGGTTATGGTGGCATACACCTGTAGTTCTAGCTACTTGTGAAGCTGAGGCTGGAGAATCACTTGAGCCTGGGAGATCGAGGCTGCAGTGAGGCATGATTGCACCACTGCACTCCAGCCTGGGTGACAGAGTGAGACTCTGTCTCAAAATAATAATAATAATAATGGAAAATTACTCACAGTATATCACCAAAAATTAGAGTACAGAATCAAAATATTTACAGTAAAATCTCATTTTGGAAAAAATATGCACAGAAAAATGTACAACTCCAATTAAAATACAAAGACTGTCAGACTGGATTTTATTTTATTTTATTTTATTTTATTTTTTGAGATGGAGTCTTGCTCTTGTCACCCAGGCTGGAGTGCAATGGCGCGATCTCGGCTCACTGCAACCTCCACCTCCCAGGTTCAAACGATTCTCCTGCCTCAGCTTTCCTAGTAGCTGGGATTACAGCTAATTTTTTTTGTATTTTCAGTAGAGACAGGGTTTCACCATGTTGGCCAGGCTGGTATCCTGACCTGAGGTGATCCACCTGCCTCGGCCTCCCAAAGTGATGACATTATAGGCGTAAGCCATCGCGCCGGGCCCAGACTGTATTTTAGTACCCTTATATGCAGATAAAAATCTGGAAAACGATGTATCAAGAATATTAATAGTAGTTACCTGGAGGTAGTGGACTTATAGGTGAGCATTATTTTGTTCTTTGTACTTTTCTGTATTTTGTTAAATATTTTTCAAAATGCTTGTATTACTTTATAATTAGTATTCAGTGGTTTTTTTTGTGTTGCTTCTCATATTTATCCCATTTGATCTAATAATTTGTTTTCCAGAGAAAATAATCATAGCAGATCAGATACATTACCTAAAATGTTTTAATTACATTGTAATTTAGAATCACAAAAGGATGGGAAACAAGCAAGCAAGCTAATAACTGAAAGCCCGAGATGTGTTAAATGGATTATTTTACATTTCTGTGTTGGAACACTCAGCCATTACAACAATACATGTGATAGAATATTTTTGATAAATAGCATATATCGGTGCAGATAGGTATGAGCTCAGTGTGCTTTGAAATAACTAAATATAGGTTAGATATATTTATGGAAAAAAACTTAAAGGAAGCATATGAAACTATTGTAAGTGGTTGTCTCAGGGTAATGGGATCCCCTACCTAAGCATGATTTCTGGGAGGGTTGAGATGGGGTCTCTCGTTCGCCATTCTATTCCCTGCTGCTTTAAGTATCTCTTGAATGAGTGCATGTATTACAGATGCTTTTGACTTTCTTCTTTTTACTTTCCTGTATATTCCAAAATTTCTACCATAAACATGTTTGCTTTTATAATCATAATACATTTTAAAACTTTAAATGAGGAAATGGGTAAATAAAAGGGAAAATATGGGAAAGTGGGAGGGTGCAAAAAATGTATCCTCCTCTGAATTGACTCCACTCCCCTCCTCCAGATGGTGGCCGTGAGTGACAGGAGCCAGCGTTCTCCACGAGACCCTGTCTGCATCAGTCCATCTCCCCCACCCCACGCTAGGTCTGCCACCACCTCTCTGCGCTGGCAAATAATCTGCACTCAAAGGAAATAATTATGAGGCCCATGGTGGCCTCAATACCCGCAAGACCAAAGCCTGTGACAAGCGCAATGCTCCAAGCCTGGCCCAGGGAAGCAGAATGGAACTGCCACAGCCCCCACCAACCCAGATCCACCTACTCCAGGAAACCGGCCCAGTGCCAGGGCTTTGCGCCTGGGGTGGCCTAACATTTCCGCCCAAACTTGGGCCAATTTGAGAAGGTGGAGGGTGAGGTGTTTGGGGAAGGAGTGTGTTCCTGTTGCTCGTTGCCATCACCACCTGGAGGAGGAGAATGGAGTCGATCCAATGGAAGACGAAACTTTCTTTCTTTCTTTTCTTATTTTTTTCATTTGGGGAAAACACAGGGGTCTGCACCTCCGGGGTGCAATGGTGAGCCTCGCACTGGGAAAACCACCTTTGTGATCATGGTATCTCCCCTGTCAGGTAAGCATGAGCATAAACTTTGTGTACCCCTCCCATTTTCCCTTTTCTTTACACATTTCCTTGTTTAAAGTTTTAAAATTTATTGTGATTGTAAAAATAAACATGTTTATTGTAGAAATTTTAGAATAAAATTTCTGCCCACAGGAAGCCTGTGTCCCTGAACCCTTCTCCCGGGCCAAGATTGGACTGTTTGAGGAAGATGGAAAAAGTGCTCTGTGAGCAGGATTATGAAATGACAGGGATGACGTGAGGGGCTTTCGAAACCCTGGGAAGGAAGATGCCCACGTGAATGGAAAGTAGAAGGAAGAAAGTCAAAAGCACCTGTAATACATTCACTCATTCAGCAGATACTTAGGAGCAGTCCCCAGGTCCTGGGAATAGAAGGGTGGACGAGAGGGTCACCCAGATTCTCCTCATTATAATAATAGCAATAGCTACCCCTCTGGGTCCTTGTATGTGCCAGGTCTTTACTATGTGTTAAGCAATTTTCATTTATTATCTCCCTTGATCTGTACAAAACCCATGAGGGAGGATTCATATTAAAATCTCTGTTTTACAGATGAGAAAACTGAGGCTTGGAATGGTGAAGGAGGTCACTGAAAGTCACACTGTGAGTTAAACTGCAAAGCTGTGAATGGAAAACCCCCTAAGGCCCTGCTCTTAGCTCCTCTTGGTTCCCTGTTGCAAAGAGGCATTCCCCAGGCAGCTGTGAGGTGGAAATCTCTGTCTTGCCTTGCGGCTGAGAAGTTTCCCAGAGACGAGAAGCTGGAGCCTTTGGAGACCCCACTCGGCTGAGGTCCCGGGACCACGAGGGGGCAGCAGAGGTCTGCTGCGCTGGCGGGAGGCTCTGTCCCCGGCTGACTGCAGGCTCCGGGCAGCTGTCCTGAGTTAAAACCTGAACCTCGGGTGGCCGAGAATAGCAAGGGGCTGTCATTCACGTGGGCATCTTCCTTCCCAGGGTTTCGAAAGCCCCTCACGTCATCCCTGTCATTTCATAATCCTGCTCACAGAGCACTTTTTCCATCTTCCTCAAACAGGTCTGATCTTGGCCCGGGAGAAGGGTTCAGGGACACAGGATTCCTGTGAGCAGTGTGTTAGATGCTGGGCTGGTCACTGGGGCCACGGAGATTAAAAAAAAAAAATCCTCTATAAAACCCAGGACTTGCCCCCACGGGAGACTGGCACCTAAATAAGTAACCGAGGTACACGATGCAAAGTGCAATAATAGACGGACATCTGCGATTCGGAGGCAGCACGAAGTGGGAGAAAGAGGGGCGGAATTAGAAGCCAGGGATTTGGCTTAAAGGTGGCCCGAGGTGTGCAGCTGCCTGCAAATGCCATCCTTCATGTGAGCTGAGGCACAGGAAGAGGCTGAGAAGTCCGGTCTAGAGGGATGTTGGGTAAATGGTCCCAGGTTGAAAAATATTAGATGCTGAAGGAATGTCAGATGTTCTCGAAATTGTGAGGTTTGCCTCTGAGTCCCAGGCAGGATGTGGGCTGGGATAGCTGAGGCAGGCCGAACCTAGGGTCAGGAAGATGGTGAGAGATTGTAAAAATAAACAGGTTTATTGTAGAAATTTTAGGGGTGGGGTTAGGAGGTCATTAGGAGGTCCAGGGTCAGGGTCAGTGGGCTTCAGGACCTGGCAAAGCCAGAGGGCATGAGAGCCAGCCTTGCCTACCCACTCTGGGCTGGGCCCACAGCTGCCACGACCCTTTGTCCCCAAGGGTGACAGGAGAGCTTGCACCAGCCCAGATGCTTCCTTCTCCAAAGACATGGACGGAGGGTCTCAGGCTTATACCAGCCAGGATTATTCCAGTGGGATTCCAGCTCTCCTCCTAGCCATGTCCTTCCCGCAAAAGTTTGAAGCGGGTCTGGTTGGGTGAGGTAACTCCTTGACAAACTGGACTCATTTTTGGCTGATGACCTGTGTGGTCCCTGAAGCTCTGTCCTCACCCAAGATTGGCCCAGAGGGGAGTGGAGTTGGAAGGGGAAGGCCAGGCATGGCTGCGGCATTCCATTTGCCCCCAGCAGCCTGGCGGTCTTCACTTGTGCTCACCCCACACGCATTGTGGACACAGGTGTGTCACCAAAGGGCCATGAGGCTCCTGTGTCACGTGGGACACCCCTGCCTTGCCAATCTTTAATTTATTATTATTATTACTTTTCCGAGAAGGAATTTTGCTCTTGTCGCCCAGGCTGGAGTGCAGTGGCGTAATCTCGGCACTGCAACCTCCGCCTCCCAGGTTCAAGTGATTCTCCTGTCTCAGCCTCCTGAGTAGCGGGATTACAGTTGCCCACCACCACGCCTGGCTAATTTTTGTATTTTTAGTAGAGACGGGTTTCACCATGTTGGCCAGGCTGGTCTCGAACTCCTGACCTCAGGTGATCCATCTGCCTCGGCCTCCCAAAGTGCTGGAGTGAGCCACTGCACCCGGCCATTAATTTTTTCCCAGGCAGTCTCCCTCTGGGCAGGTGAGTCCCACGTGGCAGTGTCTGGCAGCCATCCTCGGACTTCTTCCCCGCAGCATGGGCAAGGGCAAGGGTGAGGGAAGGGACGCAGGCCAGGGCATGACATACAGTGGCCCAACGTAGGAAAAACATTTTTTTTTGACTTCTCATTCATTTTCTTAAAAGTTCACATGCCTTTCACCTTCTTTTTAGTGCCTCCTGGCAAGTTTTATCATTAAAAACAATCTTTTTTAATGACTTGCATTTCCATTTAAAGCGATTTGTGTGACTGGTTTATTTGCTTAGTCTTAAGATAATGTCACTGCAATAGGCACCATGGATTTAAGGATATATAAATCCTTACATATCCTTTTTTCTTTTTTTGAGAAGCAAAAAACATGATCACATTAGATGTTAAAATGTTAAAATTAGATATTAAATGTTAAAATATGGGGAAAATGCAGATCTTAGAACGAGGGAAATTCTTGTTGGTAATTTTCATCCTCCCAAAAAACTTCTGAATAAAATTGGTTCTCCCTGAAGATGTGTGACATTTGTACTTGGCTTCATGTCCTTATCCTGCAGTGTTGGGGGGCACAGGGTGAAGTCACGCTTGTTGTGAGCTGGCCCTGTATTTTCCCAGAGAGAATTCTTTCTGGCTACCCAGAATGTTCAAGGGCTGGAGTTCCAGTTAATTGAACCATTCTGGGTCAACAGCCGCTCTTGACAGATTTGAATTTTCAGCATTTGGTGTTAGAAATCTTTCTTAAGAATGTAATCTCATCAACAAGCATTCAGTGAGTACCGAATATGGACCTGTTTCTCTGCTTTTATGTTGTTGTCTCCAGAACATTCAGGGATCCTCATTCAAGCAGTTGACAATTTCATGGAGTTCCTCAAGGCCTTTGTAACTGACACCAGTTTTCTAGAACTGGAAATGAGAGAAAGGAGAGATGGGGCTGCATGAGACGATTCTGTGGGCGTGCTGTACTTTTTTGCCAAGCACTTTGTCACCTGTCATCTCATTTGTTTCTTACAACAATGCTGTGAATATTATTACCAGGCTCTGACAGGTGAAGCAGCTTGCACCTTGCCTGGCACCATGTGTCTGGGTGGGTGCAGAAGGGAATTTCCTCCAGGCTCCCAGGCCTCCCTCTTCCTCATTAGGCTTCTTGGGTGGGGGAAACATCTGGGCAGCTTTGGTTTCATTGGTTTGTTCCAAGAAAACTCAATTGCTTTTTTTTTTTTTTTGAGACAGAGTCTCGCTCTGTCGCCCAGGCTGGAGTGCAGTGGCGCGATCTCGGCTCACTGCAAGCTCCGCCTCCTGGGTTCACGCCATTCTCCTGCCTCAGCCTCCCGAGTAGTTGGGACTACAGGCGCCCACCACCACGCCCAGCTAATTTTTTGTATTTTTAGTAGAGACGGGGTTTCACCATGTTAGCCAGGATGGTCTTGATCTCCTGATCTCGTGATCCGCCTGCCTCGGCCTCCCAAAGTGCTGGGATTACAGGCTTGAGCCACTGCGCCCGGCCTCGATTGCTTTTTTTTTTTGCAACTTTTCCCCCACACTGAAGACCAACCCCCATATAACTCCAAGACACAGAAGAGAGAGCGGGAAAGAGACCTCTGTGGCTTGGGGTTGCATGTGGGCCTATGATAAAGGCCTATGTAAGTATATTCAACCAATAACAATCAAACTGTTATTATTTGGCCCTGGCCAAATAGTTATAACTAATATTTGTTTGAGCCCCAGCTGTGTGCTCAGCACTGGGCAAAGAAGTGACTATGTGTCTACAGAGGACCCAGTCAGGCCTGCTTGGCCTGAGCTCTGCCAGGCCTCCTTGGCCTGCCCTGAGGTCCTCCTGGTCAGGGAGCTGGATGCGTGGGCTGTGAGGCCATCTGCTAGCACAGTGGTGTTAGCTCGGTGGGGTGGCAGGGCCGCTGGAACCCCAGGATGGCACTGATGAATCTGTTTGGGGAGAGGGTGGGGCCCCTGGAGAGGACATTTCACAGAGGAGGTGACATTTTAGTGGTCCTCTGAAGAGTGAAAGGAATTCTCCAGGTAGACAGAGGGTGTTCCTGGCAGAGCAAAACTCAAAGAACATAGAGGATGGGATGGATTATGAAAGTACACGTGTGTGCGTGTGTGCATGAGAGAGACAGAGAGAGAGAGACTCCTATCTGCATTCATCTCTCTCTCCATGGTCTCTGGCTTCCCCCTCAACACCCTTCCCCAGCACTCCTGGCCTAGCCCTGGGCTTGGCAGGCCTCTCCCTGCTCCCTCTGGGCTCAGAGTTTCTGCCCTTCCACCCCACAAGTGCTTCTCTGTTCCCTCAGCCTCTACTGGCTTTCAGTTTGTCCTTTGAAAAAAAGCCGCCTTTGAATTTGTTCTTCCAAAGCCTGCCCTATGCTCGGCCTCCAGAAGGATGGACACTTGATCCCATCCATGGCTGGCCACAGGGCGTGGCCTTTGGAGCAGCTGCAAGGATAGTGTTGACTCCAGATGGAAAGTGTCTGGAGAATTCTGACCTGACATCACACCACCACGAACTGCACAGGCAGTCAGTGATCTGGGGGTGCCCAGGTGAAGCTGTTCCCAGCCTGGCTTCTTGTCAAAAGCTGGCTTTGAGTTGGAGTCCAGAACAAAAGCGTGGCCCAGGGAGAGGCCAGCTTCTCTGAGAGCAGCCTGGAGGCAAACGGGTGTCCTTCATATATTCCCTGTGATGTGAGCCCAGTGGAGGCCCTGCACTCACGGTACTGGCTGCAAGCGGGGCCCGGTATTGGCTTCTCTTGACTCTCCTGCCCACCCTGGGGCCTTGGCCATCTCTCCCCTCCCCGCTGGGCCTCCACTCCCAAAGGTTCTAAGTCCCCACATGTGGCCTCATGCAGCTCAGCCCTTCTGCCCTGCTGAGCCCTACTTAGCCAGGTGAAGAGCTGGGGTTATCCCAGCCACATGCTGGAGGATGAAAGGGGAGCGCCTGGACACAGCTGACACCGGCACCCTGGGCCCCATCCCAGGACTCATCTTCAAGGCACCATCTGTCGCCTGTGTGGGCTAAGCAGGGACAGAGGGTTGGCACGGGGGCCCAGAGGGCAGGGCTAGGAGGGGAAGTCACAGGGGCCTGCACAGTGGTTTTCACCAAGTCTCAGTGGCGAGTGAATCCTCTTTGGCTTCTCTTCTCCTGCCACCATCGCCCACCCCAGGCAAAGTCTGTATCTGAGGCTGAAGAATAAAGAGTTAGACCTGGCCAGCTCCTAGCAGGCTGGCGTCGGCTTCCTGACATCTAAGAGCATCCCCTTCTGGGGAAGCCAGAGGGCACAGCCAGATGGTCTGTAGCCCAGGGAAGAATCCAGTTCCAGGCACCACAGCGGTCACTGCAGAATCATGAGACAGGAGCTGGACACCGGGCATTGGGCCACAGGACAGGCTGCCTGAGGTTGGCACCCTGCTGGCTCTCTGCCTCCTCCCTGGGTGCAGGCTATCCTCAGAGCACAGAGCTGGACACAGCGGGAGGCTCCCCTGGGTAGGAGCAAATCCCCAGCAGGCCAGGGCCTTTGGGACAGGGACATATTCACAGGGACCAGGGAGCAGGAAGGCTCTCTACACTCTTGGTGTCTGTGCCCATCACCTGCCATTTTGGAAGAAGCTAGTGGGTTGGAGAGAAGAGAGAAGGGGAAGGCGAGGGGCTTTGGGGATTGGGAGAAAAAAAAAGGAGTGGGAGGAAGGAGGAAAAAGAGAAAAGAGAATAATATAAAGAAGAGAGAGGAGGAGAAAGAAAAGGAGGAGAGGGGAGAGAAAGGGCTGGGCTACAGGTAACACAGACCCCAACATAACAGTGGCTCAAACAAAGAAGATGTAAGTTTCACTTAGATAACAATCGTAAGTAGGAGGTCCAGCGCTGCCGTGGGAGCCCAGGAACCTTCTCTTTCCATTATTTTCAGGGTGTCAGCCTCATCCTCATGATCAAACATGCCCACCCCCAAACACAACAGTCTATTTCAAGCAGCAGGGTAGAGGAAGGGCACTGTACCCCACTTTATGGCCCAGCGCAGGAGCTGACACACCCCTTCCCCTGCCTCTCAATGGCCAGAATACACTCCCCATAGGTGCCCCCAACTGCAGGGGAGACTGGGAAATGCAGCCTTGGTTTTGAGCATCCACGTGTCCAGAATAAAAATCTCAATGCAAAAGGAGACAATAGATATTGGGGCCGAGGAAAGTAGAGAGGAAGAGAAGCTCTTGGAAGGAGAAGAGGGAACAGGAAGGGAAGTGGGGTAGGCTCTCTGGAGTAGTTTGCGCCCTTGCCAGACCTGACCCCCAGCATGCCTGGCCCCCACTCCTGGGTGACTGGGTCTGAGGGGTCTATCATAAACAAGTTCCCTGAGGGCCGGAAGCCCTTCCCTTTCCCCAGAGATCAATGAACCTGCCACTGGGTGCCAGACCTGAAGTGGCTCTGGATTCCTTTGTGAAGGTCTCTGGAAAAAGATCTGCATCTAACAAAAGGAAAGAAGACAAAGTGCAGGGTTCTACTTTCCTACTTAGCCAAGAAGAGGCTCCAGACAGCCTTGTGATCCTGAAGAAGGACGTGATAAGTCATATTGAGTCATATTCTGCAGGATGCCAGGAAGGAACTTGTCTGGTTTTCTTCAAGGTATATAAAGGAACATAAAACTATCTTGATATGTGGGACTACCTCACATATCAATTAGTTTGCACTGGGCCACCCATAACAGAAAACCCAATTAGAACGTTCAATAAGAGCATTTGTTATCGCTCAAAACAAGAAGTGCAGAGGAGGGCAGTTCCAGGATCAGTCAACCCAACAGCTCCATGATGTCTGGGCTCTGTCTCCATCTCCTAGAAATTCTCATAGTTTTTCCTTTGGGTTGTTATGTGGCAGCCTGACCTACAAGCATTATGTCCTTCTAAAATTGCTTTCAAAGGAAGTATTCTCCCCACCACTGTCATTTAATCTGGAAGGAAAACCTTTTCCAGAACCTCTCCACCAGAATTCCCCTTATCTTGGCCAAACTGTGTCACAATTGCTGGCAAGAGCAAATGAGATTACCCCTTCCCATGGGAGGGATTGTTTAGGACAATCCTGATTCATGATGGGGGAGCCACCTTCTCTGAGCACACTGCAGCTGGATCCTGAACAAAGACAAATTCTGTTATAAAAATCATAGGAAGCAATGATTGTTGGTTTGGCCAAGAGCAGACATTAACAATCAATCTTAACTCTCTCATACAGTCATTACAAATCAAGCAAAGTTGGCACATGAGATAAAGCATATGTATTATCTCAGTCTTAGATAATGGGAAGTAAGGAAGCCATAATTCAAGGCATCTTTAGTGACCCAGTTATCTTGTCACTGTCTCATGGAGTGCTTTTAAATTTGTCTGCAGACAGGGTGCGGTGACTCACACCTGTAATCCCAACACTTTGGGAGGCTGAGGCAGGAGGATCACTTGAGGCCAAGAGTTTGAGACCAGCTTGGATAACACAGCAAGACACTATCTCTACAAAAAAAAAAAAAAAAAAAAAAAATTTAAAATAGCTGGGCATGGTGGTGTATGCCTGTGGTCCCTGCTACTTGGGAGGCTGAGGTGGGGGCATCACTTGAGCCCAGGAGTTTGAGGCTGTAGTGAGCTATGATCACGCCACTGCATTCCAGCTTGGGCAACAGAACAAGACTCTGTCTCTATAAACAAAAAATAAATAACATTTTTAAAAATTAAAAAAATATGTCCACAAATTCTTTGACATTCCTCCCTACAAAAGGTGGCAGCTAATTCCCCTCCTCTTGAATATGGGCTGGACTAGTGATTCATTTCTAAGGAATAGAAAGTAGCAGAATGATACTGTATGAGTTTTGAGACTATGTCCTAAAAGGCAGGATAGCTTTCACCCTGCTCTTTCTTGGACCACTTGCTGTGAGGGAGGCCAGCCACCATGCCATGAGGAAGCTCCAGCAGTCCTATGAAAAGACCACATGAGGAGGAACTGAGATCTCAGTTCCTGGCAACAGCCATGTGAAGGAGCCATTTGGAAGTGGATTTCCAGCCCCAGGCAAGCCTTCTGATGACTGTAGCACTGGCTGACATCTTGACTGCAACCCCATGAGACACCCCGCATCAGAACCCCCAGCTAAACCACTTGCAAATTCCCTTCCCACAGAAACTCTAAGATGATAAATGTTTGTTGTTTGCAGCCACCAAGTTTTGGGGTAATTTGTGCAGCCAGGGCTCACACTGTCACTAGGGTGAGGCAAATGGCACAACATCTAAGGAGATGCTCCCTTTCAGGGCTATGACAGTTCAGGGTCCACACATGACCCTGAGACGGAATGTCTTCTTAAATTCTGTGCCCTAGGCTCCTCGCTTGCCTCAGCCCCGCCCCAACCCTGTGTCTAGCAGCAGATATACCTCCATGGCCCTTTTCCCTCTTCTGAACATTCTCCAGCTTATGTTGGGAATCCACGCAGTTCATTTTTTTCCTCTTTCTCCTCTTGAGACAGAGTCTTGCTCTGCTGCCCAAGCTGGAGTGCTGTGGTGGAATTACGGCTCAGTGTAGCCTTGACCTCCTGAGCTCAAGGGATCCTCCCACTTCAGCCTCCTGAGTAGCTGGGACTACAGGTGTGTGCCACCATGCTCAGCTAATTTATTTTATTTTATTTTATTTTATTTTACTTTTTGTAGAGACAGCATCTTGCTATGTTGCCCAGGCTGGTTTTGAACCCCCAGGCTGGAGCAATCCTCCTGGCTCCCAAAGTGCTGGGATTACAGGCATGAGCCACTGCGCCCGGCTTTCATGTAGTTCTGAAGAAATTGGCTTCGGAACTGCATGGTTCTGGTTCCAAGGTGGAGCATGTGACTACGCCAGTCAGCACATTCCATTACCCTTTGGTCACAGTGATTGGATCAGTGTGGCATGTGGCCCAGTCCTGTCCAATCAGAGTAGGTGGTGTCAGGCTTTATTGCTAGCAACATGGGGACAAATATGAACCCACTTTTCTGATGTTAGCAAGATAAGTGAAACTGTGCAGACTTCTGGCAGCCTTTTTGGGACCTCCAAGGGGAGCCAGTTCAGGGATAAAACTGATATCAGGAAACAGGGAAACTGGGTCCTTGGTGACATTGTTCAGCTGTTAGATTAACCTGAAGCCAGCCTCATCTCTGGACTTTTCAGCCCAGCAAGGTAAAAATTTCCCTTTTAAAATTTAAACCAGTGTGAGTCTGGTTTTCTGCTACAGGCAAAGGAAAGCACAAATGTGATGTTAAACACACGGAGGAGACCCCACATCAGTCACTCCCGCAGATGCTGCCAAGGATCCAGCTGCTCCACACTGTGCCGAGTGCATATCCAGATGTTCTGTCAAAGTGCTCTTGTTTCAGCCAGATGTTTAGTATCTTGCAGATGGAAGGTTAACTTGATTTAGTGCTTAAATGCAAACATCCTTCCCTCTCTCTCACCCACTCCCTAGGCCTGGTATCTGCCCACTCATAGCCCCTGCCATGTGGCTGTGCCCCATCCACATCCTGGGGCAGGCGCTATGTTTTGTATCTTGTAATAGCACCCCCTCGCTTGTCCTCATCCTCTCTAGCCATTTGGGCCAGGGATTGGGATCCAGCCCAGAGAGCCAGTCTAGAAGCAATAACCGATGTGTAGCTTGGCATGAAGAGATGCGCTGGGGCAGTCAGTCTTTCTTTGTCTCTCTGAAGTAAGAGATCTTGAAGAATGAGGCAGTTACAGGTAAAGCCACAAAGCAGAGATAGGCCCTAGAAGAACGTCAGGCAAGTGGAAGTGACGTGGAAGCAGAGATGAGGAGCAGGTGATGGCTACAAGGAAAGAAGAGCTATCCTAGAGTCCGGGGAAAGAATGAGAAGAGGATGGAGCAGATTCAGAGGGAAGCAGAGTCCCGGAGAGAGGGGATGAGCCACTGAGAAGGAGATAGAGAGCAATCAGACAGGGCAGGCTAGGTTCTGCTGTGGAAACAACCCCAAATATCAGGGGCTAAGCCCAACAAGAGTTTCTTCTTGACCACGCATGAGCTGTCCATCACAGGTCAGCAGGGAAGGCTCCGTGCACCATAGTCGCATGGGAACGTAGGCTGATAGAGGCTGACGCGTGCTTCCACAGTTGCAGAGGCAGGTGAAGGAAGTTTAGCCAATTGTACACTGGCCCTTAAGGCTTCTGTCTAGAGTGACACATGCCCCTTCTGCTTACAATTCATTGACTAAAGCAAATCTCATGGCTGTGCCTAATTTTAAAGATGGAAGAGTCGTGCAATGCTACTGTCTGTGTGGAAAGAGGAGAAACAGGAATATCTGTGACCAGCTTTATTGACTGCCACAGAGTAGGGAGCTGGTCCCTAGAGCTGCCTCAGATCCCACAGGCTAAAATTTCATGTGGCCCTGCCATCCTGTGATCCTGGTTTATACTTACACAATGTTCCTCTTACCCCACACACGCTTCGCAGTGCCCACCATCCTCCACGTACATTTGTGTATTTCTTGCAGCTTAAGACATCCCTCCATAGACTTCTTCCTTCTTTTGAATGCTCCTTTCCCAACTGGGGGCTCCCTCCTTCAAACGGTCTAATGCGGCACAAATTCCTTTGTGTCTTTGTTTTGCAGGTGGGAGGATCTACAAACCCTTTTACTGGGGAATATCAGAGAAGACTGCCAGAAATTCTACTTGTACACATAAAGACCTCGTAGGTTCCCCTGGCAGACACTGTTAATAATACAAATCTATATGGTATTCTAGTGCTCACTATTTGCTAAGCACTGTGCTAAGAACTTTGAATTATCTCATTTAAAATACTTTTGGCTGGGTGCAGTGGCTCACGCTTGTAATCCCAGCACTTTGGAATGCAGAGGTAGGAGGATCGCTTGAGACCAGGAGTTTGAGACCAGCCTGGGCAATATAGCAAGAACCCCATCTCTAAAAAAAATTAAGATATTAGCCAGGCGTGGTGGTGTGCACCTGCAGTCCCAGCTACTTGGGAGGCTGCAGTGGGAGGACCACTTGAGCTCACGAGTTGGAGGTTGCAGTGAGCTGTGATTGTGCCACTGTACTAGAGCCTGGGTGACAGAATGATACCCTAACTCTAAAAGAAGAAAAATAAAATAAAATCCTTAAAATCTCACTTTGCAGATGAAGAAGCTACGGCATAGAGAGGTAAGCAACTCTCTCGGTGCACCTCATATTCCAGTACACACCCAAGAGAGATGGTGGGGTTTTGGGGCTGATGGACCAGCCCTGGAGACTGAGGTTAATCTCTGGGGAGGGAAGTAAAAGGAAGGAGGCTGCTTCAGGTGGGCAGAGCTTACCTCCAAGGAAGAGACAATCTGGGATCCAGGAGAAACACACTTAATGGGGCAGAGTGTGGTGTCCTTCAGATGCACTTGGCCCAGACTCAAGTTATTTGAGAAGATTGAGAAACAAAAAGAAAAGAAGCTGTCTCTGGTTGAGCACGTATAGTGCCCAAACTGTGGTCTCTAAGTATCTTTTCTCACTGAAGGGAACCAAGGCTTCTTGGAGAATCGCCTGTTTCCAGGTCTGGGGCAACAAATACACAAGATGAGCCCAGAACATCCTGAACCAGAAAGCGAGAAAGTCACCAAACACCACGAGGGGCATGTCAAAAGGACTCAGGTGCCAACTTGAAGGAGCTCTCACTGGATAAAATGGGATTATTTGTGCATCCTAAAACAAACCAAAGCAAACATACAAAATCCTGCAATGAGCTGAAACACATCAAAAATTGTAAAATCCAAGAATTCAAAATGACAACAAAAAAGAACCAAGTCACTATTCTGAGAACTGATCAATTAAGGAAACATGCTTTTTTAAAAACTGTCTTTGGGGCCTCCCAGATACACAGTGAATTTGAGGGTTAGTTGGAAGGCACCCCATGTTCTCCCCAAGATTCTTTTTCTGGCTTTCTCCAGGCCTGAATTTCCACCATTAGAGACTCATTTCTTTGGGTTTACAAAGTTTCGGAATCAAAGTCAAAATACCCTTGGGAAAGATTTGTTGACTACTCTCCTTGAAGATCGTGGTAAAGGGAAAGTGGAAAGTCCTGTGGTTCCTAGGGTCTGGACAGATAGTGCTACAGCCAGAGAAGAGGAGCCAGGAAGGTCAAAGGATTTGGCAACATCAGCTCGGGCAGGGATTCTTCAACTTGAATGTGCAGGAGAATCCCATGGCTGGCCATCTAAAGTTCAGCTCCTCAGTGGCCCAATCACATGGGTTCTGATCCAGCAGGTAAAAAGAATGGCAGAAAGGTACATTTTATTACATACTCCAGGTGATTAGGACACAGGCAGTCCTGCCATCGCCCTCTGGGGGACACTGGATCTTCCTTCTTGAACTATGTACCTTCCTGCTCCAGAGCCCCTGACCATCAAGCTGAGCACCGACAGCCACTGCAGACTCCATCAGGCCCTCTCTCTGGGATCTCTTCGGTACTGCCAGCTCCCTTAAAGGTGCCAGGCTCTTCCCTGTATGGAGAAGCTGGCACCATAGAGAAGCGACCCAGCCACACGGGTCCTGGTGCCAGCTCTGAGCTGCCTGCTCTCGTCCTGTCTCACGGCTTCCCAAGCTGACGGACCTGCCTGGCTTCTCGTGTGACTGCCCACTCACTCCTGGCCTGATGCTTGACAACACGTCTGGGACTCTCCTGGGCCAAGGACCCTACATCTCAGCCCAGGTCCCGCATGCTCTCTCAGTCCTGGGATCCCTGTCTCCTTTCCCATGCCGCCTCCCAGCATCCTTGTTCCTGGGCAGGAGGTGCTTTGCAGCCCTGCTCCTCAGCTCTGTGACCCAGCCAGATTGGTGGCCAACTGCCCTCACTCTGGGGTCAGCTAACCACCTCTCTGTCCTCCTCCTCACCCTGCCACCTCACCCAGTCCCTTCCACCTCCATGGACTTCCCCTGGGGCCTCCCTCCCCACATCACAACCCTCCTTTGCTGAGATGAGCCCCACATCCCATGAGCTCATCCTTTCTTAGCAATGCTCCTCAGACCACCTCTTCCCCATGGACTGAGCCCCAGCTGGGGGCTGACCTTCGGCATCAAACGCCTGGCCCTTGACTCACAGCTCCCCTGTTCTGACACCTGGCCTTTGCCTGACCCCATGGGCAGGCCTGGGCGCCAGCCTTGCCCCCCCTGGCTGGCCCGTGCCCCTGCCGCCTGAGCCTGGGTTATGACATCTTTCCACTGAGCAGCTCTTATTTTGAGAAGGCAAACACGGTGGCGCCCACAGGCATGTGCACACGCCAGCACACGCACACACATACCCTGTCCATCCCCGGACTGCTCGCGCACTGGGGTTAAAATGTGGCTGGCCATGTTTATTTTTCTTCCTCTAATTTCCCCTTTGGGACAAACAACAGTCCTGTAACCCCAATCACCCTCCCCTTTCAGATCTGTGGTCTCCCACCACCCTTCTCCCGGGTCCTCCCCTCGCAGCTGTGAATGAGAACAGAGTAAGTCTTTTAGCGGGAGGCAGCAGCCTGAATGAATTGATCACAGCCTCAAAGCCAGCAGGATGGGGGGATGGTGAGCATGTGTGTTTGCTTCTTAAACGCTCTTTGCACACCCTGAAGCTTCTATTTTTCCATGTGACTTGGAGCAAATGCCTTCCCCCAGCCCTCCATCCTTTTAAAATTTATTTCATTTCATTTTTGGTCCCATGCATTTTGTTTTCTGTTTTCTACAAGGGAGCCCGAATCAGGGCCTCAGAAAAACAAGGCCGAGCTGCCAACTGGAAATGTTTGCTCTGGGGGCGAGTTCGGAGGCTGGCGTCAGGCGGGGCAAGATCCGTGCCAGTGGAATGTGATTTGGGGAGGAAGCTGCAGGTCACTCAATCGCTGGCAGCCGGCCCAGGAGCAACTGGATGCTTTCTGGGCTGTGTGTGTGTGTGTGTGTGTGTGTGTGTAGAGTTTTTTCCCTCATGCAAACAGAGCTCTGGAGACATGGAGACAGAAGCATTAGGAACAAATGAGACAGGGGGTTGGAAAATCAGGGGATC
Source organism: Pan paniscus (assembly GCF_029289425.2). NCBI lineage: Eukaryota > Metazoa > Chordata > Mammalia > Primates > Hominidae > Pan > Pan paniscus. The sequence continues at coordinate 40,642,859 of NC_073261.2, read as the reverse complement.
TGGGGGAATAAGGTGGGCCGGGGCGGGGAGAGGGTGCCAGGAGCTTGAGCAGCCATGTTATTCAGCATGTGCTGTGTGTTCAGCTCTGAGCTGGGAGCTTGCAGGAGCAAGGAGGGCTGCAAACCACATCAGCCCCCAGTGATCTGTGGGTTCTTTGGAGAAACAAGGCTTTCAGTATAGAACACCGGCAGGTGAGCCTGGAAGTTCCCAAGAGCGGAGTGTGTTCCTCTGGGCTGAGTGTGTCCAGGGAAGGCTTCCTGAAGGAGGTGTGGTAGGATCAGAGCCCTGAACGATGTATGGTACTGCACTGAGAGGAGAGGAGAGACGTTCAAGGTGCAGTTATTAGCTACCATCTGCCAAGCCCTGTGCTCAGCCCTTTACATTGATAATCTCCCTTTAATCCTCACAACCACCCTATGAGGGCCAGTAATCTTTCTATCCTAGCTTTGCAAACAAGGAAACTGAGGCCCGGTGAGATCAAGGAACTCAGCCAAACTCCCAGCTTGTAGGTGGTGAGCCAGGGGTCAACTCGGGACCATCCCTGTCCAAAGCCTGGGCTCTGTCCACCACCGCTGAGGGCCACTTTTCACTTAGCCGAGTTCCTTGTGGAAGGGCTTGTTTTCCCTGCCCCACTCAAAAGAGGATTGTTGAATTCAAGATGGGGAATGTTGGGGACCTAAGATGCCAGGGTAGACTTCCAGGGGGCAGTGTGACAAACGCTCAGAAGCCAGAGAGATAAACTACCTTGTTTCCTTGTTCCCAGGAGGTAGTGGCTGGGCCCCTTGGCAGTCCCCCCAGGGTTCATATCAGGTCAGCCCTCTCCTGCAGCCTACCCCCCTTACCAATGACCCACGCCCCCCTCACACTCCCCCACACATCCCCATCACATGTCAAGTTCTTTGCTACCCCAAAGTGAAGGTCCGCCCACTTCCAGGAGTCCTCAGAAGTTATCTGTGTTGTTCTGAGTCACGCACGAAACTCAGTGAACCAGACAGAATGGATTTTCCCCAGGCAGCCACCACAACCCTGGAGGTGGAATCAGGAGACCTGAGCCAACTGAGTGGGGGGCAATTGGTTAAAGTCAACAGTCTACCTCCTGTGTGATATCAAGTGAGCCATTTCCATTCTTGAGCCTCAGTTTCCTCAGTTTTAAAATGAGGAGTGGCCTGAATGGTTTTCGAGCTGTCACAGATGGAAGGAGAGGCTCTAAGGCAGTGGAACTATCTGCAGGTGTTGGAAGGGTCAGTCAGGAAGACTTTCTTGAGGTGTTCAGCCCACTGCAGAAGGATTCTCTGGCAGAGGAAGCAGGGTCTGTCACGGGCTCAAAAGGGGAAAGGAAAGAAGCCAGCCTGGAAGGGCAGGAGGAGATGATGGTGAGGGAGGTAGAGTCCTGGCCAGGGTGGTTAGAACAGCTTGACTCAAGCTTGTCTGGTAGTAATCAGACGGCCAGTGATCCATCTGATTAGAACAACTTTGTTGACCACTTGGGAGTTCTATTGTCTTGAGCTCAGATAGTTGGTTAGCCTCCCCCATGAACTCTTTTTGACCAAACTGAGCACTAATGTTAGGTAGACACTGGCTTGGGGCTTACCTGGGCCTGATACATCACCTACATTGGTTGAACTGACCAGTCGATTCCACGAGACAACTAATTTTACCGATTATTTCCAGGAAACAGGCAGTTTATAGCATTAACTAAAATCAGCAGTTGTTCTGGCTTTTTGGAGACAGTCTTTGGATCTGACATCTTCAGTCCTCAGAGACATTCAGGCTACCTGCCACTGACCAACAGTAGTCAGATTCCTGAGAAGGCTGGGAAAAACCCTACCAACAACGGGCGTCAGGACTCAGTCTCTCTCATCAAAAAAAAAAAAAAAAAAAAGGCAGGATCGAACTAGACCAGGAGTGGCAAACACATGGTGTGAATCCTGCCACTCCTTTTCTTTCATCCATGGCAGACATTGCTAATCAATTATAGCACTCATTCCCAAAGGGACCCAGATGCAGCCTCAGGATCCTTTTCAACACAGAGCTTCAGGCAGCCTCTACCAATCAATTAGATTTGGCATGCGTGATAAAAAGCATTTGTCCTCTGGACTAGATGATCTCCAAGCCTCCCTCCAGCTGTGCTGATCTAGAATTGCAACTGATTAGGCATCTTGAGGACTCAGCCTGGGGACCACCAGGTCTACAGCTGTCCCTGGGGCATCCAGGTCTGTGGGGCTGCCCTCGAGCTGGTGCCTTATTAATTTTCCTCACTGCTAATAAATGTGCATTGCATCAGCTCTGTTCTGCCCTCTCATGTTCTCTGGCTGCTGCCATCAGTGGGGACTTTTTCAGAGAGCTGCAAAAATAGTTTTTTGTTGTTGTTGTTTGAGGAGCCTACACAGAAGCAGCAGCCAAGGCTTTTTTGCTTCCTTTCTTTTCTGAGGGAATGGGGAAATGCGGAGGGAAGACCTCACAATGAAGGAATGTGCTCCTTGGGGAACTGAAAGTTGTTTTCCTTAAAGAAGAAGAAGATGAAGAAGAAGTCAGCACACTCTAACTTCACATCTAGCCGCAAAGCACATCTGCGGGGATTGCTAACAGCTCCCAGGAGATCGCTGGCTCAAGCCAAGCCTGGTTAGGCTGTTGACAACTAGGTCCTGATGAGCAGAGCCCTAATGAGCAGCTTGCTCACTGTCTGCCCTCCTGGCTCATCCCTCGTTGATGTTCACTGGGCTCATCGGGGCCCTGGGAGACAGTTTTTCTTGCCTGCGATGGATGTTAGGCATGCAGGGGAGCTCACTTTCTCACGGGTGAATGTTTCACTTTTCCCCACTGCTGTGCTCTGGGGTTTTTAAGAGGCTTAAGACAAATCCTAAGACACTAGGGATGGGAAGAGCTTGAGATCTGTGGGTTCCACCTCCCCCTCTCTTTTCTCCATTTACAGATGAAGAGGCTGAGGCTTGAGGTAGGGCGGGAGGGGGAAGATAGAGGACAGGGGAGGCAGATGCCGAAGGGTACTGAGCTGGTCCTGGGAAGAGAATGCATCTCTCAACTTCCAGACCACTAAGTCAGAGGTGCAGAAAACTCAGAGAGTGTCCAGCCCAGAGCTTCTTGAACTTGAGTAACATATGCCCTTGTCCCAAAAGGAAACACATTGTCCCAGAACCCTAAGATCAGAATTATGCTCTTGTACTTTATGTTTTTAATTCTTATATAACTAAAAACCCAAAACAAATTAATAAATGAATACAAGCAAAACTACAAAGGTGATCAAAATTCACATTAACAAACAGGTTAATATGATGAATAATATTGTTTTGCAGAAACAGAATCTCACAGGGCACAGGAGAGGAGCAGAGCACCAGCAGGGGACCCTAACCTTCTTCCTGCATCCATCAGAGCCTTCAGAATGAAGAATCTGGGGGACAGGAGGATGTCAGGGGGAGGGAAGAGGAGCAAGAGAAGGCAGGGACAAGTCAGATGCCAGGCAGAGGAAGCCGAGAGCCTGGAGACTTGGCTGCTCCAAGGCAGCGCACTTATCCTCTTGGGGCCGACCATGTTTCTTCCTTAGGCAGGGCTCCTTGAGGCTGAAATCATCCCTAACAGACACTCAACGGTCAGGACAGTGTCATGTCACCTGCCAGTGGGAACCTCACTGGGCTCTGCCCACACCCAAGCACCGCTCCTACCTGCCACTTCCTGTCTCCTTCAAGTGGGGACACAGAACAAGCACACTGCACAAGTAAAGCATAGAGCATGTCATAAGGTGAAATGGCTGGTGGCTCCAGCTGGAAACGGGTGGTAAGGGGAAGCCTCAGTGACCAAGTGACATAATGGCAAAGGTTTGGAGGAGGAGAGGAAGCAAGCCATAGGCATTTCTCAGGGAGGTGGTCTGCCTGGCCAAATCCCACCATCTTTCCAGCCTGGTTTAAATGCCTCTTCTTCCAGGAAGTCCTCCAGACCTGTTTGGCTACACTCTGAATTCCTACAGCTTTTTCCTTAGTGTCTGTCACTTCGTACTGGTTCAGACTTGCATTATCTTTCCTACTGGACTCGGAGTTCCTTGAGGTGGGCACTGTGTCTCCTCTTACTAGAATGTCAGCTCCACAGGGGAGAGGTTTTGCTCTGTTCACTGCTGCATAACCCCAGCCTTAGCAGGTGCTCTACAGAGGGTAGCGAAGGCTTATGGTGGATAAAGGAAGGGATGAGAATGGTCTCTTTGCAGGACGTGAGCTCTTGATGGCAGAAACCTCACCAAACTTATCTTTCTTCTTCTTTTTTTTTTTTTTTTTGAGATGGAGTCTCGCTCTGTCACCCAGGCTGGAGGACAATGGCGTGATCTCAGCTCACTGCAACCTCCGCCTCCCAGGTTCAAGCGATTCTCCTGCCTCAGACTTCTAAGTAGCTGGGATTATAAGTGCGTGCCACCACAACTGGCTAATTTTTTGTATTTTTGGTAAAGACAGGGTTTCGCCATGTTGGCCAGGCTGGTCTCAGACTCCTGGCCTCAAGGGATCTACCTGCCTCAGCCTCTCAAAGTGCTGGGATTACAGGAGTGTGCCACCGTGCCCAGTCACCAAACTTATCTTTCTAACCAGCCCCATTACAGTGCCCGGCTCAGCTCGAGTTCTGTCCAGCGTAAGAATGACTGTTGACTTGAATCCATTGCTCCCAACTCAATTGATCAGGTTGGGGAACCCAATGCCAGAGAAAAGATTGTGGATTCAAGACAACCACAAGTTCTTGGCAGTCAGGGCAGCTGTGCCTTTGACATGACCAACTCCGTCTCTGGATCCACTGTTTTTTTCTGGTCAAAGCAGCTGACTAAATAGCTGAGCAGGTCTTCGTCCAAACAGAGGAGTGGGCCTTCATTCACTCAGTAAGTACTTATTGAGTGTCTACTGTATACTAGGGATTGTTCTAGCGGCTCAGATATAGCAGTAAACAAGGCAGGCAAAAATCCCTGCCCTCATGGAACTGACCTTCTAGTGTATGGGAGACAGAAACCAAGCAACCAGTGATATCTATAGTATGGCAGATGATGGTAAATGCCATTGAAAACAAAGCAAGGAAGAGGTAGATAATACTGAAGGGGAAGGGTACAAACTTCATAGAGGGTGATTAGGGACAGCTTCACTGAGAAGGGGACATAGAAACACCAGAAAGGGGTGAGGAAGTGAACCCTGAGGCTACCTGAGCTAAGGGCATTTCAGGCACAGTAAACAGCCAGTGCAAAGGCCCTGAGGTGGGAGCCTGCTGGGTAGGTTCAAGGAATGGCAGGGAGCCCTGTGTGGTGAGAGCAGAGTATATGGGCTAGGGTGGGGGATGAGGTTAGAGAGGAAATGGGGGACCAGATGTCAACTTTTGCTCCTACTCGAATGTTTCAGTTCTCTATTTCTGTATAAGAAACCACCCCAAAATGTAGTGGCTTAACACAACCATTTAATATTCTTTCTCATGGTTCTGTTAGTTGACTGGGTTCAGCCGGGTGGTTCTTTAGTGGGTTCCCCCATGGGGCTGCAGCCAACTAGTGGCTGGGGCTGGAGGCACCCATAAGGTTCTGCTGAGCGCCTTCTTCACTCACGTCTGGCACTGTGTTGCTTTCTATGTGGCCTCTCTCTTCAGCAGAACCCACCGGGATTTCTCACTTAGCAACTAAAGGCTTCCAACTGGCGGGAAGCCTAAACAGCCAGTCTCCATAAAGCACAGCAGCACTTCTGCAGGGCTCCATTAGCGAGAGCAGTCACAGGCCAGCCCAGGTTCACAGCAATGGAGGGACAGACTCCACCTCTCCATGCATGCAGGGAGGGAAGGAATTCATAGCAGCCACGAACATCCGAGCAAAAGAATTCAAGCAGAGGTTTTAAGCAGAGAAATGACATATGTCCTGCTTTAACAGGACACCTGGCCAATGGTGTGGAGATCTGTCATGCCAGCCTCCTCCTGTTTTTTGTTGACAACCCTCGTGACCTTTTTCCCTCCCCACTCTCCCTTTCCACTCTGACCAAGAGTCAGGACTAAACCCTACCCCCTGGGCACTGCCCTCTGCACATGTGTTAAGAAGGTACACAGAGCATGTGCTGAGATGGTGCACACAGCGGGTCTCAGGGAGAGAGTGCCCTTATCTGGCATCTGCCCAGCCCCAAAGACTCGGTTTTCCATAATTGGGATGGCCACTTGAATAGAGGAAGGTAGAAGGAAGATTGCAGGAGAGTCTGAAAGAGCTTCCTGCCTGGATGCCTCATCACTGTCCTCTGGATCCAATGTCCTGCTGGTTAATGGTGGCAGTGCTAGCACTGTGAATGGGAGGCGGGGAGGAGCTCTGGATTTTTCTTATTTCCCTGGTTGGCCCTTTCTGGAGCTGCTGTGAGTACCACCCCAGGGGGGCACCATTCATGCTGTGTCTGTTTCCACCAGGAGAGTTTCCTCATGGCAGTCTAGTTTCCACTCTTCCTCCCTTTCTCTAATGGGTGCCACACCTACTTTGGAACAATCTGAACAGCCATAAATAGGGACTCCAGATTCAGGAATGCAGAGCTTCATGTAGCAAGCATCCAAAGTTCCATCCTATCCGGCCAAGAAGCAGCTAATCACTGGCCGGCACCCTGCAGGGCTGTCCTGTCTGCACTCGGGTGGTGTGTGCACCAAGGAACTGCTGGGCAGATTCCACTGGCAAGGAGGGAGGGCTCCAGTGCCTGGATACCAAGATCTGGGCTCTATATGCCCTTGCCATCTGACCCTGACTAGAAGGAGCTAGAAGTGCACTGTGCTGGACCAAGGGAGGCCAGTGGCTCCAGCTGAGAGGTTGACAGCAAGAAGCCCACCAGCCTGGCAGCACAGCAGGAAGAGCTGGCTTACACAGGCCAGCCCTATAGGTGGCCCAGTTATCACCTCCCAGATGCTAGTCACTGAGCTCTCAGGAGGCAGCGGACACAGTGGTTCAGAGCTTGGGTTTTGGGGTCAGTTGGCCTGGGTTCAAATCCCATGACTTTTCTTTTCTTTTTTTTTTTTTTTTTGAGACGGAGTCTCGCTCTGTTGCCCAAGCTGGGGTGCAGTGGCGCAATCTCGGCTCACTGCAAGCTCCGCCTCCTGGGTTCACGCCATTCTTCTGCCTCAGCCTCCCGAGTAGCTGGGACTACAGGCGCCCGCCACCATGCCCGGCTAATTTTTTTGTATTTTTAGCAGAGACGGGGTTTCATTGTGTTAGCCAGGATGGTCTTGATCTCCTGACCTTGTGAACCACCAGCCTCGGCCTCCCAAAGTGTTGGGATTACAGGCGTGAGCCACCGCGCCCAGTGACTGTTCTTTCTGTTGGCAAGATTATTTTTTTCCCCACTAAGAGCCTTAGTCTTCTTATCTGTAGAGTGGGTTTACTTCCCTGGGTGATGATAAGGATTAGTGAGATAGAGTTTGTATGCACTCCTTGCATGGCAGTATTAAAGAATTAACGATTGCCTGACTTTCTAATATCTGTTCCCAGTGGCCTGACCCCTAAGCTCTTGCTTTGCCTTCCCTTTTTATCTTTATTCCTTTTCCCTAGACCAGCCATCCAAAGGGGTATGGAATCTTCCAGTGACAACATCCCTCGATCCCAGGGTCACCTCAAACGGTTAATTCAGTGGGCGATGTTTTTAATGAAGGGCATAGGGTGTCGTCTGCATTGTACCACCCAAAGGTGTGAGTAGGGCCAAATGGAGCCTTGGGAGACTTTTTATCCTGGAAAGTCTATGAATTCATGAAATCCACATTACTGTCATTACAGGGCCACCACAATGGGCAAAAGTTCCTCATGGGGAGACCGCAGTGTTGTGTGCAGTCCCAATAGTGTGATACCACCAGGGGGTGCTGCCCAGCTGGTCTCTGCCCCAATTCTCAGCAAGGCTGAGGAAGGCAGAAGTGAGAGCCCTTGGAAGACAGGTTTGACCCCTAGGCTGGAAGGTCTGCAACCTGGCAGGCTGACAATGGCAATAGCAGGGACTCCACATCAATCGGCCTCTTTACAATTTGTCGCCTGTTCCCACACACACCATTCCATCTCAAGACTCAAGAGATGATGCCCAGATAGTGAACAGAGGCTCAGAGAAGTCAGGGAGCTGCTCAGGGTCACACACCTGGTACGTGACAAGGTGAAGATCCCTCTGGGCTTGCCTGTTGCCAACTCTGGGGCCCTGGCATTTGGCCAGCGGGAGAGGCAGCATGTTGAGGAGAAAGAGCCTGTCTGGAAGCCTGTAGCCCGGCTTGGAGCCCTGCTCTACCTCCACCCTGCATGGCTGATCATTCCTATCCAATCCCTTCGCCTCCTCCTGCCCCATGGGATCTCGGTGACCTTCTCCTCTATTTGGGGGGAAGTTGGCACGGGGCTTAGGATCAGTATGAGTGGATCCTTTGGTATTCAGCCAAGGTGTGATTTTCCCAGACACAGCTTGGCCTCTTTAAGGACAAAATTCAGTCCTGCTAGAGACTTCTCACACAACCTAACTAGCCACGGGCACCCCAGTCTTCAGCTACACCCAAGTCTGGGATGCAAGGGGGCCTTAGCAGCTGGCTGACCCAGGATGCCCAAGGTCACCATTCCCTAGACTCTAGGCATCATGCCACATGCTGCACATGCTGCGTCTTTGAGTCCTTGCAGCCGTGTGAGGCACGGTATCATTACTCCCGTTTTACAGAGGAAGATACTGAAGCTCAGAGAGTGCCTGAGCAGCCCTGGAGAAGGAGTGTCACTTTTCCTCCATCTCTGCCACTGACTGGCTGGATGCACAGGAGGATTGGGTCTCCAGACAGGACTGTAAAGGGCACGAGGGTTGCCTGTCCTTATCAGAGGTTTCCTGAGCACCAGCCCTTAGAGACAGGGAGGAAGGCAAGAGTGCGCCTTTGAGGAACGCACAAGCCCAGGAGTTCCAACAGGGCTGCAGTGGAGGCTAAGTTGCAGCAGGACTTTTGAGCAAGCATGCACAGAGGCCAGCAAGAGCAATTGGAGGCTGTGGTGAGCAGGGAAGGTTCGCAGGAGGAGGGGGACCAGAGCTGGTCATCGAAGGGTGAGGAAGAGTGTGCGTTGCAAAGGGGAGCCGTGGGAGACCTGGGAGCAAAGGCCAGAACTTTAGGGTTCGAGGCTGAGCAGGGAAACGACAGGAGAATGAGGGCTCCTCTTTGGCAGCACACCCTTGGTCTCCAGGACAGAGATAAGGTGCAGGAATATGCAGGTGTCCAGGGAAGACGGTGTCTCCGGGAGCACATGCTTTATGATGCTGGCACCCACCTTGGTGGCAAAATGAGATTTTGCATTTACTATATTCAGAAAACTGCATGCCTCAGTGTGTGTGTGTCTATGTTTGAAGTCTTATGTCAAAGTCCTTTGACATCCAACTCTTTGTCCTTTCCCAGCTACCCTGAGAAGGTTGGCTGGAAATATCCTCAAAGACAGAAAAGAGTGCCGGTGGGAGGAAACGTCTTGTTCATGGTCATGGGGTTCCATCGTTGACAAACCAAGGCTCAACCGGGGCTGCTGGCTGCAGCTCCATGCTCCTGCCCCCAAAGCTATGCCCAGATCCCCATCCCACCTCCCAGCACCCTGCGTGCCATCTGCCTCCTCCACCCCTAGGCATTCTCCCATGGAGGAGAGAAGCACTCCACTCTGTGTGAGCCCTTGTGTTTTCATCAGAGTTCAAGGCCAGGGTCAAGGGTCCATCTTCTCCCAAACCACCTTGCTGGCTTTTAGTGTCCACCTTCCTTAAGGAGTAACATCACAGAGAAGGGACCAGCAAGGAGTGAAGCCCTGTTCTGAGCCTCGGAAGGGAGCGGCTGGGAAGTAGTCCTCTGGCAAGGACATCTGAGGGCCTACTAGTTTGACCCCTTCTTTCCAGAATCTCCAGTGGAATGGCACTGATGACTGAGGGTCTGGGGGGTCTACCTCTGCCCCTTGCCAATAACCGTGGGCACCTGCAAAGCTCTCACCTGGTGCCAGGCACTGCTCTGAGTGCCTTGCGCATACACGCTTTTCACACTGCCTGGGGAGGAAGGTACGATTATGACCATCGTTTTACAGGTGAGGAAAGGGAGGCACAGAGAGGTTAAGTGACTTTCCCAAGGTCATTCAGTGAGTGGCGGAGCTGGGGTTTGACCCCAGGAAATCTGCCTCAAGTAGCTGTTTTGCCTCAATAAATAATAATAACAACAACCACAGCTACCATTTGACGACCCGTTCCTATGTGCCTAGTGCTTTAATTCCTCAGAGCAATGCTGTGACTTAGGCGTTGTTCTCCGAATTTCTCATAAATCCCGGTTTAGCAGGGCGCCTGGAGTGAGGTGACTGCGGAGGCTCGCAGACGTTAGGTCTGCCTAAATCCGAAGCTTCCACCCTCCTCTGCCTCTGTGACTTGCTGCGTGACTTTGGAGCTTTCGGAAACTCAGTTTCCCTGTCTTAAGCCCTCTGCTCCTCTTGCTTTCAGGCTCCAGCAAGTGAGAGTGGACTGGGTTGCCGTGCCGGGCGGGTGTGGGTCGCCGGGCAACTCCGGAGTCTCCCCTTCCCCATCGGCCCCCAGCAGAAGTCCCAGCTCCCGGCGTTTTCTGTCTCGTGGCGAGTTGGGACGGAGGGAGCGGCGGGAAGGTGCCGGGTGGGCAAGGTCGGAGCTGCGTCACCGAGAGGCCGGCAAGGCCAGGGAGAAAAGGCCCCGCTGTGATTTGGGGAAGGGCCGGGGGGCCCATAAGTCACGTGCTCGGGGCGGTTGTGCAGGAGCGGACTGTCCTCTGGGAACATAGAAGCGCCCCCGACTAGAGTAGGGGCGGGGAGGGAGCGCCGGAGGAGGCAGGTTCTGGGCCAAGGGGATGGGGGTGGGGGGGAGGTAGGGAGCCCGCGGACAAAGGAGGCGGCCGGCGGCCCAGCTGTTTTGAAAAATGCTTCCTGTTTCTTTAAAGGCGCTCGCGGCTCGGGCGGCCGGGGCTGGGGAGGCGGTGGCGGCGGGAGCTGCCTCCTCTCCGGGCGGCGGCGCTGACTGATCTCGCTAACTGGGCTTCTGTGTAAACTGAGGCTAAACAAACACAGATGGAGCGCAGCGGGCGTTCTCCAGAAATGCTGGCAAGGAGGCAGCGACTTCAGATGACACTCTGAGCGCTCCGGGAACGGACAGCCCGGCGGCTTCCCGAAGCCGGCGGCGCAGCTGCCCGGGGCGAGGGGGAGAAAGGGAGAGAGGGAGGGGTAAGGCGGGCGAAGGGGGAGAGCCAGAGACTCCTCGGCGCTGAGCGCGGCGGCGGCCCGGGCAGCCCCACGCCCCTGCCTCGCGCGCCGCCCGCGCCATGAAGCACATCCCGGTCCTCGAGGACGGGCCGTGGAAGACCGTGTGCGTGAAGGAGCTGAACGGCCTTAAGAAGCTCAAGCGGAAAGGCAAGGAGCCGGCGCGGCGCGCGAACGGCTATAAAACTTTCCGACTGGACTTGGAAGCGCCCGAACCCCGCGCCGTAGCCACCAACGGGCTGAGGGACAGGACCCATCGGCTGCAGCCGGTCCCGGTACCGGTGCCGGTGCCAGTCCCAGTGGCGCCGGCCGTTCCCCCAAGAGGGGGCACGGACACAGCCGGGGAGCGCGGGGGCTCTCGGGCGCCCGAGGTCTCCGACGCGCGGAAACGCTGCTTCGCCCTAGGCGCAGTGGGGCCAGGACTCCCCACGCCGCCGCCGCCGCCGCCGCCTCCTGCGCCCCAGAGCCAGGCAACTGGGGGCCCAGAGGCACAGCCTTTCCGGGAGCCGGGTCTGCGTCCTCGCATCTTGCTGTGCGCACCGCCCGCGCGCCCCGCGCCGTCAGCACCCCCAGCACCCCCAGCACCGCCAGCGCCGGAGTCCACTGTGCGCCCTGCGCCCCCAACGCGCCCCAGGGAAAGTTCCTACTCGTCAATTTCACACGTAATTTACAATAACCACCCGGATTCCTCCGCGTCGCCTAGGAAACGACCGGGCGAAGCGACTGCCGCCTCCTCCGAGATCAAAGCCCTGCAGCAGACCCGGAGGCTCCTGGCGAACGCCAGGGAGCGGACGCGGGTGCACACCATCAGCGCAGCCTTCGAGGCGCTCAGGAAGCAGGTACCCGCTCCCCGCCGCACGCCCTCACTGCGCCGGGGGACGACTGAGGGAATGGGTGGGCGAGTGGCCGGGGCGGGATAGAGGTGTGTTTAAGGGGCAAGCTGCCCCGCCCGGTCCGACCCTGGTGCCCAGACAGGTGTGGGCAGTCCTAGGGTATGGCTCATAGTTTTCAAAGTGGCTATAAGAGTTGGTTATCTCTGGCCCGAGCACCCCCCGCCCTCAACCCCCGCCTCGGGGGTAACGCTGTCTGCGCTTCTGACTTCAGCCTCCATAGTTCACTTTTATGGCAGCGAGTATTTGCCTGCCGGAGTCCCCTGGGCGCGGTGCGGAGTGGAGAGGGGAAATGTGGGAATCTGTCAGGGGAGGAAGGGGGGAGCCTTCTCCAGTTGGTGGTGGCAAGGTCCGGAACGCTGCGGTGGGACAGTCCGGGGGAGTTGTCAGCCCCTCTTCAGGCCCCAGCGGTGATGCCCCGAACACTCAGGTTGCTTCCGGGCTATGCACTCCTTGCCCTGGCATCCTCAAGAACCCGCGCTACAAGCCTGTGCCCTCTCCCCAGGGGTGGGCTCAGGAATCGGCTGGTGGGAGTCTTTCTAGCAGATCCCTTCCTTTCACCCGTGGTGAAGCAGGCAGCTCTGCCGAGGGGACTGCCTAGGTTGGGGATTCCCTCTGGAGCATCTTCAGAGCCTAGTTCTGGGGTGGGTCCGGGACTTTTTAGTTTGGGGCTGGTGCGGGCTGCCCTCACCAGACAGTGCCCCTGCGCAGGTAGCGGAAGAATACTTAACCCAAGAATTACCCGTGGTGGGGCGGGACAGTCGCTTGGGCTTCTAGGCTTCTTATTTTCTTAGCGAGAAGGAGCTCTAGGAAGGAGGTGGTGAGTTCTCTCCCACCCCTACACAGGGCGTGGGGAAGGGTTAGGGTAGATGTGGCTGGTTTGAAGGGTGTTTTTTTTTCTTTTTATTTGCATACTCTGCAGCTGACTTGCTGTGTGACTCCAGGAATGTTGCTCAACTTCTCTGGGCTTTATCCAGCAACAAAACATTTCAGAAACCATGATCTTCTTTTTGGATCACTCTCCTCTTCCTGCTGGGGGTTGGGGTGGGGTGGGGCAGTAGTGCCTGTGTCCATCCATGGAAAGGAAATTGAATCCTTGGAGGAAAGAGGCCCTATGACTTTTGAGCCAAAGTGTCTTGCTTGGGCTTGGGGAAAGTGGTCAGTGAGGTGGGGTGGGGGTGGGGGACGGGTGGCTGTCACAGACCAGGCTGGGCCTCTGCCCTCAGCCACACCAGCTGGAACCCTGGGCGGTGGGTCCAGTGGAGCAGTCAGTCCCACCCTGAGCCAGCAGCTCTGTGTCTGCATCGCTGGGTAGAGGTGGCGATGCGTGGGGGATCCTGCAACCCACTCCCCAGGACAGAAGGATAACAGAAGGGCCTGTCCACCTGCCCACCTTGCCACTAGGGAAGCCCCTCCTAGACTGGGGAGGCACATGCCCAGAGCCTTATAGCTGTTGAGTAGCAGGTCAGGGCTGGCACCTAGGGGCTTTGACTGCAGGTTCTGGGCCCTTGTGCTCCTCTATTGCCTCTCTGTATGCTGAGAGAATACTCATCTGAGTGCTTTGTTACATCTCATGTGCCCACTGACTTTTACTTCATTCAACAATCAATTCCATCTCATTTGATCTAAACATAATCCCTGTCGAAATTGGATTAACTCTATAGTATGGAACACTGAGGCCCAGAGATGGAAGGAGACTTGTCCAAGGTCACCTAGTGGGTTAGGGAAGATAACAGCAGTTTCTGGAATGCCCTTCTGGCCAAATGCTTCCCACAGTGCCATCTGTATCAGCGTCATGTACCACCCCCCCCAGCCCCCAGCCTGTGATGTTTGTTAACAATCAAGGCAGGGTGCACACTTGGCAGACCCTTTGAGATGAGATTGTTCATCCTGGTCTCCTTTGACTTCCCCCCTTACCGTGGGAAGTTCTCTATAAAAAGGGCAAGTTCAGTGTATCTAAGTAGAAGGCACACCCATGCCCTCTCAGGGAGAGCGTGTGTATGCAATGCAAACACACAGGCAGGTACACACACACATGCTCCTTACACGTGCTCAAGAGCACACACAAATGCATGGTCACAGAAGCACCTGTTCCTGTTTGTTTCCTCCTTGCCCTAGCCATTCTGCCCCTTCCCTAGAAAGGCTGCCAGGCCATAGTGGGCACCTGCCTGTTAGCTGGGAAGGAAAGAAATACAGCCAGGACGTTTCTGGTCATAGAACCAGGGGCCAAGGCCACACCCACCATGTCCTCCTCACCACCATGGCACCCATTCGATAGAGGAAGTCCTGTGTTCTGGAGGAGCCCCTTCCTCCTCTGGGCCTCAGTCTTCTCTGTAAAATGTACTCCGCACCCCCTCCCCGAATTCAGATGAGCTGCAGCTCTGGAGCTAGGCTCGGGCCTGACTGAAATGGGTCCTTGGAAATGGACAAAAGGCAGATCAGCTCCGCCTGAAATGGGGCCTTGGCCAGTGTGGCACTGAGATGGGTTCTGGGATTGTGGCTCTGGCCTGGGGCTTCATTCTCCTGAGCAGCTTCCTGGTACCATGAAAGAAGCACTGATCTGGGAAACTGGAGGCCAGGCATTGAGTTGTTCCTCCCCTGCATGCCTTCTGTGTGGCTGTGGACAAGTCACTGACCCTTTCTGGGCCTCAGTTGCTGAAGTTGTAAAATGGTAATATTGCTGACCTCATCCAGTGTTGAGAAGAGAAAGTGAGGAAAGGTAGGAGGCCTATAAGAGCAGTGAACATTTCTTTCATTTCATTTCATTTTTTTTTTTTTTTTTTTGAGACAGAGTCTCTTTCTGTTGCCCAGGCTGGAGTACAGTGGTGTGATCTCAGCTCACTGCAAACTCCACCTCCCAGGTTCAAGTGATTCTTCTGCCTCAGCCTCCCGAGTAGCTGGGATTACAGGTGCGTGCCACCACACCTGGGTAATTTTTTGTATTTTAGTAGGGTTGGGGGTTTCACCATGTTGCCCAGGCTGGCCTCGAACTCCTGAGCTGAGGTGATCCACCCACCTCTGTCTCCCAAAGTGCTAGGATTACAGGCATGAGCCACTGTGCACAGCCAGAGCACTGAACATTTCTTAAGCATCTCCAAGGTCCTCAGGGCTGGGCAAGGCTCTCCACAGATGAAGCAATAAGAATTCTTTAATTGTTTTAATAACTGTCACAGAAATTAGCATTCATCACATGCTTACTTCGTGCCAGGCATGGTGCTAAGCTTGTTATGTGTATTAGTTCATTTAATGAAATAGATATTATCGCACCCCCTGCCCTGTTTCACAGATGGTGACACTGAGTTTCAGAGAGCTTATGTAAGTTGTCCCGGTCTTTTGCCACTGCACGTAGCCTTGTGGGTTTTGTGCTACATGCTACCTTGGCACACCGTTTGCCAGCCTCCAGGGTGGCGGTGCCTCGTGGTCATGTACAGTGGCAGCCTGCGTAGCTGTGTGCCGCTGTTGCTGCGGAGCTTGGGTTGGACTCCCAGGACCCAGACTCCTAATAGCTCTGCTCCTCAGCCTGTCTAATGTCCTGGAGCCATCTACCCTCAGCATGAGGAAGCCAGACAGGCTCCCATTGTGTCATAATCCACTGTCCTCTCAACCAGGAAGGGAGCAGGGAGGGTGGCTGCAGGGCCGCAGGTGGGGAGGTGCAGGTGGGAGAGAGGCCCTCTGGTCTGGTCTGGTCTGGGCTGGGTGGTGCAGGGCAGATGGTCAGGCCCCAGCACATGCCACCAGCGCAGCTGCACCAGAGCCCTCCCTACCGCCTCATGTGAAGGCCATGTGTGCACAGCTGGCCTGGCCCCGGGAGTGGGGCTGCTCCCTGCCAGGTGGGAGGGGTCAAAGGGAAAGGCTGGCCTTGAGGGGTGGTGAGGGAAGGGGCCAGAGTGGCAGGACCTTCTGTCTCACAAGCTGTGCCCACCCTTGGGGCATGTGGTGTGCGTGTGGATTTCCTCTCTCCCTTCAGGGCCCCTCAGGGTTGATGGAGGATGGCAGCAATGGAAGACAGTGCGGGGCCCCGGCTTCTGCCGTGGTCCTCTCCACGGAGGACATGCCAAGCACCTGGGGCCCGGGCTACCTCCCCTGCTGCCCCTGGAGCTTCCCAGGGGGTCTTCACCGAGTGAACTCAGGGTGGCCCTGGAGGGGGTGTGGGAATGGTGCCCTCAGCACCTCCCTCACTCTGAAACCCCACAGGGTGCAAGGAGTGCATAGGGAGTGCAAAGCAGCCTGTACACCATCCTCTCGGGCAACGAGGGACAGGCCTGCCTGCACTGGGGGCTCCATGCAGGTAGGTAAGGGTGACAGAGGCCTTCCTCCTGTTCCATCATGTCCAAAGTCACCAGGGTGGCTGCCGTGGAGCCTCACTGCACTGAGTGAGGCCTTACCTGAGCCTGCTGTGGGATGTCCGTAGTGCTGTCTTCCCATTTTACAGATGAGGACACTTACAGAGAGGTGACGCAGATTGCTCAAGCCCACAGAGTGACCAGGATCTGTACTGAGGCCTGTCTGGCCCTGGGGCTATAGCTCTTAACCACCAAGACCCAGGTTCTCAGGGTCCAGCCTGGTGGCAGTGCAGGAGGCTGGGATTTTAAAGAACCTATTTAGATAGACTTTGGGAAGGACATTGAACAGCTCTGGGTAGAGTGGCTTCACGTCGGGAGTCCAGCACTCACTGACACGAGACGATCAGATGATAATTTCAGTGGAATCCGGTGCTCATCTGTGTGTAGTGGATGTGGTGCTGTTGGAGCTCTATGGGCCCAGGAATCTTGGTGGGCTTCCAGGAGGGCGTCTTGGGCTGGGTCTGCAGGGTGGGCAGGAGTTGGCACAGAAGCAGGAGCATGGAGGGCTTTGAGGCCTTTCTTGCATTCTCTGGTGGGTTCTTGGAGTTGTTTCTTTAGGAAGTTTTCCCACATTTGCCCCTGCGATCTCATTCTGAGCTAGCGGGTGTTCTAATGCCCATTTTACTGGTGAGAAAACTGAGGTCCTGTAAGCTTATGGACCTGCCTAAGGTCACATGGCTGGCCAGGAGTGGAGCCAGGCCCTCGGGCTCCCAGGCCAGTGCTCTTCATGTTTTTTCATGCTTGCTGGAACTGGGTCCAGCTTAGGGTGGGTGGGGTGGAATGTTTTGGGGGCATATGGGACCTCGCGAAAATGCCAAAGTCTGTTCCTCCAAAGTTTAAAAATCCTTGTGGGATGAGCACAAGGCAGATCCTTTTACTTTTCTGGAAGTTGGGCAGTCTGTCGGGAGTGGGAGCCAGGTAATTCTGCCTCCTCCTTTGGCCCGTGTCCTCTGACCAGGGTGAGCCGACGATGGCTGTGGGGGACTCTGTAGGCGGTGTGGGTGGGTGGGCTCTGGGCCTTGCTGTGGATACTCTAAGAGGGATCTCATGGCATCATCAGCCCAGAACTCTCCATCCCCAGCTCAGGAGGATGGGCTGCCTACCTCCTCACCTTAAACTATAGACACTTATTCAGATCCCCAAGCAGTGCATGCTGGAAAGAGCCCAGCTAAGCCACGAGTTCAAAACGCAGCTCTTCACTCACCAGTTGGGAGATCCAGGAAATTCCTACATGCCTGAGAATCACATGCTTTTCTGTAAAGTGGAAGTGACCATTTCTACCTCATTGGGCCACTTAAAAGATGAATACAGACATTGTATTTGAAACATCCACCCTCTGCCTGGCCTTATAGATCGTAATAACTGCAAGGTGGCCTGGGCCCAACAGTCACGGAGAATCTGTGCCGCTCAGACTCCGGTGGAAGCTGCTTGATGTAGTCCTTGAAGCTCTGTGAGCTGCCCAGGCGTTGCTACTCTGACTTTCCAGATGAGGAAACGGAGGCTCTGAGGAGTGAAGGCACTTCCCAAAGTCACACCGCTTGTAAGTGCCTGGAATTCAGACCAGCTCTTTCCACCATACTTCGACGTCCTAGAACCAGAACGGGTGCTAAATTCTCACTTTGCAGTGGCAGCCCAGGCTGGGGTGCCTCTGAGCTGGGCTGTTGGGGGCTGAGGGGCTGCATCCGGGGGCATGGGCACCAGGAGGATCTGGAATTGGCCAGGTGGTAAGGAGCTGCCTCTAGGGGTCGGGGAGAAGGAGAGGGGAGCAACCTGCAAGATGCCTTTGGTGTCCCTTATGTGGCTACCTCCGGTGTGGTGGTGGGAGCTGGGAGAGCCTAGTGGCTATGTGCCTGGTGTCAGTCAGATGAGTTTCAGGCTCCAACCGGGTCTTAGCTTAGTGATCTGGGGCCCAATATGTCACCTCTCTGTTTTTGTGTGTACAGATGGTGGGGAAGGTTTTAAATGGGCTAATACTACCTGTAAATAGCTACCACAGTGTCAGATATACAGGAGCTCAATGGATGGGTTTCTTCTTGTTAGATCTGGAGCTTGATAGAAATAATAGGGCAAGGTGACATATCTAGGACAGAACTGGCCCAGAACCTGGCATGGGGGCCTCTAGATTGGCCTTGGCCTCAGCTGTCACTTTGTGGTCCTACAGTGACCCTGGATCACAGCGTACAGATCCCTTCCAAAATCCCTGCTCCCTCCTGGAAGCCCAGCTGTTACGGGCCATGGGCTCAAAGAGCTGGGTCTTTAAGGGAAACTCCTGGTGTGGCCTCTGTGTGAAAACAGTGCTGAGGGCTGTGTCACAGAGCTGCACCCAGTCCCCAGAGTCTCCCTCAGGCTGCCACACCCTCCCTGGGGTGAAGAGGAGGCAGAAGTGCTGGCTGGCCCCTGAGACCCCCTTCCCTGCCCCAGGACTACCAGACCTTGTTTATTTGTTCAGGTTGATAAAGCAGGATTCCCTGGACTCTGGCTGGGAACGAGCAAAGTGCATTGTTCTGCCAGCATTTCTGGGATGGGTTTGGAGCTGCAGCCAGGGCTGGGAGTGGGAGATGGGGTGAGGGATGGAAATGCATGGGAGCTGGCTTTCTCTGTTGCCCTCTTCTCCCTCTCTGGGTTTCCTAGTCTCAGCACCCCCAGAGGGTGGAGGGTAGGGCAGGCACGTGTCCTGGCTCCAGACCTCTGGCTTCTCACCTCCTCTGGAGCCCCTCTTTGAGGACCTTCTGCAAGACCAACCATAATGCTTTCACAGACCTCTATCAGGCCTTACTCAATGCAATGCACACATCATCTCATTTAATCCTTACCTCCCTCCTTGTGAGATCAGTCCTGTTCCCGATATGACAAGGAAACCGAGGCTCAGAAAGATTCTGTCTATTGCCCAGAGCATTACAGCTAGACAAAGCTAGAGCCAGGAGTTGAACCCACGTGACAAAAAGATACGCTTAGCTTTATGCCAGATAGCTTCATCTTCATCATCAGAGAGAGGAAAGGTGTTTGAGCCCAGTTCAAAATATTCTAGAGTGAAGATCCAGAGGGAGAGATCATTCATTTGTTCACTCATTGCCTTAATCAACAAACCCTTTTGAGGGCCTGTTATGGGCAGGACCTGTGCTAGGCACTGCAGACATAGGCCTTCCCCCCACAGTTCATAGGGAGACTGAGCACTAAAGAGCCACAGTATGGGCAGTTAAGGACAGACGGGGTGCTATTAGGGCCCTATTAAGGGCAAGCTGTCCCTCCTGGTGTAGGGTAGGGGAGGTCAGGGAAAGTTCTTGGACACAGTGAGGTTTAAAGTGAGATCAAAGTGGGCGATGTGTTTAGGGTCCCCAGTCTGGGGTGACTGTTCATGCTTTTTCTCCATGCTCTGGAATAGGGATTTCCATCCTTGGCACTATCGACATTTGGGGGCGGGTAGTTCTCTGTTGTGGGGGCACTGTAGGATCCTGTGCTCTGTAGGATGTTTAGCTACGTGCCCACCTCCGTCCCTGCAATGCCCCCACTCCCCTGTCCCTAGGGGACAAAATCATCCCTGGTTGAGAATCACTGGCCTGAAAGAATGCCTGGCATATGGTGGGCGCTCACTAAATACTTGTGTGGATGCATCATGCCATCCCACCCCTGTGGGATACGAGTTCATCAATGATATGGATGCCACGTGTAGATCCTCAAGAGCCATAGCGAGGAGTAAACCAGGAGCCATCGTTGCTGGATTGTTAGCCCTTTAGGTGAACAGTACATTATAGGAACAGTGGGGTCTATTAGCACCTATCAGGTTGATTTTGTGGAGCTATTTCCAGGTTCCAAGACAGAACTCTGTTCAAGTGTACCACAGTCTTTGGAACTTTTTGTTCATGCAGCACAAATATTGGTGGAGAGAGATATTAAAAATTAAAGGCTCCATCTTTCACCCCATACAAATCCCTGTGCAATTAGTGAGGAGCTAGTTGGTGATGAATCATTGACAAACGTGTCAAGTTTGTTCAGTGCCGTGTGTATTACGCCACTGTTGTCTGCCCAGCAGCACCCCAAGTCCTGAGGGCACAGAGTAAAAGATTTTTAAAAAATGAAAACCAGCCATGTTTGTGTCTTTCCAGCTGAGCACTGACACTTTCCTTCCTGTATGTCCCCAGAGTCCCAGGTGTGACATTATAACCTCACTCAAGTGTAAGTTCTCTGAAGTAGGAATCAAGTCATTCATTGTTGCACTCCCCAAGTGCCCAGCAAAACAAGTGTTGCTGAATGAATGAATGGAACATCAGAGCTGAAAAAACAAAATGCCTCTCAGGAATCTCAGAGAGATTCCTCCTCAAGAGGGTGGAGGACAGAGCTCTGTAGTGGTTGTGGAAATTCACTGAGCTTAGATTCAGACTGACTGGATGGTGGGCATAAGCCAAACCTGTTTCTTCCCCTGCAAAATGGGAATGTGGGTATATCTCAGAGCAGATGAGCTGACGTGTGTGTGTGTGTGTGTGTGTGTGTGTGTGTGTGTAAACAGCAGGTGCGTAGAGCAGATCATAAGATTAGGGTGGAGGGCTCAGATATACCATAGACAGGCCGTCTCCCATGCCTGCCAGGCTGGGCACTGCGCCCCTGCAGCCCCTCCTGACGCCTTCTCTCCTCAGGTGCCGTGCTACTCGTATGGGCAGAAGCTGTCCAAACTGGCCATCCTGAGGATCGCCTGTAACTACATCCTGTCCCTGGCGCGGCTGGCTGACCTCGACTACAGTGCCGACCACAGCAACCTCAGCTTCTCCGAGTGTGTGCAGCGCTGCACCCGCACCCTGCAGGCCGAGGGACGTGCCAAGAAGCGCAAGGTATGCACCAGCTGGGTGGGCGGTAGCTTCTGGGGAGCATAGGGGAGGCAGGGACAGGAACTTGGGGGTGCCCTGCCTATGCCCAGAATTCTGAAGGGGCCAGAGAGATCAGCTCTTGGAGGTTTGCTGGGAGTTGCCTCAGCTTCAGTGCTCCTCAAATCCCTGGGATTATAGGTGTGTCTCTACTTCTGGTAACCGGCTGCTGGGTGACCTCGAACAGTCACCCAGGGTCTCTGGGCCCCGGTTTGCTCCTCACTTAAATGAAGAGGACCATTTATCTCTAAATTCCCTTCCTGACCTTAGGTGCTCTGGTGCTGAATTCCTTGGGTGGCCTCTGATAGATGTCATACCAGGACAAGATTCCCCTGAGCAGGGTGACAGCCCAGGAGAGCCCTTTGGCAGGTTTTGGGAGGGTGACTTGGCCTGTGGGTTATCTGAGGCTATGCATTAAGGGCGGTGATGGTCATTCATTCATTCATTCTGGAGAGACTGATGAAGCTCCAACCATGTGCCGAGCATACTGGGCAGGGGTATAAAGATGACAAACATATGGTCCTGGTCCCCATGCAGCTCACAGGAGGGTCAGGGAGACCCTCTTGTAAGTAGATGAGGGCAGGAGGCCTGTGCTAGGGGCAGTGGAAGGCCAGGTAGAAGAGAGACAGATTCACTCCCTGCCCACGGGAGTTTGAAAGGGCATCTTAATGTAAGTGGTGTTTAAGCTGGGACCAGCAGGACAACCAGGTCACCAGGCAGATGAAGGAGGGAACAGCATCTGAGGCAGAGGGAACAGCTTGTACGAAGCCTGATGTGGCTGGGGAAATGCATGCAGGGGGAAAGGTGTTGGGCACAGCTACAGGTCCCCAGGTGGCCAAAGCTCTGGGCATTCCCAGTCAGGGGTCAGTGCTGAGCAAGGCTTAGTGCAGCCCTCCGGATCTCTGTTACCACGTGGCTTCAGGGAGAGCAACAGAGAGTGGGATCCAGTCTACATCTGTGAGGCAAGAGGCCTGTCCCTGCCTAGGGCAGGGGGCGGACTCTGTCATCCTCCATCCATTCTTTCCGCTGCCTCCTTCCTTCCTGGCCCGCCCCTCCCCCATCCCTGACATTCCTCTCCAGACCCCTTTCCAGCAGGCCCCTCTGTGGGTTCTCCGGGTTTCCCGGAGGTCCCCCACGGACTCCAGACTCATGCCAGGGAGGGTCACGACACCTCCTCAGGGCTCCCCGCTGCCGCTGCCACGGTAACTGCACGTTGCATTCCTGGGAGTGCTTTAACATGGACCAATTAGACAAAATCCTCATCAAGTGGGTGAGAGAGGAAGCGCCACTGGCGGCTCTGGGCGGCTTTCCTCTGGAAAGTGACACTGGTAAATTAGGGCGTGATTGATGGCTCCCGCGGCGCTCAGTGACAAAGGAGGTTTGTAAACTCTCGGTGAACTTCCCCTGGCATTCAGGCAGTCCGGAGGTATAGATGGGCAGAGTGGGCAGGCGCCCCGTCTCCATCTCAGCCCCTCACTGCCCTACCCCCGCACCCTCCTCTTCACCCAGGGAAGGCAGAAGCCAGCGTGGAGGTCCCGCCTTCCCGGGTTCTTTGAATGGAGCAGGGTCTTGGGCTGGTAGGAGGCTGGACGCCTGGCTGGTGAGGAAGGAGGGACAAGTTGGGTGGAGAGGCCCAACAGAGCCGAGCTTTTGGCTTCCCCTGAAATCACCTCAAATCTAACACATCTTAGACACCCTCTGGGCCTGGTCCAACCTTCCCATTGTGGAGTCTGGGACTTTACCTGAGGCTACAGACTGTGGTTAAGAGCATCGCACAGCCCTGAGTTCAAGCCCTGGCTCACCACTCACCAGCTGTGTTATCCTGCACCCATTGCTTAGCCTCCTCCGCCTCAGTTTTCTTGTTGATAAGTGGGGACGGTGGAAATACTCACTCATGGGCCACCGTGAAGATGAAAGGAGTTACTGCAGGAGAGCGTGTGGTGTCTGCATGGTCATCGTCCTCAGGGTAATGATAATGAGCCCCTAAAATGCTTGAGCTCTGAACTTGAGGCTTATCCTATGGGGCTTACTTATGTGGTGAAATTGCCCTGGAGAGGGATTTTGGGGGTCGAGATGGAAGTTCCAGGGTAGGAACTCGTCTGTTTCCTCTCCACCCACCCTCCCTCCCTCCCCCCCCCACACCCAGCCCGGGCCTGAGGGCACTTCCTGCCTCCTGCCCTCCGTCTTTCCCAGCTGGGTGAGGAGGTCACCCAGCTGGGACTCTGGGAGGTGGGGTCTGTATGTCTTTGCCCTAATGACCTTCATGGTCTCGCAGACTCACATCATATGTGTGGTGACACATTTCTCATATGAAACCACTCAGGAAGCCCTGGCTGGCCCTGCGTCTCCCCATGGGGGCCGGTGTTCATAATTCCAGCCCTTCCCATACCAGCCCCTTCCGTAGTTTTATCTGGACAACCAGGATTTGACCCGGCAGCCTTTGCAAGTGTGGGCATCTCAAGCAGCCAGATTCCTTTCCAGCTCAGGACCCCTGGAGTCGCTGGAGCCTTCGAGCTCCCAGGCAGCCCTTCCAGGCAGGCCCCTGTGTCCCGCTTCTGGGCACCTATGCTTTTGCGGTCATAATTGCTAGCTGTCACCCTCCATCTGTCTGTCTACCTGTCTTTCTCTCTGAGTCTGGCTCACACTGTTCCCCTCTTTATCCGCTCTCTTGGTGGGGATGTGTGGCCCCACACTGAAGCCCAGCATAGCTGGCCTTAGCTGGTCCCCTCGGCAGATGTCCTGCCCCAGAGTGGACTCATGGGCCCTGACACCGAGGGGGCCTGAAGCCCCAGGGGAGGGTACTTCCCTGCCTCCTGGGGCCCCTTGTCCTTCCCTTTTTTTGGGGGGCTTGAGATGGCATTTGAATGAGGAGCCCATCTTTAGATGTGTCCTGGCTTTCGAGTTGCAATTGGAACCTCACCGGTTTTATTTTCTTCATTTTGTGGCCTCCCAGCCTGGGACTCCTGAGGCCCCACCTCCATTTACAGAGATTCTGTTTGGGGAATCAACCCCCAGGACAATTGAACCAACAAATATTCTTTCCTCATGTCTAGGATTATTTCTGTGAAAAGACTTGCAAAGGTCTACCAGTAGATTGCACGTGGTTATGAGTTTTTGGGAAGAGGTGACTGAGAGCACGCACTGCTCACAGCGCTCAGTCCTGCCACACCACAGCCTGGGAGCCAGGCAGGGGCCAGGGGAAGCCCAGGAACTTATAACAGGTGCTGGGAGGAAGAGCCCCTCTTCCCCACCCTTCACCCTCTTCAGCAGGTGTCTACCCCCCCTCAACAGGACATGTGACTACTGTAGGGGTCCCCAAGCAAGAGATGGGAATCTCAAAGTGCTTCTTGGTATTCCCTCCCCCCTTCCCTCCCCTCTCCTTCCCTCCCCTGCCCTCCCCTCACTTCCTCCCTCCCTCCCTCCCCCCTCCCCTCCCCTCCCCTCCCCTCCCCTTCCCTTCCCTTCCATGAACAGCTATTGAGTACCCTCTATGTACCTGACACAGTGCAGGTACAAAATAATTTACCACATAGTCCCCACCATCATGCAGCGACTGAACACTTCTTGGTCTAGAGGATTTGGGAACCAGGAGTGGTTAGGGTGAGAAAAGGGAAAAAGCAAACCAAAGAATTTCTGCTTCTAACACAAATTTCTAGCCATCAGGGGCCATCAGGAAGTTGTGGACTGTGGAGGGGACCCAGGAGGGCTGGAGAGATTGCCCAGAGTCCTGCAGGGGCACAGGAGGGCAGGAGAGGGGTGAGAACTAGAGCCTTCCATCCAGACCTGCTTTGCCCTCTCTGGGTCAGGAGGTGGGTTCATGGGTTGGAGTCCCCACCACACAGGGTCTGGATTAGCACACAGTCCCTGGGCCACCACCCTGGGGCTTGCCTCTTGGCGTCACCTTGGAGATGGCCCTGGGACAGGAGTGTGGGCCCAGTTTGAGTCTGAATGATATTACGAGTGTGTAGTTTCTCTGTGAGGCCCCTCCACCTGACTTCAGGCCACTGTCCCTCTCACGACCACTCAGGGTTGCCGGAGTCCCTTGCTGTTCCTCTCTGGAAAATGAGATGACCACCTAAGGCCTACTTGCTTCCCAGCCCTTCCTACCCCAATGAGCCACGCTTGCCGCTCCATGTGCTGTGGCTGTGGAAGCCTCCCTGGTAAAGGAATTCCTGACAAGGTGCATGGTGGCCCATAGCTTCACAGTCACCCTCCTGGCAACTCAGTTGCATGTTAGCTGGGGTTTAAAGCCTTAGGGTAGAGGACTGCTGACGGGCCTGTCAGGCAGGGTTGCAGAAGCCTGGGAGCAAAAATCTGGACCAAAGGCTGTGAGGCCGCAAGCGGATGCCTGCTGTAGCAGCTGTGATGGCAGTGGTCATCGCTGGTGTGATTGGTGGCCATTTGAACTGTCCCATGCAGGGACTGCTTCCTCAGAGCTAATGTGTCCAAAAGAGGCTGGGCGACCCTCCTTCAAGATGCCCACTTGGGAGGTTGAGCTCAGTGTCCTCTGAGGTCCCTCCCACCCCAAGGAGCTGCACTGTGGGTCCAGGTCAGCATTAAGAATGAGATTTAAAGGGCACTCAGCTCCCCCTCCAAGCCCAGGTGCATCCTTCCGCCCATCTCAGCCCTCCTCGGCAGGGGGTGGGGAACCTGCATTCCTTGGCCAGTGAATCCTCCCCTTCTGGGCCTCACAGATCATGACTTTGAGGATTTGGAGCCCCATTTGGAAGCCCCAGTAGTGCAGAGGCCCATGTCAGAGGCCGCCCAGCAGAGAGACGGGCGGGAGGCCTGGAAGGACTCTGGGGAGTTCAGTTCTGACTCCGGCTGCAGCCAGAGATAATGCACGTTAAGCACCTGGCTCTGGGCCACGTTTCCACAGCTCCTGTTTTTAAAGCAGCAACTCCTGGGAGCTTCTGAGGAGGAGGAGGGGAAAGAGGAAGACAAGGAGGAGGCAGAACTGTTCCACACCTGGGCTGGGTGGGCCACCCCAGATCTATGGAATAGGAAAGCACTGATTTTGCACAAACCAGGTCATTGTCTTCTAATGATTTTAAGCCATCAGGTAGTATAATAATAACTACAACAACAGCTACTAAATTGATAGCATGTTTTGAGCCCTGGCAATAAATGGCCAGGAAGTTCCTGCCCTCAAGTTGCTCAAAGGCCCTGGTTTTGCATGGGAGACAAGACGAACCAGAAAGTGCTGAGTTGAGGGCTGTACCAGAGGCTTAGCCAGCAAGCTAGACCCCCCCGGGTGGTGTGCCTGCAGCCGTGTGTGCCAGTGCTGGGAAGGCGGGGTCTGCAGGGCTGGGAGGTTTGCTCCTGGCCCTGTGGGTAATCTGAAGCCAGAGGTGGCAATTAAGCCAGTGCAGCTTCATGAGATCTGTGTCCTCCCTCTTTTCCTTGCTGCTTTCTGGGGACAGGAGGCAGGTCCTAGTATGGCCTGGGTCCGCTTTGGAAGAACGTCTTGGGTGCAGACCCCCGTAGCTTCGGTGCCAGGGACAAGATGAAGGCATATTGGATTTTGTCGGGTGAAGGGGGTTTGGTGTGAGCTGAGGGTGTGTAGGAGGGGCCCCCTTCTGTCGGGATAGCTGAGCCCAGGCCTCGGACAGGATCCCTGGGTGCCAGCCCCTTCTGTGGACTGTGGGAGGCGGAGTCTCCAGAGCCGCACCCTGCCTGGATTCAGTTCCACCTATGGCCCCTAGGGTGCCCACCAAGGGGCACTGTCCCAGCTTTGTTCCTACCTCCCATGTACATTGTCAGCCCTGCTAAGGCCTTGTCTCTGAAAAGTGAGGAGCTGTCATAAGTGATTTCTAAGGCCCTTGCCAAGCCCACCTAAATCCTCTTTCTGCTTTAATGACTGACCCCTGTGTTACTTCTCAGGGCATTTCACAGAGATTTGAAAGTCGCTCCTAGAGACTGTTGGGACCTCAGGGCGGTTTGCCCTGAGAATACTGGCAACATCTGATGTTCAGAGAGCGTGGATCATGCGCCAGGCATGTGCTTGGTGCTTCCCGGGTATCACCTCGTGGGCTCCTCTCACCAACCCTTGAGGTGGGGGACTGGTGTTGCTCTGATGCACAGATGGTGAGTCCGGGGCTCCCTGAGCCCAAGGAACTTGCCTGAGATCACCTAACCACTAACAGAGGTGTGTGCCCCCAGCTCCTACCGCTTCCCTGTCCTGCTTCTCACATGGGAGTGGGGTTGAGGGGACGTTGGTGGCTCGCATCTCCAACTCCCCCCCGGCCCAGTTATTAAGTTAAATACCATCTGCTTTCAAAGCCCAAGGAGGCCATCTATGCTGGGGAAAAGGGGGGTGGGTGGGAAACCACCATCAAATTCCCAACTAGCCATAAAAATGGATGCAATTTATTTTTTCTGGCATTCCAATTACATAGACGTTTGTCGCCAGCTGTTTGTTCTAACACGGAGTGTTCTCTCAGCTGCCGTTTCTCTTCTCCCATTTGACACTGTTAGGCC
Organism: Pan paniscus; assembly: GCF_029289425.2. NCBI lineage: Eukaryota > Metazoa > Chordata > Mammalia > Primates > Hominidae > Pan > Pan paniscus. Next base: position 40,615,072 of record NC_073261.2, on the reverse strand, counting down.
ACAAGTCTGGCAGGGCCTGGGCTGGAGGGGTCATTGGCTGGGGAGCCTCCCAGGTGAGCTGAGCTGGCTTTCCCTGAACGTGGACCGTGCCTCTGAGGTTCCCCGGGTGGTCTCGAGGCGAGGCGCAGGGAAAGGCTGGGGTGCCGCTTCCTCCCTCTTTTCACACTCTCTGCCCCTTTCCTCCTCCTCTCTCTTTTTCCAAATTGCTCCCCACCCTCAACATGCACTCCCAGACCCCACCCTTCTCCCCAACACACTGAGAATGAATGAAAACTCAGGATCTCTGACCTAGGGAGAAAAACCAGCTGTTCCTGCTCAGAAAGTCTCTGAGACGTGGGAAGTCCCCTCTGATGCCCTAACTGACCACCCTGGGGAATGCAGAGAACCCCCTGGAGCACCTCTGAGCCAAGATTCCCCTCTGGAAGCCCCTGTGGAGGCTCAGTGGCCCTCGGGACGCTGGAGAAGGGGTGTCTGTGTAGGGTGGGGGCTAACCCCAGAGAACGCTGTGGTTCTTTCTGGTGCTCTGTAGTGCTATCATTTAAGGCACAGGAACGCACGCTATGGCGGCCCTCAGCAAAACAGTGAAGTAGGCAAAGTGCAGAGCTCTGGGGCTGGAGACCTGGATTTGAGTCCTGGCACTGTCACTTCTTGCTCTGTGGCCTTGGGCATGTTATTTGACCTCTCTGATCCCCAGTCCTCTCATCTGTAAAGTGAAAGCACACAAATCTGCCTTGCTGCCTTGCTGAAAGGATTAAACAAGACCCCATATGAGAAAGGGCTGGTGTTCCCGGCGAGTGCCAGAGAGGAAATATCATGAATTTATAGCTACAAGGTAACAACTTAATTGGAACCCCAGGAAGGAACAGCTCAGAAAAGGGCAGTGCCAGGGTGGATGAATGACTGACCAGCCAAAAGGCAGATGGGGAAGGACCAACCTTTCTGAGTGAGAGATTCTTTCCCCTCTAGCACTTCAGCTCAAACCCCTGGTCCTGCACCCTTAGCATAGGGTGCAGCCTGCAGCCCATCCAGAAATCCTCGGATGTCAAAGTAGAGGGAGTCATACCAAGAAACATGCATAACATGTGGTCATATAATAATGCTAATCAGCACTGCAGCAGACCACCGCCACCACCAAGCACATCAACCATGTGGTGAGTGCCATTGTGTCCCCTTATGGGCATCCCACTCACATTATCTCTACCCCGTGTTATACTAACCCCAAAGTTGGGACCACTTCCCTCATTGCACAGATGGAAGACTGAGGCCAGGAGAAGGGTGTAACTTGCCTGGGGCCACATGGCCAGGAAGTGGCAGAGCTCAGTTTCCAACCTGTTTTATCTCTTTGGTTCTGAGTTCTGAGCTCTTCAGTCCTGAGGCCAGCCCGCTGCCTGAAGCTCGCACACTGCCCAGCACAGTGGCCTGTGCCCAGGAGGCCCCCAGCAAGTGCCTGGTGCCGTTCCTTGCCCAGAGCAACAGCTCTTATGTAAGCAGCCCGGCTGCAGCGCAGTGCAGGCTCCATTTAGCTGTGGGGAGCCAAGAGCCCGCTGGTGGTGGCCCTGGTGGTGGCGAGGGGTGGGTTGGGCAGGGAGGTGTCATCAGCTGCGGGCACCCCCAGCTTTGTGCCGCCGGCGAGGACTGACACCAGGTTAAGTCGCCTGGCGGCCTTTGGCTGCAGCTGGGAGCGCGCCTGGTTCCCATTCGGGCGCTGTGGTTTTGATTAGCTGTTCTGCGAGGCGGGCCTGCTGGTGAGTCCATGGGAGCTCCGCTGGAACAGAGGGTCCCCCGCCCGGCCGCCGCGGCCCCCCCTCCTGGCAGCCCCAGACTCCAGATGTTCCGAGCGCTCGCTGGGAAGGCCTGCTGGCGCCACGGAGGGCAGAGGGCAGGGAAAGCACGCGAGCTGGAAGCCCAAGCACTCAGTCACCACAGGCCTTGGCAGCCCGCCCGGCCCTCTGCTGGCACATTCCCCAGCTCTCCCCTGGCCATCTGTTCCCAAAAAACCCTTTCAGAGCCTCATCATCACTCAGGATACAACAGCGCGAGCAGCTGGTTTGGAGGCAGCAGGGAAAACCGTGCAAAAGGTTCTTTGTGAGAGAGGAAACTCGCTTATGAATAACAGGACTGGACGCCGTAAAAGTTGGCGGCTGGAATTCTTGTTTCTCAGGCGCCGCTGTTTTCTCTTGACTTTTTATCTCTGGTTTTTATTTTTTTCCCGTTTTCTTTTAATGTTGTTTCTTCCTCTTCTCACATCAGTTGTGACTTTTCTTCCTCCTCTGCGAACCCGAAGGCCACCTCATTAGTGCTCCTGACACTGCGGAACTTTTCTTTCTCAAGGCTGTTGTCACTGGGGATGGTTGAAAGTGACTATTTTCCTAAGAAAACAGCTGGAGGGGACATGGGAGCAAGAAGGTACTTGGGAGGGCATCTCAGTGTTGAGTCTCAAAACAGGCAGCGCCATGGCAGAGTCATTCCGCCGTCACCCTGAATAAACCCCATGCACACAGATGAGAACAATGTCTCCTCAGAGGGAGGGTCTGGGAGACCGGACACCATGCAGAGACCCCCATCAGCTCATCAGAGAGCTTCACGGAGATGTTCTGGGAGGACAATCACATTCATAAATACGCCGGTGCCTCGGCTCTGCCGCTGACTGCAGCATGACATGAAGCCTTTTTTAAGAACTGGCTGCTGCCGCCAAAGCCTTCTGGGAGATGTCTGCCTGGAACCTGGGCACCTCCTGGGAGCAGTCACTGGGTGGCCTGTCAGGGGCTGTGGGGTCCTGGGGCAGGGCCGGCAACTGGAAGCCAGCCCTGGGGAGGAAAGGAGAGAAGGGCAAGGCTGGGCTGCTTTCCTCACAGCCCCTGGACCCTGAGGGAGGAGCTGAGTTGGGCCTGGGGCTGCCATGTGTCAGACAGTGGTGATGTGATGGGGGGACACAGGTCGGGGCAGGGTACTGGGAGTTTCCCCTTTCCTTTCTCAGTTCTTTGCACCCATTTTCCATGGGCTGCCTCCCCAGATCCAGAAGCCCCAGCAGCCCCTCACCCCAGCAGTGGAAAAAGCCCATCATTGACACGGCTGTGGGTGGCCGGCTTTGCAAAAGCCTCACATTTGGGGCTTTGGAGGGCGTTTTGCATTTCATCTTTACACAGGCTCCTGCACCTCATTCCTCTTGCCTTCCTCTCGGCTTTCCTCCCACTTCCAGTTAGAGAGATGGCAGCTCTGGCAGGACCAAATATTGATGTTTATCACAGTTTCAGGGCCATTTGTCTCACCATCTGAAGGGCTCAGCGCAGGCCCACGGGATCCTCTCTCCTTGAGTGACCTCTGGGGGCAGGTATCTGGTTTGGATGCTGGAGCTGGTCCCTACTCTTCCCTTGGGGGCTGTGCGGCCGGGTGCTCAAGTGTTTTAACCTCAGGACCCTGATTAGTTATCATGAAGCTACCCCACCAGCTCCTGGGTCTGTTCACGGATTAGTGGCATAAAGGACATAATATTGTTTTGCAAAATCTGCTCTCCCTCCCGTGTCTCCTGCCCAAGAAGTTGGTCTTCATGGGGCCAAAGGCAAGGAGGACCCGAGGAAGGAAGAGGAACCACTGTCCCCAGCCCCTGGTGTGGCGTGGAGTCAGCCTAGTGACCAGAAATTGCTTTTGAACTCTGAGGCTTCCAGAGGACAAGAGGAAGAGGAGGACAGGGCTGCCCTGCCCACTGCTCAGCCTTGAGCCCTGCACCTGGGACAGTGCGAGGCCTCAGACAGAGGGTGTCAGCAGGCCCTGGCTCCCCACATCCCATCCTTAAACAGGCCATGCCCTTTCTACCTGCCCCAGCAGACCAGAAAGCAGTTTCCATGGGAAACAACAAACCTTCCTTGTGCTCCCAGGATAAGTGTTTCTAGAGGGCGAAATCGGGAGCCATTCTCTCCTTTAACACCTTGCCACCTCTGCCCAGAATTCACAGCCACCGGCGCCTGTCTTAGCTGCCCTGGCTGTCAGCCCCACCAGAGCCCCTCCTGGCTGCTCTGCTGAAAGCTGGTCAGACTGCCTCACTCCATCCCCTACTTAGCTCCCCTAAGGCCTAGGGGGCTCCCTACAGGCCAAGGGATGAGGCCAGACTCAATAGGACACCTGATGGGCCCCCCAAGTGACCTGGCCCTGGCCGGTCACTCCCTATGTCCCAATTTACACCCCAGCAGCACAGAACTCCTTGCCCAAAGGGGCTATTTTTGGCCTCTGTGCTCATGCCATCCCTTCTGCCTGGAATGTCCTTCTCCGCTGTCTGTCTGGCTAACTCCTGCTCATTCTGGAAGGCTCAGCTCCTCCTGAAAGCCCTCCCTGACCCCAACCCCAGCTTCTTCCTCAGGGTGTCGTAGCACAGGGATGCTTTTGGTCTAATTCAGGAGAGCATCATGTGATATGCTTTTAAAGTAATGAGTTAAAATGTTAGACAATATGAAACTCTATTATGTGATATATTAGATTTCATGTCATTACATTGTATTATATTATATTTTTAGGTGGCATGCTATGTGACATAGGATGCGATGTGATATTACATCCCATGACACTATGTTACACAGTGTTGGATTAAATGCCTGTGTCTCTGGCTAGACTGTGAGCCCCTTTCTCTTTGTGTCCTGTCTTCTGGCACATACTAGGGCCCCCAAATAATGACACACCATTCTTTCCACTAAAATCCACACTGCTAGGGCTGAATGTCCCTATGCTGATGGCAAGGGACATTCCCTTCTAGGGAAGGATTAACTAGGGGCTTTAGGACACAGCTAGGGAGATGCCCCTGGGCTCTCCTGTGCTCCAGTTGGGCTCATACCCTTGTTCCCTTGAATCTGCAAGGAAAGCATTGTGTTTCAAATAACAGAAACCCCTCAAGCAGCAGCTTAAACTAACAGGGGCTGGCATTTTTCATAGTTCAGAAATCAGCTGCTCCCTGGGATCCAAGAGTCCAGGCTTCTTTTGATCTTTGCCTCATGGCTGCAGAGTGGTTGCCACAGCACCGAGCTTTTCATCCTCAAGCTGCATCTACAGTCAGGGTAGGGGGCCATGCTAGGAAGAGTGTTTCTCCTCACCAGGGCAGTCAGTCTTGCCCAGACAGCCCCTCCCTTCCTCCAAAGGAAGATGCTCCCCTCGAACCCGAGAAAAACATCAAGGTCTGTCAGCTGGGAGGGCAACAGAGAAAACAGCCACGTGGCTCGTGTCTGGAGGGTTGACCCTGATTTGTGACAAGGTGGTTTTCTTCCTGGGGAGCTAACTGTTGTCATTACCTTAACCACAATGTCAGAGCCCCACTTTTTTGAGCTTGCCCAGTCCTCACCACAGCCCCACAAATTGGGTGTCACCAGCCCCATTTTCAGGTGACAGTGCTGAGGTTCACAGAACTGAAATGACCTGACTAGGCCCCCAGCGACCTCGTTCCTGTGCACTGCACTTTCCAGTTTGCAGAGCCCTCTCACATCCATGATTTTCTTGAATCCTAGAACGAGCTCCTGGGGTCCACATTATTAAACATGGGAGTGAGATGAGGCGAAGTCGCCCAGGCTCAAGCAGCTGGGCAGGGCTGGGTGGGGCTTGGACAGGCTGAATCCAGGCCACCGCTGTCCTCTGTCCTCTGTTCTCTCAAAGGTGAGGGTGTGAGCTTCAGGGGTTGCCTGGCGGCTTGGGGCCTGAGGCTTGGAGGCATGGTCTGAGTCTCAGCTCAACCACTCAGGAGCTCCGTAACCTCAGGCACTTGCCTTCAACAAGCTTCACTTTCCTCATAAAATATGGATAAAACCAGGTGAGGAGCGTTTGAGGAAATGAGGGCTGTGAAAGCATTTTGTCAACTGGAGGCACAGCACTCAGAGAGGGTCACTGGAGGTCACTGCTGGCCCATCAGGAAGGTGGGCAGAGGGACTTCAGTGTCCCCTCCTCACGCAGTGACTTAGAGAATGTGCATGCATGCACACACGCAGGTGTGCTGGCGCGTCCATAGGCACCGTCTGCTGGGGTCCGGTGGAGGGCCTCCTGCATGGTGGGCCGATTTCCCATGCACATGGGAAGGAGGTACTCCCTGGAAGGCGGCTGATTGACTTCAAGGATTTCAAAATTGCTCTACCTGCACAGGGCCCAGGAGCCATTAAAGATGGACCCTCAGTGGCAGGGCAGGGCAGGGCAGAGCCAGGCAGCTGGCCACATGGTGGGCAGCTCTGGGAGTGAGCCGTGTGGAGCCCACCTGGAATCTGGAGAGCCGTGACCGGGCATTGCTGAGAGCTGTCCACCCCCCTCTCAGCAGCTGTGCCTCCCGCCTCGCTTTCCTGCCAGCCCTGTTCCTGCCACCACCACGTACACACGAGTCCCTGCCATCACAGCCCACCCACCCCCTCCACACGCACACACAGGGGTTCTTCACTTGTTCAGTCTTTTTAGATACCTGAGTATTAAAAGATGAGTAAAACATGAAGGGCCCTGCCCTGCACATCTACTTAAGAATAAATTGCCCTGAGTGTTTACTCTGTGTCAGGTACTGTTCTAGAGCTGGGGGCATTTTGGAGAATAAAACAGAGGCCCCACCCTTCGGAACTCAGAGCTAAACTATAGAAAGGCTATGCCTAAAAATTCAGAGGAGGGCCCCTCGGTACATTCTTTGGAGCCCACTGCACTTAGTCTGCATACAGTTCTTACGAGCTTGACTCTCAGGCCCCTCAGATCTGAACCTCAGAACAAAAACAGCCTATGAGGGCAGGGGTTGGGGTATCAGGCCATGGAGCAGGTACAGAGATAGCACCCAGAATCAGCCAGTGGCCTCATCGAATAAGAAGAAATGGACACATGATAAAGAACAAGGCCAGAGGCTCAGAAGGACCGAGAGGCTGGGGGCCCCCTTAGTGTCAGGGCAGAGAGCCGGCAAGCCTCAGGGACCTTGGAATTGTGTGTGCACTGATGTTCGTGGACTTGACCTTGAGTTGTCAAGAGGAAGCTAAAGTACATCCAGTAATGTCGGGCTGAGAATGCAGGGAAGTGCATCAGTTATTGGGAAAGGGCCCATCCAAGCTGTTTTGGCACAGAAAACATGTGGCTTCCTTTCTCCAGGGAAGTCTGCTTCTGTGCAGGAGCCTGTTCTCCTAGGATGGCAGAGCTGGGAGGGCTGGGCTTCTCGTCTGTTTTGTTCACTCTGGGATCCCCAGAGCCTCCAGTGGAGCCTGGCATGGTCTAAACGCTTGGTAAACATTTGCTGGATGAATGGAGCAATGGAAGCATGAGGTAAGGCGGTGTTTTCAGTTGTTTTCCACAAATACCGAAGGGCGGCTCCTCTGTGCCCATACAGAGGGAGGCCCTGGTGATCTGAAGTGGAGACAAAGTTCCTGTCTTGAGTTGCTGATGGGTAAATGGGGTGGCTGGGGACCCTTCCTACCCCACCCCGATGGAGTCTCTGTGCTCCGACATGTAGCTACTAAGCACTGAGTGCTTGGCTTTGCAGCCATTGTGTTCTTTAATCTTCCTGACAAGCTCATGCAGTAGATACTAATATTACCATTTTATAGGTAAAGAAACTGAGGCACAGAGAAGTTAAGCATCTTGCTCAAGGCCATGCAGCTGGTAGAATGGGGAAGTCAGGATTCAAACAGAGGCCGTCTGGTGCCATAGCTGGCACATTTAACCACTGTGCTGGATTGTTTGCCAGTGAGTGTGCACATGTGCATATGTGTGTGTGTGTGTGTGCGCGCGCGTGTGTGGCAGTGAGTAAAGACCTCTAATCAGAGATGTCCCTACCCCCACCTGGATCCCTCGGTGGCACCTGCATCTAGCTAGGGGAGGGGCTTAGGGACAATGGAAGAGGCTAGGGGAGGTGTTCCTCATCTTAAAACTGCATTTGCATGGAACGCACACTGTTTTTGCTGAAATCACTGGATTATTTGGGCTTCCCAAACGTCTCACGGCCTCTCCAAGCCACGGGTGCCCCAGTGGTCCTGAAGTATCCACAGCCGGGCTCCGTCCTGGGAGTCTCCTGGAGAAGCACTGTGATCTCTGCAAAGGCTTGCTGGCCAGCACTTTGGTGTGACTTGGCTTGTCTGGTTGGTTGGTGCCCATCAATCCCTGCTGTCACTTTGCGGTAAGGACTGGGGAGGGGAGGCGCTTCGAGAGGCAGCAGGGTGATGGGAGCATTTCCCAGTCCAGAAGGAGGCAGGCCTGACGGGGACCCTCCACCGTGTTCAGGGCCTGTGAACTTACATGTCGTGTGGGGGTGTCTGTGTAAGGATCATGAGTCAGGCCCACAGGGCAGGTGAAGAGCAGAGCCTTTCTCGCATGGCTGGGCCACCATTCTGCCCATTGGTCTGCTCTCCACCAGCCTGGGTGCCTCCTCCAGCCTGAGTGGGCTGCCCCCTCCTGCTTGAGTGCCTCCTCCAGCCTGGGTACCTCCTCCAGTCTGGGTACTCCAGCCCGGGTGCCTCCTCCAGCCTGGGTGCCCCCTCCAGCCTGGGTGCCCCCTCCAGCCTGGGTGCCCCCTTGAGCCTGGATGCCTCTTCTGGCTCTGCAGTGCGGCCATGGGCCTTTTGAGCTGCTGGCATCTGGAAGAGCAGTGAAGCCAAGTGCGATGACCGGACAGCATCGCAGGATGGAAGCAGATGGGAAGCCGCAGCAGCTGCCTGCAGCTTCGCCTGGGCCAGCTCGACCCTCACAGTGCCCCACGCTGGGGGTGAGCTGGGGTGGGGGCCAAGGAAGACAGATAGACTGATGGATATGGAGAGAAAAACAAAGAAGAGGCCAAGGAAGAGTTGGCAGAGACACACAGGCAGAGCATGGAGAGGGAGACAGCTCGGCAGCCAGAGAGAGTGGCCTGCAGCCTGAGAAGGCGTCAGCATGGCATGGCTGCCTCTGCAGGCCCAGTGGGCTCCTCTAAGCTCTGGCCCTGGCCCTGGGGGTGCTGGGCCTCCCACTGCCAGCCACCTTCCCTTAGGCTCCAGGAGTCGAAGGCCAAGATTTTCTTAGAACCAAGGAGGTGACAGCTGGCTGGATGGCTTGGGGACCTGCCGTTCCTGTTTGCCAGTGAGGAAACTGAGGTCTGTAGGGGTTAAGGGTCTACCTTGCCCTGCTGCATCCTAGCAATGTGGCCTAGGGCAAGTGAGGTCACCACTCAGGCCTCCATTTCCTCATCTGCAACATGTGTGCAGCGGTAGGCACCTCCCAGGAATTGCAAAAGACAACGCATGCAAACAAGTGTGGCACGGTGCCTGGCAAGGAGCCGCCCTCCGTAAATGGTGGCACTGAACACTAATGCACTTGCTTCTGTTCCCAGGCCCTGGGAGGATGGAGTGCTGGTGGTGGAGGTGTGTGGGGTAGGTGAAGGGACCGTGGCAATCACACCGACAACCATTCGTGTCGTAAGGGGATGTAGGAGGAATTGGGATAAAGAGCTTCGGGAGTTCAGAGGAGGCACCTGTTGTCCCCACCTTGCGGTGGGTGTGGGGCTGGTGGGGGTAAGAGGGTGGACATGAGCAGGCCCTCGTTGTCCTGGACTAGGGAGGCAGCAAGGACTCCAACTGGCAACCCCCAGCCCCAGCCCTGCACTTGTGGAACCTACATTCTAGTGGGTGGAAGTAACTCAAAGTAAGGGCCTGCAACACTGTGGAGTACATGGTAGGTGCTCAAGGAATGCTAGCCTAGGATACCTGGGACCCAGCACCACCTCTAGCATCTTAGCACAGGAAGGGCTCCCCCAGGTTACCTGCTCTCATCCTCAACATTGCCTGATGCAACGATTGTTTCTTACTGATAGGAAAGTTCTTCTGCACGGCCTTGACTGACTCCGAGGTTTGCAAACATCCACTGGCTTCAGTGAAGGAGGGGTTTGACCGCTGGCCCTACTTTGCTCCTGAGCTGGGGCCTGTGGGGCAGCTGTCCGCACAGCACGGCTGAGGCCTGTGCCAGTCCCCTCCTCTCTGGTGAGCAGCCTTGAGAAATACAGAAAAGACTGGGCGGAATCCACAGCAGCAGCCAGCAACGGTGGTCCTCAGCTTTCCCCTAGAGTTAGACTGTAAGCTGCCGCAGTGCCTGGGACAGGACTGGCCCCTATTAGGAACTAATACATCTTTGTTGAATAAATGACTTTTTCTCCCCATTCTTGGTCCCCAGGCCAACTGTCCTGGCTCACTAAAGGCTCTGGCCATAACTGAAACTCTTAGACACTCGGGACCTTGAAGGGCCCTCCAAGCCCGGACACAGCACTATCCTCGATTCATGCCATGTTCCCGCCCCCCGCAAATAGCAGCCAATTCCAACTGCTCATAAATTTCCTGCCTGTCACCCATGGCGCCCAGGCCAGGCAGGCAGGAGGTGCTGGAGGCCGACTGGTCCATACCTGCTTCCAGGTCCCTGGGGAGCTTGGAGGCCAGAAGCCCAGGCTTTGCGCCTGTGCCCAGAATAACCTCTGCAAAGTCTGGCCCTTGGAGAAGATGTGAAAGCAGATCTGTCAAACGCAAGGATGTCCAGGCTTGAGTGTTAAAGAAAACACCAGTGCAGCTTATGATGCAGCTTGTACAGCGTAATTCCACTTTTCGTAAAATACTGTATGTGAGTACGCATATGCATGGGAATAGCATATGGGACAATAGTTAACCAAATGTTATCAGTGGTTTGCTCTCCGTGGAGAGATTAAGGTGATTGAAACAATTTTCTTTCTGTTCACTCTTCTATATTTTCTTTTTCTTTTTTTTGAGGCAGAGCACTTTGGGAGGCTGAGGTGGGCGGATCACTTGAGGTCAGGAGTTCAAGACTAGCCTGGCCAACATGGTGAAACCCCGTCTCTACTAAAAATACAAAAATTAACCGGGTGTGATTACATATGCTTGTAATCCTAGCTACTCGGGAGGCTGAGACTGGAGAATCATTTGAACCCAAGAGGCAAAGTTACCGTGAGCCAAGATCACGCCACTGTACTCCAGCCTGGGTGACAGAGTAAGACTCTGACTGAAAAATAAATAAATAAAGATGAGGAAACTGACCAGGACGGTGGCTCACATCTGTAATCCTAGCACTTTGGGAGGCTGAGGTTGGAGGATCGCTTGAGCCCTTAAGTTTGAGACCAGCCTGGGCAACAAAGTGAGACTCCGTCTCTACAAAAGATAAAAAAAAACTAGCCAGGTGTGGTGGCATGAGCCTGTGGTCCCAGGTATACAGGAGGCTGATTGGGGAGAATCACCTGAGCTTGGGAGGCTGAGGTGGCAGTGAGCCTTGTTTGCACCACTGCATTCCAACCTGGGCAACAGAGCAAGACTCTGTCTAAAAAAAATAAAAAATAAATAAAAATAAAAATAAAAAAGATGAGGAAACTGAGGCTTGGAGAGGTTAAGTATCCTGCTCAGGGGCCCCCAGCTGACTCTGGGGCCAAGATGAACCCCAGTGAGAATCAAGAGCAGCATTCAGAGGCAAACACGAAGCCCCATTTCTAGCCCACATATTGGTGTACTTAACAGTGAAAGGCAAACTAATACTGTGGTTTTTGAAAAACTCTCCTCCCATGCCATATCTGCTCTTTTTTTCACCTTTTAGTTTTAAAATAACATTTGAAATCTGCCCTTTTTAGGAAAGACCAATTTTAAAAAAAGTCAGGATTTCAACCCCATTGGAGGTTTATTCCTCCCTGCATGTAGAAGGCTGTATCAAAATTGCTTAAATACAAAAAATGTATAATTTGAAATAGTGGAAAATGGTTAAGTAGGTAAAGTAGGCATCATAGACTGACAATAAATGTAAAAGGTAAAATAACTTAAAGGCAGATAAAATCATTTTTTTAAATGCCCCAAAGTGGTAAAATTACCCTGCAGTGCACAGAAGTGATCAGGATAGGAAAACAATTAGAATTTTTTTTTTTAAACTGGAAACGAACAAAAGCATAAAGGTTGCTAAATTGTTCCAGGGTTCATAACAATTACCACAACTTCCCTGAAAGTATAGATAGACCCATTTACAAAAATGCTCAATGTTACATTTGAAGTAGGAGAAACATCTTGCAATATATAAAGCCACAGTGAGTAAAATGTCTGTGACCAAAAGTAGCTATGATTGAGTCAACCAGTATTTATTTGTTGTTGTTGTTGTTGTTTTGAGACAGAGTCTCCAGAGTCTCCCTCTGACACCCAGGTTGGAGTGCAGTGGCATAATCTCAGCTCACTGCAACCTTTGCCTCCTGGGTTCAAGAGATCCTCCCACCTCAGCCTCTCAAGTAGCTGGGATTACAAGCATGCGCCACCACACCCAGCTAATTTTTGTATTTTTAGTAGAGATGGGGTTTTGCCATGTTGGCCAGGCTGGTCTCGAACTCCTGACCTCAACAGATCCTCCTGCTTTGGCCTCCCAAAGTGCTGGGATTACAGGCGTGACGCCTGGCCCAGCATTTACTGAGATACTGCTGTGTGTTAGACACTGTTTTGGGCATTGGAGCTACAACAGCAAACAAAACAGGCCACGTCCCTGCCCTCGTGGAGCTGGCATTCTGACTATAAACAAGTGAACAGATAAAAAGATGATTTCTGCTTGTGATAAATGCTCCCACTTTGCCACACTGACCAAATCACCTTGCTCTGATTCAGCACGTCAGAGCAGCTGAGAGGGACCTGTGAGATCTCCTCATCTAGTCATTCTCAAGGTTAATCTTAGCAGCAGAACCTGTTGTTTAAAGGACATCTTCGGCTGGGCACGGTGGCTCAGGCCTATAATCCCAGCACTCTGGGAGGCCAAGGAGGGCGGATCATCTGAGGTTGGAAGTTCAAGACCAGCCTGGCCATGGTGAAACCCCGTCTCTACTAAAAATACAAAAAATTAGCCGGGTGTGGTGGCGCACACCTGTAATCCCAGCTACTCAGGAGGCTGAGGCAGGAGAATCGCTTGAACCTGGGAGGCGGAGGTTGCAGTGAGCCGAGATCGTGCCATTGCGCTCCAGCCTGGGCAACAAGAGCAAAACTCCGTCTCAAAAAAAAGAAATAAATAAAATAAAGGGCATCTTCTGTGGTGGCAGGGGTTCTGAGGACAGTAAGCTAGGGAGTAAGCCGGACCCAGAGCCTTGGCCGGCAGCAGAAACACAAAAACTCACAAAGGGCCAGTGCTGCGGGGAATGTAAGCCTCTCGCACTGTGCCCCTCACATGGGACACAGGATGTTGCCAGGCTTTCCATGAAAGGGGTTCTGTGGTGTGGTGGTCACAGCGGGGATGCTTGCTATTCTCCATATTTGCAATTATGCACCCCCACATGCACCCCCCGCCCCCCACACACAGCCACTTATGAAGAGGTATCATTGGCATCTTTGTCTTCTATCCCTCGGCGACAGCTGATTGGTCCAGGGGAATAAATCAGACCTAGGCTAGGCCAATGGGCGTCCTCCACTGGGTCTTGGGGATTGGCATGCTGGGAGACTAGGCCAGTCAGTAGTTAGGGAGGAAGGCGGATACCTGCAAGTGGCTGTTATTAGCAGGCGTCTAGAGGGCAGGGCCACAGACTGCCCCTGCTGACCTTTGCAAGCCCTTTGCTACCTATCCTGAGACCTTCCCCCTGGTCTCTGTGAAATGCCCTTTTGTAACTTTAAGTGAGCTTCCCTTTCCTGGAGGGTTGAAGTGAGTTTCTGCTCCTCACAATGCAGTAGCAATTACACGGTCAAATCAGTTGGGAAGGCTGGCTGCAGTGGCTCACGCCTGTAAGTTTGGGAGGCTGAGGTGAGGGGATTGCTTGCATCTGGGATTTCAAGACCAGCCTGGGCAACATAGTGAGGCCTTGTCTCTATAAAAAATAAAATAAAAAATTAGCCAGGCATGGTGGTGCACGCCTGTAGTCCCAGCTCCTTGGGAGGCTGAGGCGGGAGGATCGCTGAGCCTAGAAGGTCAAGGCTGTGCTGAGCCATGATCACAACCACTACACTCAGCCTAAATAACAGAGTGAGACCCTGTTTCAAAAAAAAAAAAAAAGTCAGTTGGGAAACTGGGTCATTAAAACCACACAAATTTGTTTACTGCAGGACTTTTTGGAGCCTTTGACATGCTAATACATGCAGTGACTTTCCAAGTGGGACCAAGGTATGTGGTATTTCCCAAACTCATGGAATGCCTCACCTAGCTGGTGTTCACAGAACACCTTTTGGGCAATGCTAATCTGCCTCCCCTCCCCTCACTGTACAAGTGACGGAATGAAGGCACAGAGCGGGAGAGTGAGTTACCCAAGGTCACACAGCTGCTGAATTGCAGAGAAAGTCCTGGCACCTGAGGCCTCCTAGTGTTCTTCCCATTACATCCCAGTTGTCATAAGACTTCCTTGGATGGATGATGTATGTGCTGAGATTCTTGGACCGAGGTGGTGGTGGTCCAGTGTAGACGCCAGGAAAAGGGTGAGGTCAAGAATTGAAGGTCAGGCCTTGGTGAGAGAAACTGCTGTCTCCTTTAATCCTGGATGGTAGCTGTGGCTTCAGCGGGGACTAAGAGCCAACAGAGGGCTTGGGGCTGGCCCCAGGCTGCCCCGACCGTCTTTACAGCATGCCCAGGAGGACGGCTCCAGCCAACCCAGCCTCCCCTTCTTCCTCAGGCCACGGGCAGGCTGAACAAGAGAAAAACCTTTTCTGCCCATGGCAGGGCCCGCCCAGGCAGCCAGCGCAGGGATGACGCGAGCTGTAAATCACCCCGTGGACCACAGACCCAGTGCCATCCCCACGGGTTTCCTTTCCGCTTCTTAATCCTCCTCCTCAGACTCGGTAACACAAAGCAGATTCCTGCTGGGGCCAGCCATGCACAGTGGGCTTGGAGAATGTGAGCCTGGGATTTACCACATCAAGATGCTCCCGCCTCTCACTTTTCCTTTTCTCCCTCCTGAGCCACTATTAGCTGGAGAGCACTCCCTCCCTCTGGCCCGGCTCCCTCGCCCTCCTTGGACCCCACTTCAGCCTTGCCCCAGACTTGCGTCTTGGCTGGCTGCCCCCGCCCGCGGGGCTCACCAGGGCCTGTGGTTAGCAGGCCCTCCACGTCGTGGTTTGGCTCCATCCTGGCTCCCCAAGCCTCTGTCTCAGTGAGAGCAGCCTCTGTGTGGTAGAATGAACACTGCCGATCTGGATTCAAATCCTGGCACTGGCAACTTCTAGCACTTCCTTCTCAGAGCCTGGGATTGCTCACTCATGAGAGAGGGGAATGAGAATGCTCCCTGGCAGGTCGGAGGTGCCTAACAGATGTTTTGCTTTAAAAATAACTACTTATTAATAGCTGTTGGTTGAGGGTTGGGGCACGAATCAAAAGGGTGTTTGGAGTTGCTTTAAGAGGGTTATGTTGTACCAGGTTCAGGGACTTTGTTATTTTTCATCCTGGGTGGATCTGGAGGTCTCACAGAGCCTCCCCACCGGCTCTGACCTCCCCAGAGAGCTAAAACCCCACAGGCCCCATGACCTTGCCCCCTGTCCCATCCCTTCCTGGTAGCCAGTTACACCCTCTGCTCAGAGCGCCAAGTTCAGCTGCCAGAATGAGGATTGCACATATCAGGGCTGCAGGGAACTTAAAGGTGGTCTAACCCAGCAATTTTCAAACTGTGCTCCTTAGCACCCTGATTCTCAGACATGTCCCAGGCTCTCTGTTGGAAGGAATGCAGTAGGTCTCTGGGTCCCCCTTCCTCTGTGTCCCCTGACTCCACTGCAGTCAAATAGACAGACGCATGTTTTCTGTGTTAGTGTTCCATGTACTTCATTCTCCTGCTTAAAAGGAGCTTTCATCGATCTGCTCCAGCCACGCCATTTTACAGATGAGGACACTGAGGCCTAGAGAAGTCAAATGACTTGTTTTAGGTCACCCAGCTGGCAGGTGAATGTGCTACAACTAGAGTGGGCCTTGTGACTCCTAGGGCAGCGCAAGGAAGCTGCAGATGGCCATTCCAGTGGGACTGAGCCTGCCACCCCAGGGTGGGGACGGGCCTCTGAGATCCCTCAGAGGGGTGGCCCTGGGGATTGTGGTGTCAGCCCCAGGTGTCCCCGAGCTTCCAGCGGCCCTGGCTCCCACTACCCATTGTGGTCCTCTTCTTTCCCCAAACCAACCAAAACGCAGGGCCTCTGAAATGCAGCACTAAGGAACAGGGGGACAGTGTGGGCTCTGGAGGCAGCCAGGCCGGGGTTTGAATCCTGGCTCTTCCACTTATCGAACCCTTCAAGGTGGAGGCCCCTCTGCCTGGAGGACTCAGTGAAGGGACATTCTGCAGCTGTCCAGAAACAGGAACCAGGTGGAGCAGGGGCAGCTTTTAATGGCTGGTCATGTCTTTCAGGAGTGACTGGCTGCAGGCAAGACCAAGGCCACCACTGTGGGCCCTCCTTCCAGTCAGGCCTGAGGACAAGGTGAGCTCGCTGAGTCCAGCCTCGTGGTCTTCTCCAAGATGCCGCCAGACGCCCAGCCTACAGCCTCTCAGGGTCGGATCGGAGCACGCCTGCCTCCCTCTCCCCTCCGCCCTCACCCAGCCACTCCGAGGCTGCTTCGCACTTTGCCCTCTGCCTGGTGGGGAGGGGAGAGCTCAGCCCCCCACTCACTCAGACCCCAAGGCCCACTGTCCAGCTGCAGAAGTTCGTTGCCAAAGATTGGACAGAGACACCGAAGGAAATGGGGTGATGAAACCCCACAGCGAAAAGCCACACCGTTGCTCCGTGACTTTTGCTCCTCCTGTTGCCTGAGCCCCATCTCAAGCCAAAGATGAATCAGTGGTTCTGCTAGGAACTCATGGAAGGGATGGGCATTTGATGACCCCTGGGGGTCATCTTGGCCCTCTGACCTGGCGCTCTCTCTCCACTGGGCCTTGCGCTGGCTGAGTGCAAGACAAGCCTTAGGGGCTGTGAGAGGGAGGCTGGGGTGCCTGGGCGGGGCCGAGAGTGGGGCCTGAGATCCCTGCCCACTCTCTCCCCTTCATTGGCTGCCCAGGCCACTGGCCCCAGTTCTCAGTGTCCCCTGGGTCCAGGCTCCTTGGGCCCTAAGCATCACCAGAAGGGAGTAAGCAGGGAGAGAAGCAATATTACTCCCTCCCCTACACCAGGGACTTGCCCCAGGGCAGCTACCTGTGGGTCTTTGCTCCCGCAGCCAGCCTCTCCTCACTGTGACCCACCCCCATGGGCCCCCATCCCAGGCAGCCAGCACCATGGGCAGGCCCTGCCATGGACAGAAAAAGAGTTTTTCTCTTGTTCAGCCTGCCTGTGGCCTGAGGAAGGAGTAGAGGCTGGGTTGGCTGGAGCCGTCCTACTGGGCAAGATGGCACCCCACTTGGAGGGCGGTGGTCTGTTACAGGGTGTGCAGGGGCAGAGAAGGAAGGGACCAGGGGACTGGGCCAGTATGTGGAGGATGGGGGCTGCGTGTTCAAAGCCAAGGCCCGCCCCTTCCTTGTGCTCAAATGGCCAAAGCTGTTCACGTCTGTGCTCAACCATCTGCTTCAAATTGAAGTAAAAGCCCCAAAATGTCAAGAAAATACTTGTGTTGAGTGGACTCTGTGGGTGACCAGCACTTTGGCCGGTCATCGGCTGGGGAGTGTGAGGGAGGGGGTTGGTTTCTACCTACAGGTTGAGAGCCCTTCAGGATCAGGCACTGTGCGAGTGAGAGCGTGTGTGTCTGTGTGTGGAAGGGGGTGGAGGGCGGTTCCCACAGTAGTCTCAGCCTGGACTAGTGACTGGGAGGCCTGGTCAGGAACACATGAGGAGCCCTCTCTGTCCGTACTGCACTCAATCTGTACCATGGATTTATGAGATGGGGGCCCCTATTATTAACCCCGTTTCACAGATGGGGTAACTGAGGCCTCAAGTAGACAGGGTCAGTCGGTGACAGAGCCAGTCATCGAATCAGGATGGGCTCACTTCAAATCCTGTGCTCTCAAGCCTTTTCCAGCCCCATCGCCAGTCCCAGCCCAAAGTCTCTTGTGTGGCCTTGTCACATCGCTTCACCTCAGCGGGCCTAAGGTAGGGACAATAAAGGCCCATTGGGACTGGGGGAAGGGGTGATAAGATAAAAAATAGGAGAGCACTGTCAAGGCAGAAGGGACAGGGCTGGCCAAGGAAAGGGGGATAGGAGGGGACCGGAGGCTGCAGCCATGCAGCACACAGTTTGTCCCTTGGTTTCACCAGTGTCACTTTCTCGTCTCTGCTGCTCAGACTCCTGGGCTGGGCTGGGGCTGGCTGCAGGGAGCCCCCCTTGCAGTAGTGTTTCTCAGGCTGGCCCTTTACCAAGGACCACAGTGTCCATGCTGTCTTGGATCCCTAGGCTGGCACAGAAACAGGGGACCCAGGTGGCCCTGAGCACTCCTCAGAGCAAAGGTGCTCTGGAAGCAGACTGGACAGAGTGGGCATGGAATGGGGCCAGGAGGGTCTGTTAGGAAGGTTCAGCCGCCCTGTGACGCTGGCACAGATAACAGCACTGCTCTGTTGTCCCTCGGAGCCTCTGAGTAACCCTGATGGCACTTCCTAAGGCAGCAGAACATGTGGACTGACCAGCATCAAACTGTTGACATAGAAGACCATTTCTATTACCAAAGGGAGTGTACCCCATTCTGCTGCCAAGGGAGCAAACCCATGGCCTTACCACCCAGAAACAGCACATCCTCCACCTCCCATCCCCCTCCTGCATACATACTTCATTACATGTTTCCCTTTCATTCTGAAGCATCATTGATGACCAACTGCCTGTCAGACACTAAGATAGGCAGTGGGAATGAAGAGATGGATCTTGTGTCATGCATGGCATCACGGAGCTCTGGGTTCTGTACGGAGGGTGGGACAGACAGGTAGACAAGCAAATAATTATGATTATAGCAGATGACTAAGGTGTTGTCGGGAGCTTCAGGAAAGGAAGAACTAACTCCTGGGGAGGTTCTCAGGAAGGATTTCCCTGGAAAGTAGCCATGGGACTTGCGTCTTAAATGGTGAGTAAAAGCTTTCTGAGCAGGGGAGTAGGAAAAGGGCTTTCTATGCAGAGGAGCACTCAGCGCTGGCAGGAAATTGGAATCACCCAAGGAGATTATTAAATATTAAATATTGATATGAAGTATTGATGCCCAATTTCATCTCCAGAAATTCTGATGTATTGGTCTAGGGTGTTGCCTGGTCATTGGGATTTTTACAAGCTCCTCAAGTGATCTTAATGTGCAGGCAAGGTTGAAGCCGCTTGTCTAAGTGGGGTCTGGTCTACGATAAGAAAGTGACTTTGAGCCATCGATTTGGGAGACAGGCTCTGGGTGGATGTGTGTGTGTGCACACATATGTATGTATGTGGATGACTAAAAGTGCATGCTCTCCTCTCCTTTCCCAGCTTCCTCTCCAGCACAGCAACTTGTGTTCATATGCACACACATGCACACTCTCTCTCATGGGCACATGCATACCCACACACACACTCGTGTACATTTCCAGAAAACGGAATTACATTTCAGATAGATTCAGATTCCAGCGGCAGTCTTCTAAACACTTTTATGCAAGCAGCCATTCAAGGAGACCCTCAGCAAAATATAAATGACAAGGAGCTGCCCTCATGGGGCCCTGTGAAAGCACTTTGCAGTCCAGCCTTGGGTTTGTGGTCACAGAGTCACCTGTGGATGTTTGTAGCACACTCTCCTTGTCTTGTCTGCTCTGGGTCACCAGGCACAGGCCATAAAGGGATGAGGGGGCCCTCTCCAGGGGCCCGCAAGATCTTCATGGGTATGTCTGCATGAAGCCCCACGTGTGCACACCCATCTTCATGTGTGTGTGTGCCAGCCTCCTGCTCTCTGCAGGACAAAACCAGAAGGAATGGCTCTGGGAGTTGGAGATCTCAGCTCACAGGCCAAGCTTTGCAAGACTCTCCAAAGACTGCCCACAGACTGTGCTGCTTCCTGGGTCTGGCCTGAGACTATCCCAGAAGAGAGGGTTAAATTCTGGAGATGAGGTTTTGAGCAAGTGTTCATCTCCCCCACACTATGCTCCTTCCTGTCTCCATGGCCACATCCTTCAAGGCTCTGTTCTGTTCTCTTTTTTTCTGGATTTCTCCACCTCCACCAAATTCCCCTTTCTCACAGCTAGTGGAGGCATGAGTAGGCAGGTCCCAGGGGCTGGGAACTGGGTAGCATTTCCACGTGCAGGGACTGTGTTGGGAGCTGGAGGTACAGAGCTCCTCTCTGCTCAAGAGCTTGCCAGTGAGCCTGGACAGAGGCATAGGTGCAGCTAATTAGGATAAGACAGGGGCCGCGCTGTGGTCAGCCGTGGGAAGCCGGCGAGGGGACTGGAGTTGGGGCTACACTTGCCTCCCTCCTATGCTGCTTCCTGAGCCATGAAGTGGTCATTGCCAGCATCCCAGGCAACAAACAGCAAGACTCAGACATCTCCAAGGAAACCCTTTGAGTGGATCTGTACCGTTGTTCTCGTCTTGCTCTCTTGCTGCCCTGCCACCTTCACAGCTGCTTTCTGTTTCCTGGTTCCAGGAAGACAGCGGGGCACAGGGTCCCTGCTTTGTGAGGAGCAGCTGGCTTCTCCCTTTGCCCCCAGGTTTTGCCCTCCCACATGTCTCCCTTCTGGTGACCCGGACCCCAGACAAACTATGCCTGCCTCCCTGAAGCCAGGCATCCTGAGGAACTTAGATAGACAAACAATGACAGTGTTTTCCAGAACTGTGGGTACATGTCTAATCTCAGATGGTACTATGAATTCCTGGGGAGCAAAGTTTGGATCTAATTCGACCCCTGATCCTCGAAACGGCCTTCTTGCAAAGTGTATATATTGGTTTCTTTGCTGAATGAATGAATAAAACATGGAAAATGTGGTAATTCACTCATTTTTGTTTTCTTCCTTCCACAAATAACTCCCAAGCATCTAATTTGTTCAAGACCTGGAGAAAACAGGACCCAGGCCAGGTGATCTTTTATATGGCTTCGGAGAGGCTTGAAGGGAGAGGGGCTTAGAGCCGAGAGAAGCCTGGCCTTGGACCTTTTTGCTCTTTATGTGGCCGAGTCTTTGAGAACTGAGCGAAGAGGACAGCATCACAGCACACGTGCTGGCACACAGGCACTGAATGAACAGTTACTGAATGTGTAGATGAGTGAATGAATGCCGCCAAGCCTCCTTACAGCCCTGCCTCGGACATCACTAATCAACAGTGGCTCTTTTTCTCCAGGGGCTCCTACACTGCCTGAATTCCGCTCCAGACAATGCTCCAAGCAGTTACTACTAATCGATCGGAGAGATGAGCTCCCTCTGCCGCCCTGGTCCCGTGGCCTCCCTGGAGTGGGCCAGCCTCCTCGGGCCACCCCAGCATGGTGTGTTTGAGACGATGTCAGGAGCTTCACCTTCACTGTTGCTCACGGGCCATGTGGCTGCCTCCTGACTGGCCTGTCTGTCAATGGTCTGTGACTTCCAACCCTGCCTCTGCCATGGCTGATAGGGGTTTATTTCCAAACTTCCTCCCTGGGCCCATTGCCTCCAGACTACAGCCTAGGCTCTTAGCTGACCATCATGATGGTATTGTGTGCCCTCCAGGTCCACAACGTCTCCCTGTCGCCACTACATCTGGGCATGCCCACAGCTTGGCCGTCTGGGGGTGGTGGCCGAATCCCATCCTGAGATATCATTAACAGCCCCTCTTTCTCAGCCGTGGCCCTGTGTCCTTCTCTCTGGCTGCCCATGAAACAAGATTCTTTCTGATCTTAATGTTTGCTGCAAAGGAAGCAGTTTCTTTTTGTCCTAACATTACCCGGCGTTGTATCCCGCCTAGCGCCTGGTCCCCGGGGAACTCTAGTTCTTTCAATCCCAGAACCTGGGGCGGACAGAGAGGCCCTACTTAACCTGGCAGCAACAACCTAGATGGCCACCCTTCTGCCCTCGGGGCTCATCTTGCCTTTTCACATATAAATAAAAACATCTCCACTCCCACGCCATGTTCAGTGGGAAGCCAGCCCAGCATTGCCCGTGTCTCTGAGGATTCTCGAGGGACTTACATCCTTGGCTTCGATCTTTGGGGCCCACTGAATTCATCTTTTGCTCAGGGGCTCCCTATGGCTGCCTCCTTCTCTCTACCTTGTGGCCCTCAAGGGAACACACACACCTTTCCTCAGTTTCCCCAAAACATCCCTCACCCAAGGCAGTGGTGTGGAGAGGAATTATTTTTTCCATTCCTGATGAATCTTTTTAAATGCTTACATGCATGAAAAAACAAACAGGACCTTGCCTTTTACTTCCTAACTTATGCAGCTGATTTCATGTATTTTTACAGGTTCATCATGTTTCCGGCAGTTGTAACTTTTTTCCCCTCTGGCTTCACTCCCTGGTGCTACATTTCTGGGCTGTGACTCACCCGAGGTTGTCTCACAGCTGGCACTTAAATCTAGTATTTTTTCTTCATTCTAACATCTTCCCCTGCCCCCCTTCATGCCCATCACCACCAATATGGTGGCTAATGGATAGACTATGAGCAAATACAGCAGCTGGTGAGGGCGCTCACCCACCGTCGGCCGCGCAAGTATCCAGGATCTCACCTCCGGGAGGAAAGATGCACCTCCCTGGACGAGCCAGCCTCTCCCCGGGCTCTCCTGTCACCAAGGCTTGTCCAAAGGCAGCAGATGGGCCACACAGCGGGGAGTGAGGCCAGGACAGAGCCTGCCCCCTCCCCAAGAAACTGGCAGAGCCAAGCCTGTGCCCCCAACCACCTCCAAAGCCATCTGGCCCACAGACAACATGCTTTCATCCTTTGGGATTTCATTTCCAGCACCACAACCAGAAGTTTCTAGAGAATTCCCCTCTGGCAGGCACACACATGCACATGATACACACACACACACACACACACACACACACACACACACACATTTTTTCTTTTCTTAAATAAAGAACTAAAAAATGTTTCCAAATCCCAGGAAAGGAATCTCCATTTTTGGAGAAGAAAATAGAACAAAACCAGCAAGTTTATTTATTTCTTTATTTTTAGTATGCTTTGAGATGGCCACACTGACCTTTATTTCCTAAATAAAAATCAGGACAAGAGGTTTGATGAAGATTTAAGTGCTTTTTCTGGACAGGTCTGGTGTGAGAGGCAGCCTAGGAAGTCAAACATTGTAATCTGGGGAGCAGCTCTAAGATGAATAAGATTAGGCTATCTAAAAGCAACCGGTTCAATGATCCCGTCTGTTGAGGACCACAGTGTAATATATCCTTTTCCTAAAGGCTCTGAAAAGTCCTGCAGTAGAAAAACTCATTTAACTTTTTAAACTCCGTGCCTCTCAAACTTTTATGAACACTTATCCTTTAAAAAAATGTATTATGGTAAAATATCCATAAAATAATATTTAGCATTTTGACCATTAAGTGTACAATTCAGTGGCATTAAATACATTCATAATATGTGCAACCATGACCGTTATCTGCACCCCAAACGTTTTCATCATCGCCAACAAAAACTCTGCACCCATTAAACAATAATTCTCCCTCCCTGCCTCCCCCCAGCCCTGATAACCTTTATTCTACTTCCTGTCTGTATGAACTTGCCTATTCCAGGTACTTCATACCAGTGGAATCACACAATATTTGTCCTTCTCTGTTGGCTTATTTCACTATGTGTAATGTTTTCAAGGTCCATCTGCGTGTTGGCATGTATCAGAATTTCATTGCTTTTCATGGCTGAACAATGCTCCATTGTATGGATAGACCACATGTCTGTTGATGGAGAATGCTTATCCTTTATTACAGGGACCCATCTCTCATGGGACACCAAGAAAGGTCCCCAGAACATAGTTTGGGCACTGTTGGTTTTTGGAACCACTAGAATGTTTGGATTTAGAAGGGGCCAGGATGTTCATGTTCTTACCCACACGGTTGCCCCAGGCACTGACAGAAGGCCTTCAGTGAGCTCAGTCTCCAAACTTAAAGCAAAGGCTGAAGCCCTGAGTGGGGAAGCTGTCTGGGAGGTACCTGGGGAGTGGTCACCCCTGGGGGGAAAGCCGGGGCCAGCCTTGTTCTCTAAACTCCACAGGACACTTGGTCCTGCTGGACTGTGGGGCCTGCTGGGAAGGCTGACAGCTCAGTGTTGGTGCCATCTGTCAGGGCTGCCTTCCCTGGTTTTGAGAACAGGGCTGGACAGGAGCCAGGTTTGAGGGGAGCAGTTGCCCGGGAGGCCCTGGCCCCTTTTGGCAGCCTCACAGGTCCTGTTCCTACAAGGAGCTGGACACGCTGTTCTGAACAACTGCCCCTGCCCTTCCCTGTCAGCACCTCCCATGGAGACCCCTTTCTAGCGGGCAGACAAGCTGGGGATTAATGGGCTAGGGGGCCCAGAACCCCAGTTCAGGCAAGTGAGGAGATGCCCAGAGTCGAGCCTCCATGTTGTCCACGCAGACAACATGGGTCCCTCTGGGAACCCGAAGGCCTGGGCTCCAGCTTGGCCCGATCCTTCACTCCATGCCTGCAACCTCTGAGGTCGCTCCTGGCTTGGCAGTCTCCCACCTGGTCCTTACACTGCCTTGTCCTGCCCTGATGCTGGCGTTCAGGGTCAGATTAAAACTCTTCGCTGGCTCTACTGCCCCCAGAGACCCAGGGCGCACTCTGTTCTTGCTGAAACAGCTGTATTTCCCCTCCTGAGAGATTTTCTTTTGAGCCAGAGAATTATTTGAAAGAGCAAAGACCTTCCAGAGTTGTTAAACAAAACAACACAGCATCTCTAGAGGAATTACAAATAAATGGGGATTCACCCTTCAAATCTGGATAAAGCTCCCCTCCCCAGACCTCAAACTTGCTGCTCAACTAAAGCTGCTTTGACCTTGGACCAAACCTCCCTGTGCCTGGGCCTCCCAGGACATGTCCTCTCTCCCCCATGGCCTGGTTCCTTGCACCTCCATCTGTCTTCCTGGCTCCGTCGTGCACTCCTGGAAGGTAGTGAGTGTGGTCATCTCCCCAGGGCAGAACGGCCCTCAGGACCTGCATTGATGCAGCGCTGCTGGCCTGGGCTAGAAAAGTTTTTCGCGATTCTCTGCCCTGGCGAGTGGCTGCAGGGTCCTGCCCACCCCAGCGCAGCCCAGCCCGGCCCTGGGGTTATCCTGCAGAGCCTAGCAGAGTCAAGTGTGGGAGGGAAGTATGAAGTAGGATGAATGCTCTCGGCACAAAATGGCTAAGGAGCTGGAGCCAGACGGAGCACACAGTGAGGGGAACCCCGAGAAGTACTGCGCTTCTCCAGCCCCAAGCCATTCGGAGGGATTGAAGTGAATGTCTCGCGCACACGACAAGGTGGCAGGGTCCATTCCTCCCAGGGCCCGTCTGCAGCCCCCAGCCCCCAGCCCCAGGTCCTGAGCCTACCTTGAGGCCTGCCTCCCTGCAGAGCTTTGTCTCTGTCTCCCACTGAGCCAGGCCTGTCCTCAGGACCCCCTTTCCTCCCCACAGAGCCCACCCCTCAGAGCCTGCCCTCTCTCAGCTCTCCCCGCTTTATCTTGGCCCATTCTGCCTCAGCTGCTTTCCTCAGTGCGTGGATTCCAGTGGCAGCAACATCTGCTGGGCACTGTCTGGCCCGCGGGTGGTCACAGGGTGCCAAGGGCCCTAGTGCTGTTTCTTGGCCCTGCCACTCACTGGCTGTGTGACCCAGGGCAAGTCGCTCCCTTCCCTGAGCCTCAGTTTCTCTCTTTGTAAAAAGTGGTTGGAAGAGATGGTGACTAAAGCCTCTTCCAGGTACTTAACGGACGCAGCCCGTTCCCCTGCTGAGACGCTGTCTTCACTGGCTCTGCACCTCTGTCTCCCTGGTTTGGCTCCTGCTTCTTTGGCTGCTCCTTCCAGGCCCCCTTGGCCTGTTGTCACACTCCGGGGCTCAGTCCTCGGGACTCCCCACTCAGGCTGCTGACTTCCAATTCCTGTCTGTATCCCAGAGACGGAGAGGATAATATCTGCTCATTCAACACCAGACTGAGTTAAATATCTAAGGAATTTCTACTCTAAACCCAGCGTTTAGAGCCAGCCCTGCCCCACTGGGCATCATCCACAACAGGCAGGCAGAGGCATTTCATTCCATCTGCCTTCCCCCTCAGCACTGGCCCCGGTCAGCCTGTCCTTGCCCAGGTCCTCTGGGCCCCTCCCAGGGCTGTGGCCTTCCTTTGGCTGGGACCTTAGGCAGGGCTCATTTCCTCCCAGGCCTGAGCACTTTCCCAAGGAGCCAGCGCCTGTCCCTGCTGCCCAGTGCTTCCTCAGAGGCAGGACTTTGGCAAGCACTGCCTTGCTGCTGATGAGACTTAATTAACGCAGGGATCCGCTTTCCTCCTGGCCCTGGGAGAGAGGCGCCCGCCTTGGAGCTCAAGGACACAGGGTACCCCATTGTTCTCTGGAGAAACACAGCTGCCCCTCGGCAGCTGCTGCCCCGGGCCTGTCAGCTGCCGTCTCTGCTCTCGGAGGTCCTTCCCACTCTCCTCCCTGAGGGGCTTATTCAAGTGCCCACCAGCAGCGATCCACATCCTTCCCCTGAGCTGGTCTCTTCAGGGTGTCCATGGTGCTGACTCCACAGGTCGAGCATTAGGCCTCATTGGACTGGACGTATCAGGCATCGGCGCAGCCCGTTCCCCTGCTGAGATGTTGTCTTCACTGGCTCTGCAGCTCCGTTTCCCTGGTTTGGCTCCTGCTTCTCCGGCTGCTCCTTCCAGGCCCCCTTTGCCTGTTGTCATACCCCAGGGCTCAGTCCTCGGGACTCCCCACTCACTCAGGGCCACGCCCTTCATAGGCTGCTGACTTCCAATTCCTGTCTGTATCCCAGAGATGAATAGGAATAGATATCGCTCTGTCTATCACAATAGATATTCCTATCTGCATCACCCAGAGCGAAGCTGAATCCTTGCCTTCAAGGCCCTGCACCACCTGCCCTGGCACCTCCTTGACCTCACCTTCACTGCTGTCATCTGTGTGGTTCTTTGACACACCAAACCCAGCCACTCTTTGCATTAGGCCTTCGCATCGGCTGTTCCCCCTGCCTGGAATGCTCTTTCCCCAGTATCCGTTTGGCTCGTTCCCTCATTATCTTCAGTTCTCTGATTGAATACCACCTTCTTAGCAAGCCCTTCCATGATGGCTCGATTTTATTTATTTATTTATTTATTTATTTGTTTGTTTGTTTGTTTTTTGAGACAGAATCCCACTCTGTCACCCAGGCTGGAGTGCAGTGGTGAGATCTTGGATCACTGCAAACTCTGCCTCCCAGGTTCAAGCGATTCTTCTGCCTCAGCCTCTGAGTAGCTGGGATTACAGGTGTGTGCCATCACATCTGGCTAATTTTTGTATTTTTAGTAAAGACGGGGTTCCACCATGTTGGCCAGGCTGGTCTCTAACTCCTGACCTCAAGCGATCTGCCCACTTCGGCCTCCCAAATTGCTGGGATTACAGGTGTGAGCCACCGCGCCCAGCCAATGGCTCTATTTTAAATGCAATACTCCCCTACTTCTCCTAGCACTCTCTCCCCTGCTTTATTTTCTCCATAGTACTCATCACTCTCTGCCACGCTATGTCAGTTTGAAAACACTATCACCTCCCTCTAGACCGTAAAGTTCATGAGAGCAGGGGTTTTTGTTTTGCTGACCACTGTATCCCTAGTGTCTAAACAGTGCCCCCTTGGGGCTTTTTGGAACTAGGAATGCTGTCCTCAGTCTCTAGTAGCTGATGAACAAATATTTGTTGCACAAATGGATGAATGCTTCATTAAATGTACTTGTACATGTATCTTTATGTCCTGGTGGTTTGACTTCTGTAGACTAGATCATGGAAGTGTGGTTATTCTGTCCAGTGTATGTATAGAGTATTTTTAATTTTAATAAACAACTCTAGATTACTTTCCCAAGAGGTTGAAGCAATTCATGCCCATTTCTCTGCCTGTGCTGGACGTTATCACACTTGAGTTCTTGCCAGTCTTCTGGGGAAGCAGGGAAGGCATCTCATTGCTTTAATTTTCATTTTCCTGCCTAATAGAGAAGAACATTGTTCATATTTATTGACCGCTTGAATTTCTGTTTCTGTGAATTGTCTTGTTTATTATAGTCTTTGCCTATTTTTGTTTTTATAGGGGAGGTGGGTGGGGGAGGACTGACGTTTTCTAACATGTGTGTAAGACGGAATCTGCATTTTTTTTTTAAAGCATCCCAGGTAATTGTGATACTTATGGCCATTCCCAGCGCTATCGCTTAGTATGAGGATCCTCCTGGTCCGCTACTGCCTGGCAGGCTCTGGGGTCCTCTATGGGTTTTAGAATGAAAGGTTTTAAGGTTTTTTTTCATTGCTGGTACTCTGTACTTTCTACAACAATCTTGTGTTACTTTTTTAAAAAGGATATTAAAAAACAATCATAGGAAAACCCTTGTACTGTAATACCAAGTGGAAAAGCATTTACAGTTAGGATGTACTTTCTGATGAGAATGACATAAAAAGGCTCTCTGTGTGCAGAAAACTCTAGCAGTGAATGGCCAGAATGAAAACATAGGATTGTGGGTAATATTCCTTACAATGGAAGTTTTCCTTACGATGGAAGGCAGACAAGTGGGGGAAGAAGAGGTGAGGGTGAACCCCTAGTGGAAAAAGAGTGCCTGCTGGAATGGTGGCACTTGGGCTAAAATACCCTCCTTTTGTGGCTTGGCAGACATCACTAATTAATCACTTCAGCAGTTCCTCCTAAGCTCCAGCTTGGTCTTAGAATCTTTCTTAGCCCCATAGTCCAGAGAGCTACTGTCACAGATCAGAGCTGGCAGGCGACATTAAACCCAGTCACCGTCCTTGCCTGAGCAGGGGGCAGCGCAGTCATACCTGGCAGCCAACTCTCTTGCTGGGGCAGCAACAGGCTCCCTGGCAGCCCTCGTGGCTATGTTGGGGCTGCAATCCAGTTGGCTGCTCCTACCTAGCTGTGCCCTGGGGGTGGGGGAGGCACCTGGGGTCTTTTCAACCTGCACTGGCTCCCATCTCTTATATAGAGCATAGCTTCCTGGACTCTCTTCTCCTCCCAGCCCTGGGGGCTTGTTGGAAGTGGGAACATTGTCCTCAGCCTGATGCCTGGCCCTGATGCAAGGTCCACATGTTTTTTCATCATTGACATTCAGGGTCAACATGTGGACCCTGGACCCTGGAACATCCCCTCCAACACCACACCTTGGCCACTCTCACCATTTGGGCGACTCTGCAGCCTCTGACCTCTGCTTTCATGATTTTTGGCATAACCCCTCTCCACTCACATGGTCCCAGCTGTGACTTCATGCCCTGATGCTGTGTTCACTGGCACATCCTGACTGTCTAACCAGGCCCCTGGCCCCGCCCCACCTGCCTGCCCTGCACTTGGCATGACTCAGAGCTGACAGGTTCACCAGCCAGACTCACTGCACAGCGCCAGGAATTCCTCATCAGTCTTCTTCCTCTAGACCAGCTTGGGGTGGGGGCTGTGGGGGGTTGATTAGAAAGAGTAGGAAGAAATATTTTTATAGCTTTTTCTGGTTTTTTTTTTGAGAAACAGTAAATGATATAGAAAGATAACATAGAAATATATGAGGAAATCACCAATAATCTAATCACCTGGAGATAACCACAGTGACTGTGTTGGTGAACATCCTTCCAGGCACCTCTCTGCCTCCACACTCACTGATATATACATATGCACATTGTCATAAATGGCATCATGCTCTATTCAACCTGCATTTTTCACTCAACTATATGTCATGAGCATTTTCAAGAATGTCAATGATGAAAAAACATGTTTTCTTCTCCTAGAATGTAAATTATATTCCACAGGATTCTTTTTTTTTCCTCCTAGCATATTTGTGTTTTTGCTTCCTCTGAGGCAGAAATGTTATTAATTTCCCATTTCTCTCCCACAGTAATAGACCACCAATTTCTAGTTGAGTGGACAGCCACTACAATGAAGACAATGTCTCTCAGCTTCCCATGGGGCTCTGTATGGCTGTGGGACTGAGTTCTAGTCAACGGGTGCAAGCAGAAGAGGTATGTGCAACACTGCCTGGATGTGCCCTGTGCTAGGTAGTTTTATATATGGCCATCAATTATTTGACAGTCCTTCTTTCATTTAGGTGGAGGCTTAATTCCCTTCCTTTAAGCATAGCCTGCACTTTGTGACTTGCTTCTAACGCATAGAACGTGGTAGAAGCAATGAACACCTGAGGTTGAACTGAAGAGGCAGTTGGCTTCCTTCTTGCTCTCTGTCTCTTGCATCATCCACTCTGGGGAAAACCAGCTGCCATGTCATGAGGACAATGTAGCAGCCCTATGGAGAGAAGACCCATGTGGCAAAGAACCGAGGCTTCCTGCCAACAGTCACGTAAAAGAGGCATTTTGAAAGCAAGTCCTTAACCCCCAAACCAGCCTTC
This sequence comes from Pan paniscus, assembly GCF_029289425.2. Taxonomy (NCBI): domain Eukaryota; kingdom Metazoa; phylum Chordata; class Mammalia; order Primates; family Hominidae; genus Pan; species Pan paniscus. The sequence continues at coordinate 40,584,777 of NC_073261.2, read as the reverse complement.
AGGTGACTGTGGTGCTGGATGACATCTTGACTATAAACTCTGAATTCCTGACCCACAGAAACTGAGATAATAAGTGTTTATTGTTTTAAACAACCAAGTTTTGGGGTAATTGTTTTGCAACAATAGACAACTGATACATGCCCTTAAAAGGATGGGCGGGTCTTCCCTTCCCCTTTACCCTCTCTCTGGATGGAAGGTGGATGTGCAGTGTGCCATCTGGGATCTTGCAGATAAGGGCAACACGCTAGGGATGGAGGAGCAACAACATAGAGGGGGTCTGGGCCCTTGATGGCTTCATAGGACAGGGTCAGCATAACAACTCAGACTTCTATGTGAGAGGAACATGAACGTCTATATTAATTAAGCCAGAGCATCCCAACCAATGCTGGGCCTTCGTGGAGTGCTGTCAATGGGTTGCAGGTGCATGAAGCTACTGATCCCCTCTGTCTCAGGGCCAGTTGCTTCTGCATGTAAGCAGCCTGCTATGGACTGAATGTTTGTGTCTCTCCAAAATTCATATGTTGAAACCTAATTCCCAATGTGATGATTTTCGGAGGTGACTAGGTCATGAGAGTGGAACTTTTATGAATGGGATTAGTGCCCTTATAAGGGACTAGCAAGACCAGAGATTTTTCCCTTTCCACCACATGAGGACACAGCAAAAAGGCACTATCCATGAACTAAAAGCAGGCCTTCACCAGACACCGCTCTGCCAGTGTCTTGATCTTGGACTTCCCAGTCTCCAGAACTGTGAGAAATAAATTTCTGTTTATAAGCTATCCAATTTACAGTATTTTGTTTTAGCAGTCTGAAAGAACTAAGACACAGCCTTATTCTTTTACCCCCGTGAGCTACACAATTATTACAATTTTCTCTGTGTGCTGTGATGGGAATAATGTTTGGGAAGCTTTGGGTCTCTGTCATGACAGCCAAATTTTATCCCAACAAATACATTCTCCAAAGTGAGATGTGGCTTAGTACTTTTAACATATGCTGCTCTCCTTAATCAGGCTATGGGACACTCTGAGGGGTATGTCAGGTCTTGGCAGGTGAGGTGGCAGGTACTACAAGTGGTCGGGCTTTCTCTAGGTCCCAGAGGCCCCAGGTGTTTGTGATCACTCCCCTTGCCTGTGCAGGAGACTGATTCTGCAAACAACAAGAGCGAACCCTCCTCCAGGCCTTGGGGAACCACTCACAGTTTGCTTCTGACTCCAGCTCTCTTCCCCCTGAGCTGTGTCTGTATCCCAACCTCCCTTCTCTTCTCAGGCTCTGTCCGCTCAGGAACACAGATGGTAACAGTGCAGAGGTGGACACTGCTTAATAACATCATTTCTCCCTGAGGACGGTCATGGGTCACACACCCAAATCAAACCAAGCCTCCTGTGGACAGAATTCTATTAGGAGGTATGGGACTGGGGCTTTCCTGATGTCACCCACTCAGAAGAGCAGAATCTCTATTTTAATGGCTACATGTTATGCACGGAATATTTGTGTCCCACCTAATTCATATGTTGACATTCTAATCCTGATATGATGGTACTCAGAGGTGGGGCTGTTCAGAGGTGATGAGGTCATGAGGGTGGAGCCCTCATGAACGGGATTAGTGCCCTTCTCATAGGAGCCCTGGGGACCTCTCACACCCTCTTCCACTGTGTGAGCACACCACTCAAGAAGAGGGCAGCTTGTAACCCAGGAGAGGCCTCAGCAGTACCTGACCATGCTGGCACCCTGAGCTCAGCCTTCCAGACTCCGGAACTTTGAGAAATACACTTCTGTTGTTTAGAAGCCACACAGCCTATGGTACCATGTCACAGCAGCTCAAATGGACTGAGATGGTGAGGTTCGCCAGACCCAGGCAATCTGCTGGATGTGTCCTCCCCTTTGCTTAAACTCAGGGTTATATGAAGTAAACAAAAGGATCCATTTTAGCATGAGTGACATCACACTGTAACATGAGAACCATACACATTTTGTGATATTGCTTATGCAGACTTAGATCTACAAGACCATAAAGATTCCACAGTCGTGGCTGGGCACAGTAGCTCATGTCTGTAATCCCAGCACTTTGGGAGGTCGAGGTGGGCAGATCGCTTGAGGTCAGGAGCTTGAGACCAGCCTGGGCAACCTGGTGAAACCCAGTCTCTACTAAAAATACAAAAATTAGCCAGGCATGGTGGTGCATGCCTGTAATCCCAGCTACTTGGGGGACTGAGGCAAGAGAATGGCTTGAAACCTGGAAGGGAGAGGTTGCAGTGAGCTGAGATTGTGCCACTGCACTCTAGCCTGGGCGACACACTGAGACTCCATCGCAAAAAAAAAAAGATTACAAAGTGGCTTCTAGTCTCACTGCCCAGTGGCTCCTCATTAATAACTGATAGGAACTCCAAACAGCATGGCCAGGAGACTGCATCAGCTTGGACCTGGTGGATCCCTCTTCTGACAGGCCCTGCTCCTCCCTTCAGCTCTCCACACTGCTCCATGCCCACAACTGCTAGTCTTGGGATTGAGTGTTTACTTCAGGGCTCTTATTTCCAAACTAGTTCAGTATCTGCTGAGGTGATTGTTCAAATTTTGCTTTGAGCATTAAGTTAGTGAATTTTTTTCTTCTTTTTTTTTGGAGGGAACAATTTTTTTATTGTGGTAAAATATATATAACATAAAATTTAACATTTTAAGCATTTTTGAGTTTATAATTCAGTAGAATTAAGTACTTTCACAGTGTTGTACAACCACCACTACTATCCATCTCCAGAACTTTTCATCACCCCAAACTGAAACTCAGAAGGTATCAAACAATAATTCCCCATTTCCCTTCTGTAACCCATGGCAGCTCTATTCTACCTCTGGTGTCTATGACTTTGCCTATTCTAGATATCTCATCTAAGTGGAATCATACAATCTTTGTCTTTCTGTGACTGGCTCACTTAGCATAATGTCTTCAAGACTCGCCCATGCTGTAGTATGGGTCAGAGTTTCCTTCCTCTTAATGGCTGAGCACGTAAGTTTTTAATCCGTGGATTTCACCAAAGGTTGAAGTTTCTAATACATTCTGCAAAATTCCTGCAGACACTTACTAAATGTGGAGTTGACTTCTCTTTTTCCTGCATCATTCTCTTCATTCTGTATACAGTGACTGTGTGACATCTGGTAGTGCGTGGTTAGGTGTTTCATTCATTCTCTCGAATGAGAGGAGGCCCTCCCAGGTTGGAGTTCTATGCTAGCAGCAGGTGCTCCGTGGAGCGGCGCCAGCAGTGACACCGAGAGACGCCCCTCTCTGGTGACAGCTCCGGAGCACTGCCTGTTACTCTACTCTTATATTCTGGAAGCCTCATCAACATCATGCTTTGGTATTTTTCAGTGTGGCTACACATTTCTTACTTCATTTAATCCAAATGCCCTGATGGAGGCTATGTGTCAGTAACCCTTTTAACTCTGAGGAAACTGAGGCCCAGGGAGGTGATGGCTCTTGCCTCCCCAGGAGGTCAGTGGCAAGTGGGAGGCTGAAGCTTAGGGCACCCAAGTCCAGGACTGTTTTCTGCTTACCCCTCAGGGAGTCTCGAAGGTGGCAGAGGCTTCAGGTTCCCTCCTTTTTGCACTGGCTTTTCTCCTCCTACCTTGATGGGCATGGATACACTGATAGAGGTTGGAGAAGGTGGGGAGATAGGGGAGAATAAGCACCAACCTTTCAATTCCTCAGCTTGTGCAAACCTTGTTTCTTTTGAACTGTCTTCAGGGCTGAGTCTGGCACTCTCAAAAGGCAAGGGTAGGAAGGTGGCAAGAGGGGCTGTAACCACTTCCTGGGGACTGGGGCTAAAACCACGGGGCTAGAATCTTCCCCTCCCCCTGCAGGAGGATATCAGGAACTACAGCCATTTGAGAATAAATGATTCTTGCATATGATTTTAAAATTATGAAATAAAGGAAATGAGGTGAAAAATCTCTTCACTCTTGTCACCAGCAGCCATTTCCTTCCTTACAGGTATCAATGTTTCCTACTTTTGCATATCTTTCCTGAGGACTGTTATGTATGCATATATACACAAGTACATACATACACATATACGTATGTATGTATGGGTATGTGTGTGTATATATATTCTTGTTTCATTTTCTCCCACAGATAGTAAGTATATTATGCATATTGCCCTGTGCCTTATTCTTCCAGCACTTTCACATAATATATAATAGTAATAGCACTGAACATCTATTAAGTGCTTACTATGTTCTGGGGTTCTGGGTACTGCTCTTAGAACTTGGTATGGGTTAATAGTCTTAATACATTTGATCCTCACAACAACCCCATGAGGTAGCATCATTTTTTCAATCTATACATAGTAAAAAAAAAAAACCCATGCAAGCTAAAACAACACTGAGATACTATTTTTCATCCGTCATGCTGTTAAAGATCAAAAAGCTCACTAACACACGGTGTGGAAGAGGGTGTGGAGACATTGATACTCCATAGATTTTTGGTAAGCAATTCAGCAAAAGCTATTACCATTATAAAGACAAATAACTTTGATTCAGCAATTCCACTTCTAAGAATTTTTCCTGCAGATACACTTTGCAGATGCTGAATGAGTGGGGCACATATTATTCATGCACCATTGCATAATAGCAAAAGACTGGGAAAAAGTTAAACGTGCATCAGTAGGGACTGGCTACATATGGTATATTAACATCCATTTATTGAAATATTAGGCTGTGGGTTTTAAAAAAATGAGTAAATTATTGATGCACAGAGGTGGTGTTAGTCTGTTCTTACACTGCTAATAAAGACATACCAGAGACTGGGTAATTTGTAAAGAAAAAGAGATTTAGTGGACTCACAGTTTCACATGGCTGAGGAGGCCTCACAGTCATGGCGGAAGGCAAAGCAGGGGCAAAGCCACTTCCTACATGGTGGCAGGCAAGAGAGTGTGTGCAGAGGAACTGCCCTTTTATAAAACCATCAGTTCTCATGAGACTTATTCACTATCACAAGAGCAGCATGGGAAAAACTCGCCCCCATGATTCAATTACTTCACACTAGGTCCCTCCCACAACACGTGGGGATTATGGGAGCTACAATTCAAGATAAGATTTGGGTGGGCACATAGCCAAACCATATCAGACTGGCTAAATATGACATATGATATATTAACATCCATTTATTGAAATATTAGGCTGTGATTTTTTTTTAATGAGTAAGTTATTCATGCACAGCGGTGGGATGCTCTCCAAGATGGAGAGGCAGTGCAACATCATGGTTAAGAATCCAACTTGAGCCAGGCTTCCTGGGTTTTAAGTCTGGCTTTGCTGCTTATCAACTGTGCAAAATTGGACTGTTACTCTACCTCTCTGCATCTCTGGTTTCCTCATCTGAAAAGTGGGGCTTGTAATAATAACACGTTGTAATACCTCCAGCTAACCCTCAGACAAGTAGGAAATAAATGGTCATGGTCATATGCCACTGGAATTTTTAAAAAATATTTTTTACACAGCATGAATGCAGTGGTAACTAACTGATACAAGTGCACAGTAGTTGCTCAATAAGTATTGCTTAATAAGGAACTGAGCAAGTCCTTTCTTTATAGTGGGAAATTTCACAGGTTACCTGAAGAGCAACTCCATGTAGAGCCCAAAGAGGAAGCTCAAGGTTAATATTCAACATACAACCAAAGCACTGGGGTTTTATTTATTCAGCAGGCTGGGTTTTTTTTTGTTTTGTTTTTTGTTTTTTGTTTTTGAGTACTGGCTGTGCTAGAAGCTGACACACATACAAATAGAGTAAGGATTGACCCCTGTCCTCAGAGCACACACTCTCTGGAAGGAAAAGATTTATAAACAATTAATTATAAGTATCGTGGCACTTGCTGTAACAAAGGTATGCAGAAAGTGTGCAAAGGAGGTAACAAGCATTTCAGCCCGTGGTGGATGCGGGGTGAAGGAGGTGAAGTCATGGGAGTCGGGGTGCCCAGTGAGTGGTAAAGGGATAGAAAGCTGCAAAGGTCAGCCGAATTCAGTGTGGGAAGGGCCTTGAAAGCTTGGGAAGGAATTTGAGTAATACAATTTTTTGGCAGAGGGGTGCCATGATTTTGGAAAGATCACTTTGGTGGCAATGTGGAAGGTGCAAAAGGCGGCTATTGCAGGGCCCAGGATGTGGGGTTGCTTACATCAGACCTCCTGCTACAAGGACAGAATTGATCGGGGACAATTTCTAGGGACAGGATTGATCTGGGGGGTATGTGGCCCCAGATGAGGAAAGAGAAGTCCAGGAGTTGGTAAAAGAAGTCCTTTCTTCTAACTCCCCTGCTAGGTAGGCACTGTACCAGTTAGGAAGGCATTTGGCTGCAGGTAACAGGAAACCTGGTTCTAGAAGTTTAATCACACAGGGGTGCATTTTTCTCATAATAAGAAATCAGTAAATGGTGGTTGCTGACTTTGCTGTGGTAACTCGACAACTCTGAGATTCTTATGGCCTCTCCTCCTGGTCTTAATGTGGTTGGTACAACTCTAAGTATCGTGTCTGTGTTCAAAAGAAAACCAAGAGGCAGAAAGGTGGAAAGAGAGGACCATGCCAGCTGCATCTGTCCTCTTTTGTCAGGAAACCAGTTTTACTTGACATTTGCACCCCACCCCCTGCCAGCTTCCACCTATATCTTATGGCCCTATCCTGGGTGCAAGGGGGCTGGGGAACTGAGGAACAGGCTTGTCATGCTCAGTGGAGCCTCTTTGTGGGACCAGGCCCATTTCCATTCCAAATGAATTGGGTTTGTTACAAGGAAGAAGGGGAAATAGATATTGATAGGCAGAAGCATGTCCCCAAACATGGCCAGAGATGGTGTATCTTCTGCCATAGGAACTCCTGGTACATGGCACGAATTCAGACATCCTGCCTTCTGGACCTGACACTATGAAGCCCCACTGTGTTTCCCCACTCCCATTCCAGGCCTCTGCCTCAGTGGGTCCCAGTTCATCCCTGTCCATCCCAGAGGGGCCCTCTGAAGTAGATCCAGGCCCTGGGTGGGGGGCAGTGGCTAGTGCTAAGCAGAGTGGGACGAGAGCACCATCACTGAGTTCCCTACTGACCGTTTCTGAGCTGAGCTGGCACAGAGGTCCTGGGAACAGAGGCTGTCTACAGCCTGGTATTCTGGTAGCACAGAAGGCTCCTGGAAAGCCATCTAACCCATCTTACTGATCTCTTCTTGTGGCACATGATAGTAAGCCATGAGGACTCTTGAGGACAGATGGGAAGGTCATATGAAAACTCCTAGCAAAGTGCATTTACTGTGGAACGAGGAGGACCTGGATTCTTCCAAAATCCAACTTGGTGATAAGCTGAGTCATGCGTGGTAACAAATGCCCCGACAAGTATAATTGCTTAAACACGAAGATGTATTTCTTGTTCACTCTGAATGTCCATCGTCAGTTCACAGGGGCTCTGCTCCGTGTCTCTCCACGCTGGGATCCAGGCTGATGGAGCAGCCACCATTTCTAACTTGCTGGTTGCTATGAGAGAGGGAAAGAAGAGATCTGGAGGGTTTACTGTGGCATTTCCTTACTATTTATTTATTTATTTATTTATTTATTTATTTATTGAGACAGTCTCTTATTCACTCGATGGCCCAGGTTGGAGCGCAGTGACGTGATCTCAGCTCGCTGCAACATCTGTCTCTCATGTTCAAGCGATTCTCCTGCCTCAGCTTACAGAGTAGCTGGGATTATAGGCATGCACCACCATGCCCAGCTAATTTTTGTATTTTTAGTAGAAACGGGGTTTCATCATGTTGGCAGGCTGGTCTCAAACTCCTGGCCTCAAGTGATCCGCCCACCTCAGCCTCCCAAATTGTTGGGATTACAGGCATGAGCCACTGTGTCCAGCCTCACTATGACATTTAAATGCCCTGATTTGGGAGAAACTCACATAATTTCTGCTCACAACAGATTGGCCAGGGCCAGTTTCATGGCCCTGCCCTATCACAGAGGGGCCCTGAGTGTGATCTTACCACGGGCCTGGAAGACAGAGAGTAGGGAATGCATTCATGATGACCACATTGACCTTGGGAAAGTTGTCTTAGTTCTCTGGGCCTCCTTTTCTTCACCTGAAAGTAGTGTTCTTAAAGCAAAGACAGAGTGGTTAAAATGGCTCTTAGAATCCCTCCAGCCACTGGAGATAGCCATTGGCTAAAAATGAACCTCAAATTAACCTCATACCCCATACAAAAATTAACTCAAAATGGATCACGAACGTAAATGGACTTTACAAAACTATAAAACTTGAAAAAGCATAAGGGCAAATCTTTGGAATCTGGGGCTGGACAAAGGGTTTTTATACCTGATACCAAAAGCATGATCCACAAAAGAAAATTGGTTCAACATGGATCATGAATTGATAACTTGGGCCTCATTAAAAAATCCTATATGAAAACTTCTGCTCTGCAACAGATCCTGTTAACAGGCTCAAAGACAAATTACACAAAGCTACACATATAATAAAATTGCAAAGAGCAACACACACCCAGACACATACACACATACATGAGTGCACATATATCTGGTGAAATCCGGATACATTCTAAGGACTATACCAAGTTTCCTGGTTTTGATATGGTCCTATGGTAATTTATCAAGACATTGGCAGAGTCTGGGTGAAGGGTGCATGGAACCTTCCTGTACATTTCCTTGCACCTTTCTATGGATCTGTAATTACTACAAAATGAGACCCAAAGAATCCTGGCTGGGCACGGTGGCTCACACCTGTAATCCCAGCACTTTGGGAGGCGGAGGCGGATGGATCACTTGAGCTCAGGAGTTCGAGACCAGCCTGGACAACATAGTGAGACTTCTTTTCTGCAAAAAATACAAAAATTAGCTGAGCATAGTGGTGTGCGCCTGTCCCAGCTCATCGGGAGGCTGAAGTGGGAGGATTGCTTGAGCCTGGGAACTTGAGGCTACAGTGAGCCATAATTGTGCCACTGCACTCTAACCTGGACAACAGACTGAGACCATGTCTCAAAAAAAAAAAAAAAAAAAAATGCCTTCAGCCACCCATAAAGAAATCTGCTTTGGGGATCGTAAGCATTCGTATATGTAAACACCTAAGTCACTCTTAGTCCTGCAACATGTTCCCGATGGGCTGAGGGGCCAGCAGATCCCATCCCCCAGAGTGTCATTGCATGGAATACATGAAGAACCACCTGAATCACTGCCACTGACATGTCTCTGGCTCTGTCACTTTTATCGTTTACACTGGTCCACAGCTTTTTATCAGAAACCCTTGGGGCCAGGAAGTTTCAAAGATGTGTATTTTTTTTTTAAAGGGGAGTTAGAAAAGTTGTCTAGGGCTGTGGTGTTTATTATGTAACTCTCCCTCCCCCAACAGGATGTGGGGCAGACCCTGTCATCAAACACATTTAATGTAATTAATAATCACAAATGTAAGGTATAAATACTCCCAAGGAGTGAGATAAATACAGACTAAAATTATCTTGTGTCACTTCAAGTCACCAGATGAGTTCTGTTCAGGTCAGATTTAGCCCTAGACATTACACACGTGCTCACATGCATGCACGCACGGCTGGTTTTCCGAGCTTTTGGATCTGGGAATTGCAGAGCAGAGGCTGTGCAGCATGGCCGAATGTGCCTACCGTGACTCCTCGGGTGCCAGGCCCAGGCCTTGTCTGACCCATGGGTTGTGTGGACAAGAGGCCACTGCGCCTCAGGGTGCCAGGGATCCCAGGCTCCTGAGAGTGAGGGGCTCAGAGCTTCCCCAGCTGTCACCTTCACACCTGGCCACTTGCCCCTAGATCTGCTGGACCCTGAAACACACTCCTCCCGTTACTGGCTGGTTGTGGGTGTCATGGTGTCACAGCCCCTGGAGAAAATCCCCCAACCCCCACCAACCTTTGTCCCCTCCAGAGAGCATGGGCACCTTATCTGCAGCCCAGGTGGCTCCTAATCTTCTTAGACTCCAAGGTGCTGGGTCTGGCAGGAGCCAGAGACGGAGCCCAGGCCCGCCCTGGTTTTACAGATGAGGGAACTGAGATCCAGAGAGGGTGAGTGAATTACCTAGACTCACACAGCAGGTCAGTCTGGGCACTGTACTGGATGATTCCTGGCAATGAGAGGGGTGCTGGAGGCATGTTTAAAAATCAGGGACTGGAAGAGCCTCTCAGCCTCAGAGAAGACATCTGAAGCAGCCTCTCAGCCACAGGGAGCACCCCCCGCCCCCACCCCAATGAAGTGGGAGAGGTTCCCAGGCGCAGGGGGAGGAAAGGGGTCATGCAACCATGTCCTTGCCTCCCGCCACGAGTGTACCCCGAGTCACCAGGTTTGCTCAGCCGCAGCAGGGCCAGCCCCGGCGGCTGGAAGGCGGCGGCTGGGCCTGGACGTGGGTGTGGGCGCCCCCGGCCTCCCCCCGCCCCCGCAGGCGCCCCGGTCCCTGTGTGGGCTGCTTTGACTCAGCGCCGGGAGCCGAGCTTAGGCAAACCACGCCGCACTGGACGCCATTCAAGCTTTTACAGGCCCTCAAATTGGGGCTGGAGCCGGAGAGGAAATACTAAAATCCTGTGTACACAACTTCTGTCTGGGCGCGCCGGGGCTCTGGGAAAATCAGGCGCGGCGAGGGACACATTTGGACTGTTTAAGGGCTCCTTTTCCCTGCTCTGCTTTTAGCAGGCATCACGATGTGTCGCCTAAAACCAAGACTCCTGGGTGTGGGCGCCAGGAGGGTCTGCGGAGTGTGTGAGCTGAGGCTCGGCGGGAGGAACTAAGCTTTTCTCCTGCCCCCACGTGCCAGGCACACATGCGCCCAAAGTTGGGTTCAGAAATCCCTGTGGTCCATAAACCACACACTCTGCATGGCCCAGGCCCCTTCCCCTGCAGAAAGATGCAGCTGTCGGATGCTGGATCCTCAGAGCCTGGGCTTGGGAGTTAGGCAGGCCTGGGTGGGAACCCGGCTCCCCACTTGGCAGCACTATGACTGTACTGTGGGCAAGGGCCTCTATTTCCTCATCTGTAAAATGGGCGTGATCATGGTAAGTTACCTTGGAGGTTAAAGACATGATGTAGGTGGGGAACTAGCTCAGAGCCTGGCACATAGTAGGTGCTCCCTAAGTGGTAGCTGTTAGTATTTATATGGATTAATAGTGATAGCATCATGTTGAGCCTGGCACATGCTAAGTGCTGCCTACAAATCAATTCATTTAATCCTCACAGCAGCCCCATGGGATAATACTGTAACCCCATTTTAAGGGCAGAAACTAGGTCAATTCATTGACCTACCCAAGGTCACAAAGCTGGTGACTGGCTGGCCAGTCAACTGAACAAATGAACAGTTGAACCCAGGCCATCATTTTCATAGTGCAGATGATTTGCCACACTCTGAACTGTAACAGAGGAGGAGCTGGTGGTGGCCAGAGCTGCTGATAAGCTGTGTGTCCATGGCATCCTCAGCCTGGCACCGAGCCCCCCACACCTGGGCCTCATCCCACTGTCCCAGTTCCAGCCCTGCCAAGTGCCCTCAAGCACTTCCCACCTTGGCCCACCAAGAGCCCGAGCTGCCCCCTCCTACCTCTCGGCCTTGGCTCAGCCTCTCCCCCACCCCCAAGCTCACTGGCTGCCTGCCTGTGCATCAGGCCACTCACTGGCCACCCCTCCGGTGGGGCTGGCTTCTCCTCTGAGCTGCAACACTTCCACCCCCAACCAGTGCCTTCAGCCTCCCTTCCTTCGACTTGGGCCACGCTGGTCTGTGATATGTTTGTTTCCCTCATTCTGGTCGCTCGTCAAAACCCTACAGATCTGAGGCCAGACGTAGTGGCTCATGCCTGTAATCCCAGCACTTTGGGAGGCTGAGGAGGGTGGATCACCTGAGGTCAGGAGTTCGAGACCATCATGGCCAACATGGTGAAACCCCGTCTCTACTAAAAATACAAAAATTAGCCAGGCATGGTGGCATGCGCCGGTAGTCCCAGCTACTCAGGAGGCTGAAGCATGAGAATTGCTTGAAGTGAGAGGCGGAGGTTGCAGTGAGCCGAGGTCATGCCATTGCACTCCAGCCTGGGCAACAGAGCAAGCCTCCATCTCAAAAAACAAAAACAAAAAATCCCCCAAACCCTACAGGTCTGGTCTAGTCTCTTGTGCAAAGCAGGGTCTCCCATTTGTGGAAACGAATTTTCACTGGTGGTAAATATTGGGTGATTGGTGACATTGTCCTCACTGGTGACTTGTATGAAGGAAAAAGAGAAGCCCCAGACAGTTTGTATAAGGAGGCAGGAGACAATGTGGGCATCACCCCATGTTCCTGACGTCTGTTGCCAAGCACGTGGGGGTGTAACTCCTCTGCCCACCCTTCCCCCTACAACCCTCTTAATTGTTCTGTCATCAGGGCCTCCCAGGAGCCCATGCTGTCTCAGGTAATGGCAGAGACCTCAGGTAACGGCAGGTGTGTGAGCTCCTGGCTGGGCTTCCCTATACCAGCAGCCTGCAAAGGGTTTCCATTCTGGGATCAGAGGGGCTCCAGGCCTGCCCATGAGCCACATGATGCCAACCTCAGTGTGGGCCATGCCAGGCCTGAGACCACATAGTGGATCTCCCAGACCTCTGCTGGGCAGCTAGAGCTGTCATCCCGCTTCCCCCAAACAGCCCAAACCCCCAGTGCCCACACCCAAGAGGCACGACAGTGTCATGGAAATAACATGGCCCTTGGAATCCAGAGATCTGGGTGTGGGTCCTGATACTGCAGTTCCATGAGGTCTTGGACAAATCACTTAACATTCCTGTGAGCCTCAGTTTCCCCATGGCAGTAATCATGTATATTTTACTTTGGGATTGAGAGACAGGAGAGGTATGAGAGCACCTGGAACACTGTGGGAGCTGAAGTGTTGGTTTAAGTGGGAGTCACAGTTGTGGTGGGGAGCTAGACTTGAGGGGTGACAGGATGACCCAGTGAGCTGGCCCAGCAGTAAGAAGGGAGGAATTGATGATGGAAAGGCTGGCGTCCCCTGGTCTGGCCTCTGCAGGACTCGTAGTTGAGTCTCCCCACCCCTTAGAGTGGGGGTATTCCTGGCCCCAACCACTTCACACCTTTGACGCTTGGGGGAGGGATGCATATACAGGTGGAGGCTGCTGGGAGTCTGGGGTGCCATGTGGGATACCCCAGACATCTGGCAGAGCTGCAGTGGTGCCCTATGGGTGCAGACTGGTTTGGGACCACACGTGAGCCACCCCAGGGGCTTCCAGAAGGGCGCAGTGCCAAGGCAGCTGAGGATCACGAGTAAGGAGCCTAAGGGGGCCAGAGAACTTGGGGGCGTGTTACTTGTGTCTAAAAATTGGCAGATCGAGGGTCAGGGCATCTGGACTGCTCCAGTGAATAAGGGAGAATGCACACTGGCCACCATCAGCTGCTGGGTACAGCCGGGAGAGCTGGTGGACTTGAACAGGAACAGTCTGCATGGCGTGACAGCGCCCTCTGCTGTCCAGGCTGGGCTGGCATCGACGGTACAGGAGGAGGGTGATCCTCACACCTGGCATGAGCAGCACCTCCACTTCAAGCAGCCAGGGCTCAGGAGCAGGAGGGACCCCGGTAGATGGGAAACTCATTCCCATTTTACAAATGAGAAGACAGGCTACGAGGAGCGCAGAAAGTTGCTCAGGGTCCCGTAGCTATTAAATGGCAGAGCCAGACCCATCCTGCAATGCCCTTCCTTCTACCCCAGACTGAATCATTTTATGCAAAATATAACAGGACTCAGGGATGCTGGAAACAGTACCCTTCTTTATTTTATTAAAATCAAATTAGATCTGACTCCGCCTCTGGCTGGGCTGCAGAAAACTTCATTCTGACTTGCTTTTGGAGATGGGAGTGGGTGCTGCTCCTCCCTAGGCCTGTGCAAGAGCCAGGGAGTCTAAGGTGATGCCAGAAAATGGGCGTGAGGGAGTAGTGTTTAAATCTTCAGTGCGTCAGCACCACTGTGAGAGCTTCGTGTCCAAGCCTCAGGGGGTCTGTGCTGCCTCCTTGCCCAGTTTGGCAGCCTGGGCCTGAGGCCATGCCACTCGCTCCCCTGAGGCCCCCTACAGCTTGGCTATGCCACCTGAGGCCTTGCCCTCCCGCCCCCACCTCAGCAGGCACTGCTGCTCCCAGCCATGGAGTTCTCTCAAAACCTTTCTCAAACCTTTTCCTCCCCTCCCCAACCCGCAGCCTAATCCCCTTAAATTGCTCCAGATCCTAGAAAATAAAAGCAGGAAAGGAAAGGTTGGCTGAACAGGGAAGGAAAATATGTCAAGAACAAAAGACAAATGATTATCTCAGGAAAAGTTCCTGCCCCTCTAAACTCTGTGCTGGGCAGCCACACGTGCCCGTGGGAAAGTGCTGTGTCCTTGGAGTGCCCTGCACGCTGCAACTGAAGCCAACAAGACACGGCCCAGACAGGGAGCAGGTTGGTTGAATCCATTTGCAGAAACTTGGGGCAAGGGGTTGGTTGTGACGAATGTGGCATGCCACTCCCCACCTAAAGCAGTGAAAGTTAAAAGGAGGTTATGGAAAATTGGGGAAGGGGCTAAATGCCCAGGAGCCTGGGTTGCAAAGCCAATCCTATCTGAGAAGAATGAACTTGGGGACCCCTTATTGTCATCACAACTATAAAAAATGGCCTGGCAGGTCCAACTGTGGCCCTCTGGACTCTGCAACAGCCAGATCTGCAGTCCTCAGTTTTAAATCTGTAACCAAGAGATTTGGTTAGAGATCCAAATTAGAGACCTAGTTATCCTTAGCTGTTATGTTCAGTCCACAAATCATGTTATTTTGTTTATAAATAGGGCAAAATAAAAAGTGATCTTTAATTTTCTTTGATTAATGAGCTATTAACTCAACTTGAAGACACTAAGCTCTCTTAAAAAAAAAAAAAGCACTCATGGCAATAAAACTGCCAGCCCAGTGTCACCAGTTACCCAAGGGTGACACCCTCGTCCTGCTGGAGATGGTGCATCTGCTGCTTCGAGAGCCCTTTTCTAACCTGGGAAAGCTTGAGTTTAAACATGAAGATAGTGAAATAAGGTAAGCCTTTAGAAGCAAAACTTTCATGCTAAGTTTAGGAGTAATCTTCGTATGTTTGTTTCTTTAAAATACTGTAATAGTCTAAAGAATCTAACATTAAAGACCGACAGATTAGCCTGATGCCTCCAGTTTTAAATATGTACTAGAATTTAGACTTGTCATGGAACCAATCTAAGTGTCCACCAACTGTTGATTGTATAAAGAAAATGTGGTTTGTATACCCCACGAAATACTATGCACCCATAAAAAAGAATGAAATCATGTCCTTTGCAGCAACATGGATGGAGCAGGAGGCCCTTATCCTAAGTGAACTAACTCAGAAGCAGGAAATCAAAAACCTCATGTTCTCACTTATAAGTAGGAGCTAAACGATGCATACACATGGGCGTAAAGATGGAGATAATAGACACTGGGGACCCCAAAAATGGGGGGGAGGCTGGGAGGGAGGAGGAGAAGGGTTGAAGCAGGGAGAAGGGTTGAAGAATCTCCTGTTGCATATAATGTTCAATATTTGGATGATGGGTACACTAGAAACCCAGTCTCCACTATTACACATATAATACGCATGTAACACGCGAGTACATGTACTCCCTGAATCTAAAATTAAAAAAAAAATTTAAAAGAATTTAGACTTGTGATTTTAAGTTGCAAAGGGAAAAAAATGACCTTATTTTTCTGAATAATTATTGGAATTTCAAGGAAAACTGACGCTTCACTATTTTAATAACATTTTATTTCTTAGATTTATAAGAATTTATTATTTGAAGATATTTTGCTTGTTAAGGCAATACAATTGCTTTGTTAGGCAACTGACATGCTTACAAAAGAAATGTAATATATTACATTTATAATGCAGTTCAGAGTTTAAGAGAATTTAATTAATTAAATTTACAAATAATTATTAAGGGAACTTAGAGTCTTCAAGTTGAGTTAATAGCTCATTAATCAAAGAAAATTGAAGGTCACTGTTTTTATTTTGCCCCATTTATAAACAGAATAACAAGATTTGTAGACTGAACATAACAGCTAAGGATAACTAGGTTATTTCATTTTAATGGAACATTAATTTAAAACCCAAGCAACTGTAAGTAGTCCTTTCTGGAATGCCCTCAGACATTAAAATAAAAAACAAAACAATTCACAATGACAGATATTAATACGAATAGCTAACGTTTGTATAGTGTTTTACACTAATGCTCTCTTCCATTACTGATGAGAAGCACTGGGAGGTTAGTAACTTGCTCGAGGCCCTGCGTCTAGGAAGTTGGACTGGAGCTTGGCTCTTCGACTCCAGAGGCTGCACTCTTTTTTTTTTTTTTGAAATGGAGTCTCGCTCTGTCGCCCAGGCTGGAGTGCAGTGGCAGGATCTCGGCTCACTGCAAGCTCCGCCTCCCGAGTTCACGCCATTCTCCCACCTCAGCCTCCCGAGTAGCTGGGACTACAGACGCCCGCCACCACTCCCGGCTAATTTTTTGTATTTTTAGTAGAAACTGGGTTTCACCATGTTAGCCAGGATGGTCTCCATCTCCTGACCTCGTGATCCGCCCGCCTCGGCCTCCCAAAGTGCTGGCATTACAGGCGTGAGCCACCGCACCCGGCCCGGAGGCTGCTCTCTTAACCACGGTGTCGAAGGATGTTTGGGTCTTGGTTTCTAGGATCTGCAACTGAGGTCCCTGGAGAAGGGCTAACACTTCCCTAACATACTCTAGTGAATGCTGTGTAGTCAGCACTCCCACCTGCTCAACCACTTTGGTGCTCAACAGAAGACGTGGGCAGATCTTGGCTGCCTAGATTTGAACCCCAAAGTACGGCCACAGGTGTGTGTCCTTACAAACATGGAAATTCTGATATCCACGTGTGACCGTTTACAGATGTGAACTGTGAGAGCTATGCATTATTTTCTTCCTTGTGAACTACATTCACCATTTTCCCACGCTGTCTTTCTCCCAATCATTTACATTTTAAAAGTTGGTGGCATTTAGCATTACAATATAGTTTTTAGGTAACAGAAAGTTCTGGTGGGACTGGTGACTGAACTAGATGAGGAATTAACGTAGCCCAGAGATGGAAGCAGTGGACTTCGTGTCGAATTTTTCATGGACAGGATGAGCGTGTCTTCATCTAGGCGAGCAGCGGCTGTGTCCTGCTAGGCAGAAGCGTGGGTTGTAGTCAGTGTTATCATATGGAGGTTTAAACATGGGTGACATGGGAACTGTTTGGCGGAGTGCGCTGGGTCGCGTCTATTGTCTCTCACTCACCGTCTCTGCCATCCTCTCTACTGCTGGGATTGGGAATCTGAAAACTATATTCCAACTCCGTTGTCTTTCTACCTGTTAGGTTCTGCTAACAGTGGGGAGGGGACATCTGGCAGCATCTCTCCCAAGCAGCAACGGTAGCAGTGGTGGCAGCAACAGCAGCAGCAGCTGGTGAGTATGGGCCCCTGGGTAACACCATTTTCCCTTTTGCTTCCTGTAGGTAGAAATCTGTAGGTAGTCTTCTTACAGCAATTCTGACACCTCTGTCACTCACTAATGCTTTGTGTTGAATCCTTCTGTTTAAAATGTTTGCCGTCGTTTCCACTCTGCTGATTGGACGCTGGCTGATACAGATCTCATTCTCTGTTTGCTTGTTGCGCTCAGCTCTTTGATTTTAAGATAGGTCCATCTTGCACTGTAGACACCAGGTTGGTTGCTTCTGACTGCCACATAGTACCATGGAGCATGCGTCGGCCACATTGTACCTCCCCCCCCGGGGGATTGCTCATTCAGATTGCCGCCCAACATGCTGTGATAATTTTTTTTTTTTTTTTTTTTTTTTTTTTGAGACAGAGTCTCACTCTGACGCCCAGGCTGGAGTGCAATGGCACAATCTCAGCTCACCGCAACCTCTGCCTCCTGGGTTCAAGCAGTTCTCCTGCTTCACCCTCGCAAGTAACTGGGATTACAGGTGCACGCCACCACACCTGGCTAATTTTTGTATTTTTAGTAGAGACGGGGTTTCACCATGTTGGTCTGGCTGGTCTCAAATTCCTGATCTCGTGATCTGCCCACCTTGGCCTCCTAAAGTGCTGGGATTACAGGTGTGAGCCACTGCGCCCGGCTGATAAATATTCTTAAACGTGTTGTCTTTTTAGACCTGTGTGAGAATTCCCCAGGATAAAAGTATATACCCAGGAGTGAAATTGCTTGGTCATAGATCATAGCTATGTCATATGCTACGTACTGTAAGATTACACTCCAAACTAGCCATGCTCCCCACCCAGATAATACTACATATATTATTCTATAACTGGATTTCTTTCACTTTATATATGACAAAATTTTAAACAGTTCCAACTGGGGAAATTTAAGAAAAAAATTAAGACGGCAAACTATAATCAACTGTGGAAACAACTGAAACTGTGTATAGGATAACAGCTTCTACAGTCAGCCTGCAAAGCCTGTCTACCACTCATTAACTGTGTGACCCTGGGATAATAGCCTAACCTCCCTGTGCCTGCCTCAGTTTTCTCATTGGTAAAATGGATATAATAATAGTACCTACCTTATTTTAGGATGTTATTAAATAATGTACATAAAGTACTTAGACTATTCCCTGGCACATAGCAAGAACCCAATGACTGTTGGCTATTATTGTTGAACATTTAGGTAATTTCCAGTTTTTTTGCTATTTCTCAACAATGCTCCAATGACATTCAGGATTTTTTTTTTTATGGTGGTAAAAGACATATAACATCACATTTACCATGCAAGGTCAGATTCTAGAGTGACCACCTGAGTACTCACACTAGAGCTCTGGCAGCAAACACCAGCCTGGGTCTAACAAACTTTTGGCTTGGGACACCTGGATCTCTTTAGAATAACAGGGTCTCTTCAGACTGCCTGTTCCAGTTGCTGCATGGTCAAGGCCTGTGGCTGGAAGTCCCCTTCTGATGGTTTCCTGATTTCTCCATAGCCAATCCCCTGGCCAGGGCCAGCTTGAGCTTCTGGTGTGGGTGAGACTCCATAGTCCTAATCTCAGGTCAGGTAGGAGAATGTCTGTGCACAGTTGCATGACATGAAGGGACAGCATTGATTCAAATCCCTGCTCCGTGGCTTAGCATCTGTGTGATCTTAGGCAAGTGATGCCACCTGTCTGAGCCTCTGTTGCCTCATCTGTAAGATGGGAATGATACCTATTTCACTGTGTTGCTGGGAGGATTTGAGAATTGCAATGTGTCTTAGTCTGTTCAGATTGCTATAACAAAATACCATAGACTAGGTGGCTTATAAACAGCAGATATTTATTTCTCACACTTTTGGAGGCTGTGAAGTCCGAGATCAAGGCACTGCAGATTCAGTGTCTGGCGAGGGCCTTCTTGGCTGGTTCAGAGACAACGCCTTCTTGCTATGTTCTCATCTGGTAGAAGGAATAAGTTAGCTCTCTGGGGCATCTTTTAAAAGGGCATGAACCCCAATCAGCAGAGCTCCACCGTTAGGACCTAATCACCTCCCAAAGGGAGTGCAGTTATTTGCATGCCTGTAACTGAAGAATGGTCCTCCTCTATCAGGGAAAGTCGTCCTCTTCGACTGAGCACACAGCTTCAAGAGGGACGCATGTGAAGTGGTGAGGGAGGAAGGGGACACCCACCTAGCCAGCCTCACATCCTACCATACTTTTGATTTCTATCATTTCCTTCTGATTCTTTCCTAGATTTCTCATCTCTCTGCTTATATTATCCATCTGTTCTTGTATGTTGTTTACTTTTTCCATTAGAGCCTGTAATGATTAATTTTATGTGTCAATTTTGAGGTTCCAAGATGCTTGTTGAAAGTGAAGATATTTAAAGTGTTGAAAGAAACAAACAACCATTAAATTATTCTTCAAAAGTGAAGGAGAAATAAGATTTGCTGTCAGTCAAAGGGTATTTGTAGCTGTTAGACCTACCTTCCAAGAAATGTTAAAATAAAATTTTCAGAGAAAAGGAAAATGATATAGGGCCAGAAATTTGGAACTAAAGAAATAAAGAATGCCAGAAAAGGAATAAGTTTAGATTGGCTGACTGTAGACCAAAAAAAAAAAAAAAAAAAAAAAAAAGGAATAAATGGGGTAAAATAAAATATTTTAATTTTCTTATTTTTAATTACTTTGATAGATTATTACTTTGTTCAAAGTAATAATAGCAACAGTGTGTTGGGTGATTATAGAATATGGATAAGTGAAATGAAAGCTAGTTGTCTTATAAGTATAGTAGGGAGGAATTGGGAACAGTCTTGTTATAAATGGACTTCTATTAGTTGTAAATGTATATGGAAAACTCTAGGGCAACTTTAAAAAAATGTAAAGACATATAATTGATATGCTAGGAGAAGAAAGAAAACAGAGTCATATAAAATGCTTAATTAAAACCAGACAAGGCAGAAAAAGAGAGAAAATTTTTTAAAGGAAATAAGAACAAGTGCAACAAATAAAAAACAGCTATCAACCTGTTAGAATATCAATCTAACTATATCAACAATCACTAAATGTGAATGGTCTACATATACCAATTAAAAGAGACTGTCAGAGTGGATAAAACAAAGCAAGACCCCAACTATATGTTAAGAGCAATCTTCTTTAAATATAAAGACCCAGATAAATTCAAAGTAAAGGAATGGAGAAAGATAAACTATGCTGTCACTAATCAAAAGAGACCTAGGACCGCTATGTTAATTTCAGGCAAAGCAGATTCAGAACAAGGAAAGCTGTCAGGGATAAAGAATACATAACGATAAAGGCATCAATTCTCCAAGAAAACATAGCAATCTTTAACATGCAGGCCCCTCACAACACTGTCAAACTATCTGAGGCAAAAACTGATAGAACTGCAAGGAGAAATAGACAAATCCACTATTATATTTGGAGAGGCCAATACCCCTCTATCAGTAATTGACAGCCCCAGAAGGTGGAAAATCAGTAATTACATAGTTTACCTGAATAGCCCCATCAATTGTCTGGATTAAATTGACATTTATAGAATACTTCATTTAACAACAGCAAGAATACACAGTCTACACAAGCTCACGTGAAACATTCAGCAAGTGTTTGATATTTAATGTTTGTGTCCCTCCAAAATGCATAGGTTGAAGCCCTAACCCCCACGTGACTGTATTTGGAGATGGGGTCTTGAAGGATGTAATTAAAGTTAAATGAGGTCCTATGGGGGGTGACCCCATCCAATATGATTGATGTCTTTTACGTCTTTTTTTTTTTTTTTCTTTTGAGATAGGATCTCACTCAGGCGCCCAGGCTGGAGTGCAGTGGTGAGATCTCAGCTCACTGCAACCTCAGCCTCCAGAGATCAAGTGATTCTCCTACCTCAGCCTCCCAGGAAGCTGGGACTATAGGCGTGCACCACTGCACCCAGCTAATTTTTGTGTTTTTTGTAGAGACAAGGTTTTGCCATGTTATCCAGGCTGATCTTGAATGCCTGGGATCAGATGATCCACCTGTCTAGGCTTCCCAAAGTGCTGGGATTATAGGTGTGAGCCACGGCTCTCGGTTGGATTAATGTCCTTATAAGAGGAGACACTGGAGTGCTTGCATTCTCCCGTGCTTCTCTCTGTCCCTTCCTCCCTCTCTCTCCACATTGGTCGTGTGACCACAAAGCAAGAAAGTGGCTGTCTGCAACCCAAGGGAAGAGCCCTCACCAGACACCAACCTGGCTGGCACCTTGATCTTGGACTTCCAATCTCCAGAACTGTGAGAAAATACATTTTTGTTATTTAAGCCACCTGGTGTATGGTATTTTGTTTTAGCAGCCTGAGCAGATGAAGACATCAAGAGAGAACACTTCTGGGCAATAAAACACACTTTAACAAATGTAGAAGAATAGAAATCATACAAAGTATGGTGTCAAATCACAATAGAATTGAAAAGGGCACGTACACGTGAGTGCCCTGGAGTTTAAGCTCCACTGGCTTCAGGCAAATCTGCTTCTGCTGGTGATCCCCTTCCAGGCAGGGCGGGTCAGCCTCTCTGTGCACAGCTGTCCACTGCAAACTTGTCTCCCTCTCTCTGTGGCTGGGCACCAGGACATGTGAAGAAGGAAGTTCTGAGGTTATAGGGATCAGCCTCCAGGGCACAGCCAGCTAGCCTCGGTGACCATTTGGAGGCCTGGTGTGTTAGTCAGGGTTGTCTTAGAGGGACAGAACTAATTATATATATATAATTTATTATTATTATATATAAAATATATTATAAAATTATTATTATAAAAATATATAATATATATAATTATATATACTTTATATAATAAACTCATAATAAATAATAATTATATATAATTAATATATATAATAAACTCATAATAAATAATAATTATATATAATTAATATATATAATAAACTCATAATAAATATATAATATATAATAAATTCATATATGTTTATATATGAGTTTATTAAGTATTTATATATATATGAGTTTATTAAATATTAACTCACAGGATTACAAGATCCCACAATAGCCTGTCTGCAAGCTGAGGAGCAAGGAGAGCCAGTCCAAGTCCCAAAACTGAAGAACTTGGAGTCTGATGTTTGAGGGCAGGAAGCATCCAGCATGGGGGAAAGATGTGGGCTGGGAGGCTAGGCCTGTCTCACCTTTCCACATTTTTCTGCCTGCTTTATATTCGCTGGCAGCTGATTAGATTGCGGCCACCAGATTAAGGGTGGGTCTGCCTTTCCCAGCCCACTGACTCAAATGTTAATCTCCTTTGGCAACACCCTCACAGACACACCCAGGATCAATACTTTGTATCCCTCAATCCAATCAAGTTGACACTCAGTATTAACCCTCACACTTGATAACAGGAGATTTCTGTAGACAGGAAAGTGAGGAAGTGGGAAGGTATCTCACAAGATGGTCCTGAAGAGACATCAGAGTCTTCCCTCTGGCCTTGCAGGGGCCTATGCAGGTAGCTGCATGGAGCTCTTCTTCGGGTCAAGGAGATGATGTCCCCTTCACTGACTTTTGCACTTCCTTGAATCTGCAGGGGAGTGTCCCTCCAACCTCAGAGTGAGCAGCAGCAGCTGACCAGATTGGAGGACATTTCCACTGTCTTCCCTGGCAGCTGTGATGTGTTGTGCGGTGGCAGCTGAGGATTGCCTGCATGTAATCTTTGAGGTTCCAAGATGCTTGTTGGAAGTGGAGCCTGGTCAAGCAGCAGAAAGGACAGCTGGATCCATGCTGGGTAGGGTGAGGTGGGGTGCGGTGGGGTGCTTGTCAGGGAAGTTGGCTTCAGCTGGAACTGGAGGTTGGCTCCAGCAAAGGAGGTTGAACATCACTGATTCCTGACCTGCAGCACCCAAATGGCCACAAAGAGATGTCATGGGTTTTGAGGAGGCCACAGAGCCAACAGCTTTAGTGTCTTCAGAAGGATGAAGAAAACTTGAACAACATTTAAAAATAGCTTGAGATATAATTCACATCCCAGAGAGTGCATCCATCTAAAGGGTACAATTCAATGGATTTTAGTATATTCACGGAGCTGTGCATTCATCACTACAATTAATTATAGAACTTCTTCATTTACTCAAAATACCCCGGCACCCCTTAGCTATCACCCTGATTCCTCTATCTCCCCCAGCCCTAGGCAACCATTAATCTCCTTTTTTGTATCCATAGATTTGTCTATCCTAGACATTTCATATAAATGGAATCATGCAATATACGACCCTTCTTTCACTTTGTGTAACGCTGTCAAGGTACATCCATGTGATATCAGTTCCTCATTCTTTTTATGGCCAAATCACATTCCATTGTATGGATATATTACATTTTATTTATCTGTTCATCAGTTGGTGGACATTTGGGTTGGTTTCCATGTTTTTGGCTGTTAGGAATGATGTCCCCATGAACATTCATGTACAAGTTTTTGTGTGGACGTGTGTTTTCATTTCTCTTGGACATATGCCTAGGAGTGGAATTGAGTCACGTGGTAACTTTATAACCGTTTGAGGAACTTCCAGACTGTTTTTCAAAGTGGCTACACCATTGTACATCCCCACCAGCAATGTACAAGGGTTCCAGTTTCTCCACTTTTTTTTCAACTTTTTTTTTAATCATTTGACTTTTTTTTTTGAGACAGAGTCTCACTCTGTCGCCAGGCTGGAGTGCAGTGGCGTGATCTCAGCTCACTGCAACCTCCGCCTCCTGGGTTCAAGCGATTCTCCTGCCTCAGCCTCCCAAGTAGCTGAGACTCCAGGTATATGCCACCATGACCAGCTAATGTTTGTATTTTTAGTAGAGACGGGGTTTCACCATGTTGGTCAGGATGGTCTTGATCTCTTGACCTCATGATCCACCTGCCTCAGCCTCCCAAAGTGCTGGGATTACAGGCATGAGCCACCGTGCCCGGCCTCATCTGACTTTTTAATTAAAGCTACCCTAGCAGACATGAAGTGATATCTCATTATGGTTTTGATTTGTATTTCTCCCATGGCTAATAATATTCAGGACCTCTTTATGTGCTTATGGCCATTTGTATATCTTTTTTAAAGAAATATCTATTCAGATCCTTTGCTTATTTTTGAATTGGGCTATTTGTCTTTTTATTCTTGAGTTGTAATTGTTCTTTATATATTCTAGATACAAGCAACTTATTATGTTTATAATTTGCAAACAATTTTTTCCCATTCTTTGGGTTGTCTTTTCACTGTTTTGATAGTGTCTTTTGAAGCCCCAAAGTTTTTTATTCTGATGGGTGGTTTATCTGTTTTTTTCTTTAGTTGCTCATGCTTTTGGTGTCAATCTAAGAATGCAGTGCCAAATCCAGGGTCATAAGGATTTATCACTATGTTTTCTTCTGTGACTTTTATGATTTTAGTTCTTCTTTATAGGTCATTGATCCATTTTGAGTTAGTTTTTTTATACAGTGTGAAATATGGATCCAACTTCATTCTTTTGCATGTGGAAATTCAGTTGTCTCCACATCATTTGCTGAGGGGACTATTCTTTTTCCATTGAAAGAGGTTGGTACTCTTGCTCAAAATCAACTGGCCATAGATATATGGGTTAATTTCTGGGCTCTCAGTTCCATTCTGTTGATGTATAGATCTGTCCTTATGCCCATACCACACTGTTTTGATTACTGTCATTTTGTAGCAGGTTTTAAAATTGGGTGGCATAAATTATCCAACTTTTTCAAGATTTCTTTAGCTATTTGTGTTTTCTTGCATTTTCATATGCGTTTTAAAAGCAACTTGTCCATTGCTGAAGTCGAAATTTTGATAGGGATTGCATTGAATTTGGAATCTGGGAGTATTGCTATCTTAATAATGTTAAGTTTTTCAATCTATAAACATGGGATGTCTTTCCACTCATTTAGATCTTCTTTAGTTTTCAACAATATTTTGTAGTTTTCAGAGCATAAGTTTTGTACTTCTTTTGTTAAATATATTCATAAGTATCTTTCTGATGCTAATATAAATGAGTTTTTTTTTTTAAGACAAAGTTTTGCTCTGTCACCAAGGCTGGAGTGCAGCAGTGTGATCTCAGCTCATTGCAACCTCTGCCTACCGGGTTCAAGTGATTCCCCTGCCTCAGTCTCCTGTGTAGCTGGGATTACAGGTGCCCACCACCACACCCAGCTAATTTTTTGTATTTTTAGTAGATACAAGGTTTCACCATATTGGCCAGGCTGGTCTTGAACTCCTGACCTCAAGTGATCCACCTGCCTCGGCCTCCCAAAGTGCTGAGATTACAGGCTTGAACCACTGTACCCAGACGGGAATTGTTTTCTTAACTTCATTTTTGATTTGCTCATAACTACTGTATAGAAATAAACTGATTTTTGTACACTAATCACATATCCTTGTAAACTTGCTAAACTCATTTGTTAGTTTAATCATTTTCAGTGAATTCCTTAGGATTTTCAACATACAAGATCATGTTATCTGCAAATGAAGACAATTGTACTTCTTCCTTTCCAATATGGATGGCTTTTACTTCATTTCCTTGCCTCGTTGCCCTGGCTGGCCTCTTTAGTACAATGTTGAACAGAAGCTGTGTGAACAGACATCCTTGTCTTGTTCCTGATCTTCTGGGGAAAGCATTTTGTGTTTCAGCATTGAGTGAAAGCCCTTTAGCTGTGGCCTTTTCTAGATGTCCTTTAACAGGTTGAGGAGACGGAGTTCTTCAGAGGAGGAGCTGTGTCAGCTCTGAGGTGACGCACAGCATTGTCAGCTTTCTGAATCTGAGGTCCCGGCTGGCTGGGAGGAGATGATGTCCTGAAGGATGTGGACATGATGGGCTGGGGCTCTGGGGACTTGAGGGGAGTCCCCGCTGCAGACCTGGGTATGGGAATAAAAAGGCAATATCAAAGGCAGTAATTGGACCCGTGGGAGTGGACCATCTCGGGAAGAGAAAAGAGCATCGGGGCAGAGATGTGGGAGAGGGGAGGGGAGCCCGAGAAATGGTCAGAGAAGGAGGAGAAAATCCAGACTGTGCAGGGAGGAGAGAAGTGCCCCAGCAGCTGAAGACGGTGCCAGAGCCTACTGGCTGGGGGGACCTTGCAGAAGAATGGGCCAGACCCACTGGGGGCCACCTGATAGCCCAGCGCTGAGAGCTGTGCACGCGGCCTCACAACACCAGGTGGCGCGGTGGACCATTGTAACAGCCACTCCTTAGCCCTGGTGGTTTCTTTTCATTAACGACAAATGAATGAGCTGGGGCCTCGCCAAGCCCCTGTTCAACCGATGGAACCTCTGAGAGGGGCTGTGACCTTCCTGAAAGCATTACAGGGGCATTGTGGCAAAGGTGGGGCTGCCTCCTGGCCTCCTGGCTCCTGTCCCAGGATCTCTCTCCAGTCACCCCTTACCTACCCCAAAGGGATCTAGAAAAGTGGCTGGCGGAATACCCGGTCAGAAGGCAGCCTGGAAGGACTTGAGGTCCACCAAACCAGTCTAGGTCCCCAGCACCACCTGCTTTTCAGTGTTGCCTGCGGTGAGATCACCTTCCTCGGCTTTCCCATCGATTCTCTGCTCCCAGTTCCCCACTCCCCATTCTCTTTCCACTCAGAGCCACATGATTTTCAGTTTAAGCCGAATTGAGTCACTCTCCGCGCCCCCCCCACCCCTGTAACATCCCTCAGGGGCTCCAAATTGCTCCTTACCCCCACATTCATCTCCCTCATCGCAGCCACACCCTGAGCCTATGCTCACTTTGTGATTTGGTTGTTAAAGCATGTCCTGCTTTAACAACCCTTCTCGAAAGCTGCTAGTTTTGCCTGGAACGCTCCTCCTGCCCTCCTGCCGGCCCCCTAATTAGCATTTTGGTCTCAGTTTAGACTCACCTGGTTTTCCTGGTGCGCTCCCGTGGTGCGCCTCCCCTTTGCTTTGACACCGCCTTTGTCATGTTGACTTGTTTAGCATCTTTTCCCTCTAGACTGAAGATCCAGAACAGTAGGCAGGGTCCATGTTAGGTGCAGCCTGTCATCAGCGCCCAGCCATGGCTCTCTGCAGGCCATGGGAACTAAAGGTGGCGGTGCTGGCAGGGCAGGATAGGAGGTGGCGCCAGGAGCCACAGGGCAGTATTTCGAGGACAGCCCTGCTGGGTACTAAGATACAGCCAAGAGTGTCTGGAATGATGGGCAGAGCATCAACTGGTTTCAGAGTTTGAACAAATGGTGTTCAGAACAGCATGTTCTGCCAGAATGGTCAGCCAGACTGCCAGGACTGAGGGTCCTACAGAAGGACCCCCTTTGTCATTCTCACTTCCGTATTCCAGAACCGGGGGTATTTTAGTGTGTGGGAAAATAAAGCAATCGTTGAGTTCGATTTCAGTCCCAAGTTTTGGAAAACATGTGGGTGCATCTGCAGTAGATAGGTCTCAGCACGGCCTTTGTTCCAACCCAGTCAGAACTCAACCAGAATTGGGGCCAGTAGATCCTTGAGCCAGACAATGACAACATGGAGGTACCCATAAAGCCTAGGGGTGACAAGCACCCAGCCATGCCATTCCTGTGGATACGAGGGTTGTTGGCCCATAGGACAAACTCTTCAAAACATTTCCCTCTCCCTTCCCTCTTGCAGCTAGTTGCATTAGTGGGTGGTAATAGAGGTTCTGAATTTTCCCAGTGCATGGGCGGGACGGCTGAGGGGCTCCATGAATGCAAGTTTGTTACACAAAGGAAGTCACCTATCTCTTTATGTACATAGAGACTTCCAGAAGGCTAAAGAAATAAAAAATGATCTAAATGAGCTTTTCTCCTTTGTATTTCATATTTCAGTGTTACAAATATATAAAATCTTTTTTGGGGGGAGTATTCAAACTTGAACAATACAAATTAGGCAGTCCAGGGGCTGGGCATGGTGGCTCACACCTGTAATCCCAGCATTTTGGGAGGCCAAGGTGGGTGGATCACTTGAGGTCAGGAGTTCAAGACCAGCCTGGCCAACATGGTGAAACCCCATCTCTACTAAAAAAACACAAAAATTAGCTGGGCATGGTGGTGGGCACCTGTAATCCCAGACACTCAGAAGGCTGAAGCAGGAGAATCACTTGAACCTGGGAGGTGGAGCTTGCAGTGAGCCGAGATGGTGCCATTGCACTCCAGCCTGGGCAACAGAGCGAGACAGCATCTCAAAATAAATAAATAAATAAATAAAATTAGGCAGTCCTTTGTTTCTGCGGGAAGCTTCGACTCTGACAAACAGGAACAAGACTGTGGTCTTTGAATCTGGCTCTTTACCTCCAGCCAGAATCTCCTCAAAATCGTTATCCCAAACTTGCCCACTTCCTGAAGACAGATGATTCTTTCTAGTTGTGGGGAAGTACAATGCAGGAAGTGGGCAAGTTTGGGATAACGATTCTCTGCTAAATGGATTGAAATTTAACATTGGAAATCGGTCCAATGTAGTCATCCAGATAATGAAAATTAAACTATATACATCTCTATTTGTAGTAGAGATGGGGTTTCACCATGTTGGTCAGGCTGGTCTTGAACTCCTGGCAGGAAGTGAGCGAGGGAGAGGGGTGGGCAGAGAGATGGGAGAGGGAAAGAAAATCAGGACTGCCTGTCTATGGAGGCGGACTGAGGAAAATTCTGGAGACACTTTGAAGTAGCTTCAGGCTGAGACAGATGTCATCAGGAGAGCCCCTTCTGAAAGTGACTCCAAACATCTTGGGATAAAGGTGTTAAAAACATAAACTAGGTCACTAGGAATAAGTATATAAAGCAGTGAGTGTGCTGGTCATATTGTCCAAAGACAACCTCAGGATATTTGACTTGCTGACTGGGCAGTGTAGGAACTGAGGTTGCACACCCCAATGTGCATGAACCTGAAAGGGGCTGCTCCTCTGTGAAGCAGGAGGTTGAATGAGGTGGTTTTTCTATGCCTTGTCAGTCTTCTGTGGGACTAATAGTGGTCATGTTGGGAGAGCTGGAGAGTTTAGCAAGAAGACAGGAGGCCTGTCCCTCTGACCTCTCCTTAGCTGCCCCCCTGGCATCACGGTGCACACCATGTTCTTAAATTTAGGCCAAGTTTGCCGACAAAAGTGATATAGGTGAGCCATCGGCAAAAGATGGAGAAGGGAAGGCCATTGACATGCTATTCCACTCAACCTTTTGTTCGAGGACAAGATGCTTGGTTTAGGCTGGAATCTATAGTTTCATTTGTTTGGAATCAATATGTGCTATGGTCTGAATGTTTGTGACCCCCAAATTCATATATTGAAATCAAACCCCCAATATGACGGTGTTTTGAGGTGGTACATTTGCGAGATGATTAGGTCATGATGGTAGAGCCTCATGAGTGAGATTAACACCCTCACAAAAGAGGCCCCAGAGAGCTCCTACACCCCTTCCACCATGAGAGGACACAGCAGAAAGATAGCCATCTATGAACCAGGAGGTGGCACCTCACCAGACACTGCACCTTGATCTTGAACTTCCCAGCCTCCAGAACAGGGAGAAATACATTTCTGTTGTTTATACACCACCCACTGTATGTTATTTTGTTGTAGCAGCCTGAACACATGAAGACAGTGTGTGTGTGTGTGTGTGTGTGTGTGTGTGTGTGTGTGTGTGGTTTTGAAAGTCACCCCCTTTTCAGCTTATCACAACGGAAGCTCACGCAGCTCTAGAACAAAACCCCATAATCAAAAGGTCTTTTGTCCACCATTATTTTAAATACAAGGTTGTATTTAAATGATCAGATCTGTAGTAATTACCATCTTTTAAAAATAATCTTTGAGTATATAATGATGGCCAAAAATTTTTAAAAAGCAAATATGCAATACAATAGAGTTATATTATCTTGGTTTCCAAATTCCATGTGATAAACTCATGACAACTGCCTTGAACACAAAACACAGAGCCTCTGACTCAGGAATTTCCCTATTAGAGTCTGAAGCTCCAGCCCACACTTTGATATACCTTGGCAGGTCCCTGAAAAGGTAGGGTACACACATATTTTGTAAACTTCAGCAGTAAGCTGGTTTTCTAAAATGTATGGATATGTACACAGACATTAAATGGGCCTATCTGGCTTTTGACACTTTTAAAAATACGATTTAAATCACTAGGACAATTATATATATAAAAAAAGCAACTATTCATTTATTGCTTCAGTTACCTATATTCCATTCCTCTTAGCATAAGACTCCCTTATCCCAGATTCTAGACTCAAGAGCTCTTCATTGTATTCAATCTTAGACCATCAACTGCCCATCTTCATGTTCCACCAAAGATATGAAATCAAATAAAATCAAAACATATTTATTTAATGCCTACGACAGGCGAGGCCTTGTTATAGGTTCTTGAGATGGAATAATAAAATTCTTTCACTGCAGAGTTTATAACTTAGTTACAGATGTACACTTGAATTACTCATTGCTTTAGGGCTGATGGTCAATTTCTTCCCACTTCAAATGAGCCAGTCTGATGGGACATCTTGATATATTATGAGTAACAGTCAATGCGAAACTACTTTTTCATTTGACTACTGTTCTTGTTTTTTTTTGAGACAGAGTCTCACTGTGTCACCCAGGCTAGAGTGCAGTGGAGGGATCTCCCCTCACTGCAACCTCTGCCTCCCAGGTCCCAAAGTGATAGGGTTAGAATGTAGCCAAAACGAAGTGATCCATGGTTTTAGAAATCTTTAACAGGCTGGGCATGGTGGCTGACACCTGTAACCCCAACACTTTGGGAGGCTGAAGCAGGAGGATTGCTTGAGTCCAGGAGTTCAAGACCTGCCTGAGCAACATAGTGATACCCCCATCTCTACAAAAAACTAAAAATTAGCTGGGTGTAGTGGTGCACACCTGTAGTCCTAGCTACACAGGAGGCTGTGGTGGGAGGATTGCTTGAGCCCAGGAGTTTGAAGCCAGCCTGCACAGCATGGTGAGACTCTGTCTCTACACGAAATAATTTGCTGGGCACAGCAGTGCCTGTAGTCCCAGCTACTTGGGAGGCTGAGGGAGGAGGATTGCTTGAGCCCAAGCATTAGAGCCTGCAGTGAGCTATGATAGTTTTCAAGATACTAGAAAAGTAAAAGAAAAGAAACTAAAAAAAGGAAAAGAAGAAAAAACTCACTAATGTGCAAAAAGAAAATATTTGAAGGTTTAAAACCCACTGGTAAAATTAAATACATGGATAAACCCAGTATTACTTTAATACTGTAATTGTGGTATATAATCCACATCATAACTATAGTATACAAATCTATCTATCTAGTATAAAGCCCCAAATACAAATCTATCAAAAACAATAATAGTTACAGCAACCTGTTAAGAGATAGGGAATATAGGCCAGGCGTGGTGGCTCACGCCTGTAATCGCAGCACTTTGGGAGGCCGAGGTGGGCAGATTACGAGATCAGGAGATTGAGACCATCCTGGCTAACATGGTGAAACCCCATCTCTACTAAAAATACAAAAAATTAGCTGGGCGTGGTGGCAGGCACCTGTAGTCCCAGCTACTTGGGAGGCTGAGCCAGAAGAATGGTGAGAACCCAGGAGTTGGAGCTTGCAGTGAGCCAAGATTGCACCACTGCACTCTGGCCTGGGTGACAGAGCAAGACTCTGTCTCAAAAAAAAAAAAAAAAAAAAAAGAGATAGGGAATATAAAGATATATAAATTGAGATAATATAAAGCCAAAATGTGGGGAGGATGAAGTTAAAGTGTAGAGGTTTTTTCAGTTTTTTGTTTTTACATTTTTCTTTGTTCCTATTTTCTGTGAGATCTATGTTGCCATCTCTTTAAAATAACTTGTTGTATCTGTAAGATTTTTTTGGTAAGCCTGATGGTAACCACAATGCAAAAACCTATAATAGATTCGCTAAAAATAAAAAGCAATGTGTTAAAACATACTATCAGAGAAAATCACTTACCACAAAGGAAGACAGTAAGAAAGGAAGAGAGGAGTTACAAAACAACCAGAAAACAAGCAACAAAATGGCAGTAGTAAGTCCTTACCTATCAACAAAAACACTGAATGTAAATGGACTCAGTTCTCCAATTAAAAGACATAGAATGGCTAAATGGATAAAGAAGTAAGACCTGACTATATGCTGCCTACAAGAAGATCATTTCACTTCTAACGTGAAGGGATGGAAAAAGATATTCTATGTAATTGGAAACCAAAAAAGAGCAGGAGTAAGTAGCTGATATAAGTAAGTACTTACATCAGATAAAACAGACTACAGATCAAAGACTGTAAAAGGAGACAAAGAAGATCACTAATGATAAAGGGAATAATTCAGCAGGAGGAAATATGTATAAATATCTATGTACTGAACAACAGAGCTCTCAAGTATATAATGTGAACATTAACAAATCTAAAGGGAGAGATAGACTGCAATACAATAATAGTTGGGGACTTCAACATGCTACTATACGTAATGGACAGGTCATCCAGACAGAAAATCAAGAAACACTGGAGTTAAACTACACACTAGACCAAATTAGGCCTGACACCGACAGAACATTTCACCCAACTGCTGCAGAATACACATTTTCTTCATCAGCACATGGAACATTCTCCAAAACAGACTGTATATTAGGCCACAAAACAAGCCTCAACAAATGCAAAAAAGTAGAAATCATATCAAGTATATTTTCTGACCACAATGGAATAAAACTAGAAATAACAAGGGGGGCCTTGGGAAATACACAAACACATGGAAATTAACACACTCCTGAATGACCTAGGGCCAATAAGGAAATTAAGAAAATTTTAAAAATTTCTGGAAACAAATGAAAATGGAAAATGACATATCAAAATGTGTAGAATACAACAAAAATAGTACTAAGAGGGAATTTTATAGCAATAAATGCCTGTAACAAAAAAGTAGAAAGACTTCAAATAAGCAACCTAATGATGTACCTCAAAAAACTAGAAAAGAACAAACTAAACTCAAAATTAGAAGAAAAGATATAAAATTCAGAGCAGAAATAAATGGAGACTAAAAAATAAAG
Organism: Pan paniscus; assembly: GCF_029289425.2. Taxonomy (NCBI): domain Eukaryota; kingdom Metazoa; phylum Chordata; class Mammalia; order Primates; family Hominidae; genus Pan; species Pan paniscus. The sequence goes on along the minus strand of NC_073261.2, from coordinate 40,551,308 downwards.
AAAATCAATGAAATGAAAAGGGGTTTTTTTTTGGCAAAAACAAAATTGACAAACTTTTAGCTACATTAACTAAGAGAGAAGACTCAAATAAATAAAATTGTAAATGAAACAGGAGACATAACAACTGATGCCACAGACATACAAAGAATCATTAGAGGCTGTTATGAACAACTACATGCCGACAAGTTGGAAAACCTAGAACAAATGGGCAAATTCCTGGACACATACAACCTACCAAGATTGAAACCATGAAGAAATAGAAAATTTCAACAAACCACTAATGAGTAATGAGATTGAAGCCATAATAAAATGTCTCCCATCAAAGAAAAGTCTAGGAACTGATCGCATTATTGCTGAATTCTACCAAATATTTAAAGAAGAATGACGACCAATTCCATTCAAATGCTTCATAAAAATTGAAGAGAAGGGAATATTTCCAAACTTATTCTATAAGGCTTGCATTACCCTGATACCAAACCAGACAAAGACACAACCAAAAAAGAAAACTATAGGCCAAGATCACTGATGAATATAGATGCAAAAATCCTCAAAAAAAATACTAGCAAATGGAATTCAACAACACATTAAAAAGATAATTCATCATGATCAAATAGGATTCATCCTAGGGATGCAAGGATGGTTCAACATACAAATCAATAAACACAATATATCACATTAAGAGAAACAAGAACAAGAACGATATGATTATTTCAATAGGTGCTGAAAAAGCATTCAATAAATTAAACATGCCTTTATAAGAAAAAAAACCTTCAACAAACTAGGTATAGAAGAAACATACTTCAAAATAATAAAGGTCATTAGCTATGAAAAACTCCTAGCTAATGTAATACTGATAGGGAAAAACTGAAACCCTTTTCTTTAAAATCCGGAACCAGACAAAGATGCCCACTTTCACCACTTTTATTCGACATACTACTGGAAGTTTCAGGGCAATAAGGCAAGAGAAAGAAATAAAGGGCATCAAAGAAAGAAGTTTAAATTAGTCTTTTTTGCAGATGACAGGATATTATACTTAGAAAAACCTAAAGACTCCACCAAACAATTGTTGGAACTGATAAGTGAATTCAGTAAAGTTGCAGCATTCAAAATCAACATACAAAAATCAATAGCATTTACATATGCCAAGAACAACAATCTGAAAAAGAAATCAAGAAATCAATTTCATTTATGGTAGCTACAAAGAATACAAAATACCTAGGAATCAATTTAACCAAAGATGTGAAAGATCTATCCAAAGACAACTATAAAACACTAATGAAAGAAACTGAAGAGGGCACCCAAAATGGAAAGATATTTCATGCTCATGGACCTGATGACATTCTTCACAGAAATAGAAAAAATAATTCCAAAATTTACATGGAACCACAAAAGACCCCAAATAGCCAAAGCAATCCTGAGCAAAAAGAACAAAGCTATAGGCATCACACTACCTGACTTCAAAATATACTACAAAGCTATAGTAACCAAAACATCATGGTACTGGCATAAAAAGACATCAGACCAATGGAACAGAATAGAGAACCCAGACCCAGATATAAATCCATACGTTTATAGCCAACTCATTTTTGACAAAGGCACCAAGAACATACAATGGGGAAAGGAGAGAGCCTCTTCAATAAATGATGCTGGGAAAACTGGATAGTTATATGCAAAAGAATAAAACTGAACCTCTATCTCTCACCATATACAAAAACCAAAGCAAATGGATTAAAGATTTAAATCTAAGACCTAAAACTATGAAACTACATGAAAGCATTAGGGAAACACTCCAGGACATTGGTCTGGGCAAAAATATTTTGTGTAAGAGCTCAAAAGCACAGGCAACCAAAGCAAAAACAGACAAATAGAATTACATCAAGCTAAAAACATTCTGTGCAGTAAAGGAAACAATCAACAAGTCAAGAGACAATCCATGGAATGGGAGAAGATATTTGTGAACTATCCATCTGACAAGGGGTTAATAACCAAAATATAAAAGGAGTTCAAACAACTCAAAAGTAAAAAACAAACTGATTTTAAAATGGGCAAAAGATCTGAAGAGACATTTCTCAAAAAAAGATAGAGGGCCAAGAGGTATATGAAAAAAATGCTTAATATTACTAATCATCAAGAAACACAAATCAAAACCACAATATAATCTCACCCCAGTTAAAATGGATCTTATTAAAAAGACAGGGAATATAAATGCTGGCAAGGATGTAGAGAAAGGAAACCCTTGTGCATTGTTGGTGGGAACGTAAATTAGTACAGCCGCTATGGAGTATTGTATGGAGGTTCCTCAAAAAACTAAAAATAGAATTACCATCGGATCCAGCCATTCCACTACTGATTATATATCCATATTAGTCTGTTTTCACGCTGCTGATAAAGACATACCCATGACTGTGAACAAAAAGAGATTTAATTGGACTTACATTTCCACATGGCTGGGGAGGCCTCAGAATCAAGGTGGGAGGTAAAAGGCACTTCTTACATGGCAGTGGCAAGAGAGGAGGATGCAAAAGTGGAAACCCCTGATAAAACCATCAGATCTTGTGAGACTTATGCACTACCATGGGAACAGTATGACGGAAACCGCCTCCATGATTCAAATGATCTCCCACAGGGTCCCTCCCACAATACATGGGAATTATGGGAGTAAAATTCAACATGAAATTTGGGTGGGGACACAGAGCCAAACCATATCAATATCCAAAACAAAAGACATATTGAAGATATATCTATACTCCCATATTTATTGCAGCGCTATTCACATAGCCAAAACATGAAATCAACCTAAGCGTCCATCAATGGGTGAATGAATAAAGACAATGTGGTATATATACACAATGGAATATTATTCTGCCATAAAAAGGTTGAAATCATGTTATCTGCAGCAAGATGGATGGAACTGGAGGTGATGTTAAGTGAAATAAGCCAAACACAGAAAGACAAATATCACATGTTCTCATTCCTATGTAGGAGCTAAAAAAGTGGATCTCATGAAGATAGAGAGTAGACTGGTAGTTACCAAAGGCCAAGAAGGGTAGGGGGAAATGAAGAGAGGTTGATTAATGGGTACAAACATACAGTTTGATAAAAGAAACAACAACCAGTGTTTGATAGGTCAGTAGAATGCCTATAGTTTACAATAATTTACTGTGTATTTCAAAATCACTAGAATAATTCAAATGTTTCCACCATAAAGACAAATATTTAATGTGACAGATATCTCAGTTACACAGATTTGCTCCTTATAATTACACAAATGTATTAAATTATCACATGGACCCTCAAAATATGTACATCACTATGTATCAATCAAAAATTAAAATAAAAAAACCCTAAAACTGAAATTTTCTGTAGCTCAAAGTTCTAGAAGTATGTTAAAATACAGAACATGTATGTCTTCCTAAGTTGCCTCAGAACCAGTGATTTCATTTATGTCGGAGGGTGTGTGTGCAGGTCTAGAATGCAATACAAAGCTGTTAGAGTGGCAGTGAATTCTCAGTTACTGGAGATCAACTTTAGAACACCCAGAGGCACCTAGCAAAGGTCTGTTTTCATAAGAGTGTGTGTGGGGTGGGGGAGTAATGGGGGCGCAGCTCTGAAGTGAAGATGCAACTTCCAACAAATGAATGCCAAAGTGTGAAAAGTTCTTGAGAATGATCTCCAGCCAACTCCTATTGGCTGGTGGACTCTATAAATAAAGGTCTACAAAAATATGCCTTTTTAGGGTATCTACTTACCACCTGAGTATGTAAAAGTTGAGAGACATGAGCAAAGCAACCTAAGGATGCAAGAAGGGCCTTACAGGGAGGAGGGATGGGGATGGGAGCGGGCCTGAGAGTTGCTGCAAGCTGACCAAGTGGAAGCTTTGAGCACCACACATCCCAGCAGCCTTGAGAAGCAGGTAGGCAAGTCTCCTCATACCAGCAAGGAGGCGCTCGTAGCATTAAGAACGTTGTCTGAGGAAGTTCCGGCTTCTCCAATAACCCCCTGAGGGATGTAGGGGTGGAGCTGTGTGGTGTAAGCCCAGCACCACCTGAGCCACAAGGGAGCTGTGGACCATCTTCCAGAGTCTCAATTTTCTAAACTCATTTGATGGGTGATAATCTTAAAACATTTTCTCTTTAACAAGCAGTAGCTTATAGAGTAGGAAATAAAATTCATACAAAATTATTTGTAAAGACACGAAACGAGAGAAATATGACTTTTGCTCTCCTGGCCACTCTGAGCTGGATCCCAGACCCCAGGAGACTGAAGGGACTCTGCTTTGAATGCTATGACCTGACTCCTGGCCCTGCACATGGTGAGGAGGAGGGAGATGGGAAGACGTTCGAATGGGCTAGGGGCCAAGGCTGCACTGGGGCTGCACAAGCAGTTGCAGGAAGGGAAAATGGAGGGAGGTAGCATTAGTGACAAGAGCAGCCACAGAGTGGAGAACAGCGATGGCGGCAGCCGAGTCTGGGGCAGGCTGGGAACAGAGTAGCAGATCTTCTGATATCAGAGGCTAGAGCCATTAAGAGACAGAAGCTAGGGGCAGCCTGTCTTTGGGGAGGAAGCCACCGACACCCAGCATCTCTCCAGAAGGGTTCACAGTTGTCTGGACTCAAGCAGCTTGCAGGACCAGGCGCCTTAATTCTCTGTCCCTCACTACTGGCATCCACAGAGAGGTCTCCACCTAGCAGCAGCATCCAAGAAGGAGGTTTTGGGTAGATTCATAGACATAAGCACCCAAATTAACCAGACTACGAGAGTTCCTCAAAAGTTTTTATTCTTTTTCATCTTTTTAAACTGGCACACTGCCTGGTATACACCGCCAGGTAGGCATTCAGAAAAGTTTCTTTTTTTTAGATACACAATTTATAATACTGGGAAGATTTCATTTCAGTGTTTCCCAAAACATTATTCCTGGAAAGGGTGTACTCTCCCATGACTCTGGATAATAGAAGTTTTGTTCTGATTTTTTAAGTCACCTCAGACAGACACTGGAACACGTTAGATCTAACACTTAAGTGCTTTGAAAGGGCAGTAAAAAATCCCCAAGGAATTCAAGAATTGTAATAATTGCTGGGAAGACTGTGGTTTCTGCAGCCCAGGGTGGCTTCACAGTTGAAAGAGGTCACAGATTCTATGTCCCTCCCCGACCAGGGACCTCCAGGACAGCTTCCCTGGTTGGTTCTTGAGTCTTTCAGCAGAAGGCAGACCAACAGAGAAGGGCTGTGCCCTTCTCCGACCAGCCCAGGCCTCACGCCACTGTATCACAGACCCTGTATCAGCAGCATAGCTACGGAGCACGTCATCCTGGGAGTGGATCCTCCGTGGGTCACACCAAGCAGCGCAGCAGGGAACCAGAATGAGGTTCAGGGCCACCATCAAAAGAGTGACCTCCCCTCTCCTTCCAATTAGTTACCTGTATTCAATGTGCAGTGTAAACGAACAGAAGTTTTACAAATTAAATTACTTTCTTAAAAATCAATACAACATCGTTACATACAATTCTCTTTGAGAAGTCTTTCCAATTCAATTCTTAAGTTTCATATACAAAATGGTGTGCAAAAACAAACACTGACCTCAAATAAATAGGGAAAAAAAAGTGGGAAGAGCTAAAATTTTTTTTGTGTTTTTAAATTAAAAGTTAAAAACTTCAGCTGCACTTCAAAGTATCTGCAGGATGGAGAAATACATCAAGAAGGCTGTCAAAAACAGCTCTCAGAGTTAGAGTTGCATTTTCAACTGAGGTTTTCTATGTTCAGAATTCACGATCAATGCCTCCACTGAGATCTTTCACCACTCCCTCTTTGACCAGCTTTAAGAGGAACTTGGTTTCCGTTGTCACATTATGCATGGTCTGAAAGTTCATAGCAGCCATGCACTGATTGTCGAAGTAGTGCAAAGGTGTTCTGGGTTGACTGAGGTCATATCCAAAACCCGCCAAACTGACTTCATCGCACAGATGTGTGGCTAAGACAACGGCAATGACACCAATTGTGGGGACGTTCTGAGAAAGGGAAAAGAAGACCAAAAAGTAAAAAAAAATTTTGGCACAAGTCACCATTTTGCTGGTATTACACATGCTATGCAGAGTCATGAAAGCTACATTGGGGGCTGCAATTTCATACATCACATAATTTTATACATCATGAACTTTAGAGTCCAACTCTCCATTTAAGTCAGGAATTTAGGCTCTAAAACATGGTCTGTGATGTTCACACTTTCAAGGGGCAGCCTGACAATTCTTACACCAAGTTAAAAGGTATTCCCCTTCTAGGCCGGGCGCGGTGGCTCACGCCTGTAATCCCAGCACTTTGGGAGGCCGAGGTGGGCGGATCACGAGGTCAAGAGTTTGAGACCAGCCTGGCCAATATGGTGAAACCCTGTCTCTACTAAAAATACAAAATTTAGCCAGGTGTGGTGGCACACGCCTGTAGTCCCAGCTACTCAGGAGGCTGAGGCAGGAGAATCACTTGAACCCAGGAGGTGGAGGTTGCAGTGAGCCGAGATCGAGCTACTGCACTCCACCCTGGCGACAGAGCAAGACTCTGTCTCAAAAAAAAAAAAAAAAAAAAAAAGGTATTCCTTCTAAAATGTCTACCCCACTGGTCCTTCCTATATGTGATGCCCAGAATCATTAAAAAAAAATAAAAATTAAAAAAAAAGCCTACTTCCTCTCTCAATGACAAATGTCTATGAGGTCTGCTCTGGGAGAGGAGGGCACAGGACCTTCCACGGTCCTTCCCAGGGCACAGTTTCTGGAGCCCATCCCTTCCTGAGAACAGAGGATTCTCAGTTCTCACTGCAGAAGACTGCGTTCACACACCAGCAGCTACATCCCACTTAAGGGCCCCATTGGCTTTGCTGGCAAATAGCACTTCCAGGCCATTTCCCTATGTAGAGCTGCTAAGCCAGTTTCTTCCCACCGTCTGTTTGGGCAAGTAAATTTTGTTTTTTTTTTTTTGAGACAGCGTCGGTCTCACTCTGTTGCCCAGGTTGGGGTACAGTGGCGCGATCACGGCTGACTGCAGCCTTGACCTTCACAGGCTCAAGTGATCCTCCCACCTCAGCTTCCTGAGTAGCTGGGACTACAGGCATGTGCCACCATGCCCAGCTACTTTTTGTATTTTTTTGTAGAAATAGGGTTTCACCATGTTGCCCAGGCTGGTCTCGAACTCCTGGGCTCAAGCAATCCTCCCGTCTTGGCTTCCCAAAGTGTTGGGATTACAGCCATGGGCCACCATGTCTAGCCTCAAGTACATTTTTAGTCCTGAATTAAATATTTCCACATTTGCTCCTTTAAAAATGTATCCTACTGACCTTGGCCTAGAATCTCCATTGTCTAAACCTTTCTAGATTCTGATGGTGTCCCCACTCCCTCCTCATGTCTGGCATCTTGTCTTGCCTCCTGGAATGTGCAAATCTGACATCGTGCTTTCTGGATCTCCATGCCAGCCTTGGGTAAAAACAGTACACAGGACAGGGAGGAATACAGAAGGCCCTGCAGCTCACTAGGCGTCCTCGAAGGCTGCCACCAATCTACTAATAACTCTTACTATTAGCATCCTTTTGTATAGTTTTTCATGTAAAAGTGTGCCTCCCTTTTCATTCATCTTAGTTGAGCTTGTGGCTGCCATAAATATAACTCTTCTTTTTTGTAAAGTGGAACAACAGTGGACCCTCCAGAGTTCACAGATTCAGGTGGGATTAGGGAACATCTACTGAAGCCATCATTTGTTAAAATCTGCTTCCTGCTCCTTGATGCATCTACCTCTCAAAGCCAACCTCACCTGTTAAAAAGGAACTCAACAGCCATTCTGCATGCTTGGAAATAGAAACCAAGAGAAATTAACACAAAGGACACTTTCCTCCTGTTTAGCCAGGGCTCTAGGCGTTGTTCTGTCTTCTCCAACCATGTACCCCCAGTGACCATCTTGTCACACAGGGAATATTCAATGTTTGTGGAAGGAGTGTGTGAAATCAACTGTCCATTGGGGTGATATATGGAGAGAACTAAAAAACCGATGAAAAACTCCCCAAAGCATGTCATCTCTATAGCATGCCCTTTGAGATCACGTCTCCTACTGCTCAACAGGCTTCTTCATCTGCTGGAAGGACATATACATGAGGAAGTTTCTGATACTGCAACTTTAGATCAGAAGTCCTCTTTTAAGTTACTGTTTTTATCCAAAAGAAAAACGCCATTTTATCAATTATAAAAATAGGAAAATATTCAGTTCAACTAACAGACAGATTATAAAGCAGAAAGTAGAAGTCTTCTACAGACTCCCCCTCTGAAGAAGAGCATTCTTCACAGGCTGGTGTCTATTTCCAAGCTTTTATACTAAACACATACTTTTATTGTTAAAGTGTTCTGTATCTTTTTTTTTTTTTTTTTTTTAAGATGGAGTTTCACTCTTGTTGCCCAGGCTGGAGTGCAATGGGGCGATCTCGGCTCATTACAACCTCCGCCTCCCAGGTTCAAGCGATTCTCCTGCCTCAGCCTCCCAAGTAGCTGAGGTTACAGGCACGCACCACCATGCCTGGCTAATTTTATTTTTAGTAGAGACAGGGTTTCTCCATGTTGGTCAGGCTGGTCTCGAACTCCTGACCTCAGGTGATCTGCCCGCCTCAGCCTCCCAAAGTGCTGGGATTACAGGCGTCTGCAACCGCGCCCAGCCTAGTGTTTTGTATCTTTATTTTCTCACTTAATATACTATGGAGGTGTTTTCCTATCTTCTTCATCCTTAACAGACAATACTGCATTGACTTTATCATAATTTGTTTAAACAATCCCATAATAATGAACATTTAGGCTGTTTTTAGTCCTCTGCTGTTAATGCTATAGTGTACATCCTAGAATATCCATCTTTGCAAATTTCTCTAATTTCCTTGTAATAATGTTTTTAGTGTAAAATTGGTGGGTCAGAGATGATTCATATTTAAAATGGTTTAATATTGCCAAAATATCCTCCAGAAAAAGTGCCAGCTGATCATTCTACCTACATTCCTGCCAAACAAGGACATTATCAAACTTTTAAGTCTTTGCTAAGAAAATGGGCAAAAATACTATTGTGGCTCTAATTTGCTTTTATTTGATTATTGGTAAAGTTGAACATTTTTACATGTATTCTTTGGCTATTTTAATTCTTCTTTTGTGAAATGTCTATTCCTATTTTTTGCCCATTTTCTATTGGTTCATCTTTTTCTCTTTGATTTAGTAAGAGCTCTTTGTATTCTGAGAGTGTTTATTCTCATTGTACATGTGATAATTTCCACACAGGTCTTAAGTTTTAAAGACACCAGTCAAGTTATTCAGATCAAGAAGCCGCAAGTAATAAAGGCATGCACACCCCCACGCCCCTGGTGGCAGCACTTGCTAATTGCAGGTAAAGAATCTCTACTGCAATAAACAGCCTAGAGCACAAAGTTCCCAAATTAGGCTGCAAAATAAAAATCGTCCAGGGAATTCAGAAAATCTTAAAACACAAAACAATTAGAATGTCTGAGATGAGACCCAGGCATTAACTGAAAAACACTGTTCTTGAGGATTAACTTTTATAACTATCACCTACAAAGTGATGATAAAAATCAATACTCACCTGAATGCCCCACAGAGTGAAAATGTAAATATGACTTTTCTCTGGGGTACAAAATTTTTTAAATTTTTAAAAATTTAAAAAATAAAATGTAAATAACTTTTCAGATCATGAAAGTGCCTTTCAGTGTCCTGCAGTTATATGGAGTCCTGGAGTAAGAATACCTTAAATAGTACCTCAGTGATTCAAGTGTTAATGTGCTGCCTACACTAAAGAGAAGAGTCACTGGAGAGAAGGCCAATTAAACAATGAGGAGCCCTGCAGCCAAGTGCAGAGTGGTAAACACACATGGAGCATCTAATCACAGGCTGGGTTTCTCCACTGGAGATGCTTCTGGGTATACAGTTGAGCCAAAGTGAAATTTGTACACATCTCCCCTCAAACAAGGAATGATTAACTTTGAGTAGCAATAAAAATACCTTATCTCGGCCCCAGAACCTTGACTGAGGCTCTGAGTACTGAAGGATGTCAAAGGCAGTCTCTTTGATGATAACTGGATTCAAAATCCTGAAATGTTTTGGCTGCAGTGGGATTTTTTCTGCCACCTGCTTCCAAAAGAAGAGTCGTACCCAGAATGGCTAAGGAAAGCAAGCAAGCAGTTGTTAGTCATCCTTCTAGGGGAGGGGAGAAAGCATTCCCACTCATCAGACCAAGGCTGTGGGTGTGACCCCATGTGGCCCTGTGCACTGCCTTCTGAAGCAATCTACTCCTATAGATTGCAAAAGCTATGCAAATCCAGCTCTCCAACTCAAAAAAGTAACTCTAAAATAGCCACTTCACACAGGCGGCACTGGACAAAGAGATGAATTGCAGAACCAGCTTGTATTTGTTTGAGGTAGACATTCCTCAGTGGTGCTAATGCTATCATTTTGTCTAGGGAAGCCCAAGTGAATAGGTCCAATTTAAGGCTATTAAGTGCTGTAACTGCCATCACCTTGCATCCTCTCTCACTTACTCTATTTCCTAGTCCCATGAAGTCGTTTCATATATGCTTCATCTTCCAACTAGAACTTCTGCCCAATAGAAAGTCCAGAAGACCATGATGACTGATATAGAATCAGCTTTGGAAATACAAATTTGTCATCACATGGAGTTTACGTGAAAAGTTGAATACGTCCCATTAGTTTCACAGACAGCTAGTTTGTGCATATGTCTATATATGTGCATACACTCCTCGACAGCTGACCTCTGAAATGTATTTGAATATAATGGGTGAGACTATAAAGTAATGTGACCAATAAAGACAAAAGGAATATGACCAAGTGAGGACCATCTCCTCCATAGCTGCCCTTCTGGAATGCCATGAATTTATTCCAACAAGGGAACCACTGACCAAAGCATTTTTGGAGCTCTTTAGAGTATTCCTTGATTTTTATATTCTTTTGAATACCCTCAAAAAGGCTTATATCCATCTAAGTAAGTCTAATTTCTGGAACTAGCCAAAAGCTATGCAAGTTCATGTCTGGAGAACAAGGTGGGTGAACAACCTCAGTAACAGCAATTTTGGTCACAATCTGGATATTCCCATTAAGCAATGATCACCATTTTCATGTGACTCTTAATTAGGTCTGGCCCATCCATGCAGAGTGTACAGCTGTACACAGACATAGGAGGAAAGCACCCACTCCTGGATTGACACAACTGCAGCAGGGCCTCTTTATAACCATCTCACTCCATTCACGCCACCAAAAGGAAAAATACTCCCACTGTATGGTACTTTCCGATTTCAACTGGGTGGGCAGGGTCTCATTTGTCTCTTAGGAGTGTGAAATTTCACCCATGAAATCAAAAGCACTGAGGAAGTGCCGGTGCGGAGACCGCACCCAACAAATCTCCCACTAGCTCCTAGTATTTGTTCAGTTTAAATTATAAACACCCTCACCATTGTCTCTACCAGGAATTCTCCAACCTGCCCATGTACAAGAACCACTGGAAGAGGGCCAGGTGCAGTGGCTCATGTTTGTAATCCCAGCACTTTTGGAGGCTGAGGCGGGTGGATCTCCTGAGGTCAGGAGTTTGAGACCAGCCTGGCCAACATGGTGAAATCCCATCTCTATTAAAAATACAAAAATTAACTGGGCATGGTGGCAGGCGCCTGTAATCCTAGCTACTCGGGAGGCTGAGGCAGGAGAATCGCTTGAACCTGGGATGCGGAGGCTGCAGAGAGCCAAGACTGCACCACTGCACTCCAGCCCTCTAGCCTGGACAACAGAATGAGACTCCATCCCCAAAGAAAAAGAATTGCTGAGGGGTTTCTACAAAGAGAGTGATCATCATTTGAAAGACAACACATAAGTATGCATTCCGCTCTGCGTGTTTAAAAATAAAAGGCTATAATTACAACTAAGTAAGACTCCTTCACTTTTTACTAAGGCAGATTTAATAGAAGTATTAGTGCTTACCAGGGTTTCATTTTTTACCATTGCTTGAAGCCAGTTGAAATCAACACTCTTAAATAAAACAGCAACAAATAAGTCATTGGAATAATATTCAAGGTCAGACAGTGGTGCGCCCTCTGGATAAGTCATCCTTATAGTAGTTTTATTTCCAACATGTTCTGAATATCCCTCAACTGGTGCACTGTTTAACCTATTTAAATAAAAAGGACAAAGACACACTGACAAAGCAGGCCATCAACCATCTCTGTACACCAGGCAGTATCCATGTCATGTCCTCCACGTCTTCTTATGACTAAGAATGAGTGCATGGTTTGCAGCCTCATCTCCCCTCCCAGCTCTGTCTTTCTAGGATTTCGAGGAATGCAGCCTTTAGTACTTGAGCGAACACTTGTATCTAATCCCTGAATGTCAAGCAATTTCATGTAGCCCTAATATTTTTACTCAATCTAAGCATATTACATTTGGGACTTTCTCTGGGTGCCAGTAAAATATCCTCGGAAATTTTCCATTGTGCTCAGATGTTAGTTCTTGCCAGAATTTCAAAAAAGGAATCAGAAGGGAAAATCTAGTCCACCATGCCTGGCTGACTTTTTGATTTTTTGTAGGGACAAGCTGTCTCTATGTTGCCCAGGCTGGTCTTGAACTCCTGAGCTCAAGCGATCCTCCTGCCTTGGCCTCCCAAAGTGCTGGGATTATAGGCATGAGCCACTGCGCCTGGCCAGAAAACAATTTTTAAACAGTGAAACCAAAAAAGAATCTAGGATGACTGCCTATTGGCTATCATGGTGAGTCTGAACTTCTCTGTGTGTCTTCCATGTCCCAGCCAGCACTGCCTTCCAGGACTCACTGGCCCCAAGCCCCTTCTCCAGAAGCCAGGCCCCTCATTGACTCAAGTCTCTTGCTGTGTCCTCTTCTTGCCCCTGTCTGGGAGTTGTGGTCCTTTGCTGTTTTACTTGAATCTACCCACCTTCCAAATCTCACTTCCTCTGATAAGGTTCTGCCACTTACTGTAGCCGGCAGCATGCTCCTCCAACTTAGGGTCAGTATGACAGTTTGGAGCATCCAACCATTTTGTGTTTTTGTTTCAACTTCTCAAACGTTAAGTCCCTTGTGGGCAGGGACTGTGAAGAGCTTCCTGCGTCCCTCACTGTTCCTGGAGCCACACTGACCAAGAGCAGTGCACTGAGTTCTAGAGGAGAAAGGTTGGTTTTAAAAGCGATGTACCCCAGTCTGGGCAATTCGGAGAAACCCCATCTCTACTAAAAATATAAAAAATTAGCCACGCGTGGTGTGTGCCTGGGGTCCCAGCTACTGGGGAGGCTGCGGTGGGAGGATCTCCTGAGCCTGGGAAGTTGAGGCTGCAGTGAGCCGAGATCACACCACTGCACTCCAGCCTGGACGACAGGAGTGAGACCCTGCCTCAAAAAATAAAATAAAATAAAAACAATAAAAATAAGTAAACAAACAAAAAAAAAAACCAATGTACCTTATCACAACATCGAACTGGTTCAGGGTGTGGCCCAGTTCTAATCCGTGCAGTATTCCTCCGCTTCCAATAACCACACAGCGCCGACAGGTCTTGGCTTTCAAGTGTTCAGGGAGGTCGTGCTCTGGCAAGAGTTCCAAGAGGGTCTGGACTTTACTGGAGAACTTCCGGAACCCAAAAGGAGGATCGTACTTGGACTCAGCTTCACTGTCTTTGGGGGCCTTCTGCACAAAAGGGAGTAAGTCCACGCTATACCTGTGCTCAAATAACAGCGCCATTGATGTCTTGGCAAACTTGGGACGACATTCCTTCTGCAAGACTTGCTGAGCATATTTCTGAGCTCTCTGGAATGAAATCACACCAATCTGGGTTTTAAAAACTCTCCTGCATTAAAAATATACTCTTCTAGATGACAATTTGTCCTATGATGTCTGATGTAGCTCCCGTGTTGATTACTGTCTTTTAACACAGAATATTTGCTTTTTAGAGTTAAGTTTGGCTCAGAAACTTGAAGAAACAACCTGGGAGAATCACATGACAAGGAGATAAACACAGCAGGGTATTCATTTCATTGCACAGGCAAAGCAAGAAGGACTCCCGCCTCCCACCCCCAGCCTAACACTGTTCAAATACATTTGGGGTGAAAATGTACTTTGGGGTGTCTAAGACTTCATATTTCATAAAATTCTGATACATGCTACGACACAGTTAAACTTTGAGGACATTATGCTAAGTGAAGCCAGTCACAAAGAGACAAATACTGTATGACCTGACTTATATGAGGTATCTAAAGTAGTCAAATTCATAAAAACATGGTTACCAGGGTTGAAGAGAGGGAGAAAAGGGGAGTTGTTTAATAGGTACAGCGTTTCGGTTTTGCAAGATGAAAACATTCTAGAAATTTGTTTCACAAGAGTTTAAATATACTTAATGCTGCCAAATGGTACATTTAAAAATAATTATGATGGTAAATTTTATGTTTTTTTTTAACTACGTTAAAAAAAAAGGTTTCATATATCAGGTTCTCATCTAGCAGGATGACAAACAGGCTTATTTATCAGTTGAGATACAGAATGTCACAGTCTAGAATGCAAATTACCTGAAAGAATCAGGGAATGTCCCCTTAACATAGAAATTGCATTGGTTTCAAAGCATTTTCCCAGCCTGCATTTCCATATGCATTTTAATGTTTTGCCTCAGCCAGGAGCTGCCTGAATGCAACAAAACTCAGAGGAAAGGCGGGCACGGCGGGTCACACCTATAATCTCAGCACTTTGAGAGGCCAAGGTGAGAGGATTGCTTGAGCCCAGGAGTTCGAGGCTAGCCTGGGCAACATGGTGAGACCCCACCCATACAAAAAAATTTTTAAAAAATGGGTCAGGAGTGGTGGTGTGCCCCTGTAGCCCCAGCTACATGGGAGGCTGAGGCATGAGTATTGAGTGATCCTCAACCTGGAAGGTTGACGCTGTAGTGAGCTGTGATTGTGCAACTGCACTCCAGCCTGGGTGACAGAGGGAGACCCTGTCTCTAAAACAAAAACAAGAACAAAAACATGACCATCCTGGCTAATACGGTGAAACTCGTCTCTACTAAAAATACAAAAAAAATTAGCCGGGCACAAGGTGGCGGGCACCTGTAGTCCCAGCTACTCGGGAGGCTGAGGCAGGAGAATGGTGTGAACCCGGGAGGCAGAGCTTGCAGTGAGCCGAGATCGTGCCACTGCACTCCAGCCTGGGCAACAGAGCGAGACTCTGTCTCAAAAAACAAAAAAACAAACAAAAAACCCCCCAAAAAACAAAAACAAAAACAAAAACGCAACCTTGGAGGAATATGGTATGCGTGTCCATTCACCCCAGTCTTCCTCTTGGCTCAGCTGGACAAATGCTGACTCAGAACCCCTGTCAGGTAGTTCTTCCTATCTTTGTGCCTTTTTTTCCTTGTCTCCATATTTAGCAGCCTTGGAATTGGACCTGCATTACTCCTCCTATTCACTACCTTCTCACAGGCAGAAGTGTGTGTGTGTGTGTGTGTGTGTGTGTGTAATCCTATATTTACTGGGATATTTATTAGGAATTTAACATATCTTTTCAACTTTGTCAGTATCATTATGAGGATTATTACTGGGGTATAGGTTTAAATGTTCATCCCAACTATGCTTTTCCTCAAGGCTTGTTATTTTTATTTTCTGATTTTTGCTTAACACATTTTTTTAGGAATGCATCTATCCTATTATAACAGAGATACTTAATATATTATAGCTTTGATAAGTTGTTAGCATCCGTGAAGAGAACACTGTCTACATCCCAAGAATCTGGCCCCATTTCTGAAAAAGGAACTGATATTCTTGGAGCCTCAGAAACGCTGCTGCAGACACCATGCATAGCCACTGCCTCAGTTCACCCTCACGACACTATGGCACCTTGCAAGATGATCATTAGTATCTTCACTTTGTAAGAGGTCTGAGCTGGCCCAGCAAACCTGGCTCCTAAAACAACAGCCTCTACCTATAGAAATCAGCACACAAACACCACCATTGATAACAAATGTTTAAATACGAATTGGCATCTTCATGAGGAAATCAGCAGGAAAGCCAAGCCAGGAATCTGCCTTGACCCTGAGCCCCCGAATGGAGGGGCACACCCCTGGCCAGGCCTGCCCAGCAGGCGATGCTCCGGGTGCTTAATGCCAAGCTGGTGGAAGCGGGACACACAGAGCGGCCACACACACTGCACATTCATCTCGAAACCCTAGGCCCGAAGGTCATGAATGGCAATTTTTAGAGACCTAAAGGCCTAACTCTCCACTAGAGAATCATATCCCAAGTATCTGGTTTTACAAATCTCCTAGGACAGAAAGGAACATCTGAGAAGTGGCAAGAGGGACCCGGAGAAGCTCACTGATGGCCACGGGACTAGAAAGAGGTGCGTGAGCGAGCTGGATGCTCGCCAGGCTGCCAGGTCTCCTCTTCAGAAGCTGCATCTGGAAAGGAGTGAAATTTCATTCCATTTCCATTCTCACCAAGAGGTTAATTTCAGGTTTCAAACTTAATTTTCTTCTTTTTTTTTCTTTTTTTTTTTGAGACAGAGTCTCGCTCTGTCACCCAGGCTGGAGTGCAGTGGCGCAATTTCGGCTCACTGCAACCTCTGCCTCCCAGTTTCAAGCCATTCTCCTGCCTCAGGTTCCTGAGTAGCTGGGATTACAGGCGTGCACTGACACACCCGGCTACTTTTTGTATTTTCAGTACAGACGGGGTTTCACCATGTTGGTCAGGCTGGTCTCAAACTCCTGACCTAGTGATCCACCTGCCTCCACCTTCCAAAGTTCTGGGATTACAGATGTGAGCCACTGCGCCCAGCCCAAACTTAATTTTCTAGACTGTGGGTAGGGCACATTTCTCAGTAGTCACCTTCTGACTGTGACCCCTCCTGCGCCTAAGTCACAATGGATGCAGTAGTAAATCCTGAGTGAGTTTCTACATGCCTTGGCAATGTCTAAAGCCACAGCAATTCCTTGTCCTCTTCTGTTTCAACTCGTTTAACAAATCTCCACTGACTGCCTGGAGACAGGGCTTTTTCTGTAGAGAGCTCACACGGAACTCCATCTCACAGCCACTCAGAACAGGAGGACCACATGGGCCATGTCCTCCACTCTGGGATGGTTTCTGTTCTTGCTTCAATGGTGCACAACCAGACATCATTGTCTTGGGGGCTTCCTCAGAGCTTGTCCCACATCTTTAAATAAGTTGAACCGGCATCTGCTTCAGCTGCTCTCTTCCCCCTCCACTGCTTGCCCGTAGCTCACAGCTCAGAAGAAAATGCCTCAAGGGGAGCGCCCCACCTTCAGGAGCTGCAATGAAGAGAGGAAGCAGTGTGACTAGGCCGTGAGGACTCCAGAGCTCCCAGGAAGGCCTCGGAGGCGTCAGCTGGGGCCTGGGTGGCATTCATCCAGATGAGGCTCACTGGAAGCCAGGAGCTGGTGACTCTCTCGTAAAATACAAGAACTCCCGTTCATCTTATATCCAGGGACAAAAATAAAGGTTTCAGTTTTTAACATCTTCCAGGCTGCGCTTGCAGGTTGCCCACGATTAAGACAAAGTAGACATCTGGTAGTGCCAATTGTTAATGCTGTGGCAGTGTGCCATAAAAACATCATGTGAAATTCACAGAAAGGTATTAAAAACAATCAAAGTAATTTTCCTCAGCAAAATCCCCACTTTCATTTCCACTCTGAAATTTTAAGGACAACCCTTCTCAGAAATACAAGTAAGTGGCATAATTCTTAGTAAAAGGCAATGTTCTACTGCACTTATTATTTTTTAAAAATCCGGAACAGGGCAGAGCATTCAGAGTGAAAGAAAACTCGTGTCTGGCATTAATGAGATGTGGGAAGGAGCTCAATTCTGCCATGGATCGCGTGATCTGGGGGCATCAGTGACCTTGTGGAACTTTCATTTCCCACACCTGTAAACTCTGGTGCTGGTCGCTTCTTCGCAGGTTGCTCTGATGCCCTAAGCATTTTGCCCAGTACCTGGCATGTGTGGAGACTTGTATGATATCACACAAGGACAGTAACTGAGGGTCAAGTTATTGGCATATTTTACTCACATTTAAGTTATAACTCTTACCCAGTTAGAAGCAGAAAAAAATTTAAATAACCAAGTCATGGAAATAACACTACACTATAAACTCAACCAGTTGGTGGCAGCCTGGGGTGGGGTTGAGGGTGGGGACTGACTGCAGAGGGGCTCTGGGGAACTCGCTTGGGCCATGGGAATGTGCTAAAGCGGGATTGTGGTGACAGAGGCGTGGCTGCATAAGTTTTTAATACTCATCAAACAATGGGCTCCAAAGGATTAAATCTTATGTAGATTTCATCCCATCAACTGTTAGAAAAAAAAATAATCAGGAGATCTGGAGGCTGGACTCAGTTCTAGATTGATTTAACTAGCAGCGTCGTCTTTGTTAAAGCATTTCTCCCTAGGTTGAGGCATCAGTTTTCTTACCTCTAAGATATCCCAGGAAGGCCTGGAAAGCGGGGAGCAGCACTAAGGAGAGAAAAGACTCGGTTTGAAGGTGCTGGTGCCTGGGCTCACTGAATGCTTCAGCAGGGAGGGCCCTGCTTCCTTTAAAGGCACGGTGTAGGTCTGCAGAGTCCGAGAGAAGACGATGAAGAAGCGGCTGAGTCCATCTGGCCATAATTAACTGCACGCAATGCCATCCGCAGGGAGATAAGGTTTTTAGCTCTCAGAAAGGAGAGAGGGCCAAGTTCAAAATGCTGCTACTACACAGCCCAAACCGAAACTGACATCAACGTGCCCTCGTCTCTCTTAAAACATCTTTTAAGTGCAATTTCACATCTGAACCACACTTTCAAAGTGTCCAGGCATCCCTTCAGAGCCCACTGGTAGTCTTTTTAACAACTGGCACATTAAGGGACATATTTAAATAGAAAATACAAAACCCACAACTGCCATAGCCACACTTCCTTTGCTGCAGTAATGAAGGCGGGGGCCAGTGTCACCAGACAATGCTCACGTCTAGCAGGGCTGGCAGGGTCCCACTCACACTGTGGGTTGCTGAGTGGAACCAACAGAGCTAACAGGGCCCCACCCTTATGGCTCTGAGACCTTCTTCTGCCCATATACATCCACGATAATTCAAATTTGTCCACGTGCTCTTGTGGTAAGGATCAAATCTCCACTGACTACCTGGAGACGGGATTTTCTTCATGGAGAGCTCACACAGAACTCCATGTCATAGCCACTCAGAACATGAGGACCACACGGGCCATGTCCTCCACTCTATTCTTGCTTCAGTGATGCACAAATTAAGGAGCTGCTTCGTGCTTAGTGTAGCATTCAAGGCCTTTTGCTATCTGGCCCTGTCTCATTTTCAGTCCCATATCCTGTGATCCCTCCTCCCCAAATCCTCAGTGATAGGCAACTCTTGCCATTCCTCTCATGTGCAAAGCATTCTGAGGCCTGCTCTTCTGCACAAACCACCTCTTCTGCGTGGAAGGAAGCAGGATATCCTGTCAGGACTGTTTTGAAAAGTGGAGCATTTTAACAAGGTCAAAATGTTAAAAACCTACTTTAAAAAATTCTCTAGTAACACAATAAGACACCCTCAATTCCACCATAATTATAGCAGGCTTTCACTTTCTATTTTACTAGTTTCAAACTCACGGAGTTTTACAAACATGTTTGACTTACACAGCTGCCCCCCATTCCTTCCTCTTTCTCTATGAAAAATTACAGGGGACTTTCTCCTTTACTTATTTCCGTATTACTTGAATTTTCGGTGTTTTTTTAAATAATTGAAAAAAGTAACCTTTTAGACATCGCTCAGCACTGGGGTGACAAGGTAGATGGACACTGTGGGCTGCTGCTCAGTTTTGCTTAAGTGGCTTTGGCTCCTTCTCCAGGCAGGTGTAGGACCAGGGAGGCCAACTCCCCCATCAGAAGTCCTCCCACCCCCCTCGTCAGTGATTGGTCAGGAGTCCTCACTGAAGCCCATCAAGGAAGGGCATTGGCATCTATGAAGGCTACTATTGGTCCAGCCATGAGCTTAGGTCTAAATATTGGCCCAGTAGCCTAATGAAAGGACTTACATTCCATGGTTCAGGGAGAAGGGGCAGGGAGCGGGTGCTGGGCTTTTCCCTGTCTACCAGTGGATGTTTAGGTTGAAGAGAACTATCAGTCCTGTTCCTCACATTAAACCTAAGGTGCATTACTGATGTACTCAAAGAATTACAAGTTATAACCAGATTTTCTGTACAATCTAGAGTTCACAGGTAATGGAAGATTACACTGTGATTCAAGTACTATCTCCCCTTCCCCCTGAAGTTGAATATATATAAGTGCATATTAAGTAATGTAAGATGTTAAGCACACAGCCCCTGTCTCCCAAGACCTGGCCTGGAAAACAAGTGGGGAAGATGAACAGCTGAAATCCTACAATGATAAACATCAGGATTAAAGCATGAGGGGGCTCTCTCACACACACAGAGGGACGATCAGGGATAGCCTCTTAGAAGGGGTAACCGCTGAGCTGAGACTTGACTTAAAATACGAGTAATAGAAGGGCGAAGAGCAGGGAAAGGCTCTAGGCAGCAAAGAAAGAAAGAATGCAGCAAATAGAGGAAAGTTCTTTTCAACAAATGGTCCTGGGACAACTGGAGAACAACATGCAAAAGGATGACCTTGGACCCTGACCTCACACTGATATGGTTTGACTCTTTGTCCCCACCCAAATCTCATCTGGTAGCTCCCATAATTCCCATATGTTGTGGGAAGGACCCAGTGGTAGATGACTGAATCATGGGGGCAGGTCTTTCCTGTGCCGTTCTTGTGGTAGTGAATGGGTCTCATGAGATCTGATGGTTTTAAAAATGGGAGTTTCCCTGCACAGTTTCTCTCTTTTGCCTGCTGCCATTCATGTAAGACGTGACTTGCTCCTCCTTGCCTTCTGCCATGATTGTGAGGCTTCCCCTGCCATGTGGAGTTGTAACTACAATTAAACCTCTTTCTTCTGTAAATTGCCCAGTCTTAGGTATGTCTTTATCAGTAGTGAAAATGGACTAATATACCATATACAAAAATTAATGCAAAATGAATCAAAGACCTAAATGTAAGAGGTAGTATGTTATAAACATACTAGAAGAAAACTTGGGACTAAACAATAGTTTCTTAGATATGACACCAAAAGCATAAATGACCAAAGGAAAAATAGGTAAATTGGGTTTCATCAGAATTAAAGACTTTTGTGCTAAAAATGATACCATCAAGAAAGTGAAAAGACAACTTAGAGAGTGGAGAAAATACTTGGAAATCACATACCAGATATAGGGTACTGGTATCCAGAACACAGAAAGAACTCTTACAATTTAAGAATAAAAAGTCAAATAGCCCAATTAAAAATGGGCAAAGGATCTGAATGGGCATTCCTCCAAAGAAAACACACATACGGTTAATGAGAGCACATGGGAAAGATGCTCAGCATCATTAGCTATCAGCAAATCAAAACCACAATGAGATATCACTTAACATCTATCAGGATGACAGTAGTAAAAAAGGAAAGATAATAACAAATGTTGATAAAGATGCGGAGAAACTGAAACTCTGGTACCTTGCTTACAAGAATGTAAAATAATGCAACCATTTTGGAAAACAGCTTGGCAGTTCCTCAAAAAGCAAAACATAGTTACCACATGACCCAGCAACTATATTTCTAGTATATACATAAAAGAACTGAAAACAGGTACACAAATACTTACATACACATATTCACAGCAGCATTATTCATAATAGCCAAAAGTGGACACAACCCAAACGTCCACTAACTGATGAATGGATAAACAAAATGAGGTATATCCATACAATGAGGTATTATCCAGAAATAATAATGAAGTACCGATACATGCTACAACATGGGTGTACCTTCAAAACATTATCCTAAGTGAAAGAATCCAGTCACAGGAGACCATGAAATGAATAACATGAAATGTCCATAATAGGCAAATCTATACAGACAGAAAGTAGATTACTGGTTGCCTAGGATTTGTGGGGAGGGGGAAGTAGGGAGTGACTATGAATGGATATGGAGTTTCTTTTTGGGATACTAAAAACCTTCTAAACTTAGATCATGGTGATGGTTGCACAGTTCTGTAAATCACTAAAACCACAGTGTATTGCACAAAATCACTGCACTGTATCCCTTTTTTTTTTCTCAGTGTCTTGTTCTGTTCTGTTGTATGGGCTGGAGTGCAGTGGCATGATTATAGCTCACTGTAATCTCAAACTCCTGGGTGCAAGTGATCCTTCTGCCTTAGTCTCTGGAGTAGCTAAGACTACAGTTGTGAGACACCACACAAGGCTAATGTTTTTATTTTTAATAGAGATGATGTCTTGGTATGTTGCCCAGGCTGGTCTCAAACTCCTGGCCTCAAATGATCCTTCCTGCCTCGGCCTCCCAAAAAGCTGGGATTATAGACAGGAGCCACCATGCCTGGCTGTACTGTATGCTTTAAATGGGTGAACTATGTGGTGTGTTAATTATATCTCAATAAAAATGTTTTGAGGGCAGGGCATGGTGGCTCATGTCTATAATCCCAGCACTTTGGGAGGCTGAGGCAGGAGGATCACTTGAGTCACTTGAGTCCAGGAGTTTGCGACTAGCCTGGGAAACACGGTAAGACCCTGCCTCTACCAAAAAAAAAAAAAAAAAAAAAAAAAAAATTAGGCACGTATGGTGGTGCATGCTATAGTCCCAGCTACTCAGGAGGCTGAGGTGGGAGGATTGCTTGAGCCTGGGAAGTTGAGGCTGCAGTGAGCAATGATCGGGCCACTGCACTTCAGCCTGGGTGACAGCGTGAGGCCCTGCTGAAAAGAAAAGAAGGTGGGCTCAGTGGCTCATGCCTGTCATCCTAGCACTTTGGGAGGTTGAGGCGGGTGGATCACCCGAGGTCAGGGGTTCAAGACCAGCCTGGCCAACATGACAAAACCCCATCTCCATTAAAAATACAAAAATTAGCTGGGTGTGGTGGCACGTGCCTGTAATCCCAGCTACTCGGGAGGCTGAGACAGGAGAATCACTTGAACCCAGGAGGTAGAGGTTGCAGTGAGCTGAGATCATGCCACTGCACACCAGCCTGGGAGACAGAGTGAGACTCCGTCTCAAAAAAAAAAAAAAAAAAAGAGAAAAGGAAAGAAGAGAAGAGGTTTACCCAAGGACCTGTGAGGGGTTGAATGTGCCTAAAATTCACAGAGCTGGGACAATGGAGGTGGCACAAAAAGACTGGAGAGATCAGTAGGAACCAAGTCATGAACGGTCTTCTGGGCCAGACTAAGGAGTCTGGGTATTTTCCTGAAGGTAAAGGAGAGGCACCAAAGAGTTTTAAGGAGGGAAGCAATATATTAGATTCAAATTGTAGAATACGACTACTCCGGCCACAGTGGGGCATGGCTGGATGCAGGAAGGCAGGTGAGAAGACACACAACCAGGGAAACAGGAAGAGCAGGTGACTCTAAAGGGCAGCCCTCGCTCACTACACCTTTCCTTAGAATGCCACGTACTATGTATTTTTACAGACACAGTCCCTACTCTCAAGTAACTTATACTTTAGATGGCAGGATGAGAGGCTCGTATGAATTAGGATAATACCGATGGAATGTGGCAAG
The DNA here is from genome assembly GCF_029289425.2 of Pan paniscus. NCBI lineage: Eukaryota > Metazoa > Chordata > Mammalia > Primates > Hominidae > Pan > Pan paniscus. The sequence goes on along the minus strand of NC_073261.2, from coordinate 40,527,650 downwards.
CTTCAGAGGAGCTTGGAAGTAGCAGTGAGGTTCAGTCTGAAAGTCACTGAGTTGGGGACTGGTTAGGCTGCATGCAGGTGTTCTTTGAGAGCCTACCGTTTGAGACAACTCCACCCAGAATTCAGAACTTTGAAAGCCCCAGGTTACGAAACCAGCCTCCATCTTCCAGTCAGGCACTGGCAAATTGCTGAGAACCACAGAATCTCAGACCTGGAAGGGATCAGAAAGGCCCCTGAGCCCCTCCCTGTCTAATGTCTGAATTCTACCTACAGGACCCCTGGCTTTTTTTTGAGACAGAGTTTCACTCTTGTCGCCCAGGCTGGAGTGCAATGGCACAGTCTTGGCTCACTGCAACCTCCCTGTCTTGGGTTCAAGTGATTCTCCTGCCTCAGCCTCCCGAGTAGCTGGGATTACAGGTGCCTGCCACCACGCCCAGCTAATTTCTGTATTTTTAGTAGAGACGGGGTTTCACCATGTTGGCCAAGCTGGTCTCGAACTCCTGACCTCATGATCCACCCACCTCAGCCTCCCAAGGTGCTGGGATTACAGGTGTGCGCCATCACACCCGGTCAGACCCCTGACTTTCTTAAAGATGCCCAGAGAGTCACCACCGAGGTGGTCTGTTTATCCCATCTTTGGATGCCTGGGACCGTCAAACCTTTCTCCTTTGAGCTTGGCTGCCATCCCGATACACAGCTCTGCCATTAAGGCCACTTGGGCAGGCCCATCCTTCTGCGGTCTGAACCTCTGGCTCATTGACACTGACTGCCATGTGCCCTGCACCAGGTCTTCTCTCCTTAAGGCTACACAGATGTTCCTATTCCTTCCATGATTCCTCAGGGAGGTGATCTTGAGTTTCTCCTCTGGTCATTCTTAGAAATCACTAGGATTCCTTAGGGGAGCCTTAACAAGTAACAGCCTAACAACCAGAGCACTTGACTGACCACTGCAGAGACAAGCAGACCACGTGGCTTAAGTTCAAAATGATCACAGGCAGCCGGGGCACAGGTTGACACAGATGTGCCTGGCTGGACAGGAAAACTACTAAGTTGATTTCCCCCAGGTATTACTAAAACACACCTTCTCCACCCTGTGCTTGTGGAATAGTATTCTTGGCCCTTGTACAGGAGAGCGCACCTCTCTCCTCAGCTGACCCAGACTTTAGAACAATCACTTTACAGTTGGTCAGATGGTAATGGACAGGAAAAAGAGGATGCAAAGAGAAAGCGGAGAAGGGCAGCAGAGAAACAAAGGGAAGAGTTCCCAGTCCATCAGTAAGCCATACCAAGTGCCATCATTTAAAGACTTTCTCAGAAGACAAAAACAGAGACAGGGTGTCTAAAACCTTTATCCAAGAGAGCTGTGAAGCGCCGTGGAATTGCAAAGGACTGGGGGAGGTATGTCTGCAAGGCCAGACAGTCCAGGAAGAAAGGGAAACCTGAGCAGAGGGTACTGGACACATCCTACTCGACCAAAGCAGATGTGTTAATGCTAATGAAATGACATGAGCCAGCAGACACCTGAGGACACCTATGCTGGGAAGGCTGGCCCTGCGACCAGCAAGACCCTGAGACTCAATAGTTTTGCAGGAGCCAAGTTGTGCCTTTGCTAACTGAGCTCTTCATTTATTTGTTTATACCTGTCTGTACCACAAAAAAAATTGGAGGCACTTCAAAGGATGTACAAATTAAAGTAGAAACGTATGAATAAAAATTAGGATCAAGAAAGGAATTTTGTATATATTCTCTTACTCAACTTCTACATTTCACAGTTGAGAAAACTGGGACTCAAAACAATCAAGTCACCTGCCTAGGGTTTCACCATTACTAAGTGGCAGTTAGATTTGAATTGGGTAAAACATTTAAGCTCTTTCCTCTCTGCACCATGCTGCTTTTAACTTTGGGCTTCTCTGTGGACACTCCCTAACCAGGCAGAGAGCAGAGTGGTCAGGAGCTCAGACTCTGAAACCACACCACTGAATTCAAGCCGGGCTTCACCACGTACTGCCGCAGGTGACCCTGGGCAGGTTACTAAATCTCCCTGCTCCTCAGTTTCCCTGCCTGTGAGATGGGGATGATTGTAGCACCTACATCCCCAGGAATGTGATGAAAGTTAAATGAGCTAATATTGCTAATACACTTTTAGAACAGTTCCTGGCACACGGGAGCACTAAACCACATTATAAACTAGCTAAACTAGACGTGAACTTGGGTGAGCAGCTCAACCTTTCAAGCCATCATCTGTAAGATGGAGATGATACTGGGATATCTCCCAGTCACAATGACTAAAGGAGATAATATATATAAAGCATCCATACATGTCAGTTATAATCCCTCTCATGCTACTTTATTTAAAATCATCTCTTCCTCCATCCTGGGCTAAATGTTATCAGATGATCCAGCCACTAAAATAATCAGTGACATAAGCATTTGATATGTCACTTGATTTGGAAACATAAATGTAAGCTGAAAGAAAAATCTTGCAATGCAATGTGAATTCATTAAAATTAAAAATAAAACACAGGAAGGACAGATGATACTAAGAGAATTTCTGGCCAGGCATGGTGGCTCATGTCTGTAATCCCCGACCTTTGGGAGGCCAAGGCGGGAGGATAGCTTGAGCCTAGGAGTTCAAGATCAGCCTGGGCAACATGGCAAGACCCCATCTCCACAAAAAATTAAAAAATTAGTCAGGCATGGTGGTGCACACCTGTGGTCCCAGCTACTCAGAAGGCTGAGGTGGCCGTGTTCTTGCCACTGCACTCAACCCTGGGTGCAGAGCGAGACCCTGACTCAAAAAAAAAAAAAGGGAGAAAAGAAAAAAGAAAGAATTTCTTTGTTGTTTACTTTATAGCATCAGGGCAAATTAATTCCAGGAGAGGAGCCCTAGAGCCTGTTGGGTTGAGCCCACCTCATCCCACACCCCAGCTGCAGTAAATGGGAGAAGGATACTGTGGAGTAGTTAGTGGTGGGTTTTTAGAAGAAGGTTGTCTTTGGTTTTGGAGTGCTGAGATTAAGTGCTTTCCCCTCTGAGTTCAAACTTTTATTAATATATATTTGTCACACAGTAGACTAATGATATTATAGTTTGAGCATATGCTTGGCAATGTTTTCATTTAAACCACACCAATGGGATATCTAACCTTTACACGGTCAGGGTCCACATAATGCATTTTTTTCATGTCACATTCTTCAGTAGTATAATTTAACTTGAGGATATAAAGGATCCACACTCCAAACACAAGCAATGTACATCTGGAAAAAAATCAATTAGGTATTATGATGTAGTCATGTGAGAATCATGAGATGCAATGTGAAACTGAAAACGGAATCCTAAATGAGTCTGCCTGCTATGCAGCATAAAACTACAATCTTTAAGTTGACATTGGGGTGAAAGGAAGGGGCCATTTCCTATTTTCCTGACAAGATAAACTAGTCATTTATGACTGTCTTTGTTATAAGCAAACACAGAAAAAACTTTTTTTGCAAGAGCACTGTAACAAAATCTGAATCACAATGTCAATTATTGAACTTAAAATCAAGTAATAGACTTGAACTATAGAATCTCGGCTTCAATCTTTTGTGACTTTAAAATTCTGTCAGTCCTTAAAAAAAAAAAAAAAAGAAAAGAAAAGAAACAGTTTATTCACAGTACGTCTAAAGAATTCTACCCGGAAGTGAGGCCGACTGGGAAATGAGACGGGACCATTAGTTACCCTTAAGATGACCTAAAAAATATTTTTAAAGATCTGATAAATTCACACTATTATATAGTTTAATACACACACACACACACACACACACACACGACTTGGAGAACAGAGCTGAGTCTAGTCTTAGTTTTAGAAATCTCATTTTTACTAAGTTCTCCAGTGACACAAACCGCAAGCTAAAAAGTTTCAACCAAAATTTAAGAACCACTGCTTTAAACAATTCTGTTCTTGAAAAAACAAATGTAAGAAATAAAGAGAAAGTAATCCATTTTCTAAATAAAGGGGCGGTTTTTTTTCAAAAAAAGCATCTAGCATAATATATTATACATAATAGATGCAAAATATTTCTTAATATTTGAGGATGAGAATACAATGAAGTGTTGCTGGGAGTGTTTTAAAAACTTTAAAATTCTCATTTAAAACAGGCTTCCCATGACAACTTGGACAAGTTGGGATTATGTATAATGATAAGTGAACAGGATGCTATCAATTTGTGTAAAAGTGGGTTTGGGCAGGGGGCATGGCAGAGCACACACACACAAAATATTTCTCATATACACAAGAAACCGGTGACACTGGTTATCTTTAAATATGGAGGGTAAATGGGGAGCAGGGATGAGAAGGTGTTTCCCTGAGACTCTTTAATACCTTTTGAATTTTCAATCTTGAAAACCTAATATTACCTATTCTTCTCTTCAGCCCCAGAAAAGGTGTTACATTCAGTGCATACACTTCCCTTATTTTGATTTAAAAAAAAAAAGAAAAGAAAAGGGTGTGAAGGCAAGCCCAGTGTCTGTAGCACATATCAGACTGTGCCTTAATTCCTGGAGCGAGTCCACCTCACCCACAGCCTAAGCAGCACAGGGCGCAGGTCTATCTCCCCTGCTGCCTTGTGGCTGGCGCCCAGCATGACGTCATGAACGTGGTGGGCCTCAATAAATATTGGTTGGTGACTCAAGGGAGGCTGAATGTAACATAAGCCTTATTCTTATAAATTTCCTTTTCCCCTACACTTCCTAAGTCAGTAAAGTGAGACAGAAGACTAGATTGCAAGGTTGGATTTCTATGTTTAGACATGAAAAAAGGGCAATTTTCAACTGGGTTTGACTGGTATATATGTAAAAAAAGACACCTGCCAAGTTCCTCCTTGATTAATTCTATCACTTATTAGGATATAAGGGTGACCTGGCTCAAACACCTGTCATCATTTTTAGTATTCGATATTTAACAGTATTCAAGGGCCTTCAGGGAAATTTAATTAACCATATTTTAGATTAACTTACAATAGCTAAGGGAAAAGCCCTCTTTTGTTAAATAAGGGCATGAAGAGCAGTGCACGGTGAGAGCTGCTCTCCCAGGCATCCAGGCCAAGGTAGAGAGCCTGAGCAGCTACTGGGCACTGTGCACTTACCAAATACAGCCAGCTGTACAGGCCCACTCCGGCTGTGCACTCAGTCTTTACTCAGACGTGCCTTTGAATGTCTGAGGCATCCTTTGACCAAGCATGCCTCTCCAACATTAGCCATCTTGAGGGCTCTCACTGAATTTTTCTCCTAGTTCTACACAGTTGACCCAAAGCAGGGGGATCTACAGTCCCAGGGGCGGTACTTACTTGAGGATGTCTTTTAATAACAAGCTGGGCCTTCTCATCTTGCTTTGAGCTCGGGTGTACCATTGCAGGGAAGGCCTCGAGCAGTCACTTCTCAGTTTCACATAGGTGTACTCACTTGGCATTGCTGTGAAGAGAGGCAAAGAGGGCAGTGGGGAAAAAGAGAGGAGAGAGTTAGGAGGATGGATTATGGTTTTCAAAGAGCCTTTATATGTTGCATCCATACCATGGAATAGTAACTGGCAATAAAGAAGAATGAACTGTTGTTACATGCAACAAAGTGGGTGAATCTAGAGGGAACTATGCTGAGCTGATACCAAAATGTTACATACTGTATGATTCTCAACATTCTTTTTTTTTTTTTTTTTTTCTGAGACGGAGTCTTGCTCTGTTGCCCAGGCTGGAGTGCAGTGGCACGATCTCAGCTCACTGCAACCTCTGCCTCCTGGGTTCGAGTGACTGTCCTGCCTTAGCCTCCTGAGTAGCTGGGATTACAGGCGCATGCCACCATGCCAGGCTAATTTTTGTATTTTTAGTAGAGACAGGGTTTCACCCTGTTAGTCAGGCTGGTGTCGAACTCCTGACCTCGTGATTCACCTGCCTCGGCCTCCCAAAGTGCTGGGATTACAGGCATGAGCCACTGCACCCGGCTGATTTTTAACATTCTTAAAATGACAAAATTATAGAAATGGAGAACAGACTAGTGAGTGTCAGGGGTTGTGGAAGGGGAGGTAGATAGGTAGATGTGGCTATAAAAGGGCAACACGAAGGACTCTTGTGAGGATGGAGATGTTCTACATCTTGACTGTATCCATGTCAGATTCCAGCTGTGATATGGTACTATAGTTTTGCAGGATGCTATCATGGGGGAAAATGAGTAAAGCATACACAAAATCTCTCTAGATTATGTTTTACAATCGCATGTGAATACAATTATCCTAAACGTTAAAGTTTATTTTTTTTAAAAAAGGACCTTTTACCTTTTAGAGCTACATACAGAAATATCTACAGATCAAATAGCAAAAATGAGATCTGCTTCAAGAACTCAGGAAGGGGATAAGTGGAGGGCCAGGGAGAATAGATAAAACTAACTTTAAGCTGATAATTTACTAAAACTGGGAGATGGGTCTAGGGCTAACTACACAATTCTCCCCACTTCTGTGTATGGTTAAAATTTATATAATAAAAAAGTTTAAAAAGAAAGTTACATTAAAAGCAGAAGTGTTACATCAAAAAAAAGAAAAAAGAGAGAATATGGCAATTTAAAAACACTTTTCTTAAAAAATATGTTGTGTGCCTGCCTATTTATTCTTTTGAAATAATTTTATTAGCAATTTTCAAGTTCTAAATAATATTCCAATAGTACTGTAGTAGGGATTGGTCCGTCTCCCCCATATTCACTTTCCCCTAACTCAACTTAATAGAGCTCTGGATTTTTAGTGGGGCATAGTACCTCCCAGAATGAAGACTACATTTCCCAGTCTCCCTTGGAGCTAGGACTTAAGACTAAGTTTTAGCCAATGGGATATGAGCAGAAGCATCCTGTGCAATTCTCAAGGTGCTTCCCTTGGCATACTCTGGCTTCTCCTGTATCCCCTCTGCCTCCTGACTGAAATATGGACCATGATCTGCCACTCTGGACCACACAGAGAGGACATTACTCAAGGATGGTGGAACAACAAGAGAAGGAGCTGGGGCTCCTGGGACAACCCCATAGGGCAGAGAGCTGCCACTCTACTTCTGGACTGGTCTATGATAGAGGAATAAGCTTCTGTCTTGTTTAAGGAATGGTTAATTAAAGGCAAAATTATATCTTAACTAATATAGGCACTAGTTACTATTATAATAAATGCATATATTAATTTAAGAAATAATGTCTTCACTATAGTTTTTAGTTGGATGGAAGAAGTTATATCTCATTCATTTTTCACTTCATTTTTCCCGTTAGGGTTTTGCCATCTTCTTTGAAAAAAATCTATTTATCTTAAACTGAACAGGCATTCAAGTTTTTTTTTCTGCTACTGTAAACAATCTCTTCCTTAACTCCTTAATTTTTTTTTTTTTTTTTTTTTTTATTGATCATTCTTGGGTGTTTCTCGCAGAGGGGGATTTGGCAGGGTCACAGGACAATAGTGGAGGGAAGGTCAGCAGATAAACAAGTCTGCCTGGTTTTCCTAGGCAGAGGACCCTGCGGCCTTCCGCAGTGTTTGTGTCCCTGGGTACTTGAGATTAGGGAGTGGTGATGACTCTTAACGAACATGCTGCCTTCAAGCATCTGTTTAATTCTAATTCTGTGTAGCAAGAGTTTTTATCATTATGTATAATTCTATCAAATAGTTTCAATAAGTGTTGAGGGCCTTATTAATAAACCTTTGCTGAATTATTAAATGAGAAGTTAGAACAACTGAGATCCTGGAAGGTTTTCAAATACCACAATTCTGTGGTTACTTCATGTACAGTCAGCCAAGTGGTGGGAATCAGCAGGCTACCTGTAGCCTGTGCATATTTAAAATGGAAACTTCTGAGATGACCGGAATGATACTCAGTTCACACCAAAGTGGACCTCCAGAGAACAAAGATGACTGTGGCAAGAGTATGAGAAAGACTCCAGGGCCTCCGCCTCCAGGTGCTCTGTTGCTGAGCCAGACAGTGCTCCGGCTCTTGTTCTACTCTGCCCGTCAGACTATAAGCCTGTAAATATTTTCCGAACTCTCTCTTACCAGCTGGCTTCTCGTAAAGTTGTGATCCTAGGATGTGCTGGTGAAAGACTGGGAGGCAATCTTTCTTTTCCCCTGACTTGGTGAAGCTTTGGATAGCAGTAGTAGCAGGCAAGGGAAGGTGTCTACATGTGACTCCTGCAGCAGTCGTGTGCATTCGGATTCTTGGGTTTTTAGGCAGCAGATGCTGTGGCACTTCCAGTAACTTTGCGACAAGTACAAGCTTCTGACTAGGGGTGACAATGGCTCCCTGAAGACCAAATCCATCTCTCTAATGTGGACCTCTCACCTAAGCCCAGACCTGTATACCTAATGACTTGTTTGCTATCTTCACCTCAAGCAACATTCCTAAATGGAACCTGGCATTTTCTTCTATTCCTTTCATTCTTTGGTATCTGAACCATCTGTTCAGCCATAAGATGAAAACCTGCAGGTCAACCAGACTTTCATTCTCAACCCCAGTCAATCCCCAGGGCCTGCCAATAATACCTCCTGAATTTTTCCTGTTCACTGCATGCCTTTAATAGAAGTCACTTACCTCGAATGCCCTGATCTCAATTTTATCGCCTCAAAGCCGTCTTTCAAAAATACATATCTGCCTACTGGTTCCCAGCGTATTTCAGATTCTGTGACTCCATGTGACAAACCTGTCTATCACACTGCACAAAGAAGTACTGTTAGAAACCTGGATGTGCCAAATTGTTACTTCAGTGCCTTTGCACAGGATGTGCTCACAATCTGGAATCCCACCCAATAATCTGCCTGCTGAGCTACTTTTCATCCTTAAACCCAGCTCAAGCATCTCTTTCCTTATCTCTGAGGTCATTTTTCACCACCACACCCATCCCTGGGCACGTCCCTATCTCTGTTTACCACAATGAACTGAATTTTCTTTTGCAGACTCCTGGAGGAATGAGCTGCAGAGCCAGAACTCTGTTCACCTTTGTATCCCTAACACCTAGGACAGAGATTGGCACACAGCAGCCCCTTAAGAAACATCTCGAATGGAATGAAATGTGCATTACATGTCTGTAGCCTGTCATCAAACAAGATAAACTTCCAAGAAAAGCATTTTCTCAATACTGATTAAGAGTAAAACTAAAACTGAATGTTAACAGAAATTATAACGGCAAGAATAAAGCATAAACTCTATTGAAACATCTAAAATGGCTGGGTGTGGTAGCTCACACCTTTGGGAGACTGGGATGGGATGATCACTTGAGGCCAGGAGTTTGAGACCAGCCTGGGCAACACAGTGAGACCCTGCCTCTACAAAAAAATAATAATAAATGAAATATCAAAAATGTCCAACAGCAGGAAATTTGTTGGTAAATTACAGCACAAACTACATGAATACTCTACAGTCCTTAAGATCTTGCTACACAGCAGGGTCTCTGACTGACAGCATCAGTGTAACCTGGAAGTGGGTTAGAAATGCAGAGTCTCAGGCCCGCCCCAGTCTTGCTGACTCAGCATTTTAATGAGATCCTGGGACATTCATATGCACATTAAAGTTTGAGAAGCACTAGCTTAAAGTACTCAGTACTTAACATTTATTGACACTGAAAAATATAAGAAAAAGGCAGTTTTATAAAAATCTATGTATCTACACATGTAGTTACCTCCTGGGATATATCTATTAAAGGTATGTGCTCTGTGGTGGGCAGGCATATGCAAACCCACCCCCAAAGGCCAAGGAAGAGGCTGATGAATCCAGTTTCTCAGAAAGAAACATGTGATGGGGACTTACGAACAGAAGCCATGTCCTGGGTGGCGGCGAGACAGGATAATGGTTGCCCATGCTATTACTCCCCAGACTGAGGGTGTATACACCCAGGTCTTAAATATCATACTGAAGGAATGTATAGGACATTGACATCCAACCCTCAGGAAAATGCAAGAATTTGCCGAAGGGCAGGACTTATGGTATAACGACAAGACTGTTTTGACCTAAGGGCAAGATTTACAGTAAGTATATGAAAGTAGAAACCTTAGAAGCCTTCCTGGGACTGGGGTTAGTCAGAAGTCAACATGGCAGATTAGCATCCAAGATGGCGTTGCTTTAGCCTCCACAGTATAAGAGTTTGACTTCCCAAGAAGTTTCATCAAATCCCTCTACTTCAGCTCAGCAGGCATTACTTCTTCTGATTTACAAGGGACCATGTGGATTCCACGTCCCTCAACATCACAAGAGAAGGGCCAAGCTGGGAACAACAGACAAACGGCAGAGTGGCCTCTCCATGATCCCTTGGAGAAGCCAGGGCTTATCAGCTGAAAGTCATGATCACCTTGACACCATCTGGACTGTTTTCACTCATTTCTTTTGTTTGCGATTTTCTGTTCGGTGAAAAGGTGGCAGTTGAAGGTTGGATTACATGAACATTGAATCAGGGGCATGCTTTGTTAATTGCTAGAATAACTGTGTCATAAATTTCAATAGCAATTATACTTTTGTTTTCTGGTTTGAGATGGGATCTTGCTCTGTCACCCTGGCTGGACTACAGTGGTGTGATCACAGCTCACTGCGGCCTCAACCTCGTAGGCTCAGGCCATCTTCCCACCTCAGCCTCCTGAGTAGCTGGGACTACAGGCACACACCACCATGCCAAGTTAATTTTTGTATTTTTTTTTTTATATAGATGGGGTTTTGCCATGTTGCCCAGGCTGGTCTCTAACTCCTGGGCTCAAGCCACCCACCAGCCTTGGCCTCCCAAAGTGCTGGGATTACAGTTGTGAGCCATCATGCCCAACTGGCAATTAAACTTTTTTTTTTTTTTTTTTTTTTGAGATGGAGTCTCACTCTGTCGCCCAGGCTGGAGTGCAGTGGCGTGATCTTGGCTCACTGCAACCTCTGCCTCCCGGGTTCAAGCAATTCTCCTGCCTCAGCCTCCCGAGTAGCTGGGACTACAGGCACGCGCCACCACACCTGGCTAATTTTTGTATTTTTAGTACAGACAAGGTTTCATCATGTTGGCCAGGCTGGTCTCAAACTCCTGACCTCAGGTGATCTACCCACCTCGGCCTCCCGAAGTGCTGGGATTACAGGCGTGAGCCACCGCACCCAGCCGGCAATTATACTTTTAACCAACAAAAAACGATCAGACTGCAGGGGAAGAGTGTTCATGTAGCCATAGGTAATTATAGGCGTAGAGGCATCTGGAAGAAAGTACACCTGTCATCAACAGTTAGTACAATTGTTTTGTCTTTGTTTTTTTAGAGATAGGGTCTTGCTCTGTTGCCAAGGCAACAGTGCAGTGGTGTGATCATAACTCACTGCACCTTCAAACTCCTGGGCTCAAGCGATACTCCCACTTTGGTCTTCTCAGTAGCTGGAACTATAGGCATGTGCCATTGCACCCAGCTATCTGTTTATTTGTAGAGATGGGGTCTCTCTCTGTTGCCCAGGCTGGTCCCAAACTCCTGGCCTCAAGCGATCCTCCCGCCTCACCTCCCAAAGTGTTGGGGTTATGGGTGTGAGCCACCATGCATGGCCTGGTGGTGCAATTGTGAGTGAGTTTATTTCTTTTTGCATTCCTTTTTTTTTTTTTTACTACCTGAATTCCATACATTACCAGTTCTATTCCTGAAAAACTGAAACTATTTTCACTTAGGGAGGAAATCCTTAAGCTACGATTGAAATTTAAGCTATGAAAAGACATTTGAAAATCACCCAAATAAAATATTTTTAGGATCCCTTAATCATCTCTTTAGTATGGGACAAAAATATCCCCAAAATTAAGCATTTAGGCTTAAAAAGCAGAAACAAATCATGAGGAACTTCACTAAGAAAGGACCACATGTTTGCTGAACTGGAAAAAAACAGATTTATGGAGGTGCAAAATAAAGGATGTCAGCACTCAGCAAGTCCAGTTTGCCTCAGGGGGCAGGAACTGGGTTGCTCCCTTTCTGTGGAAGCCTCACTGGGCTTCCAAAGAGATGGTGAGTGAATCCTGACGGACAAAGGATGACAGAGGCCCCTCCCTTCAGAAGGCTCACACTTTCTCACCTGATCTGTTCTGGCACTGCAGCTTCAGCTAGAGACACAGGGTGTCACAAATAGCTCCCCACACTGAAGCCACCCAGCCAATGGTGAGCGCACACACACACGCACACACAGCCTCCGTTCAGTTAAGCAAACGAGACCCTCTCCTTAATTCAATTAACTTACATAATGTGAATGCTTGGGTTAGAATAATAAAACTACAGACATGCCCTACTTACCAAAATTGTTTATGTGGATATTCCTGTATGCATGCTTTCTTTTTTCTTTATAACACTAATCATGAGACATGTGATTCTTCATAAGTTTTTTACTTTTGAATTACACGTTTGTCTTGTCTCCCCCACTAGAATGCAGATTCCATGCAAGCAGGGGTCTCTGCTTTGCACACCACTGTCTTCACAGTGCCTAGGAAGGGAAGAGGCATATAAAGGGCATCCATATCTGTTTACTGAATAAATATGCAGTTTCTTATGAGGGTTTCGGAGGCGATGGTGGTTATAGGCCTTCCTCCAAGGCTTTTGTTGGCAGGCCATCACAAGGCTGGCCTGTCTTCTTCTGTCCTGTGGCTCCCTCCTCGTTCTCCTTTTTCATCTCCTAAGAGTTAGGATCCCCAGGGCTTAACAATTTGATACTCTTCTCACTCAGGCTGCCAGGAACAGCCTCCGCATCATGGCAACCACCTTTATGCAGAAAAGGCCTTTCAAAATTATATTTTTCTACCCACATATTAAAATGTAACAGATTCTTCTTAAAGAGGCCATATGAAGACATAATTCTTTTTTGTGTGCTTTTTAAAATGATAAATAATCGTACACTTTTTTTTTTTTTTTGAGACGGAGTTTCACTCTTGTTGCCCGGGCTGAAGTGCAATGGCACCATCTTGGCTCACTGCAACCTCTGCCTCCTGGGTTCAAGCGATTCTCTTGCCTAAACCTCCCAAGTAGCTGGGATTACAGGTGCCCGCCACCATGCCCAGCTAATTTTTGTATTTTCAGTAGAGACAGGGTTTCACCATGGTCTCAAACTCCTGACCTCAGGTGATCCACCCGCCTCGGCCGCCCAAAGTGCTGGAATCCTACATGTTTATGGAATACATGTGATATTTGGATACATGCATACAATTATACAATGATCAAATCAGGGTAATTAGGATATCCATCACCTCAACCATTTATCTTTTTTTTTTTTTTTTTTTGAGACAAGGTCTTACTCTTTTGCCCAGGCTAGAGTGCAGTGGTGCAATCATGGCTCACCGCAGCCTTGACCTCCCGGCTCAAGCAATTTTCCCACCTTAGCCCTCCAAGTAGCTGGAACTATAGGTGTGCACCACCATACCCAGCTAATTTTTTTAATTTTTAGTAGAGATGAGGTCTCACTATGCTGCCGAGGCTCATTTATTATTTCTTTATGATGGGAATATTTCAAATCTTCTCTTCTAGTTACTTTGAATTACACAACAAATTACTGTTTACTATAGGCACCCTACTATGCTATCAAACACTAGAACTTATTTCTGTATTTTCAATAATTCTTAAGGCCCTAATGAAGAAATATAAGGGCAAATTTGGGCTTTCAGTCAATTTGTAAGACATTTAACTTCTTCAAAATTAAGAATTAACCATTTAATGTAAGAGTAGAATAAATGCCATAAAGCAGTACATGATGAATTGCCAAATTAACTATACAGATAATTACTGGTGCATGAATAAGGCACTGATATTTATTGAGAGGGATAAGCCGACATATGATCTCACTACATCCTAAAAAAACTTATATCACTGGATTGCTATCTGCATTTAACCTGCCAGAGGACACACATGGGTAGACACAGAGCTGAGAACTCCAGCCCACATCTACGCACCTCCACACCCATACTTTTCCAGCAGCAGGGTGGTCAGAATGGGGAGGACCTGGAACAAGAGGAGGGTATTTGTAATGTTGGGAGGGGGCTGCTTTCTAAAATAGTGAAGTCACACCAGGGCACAGACGGTTATAAACAAAAATCTGAAGTTGGGAAAGCAGAGAATAAACCAACATAGCTGCAGTGGACTGTGTGGGAAGGCAAGCAGGTGCAGCTTATAGGCTAATATGGCCAGCAGAGCACACTCTGTGGGGTGGGAGGATTCCAAGAGCAGAAGGACTTCCCAGCACAGCAGGAGACAAGCCTAGTCTGCTGCATGCTGGGTGGGCGACAAGGCAGGATCCTGGGCCCTCCCTACTGTGGTGTCCAGGCAGGAGGGGAGCCCAAGGCCTACCCTGGTGAGGGGGACAGGGAAGGAATGGGGACAGAGGTCTCTGAGCCAGAACAAAAGCAAGACTGGTGATGAACAGAAGACAAACAAAAGCAAGACTGGTGATGAACAGAAGCAGAACAGGGACAAACCTTGGTCCCAATCAGAGAAAGAAATAGGAATGGAAGTCAATTGTTGTCCTTGAGGGGAGAGGATGAATTTGAGATGATAAATTACCACATGAAACTGTCCAGGAGGCGAGGCAGGCGGATCACCTGAGGTCAGGAGTTCGAGATCAGCCTGGCCAACATGGTGAAACCCCATCTCTACTAAAAATACAAAAATTGCTGGGCATGGTGGCGCACGCTTGTAATCCCAGCTACTTGGGAGGCTGAGGCAGAAGAATCGCTTGAACCCAGGAGGTGGAGGTTGCAGTGAGCCGAGATTGTGCCACTGCACTGCAGCCTGGGCAACAGAGAGAAAAGCTCCATCTCAAAAAAAAAAAAAAAAAATGTCCAGGAGGTACTTGGGAACGTGCACGGGGCCGGCTGGAACTTCTGCAGCAGGTCTGACTGAAGTAGGCCCCAAGCCACCCACTGCGCAGAACAAATGAACTGCCCTCTCCCGTGCACCTAGACTGGTACCTACCTTCTGTGCACCTGGTACCTGTGCACCTAGACAGGGACCTACCATCCGTGGGGAAGGGAGAAAACAGCCATTCAAGTCACCGTTGGAGTTTTGTGTTTGAGAGGAAGAATTCCACTTGGCAAAGGAGAACAGAAGACAAGGCAGGAAGCCTTACCTCGGCCAAGAAGACAGTGTTGGGATGCATGCAGGTTAAAGCCGCCTAGCGACAACATGCAACAGCTACAACTACAGCAGCGGCACGGGGCGGCCGAGAGGAGGCAAGACATGGTGTGCTGTGGGCAGACAGAATGAAGGGGCCAAGCAAGTCCTGCCTCAAGGTGGGGCTGGGGGGTGCAGCGTTGTGGCCCTGCTGTGGCCACTGAATGTTGGCTGCTACTAGAACACGGGTGTCCCCTTCTCTGCACATCTGCCTTCCATCCCCAGACACTGAATGACTGACATGTTAAAGGCTGGCCCCCTCGCCTGGAGATGGGACCACCGTGAGAGTAATTCAAGTTCCCGAGCTCTGGGCTGAGACCATGGCTTTGCTCAGCTCTGCCCGGGCCTACTCTCTTCATCCTGGGAACTCCCTCAGCAAATCAGGAGTCAAGTTGGGTTAGCAAGGTCAAGGTAGATTAAGGTAAAGGTCAAAAAGATCATGGATGATGAAGGGCCCTGGAGGATTTTATTCAGGAAGGGGACATGAAACGTGGAGAAAATCACGGGGCAGCAGTGGGGACAAGGGAGGAGGGAGGCTACTGAGGGGCTACCACAGCGCTCTGGGCACCACAGGCTCAGCACGGACAGGACCTGGGATGGATCAGATGAGGCGAGAGTCAAGGGAGAGGATGACTCAGGTCACAGGGAGGAAAGAGGAGCCCTCTGTAGAGAGAGGCCATGAAGAGGAGAAAATGCCATGGAGACACTAAGTTCAGCTTGGCCTTGCGGAGTCCCAAACACCTGTGGGCTGCCAGGTCGGTAAATCCCACAAACAGCTGAGAACCAGGCCTGAGGCCCCAGGAGGGACCTGAGCTGGAGCATCAGGAGAAAACAAAAAAACAAACAAAAAAAAACAACCACTGGAAGAGGCTGCAAAGCATGCAGATTCCCACACTTCATCCCCAGAATGTCCCACCTGGTGGTAGGTCCAGGTGAGGACGCTGACTGTGCATGTTAACCAAGTTCCCCAGTGTTATGTGGGTGCAGCACTTTGAGAAATCCTGCCCACCAGCAAGTTTCTCACAGCTGGAGGAAAGCCGTGTAATTAACAACAGATTTTTAGCCTACATATTTTCAGATTCTCCTACAAACTGAGCAGAGTTATGAGGACCTACCTTCTGCAATGAAAAAAATTAAAATGTTGCTGTGTGAACGCACAATCAATACTGTACTAATTTTGACCATCAACCAAGATGCAAGCACTTCAGTGATTCTCGTGCTTTTTAATCTACTTCAAATCTACTATTCCTCTAGTGTTGAGAACACATCATTACTGTCATTCAATTGCCTGCTTTTTATAAATGTAAAAGTGTTAAGGCAATTAATTCTGAGCCCTTGGACTATATGAACATTCTCTAAAACTATAATGTTCCCAGCACGCACGATGGGATTTCTCCAAGACTTTCGTAAAGATGTCAAGAGGGCAGTTACTCTCAGAGCCCAGTTCCGCTTCCACCTATCTCACACTCTCCTCCTCACTCCATGTCAACCAAGGGGGCCTCGTGCTTGACTTGCCCTTCCTCTGCTGCCCCTCTGGATGGCTCCCTCCCAACCATCTCCGTTCTGGTTTTCATTCAAAAGTTGCCTTCCTTGACCACCCTCTGTAAAACACGACATCCACCCCCTCACTTTCCTGCTTTACTTCATAGCATTCATTGCCACTGATACATATTTGCCTATTCTCTGCTCTCCCTACTAAAATATAAGACTCCCAGCTTAGGGACTGTGTCCATTTTGTTCGCTGCTGTAATCCAGGAACCTAAAAAGTACCTCGCATATAAAAGGCATTTAACAAGCACCTGCAGAGTGAATGAACAGATGAATGAATGATCAGTGGCCTCCAACTAGATCCCCACACAAAGTTAACCCAAATTCACCACGGTCCTAACAAGAGACCACTGTGAAGACCAGACCTTCCAGGTGTCCAAGTATCATAATCATTGGGCATTTATTCAATGTCCAGATGGCACCAGGCAGATGGAAAACAGGGATTGAGATCCTTTTTCAAACAAGACCCACCATATGTATTTGTTGAGGGGAGGCTAGGGGAACAATATAAAATGACTGTCTCCCCCCCACCATGGAAGAAAATGGCAAATGGATCTTTTTGTTGTTGTTTTTGAGACAAGGTCTCGCTCTGTCACCCAGGCTGGAGTGCAGTGGCGTGATCATAGCTCAGTGTAACCTCGAACTCCTAGGCTCAAGTGATCCTCCTGCCTCAGCCTCCCGTAGCTAGGACGATAGGTGTATACCACCACATCCGGCTACATTTTTAATTTTTGTGTAGAGATAGAGTCTAAGCTTTATTGCCCAGGCTGGTCTCAAACTCCTGGCCCCAAGCAATCCTCCCACCTCAGCCTCCCAAAGTACTGGAATTTGCAGGCATGAGTTACCACACTTGCCTGATTTTTTTTTTTTTTTTTTTTTTAAAGAGAAGAGCAAAGAGATGAAATACTCAACTGTTTGGCTATTTGATAACAGCCAAATCACTCAATCTCTTTGAGGATGTTTGGTAATCTGTAGAAAGCAGGGTTGGGTGACAACATTTCTATGGCTCCTTCCTCCAATAAAATGTTACGATTCTCACTCATCTACATTTCAAAGGAAGAACAAGAAACATGAAGCTTAGCTTACTCAATTGATGCTAATATGTTATAGCCATCTAGGGGAGAAAACCAGAAAGCTGGAATAAGTGGGAGAAGTGGATTTAAGACAATAAAAATGAAAGAGAGTGGGGGAACACTGGGGCGGAGAAAACAGAGTGGAGGTTGAGAGACAGGAAATTCTGGGAAGGGGGAACTGGAAGGAAAAGACAGGAACAGGAAGAGAAGCCCCAGCACTGTTCTTCTTTCTGTTTCCCGGGGCTAGGGAGTTTCAGAGGAACTCCTCTTTGTGAATTCTTATAAGCAGACCTACCCACAAAGCGATTACAGGCAGCACCTCAGAGATCCTCCTCTGATTCCAAGACCTGCCGCCTGCTCCCCTCCCCACAGGAGAGGTTCCAGCCAGAAGCGTAGACGGTTGCCCTAAACTAGGTTTTAAAAGTGGGGCTGAGGAAGGACCCTCTTCATCATGCAGGACATAATAAATTCGTGATTTCTGCCAAAACATACAACCTGAGTTCTGTCAAGGTAGTGGAGAGACCCATCTTTAACTGGCAAATGCTGAGGATTTGGGTAGAATGCACCCTCCAAGGGCTCCAACAAAGCACGCTGGTAAGTGCACTGATCTCTGTGCATAAACACCCTCAAATGTGTTTAAATATATTTTAAAACTTATATTCTGCCTGGGAAGCCTCTTTCAGGGGCAGCTGTAGGGCTAGTCTAAACCAGGTAAATGTATGGGTCAGAGTTGGTTGACCAGATGCCTGAGGACAGCTACAAGGACTGCAGTCCCCTAAAATAGCAGTGGCAATGGGTGGTTGGGGGCTGGAAGGAACCTTCAGGTTCAGCAAAGCCACACTGTTAAGTGTTCCTCCACCCTGTTTTCTTTTCTTTTTCTTTTTCCTTTTTTTTTTTTTTTTTTTTTGAGACGGAGTCTCACTCTGTTGCCCAGGCTGGAGTGAGGTGGCACGATCTCGGCGCCGCAACCTCCGCCTCCCAGGTTTCAAGGGATTCTCCTGCCTCAGCGTCCCGAGTAGCTGGGATTATAGGTGCATGCCACCGCACCCGGCTAATTTTTGTATTTTTAGTAGAGATGGGGTTTCACCTTGTTGGCCAGGCTGGTCTTGAACTCCTGACCTCAAGTGATCTGCCCACCTCAGCCTCCCAAAGTACTGGCAGGTGTAAGCCACCATGCCCGGCCCTCTACACTGTTTCCTGATGGTACCAGAGGAGACAAAACAAATTCTGCAAGAAAGCTCAGTGCTGTGGGTGTGACTTCTATAATGACCACGGAAAGGGCAGACACTGAAAAGCCCTATGGTGGCTTCTGATGCTAGACTGGCCACAGCACCCAAGACCTGGAGGCTGCAGTTTTTAAACTTTATCTTGAAATAATTTCAAACTTAAAGTTGCAAAAATAGCATAAAGAATTTCCATCTGCCCTTTAACCAGACTCCCCAGTTGTTACCATTTTACCACATTTGTGCTGCCATTCCATTGGTATACTGTGTGCATATTTATTGGACCATTTGAAACTTGAAGACATGATGACACCTACCCCTAAATATTTTAGTATTTCCTAAAAACAAAGACATCCCCTTTAAACAACCACAGCATAATGATAATTAGGAAATTAACACTGATTCAGTACTGTTACCTAAATACCTTATATAAATTTCTCCACTAGTCCCAGTGATGGCCTTAGAACAAAAACAGCAAGAATATATGTCATTTTCTTATTTTCTGTTACAGGGTCCAGTCCAGGATCATTTGACATTCACTGTTATGTTCCTTTAGCCTTCTTTAATCTGAAACCGTTCCTTTATCTTTCATGACCTTGGCATTTTTGAAAAGTACGGCCAATTATTTTGTAGAAAGTCCCTCAACTGGAGTTTGTCTAATGTTTCTTCATGATTAGATTCAACTTATGCATTTTTGGCTGGAATATCACAGAAGTGATCCTGTGCGCTTCTCAAAGCACTTCTCAGGAGGCATGTGATGTTGATTTGATTAAGGGCTAAGGTGGTAGATGCCAGGTTTTTCCATTGTTGAGTTAACTATTTTCCCTTCGTAATTAATAAGTGACTTGATGGGAGATACTTACAGACTAAGTAAATATCCTGTTTATCATCAAATCTACTTGTTTCAGTATCCACTGGTAGATTCTTGCAGGAGAAGGATATGACTCTGTGAGGTCAAACAAATTCAAACCTCAGGAATGAAACTAGGGCTGGATAAAACAGTAGGTGATGAACAAAAATTAACATGTAAGACTCCTATCAGACTTAATTTCCCCATTTATGTTCACTCTTAGCTATTAAGAAAAAAAATAACCTCTAGATTTGCTTTTGAGAATACAGTATATATGAGTTGGGAGTATGGTAATTTCTCTATTGGTGCTTCCATGTCTGCTAGAAACTTAGCCCTTCAATTCACAAAGTGTCCAGTGGCAGCAAGAAGAGACACCCAGGTCCAGAGAGCTAACAGCTGGAGCCATCCTCACACCAATGCCTGATTTTCCAAGGGCAACGCTGCATGGCTCAGCTTGGTGATTCCCAGCTCACTGTGGCACAATGTAGGCAGCTACATTTAAAAACAAGAACTCTACTCTCAACTGATGACCAGGTTTAGAAACTCTGATTTGCCTTACCCAAGAAATATTTTTAAAACCCTGTTAGGACACAAGTAGAAATTTCAGAAAATAATATAAGAACAGAACATTTAAAAATCACTGTTATCTTACAACCCAGTGATACCCACTGTTAACATTCTGGTCTGTATTCTGTCAGCCTCTGCTCTTTGCATAGATATACTATCATGATGGGGGTCATGCTATCTACACCAGCCTCATTCAAGGTGCATTCCACTCGGGAATGAAGTCCTACAAAAAAGAACAGATTTTTCTCAATTCTCCCAGGAATGATCTATAACTAGAATCATTCCAGAAGCAAGGAGAGAAGTTAATTCATAACATACAATGGTCGCCTGACAGTACTGGGACAAAAGTCTCTTGTAGAACCTCAGTTGAGAAGGGCTGGTCTGTATGGTTGTCTAATTTTCTTTGTTTACCTAACAATCCTTTAAATAAAAATTTCATAAGCTTCTTCCATACACCAAGCACTGGGAATATAAAAATAAATAAGACACAGCCGCTTTCCTCTTTAAATGAATAATCCAGCTAGGAAAACTGAAAATGCCCAAATACTCGAAATACCAAATAACGCTGTGATGGAGGAGCTACAGTAGACCTTGCGCATCCTAGGCAGGAAACCACAGGCTCCATCAGAGGAAATCAGGGAGGCCTCCCTGAGGAGGTTATGTATGAATGGGTCCTCGAAGAATGACTAAGACTCTGGAGACAGGACAGAGAGAGGAGGGGGCATTCCAGACAGAAGGAAGGTAATGCCAAGACACACAGAGAGAGGTGTGTGCTCGGGCCAGATTACAGGGGCCTGGGGAAGAGTGGGCAGAAGACGCAGCTAGGAAGGAACCAGGCTCTCTTATGTTACACAAAGGAGGATGGCCCTAAGTGGTTCTTAAGTAGGAGAGTGGTGAGCTCATACTGGCATGAAAGAGGCCAAGGGACAGGGTAATCAAAAGACCACTGAGATCAGTGCAGTGAGGGGTGATGGAGGAGCTGAGCCACAGCCAGAAAGGCCGGAAGGTGGCCAACCAAGAGATGTGGAGGAGGAAGGTGCCACAGGACTTGGTCTCCAAGCCAGGAGGGGCTATTATTATAGCACTGGGCCAGCCAAGATCCATCCTGTGTAACAAATTCAGGTGGCTAAAGAGGGGAGTCGCAGGGGAGAAGGTATGCAAGAAGGCTTCAAATGTTACTGTTTCTCAAAATGATTTAATGGTGAAGGTAGGGGTGTCCCTCAAAGAGAAAGAGGCCAGAGGCCAGAGGGAGCAAGACATGACACTAGGGGTAAACTGAAGAAATTGCCCCTAGAACTGCCCCTCCCCCTGGGGTCCCATCAAGCTTTTACATAATAGCTTTCCTGTGGTGGGCCTGTGTGACAGCACATTATACACGCAGAATCTGCTATGAGAGAACAACTCTGTGGCAACCCCATGAATGCCCCAAATAAAGCAAAATCTAGAAGCTAAATGTTTAATGGAACATTTCCCTCTTAACCCAAAGGAAATACAAGTAGTTGGGCTGAATAAATAATACTTAACAGGAGAAAGTGAAAGTCAGCAGAACTGACAGTTAACAAAAAGCAATTCTGGGACCCAGTACCCAAAGGCTCCAACATGTGGGCCTTTTACTAAACTTGAGCAGAATGGGGAACACAGGGTATCAGATGATGGGAAAGTTTGTGGGCAATTTCTAAAACAATGAAGATCCCACTGCCGCAGAAAGCATAAGGGTGAAAGTTCTTAGGGTTTTGGACAATAAAAGTGGTATCACCAAATAGGACCTTAGAAATATTCTTCAGGGAACAGCTGTCCAGGTGGATGGGAAGGGAAGATAGGGAATTTGCTAGGCAGTTTTTTCCAATAACCCATGGTATTCAGTAATCCTGTATGTCTTATAGGAACAGAAGAACCAGAGGAGTCATAGAAAGCCCCAAATCAGAAAATAATGACCCTAGAAAAGGAACTGGAGGGACAGTGACTGGGACAGTGACAACCCGGAGTTTGGCAGGACCTGGCAATTTAGGGTTGGAAGGAGAGGGAGGAATTGTACAGGAGACAAAAGGAGATTTTGTTTGGGCTGCTTAAAACTCAGAACAAGTTACATTTCCATTTCTAAAACCAACAACATATATTCAGGTCTAACTAAAACATATAATTTTCTTTTACACCCCACTCACATCTCTTTTACTGTTGGCTCTGAAATTCTGGGAAACCAGCATTTGGGCAGGCTCCCCAACAGACATAACAGTTTTTAATTATACAACCCATTTTTGATCAAATAGGAGTATGTGCCTGGGGAGACAGCAACAAGAAACACACACACTGTCCCTCCTTCAAAAAGCTCTCATAGGCTGGGCATGGTGGCTCATGCCTGTAATCCCAGCACTTTGGGAGGCTGAGGTGGGTGGATCACCTTAGGTCAAGAGTTCAAGACCAGCCTGACCAACATGGCAAAACCCTGTCTCTACTAAAAATACAAAAATTAGCGGGGCTTGGTGGCGTGCACCTGTAGTCCCAGCTACTCGGGAGGCTCAGACAGGAGAACCAGTTGATCCTGGGAGGCTGAGGTTGCAGTGAGCCAAGATGGTGCCACTGCACTCCAGCCTGGGTGACAGAGCAAGAATCTGTCTAAAAAGAAAAAAAAAAACCTCTCATAATCTCATTTTAAAAAACAGACAAGTAGGTCTATTTTAACTTATCTATGTTGGACATGCGGGCAGAGTGTCAGATGATGTTTCAGATTTGGGGTGTATGTGTGATATGGTTTGGCTCTGTCCCCACCCAAATCTCAACTTGAATTGTATCTCCCAGAATTCCCACGTGTTGTGGGAGGGACCCAGGGGAGGTAATTGAATCACGGGGGCTGGTCTTTCCTGTGCTATTCTCATATTGAATAAGTCTCACGAGATCTGATGCATTTATCAGGGGTTTCTGCTTTTGCTGCTTCCTCATTCTCTCTTGCTGCTGCCATGTAAGAAGTGCCTTTTGCCCTCTACCATGATTGTGAGACCTTCCCCAGACATGTGGAACTGTAAATCCAATTAAACCTCTTTCTTTTATAAATTGCCCAGTCTTGGGTATGTCTTTATCAGCAGTGTGAAAATGGACTAATACAGTAAATTGGTACCAGTAGATGGGGTGTTGCTGAAAAGATACCTGAAAATCTGGAAGCAACTTTAAAACTGTGTAACAGGCAGAGATTGGAACAGTTTGAAGGGCTCAGAAAAAGAAAGGAAAATGTGGGAAAGTTTGGAATTTTCTGGAGGCTTGTTGAATGACTTTGCCCAAAATGCTGATAGTAGCATGGACAATAAAAATCCAGGTTGAGGTGGTCTCAGATGGAGATGAGGAACTTGTTGGGAACTGAAGCAAAGGTGACTCTTTTATGTTTTAGCAAAGAGACTGGCACCATTTTGCCCCTGCCGTAGAAATGTGTGGAACTTTGAAGTTGAGAGAGATGATTTAGGGTATCTGGTGGAAGAAATTTCTAAGCAGGAAAGCAGTCAAGAGGTGACTTGGGTACTGTTAAAGGCATTCAGTTTTAAAAGGGGAACAGAGCATAAAAGTTGAGAAAATTTGCAGCCTGACTATGTGATAGAAAAGGAAACCCCATTTTCTGGGGAGAAATTCAAGCCAGCTGCAGAAATTTGCATAAGTAGCAAGGAGCCTAATGTTAATCCCCAAGACCATGGGGAAAATGTCTCCAGGCAATGTGAGAGACCTTCACAGCAGTCCCTCCCATCACAGGCCTGGAGGCCCAGGAGGAAAAAGTGGTTTCATGGGCTAGGCCCAGAGTCCCCATGCTGTGTGCAGCCTAGGGACTTGGTGCCCTGTGTCCCAGCCACTCCAGCCGTGGCTGAAAGGGGCCAATGTACAGCTTGGGCTGTGGCTTCAGAGGGTGGAAGCCCCAAGCCTTGGCAGCCTAGTCAAGAACTGAGGTTTGGGAACCTCTGCCTAGATTTCAGAAGATGTATGGAAACACCTGGATGCCCAGGCAAAAGTTTGCTGCAGGGGCGGGGACCTCATGGAGAACCTCTGTTAGGGCAGTGCAGAAGGGAAATGTGGGGTCAGAGCAGCCACACAGAGTCCCTACTGGGGCACTACCTAGTGGAGCTGTGAGAAGAGGGCCACCGTCCTCCAGACCCCAGAATGGTAGATCCACTGACAGCTTGTACCGTGTGCCTGGAAAAGCTGTAGACACTCAACACCAGCCCATGAAAGTGGCTAGGAGGGAGGGCGTAACCTGCAAAGCCACAGGGGCAGAGCTGCCCAAGACCATGGAAACTTACCTCTTGTATCAGCATGACCTGGATGAGAGACATGGAGTCAAAGGAGATCATTTTGGAACTTTAAGATTTGGGCCAGGTGTAGTAGCTCACACCTGTAATCCTAGCACTTTGGGAGGCCGAGGTGGATCACTTGAGGTCAGGAGTTCAAGACCAGCCTGGCCAACATGGTGAAACCCCATCTCTACTAAAAATACAAAAAAAATTAGCTGGATGTGGTGGCACACACCTGTAATCCCAGCTACTTGGGAGACTGAGGCAGGAGAATCACTTGAACCCAGGAGGCGGAGGTTGCAGTGAGCTGAGATCGCACGCCATTGCACTCCAGCCTGAGCAACGGAGAGAGACTCTGTCTCAAAAAAAAAAAAAATTGACTGCTCCACTGGATTTTGGACTTGCATGGTGCCTGTAGCCCCTTTGTTTTGGCCAATTTCTCCCATTTGGAATGGCTATCCCAATGCCTGTACCCCTATTGTATCTAACTTGCTTTTCATTTTATAGGCCCATAGGCAGAAGGGACTTGGCTTGTCTCAGCTGAGACTTTGGTCGGTGGACTTTTGGGTTAATGCTGAAATGAGCTAAGACTTTGGGGGAGTGTTGGGAAGGCACGATTGGTTTTGAAATGAGAGGACATGAGATTTGGAGGGGCCAGGGGAGGAATGCTATGATTTGGCTCTGTCTCCACCCAAATCTCAACTTGAATTGTATCTCCCAGAATTCCCACATGTTGTGGGAGGGACCCGGGGGAGGTAATTGAATCATGGGGGCCGGTCTTTCCCGTGTTATTCTCATGATAGTGAATAAATCTCATGAGATCTGATGGGTTTATCAGGGGTTTCCGCTTTTGCTTCTTCTTCCTTCTCTCTTGCCTCCACCATGCAAGAAGTGCCTTTTGCCCTCCACCATGATTGTGAGACCTTCCCCAGCCACGTGGAACTGTAAGTCCAATTAAACCTCTTTCTTTTGTAAATTGCCCAGTCTGGGGTATCTCTTTATCAGCAGTGTGAAAATGGACTAATACAATGTGTGTCTTAGGAAAGGGTTCCCAGAGGAAAGAATGTTTCTGCCCAGGCCTGAATAGGAACTGGAATGGGATGGGAGAGGCAGGTGCCTCGGGAGCAGGGACAGTGGGGACGGATGGCAGAATGTCAAGTGCAGCGTGCCTAAAGAACGCCAAGTGCAGTGTGCCTAAAGGGTCTACCCAGGAGGGCACAGCACCCTGAGACGCTAGAAAAGCAAGCAGTCCATGCCACAGGGGGCTGCAATTTTACTCTAAGAATAAAAGGGAGCAACCGGTGGTGAGGTGGTTTAAAGTGGAATTGGATTTTGGAGACCTCTCTCGAGGCTGGACTGGAGATGGGGTAGTCCTCTCACGAAGCAGGATCAGTTAAGAGGCTGCTATGGAGCTCCAGGCAAGCGATGACGGCACTGCCCAGGAGCGCACTCACCTGACAGGATGGAGCCATCTCTCAGGCCCCTAAGATCACCCTCGCCAATTTCACCAGTAGCTGTTCCAAGGGGCAGGCTGGGAATGCACTACAGACCACAAAGACATGGATACGACAGCCTCATTTACCACTTCTAGGCCAGACTGCCTGAGTCTGAACCCAGCTCTGCCCCCTACGGCTTCTTAACCTCTGTTCCTCAATACCCTCCTTTATAAAATGGGGATGACAATGGTACCAAACACTGAGGGCTGTGGTGAACATTACATTAGTTAGTATATATAACATGTCTACAATAGATGAGAATAAAGTGAGTAGGAAAGCACTTATTTCTTTTTGTCATATCTATGTTTTGTAGCATGTGGGTTCATTTGTGGGGGCAGGGAGTGAATTTACTGTGAAAAGCAGAATATAAAGCAGCTCATTAATAATTTACATAGTGTGCAGCTGTGTTATTAGGTGCATAAGAGTTTAGAAATGGAAACTTTTTGGGAAATTGAAACTTTGATCTACCTGTTTCTTTTCAATTTTTAAAATGTAGTTACTAGAAAATATAAAATTGACAAGTGGCTCAGGTTATGTTTCCACTGGACAGTGGTGATCTAGACAAAGGATGAGCAAGAAGCCCACATCAGTCCCCAAGTCCTGGGTGACAACAACTGGACTGCAGAAAGTGACAAGCAAAGGGAGGAGAGTATCAGAGGCCATACTTGTCCTACTCTTTTCTGCTAGAGTATAGATTAGAGATGAGAATAAGATGTTTATGAAAAGCAAAAAGGGGGTGAAGAACAGGGCAGAAGAGGATAAAAACGCAGAGGCTGAGGAGGAAAGAGGAAGGCTGAGGAAGAAACGACACGTGTAACAGAAAAACTGCCCCTGCTCAGAACTCAATACACATAAGCTCTGAATTATGAAAAAGAGATGGTCTTAAAAACAGCCTTAACAGTCAAAAGACAGAAGTACTATTCCACCAAAGCAGACCTTTCTAATCTGTTATTTTTATCAAACTGATCCTATCCTATCACATGATACTTAACTGTTATAATCCCAGATGTTAAAAATTGAAGGAAAAAAGGAAAGAATTCATGGGTACAGGACTTGGTGAACCATCCAATAACTTAATCCTGAACATTTTTCCATGCTGTAATAACGGCACAACAAAAATGTCTTACATGGCCTCAAAAACCCAAATAAGAAATGGGCTTTTCCTCTAGGTCACGGATAATTTTTAGCAGAAATGCAGAGAAAGCAGGCCACAGAAGTAGACATAAAGTATAGGAAGTGCAGTATTATGAGAGCTCAGAGAGGAGTGGTTTGTTTGCAGCAACAAGGGTGGGAGTTGAGACCAAGCCAGGCAGTTTCACCAGAGAAACACTTCCCTTAGGTCAGAGGCTCTTGGGGAGCTAAGGGTTCCTCACAGCTCACCTTGCCCTGCTGCCTGACCCACTGGGAGACTGGGGCCTATAGGTGACCACACTTGCTGGCACCATACACAGCCAGGTAGAAACTGATCCTGACTGCCAGAAGGACTCCTGATTCCTTCCCCAGTCTCCTTAGAACTGTGGCCCTCATCAGCGAACAGTGAGGAACTACCAATGTGATCATTTCAAAACTGGAATAAGGTCGGGCGCGGTGGCTCACGCCTGTAATCCCAGCACTTTGGGAGGCCGAGGTGGGCGGATCACGAGGTCAGGAAATCGAGACCATCCTGGCTAACACAGTGAAACCCCGTCTCTACTAAAAATACAAAAAATTAGCCGGGCGAGGTGGCAGGCGCCTGTAGTCCCAGCTACTCGGGAGGCTGAGGCAGAATGGCGTGAACCCCGGAGGCGGAGCCTGCAGTGAGCCGAGATCGCGCCACTGCACTCCAGCCTGGGCGACGGCGAGACTCTGTCTCAAAAAAAAAAAAAAAGAAAAAAAAACTGGAGTAAAATAGCTGTGCCTGGGGCTCCTAAAACAGCAATACCATGCCTAGGTATGGACCTATCAGAAATGCAGACACATATGTACCAAAGCCAGACACTAGAGTGGTCACAGCGGCACTTTCTGTAACAGACAAATGCTGCAAACTGCCCAAATGTCCACTAACAATGCGTGACTATGTGGTATATTCACCCAATGGCCCCTATCACCAATGAGAGTGAACATGCTTCAACCATGGGCAGCATCATGAGTGATTCTCAGAAACTCAATGCTTAAGGAAAGAAGGCATACACTAGCCAGCCAGGCACAGTTGCTCACGCCTGTAATCTCAGCGCTTTGGGAGGCCAATGTGGGAGAATAGTTTGAGGCTAGGAGTTGCCAGAGACCAGCCTGGACAACACAGTGGGAGCCGTCTCTACAAAATAAAATAAAACAAATTAGCTGGGTCTGGTGGTGTGTGCCCGTAGTCTCAGCTACTGAGGAGGGTAAGGCAGGAGGATTGCTTGACTCCAGGAGTTCAAGGCTGATCCTGGGGGAGGCCGTGACTGGAGTACAACACAAGGGGAGCTCCCAGGGTCCCAGCCAGTTCTGTTTGTTGATCTAAGTGCTGAGTGCATGGGCATGTTCAGTCTGGAAAATTCATTGAGCAGGACACTTATGGTATGTCTACTTTCCTAGTATCTATGCTATACTTAAAAAAAAAAGAGGAAAAAAAAGTTTTGTCTGTCTGGTGTCCAGGTAAGACAAGCCTGGTAGTGTCCTTGAAGCCTCAAAGCTGATTTTTCTCCTGCTCCCTTACGCATTTCACTTGCTTCTCCTCTGCACGTGTGCTTAAGCTGGCTGTCTCCCGGGCGAGCCTGCGTGTCACCGTCATATTTATGGTTTCCTCCCACACCAGGCCTGTGATTCACCCCACTTTGGATGCCTTTGCTAACTTATGCCACCCACACTGATCCAGCCCTTGCTTTTCCTTCCTCAGCAGTTAGGCAGCTTGGAGCATCATTAACATGTGTATATTCCCAGTTGTTTTACTTCTGCCAGAGCTTCCCAGCAGACTAAAACCACGGAGCATGCCCTTCGGGAGTGATCTCAGTCCTCCATCGTGTCCACAGGCAGTGCGGATTAAATCGCTCCTCAGGAGCCAGGAGGGTGTGGAAGGTGAGCCTTATCCCTTCTCCCAGAAACTGCTGGCTCCAACACACCCACCTCAGCCCTCCAGGACCTGGAATGGACTCCCACAGAGGACTCACCTCTTTTCATTCATTGCCTCCCAAGGCCAACCTGCTAGATAAATTCCCCTCATTGCTGCAAATAGTCCCACAAGGCAAGCAGGGAAGAACTAGAGGAGCAAACCAAAGAACAAAGAGTGTGTTCTTATTCTGCCACGGATATATCCTTAACGTTCATCACCAATCTATTTTGATAACATGCAACAATTTACAATTTATGCCAAAATTATAAGAACTGTCTAAATAGTCGTAAATGTGAGCTCTCAAAATTTCTGCCTGTCAGCCCTCTCTCTTCCATGAGCCCCTTCATGCCTTCCTATCTCACCTGTTTCTTTTCTCGCCTAGACGAAGAAATGCTGATCATAACCAAGAATATCCAAGGGTCATTTCATCTTACAAAAACAGCAGCATCCATATAACAGGCACATGGGTAAAAGACTCAAGACATGCTGGTTATATGCTCTCGCAGTTCGTATGAATCTCTCCTTCTCCAAGTGACAGCTGGAATTCAGGTGCTTCTAGGCTCTGTTACTAGCAATGTTAGACACTCCTCGAAGCTGTCAAGCTCTCAGGATTACACAAGTGAAACCACAACCTGTCCTGACTGTATTCAAGTCTGTGCCCCTTCATGCAGCAGAAATGGATTCCTCTTCCACAGTTTCAGCAGCTGTATCCTTCCGTGGAAAAGGATTAGCAGCCATAAGCCCGGGGGAGGGCAGCTAAACACCAGAGGGCAGGAGATGAGTCTCCTTCCTCTCTGTGACACCCAGCACGGCCCTGCCACGAGGAGCAGGCAACCACTGGTGCCAGATGAAGCGCAGCACATAAAACCATTTTCCCCTTCAAATGAACGATGCCTAATTAAGCAAAAGCCGCATGCATGACTTAAGACATGAGGATATAAAATTCGTCTTCCGAGTCAGCTAGAGATTCTGCAGGATCCTCTACCCTCGTAAACGTATTTTTTTATGATTAGAAAAACCCGGGGCCTGGAAGGGACCTCGGCCATCGGCAGGGTAAGCTTCTCAGGAGAGACCATGAGCCCGAGCCCCACAGGGGGATCAGTGTCTACCAAGGTCACCAAGCGGGTGTGAGGCAAGGGCAGGGCTCCTCGGGGATGCTCTCGGAAAACCCTGCGTTACTTACACACGCAAGGCGTACAATGAATGCACACCCGCGTCAAGCCACGGCTTACAATTCAGAAGAAATCAAAAGGTCGCCAAAACCTGTCTTCTCCGCAAGGCTGGCTGCAGAGAGGGTGCAGGGAAGGTCACCGGCGAATTTCTACCAGCGGCCCCACATCACGCCTCCCCGATGGATGCAGAGAGAGGTTTCAGGAGCTGCTAGTAACCTTGCAGGGGGTTCCCTAAGCCCATCCCAGGAAAACGAGTTAACTCGGCTCTGCTAACTCCGAAGCTTCCAGCAATGAATTAAATCCCGAGCTGCAGCGGAAAGCGGCGGGGAAAGGGCCACTGCGGCGGGACCCGACACCCGGCGGTCCGCCCCACCCTCTACCGCGTACACACCTGCGTGGGCCCCCCAGCCCGGTCCACACGGCCCGGGACCACGACCCTCCGCCCGCGCCCCAGCCGGGCTCGCCTGAGGGTGTCGTGCCCTGGGCGCTGCCCGCGGGGTTCGAGGCGGAAACGCCGCGCCCAGCCGGCCCGGGAAGAGACAAGTCGCCGCCGCAGCCCCCAGCCCGCGGGCCCCCGCGACGCCGAGGAGGGGGCTGCGCCACGTACCTCGGCCGGCAGGTGCCGCCGCTGCCTCGGTCCGCGGCTGCAAGGGACGCCGCTCTGCGCAGCCCGCCGCCTTCGTCCGCATACTAATGAGGGGGCGCCGGCCGGCCGCCAGCGCCGCTCTCGCGCCCATTCAGCTGGGGGCCGCCGCTCCCCCGCTCAGATGCGGAGGAGGGGCGCGTGGGCGGGGTCTGGCGTCACGAGGACGCGGACGGCCAATCGGAGAGCACGATGCCTCCGCGGCGGCCCCCGCCCCCGGGCGCGCGGCCAGTCAGCCCTGCGGTGCGGTGGGCATTGCCGGAGCAGGGCGCCCCCTGCAGGGACGCACCCGGGGCGGGGGCCAGGCTGGGGCGAGCCCCCCTTGGTTCTGGAGAGGAAATGACATACAGTTTGTGAAAGCATAAATATTCGTGAAAATAAGAAAATTCAGGAAGGAAACAAAGCTTAAGGCAGTGATTGATAGGTTATTTCTTGGACACAGCTGAACGTATACTGTGCGCCTGCAACTTTCCGGTGGTTTCGGACCGGACTTCAGTGAAGCCAGTGAAGTCGGTCGACTTGCAGAACTTCCTTTCAGAGGGGCATACACAGCACCGCGGCCATGTGCCTGTGATCTCCTTCTGGGTTTGAAAAAGAAGATCCTAGACACCGAGCCAAATATGTTTGCATAAACCGGGAGACTTGTGGCTCTATTTTGTAACAGCTTGGCGCAGGGCAGCTGGTTTGGAGATGTCTCTGTTCTTCCCTTGGTGGGGGTGCCGGAAAAAATGTGCTGCCTGGGCGATCGAGGTTGGGGCAAAAGCGTTGCAAAGGAAAAGGTGGGAGGACTCTACTTTCACAATTCCCAGAAGAGTTTTACCATAAGACTATTTCTGGATTGTTCTAACGTGAGGATATTGGGAACATTTTGAAAATACTGGAGGAAAAGCTGTCACTGGGCGATTTAAATCCGGTAAGTTGGCCAAGGCAGAGCAGCTGCTGGGGTCAGCGACAGCTGACCCTTGCAGCTGAGTATCTTGCCCTCTTAATCTTGGAGATCAGCCCAAGGCCCATGTGTTACAGGAAAGGGGTCCCGATCTAGACCCCAAGAGAGGGTTCTTCGATCTCACGCAAGAAACAATTCAGAGTAAGTCCACAGTGCAAAGTAAAAGCAAGTTTATTAAGAAAGTCAAGTGGTGGCTGGGCACAGTGGCTCACGCGTAATCCCAGCACTTTGGGAGGCTGAGACGGACAGATCACCTGATGTCAGGAGTTCAAGACCAGCTGGCCAACATGGCAAAACCCCGTCTCTACTAGAAATACAAATATTGGCTGGGCGTGGTGGCGCAAGCCTGTTGTCTCAGCTACTCACGGGGCTGAGGCAGGAGAATCGCTTGAACCCGGGAGGCAGAGGCTACAGTGAGCCGAGATCGCCACTGCACTCCAGCAGGGCATTCCTGAAAATAAGAGGAGGGACATATCCAACTAAGGTACAATGCTTGTAATGTTTGTATATATGGGCAGATGTCTTCTGCTACAAGGGTTTGTGATAAAGGATTAATTTTTCCTAATTACTATATTTTGCAATAATCAATATTATTATTTTTAAAGCAAAATTAGGAATGCCTTTGTTCTCCAGATATCGGGATATCTGGACTCTCTCAAGTCTGGGTCTGTTTAGTAAGCATCACTAATTTGTTCCCTTAACCATAAACACCTAGAGGCTAGGAATGCCTAGCTTTCAGGAAATGCAGCCTAGCAAGTCCCAGCCTCATTTTTCTAGCCCTCACTCAAAATGGAGGCGCTCTGGTTTGAACGCTTCTGACACATGTGCTTGATGCAACACTCTTTACCTCTCTTTGTCTCCCCTGTCCTTCCCCTTCTCTTCCAGATTCCCCTTGTCGGCAAAGCCAGGCGCTGATAGCATTATGGCTGCCATGAGAGTCAGCAGTATCCCAGCTTCCAAGGATGGGTGTAAGGTGGGGGTGAGGAAGAAAAGGAACTTGAAGCTGCCTCCTGTCCCAGAATCACAAGACATCTGTTAAGCCCTTACTACCTCATTCACTCCACTCACATTAGGTTGACCCACTTGGGCAGCAAGACAAGCAGGCCTGCAAACTTCCTTTTCTTCATCAGCCACAGAGACATCCTTAGCTATTATTCTGGATTAAGGCAGAGATCTCCAAACAGCAGACTAAGATCAGCCTCTAGATCTCAAAGCCTTACTGGTATCTCTCCAAGTCAGTGGCTGATCTCAGAGAAGCTTCTGAATAGTGACTAGCAAAGAGTCACTCAGGCTACTTACAAATCCAGGACAGCAGCGTTTTTTTTTTTTTTTTTCTTTTTTAGAGACAGATTCACTCTGTCATCCAAGCTGGAGTGCAGTGGCACGATCTTGGCTCACTGCAACCTCCACCTCCTGGGCTCAAGCAATCCTCCTACCTCAGCCTCCCAAGTAGCTGGAACTACAGGTACCCAACACCATGCCAGGCTAATTTCTAATTTTTTGTAGAGACGGCAGTCTCCCTCTGTTGCCCAGGCTGGCCTCAAACTCCTAGGCTCAAGTGTTCCTCCTGCCTGGGCCTCCCAAAGTGCTGGGATCACAGATGTGAGCCACTGCATGCAGCCAAAACCAGTTATTTTTTGGCTGGGCACGGTGGCTCGCACCTGTGATCCCAGCACTTTGGGAAGCCGAGGTGGGCAGATTACTTGAGGTCAGGAGTTTGAGACCAGCCTGGACAACATGGTGAAACCTTGTCTCTGCTAAAAGTACAAAAAATTAGCTGGGCATGGTGGCATGTGCCTGTAATCCCAGCTACTCAGGAGGCTGAGGCAGGAAAATTGCTTGAACCCAAGGAGGCAGAGGTTGCAGTGAGCCGAGATCATGCTAGTGCACTCTAGCCTGGGTGACAGAGCGAAACTCTGTCTAAAAAAAAAAAAGTTATTTTTTATCAATATATATTAACATGCAATGGATTTATTATTATTATTATTTTATTTATTTATTTTTTACTTGAGACAGAGTCTTGCTCTGCCACCCAGGCTGGAGTGCAATGGTACAATCATGGCTCACTGCAACCTCCACCTCCCAGGTTCAGGTGATTCTCCTGCCTTAGCCTCCAGAAGTAGCTGGGATTACAGGCACGTACCACCATGCCCAGCTAATATTTGTATTTTTAGTACAGATGGGGTTTCACCATGTTGGCCAGGCTGGTCAAGAACTCCGGACCTCAGGTGATCCACCCTCCTCAGCCTCCCAAAGTGCTGGGATTATAGGTGTGAACCACAATGCCCAGCCAGATTTATTATTTTAATGACCTAATAAATATTTTAAAATTTAAATATTTAAATTAAATTAAATATTTAAAAATTTCTCAGTTTTAATTTTTAATTTGGCAAATATCAAGAGAAAGACCATGTCAAAAAGATTCTTTGGGATCCTCAGTAATTTCTAGGTGTGTAAATTGATCCTGAGACCAGAGTTTGAGACTTACTGGTCTCAGCCACCCAGATAGCCCCATTGCCCCATCCTCCTTGCCACTAGGAATGATTCATGGGTAGCCACAGGAACCACACTGATCCAATCAGAGGAAGTCTCAGGAATTTACTGGATGCTGGGGGAGAGATGCTTTCATGTTCTGCTAGACAAGAACTAGGCAGTAAGTAGCCTCAGAAGCTGTTGGTAAGACAGACATCTTGGACTACAAGAAGAGCTTATTTTAGGAGGAAAGTAATGCTATGGGAAGCAGAAGACCACGGTTAGAAAGAAACCATTTCCTTTATGACATTTTTGAGTCACTAAATCAAACCAGTCCTGAAGTCCATCTTGCCTCCGTACATTTCAGCTGTATGAGATAGTAAGTTCCTCTGTGGTTTCAACTAGCCAACCCCAGATGCCCCAACTGATTCGCCGTGTACCTACTTATGCAACACAAGTTGCAATGATGAAATGAGGCTGGAAGGCAGAGAAGGGTCCAGAAGGAAAGTACCTAGCTCAGGCAAATGGGATCTTCAGCGGCATATGATTGTAAGCAGCAAGATTATAGCATATTTTTACTTCTTATTTTTATTTTTGCTTTTCTGTATTTCCCATATTGGTCAACATGCATATGTATTGCTTTTACACTGAGGAAAAATTAGAACCTATATTATTACTTTTTTTGATAGTGCAATGACTGGCAGCGCAATATTAGAGAACAGGTTGGGGAATGGGATATGGCAATAGAACTCTTAGGCTAGAACTGCTAGCAGGGAAGAAAGAAGATTTGCAAGGGATGCAGATGGGCCCCAAAACCAAACTTTCTTTCATTTACAGCTTTGCCAAGAGCCAACCTCAAAGATTCCAGGGGATGAACAAGAATCCCCAAAGGTTAAGAAATCATTAATTATGCCTCAGTCTAATTGGCTGGAATACTTGCAGGGAGAAAAATGTGGCCAACGTGAAGATCATATGTCAATACTGGAAAAGACTTAGGATATAATATTAAGTGAAAAAAATTAAAAAGGCAACACATCATATGCAAACATCTATCATGTGGCCAAAAACTGGAAGAGAACTTGGAAAAAGAAAATAGTTGTGTTAGGGTGGTGGGATCACAAGTAATCTTTCTTCCTTTTTAACAAATCTGTTTTAATGTTGTTATAATGTTGTTTTTTGCAATAAGTAAAAATGTAGGGAGTCATTGGTTCAAATTACTGAGGTCTCAAAGAGGCCTCTCCAGACGGCCTGTTTCTTTTTGCCTGCCAAATGGCCCTCACCCCATGCCATGACAGAAGCTGTGCCTTCCCTGAGGGCCCAGTGTCTTTGAAACTGTTAGGGGTGATGCTGATGTGACTGCTTTGTAGGTGGCCAGAAGGAAAGGCGGGAAGAAAGATGTTGGTGGCAGCCAAGACCGAGGAAGTCTGTGAGGCAGGAGGGGTGAGGGGTCCCTTGCCCTGTGACATAACCTTGTCGTGTTGGAGTTTCAGGCCCAGGTTACTTACTGAAGCATTCTCTTTTTCTGTTGGACTTCTGTCTGGTCCCCCTGAGACGTTGTCTCTTCCGCAGGCCCTCAGGGGCTGGAGCACAGCTGTAGCCAACAGAACACAGGCTCTGTCTGCTGCCCTGAAGCACAAAGGAAGTTGGTCTCTTGAGGTTTTTCTAGGAATGTTTTCCTGTGAGCAATCACAGGAGAAGCGGGAGTAAAACAAACAAAGGAGGGGAAAAGATGACACAAAAACATCATGGGAAGGCTGGCTGTTGGCAGAGGGGGCTCAGATTGAGGAAACAATCCCTCATGGAATGAATTCTTCTGTTAGTGGAGTGATGCATATTGACAGATCCAGGCACATCTTCAGGCTGCCCTTCTGTCTGTCCCTCACCCATATATTCATTCTACAAATATTTGCTGAGAGCCTATTATGTGTGAGGCATCATGCTAAGTGCATAACATAAATTACTTCATTTTATCTTCACAGTGTCCCTTTAAGGTAGGGTCTCTTATCCCCATATCTTACCCAAGGAACCCGAGGCTTAGAGAAACTTAAGGAGATAAAATAACCTGCCCAGGGTCACAAAGTCAGGATTCAAACCCAGGATGTCAGAGTCCAGAGCCTGTTACCAGTAGAGGGTCCTGACAAGTCAGTAGTCGTCCAGGTTCTTGGCGTTTTGAACAAAGAATTGGACAAAATGCACAAACAAAGCAACAAAAGAATGAAGGAAAGAAAGCGCAGATTTATTGAAATGAAAGTATACTCCACAGAGTACGAATGGCCCGAGTGAATGGTTCAAGAGGGCTGGTTACAGAATTTTCTGGGGTTTAAATACCCTCTAGAGGTTTCCCACTGGTTACTTGGTTATACCCTATGTAAACAAAGGAGTGAACCGTGACCAGTCTGATTGGTTGCGGGAGGGGACCAGTCAGAGGTACTTTCCATTTTTCATCTGTGATGCAGTGCAAAAGGAGTAGCCTCTGATCCTTTTGTTACTTGGGTATGGAGAGGTGGGGTTTTCCATCTGATTCAATTTTAGGAAGTCAGTGCAAATCAGCCTTAGGTTCCCTGCCTCCAGACCTTATTCTCTTGCCTCAAGCCTACGTAAGTGATAGGGTTTGGCTGTGTCCCCACCCAAACCTCATCTTGAATTGTAGCTCCCATAATTCCTACATGTTGTGGGAGGGACCCAGTGGGAGATAATTAAATCATGGGGGCAGTTTCCTCCAGACTGTTCTTGTGGTAGTGAAGAAGTCTCATGAGATCTGATGGTTTTATAAGGGGAAACCCCTTTCGCTCAGTTCTCATTCTCTCTTGTCTGCCGCCATGTAAGATGTGCCTTTCACCTTCCACTGTGATTGTGAGGCCTCCCCGCCACATGGAACTGTGAGTCCATTAAACCTCTTTTTCTTTATAAATTACCCAGTCATGGGTATGTCTTTATCAGCAGCATGAAAACAGACTAATACACTAAGACATAGTCCTCACCCTGAAGGATCAAATGGTCTAACAGAAGAGAAAGACACGTCTAACAAACAAACAAACAAAAACCAGTAAAACAACAAGATATAAGAGAAAAACTACTAACAAGGAGCCAAAGGCAGGGTGCAGTGGCTCACTCCTGCAATCTCAGCCCTTTGGGAGGCCAAGGTGGGAGGATCGCTTGAGCCTGAGTTTGAGACTAGCCTGGGTAATATAGTGAGACCTCATCTCTACAGAAAAATTTAAAAAATTAGCTGGATGTGGTAGCTTGCACATGTGGTCCCTGCTACTTGGGAGGCTGAGGCAGGAGGGTTGCTTGAGGAGTTTGAGGCTGCAGCGAGCCATGATCAAACCACTGCACTCTAGCCTGGGTGACAGAGTGAGACCCTGTCCTCCCACCCCCAAAAAAAGAGCCCTAGGAGCATCAAGGGGGCACAGCAGAATCCGTCTTGGAGCTCAAGGCCACCTCTTAAAGGGGTGAAACTGGTTTTGAAGGATAAGGTAGGTATACTGATAGGCATATTAGTTTCAGGCTATACTTATTTTGTTTCTGTGTAATACATT
Source organism: Pan paniscus (assembly GCF_029289425.2). Lineage (NCBI taxonomy): Eukaryota > Metazoa > Chordata > Mammalia > Primates > Hominidae > Pan > Pan paniscus. Next base: position 40,489,668 of record NC_073261.2, on the reverse strand, counting down.
ACCACAAATTAGATTAAAACGACACATCTTTATTATCTCACAGTTTAAGTCAGGTACAGTATAGCTGGATTCTCCACCCAGGGGCTCACATGACTGAAATTGTTACCAAAATAGGGCTTTGGTCTAAGTCCCACTACTCCCAGCACAGAAAGCCAATCACTGAGACAATAAGTATTGTCAGTGAAGAAGGCTTTAGTCTGTTGCTACAGCCAAGGAGATAGGAGAACAGTCTCAAATCTATTTCCCTGACCTACTAAAATTAGGGGTTTAGGCCAGGTGCAGTGGCTCATGCCTGTAATCCCAGCACTTTGAGAGGCTGAGGCAGGCAGATCACCTGAGGTCAGAAGTTCAAGACCAGCCTGGCCAACATGGCGAAACCCTGTCTCTACTAAAAATACAAAAATTAGCTGGGCATGATGGCATGTGCCTGTAGTCTCAGCTACTTGGGAGGCTGAGGTAGGAGAATCGCTTGAACCCAGGAGGTGGAGGTTTCAGTGAGCCGAGATTGTGTCATTGCGCTCCAGCCTGAGTGACAAGAGCGAAATTCCATTTCAAAATAAATAAATAGATAAAAATAAATAAATAAATAGAATTAGGGGTTTAAATAGCAAGGAAGAAATGTAACCACGGCTGTGAAAATAGGAATTAGGAAGGAGTAAGGAAGAGGAGTTGGTCAACAGGAAGCAAGTGGTCTTCTGGCAGATGAGGGGTCTGGCATCTCATTGTCCAGATTCAGTGATATGTAAGTTTCTGTTCCTTGATACTACCTGGAAGGCCCGATGGTTTCCAGAGAAAGGAACCCAGATAACAAAAATGTAAATTCTCAAGTTTCAAGACTTGAGGGGTCAATTTCCATGTTTATTCAAAAGAAACAATAAATATCAGTTCTATGGGACAATTGGGTCAGTTTTCAAAATCAAGATGGTGGGGCTGGGTACAGTGGCTCACACCTGTAATCCCAGCACTTTTGGAGGTGGAGGTGGGCCAATAGCTTGAGCCCAGGAGTTCGAGACCAGCTTGGACAACATGGTGAGACCCCGTCTCTACAAAAAATACAAAAATTAACCAGGCGTGGTGGCACATGCCTGTAGTTCCAGCTACTTGGAAGGCTGAGGTGGGTGGATCACCTGAGACCTGGAGGTCAAGGCTACAGTGATCCATGCTCATGCCACTGCACTCCAGCCTAGGTGACAGAGCAAGACCCCTTTCTCAAAGGAAAAAAAGAAATCAATCAAGGTGGTGGTCAGGGCTGCATTTCCTATCTGGGCTCAGGGTCCTCATCCAAGATCATTGCTTTGTGGCAGAATTTATTTCCTTACAGTTATAATAGGATTGAGGTCCTCATTTTCTTGCTAGCTGTTGGCCAGAGAACCTCCCCCCTCAGTTCCTAGGGTGGCCCCATAGGAAGTTCCTTGCCATGTGGTCCCATGGGAAGTTCATGGTGTGGACACTTGCTTTCTTCCAGGGCAGCCAGAGCACAGCTCTATCAATTTCTCTTCTGCTGCCATTCAGACAAAATTCTCTGCTTTTAAAAGGCCCATGTGATTAGGGCAGGCCTGCCTAGATCATCTCCTTATTTTAAAATCAACAGATTTGGGACCTTAATTACATCCGCAAAAGCTCTCCGCAGCAACACTTAGATTCATGTTTGAATGACTGAAAGTGTGCATATCCCGGGAGCCAGGAATATTGGGAGCTATCTTAGAATTCTGCCCACCATAATATGATTTAGCAAATGGAGAAGATGAGGAAGGGTTGTCTAGGAAGAAGAAATAGGATATGCAAAGGATTCTGGGGAACTACTGGAAAATGATGCTAGAAAAGTGAGTGCCATGTCTCTAGCAACATGGCAAACCAGATTCTGGAGAAATCTGCCAACTCAAAACCCCTAAGATACTGGGGAAACTATTAAAACATATTTTGTAGCAAGGCTGGGCTGGCAGGAATGGGAGGAAACTCCTCTGAGGTCGAACAATGAGAAAGTGTTAATCCCGAGAGGTGAGCAGGAGCCAGCACTTGCCCTGGAGCCACCTGCTAATCCTGGCCAAGCAGCAGGCTGGAGATAGGAGACAAAATCTAGACTGGAGCAGAGGGTGAAATCAGATTGGAAATCCTTATGCACACCAGAGCCCTCAAAGGGTGGAAACTTCAGCAAGGGTGGTTGGACTTTTCTCCCCAAAGGAAACAAAGGAATGCTTGCCATAGATAGTCAACTTGCCTTAAGATACCTCATTTTAGCTCAGAGTGGAACCAAAACAAAGACAAAAGTTTCCCCTAAGAATTCCTAACCAAAAGCCCACATTCCTGCATTTGGGACAGGAATTCATACCACCTTTGTGAGTAAAAACCTTCAAGCCAAACATTATTTTAAAGTGGTCCCAGGTTGGTAATTCCCTTAGACACTTGTAAAAAGCAAATCACCTGTAGCAGCATGCTCTCTAGACCCAAGACTAAGACAGTTCCTCCAGAATTCCAAGGAATTTGAATTTGCAGTTTAAGACATCACAGTACAGGTAAGGAAATGTCATTTTACATGAGAGTTGGCAAAAATAATAAAATGAAGATTCAGATAATGAATTAGAAGACTCAAAACATAAAATAAGGTTGTTCAGTATGTTTCTAGAAATAAAAGAAGGTATTGAAAGTATGAGTAGGAAGTAAGAGACTACCAACAATAATTCAGTAGGCCAGTTAAACAATAAAAGAGAGAGATAAAGATACAATTAGTGAATTGAAAGATGGACACAAAGAAATTACCCAAAATGCAACACTGACAGAAAAAAGGTTACAGGAAATGCAAATGAGATTAAGGGATGTGGAGGATAGAATAAACCAAAAGTCTAGCACATGCCTACTCAGATTTCCAGAAATAAAAAATAGAGAAAATGGTTCAGAGGCAATAACTAAAGAAATAATGATGGAATTTTTTCCAGAATCAAAAATACACAACCTTTAGATGTAAGAACTCCCCAAAATCAATAAGCAGGAAAATTAACAGATATATTAGAAACATCACAGTGAAACTGCTGATCACTAGAGACAAAAAGGAGATCTTAAAAGAAGCCACAGAGAAAAGACAAATTATCTACAGGGAAATAGAAATTATGCTGAAAATTGCCAGAAGACAGGGAGTGTCTGCAAAGTTCTAGGAGAAGATAACTGTCAACCCTGAATTGTAGAAACAAGGAAATCTTTCAAGATCAAGGGCAAAATAAAGGGATGTGAGGCAATAGTAAGTGGGGACAATAGGTAGTAGGGACTGTGGCAGCTGGAGAGCTCCATCTAAAGGGGACAGCCCCTGCTCAACTTCTGCCAATTGCTGGCTTATAGGAGTCAAACACCCTGTGTCGCTAGATCTTTAGATTTTTCAAGAAAGGTCAGAAATCTGGATTTTTAAAAGTTGAATTATCTCAATTTTTAAATGTTAACAACAAAATTTAAAATGTATTTAATTGCAGGGCAGACAAATACTGTGTGGGTGAAATGAAACTTCTATGTGGAGGGCCTAAAGGTCTGATAAAAGTGGTAATGTGGAAATGGTAACATGGTAGAGTATGCAAGATCAACTGGAGAGGGGACCAGGCCTCTGCTGCTTCTTCAAACACTAGCTTTTCTGGCCAGTTTTTGTTTTAGTGTTTTCTTAAACTCAGGGATGCACTTACATTCTCAATTGGGCCTGTCAGTTGCTTAGAGGCAGGAACTTCATTTTCTCTGAACATTCCATGGAACAGGGCATAGTGCCTGGGTTTTAGTGGGTAGGGCAAACAACCTGGTAGAAATTAGTTATTTCTTCTTCCTCCCCCCCAGTCTCATTCTCAGACAATTGGAGATGTTGTTTCTTCCCTTCACCCCTTCAGGAGATCTGTGCCCTAGGGATTTGGGTTTCCCTTGACTGAGGTATGGTGGGATGGAGCAGTACTAGAGGGGTGGGGCTTCCTGGAGAGGCCAGGACCTGTGTCCAGTTCCCCTGAAGTGCATGATAGAGATGTCCATGAATACCCAGGTACTGACCACTAAACGCCACAGCTGTGCAGGAAGTTGGAAGTCTTATTATGGTCCAGACTGTGGCTGGGCTATGCATGGTGGTGGTATCTCTGTGGGCCCCAGGGCAGCTTATGTCCAGTGCCAGACTAATGGTAAGTAGGAACAAGAGTACCAACCACAGACCAAGGAGCAGGCCCCTGACCTATTTTTCTGACTCTGTATAAGAAACAGAGGCTAAAATAAGCCATCTGGTCAACCAGGTAGAACCAGATTCAGAAAAAGAGCACTGTTACTGCCAATCCCACGGGATTGCTTCTAAGCAATCATAATGCCAATCACATTGCAAAATGTTTGTGGATTGCAGAAGCTCCACCAAGAATGGAGACTGAAGCAAATGGGAGAAGGGAGATAGTGGAAATGGGAGAACTAATCAAGCCTTCAGTCATCAGGGACACATCATCTCTGCTTATCCCAGAGAACATCATCCTTTGTGGCCATTTTTCTAGGGTCAACAAGAAAAAAATCATACCTTTTCATTTTCATATACACTTAGAACAGTAAATGTATTCACAGAAATATAAGAGGCATACTAGAAAGTTACAAAACCATAAATGTATAGCTCAATACATTTTCTCTAAGTGGACATACCATGTAGCCACCTAGGCCAAGAAACAGAACATTGCCTGTCTTCCTGAGCCTGCCTCATGGCTCTTTGCGGTCACCACCCTCTCAGTGTTTTCCTGCGGTGGCAGCCACTCCTCTCACTTCCGTTACATAGGTTAGGTTAGCCTGATTTTGAACTTTGTATAAAAGAAATCCTATAGTGTGGACTCTGTCTGCTTCCTTTCACTCAAAATGGCACCTGTAAGGTTCATCCATGTTGCTGCAGGTAGCTTAAATGTGTTTATTTTCATTGCTGCAGAGCATGAATAGATCACAGTATTTTTTCAATCCCCTTGGTGGATATTTGAATTGTTTCAAGTTGGAGGCTATAGCAGATAATGCTGCTATGAATGTTCTTGCTCAAATCTTTTGGTAGCCTTGTGGGGTTTGTTTGTTTGTTTGTTTTGTTTGTTTGTTTTCGAGACGGAGTTTCACTCTTGTTGCCCAGGCTGGAGTGCAATGATGCTATCTCGGCTCACTGCAACCTTCGCCTCCTGGGTTCAAGCAATTCTCCTGCCTCAGCCTCCTGAGTAACTGGGATTACAGGCATGTGCCACCATGCCTGGCTAATTTTGTATTTTTAGTAGAGACAGAGTTTCTCCATGTTGGTCAGGCTGGTCTTGAACTCCTGACCTCAGGTGATCCACCTGCCTTGGCCTCCCAGCCTTGTGCTTTTTCTAATCTTTAAGAAAAAAAAAATCTAAAAAGAGCAGTGGAACAACTAGGAGTTCTGTGATCATCTCACCATATTACTCACGATCATAACATTGTACTGAACTAAGATGGTCTGAAAGTACATTATCACAGTTCCTGGTATTTTCCTTGTACTCGGTACAGCTGCATGTAGACACTTAGAAACCCAGAATGTCAGAGCTGGAAGAAGTCTTATATATCATCCTACCCAGAATTTCCCAAATTTCATCTTTACATACATCCTCTTTGTGATTTTTGTCATATCCTCATACCACCCCTACTATTATATTTTTCTTTAAATTTTCTTTTTATCATTTAAATATCTGCTTTAGCTTTATCCTAAGCAATAACAGCTGTGTACTCATAGGTTTGATATGCAAGGTATATTCTTTTTATTACCCATTAAAATTAACATACAAGTATTACAATAAATGTGTCAGCCTACCACCTGTGTGAGATAGTTTCCATTGACTCCTCCTTCTGATCCACTTCCCATCCTGCTCTGTCTCAGAAGCTGCCCTCCACAGGCTAACCTCTTCTGGCTTCGGGGTGTATTCAGCCAAGAGGCACTGGAGGATAGTTAGAGGTCGGGATATTTATCACCCTGACCTCCACCCTACCCTGCCCCAGTTGGCAGTAGCTGCATTCTCTAACAAAGGCCATGGGTCTCATCAGGCAGCCCCTCTCTCATGGCTGTAGAAAGAGTTTCAACCTTTTGCTCCTTCAGGTCCAAGAGTGACAATGCTTCCAGCTGTTGCAAGTCCCCCGAGTTTCCCCACCTCTTCTTGGCTCCCTTAACTATGCCCGCCCCTTTATAAATAGTCCCTTCATTAAGCCCTCCTCACCTACCCCCTTTCATGAGGCCATCTGTCTCCTGCTAGGGAGATGCAGTATCAAACCCCACCAGTGGTAGGCACACATTTTTCACACTCATATAGGTGCCAGCTGAGATCCAGGAGGGAATTCCTTATCCAACATCCCCCAGCCTGTGAGTGCCAGAGCTAGGAACAGCATCCCTGGTTCGATGTGTTTCTCCCCATACATACTGCTTCTCAAGGGAGAAATCGGTCAGTTCTGTTAACAATGCCCAAGTGTTCATATTGTAATGTCCTCTTATGAATCTCTCACTCTTACACTTTCTTCCCCATCCTAATCCATGTTCTGCTGGGCCCCAGATGTAAATGGGATCGTGGCCAGCTCACCTCTTTCCTCCCCTTCCCCAGGACTCCCGGATGTCATGCATCAGCCCTATGAGAGCCTTGCCTCTTCTTCAACACACCTGTGTTTCACCGCTGTCCTTTGATCAGGAGTCCTGTCTGGCAAAGGTGCAAAGCCCCCTACATCTCTTCCTCTCAAAACCTGCTGCCCAACTTTCCCTCTCTTTCCAGAAATAATAATTCCCTCCCTGTCCTCCCACAACTCTACTTAGCACTGGCTTGAATGGTGACAAGTAGTGTATGTGTTTCCCTGACTACACTGTGACTGCTTCTATGATCACACTGAATTCCTCTTTGTATCATCAGCATCCCCCACCAAGTCTGACTCAAATAGGCCCTTCATAGGGCTATGTTGAGCAAGCTGCATTCATTAGGCCATTAAGAACATTAAAGCACAAAAGACGTTCTAATGGGTGACAGATGAATGCTCATCCTGGTAATTTTTTTTTTTTTTTTGAGACAATGTTTTGCTCTGTCCCCCAGGCCGCAGGGCAGTGGCGTGATCTCAGCTCACTGCAACCTCCGCCTTCCGGGTTCAAGCGATTCTCGTGCCTCAGCCTCCCGAGTAGCTGGGACCACAGGTGTGTGCCACCATGCCCAGCTAATTTTGTGTGTGTGTGGGTTTTTTGTTTTTTTTTTTTGAGATGAGAGTCTCGCTCTGTCGCACAGGCCAGAGTGCAGTGGCACGATCTCAGCTGACTGCAATCTCTGCCTCCCTGGTTCAAGCGATTCTCCTACCTCAACCTCCCGAGTAGCTGAGATTACAGGCAGCTGCCACTACGCCTGGCTAATTTTTGTATTTTTAGTGGAGACGGGGTTTCACCACGTTGGCCAGGCTGGTCTCAAACTCCAGACCTCCGGTGATCCGCCCACCTTGGCCTCCCAAAGTGCTGGGATTACAGGCGTGAGCTGCCGCACCCAACCTCCTCCCAGTAATTTTTTTAACAGTGATTTATTTTAACATTGTATACTAGAGACATGATCTGAGTTGGGGGTAGGACAGGGGGTGGCCTTGCTCAGTCTCTTGTTCTTCCCAGAGAGGTCTGAGGGAAAGGGGTGAGATGTGGTCACCCAGACTCATTCTGGGTCCTGGGTTTTCCAGCTGAGGTTCTTAGATGGGCAGCCTTGGATCTGTGCATCTCTGGTCATGGTGTACAAACTGTTAAGTGCGTGTGCACTGTGCGTGGGGGTGAGCCGGGAAAGCTCTGAATTCCCAAAGGAGTCTAGCTTCAGAGAGCACTTTAGCCTTCCTCCTGGAGATAAAGGAAGTCTTGTTGGTGTCCCCTCCTGAGGTTGGGGCCAAAGTTCCCACAACTTATAAATTGTCCATCCCCTGGTGTTTTCCTCTGTGCGTGGATCTCCCCTACCCTACGGACCTTGAACAAGGGTGGCTTTGGCCTCAAGTGGCAGCCCATCTGGGCTCTAGGTGTTTGAATGCAGAGTTATGGCTGTTTCTTTATCTCTTTCATAGTTCCTGTAAACATCTGTCCAGGGCCTGAGCTCAGAAGGCAGAATCCATCGTGGAACGTGTCCAACTCCTACCCCAAGAGCAGCCTCCATGTTTACCCACTGACTGGGCTAACACACAGGCAGGCAGCTCTGAGCTCTGAGCACCTCAGCATCCTTGGACTCTGAGCTAGCGTGGTCACATGTCGTGGGGACAGAGTTCCCCAGCGCTTACCCTGCAGTCTTGCTTCTGATAGGGAAACCTTGAGCTCGTAGTGACTGTGGGGCTGGCTCTCCAGGACAAGCCCCTCCAGTGGAGCCAGGAACCAGGATAGAAGGTTGGGTTTGGGGGCAGACTGATGGCCTGGAGTTCACTGCCACCTATTTTCTTTTCCTCTTTTTCCATCTCACCCAGAGCTGAGGGAAGAGGCCTTGACAACAGGTGAGATTTGGGGCACCTGACTGTGACTTCAACCCAGCAGGTAGGGTTGGCCCAAAGCAGTTCCCCAGCTTGTCCTCTCAGGTCCTCTGGACACCCTTCCCCACCACACATAACCCTGGACCTTCACAGCGCCCACACCACCATCCACACCTAGGAAAGGACATCGGACTGGAGGTCAGGGGCCTAGGATTCAAGTCCCAGCTCTGCCGACAGCTACCAGTGTATTCTTGGGCAAGTCACTGAACCTCTCTGGGTCCTGATTCCCTTAGCTGTAAGAGAGTGATAATCATAAGGCCCTCTGCATTGCTCTAAGGATCAAGATAATGCTTGTGAAAGTCTTCACTGTACTCTAAAGTGTGATTAATATATATTCTTTATCCTGGAATCTCCTATCTCCTTTGAGTCCTGTTAAATAAACCATGATGTGAATGGTTAGTAATGAAGTTTTTGCCCCCTTTCTAGACAGTTATTTGTACTTGTAACCATAACTTTCAATGCCTTTATTCAGCGATAAGAGTACGGAATTAATTCCAAGTTCAGACCGGGTGTAGCAGCTCACATCTGTAATCCCAGCACTTTGTGAGGTCGAGATGGGAAGATCGCTCGAGTTCAGGAATTTGAGACCAGTCTGAGCAACATAGGAAGACACTGTCTCTACAAGCAAACAAACAAACAGACAAAAAAAACCAATAAATTACCTGGGCATGGTGGCACATGCCTGTAGTCCCAGCTGCTCAGGAGGCTGAGGCATAAGGATCACTTGAGCCCAGAAGGTTGAGGCTGCAGTGAGCTGTGATCACACCATTACACTCCAACCTGGGTGACAGAGCGAGCCCCTGTCTCAAAAAGAAAAAAGAAAAAGCAAAAAAGAAAAAATTTCAAGTTTACAGGCAGGCTGGGGAGGAGGAGCAACTTCCTATTCAGTGGTGCTGCTTCCTTCGCTGGGCAATTTGCTGGCATTGCCCTCTGTTGTCCTAAGGCGATGGACCTTGTTGCTATGTAAGGGAAGTCCTTACCCAGAAGGCTGAGAGGAACAGAATTTCCAAGGACAAAACACTTGCCAAGAAGCCCAGCTTCACAAATTTCCTCTATTTATCAACCCCTTGGTACACAGTTGCTGCTTTGATGAGGCTGATTTCAGCTGAAATACCACAGCAGTGGGAAAAGGAAATAATTCTTTCCTTGCATTCCAGTGTGAGGCTGATGTAGGCAAAGCAACCTGCCAAAGCCTTTAGAGACGCATGAAGTCCCCTGTTGTGTTTAAGGTCTTTTTCTCCACTTGGACAGGTTGGCAGCCACTTTCCTTCTCTCTTGCTCAATCCTTCCCCCTGCATTCCATCGGAGTTCTTGTTTCTCATCCAAAGAGCTCAATTCCTTTCTGAGCAATTCCTGTTTTCTAGTCTCCCATCTCTTCCTATTGTACAGACACCAGTTCATCAGAAAGAGTTTCCCAGTTAATTTTGATGTGCCCAGCGTCACCTCTTACAGTGTCTGGCTCAGAAATTAATTCTTCCTTAAGTCTAACTCAATCCCCCATGTTCCTCCCCTGTTTCTAAACTCTCAGCAGGCTCCCCATTATCTCCTGAACTAAATTCTGTCTCCTAAGCCCAGCCTTAGAGGCCTTCCTCCATCTGGTCTCCAGGGCTAGATGCACTGTCTCCACTGGCTGATGCAGCCTCATGCCGGGGTGTGCGGCCTTGGAAAGGGGAATTTGACTTGTACCTACTCACCCCCGGGGTCCTTTATCAGGCACCTGTTGGTCCCAGCCAGCCTCTTCAACCTCATTTCCTATTTTCCCTTCTCCCCTGCCTGGTGGCTGGCCCAGTGCCCTACTCACCATGTCTCTGAATGGCATCACACAATCCTGTCTCTGCTCCCTCCCTCCCTCCCTCCCTCCCTCCCTTCCTTCATTCTTTCCTTCTTCCCTTCCCTTCCTTCCCTTCCTTTCCTTCTTTCCTTCTTTTTCTTTCTTTCCCTTCCTTCCTTCCATCCTCCCTCCCTCTTTCCTTTCCTTTCCTTTCCTTTCTTTCTTTCTTTCTTTCTTTCTTTCTTTCTTTCTTTTCTGTCTGTCCTTCCTTCCTTCCTTCCTTCCTTCCTTCCTTCCTTCCTTCCTTCCCTTTCTTTTTGAGAGGGAGTCTCGCTCTGTTACCCAGGCTGGAGTGCAGTGGCATGATCTCGGCTCACTCGAACCTCCGCCTCCCAGGCTCAAGGGATTCTCCTGCCTCCACCCACCGAGTAGCTGGGATTACAGGCGCACACCACTACACTCAGCTAATTTTTGTATTTTTAGTAGAGATGGGGTTTCACCATGTTGGCCGAGCTGGTCTTGAACTCCTGACCTCAGATGATCCGCCCGCCTCTGCCTCCCAAAGTGCTGGGATTACAGGCGTGAGCCACCGTGCCCAGCCTCTGCACATTTCTTATATGATTCCTTCCACCCCAAATTCTGTAAGTCCTCTTAAAATTCCCTAAGGCCCACCACGGGTGACACTTCCTTATCAATTAAGCATGTGTGGATGGTACCAGGTCAGACTGTAGGGGGTCTGGACTTGCTGCTTCCCACAGAACCCAAGCAGCAGTGTCTTTAGGTTTTTCCTCTTGGGCCGTTCAGACTCCCCAGAGAGGAGTCCTCCAGGGACCTGCCTGGAAGGTGGGGTGAGGCTGCCAGCACGTTGTGGCCCCTGTGCAGTGAGAAAGGCTGGGAGTCTGAGTTTAGCAATCAGTGACATCTGTCTTCCATCTCTGTTTTCCATTCCACACCCCACACTTCACCGATCTTGGGCCTCCAGTCCAGAAACCTGCTTCTTTCACCCTTTCCAGAGAGTAAAGCTCCAGACGCCCACTGAGGGGAGAGAAGGGCAGGTGACCAGCAGAATGGAGTTGAGGAGGGCATTAAGGAGCCTTAGAAAGACCTAGGAGGACCCCCATAGATTGCTCACGAAGTGTAAATATGGCTTACTAAGTAATTTACATGCATTAACTGGAACTACCTCACACACAGCTCTCCTCCTAGTCCCTTCCATTTTAACAAGCTGTGAACTGCCTGCCAGGTCCCCATGTTCCTGGGACTTCCAAGTCTGTCTTTTCTTTTCATTTTTTTTCTTTTTTTGTTGGGGTGAGGGACAGAGTTTTGCTCTTGTTACCTTGGCTGTTTGCAATGATCTCGGCTCACTTCAACCTCTGTCTTCCCGGCTCAAGCAATTCTTCTGCCTCAGCCTCCCAAGTAGCTGGGATTATAGGCACCCACTACCACACCTGGCTATTTTTTTTGTATTTTTAGTACAGATGGGGTTTCACCATGTTGGCCAGGCTGGTCTCGAACTCCTGACCTCAGGTGATCCACCCGCCTCAGCCTCCCAAAGTGCTGGGATTACAGGCATGAGCCACTGCGCCCAGCCCCAAGTCTGTGGTTTGAGGAGGCTGTGGTGTCAAACAGTGGTTCTGGCCTTCCCCAATTCAAGCTCGAGACTTGGCTTTCAGTTAAATATTCCTCATTTGTTTGCTTTCCTGTTTCCAAAATGTTATTGTTGTTATCTCCCCATAAAATCCTTTAACATAAAACATCACTGTAAGCCATGGTAGTGGACTCACGGAGGTTTACATAGAGAGTTGTCCACCTGCACGTCCCACGACAGCCAAATCCCCAGGCCTCCCCCATGCAAGGCCACACCCAGAGCCATGTGCAGATGGGAAGACAGGCCCCCGTAGGTTCAGGGCATACTTGGTCTTATGTGGACTTGTTCTCAAAGCAGTGAATCAGCAGTGTAAAGATGGGGGCGGAAGGGCAGATGCAGCTCACCCTTGTGTCTCATGTGGGCACGCCCAAAGTTCAGCAGTCTTGGCAGTTTGGATGGAGAAGAGCTGCAGGCCCTCCGCTGTTTCTACCCCCAGGTATCAGCATCCTGAACCCACTGACACGCTCATACACGACATTAATCTGCCCTTCTAGAAACCACGCCTGTTCTTCTAGAAACTAGAACCATGTGTGGGTTCTGATGCCTGAACTTGTGTCTGAGCCAGCCCAAGTTCTTGCCAATCTCTTCTTTTCTGCACCTGGGTGACAAGGTTTCACAGTTTTCCATTTATGTACCTTTCTGGGCTTCCCATGCACAGGTCTTGTCATAACCTGCCACACATCAAGGTTCTGGAAAGTGGAAAATGTGCAGGGGTTTCACCCTCAGACTCAAAACTGCCTCTAGGTAAGCAAGGCTGGGCCCCTTGGAGGTCTCCCACCCTTCAGAAGGCTTAGGGCCTAGACAGGGTCACCACTAGCCTTTGAGCAAATTAGAAAAAAGCGCTTATTGGAATTTGCATAATCAATATACAAAGCTCTAATGACTATAAGGAGAATGTATCCTCTTTGATGTGGTGTCCTTGTGCAGTGCACCACCTGGGCAACTGTACACAGTGGCCTTGAGTCCAAAGTCACAGCAGGCCAAGTGGCCTCTTTTGGTCTTTCTTCTTAGCTCACAGTCAATATTACCTTTATCTTTCCATCCTGTTGCTTAGGAGAGGCCTGGTGGAAAAAGAGTCATAACAGGCAGTGAGAAGCAAGAATGTTGTTTCAGTTATAATAAAACTGAAATCTATAACTAGACATCCAATATATGTCTATTTTATTATTTTTAAACTAATAGACTTCGGTTTTGGGATCAGTGTTAGGTTTGTAGAAAAATTGAGCAGAAAATACACAGAGTTCCCACATACTCTCTCACCACCACCGAGTTGCCCATTATTAACATAGTATAGTACGTTAGTTACAACTGATGAGCCAATCTTGATATATTGATATTGTTCATTGAAGTCCATGGTTTACATTAGCATTCACTGTTAGCATTGCACATTCCATAGGTTCTGACACATGTATGATGACATGGATCCACCACTGTAGTATCATACAGAGTAGTTTCACTGCCCTAACAATCCCCTGCCCCACCCTCCCTTGCCTGGAACTCCTCACTACATTATTTTTTTAATCCTACATTCCCTGTTCCTTAATCAACACTGACGATTCAGACCCCAACTCCATTCCCTTCCTCTGTGGGATAGAGTAGGAGAGGGAGGGGTGGAGAGGGGCTGGGAGCTCCCCTTGGACACCAACCCTCCTCAGCCTTTTGTTCTTTTCTCTGCTCACCCAATTTTCCTCTAGGAAGGAGATCAGCTGCACAAATCAAGAAATGCTAAAACTTCTGCTTTCTTCCCCTTCCTCCTCCTCGGGCAGCCACATCAGATCAGAAGTGAGAGGAGCAGGCACTCACTTAAGAAAAGCATCCAAGGCCAGGCGGTGGCTCGCACTTGTAATCCTAGCACCTTGGCAGGCCCAGGCGCAAGGATCGCCAGAGCCCAGGAGTTTGAGACCAGCCTGGGTAACATAGTGAGACCCCATCTCTATAAAAAATAAACAAAATTAGCTGGGCGTGATGGTGCACGCCTGTAGCCCCAGCTATTCTGGAGGCTGAGGTGGGAGGATTGCTTAAGCCTGGGAGGTAGAGGCTGCAGTGGGCCAAGATCATGCCACTGTACTCCAGCCTGGGTGAGAGAGTGAGACTATCTCAAATAATAAAAATACAATAACGGCCGGGCTCGGCGGCTCAGGTCTGTAATCCCAGCACTTTGGGAGGCCGAGGCGGGTGGATCATGAGGAAAGGAGTTTGAGACCAAACTGGCCAACATGGTGAAACCCTGTCTCTACTAAAAATACAAAAATTAGCCGTACATGGTGCTGCATGTCTCTAATCCCAGCTACTCGGGAGGCTGAGGCAGGAGAATTGCTTGAACCTGGGAGGTGGAGGTTGCAGTGAGCCGAGATTGTGCCACTGTACTCCAGCCTGGGCAATAAGAGCGAGACTCCATCTCAAAATAAATAAATAAATAAAAATAAAATAAAATAAAACAAAAAGAAAAGCATCCAATGAAGACATAAGTCTTTTAATCTTGTGACATATTAAAACGTTTATAAATACACATTTTACTATTTTATCTGAACATTGGTAGAAAGCATCTGCTGCATTGTTTTGGCAAAGGACACTGGTTAAAAATAGGGTTTGGAGGCCAGACGTGGTGGCTCACGCCTGTAATCCCAGCATTTTGGGAGGCTGAGGCAGATAGATCACGAGGTCAGGAGATCGAGACCATCCTGGCTAACACGGTGAAACCCAGTCTCTACTAAAAATACAAAAAATTAGCCAGGCATGGTGGCATGCGCCTGTAGTCCTAGCTACTCAGGAGGCTGAGGCAGGAGAATCTCTTGAACCCAGGAGGTGGAGGTTGCAGTGAGCAGAGATCAATCCACTGCACTCCAGCCTGGGTGACCGAGAGAGACTCTGTCTCAAAAAAAAAAAAAAAAATAGGGTTTGGGAATCCTGTTTTGCCTTGTGTAATCCTGAGAAAGAGTTTCCAGTAACAGTCAAACCATGTTCCTGCCAAAAAACAACTCTCGGTTGTCCTGTTAGTGATGCAAAGACAAAACCATGTGGGCAAAATGATAATCAAATATTTAGGAACTTAAAGGGCGTTGGTGACTGTTAGTAGGATGCACTGAGTTATGCTGCAGTAACAACCCCCAAAGGTCAGTGTCTGAAAACATTGATTTCTTGGTCACATTACATGCTCCTCCTGCATTTGCAGGGGTAATGGAGGTGAACAGCTGAAGTATTCTGCCAACTACTATTAATCAGAAGGATGTTGGCCATGAAGCTAGCCTTCGATTAGATTGTGAAGAGGTCTGGAGAGGGACGTGGGCAGGGCTGGCTTTATGGGCATTAATATATATATTTTTAAATGTAGTCTCACTATGTTGCCCAGGCTGAAGTGCAGTGGCTCTGTGCGATCATAGTGCACTACAGCCTCGAACTCTTGGGCTCATGCAATCCTCCTGCCTCAGTCTTTGGAATAGCTGAGACTATAGGCCTATGCCACCATGCCCAGCCTAATCATTTTTGAACAAGAGCTCTGCATTTTCATTTTGCACTGCACTCTGCAAATGACTGTATATAACCATCGTGGTCCCAGGGGAGGGGCCAGGAAAGCCAGAATGATAGGCGGGCACTCTGGGAGAGCGGAGCAGCAATGATTTACCAACCAGCTGAAAGTGTTTCAAATCATTTAACAATTGGTCTGATAACCAGTACGTATCAGCTGAACGTCAGCTCTCTACATGGGTGGGTTGACATGATAGTCCCTGGAAGAGGCCCACATTCATTAAGACAATCATTTGGGGTAAATGTGATTTTTTTTTTTTTTTGAGACGGAGTCTCGCTCTGTCACCCAGGCTGGAGTGCAGTGGCACCATCTCAGCTCACTGCAAGCTTCACCTCCTGGGTTCACACCATTCTCCTGCCTCAGCCTCCCAAGTAGCTGGGACCACAGGCGCCCACCACCATGCCCAGCTAATTTTTTGTATTTTTAGTAGAAATGGGGTTTCACTGTGTTAGCCAGGATGGTCTCAATCTCCTGACCTCGTGATCCACCCACCTTGGCCTCCCAAAGTGCTGGGATTAGAGGCGTGAGCCACTGTGCCCGGCCTTTTTTTTTTTTTTTTTTTTTTGAGACAGGGTCTTGCTCTGTTGCCCAGAATGGACTGCAGTGGGCTGAAGTGATCCTCACACCTCAGCCTCCCAAGTAGCTGGGGATACACCACCATGCTCTTTTTTTTTTTTCTGTAGCTATCTGCTTAGGAACAAAAGGAAAGGCAGTTTCTTGAATGACTCAGCTTTCAGCTTAATTTTTTCCTTTAGGCATAGTGAATTGGAGTCCCAGGTTTTTATTCTTTTCACGAGAGGAAACTTTTGTTTGCAAACAGCATTATCATTTTCATTACTCTGTGGTTGTTCTCTTTAAAAAAAGAGAAAAAAGAAAAAAATCCCTTAGCCCAGGATTAGCAAGTATCCAACATGCATACTCCTGCTTTCCCCTTCTTATTCTCTTCTTAGCAAGGGCTGTCATGACTGGTTAACCATATTACTCCTTCCAGTTGGTCCTGGATGTAGCCACAGAAGCCTCTAAACAACACTCCAGTCAGTCGCTAAGAACATAGCAGGCTGGGACCAAGGAAAACCCCCGCCTTCTCAGTGCCAGCCTTTAGTCAGATCCTGGTGAAGTGTTTCTGCCTTGTGACAGCCGTGCTACAGATATTGTTGTGTCATAAAGAGTTTGTCTGGTCTTTGTTTTTGGATTCATGGGACAGAGTTTCTAAACCCTTGGAATTTTCTGAGTGGTAGAAGAATATTTGTTATCCGTGGTGAGCCCCTGGGATTACTCCTGAGTTTATGCTAACAAGGTGACTAATGGCGGGCCCCTGGAGGCTGGCCAGGCTGGAAAGACCAACTACATATGTGATTAGAGGGTTGGAATTTGAGCCTAGAGGGGTAGGAAGCTGGAGATCAAGTTTGATCATGTGGCCGAGTCACTCAATCATGCCTATGTAATGAAACCCCAATAAAAACTCTAGATACTGGCTGGGCACGGTGGTTCATGCCTGTAATCCCAGCACTTTGGGAGGCTGAGGCGGGCGGATCACCTGAGGTCAGGAGTTTGAGACCAGCCTGGCCAACATGGTGAAACCCTGTCTCTACTAAAAATACAAAAATTAGCCGGGCATGGTGGTGCATGCCTGTAATCCCAGCTACTTGGGAGGCTGAGACAGGAGAATCGCTTGAACCCAGGAGGCAGAGGTTGCAGTGAGCTGAGATCACACCACTGCATTCCAGCTTTGGCGACAGAGCAATACTTTGTCTCAAAAAAGAAAAACAACAAACAAACAAACAAAACTCTAGACACTAAGGCTCAGGCAAACCTCCTGGCTGGTGAATACATCGATATGCTGGGAGGGTGATGTGCCCTGGTTTCATGTGGGGAGGACACAGAAGCTCCATGTTTGGGACCTTCCTAGACCTCGCCCTATAAGTCTCTTCATTTGACTTGTTCTGATTTTTACACTTTATAATACAACTGAAATCATAAGTATAGTGCTTTCCTGAGTTCTGCGAGTCATTCTAGCAAATTATCAAACATGAGGGGACAGTAGGAACCCCTGAATTTATAGCCAGTTGATTAAAACTGCAAGTGGCCTGGGGACCCCATACTTGTGACTGACATCTGAAGTGAGGGCAGTTTTGTTGAGGACTGTGTCCTTTTTTTTTTTTTTTTTTTTTTTTTGAGATGGAGTCTCGCTCTGCCGCCCAGGCTGGAGTGCAGTGGCGCGATCTCGGCTCACTGCAAGCTCCGCCTCCCAGGTTCACACCATTCTCCTGCCTCAGCCTCCCAATTAGCTGGGACTACAGGCACCCGCCACCACACCTGGCTAATTTTTTGTATTTTTAGTAGAGACGGGGTTTCACCATGTTAGCCAGGATGGTCTCGATCTCCTGACCTCGTGATCCACCTGCCTCGGCCTCCCAAAGTGCTGGGATTACGGGCATGAGCCACTGTGCCCAGCCGAGGACTCTGTCCTTAACTTGTGGAGTCTGGTCCACTACGGATAGCTAGTGTCAGAATTGCATTGCAATATTGTAGATATCGAAGGCAAGGAGAAAGCCACACTTCCCTGTGGCTGCCATGGTAGCAAGAATGCTGGAGATGAAGATGTCTCCAGGGACAAAGAAAACCTTTGGGGACCTCACTTGCCCCTTTAACCCAGACATTATCCCACCACTGCCAATCTCAGGGGAGCTAGACTTTAGTAATAAAGTGTACTAAGTTTCCCCACGCCTCAGTAGGTATAAATGAGGTCATAGTTATGACCTTATTTCTCAAGTTCTTCCCTACATCAGCCCTACAAAGTTCCTGTGCCCCATGAGAATTTCTGGGAGTGACTCATATGTGCTCATGAACAAGTGTAGCCAGCTCTTTCTGAGGCCTACTGGATACTGCTGCTTCTACTGGATAATACTGCATTGGTTATATTCTGTGTGCCCCTTGTTTTAGTCAATTTTGTGCTGTTATAACATAATACCACAGACTGGATAATTTATAATGAACAGAAATTTATTTCTCACAATTCAGGAAGCTGGAAAGTCCAAGATCAGGGAGTTGGCATCTGGTGAAGGCCTTCTTGCTGTGTCATCCCATGGTGGAAGGTGGAAGGGTAAGAGAGCACACGCAAGAGACAGCAAGAGCCAAAGGGGGCCACACTCATTTTCCATTAGGAGCTCACTCCCAACTCCATGATAATGAACCCACTCCCACAATCATAGCATTAATCCATTCATGTGGGTGAAGCCCTCATGACCTATTCACCTCTCAAAGGTCCCACCTCTTAACACTGTTTCACTGGGGATTAAGTTTCCAACATATGAACTTTGGAGAACATATTTAAGCCATAGTATCCCTCCAGACCCTCCTCTCCACCCTCCTCTGCCATGCTTGGTGTCCTGAAATGCTGACCTTTATGAATTGCATCATCCAGTCTACTTTTCCCTAGCTTCTGGTCAGGTTCAGCCAATGAAAGTCACTGGAGGCAGGAGCTAGAGGAAAATGAGGTCAGAGTATTTATATCCTGCTCTCTCCCTGCAGTGAATTAGTATTCCCATAACAAATTGGTATTCCCATAACAAAGGCTGCAACTCTTATCAAGTGGACGATATTCTAAACACACCTGCCCTTGCCCCCCTCAGATCCAGGAGAGGTAAAGGCTTCCTGCTGTTGCTAGCTCTGTCATGCTTCACCACCCCTTAACCTTGCCCACATCCCTGCAAGCGGTCCTTCACTACATGCTCCTGAGACACCCAGTTTGAGATGCTGTTTACTTCCTGATGGAACCTTGACCACACAGACATCATTGCTATTTCCATCCTAGCACACGTCCTCAGGCCACTGCACCTCCCCCAGGCATCATCAATAATTCTTCATGTCCTCTTGAAGCACATCTGACATGGCATTCCTGCTGCACAGCCACCTGTGGCAACAAGGAAAGGAGCAGCTCTCCCTGCTCAGCATCACTCTGTTAGAGGATTCTAAGGGGATGAACTGCTTGTGCTCCAATGTCTTCTAGGGTTTTTAGTGAAATGGCTCCTTCTGTTTTACCTTCATGAGGCTGGAGGAGGAGTCCTGAGTGGGGAGGTGCTGAGTTGGAAGGAGCCAAGAGCCATGCTCTAGCAGAGAGGGCACTGCCTTGGGTACAGGTGCTGGGCCTGGGAGCTGACTCTGCCACTAAAAGGCCATGAGACCATGGACAAGTCACTCTCATTTGCAGGCCTCCATTTCCTCACCTGTATCACGGGGGCTGGACTCAGCGATTCTCAAGCTGCTCTGGGCCCCCAGCCTTATCTCCGCCATAGTAGCTCCTGTTTGGTCTATTTTAGAATGTGAGCTTTTGTGAAAATTTCCTTTAAGGAATGGGTTCCACTGCTTTAAAAACACTTGGAAACAACTGGACTAGAAGATCTAAGGTCCCTTCCAGCCCCTACATTTTTGAGCATAAAACCAATCTTGTTTTCTTCACCATTCTGCCAAGGAAGCACTGGTTCCAAGAATTAATGGAAAATGGATGATTAAAGGCCCATCTCCTGCCAGGCTCGCTGCCATGGCAAATCTACCATGACTGGGTAAAAGGTTTTGCTTCACATCCATCCTCAGCACCTTCTCACTTCCTTCTCACTTGCTTCTACCACTATTCCTAAGCAAGGAAAAGAAAGGGAAATTTTAAATCCATTGCATAAAATGCAAACCAGCCTAGTAAACAAAAATGTGGAAAAGATGGCAAGGGATAAATCACGTGCCTTTGCAGCCTTTATAAACAGACCTTGGGAGCTTTACAAAGGCTTGACTTATGGCAATGGAAGCTGGCAGCCCTCCGTAGTTCATCCCAGATGTTTGTGCTAGAGAGAATTACAGGGCAGTGGTTAATAGTTTGGGCTCTGTGGTCAGAAAGATATGAGTTCAATTCCTTGTGCTTCCATTCACTAACTGGGTGATCTTGGTTAGATGTGCTGGACTGTAAAATCATCATCATCACCATATCTATTTTATTGAGTTATCATGAGGACTGGGAGTGAGTTAATATATGTACAATGTTTAGCACAGTGCCTAGCACATAGAAAATACCCAATAAATCAGCTCTTTGATGTTATTGTCGTTAGAATTACTACTCCCATTGGCTTCCAGGAAGCTCAGAGATCAGAGCTCAGTTGAATATTCAACTAAAAAAATCCTCCGGCTGGGCACGGTGGTTCATGCCTGTAATCCCAGCATTTTGGGAGGCCAAGGCAGGCAGATCACCTGAGGTTGGGAGATTGAGACCATCCTAGCTAACACGGTGAAACCCTGTCTCTACTAAAAATACAAAAAATCAGCTGGGTGTGGTGGCACATGCCTACAATCCCAGCTACTTGGGAGGCTGAGGCAGGAGAATTGGTTAAACCCGGGAGGTGGAGGTTGCGGTGAGCTGAGATCGCGCCACTGCACTCCAGCCTGGGCAACAAGAGTGAAGCTCCATCTCAAATAAATCAATAAATAAAAAAAAAACTTCTAGGTACCATTTACTTCCTTTCCATGTCCATTTATGGCATCTTTTAAGATAGTTGTTATTTATCGAGTGCTTATTTTTGCCAGGACTTACAGGCACTACCCTACACCTAGCACAGTGCTTAGGGTATTGGAAATAACTCAATAAATTGTGGCAGAATAAATGAATGATCTTATCCAATGCTCCCAGCAACTCTAAGAAGTAGATATCATTATCTCAATTATAGTAGACTTTTTTTGTTATTATTGTTGACATCTGAGACTACTTCCTGATTGTGGGGAATCTGCCCTTGTGTGAGGGTCTCATCTTGGATGCTGAGAAAGTGAAAAACTCCCCTGGACCTCTGGTAGCAGGAACACAGATATACAAACCAAGTACAGCTAATCAGATCCTCACCTGGGACTTTTTTTAAATTTTAGTTTTAATTAATTTATTTATTTTGAGACGGAATCTCGCTCTGTCACCCAGGCTGGAGTGCAGTGGTGCGATCTCGGCTCACTGCAAGCTCTGCCTCCTGGGTTCACGCCATTCTCCCACCTCAGCCTTCTGAGTAGCTGGGACTACAGGCGCCCGCCACCACCCCCAGCTAATTTTTTGTATTTTTAGTAGAGACAGGGTTTCACCGTGTTGGCCAGGTTGGTCTCAATCTCCTGACCTCGTTATCTGCCCACCTCAGCCTCCCAAAGTGCTGGGATTACAGGCTTGAGCCACCGTGCCCGGCCACCTGGGACTTTTAAATCTAGACTGGGCCGGGCATGGTGGCTCACACGTGTAATTTCAGTACTTTGGGAGGCCGAGGTGGGTGGATCACTTGAGGTCAGGAGTTCGAGACCAGCCTGGCCAATGTGGTGAAACCCTGTCTTTACTAAAAATAAAAAAAAATTAGCTGGGTGTGGTGACGCGTGCCTGTAATCTCAGCTACTCAGGAGGCTGAGACAGGAGAATCGCTTGAACCCAGGAGGCGGAGGTTGCAGTGAGCCAAGATCATACCATTGCACTCCAGCCTGGGCAACAAAAGTGAAACTCCATCTTCAGATGGATAAATAAATAAATAAATAAATAAATAAATAAATCTAGACTGAACAAAGTAATTGGAATTCCTTCTGGGGTTGATGGCAAAGCATTGGTGGCACTGGGGCCAGTAGAGTAGTGTCCCAGGCCAAGCAGTGACCACAATACCAGCAAAGGGCCCAGTGTTCATCTACCTACAATCCATTTTGGAAGGAGGTAAGGTCTTGTAAATAACATCATATGGCATTAATTTGGCAAGAGTTTCTACATCTTGCCAGCCCATGACTTTACCAACATTCCTTTTCCTTCTGTAGTTTGTGAGTTCCCTTGAAACTTAATCAACCTCAAACTCTCTCAAGCGACTCCCCTCTCAGGATGTTTGGCTTCCATCCCCTCAGCAGCCCTTGTTGCCTCTAAGAAGATAAAGCAAAACTTGTGCTGCATCTCTTCCTCCCATTCTTTTCCTGCCCATTTTATGCACAAACCATGCCAATGCCAGGCAGTTGGCTGTCTTCTGTTGAAAACGAAAACCTTAGAGTGAGTCTTGCTGCCACATATGTGTGTGCTTGGGTTGAGGGCTGATTCATAAATCTTCCTTAAGAAAAAAAGCCCTCTGGGCAAGCTGGCAAAGGCTGGCTTTCATTTATTTGTTTTTTGTCACCTCCTTGATATCTCCTGCCTTGCTCCAGAAATGTGTTAGACCTCATGGGGAACACTGACAAACACACATACAAAATAAGAAAAAGAATGATGAATTTCAAATTAGGATGCCCAGGTTGGAATGCTGGCTTGGTCACTATCTGCAAAAATTTGGGTAGGTTACCTAACCTTTCCTAAGCTTCAGTTTCCTTATCTGTAAAATGGGCTCAGCTATACTCATATTCCATGGACTGTGGGGAAGTTTCAGTAGGAATGCATCTAAAAGCATCCATCAAAGTGGCTGGTTCAAAGAACCCTCCCATAAATGTGTGTTGCTGTCAATTGAAAGTCCCCCAGATGGTAAGGTCCTACACCTCCAGCTACTGGGGATAGGGACATGTGAGAGTTGGGGTACATGGCAACATGGGAAAACCTATTTGCAACTGTGTTATGTTGGTTTAGATCAGTCAAATATCTTTTTCTATTTCTTGGCAAGAATGCCTGTCAAATAGAGCATGCAGGGACCCTGAGCAACCAGGACTGTTGGCATGACAAGCGGCGAGCAGAGGATGGGGAGCCAGAAGAGAAGGTGCTAAAAGGAAGAGCTGAAAACAAGCTTGACCCATCACTCAAAGTTGTCTAATAGTCCTTGAATCCAGATGCCTCATGGCCCTAGGAGGGCCAAACACACTCGGGGGTTGGAAAGGAAGCATCACAGTGCTGGTGTCAGGAGACCTGAGTTCCAGTCTTGTCTTTGACATTTATGAGGTGTATAAACTGGGAGGGTCACTTCAGCTCTCTGAGCCTTAGTTTTGTGTACTGTAAAGTGGGAGAAATAATACATCCCTCACAAACGCATAAATAGGCCAGGTGTGGTGGCTCACGCCTGTAATCCCAGCACTTTGGGAGGCCAAAGCGGGTGGATAACCTGAGGTCAGGAGCTCGAGACCAGCCTGGCCAACATGGTGAAACCCCATCTCTACTAAAAATACAAAACCCCCATCTCTACTAAAAATACAAAAATTATCCAAGTGTGGTGACAGGCACCTGTAATCCCAGCTACTTGGGAGGCTGACTACTCAGGAGAATTGCTTGAACCTGGGAGGCGGAGGTTGCAGTGAGCTGAGATTATGCCACTGTACTCCAGCCTGGGTGACAGAGTAAGACTCCATCTCAAAACAAACAAACAAACAAAAACAAGACAAAGGCATAAGCAATAAACAAGAGATTGATTTTTTTGGTAACAGCTTTATTGCAATATAATTCAAGTACCATAAAATTCACCACCCCTGCTTTTTTTTGAAACAGGGTCTCACTCTGCTGTCACCCAGGCTGGAGTGCAGTGGCATGATCACTGCTCACTTCAGCCTCGACCTCCTAGGTTCAAGTGATCCGCCCACCTTTGTCTCCCAAGTAGCTAGGACTATAGGTGCACACCACCACACCCAGCTAATTATAAAATTTTGTTGTGGAGACGGGCTCTCATCACGTTGCCCACGCTGATCATGAACCCCTGAGCTCAAACAATCCTCCTGCCTCGGCCTTCCAAAGTGCTGGGATTATAGACATGAGCCACCACACTGGGCCAAAATTCACCCTTTTAAAGTATGCAGTTCTGTTTTTTAGTGTATTCACAGAGTTGTGCAACCATCACCACTATTTCATAGTAGAACATTTTTATAACTCCTAATGGAACCAATACTGTTATCAATCACTTTCTATCCTCCCTCCTGAGAGATTGACTTTAAACTATTTGGTGCTGTACCCATTTTGCTTTGTATAGATAACAGTTGATCATTGCTACAGAATAGTCAGTAGTCTGCTCATAAGTAATATCACAATTATTCTTCAGACTTAGTAAGAGCTGGCTTGAGAACTGTGTCAGGAGTAAGTTCGGCAGGGGAATGGTAGAGATGAAGAGGCTTAAAGAACAGTTTGTTTCTCTCTCATAGAATAGTCCAGGTAGCTCCAGGTAGCTCACAGCTCCATCTTCCCTAGGGCACGAGCAACTTTCTCAGGATACAAAATGTCAGCTAGAGCTCCAGCTGTTATATCCTTGTTCCAGACAGCAGGATGAAGACAGAGATGAAGATTGCATGCCATTGGCTTTTAAGGAAAGGTCTCAGAAGTTGCCACAAACACTTCTACTAACTTTTTTTTTTTTTTTGAGATGGGGTCTCACCCTCTCACCTAGGCTGGAGTGCAGTGGTATGATCTTGGCTCACTGTAACCTTCGCCTCCTGGGGTCAAGCAATTCTCCTGCCTCAACCTCCCGAGTGTCTGGGATTACAGGCGCCCACCACTACACCTGGCTAACTTTTTTTGTATTTTTAGTACAGACGGGGTTTCACCACATTGGCCAGGCTGGTTTCAAACTCCTGACCTCAAATGATCCGCCTGCCTAAGCTTCCCAAAGTGTTAGGATTACAGGCGTGAGCCACCATGCCCAACCACTTCTACTAACATCTAATTGACCAGAACTCACTAGTATGATCACATCTAGCTGTAAGAAAGGCTGGGAAATTTAGCCTTATTCCAAAGAGCCAGTTAAAAATTGGGGTTTGCATTATTATGAAAGAAAAGACCAGGTATTTGGTAGATGTATCAGTCAGCAAATGCTATAATAATTCTGCATAACAAACCATGAGCATACAACAATGAGCTTTTGTTTTCCTTGCCCTCAGGGCTGTGGGTTGGCTGGGAGGCTCTGCATCAGGCTACAGGGCTGCTGGGCTTGGTGGAGGTATACTGCACTCACACTAATGGAGGGCACTGCAAAATCACATAACAAAGGGTGTGAGTGTAAAATTCTAACACCAGAAGCGTCTGCAGAATGATAAACAATGATTCATTTATACAGAGGACAACCAAGATTGCCAGGAAATTCAATGTCTGCAGTCTTGGTCCCCGGAGACCTCCCAGGAACCTGCTGCTGCTGCTGTCCTACAATTCAGCTCCCAGTGTAGCTTCCAGTTCTGATGATCCCACTTCCCTGGTTACAGATTAAGCTAGTCTAGCCTCTCACATGAGCTTTTTAGGCCACAGTCCCTAGTTTCAGCCTAACCAGACACCTGCAGCCTTTTCTCTAAGGTTTTGCCAAGACAAACAGAGTAGTTCAGGATGCCTCTAAGGGAGAAGGAAAGTGGGAAAAATCATTTGGGAAAAATTCAGAGTGCAGAAGCAGCCTGCCTGAAAAGTTGCTGGAACAGACAAAAATAAAACAACCTGGGGAAAATAGAACAAAACAAAACTCAGGCTGGACCTGGACAGATAAACAAACAGGGTCCTGCACAGGAGTTCTTTATTCTTTGTCTAATTAGCAAGCTCCCACGAAAAAATTTTCTCCCCTTTTCAGTCAGATACATGGTGAGAACTTGCACAGGGAGGAGGGGGGATTACCTAAAACAAACTCACAGTATACAAACAAGAGAAGGTGTGCTTTGTGCTTACCTAAAAACATACCCACAGCTGCATGAGATAAGGGGCGTCGCACAGACAGCCTTACTGATAAGAGAAGTTACTCAAACTGCTACAGAGATGAGAGGGGTTTCTCAGCTGTAACCTGGCAATCCACTCTGACTCCTCTCTGTGTTGCAGAGAGCTTTATTTCTTTCACTTATTAAACTTTCCCTCCAACACCATGTTTGTGTCTGTGTTCCTTAATTTTCTTGGACATAGGACAAAGGACCTGGGGTACTAGTTAAGACAAAGAGAAACTGCTACATTAAGGTGGGTTGGTGAGACTGCAACACCTCTTTGTAGGGCCAGAAGCCATTTTCCTCTGCCCCACTTTCCCAGGGGCCAGCCAGAGTCAGACCCATTTTTCCCGTTCAAATTCCCCAAACACAAAAGCTTCATCATGCCATTTTCTATTACAATTGGGCTTGAAGGTACATCTACAAGAGAGTGAAAGCCCAGGCAACTTGTCCCTTGAGTTACAAAGAATTCTGTTTATCTTTCCTGGGGTAAGACTAAGTCTACAGCAGTAAAAATTCAGCACTCAGATTGGTTTTCAAAGGCCGACCTTTCCATAATTTACATTCTTAATGAATCATCCTGCTTAATTGTAATCAGTGGAGCTTAAGGCAAATTTCCAAAAGGTTTGGTCAAACTTTTGGTGTAAATAATCTCAGTGTATCTATTTCAACTTTACTTAGTCCGCTTCCATTAGTAACATGAAGAAGCATTTTCTTGGGTACAACCCAAAGTTAGCACCAATTATGAAATCTATTGGTTAGTTCAGCAAATTAAACAGTTACTTTTGTTGTTGTTTTTTGAGACAGGGTTTTGTTCTGTAGCCCAGGCTAGAGAGCAATGGTGCCATCTCAGCTCACTGCAACCTCTGCCTCCTGAGCTCAAGTGATCTTCCCACCTGAGCCTTCCTAGTAGCAGGGACCCTATGGTCCCTGCCATAGGTGGCACCTGCCACCACGCCCCGCTAATTTTTTTTTTTTTTTTTTTGTAGAGATGGGGTTTCTCCATGTTGCCCAGGCTGGTCTCAAACTCCTGGCCTCAAGTGATTCACCCGCTTCAGCCTCCTAAAGTGTTGGGATTACAAGCATAAGCCACTGCACCCAGCCAAAATGGTTACTTTCAATAACAGCTGTGGCCACCCCTCCTCATGGAGGCTTTTTCGTTTGTTTGTTTGTTTGAGACGGAGTCTCACTCTGTTGCCAGGCTGGAGTGCAGTGGCACAATCTCAGCTCACTGAAACCTCTGCCTTCTGGGTTCAAGTGATGCTCCTGCCTCAGCCTCCCGAGTAGCTGGGACTACAGGTGCCTGCCACCACTCCCAGCTAATTTTTTGTATTTTCAGTAGAGACGGGGTTTCACCATGTTGGCCAGGATGGTCTTGATCTCTTGACCTCGTGATCCGCCTGCCTTGGCCTCCCAAAGTGCTGGGATTACAGGCGTGAGCCACCACTCCCAGCTTTTTTTTTTTAAATACAGTTAAACATACATGTATCTTGTGACCCAGAAATTTCACCTCTAGGTATTTTTACCTTAGACAAATGAAACCTATGTCCATCTACCCTACACAAAAACTAGTACCTAAATGTTCACAGCAACTTTATTCTTAGTAGCCAGAAACTGGAAAAATCCAAATGTAACATCCAACAACAGATAAATGGATAAACAAATTGTGGAATATGCATGCAATGGAAAAGTATTCCACAATAAAAGGAAGGGACTGCTAATATACACAACAATGTAGATGAATCTCACAGATATTATGCTGCATGAAGGAAGCCAGACATAGGAGACGGTATACTGTATGGTCCCATTTATATGACATTCAACAAAAGGCAAAACCAATCTATGGTGATAGAAATCAGAACAATTGGGGTTGACTGGAAAAGGGCAAGAGGGAACTTTCTAAGTGATGAAATGCTTTCTATCTTAATTGGGGTAATGGCTACATGGTGAATGCATTTGCCAGTAATCATCAAACTCTGTAGGTTAGTCTGAGCATTTCACTGTGTATAAATTATACCTCATTTTTAAAACTTTTTTTTTAAGTTGGGCTATTTCCTCAAATGTTCCAACAACAAACTGAGGAGATCCATGTCCCAAGTGTTAATGGGGCACTGGTGACTTTAGTGGTGGAGAGGTGGTTTGTCATATGTGGTCAGCAGCCAGCTGGCAACATTTTCATTTTGTGTTGTCAGTTACTCATCTGTGAAAGAATTTTCTGAAAATGGCCGGGTGTGGTGGCTCACACCTGTAATCCCAGCACTTTGGGAGGCCGAGGCAAGCGGATCACGAGGTCAAGAGATCGAGACCATCCAGGCCAACATGGTGAAACCCCGTCTCTACTAAAAATACAAAAATTAGCTGGGCGTGGTGGCACGTGCCTGTAGTCCCAGCTACTCAGGAGGCTGAGGCAGAAGAATTGCTTGAACCTGGGAGGCGGAGGTTGCAGCGAGCCAAGATTGCGCCACTGCACTCCAGCCTGGGCGACACAGCGAGACTCCGTCTCAAAAAAAAAAAAAAAAAAAAAGAAGGTTCCACAGGGTTGGAGGAGACCATGGGTCTCCTGTTAGCTGGGGAGGTGGAAAGAGCTCTGGACTGATAATCAGGAAGCCTGGGGGAGACTTTGCCCTTCCAATAACCTGATCAATACATCAGTCTGGGGCTCTGCTAACACTCAACCACCAGAAAGAAACAGTGGTGTGACCCTGGGCAATGTATTTGTCACCTGTCCTCCATCCTGGGCCTCGGGGCCTCAGGGCTCCTGGAACAGGATGTTCTTGATGACTCTCCCTGACCCAAATCCTTTATAATCTCCAGGATGTCATCCCTGCCAAGAAGAGCAAAAATCTCTCTTGTGCTGAAGGCCTTGCTTTGTTTGATGTGGCCTGGGAGGCCATGAGTTTTCCCTCACATGCTCGATTGGGCAAGCTCTTTCTGGCACAGAGCTATACCAAAAACAAAAACAAAACGAACGGTGCAGAAGTTGCAAAGGAAACTGGGGAGCCCTTTCTCCCTTTTTTGCTAAATTTTCTGTCTTTAGAACATGCTTTCTGCCCGCCCAGCAGAGGGAAGACACCCTCCCGATCAGGCGAGGTGATCACTGGGGCTCTCTCTTCCTCCTCTGTGTTTCTGTCCTGCTGGCTGCTGGTGGTCCCAGCCAGGTCTCCTGTTCACTCTGCCCACTTGGATAACCACATACAACGAACTTCCAGGAGTTGGCTAAGGGAGGGTCCCCTCCATTCTTTTCTCTCTCTGTCACCATCTCCTCAGTCTCATCCAGAACACTTGCCTCAGTACCTTCATAATACACACCACACATACATGCACACACATAGGCACATGCACACAATCACAACCACATCTACACACCATATCCATGGCATACAGCACAAATACACACCAAACCACCCCTCACACCGCACATACACTTACAGACCACATACAAATACCCATCACATACATGCAGATGCTTACCATGCATAATGGCACACCAAACACAAACTCTCTCTCTCACACACACACAGACACACACAAAGCTATTGTTTGGTGCAGGAGCTACATCAGTACCAGCTTCTGTCCTTCCCTATCCTGGAGTGCTTCTCAAACCCCAGGTCCCAGGGAAATGTCACAGAGGCTTATTGTCTCCCTATCTCAACCATGAATAACTGGCTAATATGCATCAGTGATGCTGCTTTGGGCAACCAGCAGAAGAGCTGTCCTTCCAAGCTCTCAGCCCACTCCACTCTGCACAATCCTGCCAGTGACCGTGGTTGCTGATCACTTCAGGGAAGTCATTGGTGGAATAAACAATGCACACAAGTAGGACACACAACAGTTGTGTTACTGGTTGTTAAAATATTGAAATACTTCTGTACCAGTTAATGAACACCTGCTGTCCCCAACCCCCTGAAGGTCCTATCCTCTGTTGCTTTGGCCTCTCTTCCAGGCCTTGCTAGGATTCACCAAATAAAGTGTTAATGTGTCTGGTACAAGATGTACAATACAAGGTGGAGACAGGGCGGGGTGGACTAACGGTGAAAGAGGCCGTGTTGAGCAGTCATTCATTAATTCCTCCTCCAACAAGTATGTGTGGGGCATCCACGTGCAGACACTGCTGACCACTCAGGATTCAGTTGCAGAAAGTCAGAAGGCAGTTAGAGTACAGAATGATTAATTCTGCAATGGGGAAGTGTACACCTGCTGCAGGAGCAGAGAGCGGGGGCACTAACTCAGACTTGGAGGGCTCCAAAAATGCTTCCCACAAGGCAAGTGGTCAAGCTGACATTTAAACAAGTCAAAGTTGTTCAAGCAAAGAAGGATGGGGATGCGATGATCATAATCCCAGCACTGTGGGAGGCAGAGGTGGCGTATCACCTGAGGTCAGGAGTTCAAGACCAGCCTGGCCAACACAGTGAAACCCTGTCTCTACCAAAAATACAAAATTAGCCAGGAGTGGTGGTGCATGCTTGTAATTCTAGCTACTTGAGAGGCTGAGGCAGCGATTCTTCACTTACACCTGGGAGGCGGAGGTTGCAGTGAGCCAAGATTTCGCCATTGCACTCCAGCCTGGGCAACAAGAGTGAAACTGCATCTCAAATTAAAAAAAAAAAAAAAAAGAAGGATGGGGAGACAGGTGTCCTAGAGGAAGGAGCAGCATGTGCAAAGGCCCAGAAGCAAGACAGAACCATATTCATTCAAAAAGCAGAAAAGAATTGATCCATATCTGGATGCTTGGAGCGCAAGAAGGAAGGGGTAAAGGGAGATTGGCATGGGTAGGGGCAGGGAAGCACAGAGGCAGGCATGTTTCCTAAGGCAACAGAACAGGTAAGTCCAGAACAAAGGCTCCAAGATAAGACGGCCCGGGGTGACTCTTGGCTCACCATTCCCTAGCCACATGACCCTTGGGAAAGTCACTCAGCTTTTTCTACTTCAGGGGAATCATCGTAGTGCTTTCCTCCCAAGGAGGATGGAGACAAGGTAATGCATGTAATGCACCTGGGATTACCTGGCGTGTGATACCTGCCAATTCATATCAGTATTCTTGAGAACCTAAATCCCTCCAGCAAGTCAGGGATGGTCCCAGAGCAGGGGACAGTCCTGGAGGCTGCAGGTCGGTGCAATGAAACCTAGCCCACTGGCTCTTACCCTTAAAAGAAATACTCTGTGTCAAATGGAAAACTATGTTCCTCATTCTAATCACCAGGATAACCACAGTCCTCTTTGGAATAGCATTTTAAAAGTTGCAACATGGTTATGACACACTTGCTTGTCAATGTCTTAAAACTACCCTTCACAAGGAAGCAGAGTATCCTCGTTTCCATTGAAAATGAAACGGAGACTTCTGCCTGGGAAGTGTAGTCCCTGGAATAGGCCAGGTCCTCTGGCCCCTCGGTCCCACATGAGCTGGAAGGCTCAGCTCCTGCCCCATTCCCACTCCCACCCCTCCCCCACGGTGCCAAGCCCAGCAGGACGGCTTCCTGGGCAACTCCACCATGGGCACACCCCTGGCCCTCAGGGCTGTTGCCTGGAGAACTCATTGGCCTCCTGGGAGGTCCCCAGTTGCCAGGACAAGGCTATGTGGGATGGCTTCTCCAACGACAACTCGACATCTCCTCAGCAGGGGTGCCCCTGACACAACAGCTGGCCACTGGGCCTCCCGGCACCCACCCTGTCTATGCACGGGGCTTGTCATTCTGATCTCAGCAGTCTTCTCAAGGAGCAATAATCTTGGCTCAGCTCTTATCGTGCTGGACTGATAAATGGGGGTGCCTGGTGAGGCCCCAACCTTTCCACAGAGTCTACACATCACTTCAGGTGAGTGTGGGAATCAAGTTTGGAGACCCACGCTGGACAGGCTTATCTAAATCGTAAGTAGCTCTTGGGCCATGCGGAACTCCCTTTTACAGCCCACACTGCTCTCCTCCCCTATATGTAGGATTCATGGTTGTAGCAAGTGTGAGGATGGACAGGCTCACACCTGTGACCACTGTGTCAGAGACCACATAGACACAGGGCTCCCGGCAAGCTCCAAC
Source organism: Pan paniscus (assembly GCF_029289425.2). NCBI lineage: Eukaryota > Metazoa > Chordata > Mammalia > Primates > Hominidae > Pan > Pan paniscus. The sequence continues at coordinate 40,457,605 of NC_073261.2, read as the reverse complement.
CTGACCACAGGCTGCTGTCCCAGCCAAGCCTTCCTGCAGGTCAGCCAAGGAAGCGTGTAGGAAACCCAGTGACCAGAGACCTTAACATGTGGCCTTAGAGCTGATTTAGAAACTGGAGAGTGAAGGCATGGAGTGAAGACACTAGCAGAGTCAGGCCCGTGAAGGTGAGGTTAGGGAAGTAAGATTCCCCAAGGAGAGAAAAGTGGAGCTGCTGTTTCTCCTTCAGGGGCTGGCATTACCTTTGGTCTATCTGTGTGTGCTCTGCCATTTATTGACTTGGGTGTCTTTAGACACGTCATGGTCACTTCTCTGACCTTCCATTTTCTCAGCTATAAACCAGGCTATTGTTGACAATAATAATAATAGTAATACATTTAGCATTGTTTAAAGAATTAAAGGAAATAATGCAGGAGGCCAAAGTGGGCGGATCACCTGAGGCCAGGAATTCAAGACCAGCCTGGCCAACGTGGTGAAACCTCGTCTATACTAAAAACACAAAAATTGGCTGGGTGTGGTGGCACACACCTGTGTGTCCAGAATTGGTGGGTTCTTGGTCTCGCTGACCTCAAGAATGAAGCCGTGGACCCTCGCAGTGAGTGTTACAGTTCTTAAAGATGGTGTGTCTGGAGTTTGTTCCTTCAGATATTCAGATGTGTCTGGAGTTTCTTCCTTCTGGTGGGTTCGTGGTCTCACTGGCTTCAGGAGTGAAGGTGCAGACCTTCGCGGTGAGTGTTACAGCTCATAAAGGCGGCGCACACCCAGAGAGTGAGCAGCAGCAAGATTTATTGCAAACAGTTAAAGAACAAAGCTTCCACAGTGTGAAAGGGGACCCTAGCAGGTTGCCGCTGCTGGCACAGGTAGCCTGCTTCCATTCCCTTATCTGGCCCCACCCACATCCTGCTGATTGGTCCATTTTACAGAGAGCTAATTGGTCCGTTTTACAGAGAGCTGATTGGTCCGTTTTGACAGAGTGCTGATCGGTGCGTTTACAAACCTTTAGCTAGACACAGAGTGCTGATTGGTGCGTTTACAATCCTCTAGCTAGACAGAAAAGTTCTCCAAGTCCCCATCGGTAGGAGAAGTCCAGCCGGCTTCTCTCACTGGCACTCGCCATGGGACTTTGCAGCACCTAGCCTGGGCACTCCGGCCACCCAGAGGGAGCTCATCCCCTGATCAAGCCCAGCAGGCACTTGCTGAGCCCACGCTCACCTAGAACCCGTGTGTGCGCACAGCCCTGGCTCCTGCCCACACCTTTCCCTCCACACCTCCCCGCGATCAGAGGGAGCCAGCTCCGGCCTCGGCCAGCCCCAGAGAGGGACCCCCACAGCGGCAGCTGCGAGCTGAAGGGCTCCTCGAGCGTGGCCAGAGTGGACGCCAATGCCAAAGAGGCGCCGACAGTGAGCGAGGGCTGCTAGCACGTTGTCACCTCTCACCTGCACTCCCAGCTACTCGGGAGGCTGAGGCAGGAGAATCACTTGAACCTGGGAGGTGGAGGTTGCAGTGAGCCGAGACCATACCACTGCATTCCAGCCTGGGTGACAGAGCGAGACTGTCTCAAAAAAAAAAAAAAAAAAAAAAAAAAGGAAAGAATGCAAGTAAAAGCAATTACAAATGGCAACATGTTAGAGGACTGTTTGTTTCTTCTTCTACCTCTCCAGGAATGTCCTCATTTTTTTCTTCTTTTTATTCAACATTTGCCCACTCAAATCCCAGTTCAAGTTTCTCTACTTGTAAGAAATTTTCTGACTTTTTTGCCCCACAGTAATTCTGACCTTTCCCAAGTCTCTTGCATTTAGTAATTACCACATGATGTTACTTGTTGTTAGCTTATCTCCCATCAATGCTCCTTGGGGTGAGGAATTGTGTCTTTACTCTTCTAGTGTGTCTGTGGTTCCCAGCTCAGTGCCAGACACCCCATGGTTAATCAATAACTACTTGCTAACCATGCATTTATAATGGATAAATATACACTTACAAATATGTATCCATATAATATTAGTTTATCAGGATTTAGTTCGTTTATATGAAAGTTGTTTGGAAACTGTGAAGAATAAGCAAAAAGAGTTGTTGGACTTGAGCAATTATTTTGGTCTTGGTTAAGGATGAGTTCCTGAAATAATTTATTGTGAAGATGCACACAAGGTAACCCCAGGGAGCACACCTCCAAGAAATATAGCCAGGGCCCACAGGACTTGGGGAAGCCACACAGCTTTTTATTCTCTGATTCTTTCTGTCTCTCAATCCCTCCCTCCCCGTGTTCCTCATTTCTGCCTCTCTTAGCTTGTTTTATGGCCTTGAAAATCTCCTAATCTGCAATAACTCATTGTTTTGGGTTACCATGGTACCAAAAATGGCCTCAACTCTCCCTGATCTTACGACTCCAATGGCCCACATTACTTAACTGGTTTCTGTGTCTGTTATTTCAAATTCCAGAGAGAGAATCTGAATGCTCAGCTTGGATCAGTTCCCTCATCTGGTTCAATCAGTTGTGACCAGGGAATGGGTCCCCCAGGAAAACATGTCCATTCAGGCAGCACCATCTTCCTGGGGGCTGTGGAGCCCCTCCCAAGTAAGGAGCCTGGTCTACAAAGGGCCACCCTGCTGAACACACTCAATTCCCAGCTACTCAGGCCCCAACAACACACTCACCCTCCATGCAGTCATTGGCTTAGGGCCATTCATTTCAACAATAATTTTTTTTGGCTGCCCTGTACCTTCGCAGAATACTTGAGGCCCTGGAAAGGGAAAGGAAATCTTGAATTATAATGGCCCTGACTTCCAAGATCTTTTTCTAGTGGCGGGGACTCAACCATTGGACCGACGGGCCAGTTAAAGGCTAGAACATGGAGTAAGTATGGTAATTTCACAACAGAAATGTGGGAACACAGGCTTGAAAGATAGGCCAGCCACACTAGATGGAAATCAGCAGCTATCTTCGACTATCAGATTGACAAATATTAAGAAGAATGACAAATGCATATTTGTCAAGAATGCAATATTGGCAAGGTGTGGGGAAACAGGTACTGTCATGCACTGGTGATGGGAGTGAAAAATGAAGCAATGCTGCTGTAGGCTACCTGGCAATCTCTACCAAGATAGTAAATGTTCATTCCCTGATCCAGGAATTTATGTAAGTTCAGTTGGCTCTCCAGATCCAGGAGTTTATGTAAGTACAGTCGGCTGTCCAGATCCATGGGTTCTGCATCTGTAGATTCAGCCAATCTCAGATCAAAAACATTCACTTAAAAAAAAAAAAACTGTGGCCAGGCACGGTGGCTCATGCCTGTAATCTCAGCACTTTTGGAGGCCGAGGTGGGTGGATCACAAAGTCAAGAAATTGAGACCATCTGGCTAACATGGTGAAACCCCATCTCTACTAAAAAAAAACAAACACACAAAAAATTAGCCGGGCGTGGTGGCACACGCCTATAGTCCCAGCTACTCGGGAGGCTGAGGCAAGAGAATCACTTGAACTGGGGAGGTGAAAGTTGCAGTGAGCCAAAATTGTGCCACTGCATTCCAGCCTGGGCAAAAGAGCGAGACTGCCTCAAAAACAAACAAACAAACAAAACTATCTGTTCTGAACATATTCAGACTTCTTTTCTTGTAATTTCCTAAACAATACAGTATAACAACAATTCACATAGAATTTACATTGTACTAGGCATTATAAGTAATTTAGAGATGAATTAAAGTACACTGGAGGATGTGCATAGGTTATATGCAAATACTTTGCTACTCTATATCAGGGACTTGAAGATCCAGGAATATTGGTATCCATGAGAGGTCCTGGATCCAAGCCCCCATGAATACCAAAGGACAGGTTCAAGGATGTTTGTATATGCATGTGAATGCAGTGTTGTTCAGAGGAGAAAATAAACACACTTAAATGGCAAATAAGCTTTCTCAGGTGGATTATAATATTATAGAATACTATAAACTATTAAAATAATGAGGTAGCTCTATACTAGCATTTAAAGATAACCTTTAAATACACACAAATGTTTTGTTGTGTGGAGAAAAAACCAGGTGATAGGATAGCAATTCATGTAGGATCTGATTTACATAAAAATTTTCACATTCAACTCTGTGGACATTAGACACAGACTGGGAGGAGTTACCAAAATGTTAAAGGCAGGCTAAGATTTCAAGTAATTGCTACTTTTGCCTTTGTATTTTCTGTATTGCTTGAATTTGCATATTTATTTTCATAATCAGAAAACTCAATAAAGCCAGCTTCCCCCTACCTTTGTCTTTTTAAAAAAATAACCCTTTCATTTTAGAATAGTTTTGTATTTACAGAAAACTTGAAAAGATGGTGCAAAGTTCCTATATACTCCACTCCCAGCTTTCCCTATTATTAACAACTTATATTAACATGATACATTTGTCACAATTAATGAACAAATATTGATGCATTATTAACTAAGGTACATGCTTTATTCAGTTTTATCGTTGTTTTTGAGACAGGGTCTTGCTGTTGCCCAAATGCAGTTGTGTGATCACAGGTAACTGCAGCCTCAACTTCCTGGGCTCAAACGATCCTCCCACCTTAGCCTACCGTGTAGCTGGGACTATGGCATGCATCACCACATCCTGCTAATTTTTGTATTTTTTGTATAGACAGGGTTTCACCATGTTGTCCAGGCTGGTCTCGAACTCCTGGGCTCAAGAGATTCACCCACCTTAGCCTCCCAAATGCTGAGATCACAGGCGTAAGCCACTGCCCCCAGCCGTAGATTTCCTTTAGTTGTTACCTAATGTCCCTTTTCTGTACTAAGATTCCATCCAGAATATCAGATTACATTTAGTTGTCATGTTTCTTTAGGCTTTCCTTGTCTTTTTCTTGTTTTTGATGATGTTGACAGTTAAATTTTTTTTAATTTTTATTCTCTTTTTTTTTTTTTTTTTTTTTGAGACAGTGTCTCACTCTGTCACCCAGACTAGAGAGCAATGGAGTGATTTCAGCTTACTGCAACCTCTGCCTCTGGGTTTAAGTGATTCTCATACCTCAGCCTCCCAAGTAGCTGGGATTACAGGCGCATGCCACCACACCTGGCTAATTTTTGTATTTTTTGTAGAGACGGGGTTTCACCATGTTGGCCAGGCTGGTCTCCAACTCCTGGCCTCAAGTGATCCACCTGCCTCGGCCTCCCAAAATGCTGAGATTACAGGCATGAGCCACCGCTCCCAGCCAACAGTTTTGAGGAGTACTTTTCAGGTAGATTGTGGATTACCCCTCCATTGGGATTTGTCTGATGTTTTTCTCATGATTAGACTGGGGTTACGGGTTATTCGGAGAAAGACTACAGAGGTAAAGGGCCATTCTCGTCACATCATATCAAGAGTGCATACTATTAGCATTACTTATCACTTGATGTTAACCTTGATCACCTGGCTGAAGTAGTGTTTGTGAAGTTTCTCCACTGTAGTTATTCTTGTTTTCCTGTTTCACACACATGTATGCTTTGAAGGAAGTCACTATGCAGAGCCCACATGGAGGAGGCAAGAGTTATCCTGTACCTTCTTGAGGATGAACTATCTACATAAGTTATTTAGACTTTTCTGCTGGGAGATCTGTCACTTCTCCATTTTAAAATTCAATCATTTATTTTTATTAGTATAACTCATAAATATTTATCTCACACTTTGGGTTATAGTCCCATATTACTTTATTTTGTTGCTCAAATTGTTCCAGCTTTGGCCTTTAGGAGCTCTTTCAATTGGCTCCTGTGCTCCTTTGACCTCTTCCCATCAATGTGAGTTGGTGTGTGTGTGTGTGTGTGTGTATAAAACACTTCCTTACTTTCTGGCACTACATGATGCTCCAGGCTCATCTCATCTTGTACATTTCCTGCCTGTCCTAAAATCAATCTTTCCTTTATGAGAAAAAATAGCGAACATCTGCCTCTGACTAGTCACATAGTTGGCCCTTGCTGTAAAGAGGGAGGATCACTTGAGTCTAGGAGTTCCAAACCAGCCTGGGTTACATGAAACCACTGCTCTGCACAAAAACTTATATATAAAAAAAAAAATTAGCCAGGCTTGGTGGCATGCGCCTGTAGTCCCAGCTACCCGGGAGGCTGAGGTGAAAGGATCACTTGATCCCAGAGTTCAAGGCTGCAGTGAGCCATGATCACACCACTGCACTTCAGCCTGTGCCACAGAGTAAGACCCTGTCAAAAAAAAAAAAAAAAAAGCCACGTTTGCTCCTTCTGCTCGTTCAGAAACCTCTGACTCAGTGACTGAGCACAGCCCTCTAGAAGAATGCTTTGACCATGATAAGCAGGATAGAGAATAGGTTCCCATATCTCTTGCCTGATTACCACATTTTTAGAAAAGATAAGTTCAATGATTCTAGCCCTCGCCTTTTCCTGTACATAAGACAATGACAGGATGAAGAATTATGCTTCCGTAATCTATAACCAGATGTACTCTTACACACAAACTTTGATGAGATTTTGCCCGAATGTAACTTCTAAATGATTATTACTTAACAATGACCGGCAATTCTGTTTCAATTAAATGTTTTTAACCTTTTGACATCTTTGGCAGGTTTCCCCAGGATCAAAATCCTAAATTAAGTGGTTTTTTTTTTTTTTTTGGCTTCACATAACTTTGAGATTTTCCAGTTGGGGTTGCTGAAAAACCTAAAAAAAAAAAAAAAAAAAAAAGCATCTGTCATCTTGCATAGATGTTAAATGATTAGACTTATTTGGTAAATTATAAGGAAAGCATTATCAAATCATAAATGATACTAGGTCTTCCAGTTATATTTATGGGTATGTTATTGATATAAATGTTCTATAATTATACAAATTCAAAAATATTCTAATATGTTATCTGTCAAATAATTTTGATTGTAATGTTAAATGTTTTCCAAAGTTACATTTCCAAAGTATGGATGTTATTAATGTGAGCATTATAAAGAGTAAATAAAATTTATAAAAGTCTGATGGTCCTGATGGGCCACTGTCTGTCATCATTCTGGTTGTTATCTTAAAATACTATATGTAATAGAAAGAACTACATTTTCTTCAATTGAGAACTTTCATCAGATTTTAACCATGGCTATTATAAGTTTTTGTCATCCACAGTTATTGTTTTGAATTATTCTCTAAGTACTCTTTTTTTGTTGTTGTTTTTTTGAGACAGAGTCTGGCTTTGTCACCCAGGCTGGAGTGCAGTGGTGAGATCTCAGCTCACTGCAACCTCCACCTCCCTGGTTCAAACAAGTCTTATGCGTCAGCCTCCCAAGTAGCTAGGATTACAGGCGTGCACCACCATGCCTGCCTAATTTTTTTCTATTTTTAGTACAGACAGGATTTCACCAGGCTGGTCTCGAACTCCTGACCTCAAGTGATCTGCCCACTTTGGCCTCTTAAAGTTCTGGGATTACAGATGTGAGCCACTGTGACTGGCCTTAACAAGTACTCTTGAACACAGATGTCTAGTAACTTTAAGATCAATGGACTAAACAAAAAATTCCAGAACTCTAATGAGAGCATTTATGAAGATTGCCAAACAACAATCAGAACAAGAATTACATGAGACTGAACTGATGGAGAACTAAAACGATTTTCATGGGGCTGAACTGATGGAAGGTTACAGTGATTTTTATGACTTCTGTTTGAAACATTGCTGATTCTATTTATATTTTGTTTTCCAAAGTGAAGAATGCTTCTTTTCTTTTGAGCTATTTTTATCTTACAACAATTGGATAAAGTTTACTTTTGTGAACAAAATTAAAACATTTACCTTTCTCTCTACCTAAATTCTTCAAAATTGGACAACTATTCTTCAATGGCTAAGGCCAAAGTACTGGTCGCCCACTGACAAGAGATGAATCATTATTCAGGAGAATGGCATGCAGCCTTGTGTTGTGACCTACCCCATGCTGCTAGCAATCTGGCCTGCCTGCAATAAGAAGATTCTTTCCCCCTGCCAAGAGAGGTAAGTTCCTGGGAATGAGCCTGATAACATCTGACAAGATTAATGATTGTGCCTCTGTAATCTACCCACCCAAACTTTGATGAGATTTTGCTGTAATGTGACTTGTGAACACAAGCAGAGAACCTCCATCACCCGTATATAAGCTGTGGGCTGAAATACTGCTTTGGAGCAGTGTAACAGAAACGCCCTGAAGGACCCCTCTGGGGTTGGATTCCTCTGTAAGACTCTGAATAATACTAACTTTAATTGTCTAAAGGCTTTTTTTGTTTGTTTGTTTTTGTTTTTGTTTTTTTCTTTAGTGGCCATTTCCAAGGAGCCCTGGTTTCTTTTATTGGAGGATGGCATTATTAGAATCTGTGCATCAAGTGTGCACATTACAAATAAGTTAAAGCCAGCTTTATTTTCATAAGGAATGAAAATCATCAGCCATGTAGGTAGACAGGGAAGGCCAGTGGCAGAAGAAGGGTCCCTGTTAGGAAGGCAGGCGGGACGAGACACTTTCCCTGGGAGAAGGGTGTGGCTGGGGCTGGGTCACAGGAAACTTGCAGAACAAAGAGAGTCCACTTAGCCCTGTTCTGACCCCATCTCAGGGTTCCTCCTGAGTGGCCAGTGGGCTGGGGGTGGGAAGAAGCAAGGGCTCTCCTCTCCCTCTCTCTCTATCCCAGGGTCACTCAGAGCACGCGGGAAGGGGCAGGAGTGGGAGGTCCCTCCTCGGTGCCTGGCTGCGCCAGCGGCTGCCGTGTTCTGGTGTACCAGGCCGGACCTTGCGCAATGCCTTTGGGGTAATCTTCAAACCTATGTCTGCTGGTCACTCTCTTTAGCTGCCTGGCAGTACCGCAAACCCAGTTGTGGAAAGTCCCACCACAAGGACCTTGACAGAGGTGGAGGCCCTCCCCATGCAGAAGCCAGAGAACTGCGCCCATTCTCCCGGTATCCTTCCGTGGGCCCTCAACACAGTCCTGTACTGCTCAGTGCACATGTGCAGTCAGGTCTGGTCGGGGCTGGTAGCGGGGCACCGGGAGGTGGGAGCTGACTCTTGCCCAGCCCTGGCTCACGGCAAGGTGTCAGGTACACTTGGTGACCGACCCAATATTAGCTCGCGAGTAGGGTTGCTAGATGTAGCAAATAAAAATATAGGACATACTTGCGCTAAATGGGGCCTGCTTATACTAAAAAAGAAATCCGTGTTTATTTGAAATTAAAATTTAACTAGGCATCCTGTGTTTTATCTGGCAGCCTCACCCAAGAGAACTGTCTGAGGACTGTCTCAAGCCAGAGCAAAGTCAGAGTTGGGGCTCTGCCCATCAGGGTGTCCTCTTTTAAGTCAGATATCAAGTCATCTCTTACCCAGTCATTTTGCCTGAAATCCTGATAATATTCAACACTTCCCCGGCTGATAAAAGGCAATTAGAAGTGTCAGCATTTGTTTTGCCATGCGGTGGGGTTGGGGACACTGACTGTGTCATTTACCCTCAGTCCCAAGCACAGCACCAGGGGCTCAATGTCAGGGTGATGTCCAAGGAGCTGAGGCGCACGCGCCAAGAGTGTGGCAAATTCAAAGACGGCACCTGAAAAGAGAATCAACTAATCTACTGAGCCAACCAGGATGGGAGAACTGGGAAAGATGAGACAGTGGCCAAGTGTTACAGGACAATGGGGAGGTGGGTGTGGTGGAAATCTGGTGACATAGGCCAACATGCACCTGGATGTGCACCCTTTCCCACTGTGTGTGCCAATAAGGATAAGATGACCTCTGTCCTAACCCTGTATAAATGACATAAACTACAGCCAATAACTTTCCCCCATTAATATGCCTTTCTCAATGAAAGCAAGACATTTGGCTGGATGCGGTGGCTTACACCTGTAATCCCAGCCCTTTGGGACACTAAGGCAGGTGGATCACTTGAGGCCAGGAGTTTGAGACCAGCCTGGCCAACATGTTGAAACTCTGACTCTACTAAAAATACAAAAAATTAGCTGGGCATGGTGGCAGGCACCTGTAATCCCAGTTATTCAGGAGGCTAAGACAGGAGAATCACTTGAACTTGAACCTGGGAGGCAGAGGTTGCAATGAGCTGAAACAAGCCAAAATCGTGCCACTACACTCCAGCCTGGGTGACAGAGCAAGACTCAGTCTCAAAAAAAAAAAAAAAAAAAAAAAAAAAAAAGACATTCAAGCAGGCATAGCAAATATGGCATTTGCCAGTTCTCAGTTGAGAGCTGTGCTCTCTCCCATTGGATATGGACACTGCCTCAGACTCATGCTCAGCACCCTACACTGACCTTGCTAACAATACAAAACCCTTATTCCATCTCTGGTTTCTAGCTGCTTATTTCATCCCTATCCACTTCCCCGATCCCTGGACAATGCTATCGGACTCCTTGAGTCAAATGGCCCTATACATTTATGAGGATTTTTATTATCTTTGTTTTCTTTCTGTAGCCGGGAAAGTGAGCTTGATGCTATTTTTCAAAATTTCAAGTCATTGTTCAATCCCTAGACCTGCAGGGAAGATAGCACAAGCTGAGACAGGGAGAGTCTGTACTGGGGGCCAGGGGAGTGATCGTGGGAATGTTCTTACTGGCAGCCTGAGTCTAGATGCTGGAAGATGAGTACCAGGCTTGCTTTTGGACTCCAGCTTTTTCAAAAGTGGGTGGAAAAATTATTGTACTCCTATCAATCACAATGTGACGTGTTCATCTGAGTAAAATCCAACTTTGAAATGTTACATATTTTCATGCCTAAAGACTCAATCTAAATAGTTTCTGCTTTGAATTATGTGATTTACTTGAAAATTGCAGTGTACTCATCATTTCCTCCGGAAGCTTTATATCAACCTTTGACCCAAAGCAGAAAAGTTCTGGAGAAAATAATGAAATGAATGTTGGTGGCCTCATTAACATGTTAAGCACTGTGTCTAAGGCAGAAAGGGACTTCAATAAATGGTAGCAATGTTCATTCTCCTTCATTAATTTTTGACAAATAAACATTTTCAAAATGTATTTCTAAGCTAAAGGAGTTCAAAGAAATAACAGTCACACATGTACTCAGGACTTCCATAGAAAGCTTTAAAAAAAGACATGATAATTATTGTCTAGGGTTTCTGAACCTTGTCACGATTGACATTTTGGGTCAGATAATCTTTGGTGTGGGGGCCTGTTGTGTGTACTGCAGGATGTTTAGCAACATCCCTGGTGTCTCCCCACTAGGTGGGTAGCACCCTCTTCTCAATTGTAATAACCAAAAATCTCTGCAGACATTACCAAATGTCCCCTGGAGGGAAGGGAGGTGCAAAATTGTCCCCAGCTGAGAACGACTGATCATTGTCAAATCACCTGTGGTAAGGCTAACCGAAGGCAACAAAACCTTTGTTCAACCACAACTGTCTTATAAAGAAGGGAGTATGTTATGCAATAGGACACTTTGTTCATCTTGGATCCAGTGTAGCCGAAACAATGTTGAGATAAAAGAACAAGGTTGGAGGTCACACTTCTCAATTTCAAAACTTACTAAAAAGCTACAGTAACCAAGACAGGGTAGTACTGGCATAAGGACAGACATAGATCAATGGAACAGAATTGACAATCCAGAAACAAATCTTCGTATTTATAATCAATTGATTTTCAACAAGGGTGTCAAAACAATTCAATGAGGAAAATAATAGTATTTTCAGCAAATGGTACTGGAACAACTGCATATCCACATGCAAAGGAATGAAGTTGGACCTCTGTCTTATACCATATACAAAAATTAACTCAAAATGGATCAAAAGCCTAAATGTCAGAGCTAAAAAATTATAAAGCTATTAGAAGAAAACATAGGCATACATCTTCATGACCTTGGATTATATATGACACTAAAAACATGTGACAAAAGAAAAAAAGAAACAAATTAGACTTACTCAAAATTTAAACTCTTTGTACCTCAAAGAACATAATCAAGAAAGTGAAAAGACAACCCACAGAATGGGAGGAAATTTTCACAAATCATATGTTTGATAAAGGTCTTGTACCTAGACTATATAAATAACTCCTACAACTCAATGATAAAAAGATAAATAACCTAATTTTAAAATGAACAAAGAATATTAATAGACATTTCTCCAAAGAAGATATACAAATGGCCAATAAGCACATGAAAAGATACTCAACATCATTAGCCATTGAGGAGCTGCCAATCAAAATATATATGTTCACCTGATTGATGGGAAAGATGACACCTACAGTATGGTGGGGCAGGGGGCAAAGATGGTCTTTTGAAGAGCAATTGAATAGTCAAATGGACAAAATAAATTGTGACCCCTACTTCACATATTGTTCATAAAAATTCCAGATGGATTGTAGGTCTAAATGTGGAAGGTTTAAAAATAAATCTTTTAGAAGAAAACTTGGGGTAGGCAAATGTTTCTTACAACGACATAAAAATAACTTATTATAAAGGAAAAAAAGAAAAATTGGACTACATTAAGATCAAGAACTGCTGTCCATCAAAAGACATCATTTAAACTGGGAAAGATAAGCATAGACTGGGAGAAGACATTTACAATATAGGACTCATGGCAATGTGAATGCACCATTCAGGTCCTCCTTTAAGAAAGGACCCCCTGTGGAGCTGTGAGGAGCGTAATGAACTCACAACGTCCTGCTTTTGGCAGGATGCTTCAGGTCCACATCAGCTTTTGAGCCAAGGTCATGCTCTTCTTGGAGGCCATCCTCGGCCAATAATTCAGAAAGGCAAAGGTAACCAACCGTGCTCTTTGCAGAGTATGCTCCAGCCAGTGACTAAAGAAGGCAGTGATACAAAGGCCTAGCTATTTCCACCTGAATCAGGGCTCCTTTGATGGGCGGTCTTTGCTTCAGAGCTCCCTATGGGGTTATCAGAGGCCACCAGGGCTGTATTGCAGATCGATGGCTCCCCTTACCCAATCCCATCTTCTTTCCTTTTCTTTCATAGTGTACTCCACAGTAAGCCTTTTACACTTCTACCACCTCAGTCTCTGCTTCTCAGGGAACACAAACCAGTTCAACTTATATAAAATATATTTTAAAAAAAGAAAAGAAAAGAAACAGCATATATAGAAAGAACTCCTAAAATCAATAAACAAATCGGTAGACAACCCAATAGAAAATGAGCAATATACCTGAATGAGTACTTTATGAAAGAAGATATGCTAATGGCCGGTAAACAAATAAAAATACATTTGTGTTAGTTTCCTGGGGCTGCTGTAACAAATTCCCTAATCATGGCAACTTAACACAACAGATATGTATTCTCAAAGTTCTGGAGGTAAGAAGCCCAAAATCAAGGTATTGGCAAGGCCATGCTCCCTCTGGAGGCTCTGAGGAAGTTCCATTCCTTGGCTTTTCTCACTTCTGGGGGCTGCTGGCAGTTCCTGGCTTCCTTTGGCTTGTGGCTGCATCACTCCAACCTCTACCTCCATCTTGCCCTCACCTCCAATGTGAATGTCTAACCTCCCTCTGCTTCTCTTTTAAAAGAACACTAGTGTATTCTTATAAATTATTAGTCTGTATTAGTGTATTAGTCTGTTCTCATGCTGCTAATAAAGACATACCTGAGACTGGGTAATTTATAAAGGAAAGATGTTTAATGGTCTCACAGTACTTTGTGACTGTGGAAGACTCACAATCATGGTGGAAGGCAAAGGAGGAGCAAAGTCACGTCTTACATGGTGGCAGGCAAGAGGGCATGTATGGGGGTACTGCCCTTTACAAAACCATCAGATCTCATAAGACTTATTCACTATCACAAGAACAGCATGGGAACGACCCTCATGATTCAATTGCCTTCCACTCGGCCCCTCCCATGTCACATGGGAATTATGGGAACTACAATTCAAGATGAGATTTGGATGGGGGCACAGCCAAACCATATCATTCTGCCCTGGCCCCTCCCAAATTTCATGTCCTCACATTTCAAAACCAATCATGCCTTCTCAACAGTCCCCCAAAGTCTTAACTCATTTCAGCATTAACTCAGAAGACCACAGTTCAAAGTCTTGTCTGAAACAAGGCAAGTCCCTCCCACCTATGAGCCTGTAAAATCATAAGCAAGTTAGCTTCTTCCTGGATACAGGCATTGAGTAAATAGACCCATTCCAAATGGGAGAAATTGGCCAAAACAAAAGAGCTACAAGCCCCATGAAAGTCCAAAATCCAGAGGGGCAGCCAAATCTTAAAGCTCCAAAATGATCTCCTTTGACTCCATGTCTCATATCCAGGCCACACTGATGCAAGAGGTGGGCTCCCATTGCCTTGTGTAGCTCCACCCCTGTGGCTTTGCAGGGTACAGCCCTTCTCCTGGCTGCTTTCAGAGGCTGGTGTTGAGTGTCTGTGGCTTTTCCAGGTGCACGGTACAAGCTGTTGGTGCATCTACCTTTCCGGGGTCTGGAGGATGGTGGCCCTCTTCTCACAGCTCCACTAGGCAGTGCCCCAGTGGGGACTCTACAGGGGCTACAACCCTACATTTCCCTTCCACACTGCCCTAGCAGAGATTCTCCATAAGGGCCCCACCCCTGCACCAAACTTCTGCCTGGACATCCAGGCATTTCCCTAAGTCCTCTGAAATCTAGGTGGAGATTCCCAAACCTCAATTATTGACTTCTATTCACCTGCAGGCTCAACACCATGTGGAAGTTGCCAAGCTTAGGGCTTGCACCCTCTGAAGCCACAGCCTGAGTTTTACCTTGGCACCTTTTAGCCATGACTGGAATGGCTGGGATGCAGGGCACAAAGTCCATAGGCTGCACACAACAGCGGGACCCTGGGTCTGGCCCGGGAAGTCATTTTTTCCTCCTAGAACTCAAGACCTGTGATGGCGGGTGGCTGCTACAAAGGTCTCTGACATGCCCTGGAGATATTTTCCCCATTGTCCTGGTAATTAACATTGGGCTCTTTGTTACTTATGCAGATTTCTGCAGCAGGTTTGAATTTCTCCCCAGAAAATAGGTTTTTCCTTTCTATTGCACTGCCAGGCTGAAAATTTTCCAAACTTTTATGCTGTGCTTCCTATTGAATGCTTTGCTGCTTAGAAATTTCTTCTGCCAGATATCCTAAATCATCTCTCCCAAGTTCAAAGTTCCACAGATCTCTAGGGCAGGGGTAAAATGCCACCAGTCTCCTTGCATAGCAAGAGTGATTTTTACTCCAGTTCCCAACAAGTTTCTCATCTCCATCTGAGACCACCTCATCCTGGACCTTATTGTCCATATCACTATCAGCATTTTGGGCAAAGCCATTCAACAAGTCTCTAAGAAGTTCCAAACATTCCCACATCTTCCTGTCTTTTTCTGAGCCCTCCAATCTCTTCCAACCTCTGTCTGTTAATCAGTTGCAAAGTCATTTCCACATTTTTGGGTATCTTTACAGCAGCACCCCACTCTACCAGTACCAATTTACTGTATTAGTCTGTTCTCACACTGCTACTAAAGACATACTCAAGACTGGGTAATTTATAAAGAAAAGAGGTTTAATGTACTCACAGTTCCACATGGCTGGGGAGGCCTCACAATCATGGCAGAAGGCAAAGGAGGAGAAAGGCACATCTTACATGGTGGCAGGCAAGAGCACATGTGCAGGGGAACTCCCCTTTATAAAACCATCGGGTCTTGTGAGACTTACTCGCTACCAAGAGAACAGCATGGGAAAGACCTGCCCCATGATTCAATTGATTCCCACTAGATTCCTCCCCTGGCATGTGTGGATTATGGGAGCTACAAAGAAGAGATTAGGATGGGGACAGAGCAAAACCATATCAACCTGTAATGGTTTTTAGGGCCCACCAGATAATCTGGAATAATCTACTTATCTCAAAATCCTTAACTTAATCACACTTCCAAAAACTTTACCACATAAAGCAACATTCACAGCTTTCAGGAATTAAAGCATCTGATATTTTTGGGGGACACCACTCAGCCCACTACAGCTTGTATTATTAGGCATCAGGAAAACCTAAAGGAAATGCAAATTAAGGTCACAATGTGCTGCTACTTCACACCCAACAGAATAGCTAAAATGAAAAAGGCAGGACCAAGCAGAGCTCTCATACACTGTTCATGGGGGTTATGCTGATATAATTCCTTTGTCAAATTGATTGGCAGCACCAACACTGAGTATGTGCATACTCTGTGGCCCAGAAATTCCACTCCTGAGGATGTGTCTAATTCTTTTACACATCTTTCCTCAAGAGGCAGAATCTACATCAAATGCCTTTGAATTATGGAGAGCTTGACAGTTCAACCAATAGAATGTGGTGTTTGTGACACTATGAGACTCTGCAGACAGAAAAAGATCATAAGAGGCCTTACACCTTCCATTTCTCTTTCTAGAATGATTTCTCTTAGATTCCTGAGTCTCCAGGCAGGGAGTTTGACCATATCAAGACCTTCCTGCTGTGAGGAAGCCTAAGTCACAGGGGCAGGCTATGGAGAGGGATCCTGAGGTTTAGTCCCAGGTAAGTGCAGGCTTCAACTTATTCCAGCCCAGACACTAGATTTGTGAGCAAGAAGTCTCCATATGACTCCTGCCCTGGCATTCAAATCATCCCCAGCCATCCGGGTTTCCTAACTGAGACCCCAGGCAAGGTGAAGCAGAGCAAACCATACCTTCCATGCCCCATTCAAGTTCCTCACCCACAGGGCTCATGGGTATAATAAAATGAGTGTTGTTTGACACTATTACATTTTGGGACACTTTGTCATGCAGTAATAGGTAGCTGGAACAATACCCAACAGAAATGTAAATTCATCAAAAGACAAACCTGAAAATATTCATAGCAGCGCTATTTGTACTAACCCTAAACTGGTAACTATCCCAAAACACCCATCAAACAGTGTGTTGGATAAATAATTTGTGGTAATATTAACACAATGGAATATTGGATCTGTGACAATTAAACTCCCTAAGGCATACCCAAGCCCTAAATCAGCATCAGCAGGAAACAGAGTGTAAATGCTATGCAGCTCCAAGAAGCATAATTTTTATGCCCACTCAGATGTGACCACGGGGGACAAGGGATAGGGAAGAGCCTCAGAGAAGGCAAAGTGATGGTCACAACGGACAATAGATTAGGATGTTCCTCCCAGAAGGAAGAACCTGGGGCTGCCAGATGGACTAACCAGGCAGCTTTCCCCACTGCTAGGGCTGGAAGCCTCCACTCCTCCTCCCCAACTGGACTTGGTGACCACTATGGACCAGTGATGACTGCATGCTTCTCATATTCCCCTTTGCTGAACAAGAGCTATAATTGTGTTAACCTATTCAGTCATTGTTTATCAGATGGATTGTCTTTTATTTTATAAGTCACCAGAACATAAAGAGCTACATCTAGACCTGATGGGAAGACCTTTGTGTTACCCAAAGATACTGAACTTTGACCTAGATGTAGTAACTGGATGGGAATTTCAAGGTTTCTCTTTTGGAGGCTGAACATGTTCCAAATGTGGGAATGGAGTGTAAAATGGATGTCTGATAGCCAAAAGGTAGACTGTGGTAAAGATTGCTAGCTGCCTATTCCAATAGCACTCGTCCTCCTCTTCCAGATGTCAGAACCACAAATTCTTTTGGAATGGTAATTGTCTTAGTCCATTTGTGTTGCTATAAAAAAGTACCTGGGGCTGGTCGATTTATTAAGAAAAGAGGTTTATTTGGCTCATGGTTCTGCAGGCTGTACAAGAAGCATGGTGCCAGTATCTGCTTCTGGTGAGGGTTTCAGGCCACTTCCATTCATGGTGGAAGTCAAAGCAAAGCTGGCCTGTGCAGAGATCAGATGGCAAGAGAGGAAGCAAGAGAGAGATGGGAAAGGTGCCAGGTTTTTTCAACAACCAGCTTTTGCAGGAATTAATAGAGCCAGAAGTCACTCATTACCATGAAGATGACACCAAGCTACTCATACAGGATCTGCCCCCATGACCCAAACATCTTCCATTAGGCCCCACCTCCAGCACTGGGGATCAAGTTTCAACATGAGGTTTGGAGGATCAAATATCCAAGCTATAGTAGCAATGCAACCTACTAAAGTTCTATTATTTCTAGCCTCCCTTTTAGCTAGGTGTGGCCATGTGACTGCATTCTGGCATTGAAGGATAAGCAAAAGTCTTTAAGACTTCTGGGAAGTCTCTTTAGAGAAAAAGGGGCAAGCCCTCCTTCTCTTGCACCATCCTACTGACTGGGACACAGGTGTGAGGGCCGGAGCTCCAAAAGCCAGCTCAGACCCTGAGAAAGGAAGCCATTATAGGGCAGTGGAGCAGTGAGCTAGAAGACCCTTAACAGTCCAGGATTGTCCAACATCTGACTACTTGCATGCAAGAGAGAAATAATCTTCTGTCCTTTACAAACCACCATTACTTTGAGTTTTCTGCCACATGTGTTTAACTTAGTTCTAAATGGTGTAGACATAAATTGTCAGATTCAGAAAGCCCAACAAATTCAATGCAATAAAAATAAAAGCAAAGCCGAGTGTAGTGGCTCACACCTGCAATCCCAGCACTTTGGGAGGCCAAGGTGGGTGGATCACTTGAGGCCAGGAGTTCGAGACCAGCCTGGCCAACATGGTGAAACCTTGTCTCTACTAAAAATACAAAAAATTAGCTGGGTGTGGTGACACATGCCTGTAATCTCAGCCACTCAGGAGGCTGAGGCACGAGAATCGCTTGAACCTGGGAGGGGAGGTGGAGGTTGCAATGAGCCAAGATTGTGCCACTGTGCTCCAGCCTGGACAACAGAGAAAGAGTCTGTCTAAAAAAAATAAAATTAAAATTTAAAAAAAGGAAACTTATACCTAAACACCCATGGCAAAATTGCAGAACACTCGAGACAGAGATCTTAAGGGCAGGCAGGCAGAAAAGACAAATTACCTACCAAAGAATGACAAACTAGTAGTTGACTTATCAACACAAGAACAGAAGCCAATAAACAGCTTAATAATATCTTCAAAATAGAGAAAATAACTGTCAGTGTAGAATTTTTATCCAGGAAAATTCTCATTCAAGAGCAAGAATAAAATAAAGACATTTTCAGGCAAGACTGGTAAGTCCAACATACTCCTACTGTAGAACTCCAAAGGATTTATTTCAGGAAGAATAAAAATGATTCCAGAAGAGCAATCTAAGGTGTATAAAGGAAAAGTGAGCAAGAAAAAAATGTAGACGTCTGGTGAAATCTAAGCAAATACTGACTATATAAAATAATGATTTGTGTGCTTAAAAAGAACTAAAATTCTAGACAATACTGTATAAATTGGATGACAGTAGTTTGAGTTAAGATTTTTGTGTTTTGCAGAAGGAGGGTAAAGATATTAACTGATAGCAGATGCTATCAGTGCCCTGCCCATACAGCCTTGGATTTTAGCATTTTCTGGCCTTTCTCCGAACTTCTAACTGGCAGTATTTGGGGCTCTTTGCATGAGGGCTCCTTCTGACCACTGTGTCTCCCCTGCATGTGTGCAGGACAAGCTGGAAGTGCTGAGGAGTTAATGTCCCCAGAAGCAGCCCTCAACTAATAATGTGTGGAAATTAATGGATAAACACTCCAGCTCCCTCACCCTCATTCCTTGGTTTGTTCTGCACTGTCTTGTAGAGTTACCTATTGGGTTTTAGCCCTAGTTGTCCACATTGGTAACCAAATGAGACATACTTTACTGGCTTCCTTCCCTTCCCTGTCTCATCTCCCTACTCCCTTATCAGTGTTCTCTCAAGCTACCTCCCAAATAAAACTTTTCATTCAAATTCTTACCTCAGGGTCTGCTTCTGAGGCAATCCAAATTAAGACATTAACTTTGGACATCTGTAATAAATGTTAAGTGGACCAAAATCTCCAGTTAAAAGACAGAGATTACCAGATTGGATTAAAAAAAAACCCAACTACATGTTGCCTATATGATACAAAGATAAAGCATAAGAACATTGAAAAGTTGAAAATAAAAGCATGAAAAAATGATACACTAAGCAAATTTTATTGAAAGAAAGCTGGTGCAGCCAGACTGATAACAGATGAAATAGGCTTTACGGCTAAAAATTATACTAATGATAAAGAGAGTTACACATATTGCTACAAAATTTATTTCACATGAAGATTTAACAGTTCCAGACTTGCAAATACCTACTGACATGCCTTTAAAAGATGGTAAAAATTAGAATAACAAGGAGAAATCAACTTATCCATCATTATAATGGGAGATTTACAGACCAAGTAGATAGAAAAAAATTCATAAAAATATTAATGATTTGAACATCACTAATAATTATTGACTTACATAGAACTTTGCACCAATTAATTTAGGAAAACATTATTTTCAAGCACCCAACATATGTTTTACAACTGACACATGCTAGTACATAAAGCAAGTCTAAATAAAGTTCAAAGAATTGGCATTTATATAAATCACTTTCTCTAATAAAAACAATAAAGTTAATCAGAAACAACAAAATATAGGTTTGAAAATTAAAACATATTGTCTAAATAACTCATGTCATAGGTTAAAAGAAAACTGATGGTCTGAGGCTCTAAACTTTCATGAGGTAAAACAGTGGAAAATCTCAATGTTGGGATGAAGGAAGAACCTTTAAGAAAAGAGAACCGAATGTTGAATTTGAAGCTGCATTGACTTCTTTAGCATTTTTTGGGTAAAGGCGGCCTTAGTGCTCGTTTGTCAATCCTGATTGGCTGTGTTTAGGTCACATGCCCACAACTGAACCAATCACAATGGATAGAGAGATGGCGGGCCTCCCTCTGCTTAGTATGGGCTAGGTCCCACTTCTGTGGAGATGGAATAAGAGTGGGGGTATTTTGACTCCTAGAAACTCCAGAACTACATGGGGTCAGAGAAGACGTCTCTTCTGGGAGGAAAGCTAGAGCAAGAAAATCACCCTTCTTCCATAAATGCAATTCTCTGAATGCCCCCACCTGGCATAATACAATGACTATATAAATAAAAACTTAAAAACCAATCAACATCTACTTGCCCGATCCAGTCCCAGGCCCAGAGCTTCTGGGTGATATATTCTCCTTCTTCATTAGGTTTTGAAACAACCTTCTGTGGATTTGGTAGACTATAGCTTTAAAAAAAGTTTAACCGCCGTCACCATCATGTCCAACATAGGGAGGCCCCAATGATAAAGGGAAAAAAGAAACACTGCAATAAAATGTCCCATTTGTATACTGCATGGTCTACAGGGAAGGAATTGGGACAGCCCCAGGCAGGGGAGTCACTTCCCAGGTCAGCCAACCCAGGTGACCCCAACTGCCTTCCTATTTCAAGGACACCCCCTGTCTAGGGTTTTCCATGGCCACTTCTGAGAAGGACTTAGGGAAAGACTCCTCATTGGGGTGCTACTTTAATGGCCGCCTCCTCTCAGCATAACTGCAGGGCCTGGGACTTGCCCTTGCATTTGAGCAATCACAGATCACCGTTTGCCAAGCTTGGAGTTCTCTGGAAATTTTATTTTCCCACAATCCTACTGGGGAGGTGATCCGTTCGATTTTTTGTTAACTAGTAACTAACTTCAGAAATCTATTCCTGGTCATGGTTCTTGAACTGAATTTTCCCTTGTAGTTTCTGACACTTAAGGATAAGCACAGCCCCTTTGGCCTTATGCCCAAATTGAGGACTTCCTCTGGACTTGAAATGGGAACAAAGCTAATCTGACTTCCGCCTCCAGCCTGTATCCCAGTGCACGGTGAAAAAAGAGAGAATTTATTAGCTCAATTTACAGGTAGATCCAGGGATGGCTCCAGCTGAAGGTATAGCTAGATTTTGGGGCCCAAATGATACTGTCAGTGCTCTGTCTTTTATTCTGTCTCTCAGATCTGCTTGCCTCCACTTGGCACCAGGCTAAATAAAGTTGTGTTCATATGATGGGCAAGAGAGCTCCTCAAATTTGTACTCATTCAAATTAGCAAGCAGCTGAGAGAACATTCTCTCCTCATATCAACCTTAGACGATTCTCTGATTGACCCAGCTTGAGTTCTGTGGCCATCCTTGTGGCCAGGTGGGTGGGGCATTTTTGCCAGCATTCAGGTACCCACCCCTGTGACAGAGGTAGGGCTGAACACTCTGATTGGCAGCTCTGTAGGGACCATATGGAGTGGGACAATATGTGTCACAGGAAGGGATGCCAGGCAGATGAAGACAAGGTTCATTCTGGACAAGCAAGAGAAATGAAGGCCAAATAGTAGGATAAGATGTGGGAAGCAACTCTGCATAAGTTCCTGAACATTGATTAAAAGGGACCCCCGATATACCCTGAGTTTCCCAACAATGAAAGCCAATAAGTTCCCAAACATTTATTATAAGGGACCCCGATATACTCAATGACCTAGTGAGTTTCCCAGTGACTAAAGCCAATAAGAAAACACAATCAGTCATGTAAGCCAGATGCTGGCTGGGGTCTCCAGGGCCGGGGGAGGTTCAGAGCATGTCTTGAGTTTTCTTCTGTTCCCCTGAGGGCCAAGTTTCTCTGAGCTCTTGATCTTACAAAGGCTACCTCTTTCCACACCACATTGCTCGCAGGTGTGAAGCTTAGCCTTTTCTTTGACTTCTATGAAAGACTCTACTCACACAAAATAGTGAAGATGTTCACAAAAAGTCAAGGTTGGGGAGATGGAGGACACTGCCTTTGGCCCTCTGCCACTGGCCTTTACTCCCCACACTATCTTATAGGCATCCCTTCCCTTCCTCTCCTGGCTTCTCTGAATTTTCTCTCCAGCCTCTTAGAGCCCAAATTCCCCTCTTTGTCTCAGGCAGAACAGACTATCTCTTTTGAGTTACTTGTAGAAACATCCAGTGCTTTGGCTTCCTACTCCCACCACTCACAGCTTATGGAAATGTTTTCCCAAACAAAAGCCATTTACTGCCTAAGAAAAATTCTACTCCCAGCAATTAAAATAATACAGTTTCCTTTTATTATGGCACTTTTCTAGGGATGAAGACAATTCCAGTGCTCTTTCGCCCCCGCAATCCTGTGTAAAGGAAACTGAGTCACATCCACCCCAACGTGCCCACCATAAACCCAATCAGATGAAACATACAGTGAGGGCCCAACACCCAAGGGCAATGAAAGCAAATGTGATACTTGCAGGGAAGGTTAGAATTCCAAGAGCACAGGCGTTGATGGTCTGGTTCCGTCAAAAATCTAAAGGAGGAGATATATTAAATACACTCCAGGCAATCCTCTGTGAATGTCATTTCTCACAGGGTTGAGATTAGGGTTGACAGCAGCAGTTCAAATCTGAAAGATTCACAAGGTCACAGCACACAGGCATTGACGTTATGGATTACAACAGATCCATAGAGTTTTAAAATCGACCAAACGAAAGATGAGGCAAATATTATTATAATGTCCATTTCACATTTGAGAAAATTGAGGCTCAGCTTGGTTGAGTACGATCAAGGTCAGAGCCAACGTTTGCATCCAGGCTGTTTGATGCTGATGCCTCTAACCTTGAAATTTAACTCTTGGTCTCATTTCTGTTAGTTTGAAAGGCAATAGGTATACTGGTTAAGAGCAGAGGCTCCAGGTTCAAATCCACCCTGGCTTTACTATTTAGTAGCTGAGAGGCCTCGTGTAAGTTACTTAACCACTCTGTTCTTCAGTTTCCTTAGCTGTAAACTGAGGGTGGCAATAGCACCTGCCCCGCAGGGTTGTTGTATTAAATGAACTTAGAACAGTGTCTGGCATGCAATAGGTACGCAGTGCACTATTCTTCTTCCCTAACTAGAGCTTCTTATGTCTGTCCAGTCTTCATCAATAGATCCGTAGGAAGCACCCGCCAGACACTGTGTCCCGCCCCTGCCTTCAAGCTGCTCTAGCAGAGATGGGAGAGACGCAAGTGTCAACAGCCTAAGGGCAGTAACCCTATTACGCAAGCTGGAGCAACAGGCTTCAGAGAACAGAGTAGCAAACTGCCTAGAGGAGGAGAAGGTACACAGAGCATTGACATTTGCTCCAGCTCTAGAAGCGTGAGTAATGATTTTCCAGGAGAGCCATGCTATTTAAAAGCATGGAGTCCTCAGGAACTGGCAGTGGGGTATGGGTGCATCATGGGCAGCAGGACAGGTGGAGGAGAGCAAAGGGTGTCTGGGGCTGGGGAGGTGATGGCGAGATTAGACATGATTTTTACCTGCAGGGAGGGCTCACATTGGTGTTTAAAATGGTTCTGGCCAGCATCACAGGGAGGGTGGCTGGTGGGATTAGGGAGCCTGGTTGTTAGGTGCCTGTTGCCTAGAAAGATTTCATTCAGATCTCGTGCCTGGGCACCAGCGTCTCGTGAGAACTCAAATGGGCTGAGTGTCCCAGGCCGAAGTGAGAAGAGGGAAGGTCCCACCCTGGTGAGGCGAAAGCTCCAGGCAATCTGTGTTCATGAGTTCTCTGCCTGCCTGTTTACCTGTGGGGGTGCAGTATCTCAAGAGGGCCTATAGGCTAAGTGAGGTCTGTGGCCTGCATGAAGGAAAGATAAAATCATGTGTCCCTGAGCTCTGGAACAATACTCAAGAGAGTTGGAAGAAGCATGTGGCCCTTCTGAGGAAACAGTTCACCCAAGAGATGGCCACCATGCAGCTGATAAGGCCAGGGAGTTACCTACATTGCACAAGGGGATGTGTACCCAAAGTTCACCTGATGCTGGAGAGACGTTTTCTAACCGCAGACTAGCTAATCTCGGACTGTAGAGCTGCTCTGCTCCCTAGGAAGAAATGTGTTTGTGAGAACCAGGAAATATGGGCAAGCAAGAGCAGTCAGGTAGTTTTTAGACTCACAATGCACATTAGAGTAGTAAAAGTCCCAAGAACCCCTGCTGTTTGGAAATAATCCTGTGTAAAGTTGCTAAGTCAAGGGAAGAAAGGCAGGAAGGAGGAGACAGGGAGGGAGGAAAAGGGGAGGAAAAGGGGAGGGAAACAAGGAGGCTTCATCCTCAGGAACCTCCTTAAGTGAGCTGCCTCTCTTTATCGTCCTAACCACACCTGCAGCCTGAACTTGGTCAGGGAGCTTCCCTGTCTGAAGCTCCCTGGGAAGCACAGCCATTGCTACTGTCACCTGGGTTCCTGCCACAGCCTTGCCCTTGCTGAATCTGCCATCCTGATCCGGTGTTTTCTCTCTGGTTGAGTAACCTGACCCAGCCTCCAGAGTGCCTCTCGACATTGACTGGGGTCCATACCACACCCCCAGATACCCCCACCTTCCTGTCACTCCAGTCATCTGGACTGGACATCAGTGACCAGTGATGTGCTTACAGAAGAGCCATAGTGGCATCTATGGTCCTAGGTGGCTTAGACCTGGGGAAGGCCTACAGGGCTGGCTGTGCAAATACAGCTATTTATTGTGAGCAGCTTGCAGCTTCAATGTCTTTTGCTTCTTTCCAAAGCACCAAGCACAGAGCAGAGAATGAAGGAATTGTCTCATGAATGCCATTTGGAATGGCTGTGTTTGCTATAGAGCACTGCCATCCTTTTGCTAGAGTCTCTGCCTCATGTCTAGGGAGATCTCACAGTTGGGGGTGGGGGGTGACATGAAGCCATTTGAGGGTGGCTATGCTCTGATACCGGAGCTGGTTGGGCCCCCAGGCATGTGATGAGGAGCCAGGGAAGGGAAAGAAAGCACCTTCTGCCTGCTTCCTTGCTTCCTCGTTCTCTTCCTGCCCTTTCACAGCCCCGTGGACACCGCCTCTGAGTGGCCTCCCTCCTGTTCACAGGCACCTCTGAGATTTCCTGGCTGACACATCGCATCTCCCTCTGGCCACAGCCAAGCAACACCAGATGTCCGCAGTAGCCGTAACACTTTGGATTCCTGATGGAAAACTCCAAGACGAGCCTCTCTGAAATACCTGCTTCATTTTGGCTTCATTTTCATGCCTCATTATCTGACCCATTTACTTCTTACCTCAGGGCACAGACCACGGCTCTGACACTCCGTAAAATCCTCTGAGATGGGGAAGAGTGAAAATGACACACCGGTGGGGCAAGGTGGCTCATGCCTGTAATCCTAGCACTTTGGGAGGCTGAGGCGAGTGGATTACCTGAGATCAGGAGTTCGAGACCAGCCTGGCCAACATGGTGAAACCCTGTCTCTACTAAAAATACAAAAATTAGCCAGGCGTGATAGTGGGCACCTGTAGTCCCAGCTACTCTGGAGGCTGAGACAGGAGAATCGCTTGAACCCCGGGGGGCAGAGGTTGCAGTGAGCTGAGATGGCACCACTACACTCCAGCCTGGGTGAAAGAGTGAAACTCCGTCTCGGGGGAGGGGAAAAAAAAGACACAGACCTCTCAGGGCATGGCTGCTTAGGAGGCTATGAGGCTCTTGCAAGATTTTCCCCATTTTTCATGGCTGCCCTCAGAGGATAGAATTGCCACAATTTTAAGGATAAAGAAACAGGCTTGGAGAGGCCAGAGGCTTGCCCAATACCACACAAACCGGGGTGCCTTTGTGTTTCTGGGTCAATGCTGTTTTTCACACAGACTGGACCTCATGGGGGTCAGGAGCAGTGGGACCACCTCGTGCTCTCTCCGCGCTCATACCTTCTCATGGTGTCAATCTCCCCTTCCCTCCCAGACAGAGCAATGCGTGCTTGCCACCTTGATGGTGCAAGCATCACTAGATCTGAATTTGAGGTGAGGAAATTCAAGGCAACCACAGTACACGTTGTCCCCCGTCGGACCCAGGGAAAGGCACTTGAGACAGGAGCAGGCCTGTGGTGCTCTTGGCACAAGGCAAAATGGAGGAACAGGGTGGTGGTGGCAGGGTGCCCTAACCTGGTCTTGGGGGGTTTAAGAGGTTCCTGTTTTGAAGTGTTTCAATAGCCAGTGAGAGTGAGCCATGGAGAATAAAAATGTACAAGTAAACAGTCGTTCCACTTATACACAGTTAAGGACTTGTGGGAGGGGGGCAAGTTCCAGTTTTTCAACATAGTTTCTGATTGAAAGTGCCATTGTAACCCTCATTATGGCCACCAGCTTAAATTTGAGGGCTCCCTTTGCCCTGGAATAAACCCCTAGTTTTCAGACTTCCTGGAGCCACCATCCTTCATCTCTTCTGTTTACTTTTTTCTCTTCTGTTTAAATTGGAGGGCCATTTATGCCCTGCCCTTCTCCTTGCTGAGGTTGTGTACACAATGACTGGCACAGAGGTGTTTCTACCTGCACAGGCTCGTGACATTCTCACAGTCAGCCCATAGATCGGTTTCTTCTCTCAATCTCAGAGATAAGGAAACTGAGGTCTTAAGTGGTTAAGTCATTTGTCCCAGGTCGCCTGGCAGCAAGTTGTACCCACAGTGCTAGCCAATGTCTCGCTGACATGTGTGGGTACCACATGGGCCCATCCATGGTCAGGGACCTTTCCTGGCTCTGCCCATAGCATCCTCATTCGTCTTGTTTGCTTATATGTTTCTTACAACTACCTCACAGCCTCAACCATGTCTTTAAAATTATTCAATTATTCATAGAGCTGGATTTACAAGTCTAGGTCTCCTTCGTCAGGGGTGGCCTTCTCCGCTCCTCCTCCTCCTCTCTGGAGGTGGTTTCATCACAGACTGTAAAGGCTCTGTAAAAAATAATCTAGTCCGTCTGCCTGAAGCAGTTCTGCCCCTGCACCAGTGACTCCTGCTATGGTATACTGGGGTAGTTACAGGATTTTTTTTTTTCTTTTTTTTTTTTGAGACAGAGTCTTGCTCTGTCACCCAGGCTAAAGTACAGTGGCACGATCTTGGCTCACTGCAACCTCCACCTTCCGGGTTCAAGCCATTCTCCTGTCTCAGCCTCCTGAATAGCTGGGATTATAGGCACATGCCACCACGCCCAGCTAATTTTTGTATTTTTAGTAGAGACGGGGTTTTACCATGTTGGTCAGGCTGGTCTCAAATTCCTGACCTCAAGTTCTCCACCCTCCTCAGCCTCCCAAAGTGCTGGGTTTACAGGCGTGAGCCACCCTGCCCGGCCCTAGTTACAGATTTTATTTGGCTTTCCCATTCTCAGTCCTCTAGTAACAATGTTCCTCCTTTTTTTTTCCTTTAGGGAATTGTCTTTTCTCTAATCCTAATCCATATGGCTCAGCTGTCAATCACAGTCCTCTATCCCCTGACAACAGAGGAGAGATGTGTGACTGAGGCCTGGCCAAGCAAAAGACTCGATCCCTCTGGCCATTGTGATTGGTTCAGGGACAACTTCGTGGTCAAATGATTACAATTTTACCCTCTCCAAGCGGTGACACAATGAATAGGCTACAGTGGTACCAATGTCAGTTTTCATTTGCCCAGTTATTACCACAAGATAAATATCTGGACTGTAATTGCCGAGTTATACATATATACATTTTAAATGCTGGTACATTTTGTGAGATTGCCCCACAGATAGGTTGGTGCAAATTTACACCTTTCCAGCAATACGTGGGAGTCTGCTTTGCACACCCTAGCAACACCTGGTGTTGTCAGTCTTTAACATTTGCCAGTTTGATAAGTGGAGACAGCTGTTGAAACCTGTTCTCAATTCTGGGCCTCCCTTGGGTCATGTTCCCACATGCCTGTCCCTAATGTTGCCTCCTCGGACCTTATTTCTAAATCTCTTGCCTGCTTCTTTATCCAACTTTATTGGTCTGCTTATAACCTGGTGTCACTGTACTAGGCTAGAAAGTGGGTCTTTATCATATATATATGCCTTTTCTCTTGAAACTCCTTGCAGGTGCTAAGAACGGTTTTGGAATCTAATAATTATTTGTCAGATGAATGAATGGAAACTCCTCTGTGATTCACCCATTTCCTATCACTGAGTGGTGCCATGTGGTTGGGTCAATGCGAACCTGGGGAGATGAATGCCCAAGAACACCAGATTTCAAGAATCCCAATATTGTAATGGTTATATTGGATGCTTAACATGATAATGGAGCATGACTATCCCATTCCATGAAATGACACTCCCCACGGGAAGTCCTTGGTTAACCAGTCTTTAGTGATGGTTTGCCATGTCTCTAGTGTGGAGTCAAAGGACCCAGTCCCTGGTCTCAAGCGACTGAACATCAGTGTGAGAGGCAAAACTAGCGAAAGAAGGATTTTAAGTTTAAGTGGCATCTGAATCTGGTGGCATTTATGAAATGCAATCCTTTGGGAATAATAGAACATGTCGTAGATAGACTGGAAACGCTTGAGAATATTTTCTAAAAGAGGCGATTGTTAAGGGGATTTGTATGAGGGTTAGTCAGTTGTTCTGGGCTCTGCCAGTTACATTTTGGGGGTCTGATATCATAGCTGGTGCGGTATGAAGCAATGTTATAAGCCTCTAATTTCCCTTAAATTGAGTTTTTAATCTTTTAGGTTGTTGGGTTTGGATACCAATGGTCCAAGAGGAAGGTCCTGATTCCTAGTATTTTGGGGAGGAATGTCACAACTTGCTACAAGCTCACCAGGAGGCGAAACAAACATTTCTGAGTTAGGGGGAAGTGCTACAGTTGTGGGAATTGCTCTCAGGCTTCCCCAGGGTAGTAAAATTCCCAAGCTATTTCAAACCAATGTTTTTTTCTTCTTTTTAGTGGTGTCAGGACCCCAAGAGGTCACAGTTGCTATTTAATAAAATAGAGCATTCTGGCCCTCTTAACAGGGAATTGTACTCAGACTTCGAAAGGTGGATAGAAATTAGATAAAGGAAGGGAAAAGGAAGTTCATTCCAGGCAGGGTGAATGAAGAAGAGCATTTCCATGAGACTTAATAGTTTATAAGGTCCCTTGGCAAACATAATCTTTTTTATAATTCCAAGTAACCCTGAAGGTATTATTTATTATAATTATTAGCATTTCTGTTTTCATATGGAAAAACTGAGGCTCAGAGAGGTTAAACAATTTGTTCAAGTTCTCTCAACTATTTTTCTTTGTTTTTTGAGACAGGGTCTCACTCTGTTGCCTAGCCTGGAGTGCAGTGGAATGATCATAATTCACTGCGGCCTTGACTTCCTGGGCTCAAGTGATCCTCCCACCTCAGCCTCCCAAGTGGCTGGGACTACAGGCACTCATCACCATGCCTAGCTAATTTTTTAATTTTTTAAATATTTTTTTGTAGAGGCAGGTCTTGCTATGTTGCCCAGGCTGGTCTTGAACTGCAGGCCTCAAGCAATCCTCCTGCTTTGGCCTCCCAAAGTACTGGGATTACAAGCGTGAGCCACCATGGCTATCCTCTCTCAACTGTTAAGAGGCAGGGCCGGCAGGGTGCGGTGGCTCACACCTGTAATCCCAGCACTTTGGGAGGCTGAGGCAGGCGGATCATGAGGTCAGGAGCTCGAGACCAGCCTGGCGAACATGGTGAAACCCCATCTCTACTAAAAATAAAAAAATTAGCTGGCCATAGGCGACAGAGTGAGACTCCATCTCAAAAAAAAAAAAAAAAAAAAGAGGAAAAAGAGGCAGAGCCTAGGCAGCAGCCATTGATTGGGAAAAAAAAAAAAAAAAAAAAAAAAGGCAGGGTCAAGCCTCAAATCCATGTCTCTGACCAGGGGTGGTATCCAAAAGATTTCACAACTCATATGGCACAGGTACAACACAGAGACTGCTTAGCTGCTCACCAAACCCATTTCCTCTTCTCCTTGGGTTGACAGCTCTCCAGCCTCCTTACTGTTAGAAGTGATGCATGCCACTTTCAGGCCAGCCTCTAACTTTCTGGAAGACATGTGTTGCAGTTGACAGAACATAAGAGGGAAGGAACCTGGACCCCAAATCCCCTCTTAGCGGAGATCCACCCACAAATCAGGAATACCCATTTTAGACTTTATCTGAAAAACAAGCTGCTTTTATCCTTGAATCACGGTACGTTTTCGTTATGGCAGCCAGCTTTACCATAACTAATACAGACCCCCACTGTTAGAACCGAGGTGAGCTGGTGCGCGGAAGCAGAAGCCTGGAGACCCCCGCAGTGCCTGCACCACCCTAGGACAGCAGGTCCTGGAATAATGTCATTTAGTTCAACGTGGTTTTGTTCTAACACTGATGAGAAAAAAATCGATCCCCAGCCAGGCCACTGTCTGTGTGGAGCCTGCAGGTTCTCCTCACGTCCCCGTGGGTTTTCCCTGGGTACTCCAGAGTGTGGGTTGTGTGAGTGTGCCCTGAGATGGGCTGGCGTCCTGTCCAGGGCGGGTCCCCACCGGGTGCTCTGAGCTGCTGCGATGGGCTCTGACACACCCCCACCTTGAATGGAATAAGTTGGTAAATCATTATCTTGCTTGTTTTTATTATCTTTTTAAAATGTATGTATAGTTCACATTTATTTCAATGGTTAATATTAGAAGTGTTTTGGTCTCTATTTAGAAGTTTAGTGATGTTTTTACAACCGGAAGTAGGCTGTAGGAACTTAACTTCTGTTTAATCAATTAGCCTCTGGGAAAATTGGTTTCTTTTTACATCGTTTTCCTTAGACATTACTGTAATTGGGGAAAGTACATTCTCAGGCACTTCCAACACCATTAGTCGGAGGATAATCCTTTGAGAATGAGCTGCAGTTGCTGGCTATTATGGGTGGGAGGAGGAGGACAAAAATAATTTTTAAGAAGGAAGGAGGTCCAAGCTGAGCACCAGCATTGTCCACCAGTGGGACCAGACTGTGGAAGCCTTGAATGGCTAAAGAGGAGCTTGAGCTTAAAACACCCCACAGAGCGAGCTCTAGCAGACCCCTGAGTTGGGGTGTTCGGGGACGAACATGAGGGAGCCCCATATCTCACTGGTCACCCCAAGTGAGACAGCTTCCCCACTTGCACCCAAACACACACACTGAGTGTGTTCTGTCTCTGAACTGTAACAACTTGCTTTCCTGTGAGCTTGTATGTCCATTCAGATCCCCTCACCTCTAAGTGGCATATTTTAATTTCAGGAATTGTCACGCTCTTCCCTAAGCTTTCCTGCCATCCCAATCAACCAGCTAACACCACAGGATCCAGTCTGATTTTCAATGTCTGTGACCCCAAGTTCTGGCTGCACATGGAATATACGTGGAAAATGGATTAATATTTGTTGACTGCTCACTACGTGTCAGACTTGGTGCAAAGCATTTAAAATAGTTCATTAGTCACCTTCTCCATAGTTCCCGTGACATCCCCAAGGCTGTTCTACAATGAATCCCCCTGACCCCCTGGCCATTCCTGAAGGGAGACAAGGGGCTGGAAATGCTTGGCAGCCCAGTTTTTTTGCCTCAGTTCATATCAATCAGTAAAGCTTTATTGTTTTTACAATTTAAGCCTTCCACATTTCTTATTGGACCTATTTGTAGATGTTTGATCTTTCTGTGTACAGTAAATGGGATTTCTTTTCTGGGATGCTTTGAAATTGGCTATTGCTGGTGTACTGTAAAGTGATTTTGTATGTTGATTTTTCACTTGGCAACTTTCTATGCTCTCACTTTTAATTCATTTTAAAATTTATTCTCCTTGATTTTCTTAGTAGATAATCATGGAGCTGATAATGATAATTTTTTTAACAGCTATATTGAAATACAATTCACATACTGTTACGGGATCTGTGGAGTGTCGTTTTTCTTGCCAGAAACCTCTGTGGCTGGGGGTGCCTTTGCCCAAGTTTTTCTCAGGCCTGCTGGGCTCGTTCTGCCCACTCGGCCTGGCAACTGTGCTCAGCTCATGCTACCAGCCTGGATCCCACACCTGCCAAGGGCAAGTCAGGCATGGAGTGGTGAGGGGTGTGTGAGCGAGCATGGGGTCTGGCTACTGAGCAGTCAGACACGCCGGCTGCTGCAGCAGGGTGGGCAGTTCCAGGTGCCAGTGTGGGCTCTCTGCAAGGCTATGGCTGGACCAGGCACACTACAAGCAGTTTCCACAGCTGGCACCAGGGAACATGTGGTGCCTGGAAGCTTGGAGATGCCAAGAACCACAGGGCCCCAAAGAGGGAGTCACAGCCCTGGCTTGGGGAGCTCCCAGGTCTGGGCTCCCCGAAGGGCCACAGCTTTCTCTCCTCTTCACCTGCAACGTGGTGAGCAAGACACATCTCAGCCCTGTTTGTGTTACAGCTGTTTTAGCCCTGCCATTTGATGGGTCCTGGTTCTTGTCCTGTGACCAGAAAGAATGAGGTACACAGAAAAGTGGAGAGTGAACAAGACAAAGGGGAGCTTTGAGTGATAGAACAGCTCTGAGGAGACCCACAGTCCTCTCCACAGCCGGGGTGTCCTGACAAGTGTTCAGCTTTTCGCAGAAAGGAGACCCTGGAGTGGGAAGCTTCTCTCTGCAGACAGGTCATCCCATCATCTCTGCAGCTCTCAGCAGAGAGGAGGCCCTGGAGTGGGTAGCTCCTTTCTGCAGCTGGTCATCCTGATGTCTGCTCAGCTCTGGCTGAGCCCTGAGCTTTTATGGGCCTCAGAGAGGAGGAAGCACATGCTGATTGGTCCATGGGCAGCCCTGGGCAGGACCAGAAAAGGCATCACAAGTTCCCACTCTGGTCTGTGGGACTGGCAGCCTGGCCCCTAGCCCGCCAGCCTTCAGGCCCTCCTTGGCCCAAAGGTGGGGCCACTGGGGACCCACCCCCTTCCACCCAGGAACCTGTCTGCCTCCTGCTGCCTTTCATGGCATCCAGGCTGTAGTTGCCAAGGGGTGCCTGCAGGCCAGCACCAAGCTGCCCTCAACTCCCACTCAGCTTCCCTCCTATGCTCGTTGGTGACCAAAGTCTGGAGGGGGCTGAGACAGCAGGGGACTGGTGTGTCAACACTGTCCCAAGCATGCGCACACCCAGCCTGGCTGAGACATCACCCAGGCTCGGGCCCAACTTTGCTCCAAGATCGGAGTAGGCACTGACAGCAGAGAGAAGCCAGGCAGTGGGAGCAGGCACTTCTGAGCCTGAGAGGGCTGGGTGTGCCTTCCTGGGCCCCCAAGAGTGCAGCGATGCCTGGGTCAGCAGCTGCAGTTGGGGCAGCTGCAGCTGTGCCTGGGGAGTGGGACTCCTGCCTGCTCTGTGGAGCCAGAGGCCCAGGTCTGCAATGACAACTTTGGCAGCTGCAGCTACACCCAGAAGAGTGGGTCTCCTGCCTGCTCCCAACCCCGAGAGTACAGGGATGCCCAGGTCCACAGCTATGGATTGGGCAGCTGCAACAGCATCCAGGCAGCTCCTGCCCCAACTCAGAAGGAGTGGGTCTCCCACTTGTCCTTAGCTCCTGCTGGCTCAATAGAGAGTGCAGCCCCAGCCATGCCTCACTGCTGCAGCCAGTGCGATGACAGCAGCTGCTTCAGATGGCCTGCCCCTGCCATCAATACCATAGGATTCACCCCATTTAAAGGATATAATTTAATGGTTTTTATATATTCAGAGTTGGGCAACCATAACCACAGTCCATTTCACAAGGAATGGCAACTTTTAAATTCATAATTTTTCTTCTCCTTCCTCTTTTTATTTCTTATTGAATTGGTTAGGATCACCAGCAGACTATTAAATAAAGTAGTAATGGTGGCAGTGGGCCATCTTGTCTCGTTCTTGACTTTTCTGGGAATGTCTAATTTTTTGCCACTGAATAGGAGGTTTGCTACAAGTTTTTGTTAGTTAGCCTTTAGCAAGGAAAGTTTCCTCCTACCTTTAGATTGCTGAGAATTTTAGGTTCTAATTCAGAAATAGGCATACATTTTATCAAATCTATTCATGAAAGCATTTATTATGATGGGAATATCTTTTCTGCCCTTCATCTACTCCTGTAGCAAATTATCTTAATAGATTCTCTGCTTAAAGCTATCTTTATATTCTTTGTGTATAATCCTTTTAAAACACCACTGGAGTCAACTTGCTAATAGGTTTATTATTATTATTATTATTATTATTATTATTGCCTTTAAGTTTTTAGTGAGATTAGCCCATAGTTTTCTTTCTTTCTCTTTCTTTCTCTCGTTCTTTCTCCCTTTCTTTCTCTCCTTCTTTCTTTCCTTTCTTTTTCTTTCTTCTCTCTCTCTCTCATCTCTTCTTTTTTACAGGGTCTTGCTCTGTTACTCAGGCTGGAGTGCAGTGGCGCAATCATGGCTCACTGCAGCCTTCACCTCCTGGGCTCAGATGATCCTCACCCAACATCAGCCCTGCAAGTAGCTGGGACTACGGGTGCATGTCCCCATGCCCAGCTATTTTTTTTGTAGTTTTTTGTAGAATGGGGTTCTCGCCATGTTGCCCAGGCTGGTTTCAAACTCCTAGGCTCAAGCAATCTTTGTGCCTTAGACTCCGAAAATGCTGAGATTACAGACGTGAGCCACCATGCCCAGCCTAGTTTTCTTTTCTTTCTTCTCCTTCTTCTTCTTTTGTTTTTAATATTTTGTGGTGACACAAGGTCATGCTTTTCTCAGAATGCTTTCAGGTAATGACTAAGCTAGAGTGAGGAAGGAACAAGGGCCCAGCCATTTTCCTTGAACACAAGCCTCCACTTATTTGTTTATTTATTTATTTTGAGATGGAGTCTTGCTCTGTCACACCCAGGCTGGAGTGCAGTGGCATGATCTCGGCTCACTGCAGCCTCTGCCTCCATGGTTCAAGTGATTCTCCTGGCTCAGTCTTCCAAGTAGCTGGAGTTACAGGCAACTGCCACCACGCCCAACTAATTTTTTGTATTTTTAGTAGAGATGGGGTTTCACCATGTTGGTCAGGCTGGTCTTGAACTCCTGACCTCAGGTGATCCATCCACCTCGGCCTCCCAAATTGCTAGGATTACAGGCGTGAGCCACTGTACCCAGCCTCTAATTTGATTTATAATTTTATTGCATGGCTTCTAGAACTCTGGGGCTTCTCGTTGGCCTGGCAAATACTCGGTCAGATATGTATCCTGGTCTGACAGCTTCTCTTACCTAATCCTGAGCCTACCTTTTCTCTTTTGCAGGTGTGACAAACTGTTTGCATTCCTAACTTCAAGTCAACAGTTGCCTCTTGAGGAGCCAAGATGGCTGAATAGGAACAGCTCCAGTCTACAGCTCCCAGTGTGAGCGACGCAGAAGATGGGTGATTTCTGCATTTCCAACTGAGGTACCGGGTTCATCTCACTGGGGAGTGCCGGGCAGTGGGTGCAGGACAGTGGGTGCAGCACACTGTGTGTGAGCTGAAGCAGGGTGAGGCATCGCCTCACCCAGGAAGTGCAAAGGGTCAGGGAATTCCCTTTCCTAGTTAAAGAAAGGGGTGACAGATGGCACCTGGAAAATTGGGTCATTCCCACCCTAATACTGTGCTCTTCCAATGGGCTTAACAAATGGCATACCAGGAGATTATATCCTGCACATGGCTTGGAGGGTCTTACGCCCACGGAGCCTCGCTCATTGCTAGCACAGCAGTCTGAGATCAAACTGCAAGGTGGCAGCGAGGCTGGGGGAGGGGCGCCCACTGTTGCCAAGGCTTGAGTTGGTAAACAAAGTGGCCGGGAAGCTCAAACTGGGTGGAGCCCACCACAGCTCAAGGAGGCCTGCCTGCCTCTGTAGGCTCCACCTCTGGGGGCAGGGCACAGACAAACAAAAGACAGCACTAACCTCTGCAGACTTAAATGTCCCTGTCTGACAGCTTTGAAGAGAGTAGTGGTTCTCCCAGCACGCAGCTTGAGATCTGAGAACAGGCAGACTGCCTCCTCAAGTTGGTCCCTGACCCCCGAGTAGCCTAAATGGGAGGCATCCCCCAGTAGGGGCGGACTGACACCTTACACGGCCGGGTACTCCTCTGAGACAAAACTTCCAGAGGAACAATCAGGCGGTAGCATTTGCGATACACCAATATCTGCTGTTCTGCAGCCACTGCTGCTGATACCCAGGCAAACGGGGTCTGGAGTGGACTTCGAGTAAACTCCAACAGACCTGCAGCTGAGGGTCCTGACTGTCAGAAGGAAAACTAACAAACAGAAAGGACATCCACACCAAAAACCCATCTGTACGTCACCATCATCAAAGACCAAAGGTAGATAAAACCACAAAGATGGGGAAAAAACAGCAGAAAAACCAGAAACTCTAAAAATCAGAGCACCTCTCCTCCTCCAAAGGAATGCAGCTCCTCACCAGCAATGGAACAAAGCTGGATGGAGAATGACTTTTGACGAGTTGAGAGAAGACTTCAGAAGATCAAACTACTCCGAGCTAAAGGAGGAAGTTCGAACCAATGGCAAAGAAGTTAAAAACTTTGAAAAAAAATTAGACGAATGGATAAGTAGAATAACCAATTCAGACAAGTCCTTAAAGGACCTGATGGAGCTGAAAACCACGGCATGAGAACTACGTGATGACTGCACAAGCCTCAGTAGCCAATGCGATCAACTGGAAGAAAGGGTATCAGTGATGGAAGACAAAATGAATGAAATGAAGCGTGAAGAGAAGTTTAGAGAAAAAAGAATAAAAAGAAATGAACAAATCCTCCAAGAAATATGGGACTATGTGAAAAGACCAAATCTACGTCTAAATGGTGTACCTGAAAGTGACGGGGAGAATGCAAGCAAGCTGGAAAACACTCTGCAGGATATTATCCAGGAGAACTTCCCCAATCTAGCAAGGCAAGCCAACATTCAAATTCAGGAAATACAGAGAACGCCGCAAAGATACTCCTCGAGAAGAGCAACTCCAAGACACATAATTGTCAGATTCACCAAAGTTGAAATGAAGGAAAAAATGTTAAGGGAAGCCAGAGAGAAAGGTCGGGTTACCCACAAAGGGAAGCCCATCAGACTAACAGCTGATCTCTCAGCAGAAACTCTACAAGCCAGAAGAGAGTGGGGGCCAATATTCAACATTCTTAAAGAAAAGAATTTTCAACCCAGAATTTCATATACAGCCAAACTAAGCTTCATAAGTGAAGGAGAAATAAAATACTTTACAGACAAGCAAATGCTGAGAGATTTTGTCACCACCAGGCCTGCCCTAAAAGAGCTCCTGAAGGAAGCACTAAACATGGAAAGGAACAACCGGTACGAGCCACTGCAAAAACATGCCAAATTGTAAAGACCATCAAGGCTAGGAAGAAACTGCATCAACTAATGAGCAAAATAACCAGCTAACATCATCATGACAGGATCAAATTCACACATAACAATGCTAACCTTAAATGTAAATGGGTTAAATGCTCCAATTAAAAGGCACAGACTGGCAAATTGGATCAAGAGTCAAGACCCATCAGTATGCTGTATTCAGGAAACCCATCTCACATGCAGGGACACACATAGGCTCAAAATAAAAGGATGGAGGAAGATCTACCAAGCAAATGGAAAACAAAAAAAGGCAGGGGTTGCAATCCTAGCCTCGGATAAAACAGACTTTAAACCAGCAAAGATCAAAAGAGACAAAGAAGGCCATTACATAATGGTAAAGGGATCAATTCAACAAGAAGAACTAACTATCCTAAATACATATGCACCCAATACAGAGCACCCAGATTCATAAAGCAAATCCTTAGTGACCTACAAAGAGATTTAGACTCCCACACAATAATAATGGGAGACTTTAACACCCCACTGTCAACATTAGACAGATCAACAAGACAGAAAGTTAACAACGATATCCAGGAATTGAACTCAGCTCGGCACCAAGTGGACCTAATAGACATCTACAGAACTCTCCACCCCAAATCAGCAGAATATACACTCTTTTCAGCACCACACCACACCTATTCCAAAATTGAACACATAGGTGGAAGTAAAGCACTTCTCAGCAAATGTAAAAGAACAGAAGTTATAACAAACTGTCTCTCAGACCACAGTGCAATCAAACTAGAACTCAGGACTAAGAAACTCACTCAAAACCGCTCAACTACATGGAAACTGAACAACCTGCTCCTGAATGACTACTGGGTACATAACGGAATGAAGGCAGAAATAAAGATGTTCTTTGAAACCAATGAGAACAAAGACACAACATACCAGAATCTCTGGGACACATTCAAAGCAGTGTGCAGAGGGAAATTTATCGCACTAAATGCCCACAAGAGAAAGCAGGAAAGATCTAAAATTGACACCCTAACATCACAATTCAAAGAACTAGAAAAGCAAGAGCAAACACATTCAAAAGCTAGCAGAAGGCAAGAAATAACTAAGATCAGAGCAGAACTGAAGGAAATAGAGACACAAAAAACCCTTCAAAAAATCAATGAATCCATGAGCTGGTGTTTTGAAAAGATCAACAAAACTGATAGACCGCTAGCAAGACTAGTAAAGAAGAAAAGAAAGAAGAACCAAATAGACGCAATAAAAAATGACAAAGGGGATATCACCAACAATCCCACAGAAATACAAACTACCATCAGAGAATACTATAAACACCTCTATGCAAATAACTAGAAAATCTAGAAGAAATGGATAAATTCCTCAACACATACACCCTCCCAAGACTAAACCAGGAAGAAGTTGAATCTCTTAATAGACCAATAACAGGCTCTGAAATTGAGGCAATAATTAATAGCTTACCAACCAAAAAAAGTCCAGGACCAGATGGATTCACAGCCGAATTCTACCAGAGGTACAAGGAGGAGCCGGTACCATTCCTTCTGAAACGATTCCAATCAATAGAAAAACAAGAAATCCTCCCTAACTCATTTTATGAGGCCAGCATCATCCTGATACCAAAGCCTGGCAGAGACACAGCAAAAAAAGAGAATTTTAGACCAATATCCTTGATGAACATTGATGCAAAAATCCTCAATAAAATACTGGCAAACCGAATCCAGTAACACATCAAAAAGCTTATCCACCATGATCAAGTGGGCTTCATCCCTGGGATGCAAGGCTGGTTCAACATACAAAAATCAATAAACTTAATCCAGCATATAAACAGAACCAAAGACAAAAACCACATGATTATCTCAATAGATGCAGAAAAGGCCTTTGACAAAATTCAACAACCCTTCATGCTAAAAACTCTCAATAAATTAGGTATTGATGGGACATATCTCAAAATAATAAGAGCTATCTATGACAAACCCACAGCCAGTATCATACTGAATGGGCAAAAACTGGAAGCATTCCCTTTGAAAACTGGCACAAGACAGGGATGCCCTCTCTCACCACTCCTATTCAACATAGTGTTGGAAGTTCTGGCCAGGGCAATCAGGCAGGAGAAGGAAATAAAGAGCATTCAATTAGGAAAAGAGGAAGTCAAATTGTCCCTGTTTGCAGATGACATGATTGTATATCTAGAAAACCCCATTGTCTCAGCCCAAAATCTCCTTAAGCTGATAAGCAACTTCAGCAAAGTCTCAGGATACAAAATCAATGTGCAAAAATCACAAGCATTCTTATACACCAATAACAGACAAACAGAGAGCCAAATGATGAGTGGACTCCCATTCACAATCACTTCAAAGAGAATAAAATACCTAGGAATCCAACTTACAAGGGATGTGAAGGACCTCTTCAAGGAGAACTACAAACCACTGCTCAATGAAATAAAAGAAGACACAAACAAATGGAAGAACATTCCATGCTCATGGGTAGGAAGAATCAATATTGTGAAAATGGCCATACTGCCCAAGGTAATTTATAGATTCAACAGCATCCCCATCAAGCTACCAATGACTTTCCTCACAGAATTGGAAAAAACTACTTTAAAGTTCATATGGAACCAAAAAAGAGCCCGCATTGCCAAGTCAATCTTAAGCCAAAAGAACAAAGCTGGAGGCATCATGCTACCTGACTTCAAACTACACTACAAGGCTACAGTAACCAAAACAGCATGGTACTGGTTCCAAAACAGAGATATAGACCAATGGAACAGAACAGAGCCCTCAGAAATAATGCCGCATATCTATAACTATCTGAT
Organism: Pan paniscus; assembly: GCF_029289425.2. Lineage (NCBI taxonomy): Eukaryota > Metazoa > Chordata > Mammalia > Primates > Hominidae > Pan > Pan paniscus. The sequence goes on along the minus strand of NC_073261.2, from coordinate 40,416,943 downwards.
CTTTGACAAACCTGACAAAAAAAAAAAGCAATGGGGAAAGGATTCCTTATTTAATAAATGGTGCTGGGAAAACTGGCTAGCCATATGTAGAAAGCTGAAACTGAATCCCTTCCTTACACCTTATACAAAAATTAATTCAAGATGGATTAAAGACTTACATGTTAGACCTAAAACCATAAAAACCCTAGAAGAAAACCTAGGCAATACCATTCAGGACATAGGCATGGGCAAGGACTTCATGTCTAAAACACCAAAAGCAATGGCAACAAAAGCCAAAATTGACAAATGGGATCTAATTAAACTAAAGAGCTTCTGCACAGCAAAAGAAACCACCATCAGAGTGAACAGGCAACCTACAGAATGGGAGAAAATTTTTGCAACCTACTCATCTGACAAAGGGCTAATATCCAGAATCTACAATGAACTCAAACAAATTTACAAGAAAAAACAAACAACCCCATCAAAAAGTGGGCGAAGGATATGAACAGACACTTCTCAGAAGAAGACATTTATGCAGCCAAAAAACACATGAAAAAATGCTCATCATCACTGGCCATCAGAGAAATGCAAATCAAAACCACAATGAGATACCATCTCACACCAGTTAGAATGGTGATCATTAAAAAGTCAGGAAACAATAGGTGCTGGAGAGGATGTGGAGAAATAGGAACACTTTTACACTGTTGGTGGGACTGTAAACTAGTTCAACCATTGTGGAAGTCGGTGTGGCGATTCCTCAGGGATCTAGAACTAGAAATACCATTTGACCCAGCCATCCCATTACTGGGTATATACCCAAAGGATTATAAACCATGCTGCTATAAAGACACATGCACACGTATGTTTATTGCAGCACTATTCACAATAGGACCCAAATGTCCAACAATGATAGACTGGATTAAGAAAATGTGGCACATATACACCATGGAATACTATGCAGCCATAAAAAATGATGAGTTCATGTCCTTTGTAGGGACATGGATGAAGCTGGAAACCATCATTCTCAGCAAACTATCGCAAGGAGAAAAAACCAAACACCGCATGTTCTCACTCATAGGTGGGAATTAAACAATTAGAACACATGGACAGAGGAAGGGGAACATCACACACCAGGGATGGTTGTGGGGTGGGGGGAGGGGGGAGGGATAGCATTAGGAGATATACCTAATGCTAAATGACTAGTTAATGCGTGCAGCACACCAACATGGCATATGTATACATATGTAACAAACCTGCACGTTGTGCACATGTACCCTAAAACTTAAAGTATATAAAAAAAAAAAGACAAAAAAAAAAAAAACAGTTGCCTCTCGTGGCACCCAACTGGCACATATGCTGTGCTTTCCAGTTTGGTATTTAGCTTTGTAGATTTCTGATTATTTCCTATACTCTGGAAGAATTCATATATCATAGAAAGTATTAGACCCTTGAAAATTAGATGTAATTCACAAATAAAACCATCTGAGTCTGTTTGGGTGTTTTTTTAGAAAAAGAACTTTGACAATTGTTCTAATTTCTTATGTGTTTATTGACCTATATAGGTTTTCTGTCTCTTCCTGTGTTCATTTTGGTAATTTTGAGAGTTGAACCCAATCTCTCTTCCCTGCTGCAAAATCTCATTGCATAGTCCCTACAAAAAAAAAATTGGTAATTTACACTTTCCTAGACAATTTTGTATTTCAATCTAGGTTTTCAATTTTTTAAATTAACAATTTCTTTTTGGTCATCTTTGGAAATATTTAAAAAATATCCATAGTTGTATTTTCTTGCCCATTTCAAACATTAATTATCTTTTAAATTTAAATATATTTTAAAATGAATTTTAACTAGATTTGTAAATAGTAATGGTCTTTTCAAAGATCAAGATTTTGTTTTATTAACTAAGTTCATATTTTTGTGTGAGTGTTCTACCTCATTAAATTCTGCTGATTTTTATACTCCATCCCTCTACTTTCTTTGAGTTTATTTTGCTGCCTTTTCATTCTAGACTATTGATTTCATGCTCTTTCATTTAGTGTTAGCCCTACTTGTTTCTAATAAACTTATCCTGAGTCCCACTTGGGCCATGTCCCACAAGCCCCTGAAACAGGGTTTCTGATGGTCACTTCTTTCTAGTTTACATTTTCCTCTTTAACTTAAGAGTAATGTTAACTTAAGAGTAATGTTAGAGCAGGAGTTCCTAACCCCCAGGCCGCAGACGAGAGCATTCTATGGCCTGTTAGGAACTGGGGCACAAAGCAGGAGGCAAGCAGCCTGAGAATGAGCATTACCACCTGAGCTCCACCTACTGTCAGATCAGCAGCAGCATTAGATTCTCATAGGAGTGCGAACCCTATTGTGAACTGCACATGTGAGGGATCCAGGTTGTATGCTCCTTATGAGAATCTAATGCCTGATGATCTGAGGTAGAACAGTTTCATCCTGAAACCAGCCCTCTCACTGCATATATGGAAAAATTGTCTTCCTTGAAACTGGTCCCTGGTGCCAAAAATGTTTGGGACTGCTGCATTAGAGGTTGCTTTAGAACTTCCAGTTGGAGGAAAATATATATATATATATAATATATATATAATATATATATAATATATATATATTATATATATAATATATATATATAATATATATATAATATATATATATTATATATATAATATATATATATAATATATATATATAATATATATATATAAAATATATGTATATGTTTGTTATCTTGTATGTTTCATTTTGCTTTTTAATTTTTTTTCTTTTTTTGAGACCAGGTCATGAGACTGGCTAATTTTTGTATTTTTGATAGAGATGGGGTTTTTCCATGTTGGTCAGGCTGGTCTTGAACTCCTGGCTTTGAGTTATCCACCCACCTCAGCCTCCCAAAGTGCTGGGATTACAGGCATGAGCTACCACGCCTGGCTGCTGCTTTTTAATTTTTAATTTTATTGTGTAATGGCCAAAAAAGAAGGTTTGTATAACTTATGCTTTTTGAAATGTATTGGAATTCTCCTTGTGGTCAAATACATGACTCATTTTGTAAAAGGACTGTAGATGCTTGAAAGAATGGGTACTTTCTATTTATCCAGTATAATATTCTATTGATATATATACATTCAATAGATTTCAGAATTCTATTCTGACGTACACTGAAGCATATGATTAGTATATCCTTTTGGTGGACTACAACTTTTATCAATATGAACTCTGCCTGTTGGCCTTGATGCTTTTTATTTCAAATTGTTGTTTTTGGTGTTAATATTGATAAGTCTGTTTTTCTAGCAATTTACCTAGTGTTCGCTGTTTATTATGTAATAAACAACAATTTACCTGTTCTTGAAGCAATTACATAATATTTGATACGCATTTAGGTAGCATATATAGTTCTATACCTTTGTTTTCAAATATCCTGTATAATTTCATTTTAGATATAACTTTCGGCAACAACAGTGGCTCATTTTTTAAATTTTCTTTGCCTAAACTGAAACTCTGTGTCTTGTAATAGGCTAATTTAACCTATTCATGAGTACTGTTATTACATATATGATTAGATTTATTCCTATCATGTTATTTTCTGTCTTCTATTTATCATACTTTCTTCTTTTGTTTCTTTTCCTTTTTAATCTTTTCTTCAGATGATCATTGTTGTTATTCCATTGTTTTTCCTTTTATGGATTGGCAGTTATATATCCTATTTCTATTCCTCTTGTGGTTATAATTAAATTTTGATGACATGTACTTGAACACAATTTTCTAAAATGTTTTGAAGTAATCTAGACTATTAACAAACTACAGCCTATGGGCCAAGTTGAAACCAACCAAATAGTCCCATAGACTGTTCTTTTGGATAAACATAGAAATTGACTTTTCTGATCTTAAAGCTTGAAGTTTACATTTGCTTTATCTGAGTTCCTTCCTCAGGAAAAGACCTTCAGGCCTCTCAAGAAAGTAGCGAAGAACTGAAACTCCCCAGATCACCACATTCAGACAATGACATGCCTGACCCCTCATTCATCATGATTGCTTCCTTGCCCCTCCCTGGTTCCTGTTTCTTTACACATCATTACATTTCTTCCCTGCTATATAAACCCCAGGTTTTAGTTTGTCAGAGAGATGGATTTGAGACTGAGCTCCCATCTCCTTGGCACCCAATTAAAGCCTTCTTCCTTGGCAGTGCTTGTTGTCTCAGGGACTGGCTTTCTGTGCTGTGAGCAGCAGGACCTAGACTGAACCCCTGGTATTTTGGTAACAAAATCCCACCTATCCCACATTTTTGCACAGCCTAGAAGCTAAGAATTTTTTTTTGTATTTGTATTTATTTATTATTGAGACAGGGTCTCACTCTGTCACACAGGCTAGAGTGCAATGGCACAATCAAGGCTTACGGTAGCCTTGACCTCTGATGCTCAAGAGATCCTCCCACCTCAGCCCCCTGAGTAGCTGGGACTATAGGTACACACCACCATGCCCAGTTAATTTTTGTTTTTGTTTCCTTTTAGGGGGTAGAGACAGTGTTTTGCTATGTTACCCAGGCTGGTCTTGAACTCCTGAGCTCAAGTGACCCTCCCACTTTGTTCTTCCAAAGTGCCGGAATTCCAGGCATGAACCATTGCACTCGGCCTTTATATTTTTAAGTGGTTAAAAAAAATCAAAAGACAAATAATATTTTATGACACATGAAATGTATATAGCATTCAGATTTCAGTGTCCGTAAGCAAGGTTTCATTGGAACACAGCCACACTTACTTGTTTCTATATTGTCTTTAGATATATATATATAGTTGTTTATATATGTAGCTGCTTTTGTGCTATCATGGGAGAGTTGAGTGGTTGAGACAAAGACTGTATGGCCCACGAAGGCTAAGATATTTGTAATCTGGCCCTTTACTGAATAAGTTTGCTGATCCTTGGTCTAGATGTCTATCCCCACTCCCCATACAAGAGTTAATACAGAGATTAATTCTTTCCAGCCAAGACTTACTCCATATCATTTCTATATTGTATTCGTTTGGGATTTGAGTTCCAGAAACAGAAAATAATCCAAATGTTCATCAACAGGTGAATGGATAAGCAAATTATGTACATCAAGCACAATGGAATGCTACTTTTCAGTAAGAAAAGAATGAACTATTGATACATACAACAACATGGGTAAGAAGTCTGAAAAGCATGTGGCTGACTGAAAGAAGCTAAATGTGGAAGGTTACATACTATATTGTAACATTAATGTGACATTCTAGAGAAGGCGAAATTACAGTGACAGAGAGCAGATCAGCAGTTTCCAGGGGCCAGGTGTGAGGGAGAGGTGATTGGCTGCAGAAGAGCATGAGGGAAAGTTTTGGGGTGATGGAAATATGTTATGTCATGGCTCTGGTGGTGGTTGCACAACTGTATCACAACTTTGTTAAAACTCATCCAGAAAAACAAAATTGGTGAATTTCATTGTATGTAAACTATAACTCGATAAAACTAAATTTAAAAACCTGTCCTGGGTAAAACAAATCTTTAATGAAGAACGGGAAGAATCTATGACAGGAAGGGGCTTGAGAGAACACTCTGAGGTGATGGGAATTCTTCATTTCTTCATGGGGGTTTGCATTGTGCAGGTTTGATGCATTTGACAAAATTCAGCTAACACATAGGCAAGATTGGTGCATTTCATTGTATATAAATTTTATATCAAAGACAATATATCAAATATTGAATTCTAGTTAGTGATCTGTATACTTGAATATTTAGGGGGAAATGTACTGAAGTCACAATTTACTTTGAAATCCATCAAAAATAAGATGGATTAGTGAATGGCTAGATGAATACATATGTGATAAAGCAAGTAAAGTGTTAGTGGTAAATGTCATGCTAATGGCGGGTGTTCTCTATTAAATTAAAATAAAATCTTTGTTCTGCCTTGTAAGAAGGTTGTGTTGACATTGAATGGTTGTATGCACTCAGCCTGGCAGCTGGATCCAGTCTCTTTAACTATCTCATCTATAAAGAAATAGTGTTGAAACATTTTTGTACAGAGTACATACCTTACTGTGCTCATATTCCCTTCTTTAAATGTCAAGGAAAAGACATGACAGGACCCACCCCATGTACTTGCCTAGTTTGAGCCAGCAGCTCACCTGGACCTTCCTGCTTTCTGACTTGCAGCTGTCTTTGTTGATGATCTATAGAGGCCCCTCCTCTCTAAGCCTGAGGGAGTACAAGAGTCTAAGTGGTTCCCTGGGACCTGGTTTACTGACTGCTGGAACCCTGGAGATGGCATGCTGGCAATGAGAGAATCTTACGGAACTCAACTTGGTACCAATGCCCTAGTGAAAAAGTAGTGGAGTCCTTATATATCAGCATTGGAAGGGCACTTAGACACCTTTTTACAGATGAGGAAACTGAGGTCCAGATAGGGAAAATGGCTTGCCCTAGTCCACATAGCTTCATGACAGCAGGTTCTACACCCCAGCTCTCCCCACTCTCAGCCCTATTTGGGCTGCAGCCAACCTGACGGTTTTTTGAGGGCACTGGTGGGAGGATTCCTGGGGTTTGTGAGGTGGTAACAGCCACAGTGTGAGTGAGATCTGGATCCCACCTCTGGCCCTGTGACCTTGGACAAGTTATTTAATCTCTAATACTGGGTTTCTTCAGGAGTAATATGAGAAGAACAATATCTTTTTTGTCAGGGTATTGTGAGGTTTCACTGGAACATCATCTGTGGAGCCATTTATGCAATGCCTAGACCTGGTGGGCGCTCACTCCGTGGGCACCACTGTCATTGGTGTGCTCATGAGCGCACTGACCTGAGATTCTGAGAAACCAGATGTTGGCTCTAGTGCTACCCTCACCAGCTGTGACTCTACTCCTCACAAGAATCTTCAAGGTTGTAGTTTTTCCGGGTTTTACAAATAAGGAAACTGATATGCATGTCCAACCTCAAATCTTCAAATCTGGATCAAACGCAAATATTGTTTCTAGTCATTCTCTTGGCAGGAATGGTCTCAGCACAATCACCAGTAGGCAAAGTTTATTTTAGTGCTTCCTTCATCTCTTTCCAATCTTCTGTCCTTCTCTCCCCACCAAGTGAGTGGGAGGAAGAGAAAGTTGGGGACCGTCTGATGTTCTTGGGTGATAGTAACACTCGAGGGAGCCACACTTCCCAGGGGCCCTCAGGGCAATCTAGAAAGTTCCCCACTCTTCCAGCACTGGCAGACAAATCCAGCCAGTGCCTAGAAAGGGTTCATTTGTGACATCCACAAGGCAGGGGCACTCCACACACACTTCACTGACCATTCGCATCTGCGTCATTTCGGAGCTTGTCAAAAATGACAATTCTGCCTCTGCCCCACCCAGACCCACTGAATCAGAGTCTCTGGGGATGGGGCCCAAGAATATGAGTTTTAGGAAGCTCTGTAGGGGATGCTTAGGCACAGTAAAGTTTGAAAAGTATTATTCCAAGGGACCAGTAAGAGGACATAGGAGTGGACCAGTCTCTGTAATTTTGCCATTTTCCAAAAAGAGACCTCTAATCTGTGCTGAAGTTCATTTCCAAGGACTGAGTAGGGCTGAACAGGGTAAATCTCATTTTAAAATAAGTGTTCCCTCATTCTTCTCACAGCCCTCTTCCAACATGTTGTTTTCACCTTCAACAGAATGCCTAAGTGAAAATGAGGGATGCAGTGTGTTTGGCAGCGTGGAAAAGATCAGAGGGGTGTGAAACGAATTCATATCTGGCATGACCGAGCTCTGTTGGGAGGACCTTGGCAGGGCTTGAAGCAGCCTCAGAAGAGAGGTGGACCCCAGCCAGTGCTTAAAACAAGAAGCCTGTCAGCTGCTGCCATTTTCCTGTGTTATAGGAAGACCACAGACCCAAGTCAGACAGGCCTGGTGTCTAATCCCTGGGACCTTGGATGGTGACTGGGCTCTCTCTGCCAAGGGGATTATGTGCGTTCAAGCACCTGGCACCTAGGAAGCATTCAGCATAGGCTGGAGTAGCCCCTCCTTTGACCCTTGTTGGGAAGGGAAGGCAGTGCCAGACCCATGCCAAGCAGCCTTTCTGGTAGCTGGTCTTTTGGTCACACAGGGGACCCCCAGAAGCCTCGCTTCAAGCCCTCTCCATAGAAAACCCACACAGCCAGGGTTTGCTGTGGCTCTTCTGCCCTGTTGAATGTGTCTCCGTGACCATGTACCCATCTGGAAGACTAAGTGTGTGGCCACCTTGACTAGCAAAGATCACCCTCGCTCCGCCAGGTTCTCTCCTTCCCACTCTCTCTGCACCTCTGCCCTTTGGTCCTTTTCAAGCACTAGCCTCTGTGCCCAGTCTTTGGTGTGGATGTTGGGGCCTTTTTAGCCATTTCTGTCTGCATGACTGGTTAGTGGGCAGGGGGAGTGACGAGTGGGCTGGCAGAAAGTTCCTTTGGATTTCATTAGCCCTCATGGTGATCAGCATTGAGGTAATGCATCTGCAACATCACGTGTTCAACCTATGAAGAGTAAACTTCCCGCTGGCGTTTCTACTATACCTTGTTATTCAAAAATGGTATATGTCTAGGTCAGGTGCAGTGGCTCACACCTGTAATCCCAGCACTTTGGGAGGCCGAGGTTGGTGGATCACCAGAGGTCAGGAGTTTGAGACAAGCCTCACCAACATGGTGAAATCCTATCTCTACAAAAAAATTCTGTAAAACTACAAAAATTAGCCGGGCGTGGTGGCCAGGCACCAGTAGTCCCAGCTACTTGGGAGGCTGAGGCAGGAGAATTGCCTGAACCTGGGAGGCGGAGGTTGCCATGAGCCGAGATCATGCCACTGCTCTCTAGCCTGAGCGACAGAGTGAGACTCCGTCTCAAAACCAAAACAAAAACAAAATGGTATCTATCTCCTCCCTAGCCTTGAGTTGCATTGTGAGAGCCTCAGTAGTTCCCACACTCCAGGAAAGGGGGTACAGAAGAGGGAACACCTGCCTCTCCATCATGTTGTTATTGATTGATTAATGTTTCACCTTGGGCATCCTCAAAGCTACCTGAAGAATCTCACTCTGGGTGTTTCTTCTTTTCCTTTTACTTGTACTGATAGGGACCCGGGTTCTCAAATAAGGATTCTATTACGAACACAAGAGCTAAGGGAATGGTGCGTGAGGATCCATCCACAACCATCGCCATGTGTCCCATGGCTGAGGCACAGGGCTTGGGGGTAACCTGACCCCACAGGAGGCTTTAGAATTAGCCATGCATGTATTCAACAACAACTACCCTAGTGTGCTTTGATCTAAAAACTCATCATGTGTTATCAAAATGCATAGTGGTACAACCCTCAAAGCCAATTCCAGGCCAGATGAGGGCTTTCAGGAGGGAGATAGAGTTAGAGGTGTAAAAGATTAGAGAAGTTTCTACCAACATCGAAGACCCACTCCTCACCCGCTGCTGTCCTCACCTCTGTTTTATTTGCATCTTTCTTTTTTCTTTCTTTCTTTTCGAGATGGAGTCTCACTCTGTCACCCAGGCTGGAGTGCAGTGGCATGATCTTGGCTCACCGCAACCTCCGCCTCCTAGGTTCAAGTGATTCTCCTGCCTCAGCCTCCCGAGTAGCTGGGATTACATGTGCACACCACCATGGCTGGCTAATTTTCGTATTTTTAGTAGAGACGGGGTTTCACCATGTTGGTCAGTCTGGTCTCAACCTCCTGACCTCGTGATCCGCCTATCTCGGCCTCCCAAAGTGCTGGGATTACAGGCGTGAGCCACCGCGCCCGGCCGCATCTTTCTATTTCAGCTCCTACCTCTCATCACTTCCCATTCAGATGACCCCCAAACTCCATCACCAGAGGCAGAAACTACAGAGTTCTACATGCAGCTGGAAATGCCTCCTGGAGTTTTTGCATCTGGCAGTGACTATCTCACCTCTTAACCAAACTTAATCACTGGCAGGGAGAACCTCACTTCAAATCTGGCCCCCTGCCCAGCTGGGTTCAGTGCCAGGGTGTGGCTAGCACAAGATTAAATTCTGTAATGTATTAGCAGCAGAGTTGCATTTAATAAAAGCCAAGAGCTTCTGAATACACATGTTGGAAGAAAAAAGAAGCAAGATGGAGCTTAGTAGCCAAGCAAAAGCCAGGCATGGGGGCATGAGGTGGGTGATGTTTCTCTTAGGACTGGGGGTCCAAGGATCTAAGGGTCATGGAGAAATCTTTGTTAGGGCTAGAAAGCAATAGCAATCAGTTAATTCATCCCAGAAACATTCATTGGCACTGTTCTAGACACTATGACTGAAAAGATGGCACCAGAGATGACTGAATATGAGCCAAGGGTTTTTTTTTGTTTGTCTATTTTTCTGAAAATTATCCCTCAGAAAAGACTAATTCCATGTAGTCTTATATTAGAAAGCTTAGTCTCCTCTCTCCCTCCCTCCCTCCCTCCCTCCCTCCCTCCCTCCCTCTATTCTTTCCTTCCTTCCCCTTTCCTCTTCCTTCCTTTTTTCCTTCCTTCCCCTCTTTCCTCTTCCTTCCTTCTTTCCTTCCTTCTCTTTCTCTCTCTCATTCTCACTCTTTCCTCTTTCTCTTTTCCTCTCTTTTATTTTCTTTTTTCTCTTTCTGCATTTCTCTTTCACCTTTCCTCCCTCCGCTTTTTTTATTCATCTTTTTAAGTAATGACAGCTGTCTGAGATGCCGTCACCTGAAATGACCTCAGTCAATGCTACTTTGTATGTTTATAAAGGTCACCTGATGACAGTGGTGAAAAAATAGGCAGAGAAATTTGAACACAGATTTAGTAAGTCTCCCTAGGGATATGACCTCACAATGAAAAGAGTTGCATGTTTTTGTAAATAAGGCTTTTTAAAATCATTTTAAAATGCAACTTGAAGATTATAAATATATATCTCCTGGGTAAATGGGAGGAAAACTGTCCAAATATTATTTGAATGGTTAATTGTGGTTTGGGTTAAAATTCCCAATGTCAGCATCAGATGCAGGTTCAGAAAGTGGTGCCTCTCAAACAAGTTAGGAGGAAGTGAAATTATGTAATCTGAGAAACTGAGTTCAAGACTCAAAAAGTGTCCTAGTGAAGCTGTTACATCCCCTTTCCAGACTGTGGTCCCAGCTACCTGGGAGGCTAAGGTGGGTGGATCACCTGAGCTCGGGTGTTCAAGTGGTAGCTGTTCTCCCTCCTGCCCTCATACCTCAGCCCTAGGGTGGGGTCAATAACCTCTTCAGTACTGATTGCTGATTCCAAACCATTTGCTCTTTCCTTCCTAAACAACCACTGGGTTGAATCTCCCTTCGAATCTCATCAAACTATACCACTGACCCTGTCCTTCTTTTTTTTTTTTTTCTGAGACCAAGTCTCACTCTTGTCCCCCAGGCTGGAGTGCAGTGGCGCAATCTTGGCTCACTGCAACCTCTGCCTCCTGGGTTCAAGCAATTCTCCTGCCTCAGCCTCCTGAGTAGCTGGGATTACAGGCACCCGCCACCACGCCTGGCTAATTTTTGTATTTTTAGTAGAGATGGGGTTTCACCATGTTGGCCAGGCTGGTCTCGAACTCCTACTTCAGGTGATCTACCCACCTCGGCCTCCAAAGTGCTGGGATTACAGGCGTTAGCCACTGTGCCTGGCCGACCCCCTCCTTCTTGAAGGTACCTGCTGACCCAGGTCACTTCTCATCTCGATCCTTGAGGACTTTGAGTTCATTCTCACTCTCTCCAGCACTATATTTATCTCACACTGATTTCAATATCCACACAGAAGATCCTTCTGTGCCTCTCAGTTCTGTGTCCTACTGTCCACCTGGTCACCTCCACCCTAACCTCTCACTCCCACGGTCACACCCTAGAACTGTCATTCTCTCTGGCTGCAGTTGTCTGTCATCTTGGTTTCTTTTTTTTTTTTTTTTTTTTTGAGAGGGAGTCTTGCTCTGTCGTCCAGGCTGGAGTGCAGTGGCGTGATCTTGGCTCACTGCAAGCTCCGCCTCCCGGGTTCACACCATTCTCCTGCCTCAGCCTCCTGAGTAGCTGGGATTACAGGCGTGAGCCACCACGTCCAGCCTAGTCATCTCAGTTTCTATGTCCCACTCTCCAACCGCTGTGCCCTGGGTTTCCAGCTCACTCCTTCTCTTATCCAGACTTCAATAATCCTTCTACCAGCTGAGACTTAGAATCTATGATCCAACCACCTCTTCATGAATCATTAGCCCCTTAATTGCCTCATTTCGCTCCTTAGCCAATGTAGATTCACAGTTGATCATGACAGAACTTCCTTGCCCACATTCCAACTCCCACTATTGGATTTGCCTTGGTGAACCTCACCATGTCTGACCTGGAATAACAAGATGGGAAGCAGAACAACAACCTAGTTCTCTTCCTTTATCTCTCATCCTGCTTTAGCCATTGCTCCCTGCTCTGCTCACCTGTAGACAAAACTGTTTTTTTGGAGACAAGATTTCACTCTCACTCAGGCTATAGTGCAGTGGCATAATCACAGCTCATCGCAGCCTCGACCTCCCAGGCTCAAGTGATCCTTCCACCTCAGCTTCCCAAGTAGCTGGATCCACAGGTGTGCATCACCACACCTAGTTAATTTTTTTATTTTTATTTCTTTGTAGAGACAGGGTCTCACTTTGTTGCCCAGGCTGGATAATTCTTTTTTTTTTTTCCCCCTGAGACAGGGCCTCACTCTGGTTTCCTAGGCTGGAGCATAGTGATGCAATCAGGACTCACTGCAGCCTCCACCTCCCAGGCTCAGGTGATCCGTCCACCTCCAACTCCCCAGTAGGTGGGACCACAGGCACAGGCCACCACACCTGGCTAATTTTTTGTATTTTCAGTAGAAATTGAGTTTTGCCATATTGTCTAGAGTGGTCTCAAACTCCTGGACTCAAGCAATCCACCCACCTCGGCTTCCCAAAGTGTTGGGATCACAGACGTGAGCCACTGTCCCCAGCCTAAAGAACTTTAAGAGTGTTCCAGTTACTGTCTCCAATTCCCTTCCTCAGAGGTTTGACGTGAGCTGTTTCAGTGGAGCCAGGTGACAAAAGTCAAAGAAATTTCTTGCTTTAACTCCTACCCATTAACTTTTATTACCTGGCTCCACCAAAACAGCTCATGTCAAGACCTTGGAGGACCTCCAGCTGCCAAATGCAATGGGCTGTTCTCAGACCTCATTTTACTTGGCCCATGAACAGCAGTCTTTGACAGAGTAGCTCTCTCCATCCTCTTGACACTCACTCCAGGGGGTCTCCCCTGCCTCACTGGCCACTCCCCACTTCTCTCTGCCCGTGAACATTGGAGGGTCCCAAGGTCCAGGCCTGGGTGCTTCCTCTGTCACTCCTTCCTGACCTCACCCTCTCTCTAGGACTGAATGACTCCTAAAGCTAGATCTCCAGCCCAGACCTTTACCCCAAACTCCAGACTTCTATACCCAACTTAAAACTCGACCTATCTACTTGGATGTCTGATGGGCAATTCAAATTTTCTTTTTTTTTTTTTTTTAAGACAAAGTCTTGCTCTAATGCCCAGGCTGGAGTACAGCGGTGTGATCACAGCTCACTGCGGCCAAAACCTCCTGGACTCAGCCCCCCACCCAAGTCACTGGGACTACAGGCACATGCCGCCATGCCCGGCTAATTTTTTAATTTTTTTGTAGGGATGGAGTCTCACTATGTTAGCCGGGCTGGTCTCCAACTCCTGGGCTCAAACAGTCCTCCCACCTGGGCCTCCCAAAGTGCTGGGATTACAAGTGTGAGCCACCCAGCCTGGCCGCACCCAAACGACATCTCCTATCCACCTAATGCATTCCTCTTGTTTTTTGTTTTGTTTTGTTTTGAGACAGAGTCTTGCTCTGCCACCCAGGCTGGAGTGCAGTGGCACGATCTTGGCTTGCTGCAACCTCCGCCTGCCGGGTTCAAGCGATTCTCCTGCCTCAGCCTCCTGAGTAGCTGGGACTACAGATGCCCACCATCATGCCTGGCTATTTTTTGTATTTTTAGTAGAGACGGGGTTTCACCATGTTGGCCAGGCTGGTCTCCAACTCTTGACCTCAAGTGATCCACCTGCCTCGGCCTCCCAAAGTGCTGGGATTACAGACGTGAGCCACTGCACCCGGCCCTCTTGGTCTTCTAACTCTCAAATAAGGGCAACTCCAGTTGCTCAGACAAAAACCCTGGGGGTCATTTTTGATTGCTCTCTTCCTCTCATGCCCTTCATGGATCGGTTAGTAAATCACGTTGGCATACCTTCAGAACACATCCAGAGCTCAGTGTTTCTTACCACTGCTTCTAATATGGCCCAAACCACCCACAGTCCTCTCCCACGTCACTGCAGCAGCCTCCTAACTGGTCTCCCTGCCTCTGCCCTCACCTGCACCATCCACTCTCCACCAAGCAGCTGGAGTAAACCTTTTAAAAACTCAAGTCAAATCATTCTACTCCTCTATTCAAAACCCTCCTGTGGCTTTTCATCTCATGCAAAGTAAAACCCCAAATCCTTAGCAATGGTCACGAGGCGTGACGTTGTCTGGTCCCCAGCACCCCACTGACCGGGTCCGCTCTTTCCCCACACTCACTCACTTGAGCTCTGCTGGTCCCGGCTCTTCCTTGGACTCACTGAGCATATTCATTGCTGCTTTGGGGTCCGTGCACTTTGCTGCTCCCTTTTCCTAGGAGAGTTGTGCCCACATAGTCACAGGGCTTGTGTCCTCACTTTACATATCACCTTGTCAAAGTGGCCTTCTCAGATCACCCTGTACAAAAGCCCAGACCTACCCCTACCCCTGTCTTCCTGTCCGCTCTGAGTGCAGCTTCACTCCTTCTTTACAGCACACATCACCATTTGACATACTCAACAACGACGTTTCCACAGTTCTCGCCTTCTCCATGGCCCCTGCATGTCATGTCAACTCTGTAGACTCGTCTGTTTTGTTCACTGCTGCATCCTAGAGCCTAGAACAGAGACGGGGCACATAGTAAGAGCTCAATAAATGTCACCGAGTGAATGAATGGATGACAGAGGGCAATTGTCAGCAATGGAAAACTAATTGCCTCCATTTATTGGGCAGATTCTTCTGCGTAGAGTTTTTTATTTGCATTTTTTTTTTTGAGATGGAGTTTCACTCTTGTTGCCCAGGCTGGAGTACAATGGTGCAATCTCAGCTCACCACAACCTCCACCTCCCAGGTTCAAGTGATTCTCCTGCCTCAGCCTCCCGAATAGCTGAGATTATAGGCAAGCGCCACCACACCCAGCTAATTTTGTATTTTTAGTAGAGATGGGGTTTCTCCATCTTGGTCAGGCTGGTTTTATCTGCATTTTACGAGAATACCTTGTGAAGGAGATACAACCGTTCCCATTCACAGTTAACACTGAGGCAGTTAACACATGCCATCAGCCTCTGCACCCCCTCCTGGGGCAGCCCGTTCCCCCCACCCTGAGGGCAGGCCTCACTGGGAGAGCTCTCCCAGGTTCTCTCCCATTTGATTAAATCTCACATCATCTCTAAGAAGGAGGGGCCTGAATCCCCACTTTACAGATGAGGTCAACCAAGACTTCTCTAATGGCAAACCAGAACTTCAAATATGGCCATCTCGGGCTAGGAGTGGGATGGAAGGCCAGAGAGGTGTGAAGTGACACCCGAGGGAGAATAGTATCTAGTGGAGCCAGCACAGCCAAACACAAGGAAAAAAATTAAAAAATTGGCCGGGCATGGCAGCATGTGCCTATAGTCCCAGCTACTTGGGTAGGGGGCTGAGTCCGGGAGATTGTGGCTGCAGTGAGCTGTGAGTGTGCCAAACACAAGGAACTGTGTTCCAGGAGCCTCTGGCTGTCCTCTCTCTTAGTCCTGGGGGGCATCCAGCTTGATCTTTTAGTCATCATTCCAGGGGGCGTTCAAGGGTGTGCCTTTAATCTGGAATGCTGGAAAGATTCCCTGTCCTTACAAAGGCAAAAGTCGGCCAGGCGCCGTGGCTCACGCCTGTAATCCCAGCACTTTGGGAGGCCGAGGCGGACGGATCACGAGGTCAGGAGATTGAGACCATCCTGGCTAACATGGTGAAACCCAGTCTCTACTAAAGTACAAAAAATAAGCCAGGCGTGGTGGTGCATGCCTGTAGTCCCAGCTACTCGGGAGGCTGAGGTAGGAGAATCGCTTGAACCCGGGAGGTGGAGGTTGCAGTGAGCCAAGATCGATCCACTGCACTCCAGCCTGGGCTATAGAGCAAGACTCCATTTCAAAAACAAACAAACAAAGGCAAAAGCCATGTCTACATAGAGCTGGGTTTTTGGGAACTGCCACGTGGGAGAGTGGAGGGGAGATTGGGCAAGGCTTCCTCAGTGAGCCTTGGTTTCTGGTGGGTGCCTGCAGCTTCTCCCAGGAGCCTCTCTTGCCTAGGATGCAGCATCCCCAAGCAGAGGAAACAGAGCTGCTTACAAGCTGGGCTGAGTGCTAATAAATTCAAATTATATGGAAATGCAGAAACACTTAAATATTAAAAAAAAAAAAGCACTTACCAGAAATGCTTTAGATGCAGAGAGAACACATGCAAATGTGTTGAGCTTGTATATCTCACCTTCCAGATAGGAAGCAATTCTATACTCCCAAGGCCTAGCTATCTCAACCCTACAAGAAGACCCCACCAGAAAGGCCTACAGAAGCCCAGACTTAAGGATGATCACAGTCTCTAAGTTTAAAAACCAGGACATGCCATCAATGAATGAATTTTAAAAAGGTGATTTTTTTTTTTTTTTTTGAGATGGAGTCTCGTCTGTCACCCAGGCGGGAGTGCAGTGGTGCGATCTCAGCTCACTGCAAGCTCCACCTCCTGGGTTCACGCCATTCTCCTGTCTCAGCCTCCCGAGTGGCTGGGACTACAGGTGCCCACCACCATGTCCGGCTAATTTTTTTGTATTTTTAGTAGAAACGGGGTTTCACCATGTTAGTGAGGATGGTCTTGATCTCCTGACTTTGTGATCCGCCTGCCTCGGCCTCCCAAAGTGCTGGGATTACAGGCATGAGCCACCGCGCCTGGCGAGTGATATGTGTTTATAATGCAATACTATGCAGCCTTTAAAAAGAAGGAAATCCTGTCATTTGTGACAACAGGGGTGAACCTGGAGGACATGATGTTAAGTGAAATAAGCCAGTAACAGAGAAACAGATACTGCATGTTCTCACTTCTTTGTGGAATCTAAAAAAATAATTTAATAGAAATTAGGAGTAGAATAGTGCCATGGGGTAGGATGGTATTGGGGAGACATTAGTCAAAGGACACAAAAGTTCAGTTAGGAGGAACAAGTTCAAGAGATCTGTTGTATAGTGTGGTGACCATAGTTAATAGTAATGTATAGTATGTCTGAAAATTGCCAAGACAGTAGATGCTAAATGTTCTTATCATAACAATAAGTAGGTGAGGTGGTAAATATATTAATTAGCTTCATTTAACCATTCCACAATATACACTTATATCAAAACTTCATGTTGGAAAGCATAAATATCATTTGTCATTTGTCAATTAAAAAAAGAATCAGACACATAGTCTCACAAATGCTGTTTCTCTGGTTTGCAATTGTATTCATATTGAAAATCCAGCAAATGCTGCTGGCTGTATACGCTTCTTGCCCTAATGCTGGACTGAAAAGCAGGAAATTTTGTGAGAGTTAGACCACCATGGATAGACTGGGATGTATGGTCACCGAAGGTGTGATGCTGAATAAGAAGAAGTTTGGTCAATCTGGGGGCTGAATTTCAAGGCCCAGCGCGGTGCGGTGGGGAGAACGGAGGCTTCACGTCAGATAGCCCTCCGTTCGCATCTGATACTGTCCCCTCCTACTGAGGACCCAGGAGAATCGTTGGCAAGAGGATTGGTGATAATGACATAAGGGGCCTCAGCCCAAGGCCTAGCTCATCAGGCACTTAATGGATGGTATTAATGTCACCTCTAACTGCCGTTCTCCATTCCTGTGGCCTGCTGGGACTTGTCACCAAAGCTGTCTGGGGAGGGGTGCTCTGTGCATGAGGAGAACCCTCCTCTTTCCTCTTCACCTCACCCTGTTCTGCTAACCTGGGCATCAGTTCACTTCACACTAAGTGCTGGAATCAAGGGGCATATTCCTCTGCAGGCATTCCAGTTAGGCTCTGTCCCTGGCAAATAGGTTTCAACTCACTTTTCACCTCCAAACAATTGTTTAATACTGGTTTGGACCAGGCGTGGTGGCTCACGCCTGTAATCCCAGCACTTTGGGAGGCCGAGGTGGATGGATCACCTGAGTTCAGGAGTTCGCGACCAGCCTGACTAACATGGTGAAACCGGTCTCTGTCTCTACTAAATACAAAAAAATTGGCCAGGCGGTGGTGCATGCCTGTAATCTGAGCTACTTGGGAGGCTGAGACAGGAGAATAGCTTGTACCTGGGAGGCGGAGGTTGCAGTGAGCTGAGATAGTGCCATCGCACTCCAGACTGGGCAACAAGAGCGAAACTCCATCTCAAAAAAAAAAAAAAAATAAATAAATAAATAAATAAATAAATATATATATATATATATATATATATATATATATATATATATATATATTTGAAGTGCCCTGTTGAGAACTCTGGGCTTCTAGAAAACAATGCTGCAATTGATTGGTAATGTTGGCCATGGCCTAGGAGAAGAGAGCAGGGCACGCAAGCTCCATGGTCGAATTCCAGACCCAGGGCTCCCTCCCAGGCAGGCTGCTCACATTGGGCTCCCCAGAAGGTGACGCCAGGACAAGGATTTGTGTGCAAGTAGTTTTTAAAGAAGGGATACCAGGAGTGGGGAGTGGGAAAAGGAAGGGATAGAAGGGAAGAGACAGAAGCCTATACAGGGGTGCTAATAAGTGGGTTCACACTAAGTTACAGAGGCCCACCTGGGGGCACCTCTGGGAGAGGACAGGGAATGTCCCTCCCTCTCCCCTCAGAGTTTTCCACCTGAGGGGAGAGGGAGGGACAATTTATCCTGCCATGCTCCCCAGCCTGCCAGCCCACCCCACAGTGAGCCCTGAGTTGGAGGTCCTGGTGGCTGTGGGAGACACCCTTGTGCACTCCTGGACAGGGTGCCAATTCCAGAAGTCCCAGTGCCCTGCCTCATCCAGGAATGGCCAGCTCTGCACTGACAGTGGCACTGAACCCAAAGTTCACAAGGGGAGATTCTGGAGTTGGCCAAACCTGGGTTCAAATCCTGGCTCCAGCTGTGTGACTTTGGCAAGTTACTGGATTTCTCAGCATCCCCTAACAACCTAGAGGCAACAATTCCTGCCATTTGGGTTGTTGCGAGGGTCCCCTGATACTCCCCTCTGAGATCTTCCCTGACACTGAGCTAACTCAGCATCTGCCTCCCCCACCCCTGTCTTGCATCTGCCTGGCTCTGCACACACATATAAAACATAAATTTCCCAGAGACCCAGCCTCAATCTACTTGAGAAGATCCGGGAAGAGAGTCCTGAGCTGCCACAGGGGACATAAAAACAGGCAAATTGCCTCCAGACACAACGCCAGCCTGGAGATCCCCAACAGGCAGGAGCTGACGGTCCACTGCCGGGCAGAGGGAGGATGGTTGACAGGCCTTTTATGCTCATTTTTAATGACCTTTTTACAAGTTCTGTTTTTGCTTTTGTTTTATAACATCCATCAGAAATAATAATGTTGTGCAAGTATACAATTGATGCAGAAGCAGATACACATATTAGGGTGTGTGCTCAAAAATATTTTATGAGTGCATAACCAAAAAACTTTGGAGATAACTGCAATCGATCCTCCTTTCTTGGCCTGGATAACGCATCTGGCCTTGCTTGCTCTTAACTCTCCCCACACCCTGCTCTGCTTGTCTCACTCTCTTCTCATAAATTATGTCTTGGGAAAATTCAGTCCCTGGCCTCTAAAAGTTTAGAAACGAATCTGTTACATGTTACTTGTATGAACACCATGAGAAGCCAAATCCTGCCCCGTCCCAGCCTTGGATTATTTTTCCTGGGCCTCTCTCCCATCCCCACCTCCTGACCCATCTCCCACCTGTGCTCCAGCCAGACCACACCTTGGCAATCCCCCAGGCAGAGCCTCAGTGTCCCACCCCAGGCATTTCCACAAGGTGTGTCTTCTCCCAGGCCTGCAGGTCTTAATCGCCTCTGGCTCCAAAGCCCAACACAGGCGCCGCATCTACCACAAAGCTTCTCTGGATCCTGAAACCACCAGGAGACACATCCTCTAGTGCTTCCTGGAAACCGTACCTGACATGTCCCCAGTGAGACCTGACACATGCTGCTTTGGGTCAGGACATGCTACATAACTTGTGGGGCTCAGTGCAGAATGAAACCGTGGGCACCCTGTTTAAAAAGGGAGAAAAAGGTGTTGCTGAAAGTGCTAAAATGTAAAGCTTTCTCCTTTCCTCCACGGTCTCTCTCTTTCGGCATGTCATCCTATTTTTTGTTCTCTATTGACGTCCGTGCTCCATCAGGCACGAGGATACCAATATGAGTGCAGACCCTCACAGGCACCCGGGCCCCCACCCTCTACCCCGGAGCCCATAGACCACTGGCTGCCCTGATCCCCTCCCACTATAGCTGCTGGGTCAGCATGTTGAGTTATAGCTGCTGAGTCAGTGTGCTGGGCCGGGCATCTCCCTATTCCATGGGCCTGCTGCCCCAACCCACGGGGGACGGGAGACCCCCAGGGATATCACCATTTCTGCGCTGGGATGCTGGATCAGGGGTGAGCAAGAGGTCTACCCCTGCTGATTGACCCACCAAGCATAGTGTTAAGCTGCCCGCATGCCTTCCACACCTTAAAGAACTCACAGTCTTGGGTAGTATTTCTCAAACTCTGAGTATCATCTTCCCATATTTTGCTACAGGTACTATCATTTACTTAATACTTTTATTTTTTAGAAGGGGTCTCACTCTGTCGCCCAGGCTAGCGTGCAATAGTGCCATCATAGCTCACTGCAGCCTCAACCTCCAGGGCTCAGGCGATCCTCCCACCTCAGCCTCCAGAGTAGCTGGGACTACAGGCATGTGCCACCATGTCTGGCTAATTATTAAACATTTTTTAGAGACAAGAACTTGCTTTGTTGCGCAGGCTGGCCTCAA
Source organism: Pan paniscus (assembly GCF_029289425.2). NCBI lineage: Eukaryota > Metazoa > Chordata > Mammalia > Primates > Hominidae > Pan > Pan paniscus. Next base: position 40,395,881 of record NC_073261.2, on the reverse strand, counting down.
ACTCCTGGCTTCAAATAATCCTCCTGACTCAGCCTCCCAAAGTGCTGAGATGACAGGCATGAGCCACTGTGCCCAGCAAATACTTAATATTTTTCTTTAGAGTAACTAATTTTTTTTACCTGCAGTAAGTTTGCTCCTAAGGGAGTCTATGTACCCCTGTGCAATTATCTTAATAGATGGAATGTGATAATCACATATTTTTCTAATGCACATCAAAATCAATACTAAACTATTAAAATGTTTAAAATGCCTGTTCACATATCACCAAACGGCATCTCGTGGGCCAGCCCTGGAATGAGCTGCCTTCAGGGAAACACTGATTATATTGAGGAGGTTTGACTTACACAATGTGCAAGGATAATTATAACATAAAGCAGGGCTGGTCATGTTTGAGACCAGTGTGAGGCCCTCACTTAAAAGGCCTCACGTTTGGGGTTTAATGCTCTGAGTTGATTATCTTGAATGTTTTTTACCCCGAGATGGAGTTTCGCTCTTGTTGCCCAGGCTAGAGGGGAATGGCAAAGTCTCGGCTCACTGCAACCTCCGCCTCCCAGGTACAAGCAATTCTCCTGTCTCAGCCTCCCAAGTAGCTCAGATTACAAGCACCTGCCACCATGCCCGGCTATTTTTGTATTTTTAGTAGAGACAGTGTTTCACCATGTTGGCTAGGCTGGTCTCAAATTCCTGACCTCAGGTTATCTACCCGCCTTGGCCTCCCACAGTGCTGGGATTACAGGCGTGAGCCACTGTGCCTGGCTTATCTTGAAATTTTTAATGATTTTCTCTTTGAGTTTGTGTTTTGTGAGTCGATGAGAGGATGAAGCGTGTGCTGGTGGTTTGGGCCTTGGCTTACGTGCCATCATGCCTTCTGCACCCTTCCAGGATGGGGTCTAGAGCATCACAGTCAGTAATGAGCCAAAGCTGGGTGACTAAATGAACAAATCAACTAATGAAAACATGGACACCCAGGAGCCTGAGCTTCTCCTTTTAAAATTTTGTTAAGTAGGACTGTTACTGATTAACCAGTTCACTCAAGATTAATGTATACACATTTTAGAAAAAAATGATTAAAGAAATTAATTCCTTTAAAATATATAGGCGGTGGCTCACACCTATAATCCCAGTACTTTGTGAGGCCGAGGTGAGTGGATCACTTGAGGTCAGGGGTTCTAGGCCAGCCTGGCCAACATGGTGTTTGTGTCTACTACAAATACAAAAATTAGCTGGGCGTGGTGGCGCATGCCTGTATTCCCAGCTACTCGGGAGGCTAAGGCAGGAGAATCTCTTGAACCTGGGAGGCGAAGGTTGCAGTGAGCCGAGATCGCGCCACTGCACTCCAGCCTGGGCGACAGAGCGAGGCTTTTTCTGAAAATAAATAAATAAATAATAAAATAAAAGATATAGAAGCTTGTTTTGGAATAACCTGCCTGCCCACTTTTTTGGGGCCTTTTTCTGACCAGGAAGTTCAGGCATGTGACCTGGAGACAAGCAAATGTACCACGTGATGTGAAGTGAACTCTCAGCCAGCCTTGGGCTTCGTTAGCCTGGGTACTGCATCCTCCAGGTGGTCTGAGATGACACTCTGTGACATGCATTTCTCAGGGTTTACCTTGTAGGGCTATGTGACTAGCAACTAGCAAGTCATACCCTTGGGAGGCCCTGGGTGAATACATGGCCAAATATTTATCATCAGAAGTTGCCAGCCCTTAGAGAAATGGCCTCCGTCTTCATCTTTCAATCAAATGTCACTTTATCAAACAACAGAGCCACAACATTTTTAAAAGGACAAAGACTGAAACGTCACCCATGACAAACATTTTGGAAACAAGATTTTCTAAAATGGAGAAAATAGAGGAACACATAGTTCGTGGTCATAGGCTGGCCACACCACCTGCCACTTCATTAGTCTTTGCCTGGGGACCTTTTTGTTTCCTGATAATCATTAATATATATTTTTATGGGTTGTTTACTGGCTACATTTAATAGATGACAAAAAGGACAGTCTGAATATGTTGTTTTCCATCAACTGGAACATACCACTCACGTTTTCCGTATTTTGTATGAGAATCTTCATTTTGAAGTTTTGCAGTAAGCATTTTGAGTGAATGGACACATTTTAGGACTGACCACATAAATCAAGAGATGGATGTACATTCTTATTTCATTTTATTTTTTAGTTTTTAATTTTTTTTAGACAGAGTCTTACTCTGCCATTCAGGCTGGAGTGCGGTGGCATGATCTCAGCTCACTGCAACCTCTGCCTCCCAGGTTCAAGCAATTCTCCTGCTTCAGCCTCCCGAGTAGCTGGAATTACAGGTGCGCACCACCACACCTGGCTAACTTTTTTGTATTTTTAGTAGAGACAGGGTTTCACCATGTTGGCCAGGCTGGTCTCAAACTCCTGACCTCAAATGATCCACCTGCCTCGGCCTCCCAAAGTGCTGGGATTACAGGTGTGAGCCACCATGCCCGGCCAGCATTCTTATTTTAGAAGTCAAAAATTCACACATCATTTTGCTTTCCAGATACACTCGGTGTTTCCAGTTCTTAGTACATTCTTCCTGATTTCGTCTGTGTTTCTGTGCAAGTGTGTGGCCAAGTGTGCGCATACCCACACTGTGCTGTCTGTTACTCACTGTGCCTCTTTCACTTGACTCTACCTGGGACATCTTTTCTCGTCAGTTCATAAAAATCTGTCTGATGAGAGGACTTTTTAAGATGACTCATCAGGCCGGGCGCAGTGGCTCATGCCTGTAATCCCAGCACTTTGGGAGTCTGAGGCAGGTGGATCACCTGAGGTCAGGAGTTCGAGACCAACCTGGCCAACATGGCGAAACCCCGTCTCTACTAAAAATACAAAAATTAGCTGGGTATGGTGTCAGGCACCTGTAATCCCAGCTACTTGGGAGGGTGAGGTAGGAGAATTGCTTGAACCTGGGAGGCGCAGGTTGCAGTGAGCTGAGATCGTGCCATTGCACTCCAGCCTAGGCAACAAAAGTGAGACTCCATCTCAAAAAAAAAAAAAAAAAAAAAAAAGACGACTCATCAGACACATTTTTGGGTCAGGCTCAAATGAAGTTCATGATTCCAAGGGTATTCTAGACTGACCCAAAGATTTTCTCCCCATCACCAAAAACTGGAAAACAGCCTGACAGTCATTAATTCCTGAGGGAACAGCTGACTTTTCTGAGACCATCTACTCTCTGCCCACAATCTCTCCTGCATACCCCAGCTGTGGCTCTGCTATTCATCCCAAATGTCCTGGCCAGGCCCACCCACTTGGCCAAAAAGTTGACTTCCCAGCCAGACCTGGTTGATCGATTGGCCACTATCCTTACAGGAAAAGTCTGAGTTATGAGAAAAAAAAAACTAATTTCTTCCAAAATATAAAAAGAAAACTGCATGATCAAAGTGAATAAATGTTTAATTAAATGTCTGCAAAGTGGAACACTATGTCAGCTTCCTTAATTGATACATTCAGTATTTTTAAAAATTTCATTACATTTGCAAAACAAATTGAAAGTAGCATTTCCTCCTTTGCAAGAATTCTTGAGGATGGTGATTGCCAAGAAATAACAAGTTGCTCATGTACTATTATTTTAAAAAGAAAAATTATCAAAACCATTTAAAAATATTTTGCAATATTAAAAATACACATGATCCTGATCTGATCACTATACATTAAATGTATCAAATCATCACTATGTATTCCATAAATATGTGCAATTATTATGTGTCAATTAAAAATAAACAAATAAATAATACACATATGTGTGCATATATGTGTATATACATACATATACTCAGTGTGGGCTGTTTGATGTGTTATTGGAACAAGGTCTTTAAAAGTAAGCTGAGGGGCACTTTGGGAGGCTGAGGCGGGCGGATCACAAGGTCAGGCAATCGAGACCATCCTGGCTAACATGGTGAAACCCCCTCTCTACTAAAAATGCAAAAAATTAGCCAGGCGTGGTGGTACGTGCCTGTAGTCCCAGCTACTCGTGAGGCTGAGCTAGGAGAATCACTTGAACCCGGGAGGCGAAGGTTGCAGTGAGCCGAGATCATGCCACGGCACTCCAGCCTGGGCGACAGAGCAAGACTCCATCTCAAAAAAATTTTTTAAAAATTAAAAAATTTTAAAAAAAGCTGAGGGGCTGGGCGTGGTGGCTCACGCCTGTAATTACAGCACTTTGGGAGGCCATGGTGGGTGAATCAGTTGAGGTCAGTAGTTCCAGACCAGCCTGACAAACATGGTGAAACCCTATCTCTACTAAAAATACAAAAATTAGCTGGGCATGGTGGGGCGCACCTGTAATCCCAGATATTGGGAAGCTAAGGCAGGAAAATCACTTGAACCCAGGAGGCAGAGGTTGCAGTGAGCCCAGATCGCGCCACTGCACTCCATCCTGGGTGACAGAGCAAGACTCCATCTCAAAAAAAAAGTAAGCTGAGGGCTCAAGGGCCACACAGGTCTTCAAGAGGCCCAGCCTGGGATCGGCACACCCAAGAACCCTGTGCTGAGTCAGGATCCCCTTCTGTGGACACAAGATAGGAGTGGTGCTGTCAAGAGGAAGTTCTAAAAATAGACCCTAACATGTAGGGCAGAATATTAGTTGTTCTGAGAACTAGCAGAATCAGAGGCAGAAATGAGACATGTGACCAAAATGAAACCCCACAGCCCAAAGGGTATCTCCCAGGCTCCCCTGGGCCCTCTAGAAAAACTAGCAAAAAACTAGAAAAGCTGATAAAACTCTTATCATCGGAGCCAGTGGCATTATTGGCCTCTATCCCCACTAAAATGTGAATAACTTCAGAAGAAAATGCTCTTTTTTTCTTCCTTCAAAAAACTTAAAGTGTAACATGTATAGTAAAGAGAATACATCTTTTTTTTTTTTTTTTTTTAAGACAGAGTCTTGCTCTGTTGCCCAGACTAGCATGCAGTGGCACAATCACAGCTCACTGCAGCCTCGACCTCCCGGGCTCAATCGATCCTCCCACCTCAGCCTCCTGAGTGGCTGGGACTACTTCCCTAGGGGTCCTAAGGAACCCACCCAGGGGTGTGCTGGGCAGTGTGTAACCATAGGTCTCTGAAAACAAAAGCCCTCAAATCCCTGATGGGTAGAATTGCCAGTTCTCATGGTGTCCCTACTCCCACCATGGTGACCAACATGAAGGTGTGGACGTGGAACTGTGAGGAGAGGAGCATGGTCAGCTTTTTTGAGCTGGTATGAGCTAGCTTCGGCACATCACTGCATCCCCTAGATGTGAAATCTGAGGAGTAAATATCCAGGAATTCAGAGAAATCCTGGGAAATTGGGCACATCTTTCCTTTCTCAATAGTTCCCCAAAAGATGAGAGGAGCATCCCTGGCTGCAAATCAGGTAAGTTCCTCTCAGGGTGCAGCTGACCCTGATTCCCACCTTGAGTCCCTTTTGCAATGGGGAGGAAGTGAGAGCAGTGGCTCTACCCAAACCAAAGCTTGGGGGACTGGCTCCACAGTGTACCAGCTGTGTGACCCCAGCTGAGTCTCCCTGACCTCCAGTTGTTTCTCTGCAGAATGAGTGGGCACAAGGAGGATGAAGAGGGCTCGGGGCACCGCCTGGCATGGATGATGCCATCTGTCAAGGAGAGTCACTGGTAGTGTTTGAGTCCTTAAGCGCACTCACTCCAGGGGAAATGGTGAAGTGGATGGCCATTGTCCTGGGAATCTTTGGGACTGTACATGACGATCATTGGGGCTCTTTTTTTTTCTAGCCCATCAATGACTGACTTCAGACCCAGCAGAATAAGAAAGCCTTAAACTAGTAGCTTTATGTTCTTTTTCTGGATCTTCCCCTAAATTCTGCAAAGTAAGTGGCAGTGATCCATTTTATAGATGAAGAAACTAAGGCCCAGAGAGGCAATATCATGTCTGGCCTTGCTTCTCTGTGACTTATTTGACTTCTTCCTTTGGAGACCCTGAGAGCCGGGCAAACATTCTCTAGGACAGACAGGCAGGAAGGTCAGAGGTGGGGGTGGAGGCACTGCTTCCACCCCACCCCCTGCAGAAGAGGCAGGATTCAGCTGGGACAGAAGGGGCAGACCTGTGAGAGGCCTAATTATGCATCCTCTTTCCTGCCCTCCCTGTGGCATCTTTCCTGTTCCCTGGGAAACACTCTAAGATGGACATAGGTGGGCAGACAGTTTATTGTGTGCCCCGGAGTCAGGACACACAAGGAGAAGGAGGGAGTGGCAGTGGGAGAAACTGGGCTGTGATACAGTCCCAACAAAGACCTTGGCCAAGCCCTGGAGGAGCGCTGGAGCTGGGCTGGACGCTGACAGCTGCCCTGAGTTGGGACAAGAGTACCTGGCCTTTATGCCTCTATATTGACCAGTCATTGGATTTGGGCTGAATTGCTCCCAAAGAGGGCTTAGCTGAGGGACAACCACTGGGGTGCAGGCCCTTCAGTCCTGGAGGAGTCTGGGTAGCACCGTGCCCAGTCCAAGTGGAACCAGGGTCTCCACCAGAGGCAATTTCCCTCTGAGTCTTGGAGGCCACATTCCTGAGAGAGAGAGTGTCATGACCCCACTCACTTGTCTGACCCAAGCTACCCAGGTCAAGGGGCACTGGCCAACCCATGGATTGACCAGTGTTTAGGTGAGGCATGCAAGAGTCTCCAAGCTAAATTAATTAATAAATTTAGAGACAAGGTCTCACTCTGTCACCCCGGCTGAGTCTTGTCATTCCTACAGGTGAATTGGTAGAGGAGAGACACAACCTGTTGGCTTCAGTGTGGGAAAAAGGCACAAAGAGGGCATGTGTCACCTGTCTGCCTCCCTCTCCCAGGTGAGCAGCTCCTGAGGAACGCATGTCTGGATTCGGGATCTCATATAGTGTCTGCCCTGGGAAGGCCCCCAACAGCTCCACCCTTTCCTGAAGAAGAGGAAGGAGGTGGGTATCTTTGGAGGCCCCAGTCCCATCTCATAGCACAGTACACAGGGGCATCTGCAGGACTAGAGGGACGACTCCCCTGCCTTGCACCCCCTCCTCCCCACCCCATGAGAGAGGTGGGGCTCAAGAACCCCCACACAATGTCTTCATTGACTCTTGTGGCCAAGTCAGCTTCTGGGTGCCATGGAAACCTCTCTTGGGAGCCCTGAGGGAAAGCAACAGCCCAGCCCTCTCACACTAAGCTCATTGTCCCCTGAGCAGTGAGAGCAGCCCCTTATCAGCCCCTTCCCAGGCCTGCAGATCCTGGCTTCCACCCCATCAGCAACATGAGCTTTCCTCTTGCCGGCCAGGCCTGGGGAGCTGGAGGGGTCTCATCAGTCACAGAATCCACCACCTGGGATCCTGTACTCCTTGGCCCCTTCCTTATTCCCCATGAAATCAAAGGCAGCCCCAGTAGTGAGGCAAGAGAGCTCATTTTTTAGTTGCACTAAAAATTTTTTTAGTGCTCATTTTTTAGCTCATTTTTTAGTTGCGCTGAGCCTTGAGAGTGGAGGGGGCACCAGGCAGAGAGAGGCCCCTCCCTCTGTTTGGGGCAGCCTTATGCCCTGAGCCAGCCACAGTGTCCCTCAGGCCTGCAGGAAGAAGGCCAGGCTCTGGAATAAATCCATCTGGGCCACCCCATGCCTGGTTCTGGCTTCAGGCTCCACTCATTCTTTTCTCCTCCCCCAAGTCCTGGAAACTTCCCCAGAAGTCCCTCCCTTGCCAGTCCCTCCCTTCCTTCTACCTCCCATGTCTCCTTGGGCCAAGGCCCATCTGCACAGATCCTGGCAGAATAAAGTCAGAGAATGTCAGGGCCAGAAGAGGCCTGAGAAATCAGAGCCCCGCATCTCTCTGCCATTCCATCCCCACTTACCATTTTATAGAGGAGAAGCTGAAGCTGGGTATGAGGAGGGACTTGCCCAAGATCACAAGCCAGGGCCTTCCCCTCCATTGGGCACCATTTCACCGGCCTCATGGGCTGCTTCTCCCTGCTCTGACCCGGAACTTGATCATCACAAACCAGGAGTCTGCTAGGTCTTTGGAAGCAGTAAAACCTATAGAGATTGGAAGGCCCCGACCCAACCCTACCCAAAGTAGGGGTGTCAGCAACTAGAAAGAAGAAAGGCTCAGGATTACAGCACCTCCTCCCTTCAGCTGTCTGTCACCCAGGTGTCCCCATAACGACTCCCTCCACAGATACCCAGATGGCCAACAAGGGCAGCTCCCTTGAAACAAATGTCCCCCAAACTCCTCAGCCCCAGGAGGGAGGGGCCATTGGGATGGGCAGCCCAGAGAGCCTGGGCTTTGCACCCAGAGCTAAGCGAGCTCAAATCCCAACTGGGCCACCTGGGACAGGTTATGCAGCCTCCCTATCACCCTCTGTAGAAGGAGAATCACAAAAAATTCTACCCACCTTATAGGGTTGCTATAAGGATTTTGCAAGATATTGGATAGAAAGTTTCACACAACACTGGGCACAGAGAACACAGAGTGAACAGATGGTGTTGCTGTTCTCATCTATGACAACCTTTTACCCTTAGAACTCTGGGCACCAAGTTAGGGGTGGGGTGCCGGGTGGGGAGGAGTGCCAGGGAGCCAAGGGGAGGCCCTTAAGTGACCCTCAGAGAGGTCCTGACCTTCCCCAAAGCAGGAGTCCTTGGCCCAAGGGAGAATGAGTTTCGGACAGCCATGTGGCCCCCAGTAAGGGGCCCCTTAACATTCCATTTGGGCTTTAACAGGGGGTGGCCCGGAATGTCCAAGAAAAACAATCTGGTTATTCTGAGTGAAATTACAGCCTGGCTAAGGCAGGCTGGGTCTGCTTTAAATTAAACATAGCATTTCTGAGATTCTTTTCATCTCCTTGCCACTGCAGGTTAGCGGAGACATTACCTCACCTCACCTTCCACTCTGAGGTGGGAGGCTGACAGGGTGTGGGCCTCGGGGTGGGGACGAGAGAGGGAGGCCGGAGAGCCCACCAAGGGGGGCCAGGGGTCCCTCCTCACTCCAAGAGCTCAGGCTCTCACTGGGGCTGGGAGCAGTGGCTGTGTGGGGAAGAGGCGCACCCATGCACAGCCCACTCCATCCTTGGCATTTAGCAAAGGAATGACAGCACTTTCAAATACACTGCTTTCCTAGGAGCACTTGGGGAAACTGGGTTGTGGTTTCACAGGTCCAAGGTCAGTCCCTTTCTTGCTCCCTGTCCCACACTTAGGTGCTGGGTGGCCGCGCCTGCGAGCTCCCCAGAACTCCAGGGTGTTTTCACTCAAAAACAGATGGAGACACCAGTTTCCTCACTGAGTGGTTTTGGTTGGGGGTGGAGCTCCCTCCTGGCTTTGGAAGTTGCTTTTGGCCAGCTTTGCCTGCCTGTGGAGTCCTAGAAAATTCCACAGTGCTGCAGTCGGGTAGACCCGAGTGTGAGTCCCGCCTCCCAGGATAAGGTTCACCTTATCTTACTCAGATCCTGAATCCCCTCTTCTTTAACATGGGGAAGGAGACAGGGTTATGGGTTAGATGAAATTAAGCATGCTTGAGGTTCTTGTTTTAGATGAAGTACACCCAAAATTCTTTGGTTATAAGTTTCTATGAAACTTGAGGAAGTTTCTATTTCTTATAACCAAAGAATGTTGGGTATACTTGAAACTTGAAACTTTGGGTATACTAGAAACTTGAGGAAGTTTCTATTTCTGCCTTGTGTAAAACGGAAATTTTTTTTTTCTGAAATCAGGGTACTCTCATGGAAACAGGCTGCAAAACCTCTCAGAGAATTGGAATCAGGAATTAGGAAAGGGATTTGCAGTTTCTCTCCCTCTGTCTCTGCCTGTTCTCGGGTATTTGCTTCCCTCAGGGCCTCAGTGGCAGGCTCCTGTCTGTACAAACCATTTACTCAGAGCCCCAGCCTTGGCCTGACATCATTTCCTCACGCTGGGTCCATGGTTAGAGCTCAGTGAAAGACAGCGGGTTTCTGTTGTGCTGCTTGGTTTTGCACATCAATATTAGCATGCTGAAGATTTCGTTTGTCCCTCTAGACCCACTCGCTCTCCTTTCTTCTCCACCTTGCCCTGATCCTGGGACTGGCCTGTAGGAACCACGTCAACTGAGCTCCCGCACCTTCTGGGTTCTGGTTGAGTTCAGCCCATCGTGGCCAGCAGCAGGGAATAGGAGGGCAGGAGGAAAGAGCCATCCTGGCACTTACTGTTCTCCCTCTTTGCCATGGGGGGTGGCTTGGTGGTGAAGTGTCTGGTTCCTCTACTGAAGGCCATGGCACCCTTTCCAGCAAGCCCCTCCTTTGGCTATAGCTCTGTCTGCGTTCTTTTGTTGTTATTGGTTTTTTTGTTTGTTTGTTTTTTGTTTTTTGTTGTTGTTGTTGTTGTTGTTTTTTGAGACGAAGTCTCACTCTGTTGCCCAGGCTGGAATGCAATGGCATTATCTCAGTTCAGTGCAACCTCCACCTCCCAGGTTCAAGTGATTATCCTGCCTCTGCCTCCCGAGTAGCTGGGATTACAGGCGCGTGCCACCACATCCAGCTAATTTTTGTATTTTTAGTAGAGATGGGATTTCGCCATGTTGACCAGGCTGGTCTTAAACTCCTGACCTCAACCCACCCACCTCGGCCTCCCAAAGTGCTATCTCTCTGCATTCTTGATGCCACGTTCCCACCTTGGTCCTTCACGCTTAGGGTGGTGATGGCTCCCCACTGTTACTAACCCAGAGGTGCTGCACCATCCTTGTTCATTTTTTTCCATCTTGCCCATGTCTGCTCACTGTATTCTCTCCAGCGACTGAACTGTAACTTTGAATTGCCATCTCTCTCCTGCTGGGACTCTGACTGATGCAATAAGATCAAGGGGAAGTCAGCTTTGTCTCTTTGCCCCACCTCCCACTCCGGCTCCCATAGGAAGTGGATGAAGAGCTTTAGGTTTGAGATAAACATTAGCAATAAGATAGAACTGAGCAGATACCCGTTATTCTGCTAGAGTGAAAAAGAATGCATGTGCACTGGGTGGAGTTACTTCTTTTGTAAAAAACTTCATTTTCCCGGGAGAATGTGACCGCGGGGAAGAGGCAGAAATATGCTATCAATTTGGTCAGGGCTCTCTCTTTTTCTGGGCACACAGATGCCTAAAATTTCAGCATCATACAGGGTGTGGACAGAAAATATTTTTAAATTGTCAACTTCTAGGTATTTTTCACTCTCAAATTCATAGGATTAGTCACAGGAATCCCTGTCTTTTCCTTTCCTTTGGCAGTTTGGCTCATGGATATCTTGCTTTTGGCTTTGACTACTACAATAGCCTGTGACCCTGTCTCTGGTCTCTTTTTCCCTGTCTGTTCCACAGCCCTCTGTCAAGTTTGTCTTGGTTTGACCCAGGTCTATACATGTCAAGACCCAGATCAAAGCATTTTATGGCTTCCTGCTGAAGTGTCTGAACACTTCAGCCTGACATTCAAGGCTTCTGCAGCAGTCCTCAACTTTCTGGTCTACCTCCTATTTCAGGAACTTCCTACACCTGACAAATCAGATCTTCCTCACTGACCTTCCAACCCCTGCACCCACTCTCTCCATCTGTTCTTCAACATGCCGTCCAAATCCCACATCCCAGCTAAGGCCTTCCCTGCCCACTCAGCTGGAGGTGACTCCTCACGGTTAACCCCTGCCATTCTGAAGTGGGAGTGCTCGGAGATTAAGGAGGAAGAGCTGATAGAAAGAGAACCATATTCATACACCAGTTGCAGCCTCTGCACTGTCCTGTTTGGATATCATTCAGGGACACACAGAGGACCCTCTGTGCACCTCACTGCACAGATGCATAGCCAACTTCATCCCAAAGGAGCTAAGGGGAGACCCTGTGGCTCCAGGCAGTGTCACCTTCTCTTCAGGCCTCTCCATTACCTGGTTTTGTCCTCTGGCTTCATCATGTGATAGTGCCGGTCACTCTCTCTTGACAGAAAAATCTGGGGCCCCAGGTTGTGTCATCTGAGTGCTTGGATCAAAGGGTAAGATAGGGGACCTTAAGCAAGTATCAGGAAGAACTTCACCCAGGAGGTGCCTTCACAGCACAATCTGCCTATCTTCAGATGGGGAGTCCTGACCTGGCCTTGTGAATGCTGTGGGACCCCAGGCCTCCTTTTGCCCATATAGAAAGTCCAAGTCTTTGCTGCTTTTGAGGTTAAGCATCAGTTGGTTTCAACTATCTTTGGCTACACACACACACACACACACACACACACATACACACACAGAGCTTTGAGGATTCATAATACTTTTGCTCATTCAATCTTGAGTTGCAATTGCTTTGACCATAGCAACAGAGTCCTCTATAACAAAGGCCTTTACAACATTTTAACAGTGAATATAATGCAATTAATTTTTTGCAGCAATTAATTACACATGCGTTAAGAAACCATAAACTTGTAGATTTCTGTCTCTCCCTGGGAAAATTCTAGAATGGTTCATTAAACATTAGGTTGTGACTACATAGAATATAAATTAGAAATAAAAAGAATTTAAACTGCAATATTTTTAAGTTAAAAGAAAAAATACAAATCATTGGAAGCCAATATATTTTCTAAGAATATATCATGTCAAATTAATCTCATTTTCTTTTCTCGCAGAGTCAACAAGCTGATCTGTTAGAGATTTACTATAGATATAGATTTGAAGAATTTTAGGTGAAATGCATTGGTTTCCACAAAGCACATAGGAATCCTCTCATAAAAGCTGTGATAGTCATTACAGTGGTGCATAGATAATCAGTTTTTCCTCCTCTCATCCCCATAGTAAGGTTGTATTTTCTTGCCTTCTTTGAAGTTAGATGCTATCATGTAATCTGCTTTGGCCAGTGAAATGTGAGTGGAAGGACACCCCATGATGAATGAATCAAGGTACCAGGTAGTTCTTGGATGAACACTCACAGACAATAAATGAAGCCACGCCTGGGCAGCATTATCAGTCCCTCCAAAGGGCAGGCTAAAGAGAGAAGAACCTTTCAAAGTAAATAATGGCAATGACTTTGGAAGCAAAGAGGTGTTAATCAGAAGAAAGTGCTTGAAGTGACACAAATCAGCCTTCTGGGTGAGACGTGGGGCCCAAGCACAGACACATCAGAATCAGGGTGGTCAGAGCCAGGAGGCATGACACCATGGTCTGTCTGGTGGCTGGCTCTGTGACCTTGGCCAGTTCATACCTTTGAGCCTCTGCCTCCTTCCCATATGTGACTGGGGGCTCGATGAGGGGTAAGTACATTTAGAGAGAAAAGCTGCCAATAACTTTTCCATCTCTGTGGAAAAGTCACCTTGGATTAGATCTTGGTTGTCTTCTCCCCCTGAACCTCACTGGCCACTCTGAATTGTGCAAAAACAAAAAAAGGGGCCCCTATTGCCACAGGGCCAATGTATAGTAGGAGCCTTGGCAGCCAAGCAAGATCTGTTTCACCCAGCACCCTCTGTATGCAGAGATGGCTGCCTGGGGGACAAGGAAGTTCCTGGGGAGGCAGAATTAAGACCCCCAACTGCTTCCTCTCTGAATATCACTGTCATTAGGACCTCCCTTGTGGATTGGAAGAGACCCTACTCAGGACATCATTATCGTGAAAGAAAAGGAGGGCAACAAGGCCTAGAGGATTGTGGGGAAAGGCTGCTCCTGGCCAAGTACAAGAACAAGTATAATAATGCCCTGGACACTCAGACACACACAACTTCTGCTGAGGCTGAGCATAGAAGGGTGAACTTGGAGTTCCTGCGCAGGAGGCTCCTGGGGAATCAGGCCAATGAGGTCATCACTGTAGAAGGGACAAAGCTGCAACATATGGGGCAGGACTAGTTTTTAACCAAGACACAGCATGGTGGCAACAGAAGCAACAAGAACAATCCCAAATCCCAGCCTCTTCTCTAGGCCTGGTGGCTGGGGCAGACTGGGCTCTTTGGATGGTCAGCCTCTAAGGGTCCTTGGGCAATGGTGTTGGCAATGGGGTGGGGAAAAGTGAGAGGAAAGCCTCAAAAAAGAGATGCCAGGCCTGGCGCTGTGGCTCACCCCTGTAATTCCAGCACTTTGGGAGGCCAAGGTGGGCAGATCACTTGAGGTCAGGAATCTGAGATCGGCTGGCCAATATGGTGAAACCCCATCTCTACTAAAAATAGAAAAATTAGCCAGGCATGGTGGTGCACACCGTAATCCCAGCTACTAGGGAGGCTGAAGCAGGCGAATTGCTTGAACCTGGGAGGTGGAGGTTGCAATGAGCCAAGATCGTGCCACTGCCCTCCAGCCTGGGCACAGAGTGAGACTCCATCTCAAAAAAAGAGATGCCAGACCTCCCTGCTAATATACGCAAATGGGTGCTCAGGCAACTAATAGGGAAAACGGAACAGATACTTTGATTTAAGCTTGCAAAGTGAGTCAAAGCTATTACGTGAATATGTGTTTCCAAAGACCAGCCCACGTTTAACCTGTGGGATTGAGATAATAGACAAGAAAGTGAATTTGAAAAGAAGAGTTACACAGGCATGAGGGTGGCAGGAACTACCACTGATTCTCCCTTCCTTCTTTGTATTAATAGATTTAGTCTTCAGATTAAGCTGGGCTTATGGCTGTCCAAGTAAAGACTTCATTTCCCAGCCTCGCTTGCAGCAAGATGTGATCATGTGGCTAAGTCTGAGCCAATGGGATGTGAGTAGCAGTGATGTGTGCAACTTACAGATCACACTATTATCAGTAAATGGCTTGTCCTTCACTTTTCTTCTGTTCTGTGGACTGCATTGTGGACATGGTGCTGGTGAGTGAGCAGTTTTGATGATGTGGACAACCTCATTAAACTAAATGGCCTTCCCACCTTCTACTGCCAGTCTACTTCTGACCAATTTCATAGGCAAGGCATAGACTTCTATCTTATTTGAGCCTTTGTAGTCACTGTATTTCGAGGTGTCTGTCACCTTACTTGTATCTTCACTAATATAAGGAGTGGTGAATCCTACCACCAAGAACATTGTTCAGCTTCCTGCTTCTAAAGATTAATGGGGAAGCAATTTGTGGTTATGACTGTCTTGATATAATTTTTTCCATTCATTCAGCCTGTCAGTCAGTCCATCAATGTTTAATGAGAGCTTCCCAAGTGCCAGGTGCTATACAAGGGGCTGGAGATACAATGGCAAACAAAACAGACATGGGTTCTACTGTAATAGAGATTTCTGTCTAGTGGGGAGAGTCACATGAAAGAAATAATCCCACAGATAAATATTGAATTACATACTGTGATATGTGTTTGAATTAAAAGTACAGGATTTGGGAGGCTGAGGCAGGAGAATTGCTTGAACCCGGGAGGCAGAAGTTGCAGTGAGCCGAGATCGTACCACTGCACTCCAGCATGGGTGACAGAGGGAGACTCTGTCTAAAAAAAAAGAAAAAAAAGCACAGGATGTCATGAAAGGACATAGTAGGGTCTTCATTTAGTTTTGAGAACTTTAGAGGACCTTCTGTGTTGAGACTTAAAGAATGAGTGAGTAGGAATTAACCAGGTGAAGAGTTAGGGGGAAGTGTTCCAGAAATGGGAACAACTTATTTCAGAGGTTGATACTTCAGGCACAGGAAGGTTAGTGTGGCCAAAGGAGGGCAGACAATGAGGACAATGGCTTGGACCAAGTCAGAGGGAGAGAGACATAGAGGCCAGACCATGCAAGGCCTTAGAGGCCACTGTGGTAGGCAGGATTCTAAGATGAGCTCCAAGATTCCTTCCCCCTGTGTACACACCCTGTATTATCCCTTCCCCTTGAGTGCAGGTTGGACCTGTGAATATAATGGGATGTCACTCCTGTAAATAGGTTACATTTTACGGCAAAAGTAGAGAGATTTTGCAGATGTGATTAAGGCTCCTAATCAGTTGACTTTAATTGATAAAAAGGAATATTATCTTTTTTATTTTTTTGAGGTGGAGTTTCGCTCTTATTGCCCAGGCTGGAGTGCAATGGTGCAGTCTCAGCTTGCTGCAACCTTCGCCTCTTGGGTTCAAGTGATTCTCCTGTCTCAGCCTCCCGAGTAGCTGGGATTACAGGCATGTGCGACCATGCCCGGCTAATTTTTGTATTTTTAGTGGACATGGGGTTTCCATGTTGGCCAGCCTGGTCTTGAACTCTTGACCTCAGATGATCCACCCACCTCAGCCTCCCAAAGTGCTGGGATTACAGGCGTGAGCCACTGTGCCCAGCCTGGAACATTATCTTCTTGGGTGGATGACCATTAGGTCATTTGATGTGAGCCATTTAATGGAAGGCCTACAAGCCAGTTACAAATAGACGAATACTGTACGACTCCACTTATATGAGGTACCTAAAGTAGTTAAAATTACAGAGACAACAATGTGAAAGTACTTAATGCCACTGAACTGTACACTTAAAAATGATTAAGATGGTCAATTTTCTGTTACGTGCATTATGCCATAATTTTTTTAAAAAGGGTCTAGATGTCAGAGTCAGAAGAACCAGCAGAGATTTTCTCTCCTTGACCTTGAGGGAGCAAATTGCCATGTTGTGGAGAGGACCATGTGTTAGGGAACATCAAGCAGTCTTTAGAGGCTGAGTGTCAGACCTATAGCTGCAAGGGACCTGCTGAAAATGAGCAAGTCTCAGATGAGATCATGGTCCCCATCCACACCTTGACTACAGCCTTGTGGGGTCCTGGCCAGAAGACCCAGTTTAGCTGTGCCCAAACTCTTGACTTAAGAAACTGGAATTATACGTGTGTGTTCTTTTAAGTTACTACATTTGTGGTAATTTGATATGCAGCAACAGGAAACTTATACACCATGCTATAGGTTTAAGGTCTTCTACATACTTAGGAATAAATTTAACCAAAGAGGTGAAAGATCTCTATACTAAAGACTATAAAATGTTGATGAAAGAAATTGAGGAAGATACAAATAAATGGAAAGATATCCAATGTTCATGGATTGGAAGAATTAATATTGTTAAAATGTCCATACTACCTAAAGCGATCTACAGATTCAATGCAATCCTTATCAAAATATCAATGACATTCTTCACAGAAATAGAAAAAAACAATTCTAAAATGTGTATGAAACCACAGAAGACCTCGAATGCCCAAAGCAATCTTGAGCAAAAAGGACAAAGCTGGAGGCATCACACTACCTGATTTCAAAATATACTACAAAGTGATAGTAATCAAAACTGCATGGTACTGGCATAAAAACAGACTCATAAGCCAATGAAACAGAACAGAGAACCCACAAATAAATCTATGCATTTATAGCCAATTGATTTGCAACAAAAGAGCCAAGAACACACAATGGGGAAAGAACAATTTCTTCAATAAATGATGTTGGGAAAACTGAATATTCATACGCAAAAGAATGAAATTAGACCCTTATCTCCCACCATATACAATAATCTACTCAAAATGAATTGAAAACTTAAATGTAAGACCCATAACTATGAAACTACTAAAAGAAAACATATAAGAAAAGTTCTATGACATTGGTCTGGGCAATGACTTTTTGGATATGACGCCCAAAGAACAGGCAATAAAAGCAAAAGTTGACAGTGAGATCATATCAAACTAAAAAGCTTCTCATAGTAAAGAAAACAATTAACAGTACAAGACAGCCTACAGAATGGGAGAAATATTTGCAAACTATATATCCAATAAAGGGTTAATATTCAAAATACATAAGGAGCTCAAACAATTCAATAGCAAGAAAACAAATAACCCAATTAAAAAATGGGCAAAGGACCTGAATAGATATTTTTCAAAAGAAGACCTACAACTAACAGATATATGAAAAAATGCTCAACATCACTAATCAGCAGAGAAATGCAAATTGAAACCACAATGAGATATCACTTCATACCTGTTAGAATGACTGTTATCAAAAAAGACAAAAGATAAGTGTTGACAAGGATGTGGAGAAAAGGGGAACACTTGCACACTGTTGGTGGAATGTAAATTAATACAGCCATTATGGAAAATAAGATGGAGATTCCTCAAAAAACTACAAATAGAACTACCATATGATCCAGCAATCCCATTTCTGGGTATATATCCAAAGGAAATGAAATCAGTATGACAAAGAAACATCTGCATTCTCATGTTTATTGCAGCACTATTCACAACAGCCAAGATATGGGATCAACCTAAATGTCCATCAATAGATAAATGGATAAAAAGAATGTGGTATATATATATGCAATGGAATACCATTCGACTATAAAAAAAGTATTAAAATCACCCAGGCATGGTGGCTTATGCCTGTAATCCCAGCACTTTTGGAGGTCAAGGCAGGAGGATCACTTGTGTTCAGGAGTTTGAGAGCAGCCTAGACAACATAGTGAGACCTTGTCTTTACAAAAAGTCAAAAATTAGCCAGGCGTGGTGGGATGTGCCTGTAGTCCCTGCTACTTGAGAGGCTGAGGCGGAAGGCTCGCGTGAGCCCAGGAGGTCAAGGCTGCAGTGAGCTGTGATTGTGCCACTGCATTCAGCCTGGGTGACAGAGTGAGACCCTGTCTCAAAACAAAACAGAAAACAAAATCCTGTCACTTGTGACAGCGTGAATGAATTTGGAGGCTATTATGTTAAGTGAAACAAGCCAGGCACAGAAAAACAAATACTGCATAATCTCACCCCCTTTTTAGATGTGGACTCTAAAAAAGTTGATCTTATAGAAGCAGAGGGTAAAATGGTGGTTAGCAGGGGCTGTGGTGGTTGGGAGCGGAGTGGTTGGGAAGATATTAGCCAAAAGATGCAAAATTTCAGTTAGACAGGAGGAAAAAGTTCAAGAGATCTATTTTTAAACATAGGGACTATGTTAATAGTAGCTATAATAGTAAATATAGTTAATAGTATATTAGTAAATATAATAGCAATAATAGTAAATATAGTTAATAAGATGTTGTGTTCCTTACAAAACAAAAATGATGACTATGTGAGGTAATGCATTAGTTTATTAGTCAGATTTAGTAATTCCACAATGTATATATACTTCAAAATATCATGCTGTACATAGTAAATGCATACAATATTTTTGTTGATGTAAAAATAAAATAATTTTTTGATGCTCATGATCTGAAGTCTAAAATAATACTATTTTTTTTTTTTTGAGACACGGTCTCATTCTGTTGCCCAGGCTGGAGTGCAGTGGCACAATCATGACTCACTGCAGCTTCCACCTCCCAGGCTCAATTGATCCTCCTGTCTCAGCCTCCCAGGTAGCTGGGACTACAGGTGTGCACCACCACACCTGGCTAATTTTTCTTTCTTTTTTTTTTTTAAGAGACAAGGTCTCCCTATGTTGCATAGACTGGTCTTGAACTTTTGGGCTCAAGCAATCCTCCAGCCTTGGCCACCCAAAGTACTGGGATTACAAGCATGAGCCACTGCACCCAACTTAAAATAGTAATAATAAATTTTGAAAAGAAAAAATAGAAATTGCTATTTTTTAAACTCTTCCCCTGTGTCCAAGGAGAATCCATGAAATAGTTTAAGGATGGAGAGCAAGAATCATATTTGCACTCTTGAAAGATTACTCTGGCTGCTTCAAGGAGGGAGAACATGGAGGCAGCAAGATCAGTTGGGAGGGGACTGCAGTAGCAGAGGCAAGATATAAAAGAGGGGCTGGAACTCCACTGCTGGCAAAAAATAGGGAGAAATGGACCAGTTCAAAATATATTGGGGAAGTAGTTGGTAGATTAGGAGGGTGGAGGTGAGTGAAGGAAGGGTCAATGATGTCTTCAAGGCTTGAGCATAATCAGCTCTGATGGGAAACCCTAGAAGGGAAAACTTGTTCATTGGACATGTTTCTATGGATTCCTTACTGGGAAATCACTGTGCTAGTTAAGAATGCATTTGGGCCGGGCGCGGTGGCTCATGCCTGTAATCCCATCACTTTGGGAGGCCAAGGTGGGCAGATCACCAGGGCAGGAGATACAGACCATACTGGCCAACATGGTGAAATCCCTGTCTCTACTCAATATACAAAAATTATCCTGGCTTGGTGGCTGGTGCCTGTTATCCCAGCTACTTGGAAGGCTGAGGCAGGAGAATTGCTTGAACCCAAGAGGCGGGGTTGCAGTGAGCCGAGATCATGCCACTGCACTCCAGCCTGGGCGGCAGAGTGAGACTCAAAAAAAAAAAAAAAAAAAAGAGGCCGGGCGCCGTGGCTCATGCCTGTAATCCCAGCATTTTGGGAGGCCGAGGCGGGCGGATCACGAGGTCAAGAGAGATCGAGATCATCCTAGCCAACATGGTGAAACCCTGTCTCTACTACAAATGCAAAAATTAGCTGGGTGTGGTGGTGCGCGCCTGTAGTCCCAGCTACTCGGGAAGATGAGCAGGAGAATCGCTAAAACCTGGGAGGTGGAGGTTGCAGTGAGCCAAGATCAAGCCACTGCACTCCAGCCTGGTGACAGAGCAAGACTCTGTCTCAAAAAAAAAAAAAAAAAAAAAAAAGAAGGCATTTGGCCACAAGTAATAGAAAACCCAAATGACTAGACTTAATAATAAAAATGTTTAATTATATTATAATTAATATAACAAAGGCCTAGAAGTAGGAGTTCCAAGATTGGGTCATGAGTTTGTGGAAACAAAAACTTACAAGCCATACATTTTTAAACTCAGCTTTGGCTATAAGAGTTTAATCCAAGCTCAAGCCTGCAAGTCTGAATCCATAGTTATTGAAGAACAATGACAGAATGGGCATCTAATGACATACATGCTTTAGGAAGACAAGCTCTGAGTCAGCCATTATAAGACAAAGAAAAGTTAGCAAATATTTCCATACCTATTACCAAACAAGGTAAGTTAAATCTATACCTTGTCCCCCCTATTTTTATCATAAAATTCAGTTTCCAAGTTTTTTTTATTGAGAAGGGCATAGAGATTTTCTGAAATAGTGATAGTTCTAATAGTAATAGTCCTAAGGATCATTGATTGACTTACAATCTTGAGACCAGGATATGTTTGTTACAGTAACATCTGCCAGGATGTGTGTTGTAGAAAACTTTTGTTCACACAAAACTGCAAATTGTGTTTGGCATAGGCATTTGATCTTATCTACCAGTTGAGGTGATTATTAAACCTGACTTCATTGATCTCAGTTTCATTTACTCACCTTATAAAAGAGGACTGTGCAGGTTTTCTTAAATTTAGGAACATGGTGAAAGGGATAGTCTTCCTTGTAAAATGTAAGAGTGGTGACAGCAAATCAACTTTAAAATATAATGCAGAGGCCAGGCTGGTGGCTCACGCCTGTAATCCCAGCACTTTGGGAGGCCGAGGCAGGTGGATCACAAGGTCAGGAGATCGAGACCATCCTGGCTAAAATGATGAAACCCCTGTCTCTACTAAAACTACAAAAAATTAGCCAGGCCTGGTGGTGGGTGCCTGTAATCCCAGCTACTCGGGAGGCTAAGTCAAAGAGATTCACTTGAACTCAGGAGGCGGAGGTTGCAGTGAGCCGAGATCACAACATTGCACTCCAGCCTGGGCAACAGAGTGAGATTCCATCTCAAAAAAAAAAATACAATGCAGAATGAAATGGGTCACAACCACTCAACCATGCCAGGGCCCTAGGTCAGCCCTCTGCCAATCTCTAGGCATGCCAGTGGCAGCAAGGTGACTGCCCCAGCTCCACACCTGCACAGGACGGTGCACAGAGGCAAGGGAAGAAGGGGATGGACCTCTCCCTATGGATGTAACTAGGTATTTTCCCAGAAGCTACTTACATGCCATTGATAAGGGTCTGGCCAGTCAAGAGCACAGGGGCTGGGGTTGCTATGATTGGTTTAGGCCACTTATAGCTGAACATATTACAGCCTGATTGAAACTGGGGTTTTGTCAGTAAGGGAGGCAGAGCAGGCAGAGGGGCTGCAAAGTAGGGAGTGAGATGTCAGACAACTGCCTTTGCTGCCTCCCCCTAGTCCCCATTCTGGGAGCCCACTGTAGAAGACACAGCGGGCAGTAGGAAACATATGTGAAAAAGCTCGATTTTTACAATGCAATAAACATTAAACAGCTTTGTTGGAGAGCAAGGAGCCTCATAAAGTGAGTCAGCCAGGATCCTTCTCACAGGACTGGGGCATGCCAAAGAGCAGGTTTTGAGTGTAGGTAGACCTGGCCGCCTCTCAGTGCACCTCTGATGGCCCAGCTCCTGGGCAGGGAGCTGTTCCCCCAGGGCACTGGCATCTGGGCAGGGCCAAGGAAGTCCTCACCTCTGTGACTCTGCTCCCAGGCACTCGACATCCTTCTTGGCTGGGAAAGTGTGACCTCCAGGAAAATGCTGGGGACGTGCAGAGGCCAGCGCCCTCTGCGTGGGTCTCCTGGGAGGCCTGTGAGGGGCCTGGGAAATGATCACAGGCTTTTCCCAGCCTTCCTTCATCCTTGGGAAATTCGCTGAAGGCCAGTCCCCTGTTGAGTGTGGGGCTCTAGGCCCTCTTGGGTCCTGAGCAGAGCTGGGCCCCGCTCCTTTCTCTTCCAGCAGTGACCGTAAGACACTGTCCCCAAGTGAGGAGAGGGAGCCCTGTGTGAACCGGCTGCAGGAAGCCCTTGCTCCTTTCTCAAGGCTGCGAGCCAAAGAGAGCAGGCTCCTGGGGCTGTCTCTTCACTATCCAGTCCAGCCCTAACAACCTACTCCTGCTTGGGTCTCCCCGCCCCCTACCCTCTGCCCTGTGCTCCCACCATCCACTTCAGGTGAAAGGGAGAGTGTGCTGTCCTGTACATGCTCACACATTCCTGTGCCTATTACCTGGCCCCTCACCTGGAAGGCCTGTCTTTGATCTTCCACCTAGACAGAGTTGCCCCCCTCTGGCCCTCCCAACATGCAGCCGACCCAGGATGGTCCTGCAGCCCACATTGGCCTCGAGGAGCACATCTCACAGGGCTAGGTAGGGGGCACTGGCTGAGAATTAGCACCCAATGGGGAGAGGCTGCAGCAGGACCAGAGCAGGAGCATGGCCAGGGCAGGATGCCCACCTGCAGCCGTCCCCAGGGGGCTTGGCCATGTGGCATGCACTGCTGGTGGACGAAGCTTGGCTGAGCATGGGGGCAGGGGAACAGGCCCCCACACACACTCAGATGCATGTTTACAATCACATGAGCTGCATTCTAACAGCTAGTGCATGTCCTTTTTATTCTCAAAAAAATTTTTTTACTGTAGTGAAATACACATAATATAAAAATGACCATCTTAGCTATTTTTAGCTGTACAGTTCAGTAGCATTAAGTACATTCACATTGCTGTGCAACTCTCACCACCATCCATCTCCATAACCCTTTTCCTCTTGTAAAACTGAAATTCTGTACCCATGAAACACTAACTCCCCATTTCCCCTTCCCCCAGGCCCTGGCAACCAGCATTCTGCTTTCCATCTTTATGGTTTTAACGATGCTAAGTACTTCAGTCTTGAATACTTTTCTCCATTCCCCACAGCACCCCGCTCCCCAGTCGCAGACACCCTTGCCTGCTCTTGATTTGCCTGTGACATTGCAGTGGTTAACATGGGTCCCCTTGCCTCCAGTCAGAAGGCAAATCAATCCCTTCCCTGCTCTAGCAGGATTGGAAGTCACTGAACCTATTTGCTTCTCATTCAAAGTGATGGCAGCCAGAGGGTGGTGTGGCAGTGCTGGGATGGGTGGGGTACAGGCAGTGGAGATGGCAGGAAGGACAAAAGCCTCAGCTGTTCTAGGGGACAGTGGCAGGAAGAGCCGCCTGTGATCCAGACAGACCCCAGTATAGGCATCTGTGCAGCATCTCTAAGACAGATGCAGCATATCCCATACAGGGGGAGGAAAGAGAAGGGTGAACCCTTCACAAGAGACTTTCAATTGTCTCTGATGGCTCATCCCTACCTCACAGCCTGCTGTGATGCTTAGAGTTCTCTAGGCAGCCATCCCTAATTGAGTATAATGGACTGAATGTCTGTGTCCCCCCTCAAATTCATATGTTGAAGCCCTAACCCTCAGTGTGGATGTATTTGGAGATGGGGCCTCTAAGGAAGTAATTAAGGTTAAATGAAGTCCTAGGATGGGGCCTTGATCCAATAGGATTAATGTCCTTCTAAGAAGAAACATCAGAGTGTGCCAGCATTCGCTCGTGCTCTCTCTCCTCTCTTCTCTCTCTGCCTCTGTCTGTCTCTCTCTGTCTCCTTGTGGAGGAATGAGGAAGGGCCATGTGAACACACAGCAAGATGGCAGCTGCCTATAAGCCAAAGAAAGAGACCTCAGAATAAAACCTACCTTGTGGGCATTTTGATCTCGGACTTCTGGCTGCAGACTGTGAGAAATAAATTTCTGTTGTTTAAGCCACCCAGTCTGTGGTATTTTGTTACAGCAACCCAAACTGGCTGAGACATCGAATCATCATGAAGCCACGGGGCAAAGGCATGGGAGTATTAACAGGCATAGCTTGTATCAGAAATGGGGAGTAGCATGGTGTGTCCAGAGGCCGTGGCATTTAGAGAGGGGTGTAACTAGAGATGGAATCAGAGAGCGAGAGCCTCTATATCATCTATGGCTATGCAGGCCATGCCAGGGCCTTGGGACTTACCCTAAGAGCACTGAGGAATGATCTTCACATTTGCATTTAGAAAGAGCTATCTGACTGCTCTGTGCAAGCTTGATCAGTAGAAGTGGGGAGGAGCAGTGGAAAGGGTGGGGATGAAGGGGCAAGAGATCAAGAGGCAGCTGTTCCATGGATCAACCATAGGGTAGATGTGGGCCATGGGAAGGGATGGGCCTGGTCACCAATTAGCTGCAGATGAAGAGGCAGAGCTGAATGACTCCCCAGTTTCTGGCCTGGATCATGATGAGTTGCACAAATAGTTATCCCCTTGACAGAGATGTGATTGACTCCCAAGCCTGGGCAGGTCCCAGGTTCCAAACAGAACAGAAGTCCCCGAATCTTATTTCTACCACATTCAGTTGGTCAAAGTTAGTCACAGGCCAGCCCAGATTCAGTGCTGGTGGGGCCTACCTGACGGTGTGAATACAAGGAGGCTCAAGTCGCTGGGATCATTTCATAACACCCCACCACCACATCCAAGTTCCAGACAGGAAGAAAGGGAAAAACAAAGCCAAAGGCCAGAAGCACTTGCCACCTAGCTAGGCCTATCCTTTTGAACAAGCTTTCCCCGAAGTCTCATTCAGTGCCTTCCTCGGGTCCAGAGAAAGAAATGGGTCACATGACTATCCCTAGCTGCAAGGGAGTCTGGGAAACAGTATTTTAACCTGAGCACACTGACACCACCAATAAAATCCAAATTCTCAGTAAGGAAGAAGGAGAGGATAGATCTAGAGGAAGCAACTAGCAGGGCCTGCTGCAGAGGCCATGGAGGAGTTGGGGGGGGGAACCACCACCACTAAGTGCTTTTATGGGAGAGAAGCCACACTCAGCATGCACCAACTTATGAGAAAATGGAGAGGCTGGTTCATTAGGTCTGCGATGGGGTCCAAGGTGTGCATCTCCAACACGCTCCCAGGGCTGCTGATCCTGGCAGTAGGAAGATCACACTTGGAGTGGCCCTAAACTGGGTTATACTGGGGTCACAAGCAACCCCACATGTCAGAGGCTTAAATAGCTGAGGTTTGTTCCTTACTCATGCAGCCTGTGCACTGTGAGTTGGCTGGGGCTTTGCGCCTGGGAGCCAGGTGGCCAGAGCATCTACCATCTGGAGCAGCACTGGTGACCAGGCCAGAGGGAAAGAAGTCATTCATGGCAAAGAATTAAGCAACTCTTAGAAGTCATTCAAGTCAAATGGCCATGCCCAACATCTGGCAGGGAAGGGAAGCTGGTACTGGTGAACCATACTACAGACTAAGACAGCTTCACAGAAGAGATGGGATTTAAGCAGAGGGGTCTTTGAAGGATAAATAGGAGCTTACTCTGTAGAGAAGAGGCCAGAACATTCTAGGCTGAGGGAACGTCATAAATAACTATAACACCAATGTTGAGCACCTGTCATGTACCAGAAGCATTCAAATCGTTTCCTGACTGGTCTTCATGAGAACCCTGAGGTATTATTAGTCCATTTTATAGAAGAGGAGGCTGGGGGTCTGAGATCAGCTGGCCACTTGCTGAAGGTCACAGGGCCAGAAAGTGGGGCCCAGGAAATCAAACCCAGTGTCCTAGTCCTTTCCTCCCCTGCCACAGTGGAGTCATGGAGCCTCATGACTGTGTGGAGTGTTTGCAGAATAATCTGTGGGCTGCTCTTTCTCTGGAAATGGCCCCAACACCCACAGGGTTTTTTGGGGGTGGATGGGGAATTATTAAGGGGTTGCAATATTTTTTTATTGTGGTAAAATACACATAATGTAAAAGTTATCATTTTCATCATTTTTAAGTGTACAGTTCAGTGGCATTCAGTACATTCACATTATTGTGCAACCATCATCACCATCCATCTCCAGAACTTTTTCATCTTTCATAATTGAAACTGCCTCCATTAAACATTAGTTGCCTATTCCCTCCTCACCCCAACCCCTGGCAACCACAATTCTAATTTCTGTCTTTAAGAATTGGAGTGTTCTAAGTACCTTATATACATGAAATCATACAGTATTTGTCCTTTTGTGTCTGACTTTTTATCTTAGAGTAACGTCCTCAAGGTTTACCCATGTTGTAGCGTGTGTCAGAATTTCATTCCTTTTTGTGGCTGAATAAGGTTCCACTGGATGTATATACAGTATTTTGTTTATTTATGCATCGGTCCACGGATACTTAGGTTGTTTCTACCATTTTGGCTATCGTCAATAATGCTGCTATGAGTGAACAAACATCTGTTTGAGTCCCTGCTTTGGGTCCTTTTGTGTATAGACCCAAAAATGGGATTCCTGGTTCTAGAGGAGTTTTTCTGTTTGTTTTGTTTTTTTAGACAAAGTCTCACTCTGTCGCCCAGGCTGGAGTACAGTGGCACAATCTCTGCTCACTGCTACCTCCACCTCCCAGGTTCAAGTGATTCTCCTGCCTCAGCCTCCCAAGTAGCTGGGATTACAGGCGCGTGTTACCATGTCCAGCTAATTTTTGTATTTTTATTAGAGACGGGGTTTCACCATGTCGGCCAGCCTGGTCTCAAACTCCTGACCTGTGATCCGCCCTCCTCGCCCTCCCAAAGTGCTGGGATTACAGGTGTGAGCCACCGCGCCTGGCAGGAGTTTTAAACATACAAGACAAAGGTGCCTGTGGGCTTCGTTGGGGTCTGGGAAAATGCTGCGCAGGAGCACTGCAGGAGGATGCCAGGCCCTAGGATGTCCTAGTTCATCTCCCTTCAGCTGGCTCTGGGGAGGAGGATCTGTGGGAGCCCCGCATCCCATCCAAGATACACAAAGCTTCTCTGCCAGTTGTTTAACTGCTTCACAGGCACAGACCTTGTCCCCAAGGAGTCGGAATGTTCTCACGGGAAAACAGTCGATAACACACCTGAGTCTTCCTTTCCTTCATCTATAAAACAGAGGTGCTGGTGTCGCCCGCCTGCCTCACAGACAGTTGTGAAGTTTGAATGAACTAATGCCTGCAAAGGATGCAGAGAGAAGCTGGCGGCTCATTCTGCACCTGCTGCTGCTGTAGGCCTGCCACGCCCAGCCCGCTTGCGGGTCAAACTGGGGCGCTGACAGGAGCTGCTGTCTGCAGAGGCTGGGGGCCTCTGGGGCTATTTCCACACACCCAGGCGAGTTCTGGGGCTGAAACAGCTAAAAAGAGGGCAGACTAGAGGTAAGATGGCTTCCTCATGACAGTTCTAGGGCCGAGGTTCTCAAACAGGAGCATGAGTGAAAATCCCCCAGATAGTGTTCAAACTCAGATAACAGCCTCCACCCTGCAGTTTCTGACTCAGGAGTCTGGGGTGCGGCCTGATAATTTGCATTGTAACAACTCCTCCTGCTCCGGCTCCTCCTCCTCCTCCTTCTCTTCTTCTTTTTTTGAGACAGACTCTCGCTCTGTCACCCAGGCTGGGTGCAGTGTCACGATCTCATGATCTCAGCTCACTGCAACCTCTGCCTCCTGCGTTCAAGCAATTTTCCTGCCTCAGCCTCCCAAGTAGCTGGGATTACAGGCACCCACCACCACGCCCAGCTAATTTTTGTATCGTACGTAGAGACAGGGTTTCACCACATTGGCCTTCTGGTCTCGAACTCCTGACCTCAAGTGATCTGCCTGCCTCGGCCTCCCAAAGTGCTGGGATTATAGGCGTGAGCCCCCGCACCTGGCCTGCATTCTAACACATTCTTAGGGGCTGCCGTTGCTGCTTACCTGGGGACTTCACTGTGAGAACCACTGCTCTAGAAAATGAAGGAGAAAAAGATGTTCATTTTTGAGGACCGTGGACACATGGATTCCCTCCTCCTTCTCTTTTTTCCCTTTCCTTCCTTCTTTGTCCAATATTTAATTGAGCATTAAAATTGGGACTACAGAGAAAAAAAAAAATGACAGAGTCTTGGCCTATAACAGAGAGTCTAGAGCTGGGCCGGCCAGATGGTCGCCGGCTGCCCAGGGCCCCAGCCTGTTGTGACCGGACGCGGAGGAATCCCAATAAGTCAGCCTGCGGGTGGAAGGGAAACACCGTGTCCCAGGCCAGGGGCCAGGGCAGCTTGCCAGGTCCTGTGAGAGCCCAGGCAGAGCCCGGGCAGCCCTGTCCCTGGGGTTGGGTGGTCCCCAGGCGGCAGGACGCTGGGTGAGGAGCCGGTTTGTGGAAGAGCATCTGCGACAGGGCTGTGCCCGCCCAGGCCAGGCCTTCAGAGGCCACGATGGAAGGCGGATGAGAAGTACAGTGAGCAGGACAGACGTCCTATGGGCAGTGGAGTGGCCTTGGCTCAAGTTGTTCCATTTCCCCTTTTCAATACTCTGCCCCTCATGCTGAGCCCCGCAGGCCACCTTCCCATGGATCCACCCTCCAGGCTTCTGTAGCCTTCCCTTCCCTCCCTCGCCAACCTGGCTTTCATTCCTCAGGGGCCTCCTATTTTCAAAGGAGAGAACTAGCCACTTTGATCAGCACGACCTAGGAGATGTCATCCTACACCAGTCAGAACCCGAGGACGATGCCAGAGGTGCCCCACGCAAAGGCACAGCTCCAAGAGGGGCAGCAGACCTGGCCTCCCCTTCACCACTAGATCCATTTCTTCAACTGTGAAATGGGGCCAACAGGACATGTGTCGCCGGGCTGTGGGGATTTGATGAGATGATATCATGAAGAGGTTCTTTGTAACTGGTACAGTCCATAGCCAGGTCCTCTCCGCAGGAAAGCCCCAAGGCTGGAAGATCCCTTTGGGTTAACCCACCACTATTTCCTCAAACTCTTCAATATTGACTTGTGCTTTGATTTGGGCCATCACTTGGGAGTCTCAGTTCCTTAAGGTGACTGCTTGTTATTCATTTGCTCTAATTTCATCTCTTGTGAGCTGCCAGCTCCCCAACTAGATAAACTGCAGACCCCACCTCCTAGTAGTCTCGTCTGTAGCTCCTAGAGACATGCCTTAGAAGAGGTGTTCTGGGGCCTGGAGAGGCATTTGGTGCCCTCACATCTACCTGCCATACCACATGCAGGGCAGCCTCTAACAAAGTCCCATCCTCAGGGTCTGTCCAAGCAAAGGGGGTGGACACAGGGAGGAGATTAAGGACTCGGACTCTGGAGACACCTGCTTGGCTTCAAATACCTGTTCCACAACTTGATGACTATGTCTTTGGGTGAGTTACTGTAAGATGAGGAGAGTCACCGTACTCCCTCACTGGGTGGTTGTGAGGAGTGGATGGATGAACAGGTATAAAAGACTGGGGCCAGCCTGTACCTGGTGAGCTCCAGGTCAAAGTGAGCCCCTGCATTTGTAAGCGAGCCAAGCAGAAGCCATGAATGACAGCAGGGCTGCTTCATGTTGCTCCTGACTTCTGGTAATTTTCTGCTCTTACCACAGTCCCCTCCAGCACAACTGGACATGCTGCTGTAAGTGTAGTCTTCTTATCCATCACAATAGGTAATTTGCCTTTTTAAAAAATTTTATTTTTGAGACAGAGTCTGGCTCTGTCACCTGGGCTGGAGTGCAATGGCACAATTTTGGCTCACTGCAACCTCCACCTCCCAGGTTCAAGTGATTCTTGTGCCTCAGCTTCCCAAGTAGCTGGGACCACAGGTGTGTGCCACCATGCCTGGCTAATTTTTTGTATTTTTAGTAGAGATGGGGTTTCACCATATTGGCCAGGCTGGTCTCAAACTCCTGGCCTCAAGTGATTCTCCTGCCTTGGTCTCCCAAAGTGCTGAGATTACAGGCATGAGCCACCATGCCCAGCTGTGCTTTTTCAATCAATCTATGTACCTTAGAAAAGGTTGCAGTGAGCCAAGATTGTGTCACTACACTCCAGCCTGGGCGACAGAGAGAGATTCCATCTCAAAAAACAAAACAAAACAAAACAAGAACAAAACAAACAAAAAAAACTGCTCCAGAAGCCCTAGCCAAAGTCTAAAGGTGGCCACTGGCCTGGGTGGCCAAGAGCTAACATCTTTACTCAAGGTTTTACACAATGCAGGGACTGCGCTGAATTCTTTACCTGGCTTGGGAGAAAAATGTTTAGCAAGTGACAAAAGGTTATCTATATCTATAGTAAATACAATTCTTTAAAATTGACAAAAGCAATACCAATAACCCAATAGAAAAATGGGCAAAGGATACAAATAGGCAGTTCTCAGAAGTGCAAATCAGAATAACCAATAAACATGTGAAAAGATGCTTAGATTTATTAATAGAGAATTGCAAACTGAAGTACAAATGAGGCTGGGCATAGTGGCTTACACCTGTAATCCCAGCACTTTGGAAGGTGAAGGCAGCAGATCGTGTGAGCTCAGGAGTTTGAGCCTGGGCAACATGGTGAAACCCCGTCTCTACAAAAAAATTAAAAAATTAGCTGGGCATGGTGTTGTGTGCCTGTAGTCCCAGTTACTTGGAAGGCTGAGGTGGGAGGGTTGCTTGGTCCTGGGACTTCGAGGCTGCTGTGAGCCGTGATTGCAACCCTGCACTCCAGCCTGGGCAACAGAGTGAGACCCTGTCTAAAAAAAAAAAAAAAAAAAAAGATGCCACTGCTTCATCTATCAGAATGGCTAAAATGTAAATGATTCCACTTTGTAAAATAAACAATGTTAACCCGCATCTGTGTGTATGTGGCAGGGTTTCCTCAACCTCGGCATTATTGATATTTGGGGCTGGACAATTCTTTGCTGTGGAGACTGTCCTGTGGACTGTAGTTTAGCAGCATCTCTAGCCTCCACTCCCTAGATGCCAGTAGCACCTCCCTCCAGTAGCAACCAAAAATGTCCACAGACACTGCTGAATGTCCCCTGGGGGGCAAATTGCCCCAAATTGAGAACCACTTAGTATATAGGTAAACATGTATAGTTGTGTGCAATTTAATGAACACAATTAATTTTATCACCATTTTACATAAAAGGAAACTGAAGTGCATTTCTTAGGGTCCCACTGTAAGTTGAGGTCCTGAGATTCCAAGAAAAGTCTTATTTCAGAGCTCAGTGTCTTGCCCAAAACGCAGTCTCACTGCTCAAACACATTCTTGAGGTTTGATTGGCTGAATGCACGTGGAACATCAGGTTCATGTTTCCAAGCAAGAATCATGGGTTGGGGAAGGCAAGTGTTTACTGTGGTCCAGCTGAAGACTGTGGTGTCTGAAACTCTGTCACATAGGAGGCTACAGGCCCGGGGCTGGCTTGGCTCCCGTGAAAACACCGCAGCAGGCAGCCAGTCCGGAAGGCAGCATCTGGCAGGGCCTCCAGGCCTTCTGAGTAAGGAAGACCCCAGCTTGCAAAAGACATAGAGGCAGCACTGTGACTGGAACTGAATAGCCACACCTATATCACCTATATTCAAGGGCAAAGGGCCAGCAACCACGGTGGAAGTGGGGGCAGGAGGTGGGGAGGGGATGGCTGGACTCCTGATTCTTTTTCAGTTTCCCTCCCTTCTGGCTGTTGAACACTCAAGTACCTCCCCACTGTCCTCTCCACTCTGTCCTTCCTACAAAGCACCCTCTAGAGTGCAGCCAGCTGGGCAAGGCATGGTCCTATAGGGGGCAGTGTGCATGTGCATATGAAGCCTGCTGGGTACCTCAGCCTTTGGCCTGATCATGAAGATGGTGAACTGGCTTGTTTGGGGCAGAAGACTACAAGTTCTGTGAGGGCAGGGCCCACATAGCTTGTGCATCTTAGGGTGCCTGGGACACAGTGGAGATCAAGGTTGGATGGATGCAGCATGGGGGAGGGAATGGTGAGGATGGGCATGGTCAGGTATCTGTCAGCTGGGACAAACCTCCCAGGCCATTGAGTCCAACTTGCGCGAAGATAGTCACTGAGGAGCTGCAGTGACACCTGAGCCTGTGAATAAACCAGGTCCTATCAGGGGGCAGTGTGCACATGCACATGAAGCCTGCTGGGTACCTCAACCCAGGCAGTTACCCAGGTATCCTGCTGGGTAACTCAGAGTTGAGTTAAACCCTGCTCCTTGATGACCACTCGTGGTAGGGCAGCGATGCTGCTTAAAGAACTTAAGGAACGAATCTGATTAAATAATTATGATTTAGCATTTTAAGTGGAAACCTCTCATGGAGCTGCTTGTAGGAAACGCTGGCTGGCTGAGTTCCCTCCTTCTGCCCCTGCTGGACAAATGGCCTCGCTCGCTGTGCTGGGCTGGCAGAGCTGCAGGCCTCCAGGTTTCTGCTGGAAGCATCATCCCTTTCTTCTTTCAGGCTTTGTTGAGCCCCAGGTGGAGCTGATGGTGGCATCCTTTGGACCCCACTGTAAAGTCCTTGCAGACATCTGTCATGGCACGATGACAGCTTTACTGCACGTGCACTCACTTGAGGGCAGAGATCAGATCTTAAGATCCTACTGCAGAAACCTAGGGCCAGTGACTCCTTGAGATGTCATCGTACCGATAGGTGGTGACGGTGGCCGTGCATTTCCACAGTTTAGGGCTTTTTCTGTCCGTGGCTCTCAATTCCGCCGCACCTTAGACTCTCTTGAAGATTTTCTAATGCCTAGGCCACACTCCAGGCCAATAAAATCAGAATCTGGGCAAGGCCTTGGGATCAATCTTTTTTTCAGACAGGGTCTCACTCTTGTCACCCGAGCTGGAGTGCAGTGGTGCGATCACAGCTCATTGCAGCCTTGAACTCCTGGGCTCACTTGCTCCTCTTACCTCAGCCTCCTGAGTAGCTGGGACCACAGGCACATGTCACAACACCTGGCTAATTTTTGTAGATACGGGGTCTCACTGTTTTGCCCAGGCTAGTCTCAAACTCCAAGCTCAAGTGATCCTCCTGCCTGGGTCTCTTGAAGTGCTGGGACTGTAAGCGTGAGCCACTGTGCCCGGCCAGAATCAATCTTTTTTTTTTTCCTAAGACGGAGTCTCACTCTGTTGCCCAGGCTGGAGTGGCGTAATCTCGGCTCACTGCAACCTCCAACTCCCCGGTTCAAGTGATTCTCCTGCCTCAGCCTCCTGAGTAGCTGGGTGAAACCCCATCTCTACTAAAAATACAGAATCGATCTTTTTAAAAAGCTTCCTAAGTGTTTCTAAGGTGCAAAACTGAGAGCCTCTAAGTGGACTTTGGACGGAAGTGGGGTGGAGGTTGATGGTGTAGGAAATTTGGAATTTTTGACTGTAGCTATTTTGGTGGTTGTAATTGAAGTAAAACTGCACCAGGGTCAGGAGACCTGTGGTAGGCCCAGCAACTCTGTGACCTATCTAAACTACACAACCTCAAGGGCAGGCTGTGGTACGGGGCTGCCCCACTGAGCCATCTGCAGAGATGGTATCACTCAACGATGAAAGACTCAACGAACCAGCCTTTAACGACCAGTCTTTTCTATTTCAAGAGCAGTCTGGACTCTGACAGCCCCTGATTCAGGTGCAAACTAAAAATTTTAAGATTGGCAAGCAACAGACACTCCTTAAGTGGTTCCTAACTCTCCACAGGTGCAGAACACTTAAGGGTCCCAACATCTGATTGAAACACAGCCCACACCAAACCACGAGAGATGGCACCTCATACACATTAGGGTGGCTACTATTAACAAGAACAAGGATGTGGAGAAATTGAAATTGTTGTACACCATTGGTGGGAACATAAAATGGTGTAGCTGCTGTGGAAAATGGGACAGCAGTTCCCCCAGAAAAATTAAAGAATTACCATATGATCCAGCAATTCCACTTCTAGTATATATTCAAAGGAAAGCAGGGTCTGAGTTTTTCTTTTTTTTTTTTTTTTTTTGAGACAGAGTCTCACTCTGTCACCCAGGCTGGAGTGCAGTGGCGCAATCTCGGCTCACTGCAACCTCCACCTCTTGAGTTCGAGATTCTCCTGCCTCAGCCTCCCGAGTAGCTGGGATTATAGGCGCGCACCGGCGCGCACCACCACGCCCAGCTAATTTTTGTATTTTTAGTAGAGATGGGGTTTTGCCATGTTGGCCAGGGTGGTCTCGAATCCTGACCTCAGATGATCTGCCCACCTCGGCCTCCCAACGTATTGGGATTACAGGTGTGAACGCCTGGCCTGGCCTCAGATATCTGTATATCCATGTTCACAGCGTTATTTGCAACAGCCAAGAGGTGGAGGCAACCCAAGTGTCCACCAACAGATGAGTGATTAAACAAAATACGGTATATACACATGTTGAGGTATCAGCAGCCTCAAGCAAGAAGGCAATTCTGACACATGCTACAGCATGGATAAACCTTGAGGACATTATGCTAAGCGAAATAAGCCGGTCACAAAAAGACATGCTGTACTTTTCCACTTGTATGAGGGACCTAGAGAAGTCATTCATAGAGACAGAACGTAGAACAGTGGTTGCCAGGGGCTGGGGAGGTGGAAGGAATAGGGAGTTAGTATCAATAGGGAGTCTGTATCAATGGATACAGACATTTGTACATATTATTTGGGGGTAGGGCAAAGTGAAGGGAAAAGAAGGTTCAAGTTCCAGACTGGGGATGAGACAAGGTGCTTCACCCCTTCCTCGGTTTTATTCTTACTCAATGCAGGATAGAAAATGTTTCAAAGACTCACAGGAATAACTGTGGGAATGCTGATAGTGTTTCTGGTGAGAACCCAGAAAAGAGACACTAAAAAAAATTAACTGGCCAGGCACGGTGGCTCACACCACCCAGCACTTTGGGAGGCCACAGTGGGAGGACCGCTTGAGCCTAGGAGTTTGAAACCAGCCTGAGCAATAAACCAAAACCCGTCTCTACAAAACAAATAAAAAAACTGTTAGAAGCAAGCAAGTAGGTATGGATATCACCCCAAAGGGCAAGGTGAGAAGGATGTCCAAACAGTGGCTAGCTAATGGCATCTGAGGATTCTGAAAGAACTCATAGCTCTGGCCGGCACGGTAGCTCACGCCTGTAAACCCAGCACTTTGGGAGGCTGAGGCAGGCAGATCACCTGAGATTAGGAGTTCGAGACTAGCCTGGCCAACATGGTGAAACCCCATCTCTACTAAAAATACAAAAATTAGCCAGGCGTGGTGGCGCATGCCTGTAATCTCAGCTACTCGGGAGGCTGAGGCAGGAGAATCGCTTGAACCTGGGAGATGGAGGTTGCAGTGGAGCCGAGATCGTGCCATTGCACTCAGCCTGGGTAACAAGAGCAAAAGTGCATCTCAAAAAAAGAACTCACAGCTCTCATGAAAAGTTTGTGAACCCCACCAGATGATCAATCTCCATTACATTTTGATTAAAAATGACAACGCAGATTAGTCCATGTTCTTGAATCCATCCATCAGATTTGACTTGGGCCTACTTTCCAAAACTCAAATGCATCCTCAATGGGCACTTACAGTCCTAAGAAGACTCCAAAGCCTCTGCCATCTTAAGCTGCCAAGGCCACTCTCAGAGGCTTCCGAGCATAGAGAACCACCAAAGTGAGCGTGTAATTCCCTAAGGCCACCACAGTGAGAGTCCTTGCTCATCAGGATGTGCAAGCTCCCAAATGTCTGTTTAAAAACCAGACATGCTGTCTTAATACTCATCCATCAGGAAAGACACAGGAATAAAACAGAGCTGCCCGGGAACCATGTGGATGGGTGGGGCAGGAGGGCATCCCTCACATCCCAACACAGGTCGGGGGTCTGATCTAAGTGTGATGGTCACAGCCCTGCCAATATGCAGGGCTTGCTCCTTCGCCTCTGCGCCCTCAGTGCCTGGGAGAGATGGAACCCACGGACCCTGTGTCACAGTCACCAGGTTACTTTGTGATCTCCTTTAAGGACACTCTCACAATTCTAGTGTGTGTAGAAATCATCAAGTGAATATGGCCTTTAACTCAAAGAATGAATGTCTTACCCTGCAGGCTGGGCCCTTCCTGCCTGCCTCAAAACTGTCATATTCCTCTGTGCCCATGCCTTAGTGAACCTGGCAGACCCTGTTAGGAGGTACTGATTTCTGTCAGGCTTTCCCCAGTGTAGGCCTAGGAGGTGCAGGCTGGGTCCTATTGCATGGATGTAGGGAGCAACATGGTCACTCTCCCTTGACAAAGCCTCCCTTGATCCCCAACCCTACCCCTAAGGTCACAGCAGCAGCCTCCCCACCCCAGGCCAAGGCTAGCACAGCTTCTGCATAAAGGCTTCTCCCCTGTGCTTCTCCTGGCCACAGGGCCAGCAGCTAGCTCTGGAAGGAGGTCACAGCAGAGGCAGGCCAGGGGGAGAGGTGGAGGAGGCTGCAGAGGCTGAGCTCTTTCCCCTAAGGCCTCAGACAAGAAAGCACAGGAAGAGGGACCCGAGACCTGACTGTGCCAAGAAAATCCCCGCCCTGGGTTCTCAAATCCAAATGCAGAAACTGCAAACCAAGGGAAAAAATTGTTTTTAAAAAAACCAAGTTTTTTTTCTTTCCTAATAGCTAGTTCCAATGATGTTTATTACCCACCCTGAGCTGAAATAACAGTAGACAAAGATAGAAGCTAGCCTCTGGTTTTACAAAGCCTTTGTACAAGTCCTCTCTGTCTTTTCTGTCCATGCCAGGGAAATGTATTGCTGGTGCTAGAGGGAGAGGAAATATGGACGGCCAAGAACAGGGCGGCACAGTCCTCTGGGCTGGAGGCCTGTGTTCCTTCCCATAAGCAGGGCCTGTGGGGTGTATGGGGCGGAACATAGGCCTCCGCACCAAACTGACAGCAGAGAAAAGCCAGGCAACCTGTTCAATCGCCCTGCAGTGACCTGGGTTCTATGTGTGGGAGTGAACTGCTGTGGCCCTGGAGCGACTGCTCCAGCCTTGGGGCTGATGTGGTCTAGAAGGACACCTCGCCACACAGTGGCAGGGCCAGGACCCTGGCCAGGCAGAGAGGTTGGGTGGGTGGAGGACTGTGCTACGCTGTACTTGACTCAGGGAAGAAGTCTTGATGGGGACTCTTTGTGGACTCTGCCCCCAGGGGCTGGAGCAGCCGGAAGGAGCAGGCCTTGGGCAGCAGGCTCCACGTTCCTGCTCATCGGGAGCCCCCAGGAATCTTGTCTGTTGTCCCTGGCCACTCACAGCAAAAGAACCCCGCTTCCCTACTCCGGAGGTGCCTGGGGTCCCCAACAGCAAAGCATGGCTTCCCCTTGGTCTTCTCAGTGAATCGTGAATCAGGACTTCTCCTTAGGGGTTATGCCACAGAGGCCTCCTGCAGCACAGGTGAGGCCCCAGCCATCTCAGGGGGACTCAGAAGACTTGGTAAACCTTGATAAAAATCCAGAGACAGGGAAGGGCAAGGATGAGCAACTCCGTCACTTTCCAGGTGAAGCTGGCCCAGCTCAGAGGCCCACTGCTTTCAGGCCCAAGGTCGCTGCTGTGCTCTGTACTGTCACTTGGAACTGCCCTGGATTCTAGTCTCCTGGTCCTCTCATGCAGAAGGCAGGCTGGGCCACGCCCTCACCGAGGGTCCTTGGAGCTGGGCAGATGGTGCCGGGGTAG
Source organism: Pan paniscus (assembly GCF_029289425.2). Lineage (NCBI taxonomy): Eukaryota > Metazoa > Chordata > Mammalia > Primates > Hominidae > Pan > Pan paniscus. Next base: position 40,357,992 of record NC_073261.2, on the reverse strand, counting down.
CTGCTATCTCAGAGGCTGCTTGAGCTCGAACAGGCCTGTCCCGCCCTTGACGACCTTCCCGACCACAAGGCAGGCAGAAGGAGACCTCAGCTCATCGTGGGATCCTGACAGAGACACAAGAACACGTGTCAGGGTGTTGAGGTAGAAGTTGGGAATGTCATGAGGGGATTATGGGGCTGAACACTGAAGTCTCGGGACTCAGGTGGGTCCTGAGTCTCTGAAGCTGATGGGATCACGAGGCAGCCCCGCTCTAGCACTTGAGAGGGGAAGGCCCTCTTCCTGTTCCTTCAAAGCGTAGAGGCAGCTGTCGTGTCTGCTGTTCAGCCCCCTCCAGCCGCCCCCGCTCCCCTCAGATCCCAAGATCCCACTGGTGTGCAAGGAACCATGGAAAGATGCCCATGGGTGAGCCCGTGTGCCCAGAGTCGTCAGTAGAGGGGAGGCCAGGGCTCCTGCCCACGCACTAACCCAGCATGGTGGCTTGCTTCAGAAACTGGAAGCTGGTTTCAAACGTCATCTGCTGTAGCGGGGAAGAGTTTGACCGGATCCCAAAGCGATTCAGTGGCTTGTAAACACCCTCGAAGCACATATAATCAGCAACCAGGGAGAGATGGCGAGGGTCGACCGCGATGCCTGTCAAACGGGAGGTAAAATTAGGAGGGATTAAGCAGTGACCACGGGAGCAGTCAGCAGACACAAGCCAAGCTGCCTCCACATCAGCACATGGCTTGGGAGTTAGACTCTGGGGCTCCCCTTCAGCTCCGCCACCTGCTCACGCTACTTAACCCTTCCCCGTGGTCTGGGGCATCTTTCCCTGACCCCTGCATCCTGCTTCCCACTTCCTTCCAGCAGCACAGGAAATGAGGATCTAACCGCACTGTTTTCACTTGGGAACTGAAACCCCAAAGGCAGGATGGGGCCAAGTTATCAATCAGGAGCTTTCTCTAAGGCACCAGCAGATGAGACACCCCTGAAGCGGCCTCAGTGATGGGAGACGTCACCTCTTCACAGATCTGCAGTCTTCTACAGGTGCACTCACTGCACCCGTGCTGCAGTGCCTGCCTTGGTGCTGGACTGACTCGGTGCTGGACCGACACGGTCCTGACCCTCCTGCCGAGCCTTCTGGTGTCCTGGCTGGTGCCCAGACCTCGGGGTGTTATCTGCAAGCTCCCCTTACCATACACGGCAAACACATCCTTGATCTCCTTCTCGATCACCCGCAGCGCGGCCTCGATGCCATACGTGTTGGCCATGGCGTGGATGTCGTTGGAGTAGAGGCGGCGCAGATCCACGACCTGGAGAGAGGAAGGAAGGGATTTATTTAGAGGGCCTGGCCTTCTGCTCCCTTCTGCCTGCGTATCTCCCCCTGGCCGCTCTCTCTCTCCTTGTGTCTGGCAGCTCGGTACAGCTGATGACAAAGTGGTCAAGAGGTGGCCCAGGATTAGCAGAAAGAAATGGCTAGGCAGAGCTGCTGACGGCTCGCTGGCCGGGGCCCAAGGTCTGTATCGTCATTACAAGAATCCAGGGATAACTTTGGACACGCTTTAGATTCAATAGGAAGAAAAGGATTTTTTCTTCTTATTTTTAAACTGAGATCTGTTTACTAGGATTAAGGCTTCCCTTAGGAAGCAAGGAAAGTTCCCCTAGCAGCGACACATTACACACCCCTCCAGGGTGCATGGAGTGGGGGCCAGTCAGCCGCACAGGCATGTGCCGGGCCTTACCAAGGGGCCAAGGTGCGGCTGAGCTGTCTTGGAGGAGCCTCTCACCCTGCACTCTTGGCAGGTGCCAATCCTCCTTGCTCATCCTCTGGGAAGTGTTTGGTAAAAGGGTTCAGGGGAGCAGGAGACTTTGCAGGGTGGTCATTGGTGGGGGCAGAAGTGTACGTGGCAGGGGGAGCTTTGCCAGCCTAGCATAGACTTGTTGGGGGGTTAGGCTAGAGGGCCCCAGTTCCTCAGTGTTCTGTGGGGGAAACCCAGAAAGTTCTGGGAGAGTTGGTGAAGTGGGAGTACTTGGAGACACAGCTCAAAGGACAGATGAGCTGGTGAGCAGGTGGGACAGGAATGCCAGGGCACCTCTACCCCTGGGACCCCCTTTACCAGATAAAGCGAACACCATCTAGGCAGGTGATGCAGCAATGATTTCTTACAACTCTACTTCGGGAGGGTCTTAATTTCTTTTTTTTTTTTGAGATGGAGTCTCACTCTGTCCCCCAGGCTGGAGTGCAGCGGCGCAATCTTGGTTTACTGCAAGCTCCGCCTCCTGGGTTATCGCCATTCTCCTGCCTCAGCCTCCCGAGTAGCTGGGACTACAGGCACCCGTCACCACGCCCGGCTATTTTTTTTTTTGTATTTTTTAGTAGAGAAGGGGTTTCACCATGTTAGCCAGGATGGTCTTGATTTCCTGACCTCGTGATCCGCCTGCCTTGGCCTCCCAAAGTGCTGGGATTACAGGTGTGAACCATCACGCCCGGCCCGAGGGTCTTAATTTCAAGGAAAAAACTCTACTCAAATTAACCCGGGCGACTCTGGGTTGGATAAGTTCAGCAGGGTGCTTTACTGGGGACCTGAATGAGGCTAACGTGCCCCAGAATCCCCGGGAGGCGGACGAGGACACGCACACTTGGTTTGGGGAATGTGGCCTGGAAGCACGAATGGCTCAGGAAGGGCCAGAGTAAATCGCCTAGAGCGAGCCTCCCAGTGGCTGGGTCTTGAGACAACGTGGGGTGAGGACTAATGCTTTGTCCCAGGCCAGCAGACAGCCTGTCTTACCTCTGCATACTTGAACAGCTCTGGGAGGTTGATTCCTTCTGTGTTTAGCACAAGCTCCTTCTCGTTCTTATTGTTGGTTGTTTCATTCAGGAGGCACCGAGTGATGCCCTTGGTCGCATAGATGACGGCACCATGGGCCAAAGATACTACCAGGGAGCTCATGTCAAAGTTGATCTTCATCAGAGGGAGCTTCACTGTCACCTGCAAAAGGAGGGAGAACTGGGTAGGGTGACAGCTACCCCAGTCCCCACAAAGAGGACTGAGGCGAGACTCCTTCAAAACCTTTTCAGGAACTCCCTGGCTGGGGGAAGGTGGTCCTGCTGGGCAAGCCAGCAGGTAGTCTGAACATTGGAGATGGCTGAACTGTGTACAGGTCAGCCATCTCCAGTCCCCCAGATTCAGGGGGAAACAGTGGGGTTGTTTTCACAGCTGTCGGTGACAACATTGAGATTCACATCCACTCTGCACTGCCCTTAATGTCCTTAAAGACCACAAGGCAGGGTACACGTTGTTTCACGCGTGCAATCCCATCAGTGGTTCTTGTTATTACCCCATCACTTGGGAACCACTGAACTGGATCAAAGGAAAGACAAAGCGTAAGTGTGTGCACATGTCTAGGCATCCAGACCATCCAGGCTTTAAGGGAACCATGAAATCCCTAAAAAGATGGTGGCAGGGGCTGTGTGTGTGGGGAACTGAAGTGTCCCTGCCTGAGGGCACGAACAGTGTCTCTACAACACGTGTGGTCCATGGTAACATATCTGTTGTACTGAAGATTAAAGGAGGTGGTGTATTTGAAAGTACCTAAAGGGCCTGGTAGATCAGTCCTGTGTGTCTTGAAAGATCGGGGAGAAGTGGCTTACTAGGGGTTTGAAAATGACACGTGTGGGCCCTTTTTCGGGGCAGAGGGTTTATAGCCATCACCAGATTCCTAAAGGGATCTGGGATTAAAAAGAACGAATGACTCTCGCAGGCCCCAAACAGGAGGCCTGGGTGTGCTCTGAGTGGGAGACCATGGGGAATGTTGGCTGCCCCCTGCCCAGCTGTGCAGGGGAGCTCAGCAGGCCCCTCCCACAGAGGGATTTGGCCAGCTGGACCAACCACCCAAGCCCTGGCCTGCACGGCCACACTGACCTGGCACCACAGGCTCTCCTCGGTGTCGTACTGGTAGTCATCTATGAACGGGTGGATCTCACGCACAGCCTGGACCCGGCGCTCCATGGCCTCGGGCCCCTGGGGCTCCTGGCTGTGGGTGGGTTTCCGGGGCTGCGTCAGGAGGGCGGGAAGGGACGGGTCCTCCTCAGTGCCTAAGCCCACCTCTTCGTCTTGCTCTTGGGTCTTTCGAGCACCTTCCCTGTGGGGATTTCGTTCCTCCTGCATGTCTTCATCGTCGTTCTCCTCGCCCTCCCTCTCCTCCTCTTCCTCACTCTCATAATCAACCTGGCAGAAAAGGGAGCACAGGCTGTGTCACTTGGGGCCCCACCATCTACCTGGACTCTGCCTGTGGAACAAAGACCCCTGCAAAGCCTTGGCTGGCCTGGGCTACCTAGGCCCCACCTGCTCCACACTCCCGGCTCCTCTGCTCCGGCCTGGTTGGTCTTTCTTCTTCTTTTTGCCTTGAGAATGCCACCTCTCTGTCCCCCTGAGCCCCCCACAGAGGTGGAGCTCACCCTCACTCAGCCCTCACTGGTGTACCTGCTCACCGGTAAGTTCCCTCGGCCATTATGACAGCAGGGGACTGGTTTGTGGGAGGAGAGAGAGGTATATTTTCATTGTAAAAACCAGAGGCAGCCTGACTTTTTCTTGCCAGAAGCCTGTCTGGGTCCTTGAGTCCGATTTAAGTCCAGGGATGGCCACATCTAAAAGGCAGCCCTGGAGTGGACCCGTGCCAAATTCCCACCCTATGAACCCCATCTTCTCAAGAGAGAGGTATGCTGGGCAGGCAGGTGCTGCTTCAGGGTTCCTTGTGGGTTCATGACACAGAGGTGTGGCCTGGGTGCCGGGAGATAATCCCTCTAGGTTAACAGGGAAGGGGGCTGGGACCACAGCCCCTTCACCCCACACAGGGTCTCTCACCTCCTCCTCCTGCTTCTCCTTGCGTTTGGCATCAGAGGCATCGGCGTCCCCCTCCTCAGCTTCAGCATCCACAATGTGCCCCTCCTCTTCCTCATCACCCTCCTGCTCTCCCTGTGGTTTGTGGGCAAGGAAGAAAAAGATTAACTCCAATATCTAGTGCTCAGTGAATCCATCCATCCACCCACCAACCCATCCATCCATCCATGCCCCACCCTTCTAACCCCTTCTCCCATCCAGCCACCACCCTCCATCCACTGCCACCCAACCCAACCCGTCTACTGGCATCTACTCTGTCCAGTCCCAGAACCCAGGCCTCCTTCCCTTCAGTCTTCATCTTTACATGCACCACTTACTTGCAAAGTTTCATTCCCAAAAATTAAAAAAAAAGTGCCAGGACTTGCTTTCTTAGAAGAAGATGGTGTCAAATATTGTTCCAAATATTTTTGATCAAACCCAGTTGCAGGTGGGGATGAGGAGGAAGGGTTATCTTGTAGAATACTGAGTATCTCTTCCTTTCTCCTCCTGAACTTGGCTCCTAGTTTTTTATACTCTCCTTCTGGGTGAATTAAGAATCAAGACCAGGCAGCATTCTAAAGATAGTCCACACCCGCTTGTGCTTGAGTGAGCTAGCAGGTGAACTCACGGAGCAGGAGAGACCTAGCATTTTCCCTGGTGTAGGCCAGCCCCTCATTTTAGGGGTGAGAAGACAGACCCAGAGAAGGGTGAGACAACTGAGACCACAGAGCTGGTTGGGGGTAGTTCCAGTCCACATCATCCCCAACCCAGGCAGGCTCGCTGCTGGCTCAGATGGCACCCAGGGACCTGCTCCCACACCACCCTCAGGTCTGGCCTGCTCCTGGGTCTCCTGGCAGATATCTGATTATTTATTCCTGGACTATTTTGCTCCTCCTGGTTTTTTCCCTCTTCTTCCCCTTTTTGTCACTGCAGTCCAACTTCTCTGCTTCCAGATACCTCTCTGGTCCCTGTCAGTGCCCTGGTGGGCCTCAGTTCATCTTGCCTGGGCAAGTCAAAGGCAGAGCCAAAGGAAACCGGAAAAAGAACTTTCAAAGGCTCAGTGCACGCCATGACCTCGAGCCCCTCCTCAGGATGAAGACCACTTACAGCGGGGTCTTGGAGAGCAGAGCTATGATGCGGAGGCCTGCCCCGGGGCTGGCTACACCATGCTGCCTGGCAGCCTCGCCTGCCTGGCCCATCAGGCCAAGAAGTGAATGCTGCTTCTGGGCTCTCAGAACAGCAGGTAAAAGCTGAGATAGGTAGGAGATGGGCCAGCACCAGGACGGGGCTGGAGGAGCACAGAGAATAGGCACAGAGCCTGCCCAGTCTGGGGGCTGTCCCTGTGCAACTCTAGCGACCCCCAGGGACTCACTCACCCGACTCCTCCCCAACTCCCCAGTGTTGTCCAGATCCCGCTGCGTAGCTCTTCGAGTGTTTACGTTCCTGAAGGTTGATGCTTTATTATTCTTCTTTTTGATGGATTCCATCAGAAGTTTAAAGAATCTAAAACAAGAAGAAAGCCAAAAAGCCCTGTGCAGTACCAGCATGTCCAGCCCTACCCTCATTTGGGGGATAGGATGCTGAGGGATTCCCACAGGGGATCAGTGCACGAGATGGAGGCCCAGCCTCTCCTAGCCACTCACTTGTCCCTACCCGCTGTTTTGGAACCGTCTCTGGCATATCAGGAACACCGGTTCCACAGTCCAACAGGCCTGGTCTCAATAGGTGCACTGCCACTCCCGGGGTATGAGTAGGACAGGCAGCTTCCTCAGCTTTAAGCCCCATTGTCTAGAAAATATGGGAATTACTACGTATTCTGCAATCTTGTTTGCTAACGATGAGAAACAACCCTATGTCTGATTCCTCTCACAGCGCCTGGCAGAGTGCGTGCTTGGTGAAGGACAGTTGTAGGTGCCGCTGTGGTCGTCCTCTAACAAGGAAGGCAGAATCTACTGTAGGAGAGGGGAACCCCATCCAGGACTAGGACCTTCCCCTGCCCACAACCTGCAGCATCTCCAGAAGGTGGTGTTGCTCTGGCCAGAGAACTCCCGTCCTTGGTGTGGGAGCCCCGGCAATGTGACGAAAGAACGAGGACTTCGGAAGGGCTCATCAAAATTTCGAAGGGCAGAGATAACTTAGCTTGTGGCAATGAATCGTGTCAACAAGTTAGAACCACACCAATTTAAAAGAACCAACCTGAAGCTCAGAACCTGGCCCCCTGCCACTTCCTCCAGAGCCATCTATTTTTAGGGCCCCTTAGGATCCACCCTGTCCCCTCCATACCACTTCTTTCCTCATGTAACCCCCTGCCTGTCTTTTCCAACAGGCCAGAATAGCACACCAAAAAGGGCTGCTTGTGACTGTGAGAATCGGGTCCCTCACACATCCAGCCAGCCGTCCCACTTTCTCTGAGCGCCTATACTGTGCCCAGCATGTGCCAGCCCTGGTGGCAAAGCAAGGACGAAAAGACAGACTCCAGGCCCTCAAGGAGCTTAGAGTCTTCATCTGAAAAAGTAGGCAGGTCAAATGTATACTATTTTGCTCATTAAAAACAAAAGAATGCCACTCATCTTCCCTAGTATTATTATTATTAGTTTTTTCTTCCCCCCCGAGATGGAGTCTCTCTATCCCCCGGGCTGAGTGCAGTGGTGCGACCTCGGCTCACTGCAACCTCCGCCTCCCAGATTCAAACGATTCTCATGCCTCAGCCTTCTGAGTAGCTGGGATTACAGGCACGCACCACCATGCCCGACTAATTTTTCTATTTTTAGTAGAGACGGGGTTTCACCATGTTGGCCAGGCTGATTGTGGACTCCTGACCTCAGGTGATCCACCTGCCTTGGCCTCCCAAAGTGCTGGAATTACAAGGGTAAGCCACTGCACCCAGACCCCAATATTATTTTTTAACTTTTTAAAGGTGTACGTGGTTTGCCCTTGGTAGAAAAAAAGCCCCCTCATCCATTAATCCAGAGAAGAGCTTGTTTACCAGGCACTGGGGACAGGAACAGGATAGCCAGATGAGAGAAGGCCGGGCTTGACTTTAGAAAGATACAATCCCACTGGAAAGAGGGGGTGGGAGAGATGTTTCTGTAAGGACAGGTTCAGGTTAAAGTCCTGATCCTGCCACAGACTGGAGAGGAGGGCCTTGATCTCATCTGCAACATGGGATCACTCTCACTCTGCACCCGAGGCTACTGTGCAGAGCAGAGGAGATGGAATGAGGCGGAGTGGGGGTGCGGGGCTCAGCTGCTGCCACACACAGGGCTGCTTCCCTCAGCTGGGCGCCCCAGCCTGTCTCAACTTGTGGCAATGTCACGGCTCTGATGCTTTTGCCCCCAGCATTTCACATCCGGCCTCAACTCTAACTGCCCATCTGCTCCCTCCACCCTGTGCACCCTTTGGGCCTTTGCTTGAGCGGCTCACTCTGCCAGTAACTTCCCTGGCCAATATCTACCTACTGAAGCTGTACTCATCCTTCAAGGCCGGGCCTCAGCTGCTGTAACTCTTCCAAGAAGCCCTCCCTGATTCCCCCAGTTGGGGATGCTTTCTGCCTTCCCTGCCTCTTTTGGTGACCAGGACTTGTGGAGAACGTAGGAGGGAAGGAGGTGAGAAGGCAGAATGAATGGCTGGTGAGTAAGTGGTAGGCATGCGACTAGCGTGCCAGTTTTCCTGGAGGTGCAATTTGCCCTTCTATGGTTTTGCCAAGAGCAGGGGAACTAATGGCCCACAGTGACTGCCTTCTCAAGGTTGTGCAGCTCATCGGAATGTAGCAACCGAAAGGGAACAGGAGGGGCAGGGGCAGAGAAGCCTCCCGTCCCACGTAAATAATTACAAACAGAGCACATGACCCCTGGCGGTTTCTGAACGCGCCTGGCAACAGCTCCACCACCTGCTGTTTGGAAAGTCAGATTCACAGAAGCTACAATTACAGACTGTCAGCTGGGTCTTTTCATGGCTGGGGACCGGAGGCCAAAACTTACAGCCCCTAACTCCTAGCTCAGTGCTCTTTCCACTTCACCTCCCCGGCCACCTGCCAGACAATTTACACAAACAGCCCATGTGATGGGTGCCAGTGCAGAGATCTGGGGGGCCTTCTACACTTGTATATCTCTACCTAGGGAACCATCTGTCTCGTGCTGTTTTTATCCAGGCTCTGTCAAGGGTCTCATGACTCCACAGCTGGGAGAAGGGAGGGTGAGGGCAAAGAGAAAGAAAAGGAGGGTGGCAGAGAGGAAGGAAGGGGGAGGGATGGGAGAAAGGAAGGAGAAAAAGCTTCTTGGGGGTTGGCTGCTCTTTTGAAAGTGCACTCACACTTCCTCCCATTTCCTGTGGGCGGCCAGAGGCCTGAACGCAGCTGCTCTGCTGCCTGGGGCCTGACAAAGGGAGTCCAGACCGCACCCAGCTCATCCACTGCCCCATCTTTTAGCTCTGCCTAACCCCTCAGCCCCATTCTGCTGAGTCCTTGAGGCCACCTCCACCAAAAGCTACTGCGCATGGCTTTATTTATCACAGATTTTCAAGTGCACAAGCAAAACACAGGGAGGAGCTGAAAAAGTACTTCACGGCTGGGAACAAGCCAGGGCTGTCCCTCATCAGGAAGAAGTCTTAAAAAGTGATTTCCTATTTTCAATTCCATGAGGTAATATAAGTAAAAAGAACCCCAGCATGGGCTGGCGCCAGCCTCGTGCCGACCTACCTGCTGGGCAGGCCTGGGCCTCCTGTGAACAGAACTGGGGCAAAACATCTAACTCCGCCCACCCTTAGTTATTCTCTAGAGGCCATGAAATCTGAATTCCCATTTCCCAGAAAACCACTGCCAGGCCAGCACAAACGCCCCCTGCACTTGGAAGTTACGTTCCTCGCTGTTAATTAAGGAGCTGGCAGGCAGGTGCACAGAGCACTCCCCTGCCACTCTGCCCAGTGCCCAGATAGCACGGAGGACCACTTGACAGAAGGAATGTTCTCAGCCCAGGCTGGCACCAACGCAGGTGCTCCTGAGGCCCAGCCAACAACAACTTCACCCAGGGCTCGTGAACTGGGGCAGGAAGCACCTGGCCAGTGACCCCCGTCCAAAGGACTGAGTTCACATCCAAGCTCCTCCACCCCAAGACCCACCATCCCAAATGCCACCTGCACAGAGGGCTGGCTCGAGGCCAGGCCCCATAAGGTGAGAGGGCAGAGGGCTGAGGGCAGAAAAGTCGTACTGTGTTGCCCACGCCTGCCCCTGTGACTCAGCGACGAATGGGCATGGCTCAGTATGTGTTTGTGGGATGGCTGAGTGCAGGGAGCTTTCTGCTTCTGCTCTGTCATTGCTTCTCTATCGGAGCAGCTCCCAGAAGACCGAGAACTGGTCTAGATTAGAGGCAGTGGTCAGTGGCCTGTGGCCAGATCCTGCAACAGATGAGAACCATCTGGGCCTTACTGGGCTTTTAAAAACACATGAATTAGTTGCTGATGTTTAAAAGTCAGGAGACCTCAATTATATAAAAGCAAAGGCAAGTAAACAAGTGACCCAAGAAAGAAAAAAACGTAGGAGGTGGGAAGCTTGTTTTCTTTCTTTTTAAATCAAAAGATGTGGCCCCCCGGGCCTCCATTCCTGCATAGTAACAGGTGCCCCTTGACACAGGTTCCACACTCTTCAGTCTGCCGGGGGCCTCCCAAGCCTGCTTCACTGGCCTGTCACCTGCTGGGCTATGCAGCCTGTCTGTGTTCACACTTCACCGTCTAGGGTTAGCTGGTGAGTCAAAAGTGCTTCGTGGGCTCTTCCAGGCTTGCCCCAGTCCCCAAAAAGCCCATCCTCCTGCTCCCCGGAACTCAGCATTGTGGCCTCTGCTTTTCAAATATCTAACAGTAACTTGAACTTGAGACAAAAGTTCCTTTTCCCTACTGGACAGGAACTCGAGACAGGAACTCGAATTTCTCTGGAGGCAATCCTGGTTATAGAATGGAGATCTAACAGCAGCATGCCACCAGCACATTGTTCATTAGTCACAGAATCTAAATGCATCAGGAACCACATTATACTGCCTGGAGTAACACCCTAGCAAACATTAACAGCATGTGCTGCTCCGACACCACAGAAGCACCGCTTTGATGGTGCTCCTTTCTCTTTACCACACCCACATTTCCATGTCTTAATGCCTGCAAGCCCCAGAAGACAACAATCCTGACGTCAACCCAAGAGAAGAAATGGGCTCAGGGAGTGACGTGTGGCTAATAAAGTCATACCCACAAGCCAGATTGTGGTCAGGTTTCCAGATCAGGCTGCAAGGCCCTCTGCTTCCTAAACACTTCCCTTGAAGGGCTCATTTGGGCAAAGGCACTCAATCTCTGGGAGCCTTGTGGCTAGGTGCTTCCTGCCCTAGTTCAAGCGCATTCTCTGGGTCAAGGTCAATGACAATCACAGCCTGAGCCCTGACCTTGTTTCCATGAAGCGCAGGATGTCCTCGGGTCTCAGGCACTTCTCCTGCTGGTAATATGCATGTGGCAGGAACTGAAACCGCAGCTGGTACACCTGGAATTTATTCTGTTTTTCTTCCATACAGAAGGACTCCTGGACGTCAATTTTCTGCAACACCTGGAACCAGACGGACAGAGAGAACTTGACTTGTTCAGGTCCTAGGTGACTGCGCAATGTGAGTGGGTTACGAGACCCAAGGGTTTACAGAGACAGCAGCTGAGACCACAGGCCAAACCCCAAAGAAACCCTGGTGAGCTATACTGGTGTGGATCTGCTGGGGGACCCACAGCCTGCAGTCACCTCCAGAGAGTGGCCTGAACCTCCTAGGAGTGGCCTCAGCAGAGCGGGGAGGCAAACTCAGGAAATGGTTTATTTTTCAGGCACAGGAGGATGCTGTGGAACTAATGACTCTCTTAAAAGCTTCCTGGTCCATCTCTGCTCAGCACCTGGCAGAGACAGCTTATCTCTCATTGGTGGGAATCTGAGCCTAGGGTCAGAGCAGTAAGCAAAGCCTGTTCTTCACACATGAGGAGGATATAGGAACATGCCTTCACCCCGTCTGCAACCTGGGAAGGAGAGACGTTACCTCCCCCAAGCACACCCTGGTGAGTTGCTTCTTCAGGCTTTTCACTCTCTTCAGGGCTTTCTTGGTGTTGAGCACGGGCACGCGCATCATGGGTGTCTTGATGTTGGCGCTGGCCACCATGAGAATCTCCCGCAACCTGTCACAGAATAAGGGCACATCCAATCATGAGTGGCAACCAGACCTTCTGTTTGGGTGCAGCTTCTCCTAATGATGTCAGAGTTCTTTTGGAATCTGAGAGAGGCCTGGGGATCTCACAGGGATAATATGCTAGATCAGAGAATCCCAGCTCTGGCCTCGTGTGCAACAGTAAGGGACTCCCCTGTCAGTTTCCTCCCTGGAGGGCCCACTCCTTGTGCTCAGGGCTTTGTCTGATTCTTGTTTCCTATCACCTGTGCCTTGCAAACAACAGGTGCCTGCTGACGCTTACTGAATGAACAAACGAAGGCAACTAGCACCCACAGTGCTCCTGCTGAGCTCAGCCAGCCCTCATTACCCGGATGTATAGTGGGTCCCAGCCTCTGGCCTTCCACAGAAGGACCCCCTGAGGTTTGGAAAGTGAGGTACCTGTCCAGAGTCTTTCTGCTAGAAAAAGGCAGGGCCAGGGACTGAATGCAGATGGGTCTGACCCCACACTCATTCCCCTTGTCCAGCACATATATTTACCTGAAGGGCCAGGGCCCAGGGCCACGTGGGGCCACGTTCTATGTGAATGGTTCCCCTGGAGTTGGGCAACCAGGCACCTTGTGTGGGGCTTGTTAACAATGTACGTTCCTGAGTCCTTCCCCCAGCAGTGTGCAGTCTCATGGGCATCCCCAGGAACTTGGATGCAGGAGTTGGCAGAGGAATAAATGGAGATCCTACCAGGCCTGGGCACCAAAGAAACCAGCCGGGCTCTGGAAATTCTAACCCTGATCCCCACTTTAATGAGACCCTGTCCCTCTCTCACACACACTCTCTCATTCACACACACTCACTCACTCCCTCTCATTAAATGGCTCCTTCTCCAGGAGAGGCTAGGACAGACCCCACCCCGTGCTCCCTTGTGCCCCATACCTTGGAATGCCCAGGGTGACGTTCATCTCGCCTCTGCCTGCAAAGTGGAAGGTGTTGAGGGTCATCTGGGTGGAGGGCTCTCCGATGCTCTGGGCAGCCAGCAGGCCCACAGCCTCGCCCGGCTCACACAGTGAGCGCTGCCACTTCAGCTGCAGCAAGGTCCTCAACCTAGAGACGGTGGTGGGGGGTCAGGGTGGGAGTTGTGGCAGGGGTCAGGAGCAGACACCACAGACTGTCAATGCTGCCCGAAACCAGAAACCTGAAACCTCTACCTCTTTCTGGACTTGTTTTTCCTAGGCAAAAGATCCCTCTAATCTTCAAATTCCCCCCAGTGACCCTGAGATGTCCTCAAATTACACAGCACAGATCCCAGCTGGGTGGCTGAAGCTCTAGACATTCATGCTTGGACTCCTCATGTTTGCCCCCAGAATGTCACATGTCCACTCTGGGCCTGTTACCACAAGCCCCCTAAGCAGGAGAATTTCTGGGTTCATTATTCACTTTTTCCTTTATCCATTCTTTCTTCTCAATTATGACAATTTGGAGACAGCTTAAACCTCCTGCTATAAAAATTAGAAAGAGGTTCACTAGGCCATTATGGGGATGGGGGTGATGAGAGTGTTTATATTTTTAGTTAGTGCAAATGGCTGCAGACCACATCAGAAGTATTCATGCTGCACAATTCTGTAATTTACTAACCATTTTTCCTATGAAGCCTGACCCTGTTAAGAACAGCCACTAGGAGCGCTGAGCTACACTGTGTGTGTGTGTGTGTGTGTGTGTGTGTGCTGAGCTACAGTGTGTGTGTGTGTGTGTGTGTGTGTCTGTCCTAGTCCAAGCTGAGGCCTTCAAATGGGAACCCAAAGCTCAAAGGATTACTGGAGTAATCAGATCCAAGGCCTCATGAAAAGTTAAGACCTGATGTCCCTGGGCATGAATGACCTGCCCTGGGTCACACGGTTGGCAGCAGGTGAACAGTGACCAGATTCCCTGATTCTCAGTCAGCCCCACCCACCACACCAAACCCAAGAGAGCAGACTTTCCTGCAAGCCTCTGTCCCAGCAGACCACTATCCCTATCTTGGCCCAGATGGGGGTGTCCACTCCTGCCTCCCTTGCACTTGTTCACTCCTGGGCCCTCGGGGCTTGTGCGTTGCCCCTGGCTGTCTTACTGCCCTCCCTCTAGCTGAAGTCTCAAACCCAGGAGGCAGCCCTCTTCCGGAGTGAGTAGGGCAGGGGCTAGGAGGCAGGGGCTAGGAGGCAGATTCTCCCGCACATGTTGTGCAACAAATCACTGTCAATACCTGTCGAGAGAAAGCTCTGATTTCTCATAACTCTTCTCTGTTTGAGCTGCCCACTCTTGACTGTAGTCATCAACCTTTGTTTCAAATGTTTCTGACACTGATGCAAAGTAGATGTCAGGACGCCAGACAGACAGACTGGGGTCAGGACAAGCGGCCGCCTTCTTCTGGTATTTCCTTCGGCTTTCCTCATCCAACTCATACCACATCCTCAGCATCTGAACAGAAGGATGGGTCTCAGCTATGTGGGAGGGATACCCAGTAGCATAAGAGGGATCAAAAGCATTGGCTTCCAATGAGAATAAAGGGAGACAGAAAGAAACCTGATTGCAATGAGAAACCATCTCCCCATTTAAAATGGGGAGAGACTTCAACCTGTCCTAGGGCACCCTGCTTGACTATAAGCCTAGCAGCTCTTCATCCTGGCCCATTCAAGCCCAGGGAGGGCAAGCATGTAATTTACTGAGCAAACTGGGCTTCTTTTAGAGTGAAACAGGAGACTGTTATGATTAGGCTAGGACAAGAGGCAAAGCCACGACTGTCTCAGGCCAGCTAGGATGCAGTCACTGTGCTGGATCCGTGGTTATTTCTGGATCCAGGCTCTTTCACACGCTCTGTGCCCTCAAGGCTGTCCTAAAGTGACTGCTTCAAAGAGATCCCCTGCTTCCAGCTCCCAGGTGTGCTTGGCTGATGGGAGGCACCAGCAGCAGAGGGAAAGGCAGGAGGAAGGGGATCCTGGTATTTATCCTCAACCCCCTTTAGTGGATCTCTACCCAGGGCTCTGTCCAGTGGCCCTAGCACATAGTCGTCCTCTCCGTTTCTCATGACTGCTCCCCATTCCTTCACACCTGGGATCGTGGGGAACCCCGAAGTCACAGGCCCCAGTTAGTTCCCCCAAACCCTGCCTACACCCTTGTTAAGAGTCCCCACCTTACATTCCCATTTGAGAGCCATTCTGTTCTGACTGACGGTGAACAAAGCTGGAGTTCATGATTCTACCTTCTCTTAGGAAAACAGCCCCTCATCCCTCACCCACTGACTAAGCCTGGACGTGCTGGACATTAAGGACACCACCTCCCTGCATCACCTCCTGAGTCCCGGGGCTGCGGCCATTGCGGTTTTCACTCTCAAGTTTCAGGGCTTTCACAGCTTCCTGAATTTTCCGGGAATAACTCAAGAAGGCGCCTCTTCTCAGCAGGGTGTTGGGGTGCTTGCTTTGCCATTTTTTGATAGCTCTGAAGTGGCGGAGAGCTTTTTTGGGATCTGCTCTGGATAAAACTTCATGGAGATGCTGTGATTTCATTATCACCTAAACAAACAAAAAAACAAACAAACAAATCACACACATGAGATCAAAGAGATGAGGGCGTGACAAGAGGGCCATGGAGCACAAATTCAGGGGACCCAGGTGGCTGGTGTGGAGCCCTCATGATGGGGCCGAGCACCACTCTCAGAGAGGCTGAGCATCCATTGTTAATCAGGGCCCTCACTTTGTGCAAACCAGATTTGGGAACCAATGGTCTTGGGAGCAGAGGGAGACACAGGAAAGAAAGCAGCACTCTCAGAGCCCCTCCAGGAGCACAAGGGAGTTTCTGGGAAGAAAGGAAGAGGGGAAGAGTGATGGCCAAGCTCAGGGATAGGAACCAGGATGGAAAGGACTCAGCACCAGAGCACAACCCTCAATTCTATCATCAGCTTGATGACCTTGGACAGGTCACATCGGTTTCAGTTTCCCTATCTGCCAAATGGGGTGACTGCCCAGTCAACAGTGATGGTCACTACAAGGGCATTAAGGTATACAATGAAAATCATGAGTTTGTGTCTGACGGGCCCATGTTCAAATGCTGGCTCTGCCACTCACTGACTGTTTACTTATGCTTTGATACTCAGTTGCCTCAGCTGCAAAATGGGCAGAGTAATGCCTACTTCCCTGGGTTGCAGTGAGGAGGAAAATGGATAGTATTGATAGTGTGCTTTAGCTGAGGGCCCAGCACACGGCAAATGGCCCCAAAGAGTAGGTATTATTCCAGAGGTGCTCGTGCCCTCCAGCCACCTCAAGTGATGAAAGTTCACAGGCTTTGAAATCGACAAGTGTTCCAGGGCACTGACCGGTGTCTTCTAAACCCTTCCCACTCTACTTTCCAGTGGCCACTTGGACTGGGTTGCAAAGCTCAGTGCATTCCAGTTCTCTAACCTCGGTGGGGGAGGCCCACTGCCCGGCCCCCAGGCTCCGGGGTCTAGCACACTACCTCGTAGTTGCTGGCCAGGAAGGGGAACTGCTTGGGCTGCAGGAACTGTGTCTTGGGGATGTCCAGGCCATCCTCCCCATACAGGAACTGCACCACACTGCCGTCACTGTCACGGACCGTGAGATCATACTGCACGACCAGCCCCTCCAGGTGCTTGATGATGCACCTGTAAGGACACCATCGGCTCAGTCCCCGCCGGCCCATCACCTCCCCAGGGCAGCCTCTGATGAGGGTTGGGGGCAGTGGAGGGGAGGGAAAGGGGGGCTCCTGTTCTGCAGGCAAACAAGACTTCAGAACAGGCTGGATCCAATGCCCCGGGGTCTGGGCTTGCTCCAGTGTCCCCCAGCCAGGGGCTGCATTTCCTGATGGTTTTCTAGGAGGAGGAGGCTGCAGCCATGTTACTGAGCGGCTTGGCTGCCACCCCTAGACCTGGGCTCCCATCTAGCCCCAGCTGCTGAGATGACTGCCTGCCCCTACACTCTCCCACAATGCAGAGCTCCCCAGAGACCAGTGTCCTTAGAACCAAAAGACGGGCGAAGCAGGGGAGCTGTCAAGGATTCTCAAACTTGGTCAGCCCAGGGATTGCCAAGGACACTAAGGGGTACTGGGAACCACATGCTGATGTGAATCCCTCCGCTGGCGGCCTTTCTCCTCAGTTTTATTTCAACTTCTCCTGCTCTCTGCCCTGGTCCTAGCCCCTTTGCTTACCTCTCCGGACACTCTGCCTAGGTTTCCCCTCCTGCCACCCTAACAGTGGGCTTCCCAGGAGTCACTGTCCCTCCACCCCAAGCTGTGGGACAGAGCTCAATGTTAGTCACTACTGTCTTGGCAGCTGAGCCTTCTAGGAAGCAAGACAAGCTTGCCACCGCCCAAGACCTTCTCCCACAGCCATAGCTTCCCCCAGGGAATGGCAGACCCTCAGAACACAGAGCCCTTGGTATAAGCCTCTGAGCTCATGCTCTACCGATCCTGCGAAGGGGAACAGTGTTTGCTGCTTTCTGTCTCAGGCCATTCATGGAAACTTTCCAAAAGTTTTTTCATCCAAGGAATCTTAAACGAGCTGTTGATATAATGTGAAAGACGATGGGAGGAAGGGCCCTGGCACTCTACCTCAAGGGGCACGGCAGATACATTTTACCTTTGGAGATAGCCTGAGCGGCTGGTTTTCACAGCAGTGTCCACCAGGCCCTCTCGTCCTGCCATGCAGTGGAAGAAGAACTCCTGCAGAGAATGGGACCCAGGTCCCAAAGGTGACAGTGAGGACAGTGCGCTTCCTGAAGGGCTCAGGCCAACACCTCCAGCAGCCTTTCCTGACCAGACAGGCCACTCCCTTCCCTGATCTCCTAGGACTTTTTGACCTCAACAGCTACAATAGCCCCCAGTGTCTTCTGCCCTACCCTGTAGGGCAGTCATAGTTCACCTACAATTAAGCCTAGAAATGAGGGAAAAAGCTAAATGGAAAAACCAAAATACATACAGGAGGTTTGATGCCGGTGAGGAATCTGCCAGTGACAAAGCCACCAGCCCTGGGGGTGAACTCATAAGGCTCAAAGCAGGGCAGTGACTTGCCAGACGCCATCAGCGGGGGTCTCCGACCTTCCAGTTCAATCTGGCCCAGCAGGCACGAGATCTGGAGGACAGGAAACCCACAGGAAACTGAAGATCCACATGTGTGTTTAACAGTGCTTAGTCCCAGCAGGGAAAGTATAATCTGACCTTGAAGAAAAGCTGCATGGAAACCGAGTTCTTGAAGGCTAACCTACATTTCTAAACAAACCAGGAAGCCTTCATTTTAAGAAAAAAAAAATACCTTCCTTTGGTTGACTGATCTGGATTTTCACATTTGGGGTCAGTTGAAAATGGGTGCTCTCTATAAAAAGAGCCATGTCTCAGAACCATCTCATGTTATACCTGTAAGGGACTGGAGGGTCCTGATGGGGAAAGAGAGGCCTGCAGGAAACAGCCATTTATTGCGATCCTCACATTCTAGAGCCAAAAGGGAACTCAGGGCCGGGTGTGGTGGCTCACATCTACAATCTTAGCACTTTGCGGGGCTGAGGCAGGAGGATCCCTTGAGCCCAGAAGTTTGAGACCACCCTGGGCAATACAGGGAGACTCTGTCTTATTTTCAATTAAAAACAAAACAAAACAAAACAAAACACAACAACAACAACAAAATGGGAACTCAAGCTATTGAGCTATTTGCTTAGAAAGCTGCCTGTTAATACTCTTGGCGTGTTGGAGGAGAGCAGTATATCTAGGTTTCGATGTAGTCAGGGGATTTCCTAACGGCTTTTGGCCTTTCTGTTGTCACACTCAACAGACAATGGGGTGGGCCTTTAGACCCTCTCAAGGTCACCAAGGTTTAAGGTTAAGAAATCTCTAGGACAATGTTTATGTTTATAATTTAATATTATGAAAAGATCGGCCAGGTGCGGTGGCTCATGCCTGTAATCCCAGCACTTTGGGAGGTCGAGGTGGGCAGATCACGAGGTCAAGAGATTGAAAGCATCCTGGCCAACATGGTGAAACCCTGTCTCTACTAAAAATACAAAAATTAGCCAGGCATGGTGGCGCATGCCTGTAATCCCGAGAGGCAGGAGAATCTCTGGAACCTGGGAGGCAGAGGTTGCAGTGAGCCAAGATTGCGCCACTGCACTCCAGCCCGGTGACAGAGCAAGACTCCATCTCGAAAAAAAAAAGAAAGAAAGAAAGAAAGAAAGGATCATGCAAAATTACGTGAAAATTGTGTGAGTATACATAATGTATCTATATAACGTGAATATATGTAATAGTACAGTTTGTAAATTTGTAATATATATCTACGTTATACATATCCCATCTGCATATTCATAACTACATCTGCCTTTAACATTGGCATGTTAACAGTGGTTAGCTCCTGTAGTGATTTCTACACGCTTTCCTCTTTTTACTTGTCATGTTTTATAGGGAACAAACTGAAACCACCTCCTGCTATCCCCCACCTGCCTTTGCTGACACCTGTAAAGCTGCCAACCCGCCTCTGCACATACCTGCATTGTGTTCACAGTTGAACCTTTGGCTCCCGACTGCACCATCATCTGCAGGCTGTTCTCTGGGAACTGTCTGTGTAGGCCAAAAGGCATGCATGCCTGCAGATTAAATCAGCACAGTGGTCAGTGACTTCACCTTCTTTAAAAATCCCAGAATCAGGATGTAAATCCAGGAAGCAGAAGCAATACAGCCAGAATATTTATTCAGACCTAAGTACCAAATCCCACTCGAGGTAAGAGAAAGCCTCATTCAGCATTAATCCTTCCCTGGAACCCCTGAGAGGTCAAACAGGTGCTCCCTGCCCTGCACTCGCTGGACTTCCTCTGCCAGGATCCCCGAGGTTTCATTCATTGGCCAAAGAGCAGCAAAAAGGGAGAAGGAAAAGGAGAAGTAGAGGGGCTGGCAGATCCAGTTCGTGATTCTAAAAAGAAGCTGGAGAAGAATAAAATTTAAGGTGATGCCCTTGATTCGCCCAGCAGAGCCTGGCCTGGGTCCTCTCCCAGCGTGAATACCAACATCCGCATCATGTCACATTTACGAACATGCCACCCAAGCCCCATGTAGGAAGCTCTGTCTTGGCTCAAGAGCCAGCAGAACCAAGCATGCCCCTTCAGGGGGATCCTGGGGAGATGCTGAGAAGGGGGCTCTGAGTCTGGGGCTTCTAGCCTGTGCCTGGAATTCCACAGACTCGGCCCAACACAGGAGAGGCAGAGCCTGGGTGGGCGGAGGTGGTGGGAAGAGGGCAACTGGAGGGACAAGAAACCATTCTGAGATGCATCTGAAGACAACTTCCCTACTCCTAGCATCCCCAGTCAGCCCTAGAAGCTGAGCTTCCTGGTTCTCAGGGAGGTGCTAGGAAAGCTCCTGTCAACAAAACCCCTCAAGGATGGAACCTGTCCCCATGAGAAGTCGGTCTTCTCAGCAGCCTAAGGGATGCTAAAAGCCAGGCAAGAGAGCACTACAGACGAACTTTGACTTTTGACGAGCGTTGGCATTGCCTCCTCCTCCCCACTCCTCAGGCTGGGCCCCAGGGCCCAGGAGGCAGGGTGAGGGCCAGGCCAGCTCCTCCAAGCAGCAGGATGGAGAACCCTGGCTCTGGGGCAGAAAGGCAGAGAAAAGCAGGCTGTGGTTTCAGCTCATGCAAAGATTTCCCCTCTCCTTTCTCAACTGCCCAGGAACTGGCTTGGCATTGTGTACTAGTAGCTCCTGAAGCCTCTCTGCAGCCCTGTGAGGTGGTGCCCCTCACAGCCCCACTTCCAGATGAGGAAACCAAGGCAGGGACTGGTTATCTCACTTGCCCAAGGTCACACAGCAAGTTCAAGGCAGAGCCAGGACTGGAACCTGAGCCTTCACTCCTGGCTCCGCTGCACGAGCAGCCGGGGCGATCCGGGTCCCTCACCCTGCTTATTCACCCCTGGTGGCCCCATTCAGCCCCTTTAATGCAGTCACCCCAAAATAAAAACATTTATAAAGAAAAACAGCACAAAGCATTCTCTCTTGGCACTATTCTGAGGCCTGTATAGACCCTAACTGGGGCAGGAAACAAAGCCCTGGGCCCTTCAAAACAACGAGTTCTACCCATCCCACCTCGCATCTCACCTAGTCAGCTGTTCAACAGCCAAAGTGCTCTGTAGGGCCCGGGTGAGAATCAAAATGTAATTTTTTAAAAAATCAGCATTCATAGTGGTGGGGATAAATGCATGCAATGCTGGGCTAACCTTGTTAATCTCATTGCTGTAATGGTTCACTTCCTCCTTGAACTTCAGATCAATCATGTTAAAATCCCTCTGGTCCTTGCCCAGATGGGCATCCTGCCATTTTCCTCGGACCTCATCATATGATGCGGCTTCTGGCAGGTTTAATGCAGCCCTGACAGCCTAGAATGAGAACAGAAACACAGCGGAGGCTGAGGCCAAACGACGAGGGTGTGGTTTTTGACTCAGCACACACTTCACCCCTCTAGGGCAGGCCACGGCCTCGAAGTCCCGCCTTACCTGGGGCCCGCAGTGGGTGGATTCTTCAATGATACGTTGCCTCTTGACATCTGCCTTTGGCTTCACCAAAATGTCTTCCACGCCTGTGAAGTGAAACAGACAAGCTTGTAGGGGACCTCAGGCCTGATTTCTCCCACCAGACTAAACTCAGTAAGGCCAGAGCACAGAGTCCAGTGCCACAGATGCAGGAAATACCTGAGTAAGGAAGATGATATTAACATCATTAACAGATTGCCACCATCTCTTAGGTGCTTACCAGAGCCCAAACCTTATAATCCCCATTTTACAAATGACAAAACTCAGGCTCAAAATTGGGCTAACTTCCTGTGGTCGTATGGGTAGAAAGTAAACCCAGGCCTGGGTCCCAAATTCATGTTCTTAGCCACCAGCTATACTATCTCCACTCCACAGACATGTGTTGGATGAATAGGCTGAAGGTGAAGAAGAGGTTTTGGATGAAAAGATAAGCTCAGGGAAAAAGAGAGAGAGAACATCTCAGTCTGGGGTCCCAGAAGTCACATGTCACAGGGGCCACCCTATATAGCTGAGTATACCTGTGTAGGCACACACACAGACACACCCAAGCCTGGGTGACAAGGACCACCACCGCAGGTCCCTCAGCATTGCTTCAGGAGGATGACAGCCTGGGTCACTTCAGTGAAGCCTGCCCTTCTGGCTCAAAGGGTTGAGGAATTCCTCATCCTGGGCAGCAGTAGGTCTTTCCACATCAACTCTTGATCAAACTAGTGTTTTTTTTGTTTGTTTTTGTTTTTTGAGACGGAGTCTTGCTCTGTTGCCCAGGCTGGAGTGCAGTGGTGTGATCTCGGCTCACTGCAACCGCTGCCTCCCAGGTTCAAGTGATTCTCCTGCCTCAGCCTCTCCAGTAGCTGGGACTACAGGTGCACGCCACCACGCCCAGCTAATTTTTGTATTTTTAGTACAGACAGGGTTTCACCACGTTGGCCAGGATGGTCTCGATCTCTTGACCTCATGATCCACCTGCCTTGGCCTCCCAAAGTGCTGGGATTGCAGGAGTGAGCCACTGCACCTGGCCAAAACTAGTTCTTTTCTGCAACTGTAAGTGCTACTGGACTCAAAAGTCCCTCAGCCAAGATCTGAGTGGGAAAGAAAACAGCAGGTGTACTGTTCAAAAGATGGGGCTGAAATATTTGGAATTCCCAATGCAAGGTCCTGGAGGGCTTCTAAGAACACGTGTGAACAGAAGGGGAAAGAAACAGTTCCTCTGTAAGCAGGCCACACCGTGAAAGTGGGCATTCCCATGGGTTCAGCTCCAGGCCAACTAGCTGTGCCCTTTATGGACCCCGCTAGCTGAGACGGGCTGGAGTGAAGTCAATCTCTCGCCTGTTCCCCCTTGTAGCCCCACTCCCAGCTTGGCCCTGCTTCCTTCTGCAGCCCTGAGCCTCTGGATCATCTTCACACTCAAGGGACCAATTGCTCTTTGTACCATGCACTAAGCAGAGCTAAAGCCTGGCACCTTTGTTAAGTTTGTTCCTCATCATGAGCTGGGTGTGGGATCTTCCTCTATTTTCGTTTCAAAAGCGCTCTGATTTTTTCTAGTTAGCAGAAATCCTTGTGCTTATTCTAGGTCACCATTTGAAACTGAAATATACATTTCATGAGGTGTAGTCATCATGCTTCACTTTCTTTGGTTATCCTGGAAGGTACTCTAGTCTGGTTCCCAACTGGAAGTGGGTGACCTTGGACCTTGAGCCCAGAAGTGGCTCAGGTCTCTTAGTGGAATTAAGATGGGGGAAGGTGAGTTTCAGCTGCCAAACAGACTTAACTTATAATCCTTATCCTGGTAAAATAATGGGACATATAAGCCAAGATGTTTGTTCAAGGATGCTCATCCCAGCAATAATGTGAAAATCTGGACGCAGCCTAAATGTTTAATTATAGGAACTGGTTAAATAAACTACAATATGTCCATAAGAATGGAATAATCTGTAATTACCAGACATGAGGATGTAGACTTGTATTAGCTGATCCCAAAGGACCTTTATAAATACATTTGGACATTTGGTGGGTGGTGGGTAAGGGAAGTAGAGTATGTAGCGTAGGATCCCACTTTTTCCAAATGTATTTGTACTAGAAAAGTCTAGAAAAACAAACATCAAATTACTATTAGTGGTTATCTCTGACAAATGCATGCTGGGTGATTTTAAATTATCTTCATGTATGCTTTTTTTTTTTTAACCTTTCCATGATTAAATATATGATACAATTAAAATAGAATAAAATGTGTAATGCAGGCCCCAGTGTGGGCCAATGAACAAACTCCAGCTGCAGCAGCTGCAGGTCCACAGGCCCTACGCTGAGACTCCCACTCTGTCTGCACACGAGTGGGTCTGTGAAGCAAAGGAGCCTTACTTCCACCATGAACCAGACAACGCCTATGCACACTGCGGTGCATGCCTGACACGCAGCATCTCGCGTCCCCCTAACGCGAACAGCGTGGAAGGGCTGGACCCTGCTCTGTGTACATGGAGGTGCAGTGTCCTCCATAAGCCTGGCCAGGGGCTGAGCCTTTGGACAGATCTGATCTCAAGCCCACACTAAAAGGGGCCAGGTGACTGCTTCAGGGGAGCCCCAGGGCAGTGAGCCCAGCACTCACCCAAGGTGAAGCCTCTTTATCAAAGCCATTTTCCTAAAACAGCGTGCACTCATTTCTGGGGTGCAAACAAGGTAGTTCCTCTTCGTGTCTTAGGATCACCCCGACAGGTTTGCCCAGCATAGTGTTTCCAAGAGTGCTGATGGCCCCACCGCAGTGGGAAGGCGTGGGCAGTTCTTTGGCTCCATCACCCAGGCTGGAGTGCAATGGCACAATCTCGGCTCACTGCAACCTCTGCCTCCTGGGTTCAAGCAATTCTCCCGCCTCAGCCTCCTGAGTAGCTGGGATTACAGGTGCTTGCCACGACACCTGGCTAATTTTTGTATTTTTAGTAGAGACGGGGTTTCTCCATGTTGGCCAGGCTGGTCTCGAACT
This sequence comes from Pan paniscus, assembly GCF_029289425.2. Taxonomy (NCBI): domain Eukaryota; kingdom Metazoa; phylum Chordata; class Mammalia; order Primates; family Hominidae; genus Pan; species Pan paniscus. The sequence goes on along the minus strand of NC_073261.2, from coordinate 40,333,451 downwards.
CCTGGGCTCAAGTGATCCACCCACCTTGGCCTCCCAAAGTGCTGGGATTACAGGTGTGAGCCACTGCACCCAGCCGGCAGTGGGCAGTTCTGACAAAAAGGAAGCCCCTCTGTGGAGTGGGATGGGCCCTGAGAATTCTGAAAGGGCACTTGTGTAGCAGGGAATGGGGTTGTAAGAGTATGAGAAATCAGTCCGAGGACAGAAACCTGTAAAGGGAGGGGTTAGGAAAGAAACAGAATGGAAATGGGCACGAGGGTGCCATTCTGCACTGTGAAGGGGAATAAGCACCAGCTGTGGAGGAGAGGGATGGCCAAGTGAGGGCGCCTTTGTAGGAAGAGCCTGGTTACTTCCCAGCTCCTTCCCGAGAAGACACAGAAAAGAATTTCTAGCTGTGTAATGTAGCACACATGAAGCATATGGTCTACAAAGGAAAAGAAACCTGGCAGTTTTGGGGGTGAATGGACTATCTGTTAAGACCCTGTAATAAAGCGTGGTGCACTGGGGACCTGGAAAGACTTCTCCACTGGGAACACACAGAAGCCTTGGAAATCTTCAGTGTGGACGGCTCTCTCTGTCCTGGGCCTGGGAGACGGCCAGGCGGCTGCGCTGGCGGGTCACTGCCCCAGGGCAGCGAGCCCGGCACTTACCCAAGGTGAAGCCTCTGTAGAGCTGTAGGTAGGCGGTGAAGAGGCGGGCCAGGCAGGTTAGAACCTTGCCGCTGGTCTCGCCTCCATAGATCTCATAGCAGCAGTGGACCAGGCCGTAGGCGGAGCTCCCATAGTGCGCCTTGTCCAGCACTCCGCAGAGCAGCTCCCCTTCCCTGATGATCACCTGCGGAGGGCAAGGCCACCAATGCCGGGCTGCGGGTAGATGCCTCCTGTGGGAGCCACCCACCCTCTACTCCGTGTGTGACCCTCGTTGTGCAAGTCCCTCTACTGTGACCCGCCTAGAATCCTTCATGGAAAAAAGTAGGGCATATGTGAAACTAGTATTTTCTCTCTATATATATTATTATTATTTTTTAATATAACAGAGGCAAGCATATACAGACCAGCAGTTTTTTTTCTTCCCTTCAGGGACTATACCACAGAGACATACACACACAGTCACACTCTTTCTCTCCATGTGTTTTATATCCCCTTCTCCCCACACCCACCCACGCTGACTTGAGGTCAAGTATCCTTGACAAAGACCTGTGACCGGACATGGGAGCTTCTAGTTACAAGGTCTTCCTGAAGTGGCGAGCTTCAACCTCATAACTGTGCCTCTGGCCTAGGTACTTCCTCCCTTGAACTCTGGGAGTAACAACAAAATCTTCCTAACATCCTCTAAGGCCTGAATGTGTACTTTCTCAAAGCTGGGTTAAAGCATTAGAAGCCAATGAACAGAAAAGCATTTCTAGCTGCGTAATGTAGCACCCATGAAGCATATGGTCTATAAAGGAAAAGAAACCTGGCAGTTTCAGGGGTGAATGGACTGTCCATTAAGACTCTGTGATAACGCGTTGTGCACTGGGGGCCTGGAAAGACTTCTCCACTGGGAACATGCAGAGGCCTTGGAAATATTCAGTGTGGACAGCTCTCTCTGCCCTGGGCCTGCCCTTTTGTGGCCTGGTTCCTAAGGCTCAGAGTTAGGGGTGTGGAGCCTTACACCAGTTTGATTATCTGAAGCCACTCAGCAGTCTTGCGGGAAAACAGGACTCTGCATTGCCAAGCTTTGCATAATCAATTTCAGCCTTTTTGCAGGAGAAGCCTTCCTAAACTGCTTGTGAGTTTTATACTGAGGGTCAAATGCTGGAGATCAACCCTGAACCCTTCCAAAACAAAAGCTGACAACAACTCAGGCACAATGCCTTCTCTTCTGAGGCACAGTACCTGCTTCTGTGAATGTGCCTCCATTTCTGTCTCCATTTTAAACCAATCTGTCTAACCCCGGCACTAGAAGTCTCCACTCCACACAGCTGGACAGCCATACCTGGGACTCGCACATCGAGTCAGGGTTAAAGCCAGGAACGGATTGAGGAGTTTCCTTCACCCAGGCTTTCCCAGTGATTTTCGCCTTTCCAGATAAGTTCAGTGGGATGTGGTCCTCTGGGATTATATTTATGAGCAGCGTTGACACAACCTGCAAAGAAAAAGAGGACAAACTGATGGCAAAAAGAAAAGTGATGGCAAAAAGAAGAGTTAAGAACTTCCCTTTTAGGACCTCCTGCCCTTGCAATGCCATTTCTGATGATCTCAGGTATGGCAAGAAAAACAGACAGGTCCACCTCCATACGACAAGGTGATTTCAGGTTTTATTTAAACCAATGAGGAATGAAAACAAAAAAGAACTTCACTGGGATTTTTACTCCCTATAATAGTTCTTAAAGTGAATAATCCCCTAGACTTGAATTAAATTCCTAAATAGACCAAAGGAAGGAGAGGAAAAAGTAAATTGTTTTCATTTTATGCCACATACTCAGATATTTCTTTACTATGACTGGAATTAATTATAGCTACTGAAAAGCCAAGGAATCTTTCCCTGGCCCCAGTTGGATCCCTCAGAGGGGTCATCCACCCAACAAGCACTGCTAACAGGAAGCCAAGAGAAGCACTTTCTCAAGCGGCTGCTCTGCAGAGAGCTCAAAGGGAGACAGCTTTATCTGGAGATAACCAGAGTTGGCTACAGAAGGGCCGAATGCAGGCACACACATTCCCAGAGAGGAAGCAGGGCAGGGGCAGACCGGCAGGTGTGACAGGCTCCAGGGCTGGGAGACTAACTGCCATCAACAGCGCTTAGTGTGCCTGCAGCAGGCCCCACAAAGTAGTGTCTTTAGATGTGTGCAACGAGGGCGCGGTGGCTCACGCCTGTAATCCCATCACTTTGGGAGGCTGAGATGGGTGGATCATGAGGTCAAGAGATCGAGACCATCCTGGCCAACATGGTGAAACCCCATCTCTACTAAAAATACAAAATTTAGCCGGGCATGGTGGCGTGCACCTATACTTCCAGCTACTCAGGAGGCTGAGGCACGATAATCGCCTGAATCCAGAAGGCAGAGATTGTAGTTAGCCAAGATCACATCACTGCACTCCAGCCTGGGTGAGAAAGTGGGATTCTATCTCAAAAAAAAAAAAAAAAAAAAAAAAAAAGAGTGGGCAATGGGACAGGGCAGTTATAAGAGCAGCTGCCTTTTCACCCACATGCACCAGGAGCAGGGGACAATGGACAACAGCATTATTAAAGAGAGCAGAAAATATTCCGTTTTCTCAGCAGAAGATGACCAGAAAGGTTATGACCCACACTCTCCATGCCTCAACTACATAGAATGCCAGCACTGTGTGGTGAGTGGGGTGAGGGAGCAAAGGCAGGAGAGTGACACTTCCTGGGGTGCCTACTTCAAGCTGCACCTCAACCAAGGTGCCACATGCACAGTGGGGACCCCCCAGGCTAGGCATACTCAAGACTGGAACTTGGTGTGAAAGGTAACAGAAACACACCCATCCAAGCGCAGGGAAATATGACCTGCCACTTCATCTGTAAAATCAATGGGGCAGAAGAGCATTTGATAAACTCCAACACCCTTTCAGGATAAAAATACTCAACAGACTAGGAACAGACCGTCACCAACCTAATAAAGGGAGGCACCTATGAAAAACCTACTACTAACATGCTCAATGATGGAAGACTGGATGCCTTCTGCCTAAAGTCAGGACCAAGACAAGGATGTCTACACTTGCCATTTCTATTCAACAATGTACTAGAGGTTCTAGCCAGGGCAATTAGGCAAGAAAAGAAATAAAAGACATCCAGATTAGAGAGAAAGAAGTACAACCACATTTGCAGATGACACGATATTATAGAGAGAAAACCCTTAAGTGCCAACAAAACAAATTATTAGAGCTTGTAAATGACTTCTTCGAAGCTGAAGGATACAAGATCAACGTATAAAAATTAATTCTCTTTCTATATATTAGCAATGAACAATCTGAAAATGAAATTAAGAAAAAGTTCCGGCCAGGTGTGGTGGCTCACACCTGTAATCCCAGCACTTTGCGAGGCCAAGGCAGGCGGATCACCTAAGGTCAGGAGTTTGAGACCAACCTGGCCAACATGGTGAAATCCCGTCTCTACTAAAAATACAAAAATTAGCTGGGCATGGTGGCGGGTGCCTGTTATCCCAGCTACTCGGGAGGCTAAGACAGGAGAATCGCTTGAACTGGGGAGGCGGAGGTTGCAGTGAGCCGAGATCGCGCCACTGCACTCCAGCCTGGGAAACAGAGTGAAACTCCATTTCCGCCCCCACCAAAAAAAAAAAAAGAGTTCCATTTACATTAGCAACAACAACAAAAAAAGAATAAATTTAGGCAAAGAAGTGCAAAACTTGTACATCAAAAAGTCTAACACACTTGAAAGAAAGAGGATCTAAATACAGGCATATCTCATTTTGTTCTCCTTTGCAGATAACATGGTTTTTTACAAATGGAAGGTTAACGGCAACCCTGTGTGGAGCAGGTCCAGCACCATTTTTCCAACAGAAAGTGCTCACTTTGTGTCTCTGTGTCACATTTTGGTAATTCTCACCATATTTTCAAACTTTTTCATTATTATTCTATCTGTTATGATGATCTCTGATCAGTGATTTTTGATGTTCCTGTTGTTGTTCTGGGACACCCCAGGCTGGCACATCTTATAAGATGGCAAACTTAATCTCTAAATGTTGGTATTTTGACTGTTCCACCAACCAGCTGTCCCCCATGTCTGGCTGTCTGTCTGTCTGTCTCTCTCTCTCCTTGGGCCTCCCTATTCTCTGAGACCCAACAATATTAGAATTAAACCAGTTAATAACCTTACAATGGCCTCTAAGTATTCAAGTGAAAGGAAGACTCACAGGTCTCTCACTTTAACTCAGAAGCTAGAAACAATTAAGCTTAGTGAGGCTGAGACAGGCTGAAAGCTAGGCCTCTTGTGCCAAACAGCCAAACCATAAATGCAAAGGAAATGTTCTTGAAAGAAATTAGAAGTGCCACTTCAGTGAATATGTGAATGATAAGAAAGCAAAACAACCTTATTGCTGATAGGGAGAAAATTTTAATGGTCTGGATAGATGCTCAAACCAGCCACAACATTCCTGTAAGCCAAAGCTGAATCCTAATTCAGAGCAAGGCCCTAACTCTCTTTAATTCTATGAAGGCTGAGAGAGGTAAGAAAGCTGCAGAAGAAGTTTCAAGCTAGCAGAGGCTGGTTCTCAGGGCTTAAGGAAACAGGCTGTCTTTATAACATCTCAGCACAAGGTAAAGAAGCTAGTGCTGGCCGGGTGTGGTGACTCACGTCTGTAATCCTAGAACTTTGGGAGGCCGAGGTGGGTGGATCGCCTGAGCTCAGGAGTTTGAGACCAGCCTGGCCAACATGGTAAAACCCCGTCTCTACTAATAATACAAAAATTAGCCGGGCATGGTGGTGCACGCCTGTAATCCCAGCTACTAGGGAGGCTGAGGCAGAAGAATCACTTGAACTTGGGAGGTGGAGGCTGCAGTGAGTTGAGATTACGCCACTGCACTCCAGCCTGGGTAACAGAGCGAGACTCCGTCTCAAATTTAAAAAAAAAAAAAAAAAGGCCAGGCGCGGTGGCTCACACCTGTAATCTCAGCACTTTGAGAGGCCAAGGTGGGTGGATCACAAAGTCAGGAAATCGAGACCATCTTGGCCAACATGGTGAAACCCTGTCTCTACTAAAATACAAAAATTAGCTGGGCGTGGTGGTGCATGCCTGTAATCCCAGCTACTCGGGAGGCTGAGGCAGGAGAATTGCTTTAACCAGGGAATTGGAGGTTGCAGTGAGCCGAGATTGCGCCACTACACTCCAGCCTGGGCGACAGAGCGATACTCCATCTCAAAAAGAAAAAAAAAAAAAAGAAGCTAGTGCTAAGCGAGAAGATCTAGCTAAGATCACTAATGAAGGTTGCTGCACTAAACAACAGATTTGCAATGTAGATGAAAGAGCCTTCTATTGGAAGAAGATGCCACATATAGGACTTTCACAGCTAGAGAGAAGTCTGGCTTCACAGCTTCAAAGGACAGTCTGGCTCTCCTGTTAGGGGCTAATGCAGCTGGTGAATTTAAGTTGAAACCAATGAACATTTACCATTGTGAAAAATCCTAGGGCCCTTAAGAATTATGCTAAATCAACTCTGCCTGTGCCTATAAGTGGAACAACAAAGCCTGGGTGACTGCACATCTGTTTACAGCATGTTTTGCTAACTATTTCAAGTCCCTGTTGAGACCTACTGCTCTGAAAAAAAAGGTTCCTTCAAAATATTACTACTGTTCATTGACAATGCATCTGGTCACCCAAGAGCTCTGAAGATATGCAAGGAAATTAATGCTGTTTTCATGTCTGCTAACACAATATCCATTCTGCAGCCCACGGATAAAGGAGTTATTTTGACTTTCAAGCCTTATTATTTAAGAAATACATTTCATTAAGGCTGTAGCTGCCATAGATAGTGATTCTTCTGATGCATATGGGCAAAGTAAATGGAAAACCTTCTGGAAATGATTCACCATTCTAGATGTCATTAAAAAATTTGTGATTCATATCAATATTAACAGGAGTTTGGAACAAGTTGATTCCAACCCTTAAGTATGACTTTCAGGGGGTCAAGACTTCAGTGGAGGAAGTAACGGCAGCAGTGGTAGAAATAGAACTAGAATTAGAAGAAGAATCTATAAAGGAAAAAAAAGAACAAAAAATAAGTGTTGGTGAAAATGTGGAGTAACTGAGACCTTCATACATTGTTAGTGGAAATGTAAAATAACACACCTGATTTGAAAAATAGTTTGAAAGTTCCTCAGAAAAGTTGACTATAGAATTACTATATGATACAGCAATTCTACTTTTAGGTATATACCCAGGAAAACTGAAAACACACGTTCATACAAAAACTGGTACACAAATGTTCATTGCAGGTTTATTTGTAGTATCCAAAAAATGGAAACAATCCAAATTATCCATTTATCAACTGACAAATGGATACAGAGTAAACAATGGAATGTTATTCATCCATAAAGAGGAATAAAGTACTATTACATACTAAAAAATGGATGGAACTGGAAAACATTAAGTAAAAGAAATAAGTCATAAAAGGCTACATATTGTTTGATACAACTTGTATGAAATGTGCAAAACAGGCTAATTTATACAGGTAAAAAGTAGTTGTCAGGGGATGAGAAGGAAGGAGGAATTGGGACTGACTGCTGTACCTATTAGGTACATGTCATCTTTTTGGAGTGATGGAAATGTTCTGGCATTAGAGTGTGGTGATGGTTGCACAACATAGCGAATACACTAAAAACCGACTTATACACTTTGAAATGGTCCTTTAAAAAAAAAGAGAGACAGGGTCTTGCTCTGTCACCTAGGCTAGAGTGCTGTGGCACAATCATAGCTCACTGCAGCCTCATATTCAGCCTCCCAAGTAGCTAGGGCTATAGGTGTGTGCCACCATGCCCAGCTACTCTACTCTACTCTCTCTACTCTACTCTACTGTATTCATTTATTGAGATGGAGTCTTGCTCTGTCGCCCAGGCTGGAGTGCAATGGCACGATCTTGGCTCACTGCAAGCTCCACCTCCTGGGTTCAAGTGATTCTTTTGCCTCAACCTCCTGAGTAGCTGGGATTACAGGCTCGTGCCACCATGCCTGGATAATTTTTGTATTTTTAGTAGAGACAGGGTTTCACCAGGTTGGTCAGGCTGGTCTCAAACTCCTGATCTCGTGATCCGGCCGCCTTGGCCTCCCAAAGTGCTGGGATTACAGGTGTGAGGCACCTCACCCAGCCTTTTTTTTTTTTTTTTTTTTTTAAATAGAGATGGGGGTCTCACTGTGTTGCCAGGCTGGCCTTGAATTCCTAGCCTCAAGCAATCCTCCTACCTCATAAAATGGTAAATTTTATGTTGAATATGAATTATATCTTAATGAAAAAAAAAATAAGGGACCCAGACAAGAGGAACTGAAGTCTCCTCTTGCACTAACATTCTAGAAATGTATAATTTACTTTCTGGTCATAAACTATGCTAGGGAGAAAAAATCTGCAATGTTTTCTTAAACCAAGAAGGGCAGCAATATCTATGGGAATTATTATTTATACTAAGCCTGTATTAACCTTAAAAAAAGTCTTAAAAATAAAATGGATTAAAAAAAATGTATTGAAATGTCTATATCCTTTGACCCAGCAATTGTACTTTAAGAATTTATCTAACAGATATACTTGGTTGGGAGGCGGAGGCAGGAGGATCACTTGAGGCCAGGGGTTCGAGACCAGCCAGTGCAACACAGTGAAACACCAGCTCTACAATAATAATAATAATAATAATAATAATAATAATAATAATACTAAAAGATATGTCAATGAAAGTACACTAACATATACAGAAATGGGTGTTCACCACAGCACTGTTTAGAATAGTAAAAACCAGGTAATAATTGGAACATCCACTAACAGAGGGACAGTTAAGTCATCTGTGGTATACCCAAATCACTGAATACAACATAGGAGGGGTTAAAAAGAACGAGGCAGATCTACACGTACAGACACAGAATGAGCCCCCAGTACATCCAGTGAATGAAATCAGTCACAAGACAATTACAAAAACATTTGTCAGCATAGCCTATGAAAACATTTAAATGAACTTCTTGCCATATTTAGAGTGTGTTAGTGTGGTCCCAATGAAAAAGCAGACTGTCTGATATAATGGAGTTCCCTTTGGAGGACTTGGTGGCTCGTTCAGAGTAAGCCATCTTAAAGACCAGCCAAATCTGAGGTCCATGTGCCTGGCCATCAGGAAAATGCATGCTTCAGGTACCAGGATGTCATGGTCAAACAGGTGGTTGTAAATATCAGATTTATCAGGTGGTTGAATGTCAGATTTAATTGTGGTTCATGGTTCTCCTGAACAGTCCCAGGGAAGGTATGATATGATTTTATTATTTCTTTTATTTTTTTTGAAACAGAGTCTCGTTCTGTCGCCCAGGCTGGAGTGCAGTGGCGCAATCTCAGCTCAATGCAACCTCTGCCTCCCACGTTCAAGTGATTTTCGTGCCTCAGCCTTCTGAGTAGCTGGGATTACAAATGTATACTACCACCCCTGGCTAATTTTTATATTTTTAGTAGAGACGGGGTTTTGCCATATTGGCCAGGCTGGTGTCAAACTTCTAGCCTCATGTGATCCACCCACCTTGGCCTCCCAAAGTGCTGGGATTACAGGCATAAGCCACCATGCCTGGCCTCATTCTTATTTATTTTCTATGAGAGTGTGTGTGTATATGGAGAGTGGGGTTGGGGAGGGAGGGAGTTTTTCCTTTTATGTTTATCTTTATCAATAAACTTGTTTACTTTTATAGTTTAAAAGAACTTGAAGGACAGAGATCTAATAACTGAATTCATAAAGCTTGTTGAATATAAGGACAATATACAAAATTAACTGTATTTCTAGACACCAATCATAAACAATTAGAAAATTTAATAGACAGTATCATCTACCATAGCAGTATCCAGGAGTGAATCTAATGAAAAGATGTACAAGGCTTTTACATAATTGAAGGACATACTGTGTTCATAATTTAGATGACTCAATAGTGTAAATATGTTGATTCTCCCTAAAGTGACCTACAGAGGCAATGCAATCCCAATGAAAAATTCTAGCAGGTATTTGTGTGCACAGTGTGAAAGTTTACAAGCTGACTTTAAAATTTATATGGAAATACAAACACCCCAAAATAGTTGACAGTCTTTTTTTTTTAAAGGTATATTGAGATGTAATTAAAGCCTATCAAGGCAGTCTTGAAGAACAAAGCTGGAGACTTTTACTATCAGAAGTCAAGATTTAGTATAAACCCACAGTAATTAAGACAGTGTGCTGTTGGTGCAATGGAAACAAACAGGGTCCAGAAACACACCCACTCATATATTACTACTTGGTTTGTGACACAGGAGTACTAGCAGTAGAGAAGTGGACTTTTCAACAAATGATGTTGCATTCACTGGCTAGGAAATCCATATGGGAAAATATGACTCTTGACCCCTACCTCACTTCATGCACATCCACAAAAATCATCCCTAGGCAGATAGCAGACCTAAGTGTGAAAGGTAAAACAATATAGCTACTAGATGATAACAGAGGGGAATACCTACAAGACCTCAGGGCAGGCAAAGAGCTCCTATAGGACTAGTCACAAAAAGCCAAGATTAGCTATAAATTAGAAACTTCTGATCATTAGAAAACAGTATTAGGTGAAAAGGCTAGCCACCAAGTAGAAGGTATTTGCAATGTATATATCTGCTAATGGACTTATACCAAATTAGAACCTCTCATCTGTCAATAAGAAAATGACATAGAAATAGGCAAAAGATTTGAAAAGGCACATCACAAAAGATGATATCCAAATGGCCAATAAGCATATGAAGAGGTGCTCAACCTCTCTTGTCATTAAGGAAATGATAATTAAAACAGTAAGATACCACTACATACTCACCTGAACAGCTAAAATTAAACAAATAAACCAGAAAAAGAAAACAACAACAGCTGGGCGAGGTGGCTCATGCTTGTAATCCCAGCACTTTGGGAGGCTGAGGTGGGTAGATCACCTAAGGTCAGGAGTTTGAGACCAGCCTGTCTAACATGGAAAAACGCTGTCTCTACTAAAAATACAAAAATTTGCTAGGTGTGGTGGAGCACATCTGTAATCCCAGCTACTCGAGAGGCTGAGGCAAGAGAATGACTTGAACCTGGGAGGCAGAGGTTGCAGTGAGCCGAGATGGCACAACTGCACTCCATCCTGGTAGAAGTGTGTATTATTACAAGCATTTTGGAAAACTTTAGGAAACTATCTATTAAAGTTAAACACATATCTTATGACCTAGTAATTCCATGCCTCAATAGTTACCCACTGAAATGTATATATGTGTTCAACAAAAGATACACACGACAGTGTTCACAGTAGCCCCATTTGTAACAGTCAAATGAAGGTAAGTGAAGACAACTCAAATGTGTATCAACAGAAAAATGGATAAATACATGATGGCATATTCACATAATAGAACATTATAAAGCAATAAAAAATAAACTGCTACTATATACAATAACATGGGTAACACACAAAGATAGATTTCATTTAAATAAACTTCAAGGAAAGACAAAACTTGTTTATAGTGTTGGAAGTCAAGTTAGTAATTACCTTTGACGAGGGGTAGAAACTGGGAGGGGCCGTGGAGGGGTCTTCTGGGGGTGCTGGTGATATGCTACTTTCTGATCCGGGTGAGAGTTTGCAAAGATGTATTCACTTTGTGAATGTGCACTGAGTTATAAACTCGAGATTTGCAATGACAGGCAAATCCCTTTCTTTGCATGCTCTTTGAACAAATAATGAGAGACCTTCGGTTTGTAAATAGAAAATCAATCAAGAGGCTGTATGAAATGTCCTGGAGAAACACTCTAAGACTTCATTTCCCAGGGCAGTAGAAATAAACTTCCTAAGCTAAGTTCCTTATCTTCTGATTCTAAACATGGTTTTTCTCTGTAGCACCAGGCTGAACCATGAACAAATTCTTGTGTAGTATAGTCACTCTTGCCCTTTTCACCTATTTGCAAAATAAAAAAGCCTGTACCAACCTTTAGAGATACAATGAAAAACTTCACCCATGACAGAAGCAAAACCTGGGCCTATTTCCTAATTTTATTTGGTACAAAGGATTTGAAAAGGATCCAAGGTGCAGTCTCTAGGCACAATGAAATTAAACCGGAAATCAACAATCGAGATATTTGGAAAAGCCCTCAATATTTGTACTTCTAAATAACTACACAACATACTTCTAAATAACTCATGGATCAAAAAAAAAATCAAAAGGGAAATTAGAAAGTATTCTGAAGTAGATGAAATGAAAACACAACATATTAATTTGTGGGATGCTACTTAAGCAGAACTTAAGGGGGAAATTTATACATAAAATGCCTACATCGAAAGAAGAAAAGGGGTCTCAAATTGACTTAACTTAAAGAACTAGGAAAAAAAAAAGAGCAAATTAAACCAAAGTAAACAGAAGAAAGGGAGTGATAAAGTTCAAATCAACGAAATAGAAAACAGAAAAATAAAGTCAATAAAACCAAAGACTTTTTTTTTTGAGAATAAAACTGATAAACCTCTAGGCAAACTGATCAGGAAAAAAGAGAAGACACAAATTATCAATGTCAGGAATGAGAGAAGTGACACCATTACAGGCAATACAGATAGAAAAGGTCAACAAAGGAGCATTATGAACAACTTTGTGCCTATAAATTCAGTAACTTAGATGAAATGGACAAATTCCCTGAAAAACACAAACAATTAAAGCTCATTCAAGAAGTAGATAACCAAAAATAGCTCTATGTCTACTAAAGAAATAGAAATTTTAATTGAAAATCTTCCCACAGGTTGGGTGCGGTGGCTCAGGCCTGTAGTCCCAGCACTTTGGGAGGCCAAGGTTGGTGGATCACCTGAGGTTGGGAGTTCGAGCCCAGCCTGACCAACATGGAGAAACCCCATCTCTACTAAAAATACAAAATTAGCCGGGCGTGGTGGCACATGCTTGTAATCCCAGCTACTTGGGAGGCTGAGGCAGGAAAATTGCTTGAATCTGGGAGGCGGAGGTTGCGGTGAGCCAGGATCACACCACTGCATTCCAGCCTGGGAAGCAAGAGCAAAACTCCATCTCAAAAAAAAAAAAAAAAAAAAAAAAAAAAAGAAAGAAAACCTTCCCACAAAGAAACTTTAGGCCCAGATGCCTTCACTGGTGAATTCTACAACACATTTAAGGAATAAATAATATGAATACTGTACTACACAAACTCTTACAGAAAACCAGAGGAAATACCTCCTAACACCTCGTTCTGTGAGGCCAGGATTACCCTGATACCAAAACCAAACAAACATATTATAAGAAAATAAAACTACAGAACAATATCTATCACAAACACAGAAGTAAAAAAATTCTAGACAAAATATTAGCAAATTGAATTCAATAATATATAAAAAGGATAATACCTCGCGACCAAGGTTTATCCAGGAATGCAAGGTTGGCTTAAAAAGGAAAATCAAGTTCCAGGTCCACAGACTAAGAACTGGAGAGCAGGAAGAGACCTTAGAGATCATGAACTTGAAGCTGAAGTCATTGATTTGGGACCCTTTTTCTTCTTTTCAACCTAGGCATTTTATGTATAAATTTCCCCCTTAAGTTCTGCTTCAGTGGCATCCCACAAATTTTGTTGTGTTTTCATTTCATCTACTTCAGAATGCTTTCTAATTTCCCTTTAGATTCCTTTGACCCATTAGCTATTTAAGAAGTACGTTATTTAGAAGTACAAATATTGAGGGCTTTTCCAAATATCTTGGTTGCTGATTTCCAAATTCCATTATGCCCAGAGGCCACATCTTGAATCCTTTTAAAATCCTCTGTACCAAATAAAATTAGGAAATAGGTCCAGGTTTTGCTTCTGTCACGGGTGAGATTTTTTAGTGTGTCTCTAAAGGTTGGTACGGGCTTTTTTTTTTTGCAAACAGGTGAAAAGAGCAAGAGTGACTACACTACGCAAGAATTTGTTTGTGGGTCAGTCTGGTTTCAAAGAGAAAAACCATGTTTAGAATCAGAACTTAGCTTAGCAAGTTAATTTCTCCTGTCCCAGGAAATGATGAGGAACTGAGACACGCAGGGCTAAGATCACATAGCCAATTAGAAGTTGATCCTTAAGGCTGAACTTGGAGACTCAGGCAACAGCAGAAGAACATATTTTACTGTTTTTCATTATTTGGTCGCCACATATCATGTAATTTGGTTACTTTGAGAGGAAGTATGGTATGATGCTTCTGGGGTTGAAAAGTCCTGGGTTTGATCTGTCTCCTGTAGTCTTGGGCATGTAATTTATCATCTCCTAAATGGAGATAATAATGGTGTCTGCATTGCAGATTAGTCGTGAGTATTAAATCAGATAATGTGTCTAAAGCACTCAGCAAACATATGGAACTTCCCAACAAATATTACTATTACTCCACCAGCACCACTGCCTATTACCACCATATTTGTATTATGAGGACACCAAATTTAAGTTAGAAGCAAAGGACAGAAACTATGCAGTCTACTTTTTTTTTTTTGTGGAGATGGAGTCTCACTCTGTTGCCCAGGCAGGAGTGCAGTGGCTGATCCCGACTCACTACAACCTCCACCTCCTGGGTTCAAGCGATTCTCTTGCCTCAGGCTGAGGCGATTCTCTTGCCTCAGCCTCCTGGTAGCTGAGATTACAGGCACTAATCCCACGCCCAGCTAATTTTGTACTTTTAGTAGAGATAGGGTTTCACCATGTTAGCCAGGCTGGTCTCAAACTCCCGACCTCAGGTGATCTGCCCGCCTCAGTCTCCTAAAGTGTTGGGATTACAGGTGTGAGCCACCGCACCAGGCTACTATGCAGTCTACTCTTGCTAGACACTCCCTTGAAGCCACCCAGACTCAGGAACCCCAAACAAAGGGGAAAGAAAGTCAGACTATTGCTGGCTTAGCCATTTCTCTGTCTCTGGTCTGGACTCTTCTGAGAATAAAACCTTTTACATGAGTGGCCTATTTCCTTTTGTTACATACACTGGCTGTTCTCTCCCAATTACCTGTTTTCCTGTCCACAGCGCAAAGGGCTTCAGGATGGAAGGAGAAAGGAGCTTCACGCGCCCCACTTTGTCCGTGAGTCCTCGGTACACCAGCTCCATATACTGCTCCCGGGTGAAAAAGCAACCCCGAGTAGTCATGCTTGCCCCTGAAACCATGTGATCCTGGATCAGTCCCGCCAATGGTTGGCCATCCTATAAGCCAAAACAGACAACACAAGAAGAATGAAAATAAATCTTAAGTCAAACTCTAATCCCTAATTGCCTGCCTGGAAGCCACTTTCTATCAAGAGCCCTTCTTATATCATCCCTGTCTTGTCTTGCCCACATCCTCACTATGTTCTTGCTTGGGAGCCAACTGCTTCCCAAAGCACATGACCAGGGTTTAGCACTGGCTTCTACGTTTGCCATTTGCCCACTATCCTATATGAAGACTGCTTCAAACTCATCCCGTTCCCCAGGCCTTCTCTGTTTAATCCCATCTGGTTCTAGTTACTCCAGCATATTTTTGGCATTTATGCCTAAATTTGGTCTGGCTGCTGTCAGCTGTGTTCTTGTTTTTATACTTTGGTTTTATGCTTTAGTATTTTTCACACGTTTCTGGCCTGGCTCTTCTGTAAATCAGTCATGCACTCAACAAATATTTATCAGGAACCTCCTGAATGCCTAGGCACTGGGTAGGCTTTTCCCTACTCCAGGGGACCAAACAGACATGGTCCTTTATGACGAAGAAGAACTAGACAGTAAACAAATGATTGGATAAATACAATATCACAAAGTGTTTTAAATGCCAAAGAGGAAAATAACAGGGTGGGTCATAATATAGACTTGAGGTGAGGGGGATGGTCAGAAATAGCCTCTCCGAAGGGCAGTTTCACAGTTGAGGCCTGAGGGGTGAGCTGGCCAGTGTTGGGAGGAAGGGGTTCCGGCACAGGTTCCTCAAGAGAGCTGTGAGTGGGCCTGATGTGCATGACTGCAGAAGGGAGAATAGCCATTATTAGTTATCTCTTCACAACACAGCACAGGGTTCATGGTGGGCCCTTAATAAAGGCTGTTATCTACCAGATGCCAAAAAGAAAGGCTTTTATGAAAAGCCTGAGATTTGGTGAGTGCATTAATTTCATTTGACACTTTCACAGCCATTCTGATCCCCAGTCTCCTGAACCTTATCTGTCGGGTCTGTGTTCACGGCAACATAACGCACGCTGAAGTAAAAATAGCTATGCTCACTGACGTTCTTTAAGATGTAGATTTTGTAAACTTTTCAATGTTTATAGGAATTTGAGAAAAACCTGTGCCTTGGATATAAAGATTATTAATCATTTGATTATTTGTTAAATACTAGCCAACAGTATGGTCATGTTTTATAACTAAGGCTAAGGGAACTCACAAATGCAGTCTGGGAGAAGCACCAGAAATTTAACCATATGTACTAACTCAAAGGCTAAAAAAGGATCCTTGTCAAATGGTCTAAACACTACAGTGATGGGCTCTATGTAAACTCAAAGATAACGATTACAGATGGGCTGGAAAGGTGGCACAGACCTAAGGCAAGATCAGATGGAGCACACAGCCCCTCTTATGAAGGCTTTCACTTAATAATGTACATTAAAAAATTGTACTCTACCTCTTGTTGCCTAGATGGTCTTATTTTGCTTGGGGGAAAAACCCAAACCAGTATTATGCATTTGACTCATCTCACAGTCTTTGGGGGGCAGATACTGATTTTTCCTTTTGTTTTTTTCCTTAAAGAACATAGATTTTTCCTTAAAGAACACAGAACACAGATCAGGTTCTGTGATCTATTCAGTGCCTTTTCCTCTCTCTGTCCAGATTTTTCCATGACTAGACAATTACTTTGATGGCTAAATCATTTTCAATGCAATCATCACAAACTCTATGGCAGAATGCTGATTAAAGCAATTACTAAAGGTCTACTTATAATTCTAAATTTCCTAACTCCTGCTTAGGATCAGAAAGAACACCTCTGAATCAAAACCCCAGACAATTGTCAGCTTTACTATTCTCCTTAATAGCACAGCAAAATGACATTACAATTAATGTCTCTGGTGAGGATGCTTTGTGAATAGGGTATCCCTGTAACTTGAATTTTCTAGCTGACTAAGTAGAAGTCAGGAAACATATCTGGAGCCTTGCTTAAAAACTTTCCACAAAGCACGGGCCCTCAATAAATAAACAGAAGGAAAAAAAATTAGTCCAAAAAGTAACACATAAATGAAAAGTTTAACTGTTTTCATGGAAAAGAAATGAGTTCCATTCAACTCCTATTTTAAGTAAAAAGACGCCACAAAACTCTACTAAGTACATAAAACCAACGACAAAATGTACTTTAATTCAGTATTATGGTTACTTAAGGAAGATAACCTGGTAATAGAGAAGAAATTGAATTATAAATAAATAAATATGGAAGCTAAGGGAAATAAAGATATGCTAAGAAAAATTACCTCAAAATACTGGTTTTCCTAGTTTAACCAAATCAGCTCTTGTCCTTTTAGGACTCTGCCAATAAAGACATGTTGCATTTTTATAACCATTAGCAAATATAAGGATTCCACTTCTTGGCATTTACACCAAGGACTAAATAAAATTTATCAAGAATCAAAAGCTCTTTACCTCCGACGAAAGTGAATGAAAGTACAGTGAATCTTCAAGCCATCTCCCATAAGCTTTTTTCAATAAATTAATTTATTGACATTAAGTTTATTTACCTGTGTTCTCCTGCCTCCCTTAAGTGTACGCCCAACCTAAAACTCATAGGCATATGAGCATGTGATGCGGTCCACTTGGATTTATATGTCAGCCCACTGCAGGACACAATGTAAGCATGAAGTCTCCTATGGCTTTGCACCGTATTCAATCAAAATCAAGCACAGCACATTCAAGGTCATTGGTCTGAGGACTTCAGAGCACCTCAACTCCCCACATAGCTAATGCCTCAGGTCACTCTGCCAGCAAAAAACCATCTGCTGCTCCCCGGTAGTGTCCCCTCTGGTGAAATATGACTCGGCTGCTATAGAGTCAGAGACCCACACAGTTCTGGCAGCCACTTCCTGTCACCTGCCTTCCCTTAGTCCCAGCCTTGGCTGTCGAGTGGGGCTAAGAACACGCTAAGAACACGCACAGCCAAGCACATGGGCGGGGGGGGCGGGGGGGTGGGGTGTCGTCCAAAGCTGCTGGGTTCAAGTCTTAGCCTCATTGCTGGCTGACATGTTACTCACTTGGTGTTTCCTTGTCTGAAAATCACACCAACCTCATAAGGAAGGGAATGTCTGCAAACTGCTTACAGCAGTGCCTAAGGCCTGTGACCCACTTAATAAATGGCAGCTTTTACTGCCACCACCACAGAGCCACATTATTATTTAAATGAAAACATAAAAAGCCACTTTTCAAATTAGCAAATGTATTTTTTTTAATTTCCAAGTAATCTGGGTAGGCCCTTCACCACTTCTTCCTACATTTAGTCCCTTTGCTAATCCACAGCCAACAAAGGTGGGCAGAGAAGGGAAAGGCCAACTCAAACAACCGGGACCCTTGTGAAGCCACAGTGGTGCATCTGGTGGGAAAAGGGTCCGGGATGCCGGGCTCCTGGCCACCTGCCTGATTCCCTCGTGGCAGACGGCTGATGGGAATAGAGAAGCTCCAAGGAGCAGAGGATGCTGATTGACACTAGGCATCTCTGAGCAGCCCCTGGCACTCCCTGTGCACAGAGGTCTCCATCCCTGTGGTAGCACAAACCCTAGGAAGATCCAGGAACTCCTTGTCCTTCCTGCTGCTTCTCAGCTGAGTGTCCTTGGACAAGTTACACGAATCCTTCAAGTGTAAAATGTGGACATGAATAGCACCTACCTCCAAGGA
This sequence comes from Pan paniscus, assembly GCF_029289425.2. Lineage (NCBI taxonomy): Eukaryota > Metazoa > Chordata > Mammalia > Primates > Hominidae > Pan > Pan paniscus. The sequence continues at coordinate 40,314,910 of NC_073261.2, read as the reverse complement.
CTGTGGGGAGGGTGAAATGAGGAGCCTCTAAAGTGCTCTCTGCACAGTGTATGGCACTGAAAAAGTACTTGGGAAATGGGAGCCTTGGTTTGACGTTACGATTGTTCTTCATACTCCACCACAATCCAAATGAATGATGTATAACTATGAATCATTGTGGCGCAAATGGCTTATAATTTAGGAGGACTCAGACCTTTGGGTGGGTGGTGAGGGTGAAGGAGGCACTGGAACACACTCTGTCTTCTTTCCTGCAGCCTGCCTCTTTCCCCGCTCTGTCCCTCCCATGAGCACATGCTAACTCAGGCCCCTGCCACTCCTGGCCACGAGTCACCTGCTCAGGAGATGAGGGAGGAAGTTCTATCCTTCCCTCGTGTCCCTCTGGACAGCTGTGACCACAAGGGGTTGCCCTTGAGGAGTGAACTTGGAGAAAGAAGGAAAGGATTCAAAGGGGACAGAAGATGCCTTCACGGGCTGCTGCGGGATCTCTTCTGGGCCCTTGGGGTTAGGCTGCTTCTTAAAACTCATGTTTGTCAGAACAAAGGATCAAAGTCATCAGTGGACCATGAGAACCATTACAGTGTTGGGATGCTAATGCTGGCCGGGGGCTACTAAGTTGCAGAATCCAAATTTAAGTGCTGAACACAAGACCTATCACACAGTTATTAAGGTTGGCTTTCTGGGATGGCTATCACAATTTCTGTCCTGATTTACATTTTACAACGCAGCAAGACAGAAACATTTCCCAGCCTCTAAGCAACTAGATGGGCTAAAAGCCCCACCTGGGAGAAACCAGGACCCTCCATTCCAGGCGCCCCTGTCCTGGAGCTGCCCAATGACCCCAGGGGCTGGCAGGGCCCAACTTAAAAGTGCTAAGTCATGCTGACGATGACCACGGAACGGCCTCAAGGCCAGACCTACCTTGGGAACAAGGTACTGCTGATCGGTGCAGGCCAGGACGTAGGCCTCGGCCCGGCCCAGCTCACTCTGGGGGAAATGGGCATTCATCTCGTCTCCATCAAAGTCGGCATTATAGGCCTTGCAGTTGGCATAGTGGAGCCGCAGCACTTTCTCTTCAGGCAGGATGCGGGCACGGTGGGCCTGGATGGAGGGTCTGTGCAGTGTGGGCTGTCGGTTCAGTAGCAGAATGTCCCCATTCTTCACATGCCGGCACACCTGGGAACAGAGTGGACAGGTGGGTGATCAGTGCAAACGTCAGTATCACCACGGCTCTTTCCAAGTGCTCACCTCAGCTTGACCAAGGTGTGGCTTTTGTCTCACGTTCTAGTTAACTAAATGCAAGGGGAATTTTTCATCTGGAGCAAAACCCTGGAAATCTCTGAGAAATACGTCCTAAGCCCTTCTGGTCCTGGCCCTTTACAACCCTGATCCTGGCTCTAGGCTCAGAAGTATAAGGAACAAATAAGACCACAGGTCTTTGTCTTCTTCAGAGATGCATAGCCGTCCCAGGTTTCTGGATTACTCTGAAAACTAATCCAAAGAAAGAAATGGATACAACTCCTGAAGACATAACCATAACAAAATGAAGACATAACCATAAAACCACTGGGTTTGAAAGGCATTGGCAGACTTTCGAATCCCCCCCCCCGTGATCACATGTGAGTACATTATTCTAAACAGAAATTCTACATTTCACAAAAAGTTTGCCCAGCTTCATATAGCAGAGCCAGAAAAGGGTTCTTAGTTAGTTCAATGCCCTCAGAGAACACTTTATTGCACTTCAAAAATTAAGAGCTGTAAATTGTCATAGTCTTTTGGGAACGGAGTTTGAAAATAGCAATTAAAACACTTAAAACACATTTTCTGTTGGCTCTTCAAGAAAAAAAAAAGCACCCACACAAGGTTAGATGAGTATGTATGTTTGTGTAGCAGCATTTACAGCGGCAAAAACTAGAAATAACCTGACTGCCCCATAGAAGGGGCAATAGTGTATCCACACTATGGAATATTATGCAGTGATGAACAAGGATAAGGTAAATGTATACAAGGCCTAAAGTGATAGCAATAATGTATTACAGCAAAGAAAAAAAAAACCCAGGTGGCATGTGACATGATGGAAAAAAAAAAAAACAATTTAAAAACCAACCCAGCTTCTCTCTCTGTGTGTGTGTGTGTGTGTGTGTGTGTGTGTGTGTGTGTGTGTGTGTGTGTCTATGGGAAAGGGGTGGTTGGATCCTCACTAGGCTGTACTATTTTTCTGAGACAGGGTCTCTCTCTGTTGCCAGGCTGGAGTATAGTGGTACAATCATGGCTCACTGCAGCTTCAACCTTCTAGCCTCAAACGATCTTCCCGCCTTGGCCTCCCAAAGTGCTGGAATTACAGGCATGAGTCACCACACTCAGCTACTTTCCTACATCTTAGCATTGTTCTTCCTATAATGAGTATGTGATGCTTCTGTAAATTTTAAAAAAGGTCTTCACTTATTTTTAAAGAAAGAAAGAAATACTGAACAAGTGCTATGCTCATTGCTAGAGGGAAAACAGAAAATACAATTTAAAGATAAGAATTTAAAAATCACAAGTAATTGTACCCCTCTAAGATAACCACTGCTCATACTTTTCCCCCCTTATAAATATCTGGCTGGTCATGTCCTTCTGACAGACATCTCTCTCACAAAGCTGACTTTCCTGTACCGCCTATTAAGACCCTTACCACCCTTATCTTTAATTATATTAACTACTGGGCCTCCTAAACACTGAACATAAAGTGACACCTTAAAAGACAAATGTATGAAGGTAACTGCCACCCCATGCACCCTGAAGGGCTCCTCTAAGTAGTACAAAGGAATTATGAAGACTTGGTGAAATCTCTGCCACCCCAAATCTCCTCTAAATCACAACAGATAGCAGGCAGGAGAAAACAACAAATTATTGGAAGTCTAGTTTCTTCTTATGTTGCCCACATTTATGAAACTGCATTAGAAAGTTCATTAAAGAGAGAGGCTAGAAGTAATTAAGAGATACTCCCCAAAACTCTCTCCCCGATTCCTGTTCAGTGAGGTTAAAAGTTTTCTCTCTCTAGCTCAGAGAAGCAGGGAGCAAAACCCTCAAGTGCTACAAAGCAATCTTAAAAGTACCTAGCATGGAGTCCGTCTTTTTGCTCCCGAAGGAATTCAAACCTTCCCCTCCCCATTGCCAAGTCCCATGTTTCCAAGGAGACCTAAACTCTGAGGGTTCCCATGAGCATCTGCCCAGGGCACTGGCTGCTGTCTGACTGCGTCATACAAGCTGAGGTCTTCTTTCTTTAGCCTCTCAAGGGAGAAACTGCCTAGACCTGTGGACCAAGCCCAATAAGCCAGGCTGGGCCTAGGATTTGAGTCTTGCAAATTTGAGACATCCTCCAGCGTAAGCAAACTCGCCACAGCTGGGAAGGTACACAGGCCAGTCTGGTAGGCACCGGCCAATCCAAACAGAAGCCCTGGAGCACAGGGTATTCCCCTTGCCAACCCAAACCCAAGGCCCTTCCTTTCTCTTGTCTCTAAATAAATACTGCAGTGAAAATTAGCGTGCCCCAGTGCCCCAGGGTCAGAATTTTCAGAGGCAGGCTCGGAGCCAAAGGCCTGCTTCTGGCAGGCTGCTGAGCAGGGCAATGAGCCTTGGCTCTCCGGGCCATTTCCTCTTTTATTTACAAGGCCCAGGGGATGGGGCAGAGCTTTCATACTTCATAGAGGAAATGGGTCCTTTTGGTCTTTCCCCTCCTCACCTAGCCTGTGGTTCCTCCCTGGACGAGACCTCAGTGTTTCCTTCCCATCAACCTCACACAGCCCCTTCAGCCTTGCCCTGACCCATATGCAACACATTAACCAAAGTCTTCAAAAATTACAGGCCAGGAGCAGTGGCTCATGACTGTAATCCCAGAACTTCGGGAGGCTGAGGAGAGCAGATCTCTTGGGCCTAGCAGTTGGAAACCATCCTTGGCAACATGGTGAAACCCCATGTCTACAGAAAATACACAAACTAGCCACACCTGTGGTCCCAGCTACTCGGGAGGCTGAGTCAGAAGGATCACCTGAGCCCAGGAGGTGGAGGCTGAAGCAAGCTGTGATTATACCACTGCACTTTAGCCTGGGAGACAGAGTGAGACCTTGTCTCAAAAAAAAAAAAAGAAAAAAAAAATCACAGGTTTTGGTGGGTAGCAGACTACAGTCCTCAGGCTGGCCACCTGGTTCTGTAAATAAAGTTTGATTGGAACACAGCCATGCCTATTTGTTTGTGTACTACCTGTGGCTGCTTTGGTATTAGGTGGCAGAGCTGAGCAGCTACAGCAGAGCCTGCATGGCCCAGGACCACAGAAATATTTACTATCTGACCCCAGAGGAATGAGGGCTTGCTAAGGCCTGAGAGAGCAGCAAGAATTCGCTGCCTTCGGTCCCCTCTTTAGCCCTGAGGCTGGCCCCAGCACCTGGCTCACAGTTGCCTCCTGATGACCCCAAACTCTCCCTGCCCACTTGCCCTGCACATTCCCCTCAAACTTGTTTCTTCTTGGACATTATGTGCTTAAAGTCACTGTCTGTCACTGCTGTTCCCTATGGTGTCTACCACACCCCTCCGCAACAGCAATACATTTATATGCTCACTTCCTAGTGGTTCCCCCACCATGCTGTCAACTCCAGGGTGGCGAGGATCCGTCCACAGGGACTGCAAAGTGCTAGCATGCAGGGGGCATCAGTACTGCCTCATCCCTCACCCCTTCTCCTAGTCTCTTTCTCATCCTTTCCTATTGTGAGTCTGTTTCACATGTTTGACCTGAGTTAAATGTAAGTGAAGTGAAACACACCTTGCTTCTTTTTGCATTGCTCACACAGTGCCTAGCGAAACACCAGGCACTTAGGAAAGGCAGACCGATTCTACGAACCTCAATACAAACCTTACTTTGTGCACTAGAGAAGAACAAAAGAGGTGACTTGATCTATGTTTGCATATGCCCTGTCACCAAAGGAGAATACAGTAATACAGGCGGTGAATTACTGCTGCCCCTCAGGACGGCGGTGAGAATGAGAGGAAGCAAGAAGGCCTGTGATGAGCACTGATGGGCACCGCCACAAGGCCAGGAGCATTTCCTTTTCCTCTCGGTTCCTCCAAAGTTCCTTCAAGGCTGATGCAACTTTGCAGAGGTGAACTCAGTGTTAAAGAAGGGCAGGTCAGCCATGGGTATGGGTGGGCAGAGGGCAAGGAGAGGCCTGCCTGCTGTGCAGGTGGGTGAGGAAAATCCAGGCAGTCACCTATTGACTCCAGTAGTCACTTGTGGGTTACATCCAAGTCGAATCCATTTCCCTCCAACAACTGCTGCCACTGTTGCCTAGTTAGGGGTCATCTGCTACTCCCCTCCCAGCAGGAATGGCTATTATGTGACAGAGCCACAGAGCTGTCACCTGCTGATTTCATGCACTCAGCAACATTGTTAATCGATCATGTGCTCCTTCCAGTGGAACCCGATAGAGCCTCAGGATTCCCTACCACAGCACTATGGGCTAGCATTAGCAATTGCCCAAATTGGAAACATTAGTTATAACCTGTCATTTGTTGGTTATCACTGGCACAGAGCACTCCTTTCCTAAGAGTGGCTCTCAAACATCAGCATGCAGAAGAACCCTCTGGAAAGCACGGTAAAGAAAGATTCCGAACTCTATTCTCAGAGATTCAAATTCAGTAGAGGTGGGGGGATGTGCATTGCTCACAAGCTCCAGGGATGCTGCTGATGCTGGTCTGGGGACTGCCCTTTGAGTAGTCCTGTTTAAGGGCAGCCATTCTTCTGCCCGGAGTCTACAAGGTGAATCTAAAAAGCCACCCACGTGTCGGGGAGCTTCCTCCTAGGGATGGGCTCCTGTGTCAGTGCGCACTGGAGTCACACCTGATGGCCACCAATCACCAGGATACGAACAGGAGCCGGATGGGTCCCTGACCAAAGCTGCCCTTACTCACAATTTTTGTCCCCTGGGGCTTAGGTGCCCCCGTGGCTGGGGTCAGAAGCTGCTTGGCCACGGCCTCTCGCTGGGTCATGTCCACAGCGCTCAGGGCTGTGCGGCTGCCGTCCTCATTGATGACCATGGAGGCTCCTGGGTGCACATTAGGGCCGTTGATGACCGCTTGCCTAAGTTCCTGAACATTCCATGGGGTAACTGGCTGTGGGTAGGTCAGTTTTGTGGCAAACACCTGGAAATGAGGAATGGAGGTAGAAATTCAGGGCAGGGATAAAAAAAGGTCTGATGGACCCCAAATCTGTCTCAACAGGCTGTCTTTTCACCCAAGATGTGGAGGAGCTGTTTGACTTGGCCAAGAAGGTCTTCCAGTGAGCAAAGTAACATCCTGCCTGTCTTCTGCTACTCCCTTAATGGTATAGAGACTAGGCCTCCTTTTCTACCAGTTAGTCTGAGGAGAATAATTTAAGCGCAGCAGTTTATATAATTTTTTTTTCTTTGAGATGGAGTTTCGCTCTTGTTGCCCAGGCTGGAGTGCAATGGCGTGATCTCAGCTCACCACAATCTCCGCCTCCTGGGTTCAAGCAATTCTCCTGCCTCAGCCTCCCGAGTAGCTGGGATTACAGGCACACACTACCACACCTGGCTAATTTTGTATTTTTAGTAGAGACAGGGTTTCTCCATGCTGGTCAGGCTGGTAGCAAACTCCCAACCTCAGCTGATCTGCCCGCCTCGGCCTCCCAAAGTGCTGGGATTACAGGCGTGAGCCACCGCGCCCAGCCAATTTTTTAACCCAGTCTAAAACTTCATTTTCTTATCTGCCAATAAATTCAAAGTTCCCAAAGGTGGCATGGGGCACTTCCTTGAGACAGGTGGCAAATGCCTGTCCTCAAATACCCTGACATCCCTCATCCACCCTGGCAGACATCACTAATGCATCATGGTGCTGTCCCTGAGCCCAGACATGGCATCGGAATATCTCAACTCCACAGTTCTGGCAGCCATTACAATCAAGGTGGTACTTGAGATGAAACTGACGCATTCCTCTGATACCTAAGAAAATGCAGTGTGCTGTGTTTAAAGCTGGGCCTGGGATACGCTCCAAGTAAAACAAGTTCCCTGTTAAATGAGTTTTTGAGCTACTGAATATTATAAACCTCTAATGCTTCCAAATGTACACAAATACACCAGAGGCTCTGAGATGTCCTAAATAAAGGAACTTGTCTAGCTTTGTACAGGTCCCGCGCAGCAACACTTTCTCAGAAGGCTCCTGGGGCTACCCCAGCCTCTGTGTTCCTCAGCCTGAGCCTGCTCTACTGTTGCTGATGCACTTACCACCCATCACCGTTCAACAGAGCATACATATACTTGTCTATCTATTTACTGTCTGTCTCCACCCCTGGACACTGCTTTATATGGGAGCACATTAGTCTGTGCTTCACTGCTGGTCTCTAGCTCCTTGCTCCTGTGGCACCTGTCAACAGTGCTCTATGGGAAGCATGTGATCCAAGGGGCCAGAGGCAGTTCCATCCACTCTAATCTTCCCAGCTATCCTGTGAGGAATACCTACGCCCCAGGCCACCATGGCCCTGAGACTTGCGGCAGTCTGCAGGTGGGCAGAGAAGTGACTTCGGGGTCTTTCCTCCAGGGACAAGCCACTACCAAACAAACCCAGATCTAAGAAAGAGAACCCAGCACCTAGAAGATAGAAAAGGCAGCACAAAAGGTCTCTCACAGAGCTGGGGACACTGTAGGCACTATGAAGTCAAGGCCAACAAGGGTGGCCCCTGCCCTGTCCAGAGAGGGCAACCAAAAGTTGCTACATGTCTCCTCAGGGCCTCAGATTTGGGAATGTCACCACTGGACTTCGCAAAGCTGGTCCTCACCACATGATCCAGCCTTTGAATGCAAGGACTATGGTTCCCAGGAGGCAGTGGGTACAGGACTGGGCCTTCTCAGACTGCTGTCTCCTGACACATCACGCCTTTGTCCAGGAAACCCAAGTGTGCCACAAAGAGATGAGGCCATGGGGACACAGGATGATCGGAAAGAACATTTCAGCACTGCTCATCACCAGTCCCCAGAGAGGGGTGGAAGGGGTGGCGTGCAAGGAAATGAGGCTCTCCACGGAGGGAAATTAAACCACCTTCACATTACTGACATAGAGGCCGGCCCATTAAGGAGGAAGCCGATTAAAGGCTGCTGCTGCTGAGCACCACGGCATGAAGTGCTAAGGATGTGAGAAGACGAAGCTGGCTCCCGGAGGGGGTTGGGGGGAGAGCACTAACAGGTGAACAGCAAGCTGCTGACCCTGAGAAGCGAAACATGACCTGGGCAACATGCACACGCCTCTCTCCGGGACTCACTCCCTTTCCTCTTCCCAGTAACCTGGGGTACACATTTCTGATGCCTGGAAAGTACACAGGACTGATAACTGATATGCCCCATGCCCTCTTCCTCTCCCCTGTCATGTATTCAATTTGGTGAGGAAGGTCAAAAGACTAGGCTGAAGTGGGCAGGAGGAAGCTATGCGGGCGGGGATGTGGAACACCCTGCAGTCAGCTCCCTGGTGCTGACTTGTTGGTAGGAGGTGTCTGTAAGCCTAGCAAGGAGTGACAGCAATGCCATCATGCAGCTTCCAGTCACCTCCTTGTGGGCTGGCCAGGAAGAGGCAGAAGCTAGTTCCGCCCAAGCCAGAATAATCTGCTGCACATCCTGTCCCCAGCCCTCTGCGGCATTCTCATCTGCCACCCACGGGGAGCAAATGAGACACACACACACACACACACCATGGGAATTCCAATTTCGTTGGTGTTGATGTACATGTCTGGGCAGATGACTGAGCGCGCAGCGTAGTCCACTCGCTTTCCCATCATGTGTTTTCGGAACAGGCCTTCCTTCTTCTCCAGGATCTTTATGGAGAAAAAAGGCCATAAAAAACATTCAACAAGGATTCCAGTAGGCTTATTAGTTTCTTGTTTCAATACACAATGTTTATTATTTATCTTCTGTAGCTAGCAATGGGAATCCAGTTTTTTGCTCACCTGCCTAATGCCTGGGTACTTGTCCATCATTAGTTTGTCCATCTCGCTATCAAACACAATATTGACGTGGCTCTGAAGGCGAATCCAAATGTTGTAAAGTTTGTCTATGAGGGACTGGCCTGGAAGTGTACTCAAAAAGGATCGGTCAATAGCAATCAAAGAGTCTTTTTCCTGGAAGATGAAACCAAGAAAACAGGGATGATGGAAAAAAGCTCCAAAAGGCCTGGCTTGATTTAATTTTTCTTTCTTACCCTGGATCTGACAACTATGCACTCTGGAGTTTATCTCCTCTGAACCTGACAGATCAGAGACAAACATGCTAATAAATCAATCTTGTAAGTACATGTCAATAAGACATATCAGCACTATTATATATTTACCAGCCTGTCTCTTTCTAGTAGTAAGATGAACTCAAAATTTGTAAGCATGCTTCTTTCTTAAGGCATTTTTGCTGAAATCCCTTAATATGCAATTCCTAAAGAAAACTAAGAAGTCCTTCCCACATCAGTACATTTCTTATGAAGTTCTGTTATCTTGCCAGATAACCAATTCTCATATGCAGTTTCAGTTTTATTTACGGCTTTGAAAAACTTGATCCAAACCAATTACAAACATGCAGGTGGAACAATTTCTTAAAAGGAACTAGGTTTGCCATACGATATTCTATGTCATCAACTAAGATGTGGGTCTCCAGCTGAGCTATATCAAGTTAGTGGCTGATTGCCAAGTCTCATTGGAATATTTAACCAATCCTTTTTTAATATTTTTGCCCCTAGCCCTGTCTCCTCCTCTCTCCCACTCCCTACCCAGGGGACAGAAATACACAGAAGCCTTCAGCTGGCTTAGAGCACCACCTATTGATACTGTCTGGCCATCTACTGGCCCAATCGACTGGGTATGACACAAGGAGACAGATGGTCCCACGTCTTCCAGTGTGGGCAGATAAGAGAAGAAACCTGTCAGTGTCTTGAGGTGGGAGGGTGAGGGTGGGTGAAGATTCAGTAAACGAGAATGTTATGAAAACCCAGTAGTGATGAAGTGGGCTTGTCATCAAACCTGAGGAACACAGGAATCTTCTTTAGCTCTAGGGAAAATAGATGTATTCTACATAAAACACTCAGGGTCCCCTTCTGGCTGGAGTCCCAGAGGGAGATACGATCACCTGCATGATGACCGGGCCCTGTTAGCCCAACTCACTGCTCATGGCATTACCTGGCTCAAGACCAGTGATTGTGAAATGAGTGAGAACTTGTCTCACTGGAGTATCCCCAATGCCTAGACGGTGACTGGCAAGGGCTGCCATGAGGATGGAACACAGAGGGTAAGGGGGGAGAAAAAACACATCCTGTCAATCACAAGGAAAGAGGGCAGTGGGACATAGGAATCAGAGGATGCTATTTGCCCCTCAGAGGCGAAGCATTTGTTTGACAAAGGGGACGACCAATTTTTCTTTTTTTTTTAATTATTGAGATGGGGTCTAACTCTGTTACCCAGGCTGGAGGGCAGTGGTGCGATCACAGCTCTCTGCAGCCTCGACTTCCCTGGCTCCAGTGATCCTCCCACCTCAGCCCCCTGAGTAGCTGGCACCATAGGCGTGAACCACCATGCCCAGCTATTTTTTATATTTTTGGTAGAGACAGGGTTTCGCCATGTTGCCCACCTGGTCTAAAACTCCTGGGCTCAAGTGAACCTCCTGCCTCGGCCTCCCAAAGTGCTGGGATTACAGGCTTGAGCTATCACGCCTGGCCAGGCTGCCCGATTTTTAAGGGACATCAAACTAAGATTCTCAACCCTGGTCACTGGGTACAGTTATCCCATGGTCTTTTCTTGGAAACTGCACTAAGGCATGCACATGGCCGATGTCTTTTACACTAAGGAGTTTTTAAAAGCACACCAATGCGGGCCGATCAGGAAACAAGCAAAACCACAGAAAGCCCCAAGTGTAACCTGCACCATAAGTGTCCAGGAGACAGTGGCGCCACCTTGTGATGGGCCTGGCAGACAGCAGGACTGTCGCAGTGGCTGGAGTCTGAGAACCCGGACTGTCTACCCAAGGCTGCCTATTTGCATCCAGAGAGTACTTTAGAGCTGGGAAGGATCTTGATGACCTCAGCAAGCTTCCTGGGTGCCCAATTCACCTTTGTACCCACTGAAGACCTACTACTTAACCCGGCACACAGAAGGGGCTCAGGAAATGTTAGTTGAAACTGTCCTATTCTGAGAGGAATTTCCACTCTGCAATACTGCTTTCCTGACCCCAATGCTGGAGACATTAACGTGTCCAAAATAGAGCTGGCAACATGAGCTCTAGTACTGTGACCCAAAAGGGACACTCTTAAAGCCTGAGGGAAGTAGGCTATTCTTTCTAGAGCTGCTGAGAGCTGGTAGCCCGGAACAGCCTAGGTGTGAAATCTCACCACAAATCACATGCACTTCATAGCAGACACTAGTATAAGGAAGTGACTCAACTAGGGTCACCTGGCGTGGTCGTTCGGTGCAGAAGCTAGACCAGAACCCACACCTTTCCATGCTCAGACCCATGTGTGTCCCCCTAATGTTCCTAGGTGCCCCCTAAGCCCAGAGCTCACACTAAGGCTGCTGCCAGCTGCACAGAACATCCCAGGAAGCATCTCCCAGACCCAGTGTCTACATCCACAGCTCACAGAGTTAGCACTAAGCATGTGTGCTCATCACATCAGCAACAGAGCAGCCCTGACCTCATCTGTAGTGGGTGTGGCCACTTCCTCTGGCAGGTTCTGTTCTTGGGCCATCAATGCCAGAAGTTTTCGAATCAGAACTACATCCTTCATGACAGCCTGCAAGTTCACCGTCTGGCCATTAGTAAACATCTGGTCTCCTAGGCGACTGACTGGGCGATACCTGCAGGGGGACATACGGAATAAATGAATGTTTAGTGTGAGGAAAGGGTCATGTTCTTCAGCCTCTTACCCATGCCTACTGTAGGGAGCACACCCCACCATGCTCAAAACAACCAACCTTCCTAACCAACATTCCGGCTGGGTGTGGTGGCTTAAGCCTGTAATCCCAGCACTTTGGGAAGCCATGGCAGGCGGATCACTGGAGGTCAGGAGCTCAAGACCAGCCTGGCCAACATGGTGAAACCCCATCTCTATGTAAAATACAAAAATTATTTGGGTGTGGTGGTGCGAGCCTGTAATCCCAGCTACTCAGGAGGCTGAGGTAGGAGAATCACTTGAACCCAGGAGGCAGAGGTTGCAGTAAGTCAAGGTCATGCCACTGCACTCCAGCCTGGGAGACAGGGCAAGACTCCGTTTCAAAACAAACAAACAAAAACAACCAACATTCCTATTGCGTTCACAACAAACGGGAAGGAAAGCAAGCCCTCCCACCACCTGCACCTGGAGCGGAACTGCAGCTTTGTCTCTCAGTGCCCTTGGCCCTTTCACCTCTCCTAGAGGTCACATTTCAGTTCCTTAGTACGCTTTTTTTCAGGTGAAATAAGTTAATTAAAGGGTATTACCTTGAGGGCGGCACCACCAAGAAATCTAGAAAGAACACACTGGGATTGAATCTGGATTCCATACCATCATCATCCATTCCCGAAAAAAGGTAGTTCAGAAAGAATCCTGCGTTGGAAAGAAATAAACCAAGAAGACCATTTAAATCTATCACTAAGGGCATGGGAGGACAACCATAAAAATATTACTGAGTGAGGAAAAAACAGAATACAAGATAATATGTAGAGTTAAGGTCACAGTTTTCTTTTTTGAGAAAAGGTCTCACTCCTGTCGCCCAGGCTGCTGTGCAGTGGTGCAATCATGACTCACTGCAGCCTTGATCTCCCAGGCTTAGGCAATCCTGCCACCTCAGCCTTCCAAGTAGTTGGGACTACAGGTGCGTGCTATCATGTCCAGCTAATTTTTGTATTTTTTTTTTTTTAAGAGATGAGGTTTTGCTTGGTTGCCCAGGCTGGTCTCGAACTCCTGGGCTCAATTGATCCACCTGCCTCAGCCTCCAATATTGCTGTGATTGGAGGCATGAGCCAATGTGCCTGGCCTCATTTTTCTTTATAAAAACAAAAAATAGCCTCTGTGTACATGACAGTTTGTATGCAGGGGATATGATAGCATAAAAATGGGTACTACAGGGACAATAGCTCTTAAACCAGGGACTGAGATGGGCAAGGATGGGGAAGAAACTTCACTTGTTTTTAATCACCCTCCTGGACTATTAAAACACAGACATCACACACATCATTATTACTTTGATCTTCATTAAAAATATGTTGAATAAAAAAATTTTTTTTTAAGTTAGCCTCCTCCCACCCCTAACAGGTACTGCCGAGAAAGGATCTTCTGTGGATCAAAGCTTTATTTCAGGTTTCTGGTTACTTTAAAAAATGCCTAGAGAAAAAGATTAAAATGTGCTAGGGCCTGCCACAGAAGCAATCATACTAACTCCAGTGCTTTTTTTTTTTCTGATACCTCTTTAACAACATGTTCATTTGTAAGCGCTTATTACACAGAGGTTATAGTCAGCGTTCCACAACATACTCTCACAAGGGCTTGAATATACTGCGTAGGTTTTGTTATACACTCAAAAGGAAAGAAGGATTTCCCTTATAGTAAAGTCCCAATTTAAATAAGACAGAGTTCATTCTTTGATTCTCAGAAGGACAAAGCATTTTACTTACGGGCATTTAAAATAAGTTACACTGAACCTTCTAAAAATATGCCAACCTGTATTAAGCGAGGCCCACCTGCAGTTGTCATTTGATAACCAGGCTCAGCTGCGATAATTGTCAAGTTTTTGGTGCTGGGTATGACCTCTCCTGCTCTATGACTCAATGTCAATGTGCCCTGAAGACTGCCCCAAACCTCTGGATCAGTTCCAGGAGGGAGCTACAATCATTACAACTTAAAAGAAGTAATAAGGCAGGGTTAATGAGTCCAGGAAATAAAAGCCTAGAGAAGATCAAGGCTATTTCTTTAGCCTGATACAGCACCTTCATTCTTCCACAGGGCAGAAAGGTGTTCGCGGGCACTGGTGGGTGTTAAGTATCCTCGTTTTCCTATCTGAGCTTCCTCAATTCCTGGAGCCAAGGAGGAGAATCAAAGTGCAATAAATCAGAAACAGGTACTCTTTCTGCAATGGGATTTATCAATTCTTTATCCCCAAGCCTGCAACTTGACCACAAAAATCAATCTCAAGGGTAGCATATTATCAGGCCTGGATTCCCTCTGGCCCTTAATCTCATTTCTATAGTAATAAAAACCATATGGCTATTGTATAAAACCTAAAAAAAAAAAAAGCAAAGTAAAAGAAAACATTACCCATAATCCCATCACATTAACAATTCCTATCACTTTTATATATTGTTTTCCAGGCCTTTTTGTCTATACACGTATTTTACACAACTGTAATCTTCAGTGTGGATTTATTTTGCACACTACTTTGCCCTTTTAGTATCATCTCATCAGCATTTCTGCATGTTGCTATGTAGCTTTTGCCTGATCACCATTTTTCATGGCTATGTGATATTCCATTAAGGATGATTCCTAATTCACTTAACCATATTCTCATAATTGGACATCTGGATTGATTTCCATATTTTGCTATTATAAGTAACATTATAATAAATATCTTTATCTACCTGGTTTTTACCAGAAAAGTTCACATAAGTTGAATTATGGATAAATAAGTATTTTTATGGGTAAACATATACTGACTTCTTTTTACAAATATCATACTGGTGTGTGAGGAAGAGATTGGGCTTGGTTTCTCACACTAAGCAAGATCACTCTGGGATGCCATCTACCAGCAATACCCAGGTTACATTAGAAAACCAGGCTTGGGACTGCCATTCAGGAGGTAGGGACCAGGCATTTAGATGATTACCTAAGACAAGTAAGTAGTGTGTCTTTCAGGTTCAAAACTTTCTGGGCACTTTGGGAGGCCAAGGCAGGCAGATCACCTGAGGAGTTTGAGACCAGCCTGGCCAACACAGGGAAACCGTGTCCCTGTGAAAAATACAAAAATTAGCCGGGCATGGTGGTGGACGCCTGTAGTCCCAGCTACTTGGGAGGCTGAGGCAGGAGAATGGCGTGAACCCCGGAGGCGGAGCTTGCAGTGAGCGGAGATCGTGCCACTGCACTCCAGCCTGGGCGACAGAGCGAGACTCCGTCTCAGAAAAAAAGAAAATACTGGAACATGACTGTAATCCCAGCTACTAGGGAGGCTGAGACAGGAGAATCGCTTGAACCTGAGAGGCAGAGGCTGTAGGGAGCCGAGATCGCATCACTGCACTCCAGACTGGATGACAGAGTGAGACCCTGTCTCAAAAAAAAAAACAAACCCAAAACAAAACAAAACAAAAAAACCCAAAAAAGCTTTTCTGGATACATCCACTGAAACTAAGCATTACTCAATTTTCCCTTTTTATTCACGTATCAGGACAGGAACTATGCCTTGTCTGTGTTCCTAACACTTGACAGGGTGTCTAGCTCACAGCAAATTCTAAATTAAGAGTATATGGCTCAAATATAAAATAGCCTAAGATAGTCTACACTTAAAAACACCACTCTTGGCTTTTCCTTTTTTTTTTTTCCAAGACGGAGTCTTGCTCTTGTCACCCAGGCTGGAGTGCAGCGGCACGATCTCGGCTCACTGCAACCTCCACCTCCCGGGTTCATGCGATTCTCCTACCTCAGCCTCTCGAGTAGCTGGGATTACAGGCGCATGCCACCACGCCCTGCTAATTTATGTATTTTTAGTAGAGACAGGGTTTTGCCATGTTGGCCAGGCTGGTCTCAAACTAACGACCCCATGATCCACCCACCTTGGCCTCCCAAAGTGCTGGGATTACAGGCATGAGCCACCGCGCCCGGCCTCCTCCATTTTTAAAAACTAGCTTCATTCCACCTCCAATTCTCCAGCTAGTTTCTTTAAAATCTGCAGAGGATATGTCATCATAAGTTTTTAGAGAAATCCCTAACTTGGAGAACAATTAACAAATGCACCATAATTTAAGTAGTCTCTGTTAATAGGTATTTAAGTCATGTCCAGTATTTTCTTTTTTTCTGAGACAGAGTCTTGCTCTGTTGACCAGGCTGGAGTGCAGTGGCACAATCTTCGCTCACTGCAAGCTCTGCCTCCCGGGTTCACGCCATTCTCCTGCCTCAGCCTCCCGAGTAGCTGGGACTACAGGCATCCACCACCACGCCCAGCTAATTTTTTGTATTTTTAGTAGAGACGGGGTTTCACCGTGTTAGCCAGGATGGTCTGGATCTACTGATCTCGCAATCTGCCCGCCTTAGCCTCCCAAAGCGCTGGGATTACAAGTGTAAGCCACCGTGCCTGGCCCATGTCCAGTTATACAGTATTCAAACAACACTGTGAGTATTCTAATTCCTTAGGATAAAGTCATCAAAGCAGAATTGCTAAGTCAAGGAGTCTGCATGTTTAAAGTTTTGATGTCGATAAAAGCAGAATATTTCAATGAGTTAACGCAATTGAAGGAAGCATGGGTATGCAATGAAGAATGGCCTTGACCTTCAGGGATAACCACAGCATTAGAAAGCTACATATGTTCAGTGGGAGAAAACAGACCCCATTAACCTGCATTTTGTGGGGATTTCTGAAAATGAGTGTCTGAACTTTCTCTTCTACTAAATAGGTTGGAAATGCTGAAGAAGATCGGTCAAATCTCCTCAGCTCCTGTCCCAGCAATGCCCCCACTGCAGTTTAGTCACCGTGAAGGCAGAGGCTGTTCTTCAATCACAGGATCTTAGAGTCAGAAGAGAGCTGTGGAAGCCCATCTCCTCACATGAGCTGCATCCCCTCCTAACAAGAACTTCTGCAGCTTGCAACAATGACTTCTGCCTAGCTGGGATTTCAGAGCATCCTGAATGTGTCTTTCTTTCAGCTGTAAGAGGTGCCATAGGAAAAAGGGATTCAGAGGTCAAATAACCTGGGATCACAATGGTTGGAAGAAGTGTCTTGGCTATATGAATTCTCATTTTAAATGTTAATGTGCCTTGTGGGGCTCAGGGGGGCACATGGAGCACAGGGAGCGCACTGGAGCTGCACGTGTGGCATTTCACAAGCTGACAGAGCTCCTTGTGGGATCACCAGTCCATGGAGACTACTCAGGCACAGCCCTCACTTTTTTTTTTTTTCTTTGAGATGGGGTTTCGCTCTTGTTGCCCAGGCTGGAGTGCAATGGCACAATCTCGGCTCACTGCAACCTCCGCCTCCTGGGTTCAAGCGATTCTCCTGTCTCAGCCTCCCGAGTAGCTGGGATTACAGGCGTGCGCCACCACACCCGGCTAATTTTTTTTTTTTAGTAGAGCCAGGGTTTCACCATGTTGGTCAGGCTTGTCTCAAACTCCTGACCTCAGATGATCTGCCTGCGTCCTGACCTCAGATGATCCGCCTGACTCGGCCTCCCGAAGTGCTCGGATTACAGGCGTGAGCCACCACTCCCAGCCTAGCCCTCACTTTTTGATTCCCTCTGATACCAGGAACATGGTCAGACCCACGCTGAGGGTGCTCACTTTCCTCCACATCACCTGCTCCCCAGGGTTACTGATCTGTGTCACTTGCAGCCCCTTCAGAGAGCAGAGACCACATGGTCTGGTCTGTGTCCTGGCATTGTGCTCATCACAAACATGGTCCTTGGCATAATGCTGAGCACCCAACAAATAAATGTGTGCTAAATACTGAATACCCAAGCCTGGAGCTGTAGAAGACTATGGTCTACTTGTTTCTAATGCACAGACTTTTGGTTGCACCATCATATTCGCATGGCTGCAATGAAAGATGACTTTAGAAGAATGGGTTTGGTGAAGGCATTGAAAGACTACTTACCTGCCGGACATTTGCCCCACGAAAACTATCTTCTAGAAAGAATTCTGACCATCTTTGTTCTCAATCTATGAACATTTTATAAGGCATCCTAAGGGCTACAGAAGCAATTCCCAACTGGTATTACAAGAAAATTGTTTTGAGGGCTATTTAATGGTTAAGTGTAGGAAAATCCACTCTTACAGTGTTAACTGCCAACCATGAAACAAAATTAAAAAGGCTTTCTAAATGCAGTGTGGTATCCTGGGTTGGATCCTGGAGCATAAAAAGGAAATTACTGGAAAACCAGCAAAATTTAAAAAGTCTGTAGTTTAGATAATAGTGTTGCACCAACGTTAAACTCAGTTTTGACAAATGCACCATGGTAATCTACTATGTTATACAGTAGGGCAAATGAAGTAAATAGTATTAAGGAATTCTCTGTACTATGTTTACTACTCTTCTATTAAGTCTAAAAATTATCCTAAACTATAACATTTTTAAAAAATAATAAACAGGTTTTTCATTTAGTCCAGGCCATGCCAGAGTGTTCAATGTAAAACATACATCATGCATCTCCAGGAGGGGATCTTATTTCCATGCTTATCCCATATTCTCAAACCCTGGTGAAAGGTTTATTAACAGTATCTGCTATGGACTGCCATGCATGTAATTTCCTCAATTCTAGGCAAGAGGCTTTATGAATGCCATTATACAGAGTTGGAAATGGAAACGCCTCAAAACAGCCTTCTATCTGCCACTCAGAAAAAGTGGCAGAGCCAAGTGACAATTGCAGGTTGTGCTTTTTCTTTCTTTTTCTGAGACGGAGTCTTGCTCTGTCACCCAGACTGGAGTGCGGTGGCACGATCTCAGCTCACTGCAGAGTGCGCCTCCTGGGTTCAAGTGATTCTCCTGCCCTAGCCTCCTGAGTAGCTGAGATTACAGGTGCCCGCCACCACGCCTGGCTAATTTTTGTATTTTTAGCAGAGATGGGGTTTCACCACGTTGGCCAGGCCGGTCTTGAACTCCAGACCTCAAGTGATCTGCCTGCCTCAGCCTCCCAAACTACTGGGATTACAGGTGTGAGCTACCGTGCCCAGCCAGGTTATGCATTTTCTACCCTGGCACACTGATGACATAATAAGAAATGAACAGTTAACATTTACATAGCACATATTACACAGCAGGTACTGCTCTCAGTGCTTCTCTTGGAATACTCTATTTAATCTTCTGACCACTTCAGAATAAAAACCAAAAAACATTTTAAAATAAGCCTATGACTATAAAAATTAAAAAGTGGGAGTATTAAGTTATCTCAAAATTTTTCCCAAGCAGAACTTGGGTAGGGCAGAGCTGAGGAAAGAACTCTACCTGGGGGGATCTGGGTGGACAGCCAGGAGTAGCCTGCAGGAGGCGCTAATGTTTTGCTGAATTCTTGCAGTTTTTCTTAAAAATTATTCGCCTACATTTTATTCCAAAATAGATCCACACTTGTTTTACAGTAAAATGTTTCAAAATATCTGTCAGGTAAATTTCTTAATTTCTTCCTGAAAAACCTTTCAGACAAACGACCACCTAAGGCAAGAGGCGCCTGTGGGGCACTGCCTCATAAAACAGCCCCTCCCATCCATCAGCTCTCCCATGTGAGAGGCCTGAGCTGGGCGCTCGCCAGGGTCCCCTCAGGCCTGAGAGGCCTGAACACTGTGCCTCTGCTGGCCCCTCCCAAATGCAGCGGAGAAACACGTGGTGAGGAGAACCAGGTATTCCCAGGGTTTAGGACACATCTGCTGGCCTCACATGGAGCTCCTCTGCAGACCCAGCCTGCTCACCCAGGGGCTCAGAGTCCTTCTGGCCAGCTGTCCTGTGCACCATGGCTGGAAACGTGATAGTCAACTTGCTGTTGTGTTCCTTTCGGACAATGGATCGCCCGGTCCTGTGCAGGAGGACAGTTGTGATTGAGGAGAGAAAAAACCCAGTAAGATATTTAATAATAGCAATGAGTGACTGCCCAGAGACGTCTCACCTGGGGCAAGGGCCCTGATACTTACTTGCAGTGGGGACAGCGCTTAGCATTCATATGCGCCTTCCAGAAGAGAGCAATGAGCTTGCTCCTGCTCTCACACACGTTCTTTACCTGTTTTTTTAAAAAAAGTCAGAGAACCTTGGAGTGCCATTTTGAAGAGAATCCAATATATTTACTTTATGGTTTTCACCTTTTATTTTTAACCAGAGGAAACACCCCCACCACCACTTTCTTAAACAAAATCTTCCATAGAACCCTAATACACTTGAACTCTGACAACTACTGAGTGACCTCTTTAAGCCTTCAGTTTCCTCAATTATAATATGGGAATAAGAATAGTAACCACCTCAGTAAGCTCTTACTAAGACAAAGAATCATGAATGCAGTGGGGGCCTGAAATACAGCCAGTACTCAATAAGCGCTAGTTACTTTCACTTGTAAAAGGAAGCCTTCTGGATGCAGCTGGCCTGCCTCAGAAGGACCTCAGGGTTCTAAGGAAGGCACATCCACAGTCCAGCCACCTGAGTGGCTCTGCACCTGGCAGCAGATGGGAATCATCTGGGAGCTTTTGTAACTCCACTTGGACCCTACCCCAGACCAATTAAATCAGCATCTCTGGTGTGAAACCAAGGCATGAAGTGAAGCAGATTCCAAGACTAGTATCACAGGTGAATTATCTACCCATTCATTCATTCATTGAACAAATTAATACTTAGGCAGTATATGAAGGGGAGAATAAGGTAGCGGTGGGTTAGAGAGAAGTGTTGGAGAAGGAAAAAAAGACCTGATGCCATTTTTTAAGAAGAGGCTTGCTGTATGCTATACCGAAATCATATGTCACATAATCCTCTCATTGGTCCTGCAGGCAGGCATTAGAGATTAGATAGTGGACACTCAGGGACAGTTGTGTAATTTGTGAGGTTGCAGGTCTCACGAGAGGCAGAGCTCAGATTCAAACTCAGGTCTACTTTGGGAAGCCAGAAGTATATGCAAAGGACAACACAGAGGGAAAGTGATAAAATGATGCCCAAAACAGCATGGGAGAAAGACAGTGTTAACTCACATGTGCGCCCTGGGACCCCAGGAGGTTGTTCTGCACAATTTCAGTTGTGTATTGTTCTAATTCCTCCCGAATTTCAGAGGCAGAGGGATCGGCATTTTCTTCCAGAAACTGGAAAACAAAGAGGAAAACTCCATTATCACAGTAATGTACACCTCTGATGAGCAGCACAACTGGGACCAGCCTCTCCAAGGGTGGAAAAGATTCATTTGAAGGGAGAAAAAGAAACTATGGCTACTGTGTTGCACTTTCAAAAGAGTAAGACAGCATCGCTGTTAAAAAAAAATCAAACAAGGTCAGGCGTGGTGGCTCACACCTGTAATCCCAGCACTTTGGGAGGCAGAGGCAGGCGGATCACTAGAGCTCAGGAGTTTGAGACCAGCCTGAGCAACATGGTGAAATCCTGTCTCCACCAAAAGTACAAAAACTTAGCCAGGTGTGGTGGCATCCACTTGTGGTCCCAGCTACTTGGTAGGATGATGTGGGGAGATCGCTGGGAGGCGGATGTTGCAGTGAGCCAAGATTGCACCACTGCACTCCAGCCTGGGTACAGAGACAGACACCATCTCAAAAAAAAAAAAAAAAAAAAAAAAATCAAATGAGAACATCCTACGTCCAATAATGGTGGGCTAGATTCCCCAGACCAAACCTAAGACTGCAAAGAACCAAGATAGGTTAAAATATTTTTAAAACCTTAATGTTCTGAAGAGCTGACAGGACAGTGAGGAATAAATAACCAGAGCAAACTAAAGGGGAACTAGGAATCTAGCAAGATGAAAGAGCATGCAGCCACATGCGCTGATGCAGGGCTTTGGTGCTGTGCTGAGGCAGGACATCACTTGGTATACTCATGTGCCCCAGGGAATATGCCTATGATGCTCCCCAGGAGCCCTGGCCTTGAGTGCATTTTCCAATGCAGCAATTTTGAACTTTTTATTCACAAACTCTCAAATGATGTAGGAAACAGAAATGAAAGTCTTAACCTAAGCTGGGCACAGTGGTGCCTCTGTAGTCCCAGCTACTCCAGATGGTGAGGCAGGGGCTCGCTTGAGCCCAGGTGTCTGAGGCTGCAATGCGCTATGATCATACCTGAGAACTGCCACTGCACTCCAGTGCTTGCCTAAGCAACACAGTGAGATCCTGCCTTTAAAAAGAACAAATTTAAAAACCTAAAGCTTTTTTAGTATAAGGTTAGAAATCTAACAGGAAGCCATCATTCTTCACCCCCCAACACATAAACATAGTAAGCTGGAACACAAAGGACTATACTCTCAGGAACTACCAGCCCTTGTACAATCACTCAGGCCATCCAGGGAGCTTTAAGCGTTGAACCTGGATAATGACAGTCCCAAGTTGGCATCAGTGCCATGCACACAGCAGAAGCAATGAGAATCTTCTCTGGAGAAGGCAGCATCATCCTAGCCCTCAAATTATTCCCATAAATAATTTTTATTTTTACATTTATTTTTATAATTATTAGAAAACTAGAGATAGCATCTTGTTATGTTGCCCAGGCTGCTCTTTAACTCCTGGGCCCAAGCAATCCTCCCACCTCAGCCTCCCAAAGTACTAGGACTACAGGCATTAGCCACTGTGTCCAGCCCCAACAAAGAATTTTTAAAGGTCAATGACAGACAAACTGTCAAAAATAAATACACAAGGGGACAGGGAAAGGAGGGAGGGTTTTTGGGGACATAAACAATATGCTGACATTGAACTGGACTGTAAGGGTGATAGTTACTTTGTATTGGACTGTACATATAATTAATGCATTTCTGTATATATTTTACAAAAAAAAGTTTAAGGTATAATAGCACGCACCATGAATAATTTTATGCCAATAAATCTGAAACTTTAAATGAAATGGGGAAATTCCTAGAAACATGTAACTTACTGTGAGCACTGGTTTAAGAAAATCCTTTCTTTCTCTCTCTCAATCTGTCTTTTGGACAAATTTGACCATGAGTTAACTTTTTAGCTCTGTTCCCTCGTAAATGCAATAAAAGTAGAAATAGGCCCGGCACGGTGGCTCACACCTGTAATCCCAGCACTTTGGGAGGCCAAGGCAGGCGGATCACCTGAGGTCAGGAGTCCAAGACCAGCCTGGCCAACACGGTGAAACCCCATCTCTACTAAAAATACAAAAAATTAGCCGGGCATGGTGGCGTTTGCCTGTAGTCCCAGCTACTCAAGGAGGCCGAGGCAGGAGAATCGCTTGAGCCTGGGAGGCAGAGGTTGCAGTGAGCCAAGACTGTGCCACTGCACTCCAGCCTGGGCAACAGAGCAAGACTCCGTCTCAAAAAATAAATAAATAAAAATAAATAAATAAAAGTAGAAATGTCAGTTGTGTTATTAGGCAACACTACTGATGGTAAAAATGACCCCAATTGGTTAGGCTATATCTGGACTGGAAAGACTACAGCTCTGAGCTTCCCTGGGTCCTAGCTGGGCATATCCTAGGGTCCCTGGAAGCACAGCCCATGGAACTGTTAGAAACGATATTGATTCCTTTCTGGGAGATGGGGCTTCTAGGCCAGGGGGGCTCCCATAGCCGCTGATGTGATCTCGTTCCTTTGCGTTTGAGCAGTCGTCTGTCATGTGGGGAGCCAAAGACAACTAGTCCCTGTGAGGACACCTGCTGAAGAGAAATGTGTGGCACTGCCCTGCTGGCATACTATGTCTCCAATCTCCTCCAGGGCTTTTTAAAGAGAGAATTATCTAACTCGGCTGGGCACAGTGGCTCATGCCTGTAATCCCAGCACTTTGGGAGGCCAAGGTGGGTAGATCACTTGAGGCCAGGAGTTCAAGACCAGCCTGGCCAACATGGTGAAACCCTGTCTCTATTAAAAATACAAAAACTAGCTGGGCGTGGTAACATATGCCTATAATCCCAGCTACTTGGGAAGCTGAGGCACCAGAATCACTTGACCCCGGGAGGTGGAGGCTGCAGCGAGCCAAGATTGTGCTGCTGCACTCCAGCTTGGGCAACAGAGTGAGACTCTCTCTCGAAAAATAAGAAAGAATTATCTTACTTATTTTATGAGGCTGACATAATCTAGATACCAAAACCCAAAAAGACAATAGGAGAAAGGAAATGTAAACCAATCTCACTCATGATTACAGAGGCAAAAATCCCAAGTAATACATTAAGAAATCAAATTCAACAACATATTAAAAAGGTAATATATCATAAACAATTTGGGTTTATCCCAGGAATCCCAGGTTAATTTAACATTAGGAAAGGAATGGAGTCATTCACCATGTTAGCTGGTTTAAAAGGAGCCAAATTATCTGAAAATTTCAGTATATATTGAAAAGGTATTTGATAAAATGTAATATTTAGCCACCACAGCAAAATAGGAATACAAAGGAGCTTCCTTAATCCGATTAAAAGCTCAGTAAACACCATACTTAATAGTGAAATGTCAAAAGGGTTCCCTATTTTAAGGGCATAATTTATTTATATTTTGAAACAATCTCAAATTTATAGAAAAATTCCAAGTATTTCCAGAAATCTATCTTTCTTGAACCATTTGACAGTACACTGCTGATGTGATATACCAACAACCCCAAATACTTTGGTGAACATTTTCTATAAACACGGACACTCACAAATATGACCATGATACGATCATCAAAAAATGGTAATTTAGCATTGATAAATTATTACCTTCTAATCCTCAAACAACATTCAAATTTTGCCAACTCCTTTAATAATATCCTTCACAGGCTGGGAGTGATGGCTCATGCCTGTAATCCCAGCACTCTGGGAGGCTGAGCCAGGTGGATCGCTTGAGGTCAGGAGTTCAAGGCCAGCCCGGCCAATACAGCAAAACCCCGTCTTGACTAAAAAAATACAAAAATTAGCCAGGTGTGGTGGTGCATGCCTGTAGTTCCAGCTACTCGTGAGGCTGAGATAGGAGATCGCTTGAACCCCGGAGGCAGAGGTTGCAGAGAGCCGAGATAGTGCCACTGTACTCTAACCTGGATAACAGGGCCAGACTCTGTCTCAAAATAATACTAATGTCCTTTACAGCAAAAGTATCCAGTTTAGAGCCATCTGTTACACTTTTTAGTCTCCTTTGTTTAGAATAGTTCCTTAGTCTTTAACTTTAGTCATAAGCAGTTTTGAAGATTAAAGGCAAGTTTTATAGAATATCCCTCGATTGCAGGCATGTCTGATGTTTCCTCATGATCAGATTCGGCTAACGCATCTTTGGCAGGAATATCCAGAAGCGATGTTGTGTTCTTTCAATTGGTCCTATCAGGTATGTTTCACTTTGATCACTTGAGTAAGGGGGTGACTGCCAGGCAAGAAGTCTTCTCCATGGTAAAGTTATTCTCTCTCTCTGACCTTTGTAATTAAAAAAGACTATGTGTGTGTATGGGAGGGAGGGTACTTTGAAAGTACGTAAGTAGCCTGTTAAACTTTCAGTCACTCAATTCATTCTTTCATTTATATCAACATAAAAGTAGGTTCATGGATTCCTACTTTATTCAATGGGTTATAATCACTTAGTATCATCATTTATTATGATGCTCAAACTGTCCTAGATTTGGCCAGAGTGGGCCCTTCACACAGGCTTTTGTGCCCTTTGGACATGTCCCATCGTTCTTTGAGCACATACTTCCTTTCTGGCATGTGACATTCCAGGCTGGTCTTATACTTTCTCTGTCCCAGCTCTAGATCAGCTATTTCTCCAAGAAGTTTTTTAGCGGAGAATGGTATTTAGAAAACAAGAAGGGGGTGCTAGGTGCTATCACTCCTCTGAGCCCTTTCAGGGACAGGGCCAGGGGAAAATACATGTGTACACACACTTTACACCCGAACTTTTAATTCCATTTTAACAATACAGGATTAATTCTGTCTTCTCTCTTTCATATATTTGTAACTCTCTTCTCTGATAGTTAAAACGTGGCCCCCATTATCCTTAAGTATGTATTCGATCAATTAAGTACTTATTCATCAACGTGTCTCTCTCTCTCCCCGTATGTAACCACTCTCCCACCACTGCCGCCGTCATCCCCTCCTCTGTGTGGAGCCCTCACCCAAACTGGGCTCAAGCTCCACATGAGCCCACCCTCCTTGTGGACCCCTCTTTATCATATTTGGGCTCATACATCCCATGCTGGGTCACCCTGCACAGGCATCCTCTCACCTGATTTGGGCTCTCACACTCTAAGCTGTGTCTTTATCTCCAAATGAACATCCTCCTTACCCTATTCGAGCTCTGGTATTCCGCACAGGGCTGCCCACATTTGCAGGGATCCCCTCTCACTCTGCTCTGGCTGAGTCCCTGTGCAGGGACACCCTTCCCACGAAGCTTTGCTCACTCTGCTGTGGCTCAGACACCACATACTACGCCATGTCTCTTTGGGGAATCCCAGCTTGCTCCGCCCACCTAATGTCTTCGGGACGGAAGCATCCAAGAAGAGGGAGGAGAAGAGGAAAGGGGAACAACTTTTCTATGTGACAAGAAATAAGACAAAGATACCCACTACCACTTCAACACAGTAATGTAGATCCTAGCCATCAAAAGAAAACATATAAGGCTTGGAAAGGAACAAAAAGGCCAGTATTTGCAGATAGGATTGTATTGAAAATCTAAAAATATCTACAGATAAACTGTCAGAATTGATGAGACAATTTTGCCACGTTGCTTCATAAATAATCAATAACATTTTTACATATCAACAAACAAAATGAAATTTTAAATAAGGTATTTTTAATAGCACCAGAAATTCTAATGTAAATATTAACTATGAAAAAGTATCTCTTTACAATAGAGATCTGGTCATCCCCACTTTATCCAAAAGTAACCAGCCAGAGAAATTAGGCAAGAGAAAGAAAAGGCATCCAAACTGAAAAGAAGGATGTAAAAATGTCCCTGTTTACAAATTATATATTCTTTTCTTTTTTTTTTTTGAGATGGAGTCTTGCTCTGTTACCCAGGCTGGAGTGCAGTGGCGCGATCTTGGCTCACTGCAAGCTCTGCCTCCTGGGTTCACGCCATTCTCCTGCCTCAGCCTCCCGAGTAGCTGGGACTACAGGCGCCCGCCACCACGCCCAGCTAATTTTTTTGTATTTTTAGTAGAGATAGGGTTTCTTCGTGTTAGCCAGGATGGTCTCGATCTCCTGACCTTATGATCCACCCGCCTCGGCCTCCCAAAGTGCTGGGATTACAGGTGTGAGCCACCGCACCCAGCCGACATAATCTCATATATAGAAAAACCTAGACTCTACCAAAAACCTCTTAGAACTCATAAACAAATTCAGTAAAGTTGCAGGATAAAAAAAATCAGTAGCATTTTTATACACAAACAATGAATTAGCTGAAAAAGAAATCAAGAAGGCAGTCCCATTTATAATAGCTACCAAAAAAATACCTAGGAATAAATTTAACCAAGGATGTGAAAGACTCTTGGAAAACTGCAAAACACTGACGAAAGAAACTGGAGAGGATACAAATGGAAAAACATCCTATACTTATAGATCAGAATAATTAATATTGTTAAAATTACTACACTACCCAAAGCAATTTACAGATTCAGTACAATCCCTATCAAAATACCAATGACATTCTTTGCAGAAACAGAAAAAAAAAAAAAAAATTGTAACATTTGTATGGAACCACAAAAGACCCTGAACGGCCAAAGCAATCTTGAGTAAAAAGAACAAAGCTGGAGGCATCACACTACCAGAATTCAAAATATACTACAAAGCTGTAGTAACCAAAACAGTAGGATACTGGCATGAAAACAGAAACAAAGGCCAATGAAAACAGGGAACCCAAAAATTAATCTGCATATCTACAGCCAACTGATTTTTGCAAAAGGTGCCAAGAACATACATTGGGGAAAAGGACAGTGCCTTTAATAAATGATGCTGGGAAAACTAGATATCCATATGCAGAAGAATGAAACTAGATCTCCACTGCTCCCCTCTACAAAAGTCAACTCAAAATTGATCAATGACCTAAATATAAGGTCTGGAAAAATATTTTATGAATCAGACCTCAAAGCACAGGCAACAAAAGCCAAAATAAACAAATGAGATTATATCAAACTAAGCTTCTGCACAACAAAGTAGTCAGTCAACAGAGTGAAAAGACAACCTACGGAATAGGAGAAAATATTTGCAAACTATTCATCTTAGGGACAGAGGCTTAATATCCAGAATATGTAAGGAACTCAAACATCTCAACAGCAAAAATCCCAAACAATTCGATTAAAAAATGGGCAAATGATCTGAACAAACATTTCTCAAAACACATACAAATGGCCAACAAATATATGAAAAAATGTTCAACATCACTAGTCATTGAGAAAACACAAATCAAAACCACAATAAGGTTTCATCTCATCCCATTAGGATGGCTATCCCCAAAAGACAAAAAAAAAAAAAAAAAAAAAAAAAAAGCAAATGCTGGTGAGGATGTGGAGAAAAGGGAACTCTTATACACTGTTGGTGGGAATGTAAACTAGTATAGCCACTACGGGAAACATATGAAGGTTCCTCAAATAACTACAAATACAACTTCCATATGATCCAGCATCCCACTATTAGGCATTTATCCAAAGGAAAAGAAATTGGTATATCAAAGAGATACCTGCACCCCCATAGTTATTGCAGCACTATTCACAATAGCCAAGATATGGAACCAACCTAGATGTCCAACAATAGATAAAGGGATAAAGCAAATGTGGTATATATACATAATGGAATACTATTTGGCCATAATAAAGCATGAAATCCTGTCATTTGCAACAACATAGATGGAACTGGAGGACATTATGTGAAATAAGCCAGGAACAGAAAGTTAAACACTGCAAGTTCTTACTCATATGTGGAAGCCAAAAATAAAGTTGATCTCATAGAAGTAAAAGTAGAATAGAGAATACTAGAGGCTGAGTAGGGTAGGGAAAGGAGGGGAACAGGAAGAGATTTGTTAAAGGAGATAAAATTACAATTAGACAGGAGGAATAAATTCTAGTGTTCTACACCATTATAGGATGACCATAGCTAACAATAGTATAGTTTCAAACAGCTAGAAGGAGAATATTGCATGTTCGCAACACAAAGAAATGATAAATGTTTGAGAGGACAGATACACTAATTATCCTGATCTGATCACTATACACTGTCTGTATCACACCATCACTATGTACCCCATAAAATATGTGTAAATATTATGTGTTAATACAAAAAAAGACCAAAAAAACCAAACACAAGAAGTAAACAAAGTAAGCATTACCAATAGGTGAACAACCTGACATATGCCTCCTAAATGATGCAATACAAAGTACCCTGTATCATGTAGGTTGTATTCTTGCCAAAATGTGAATCTAATTACAAGAAATAATCGGACAATCTAAAATGTAAGAAATCCTATAAGACAACTGGCTTTGAGTCTCCAAAAAAGTCGGTATCATGAAAAAGAATTTTCTACATTACAACGTTCTACTTTAAGACAGATCAAAGAGATGTAACAATCAAAAGCAATGTCTTTTGATTGAATAAACCTTGATTGAATCCTTGGTCCAGAAAATCAGAAAAAGCTCATAAATGGATTAAATGGTATTTCACTATTGTTTCTATGAACATTTCTTTTATTATTCTTATAGCTTCCTGTTTTCACACTCAGCTATTGGTATCCAGTTATAAGATATAAAGATCAAACGTTCTGATGACTATCGGCATGGTAACTAGGACAACATACAAGCATCTCTTGTTCCCCACACCACTTTGCCTTTTCTGATTTCTGTGACCACCACTACCCACCTACCCTGTTCAGAATTCTCTCAAGCTCGTAGACTGCTTGTAGGGCCCCGACTTCCAGAACCCTCAGCTGGCAGAGTAAGAGGTGAATCACGGCCCGGGGACAAGTCAGCATGTGGCAGTTTAAACAAGAGCCCCGAAGCAGCAGGTACAGCTTCTGAAGAGAGGGAATAAAAACAAACAGGATATTAGAAAGAGACACAGTAGCCATGGTGATTTTTGGTATACTCACAAGTTTCTTTATGTAGTCAGTCTATTCCTTTAAAAACTCTACTTCAGCCTACATGCTTAGAAAGGCCTTTGTTATCTTAAGAACCAGATAAATATTACCCTCTATTTTCTTTTAAGGTTTTATTTTAATCCATTTAGATTTGAAATTTACTTTGGGCGTACAACCTGAGGTAGAGAAATATCTTTATTTTATTCCAAGATTTAATTAAGAGACTTCTCAGCCAGGTGCGGTGGCTCATGCCCGTAATCCCAGCATTTTGGGAGGCCAAGGTGGGCGGATCACTTGAGGCCAGTCACTTGAGGCCAGGAGTTTGAGACCAGCCTGGCCAACATGATGAACCTGTCTCTCGTAATTTTTGTAAAAATACAAAAATTAGCTGGGCATGGTGGTGCGTGCCTGTAATCCCAGCTACTAGGGAGGCTGAGGCACAAGAATCACTTGAATCCAGGAGGCAGAGGTTACAGTGAGCCAAGATCGTGCCACTGGACTCCAGCCTGGGAGATGGAATGAGACACTGTCTTTAAAAAAAAAAAAAAGACACTTCTCTTTAACACGATTAACAGACAAAAATCATGTCCATGTATACCAACATATGTGTAGCTTAAAAAAAAAAATCCTGGAGGTGAGGTTAGCTGAAATAAAAAGCTGAAAATGTACCAGCATGACTCTAGACAGGAGCTTCATTCTGACCTCACTCTTGGGCTTTCTGGGGCTTTGCTTCTCCTGCCACCACACAAGTGCCTATAGAGACACCTGAAGGGCTCAGGGAGACCCTGAGAACACTGAAGTTCTCTCTATTACCAGGCAGGTGCCACTGAGATTTCTGAAGAGCACAAAGCCCCTGCAACAAAAGGTGTAGGGGATGAATCTGAACTCTCCCCGACCTTCCACGCAAACGGAATCAGGCTGTGGCTCTATTCAACTGGAATCAAACTGATATTCATTTATTTAGGGCCACAGGGTAAGTTGAAGTTATTGTATTTGGCTCAAAGCTTCAAAATCTCATTCTACAGAATGCTTTCATTGGAGTGCCTGGGGCTTAACCTCCTTAGACCACTCTTGTGGGAGAGAGGCAGCACTCACAAATCCCACCAGCAGCCCGGAGACCCACACAACTAAGGCAGCACTTACATCAAAGAGGAGAGGGTTATACACTGTGAGTGGGAGCTCAATGTGGCCCAGGTGCCCAGAACAGTTGCTGAAGTCCTGCACGCAGGTGGAGCACACCTCTTTGGAATCTGCAGGGCCCAAAGCTAAATCGTACAGGCCGTTTGCCGATGGGTTCCCCAGGCTGTCCAGGTACCGAGGGTTCGTAATGGATTTAACACTTAATTTCCTAAGGGGATAAAAAAGACCAAGAGGAAAGCTAAAGTTACCAACCTCTCTGATGTTTCCTTTCCAGCACAAACCTATAGTTAAGTGATTATTTAATGCCTGCTTGATAGCTCTGGAGGGCACAATCTGTCTTTCTCACTAGTGTACCCCAACACTAAGTGCAGAGTTGGTACCCAATAGTTAATAAATACATATGTGCTAAATGAATAAGTCATAAAATACATATGTGCTAAATGAACGAGTGGTAACTTCTTAAAAACAGATTTAGAACAAAACTTGCACTAAGTACACTGGTAAACTGTTCATAAAAAGGAGTTAAGCATCTACTATACACTGACTGCTTCACAGGCAGCATTATTCTGTCTTTTTTTTTTTTTTTTAACAAGGTCTCACTCCTGTTGCCCAGGCTAGAGTGTAGTGGTGCAACCTCGACTCACTGCAGCCTCAAACTCCTGGGCTCCAGTGATCCTCCCACCTCAGCCTCCCGAGTAGCTGGGACCACAGACATGTGCCAATACGCCCAACCAATTTTTCGATTAATATTTTTTTGTAGAGACAGGATTTAGCCATGTTACCCAGGCTGGTCTTGAACTCCTGAGCTCTAGAGATCCGCCTGCCTCAGCCTCCCAAAGTGCTGGGATTACAGGAGTAAGCCACCATGCCTGGCCGCATTATTTAGTCCTGATCTTAATCCTCTGAAATACTCATCACTACATGTACTTTTCAGAGGACGAAATCAAGGCTCAGGGAAGTCAGGTGATTGAATCCAGGTGACACAAACACAAACAGAATGTGGGGGAGGCAGGATATGGAATAGACTTAACTCCAAAGCCCATCCAGTTCAATGAAGGGAATGTGATGCAACAATCCCTGTATGCAGAAATAGTAAATTTGACAACATTAAACACATTTAGTCAAACCTTAAAAAAGGTTTCATCACATTTTATGTTTGGTTTGAAAGGTGCTCCCATAGGACACAACTATGTTTAGTAGGCTAACTTTGCTTTTACAATTTTCTCCTTTCTGATTTAGAAAATAAAGACAAAGAAACCATCCCAATCTGACAGCCTAGAGGAAATCTGAAGGTTGAAACGAGAGTCCCCTAATGATGTAAACACTCCCTTTAATAAAGCACAAAAATAGTGTCAAGTTTTCATGAGTGGTGACATGTTCTGAGTGTAAAACGATGTTAGTCTATCAGGAACTAAGCTGCTCAGCTCCAGAAGATTCTATGTTGCATGGCCAGTGTCACTCTAAGGGCCAAGGCGACAGGGAGGCAGATCTGCTGCTGTGGCTCTTGTCTATATGGTCACCTTGCTGCCAGTAAGCTAATTTCATGAGAAACTTGATCTAACTCAAAAGTTGTGCGTGTGGTCTCTTCCCACAAATCTAGAGTCCACCTGCAACCCTGAACTGGGTAACATTGAACAAATTACTTACCTTTTGTTCTTTAATCTTAATTTTTGAAACTGTAATAAAATATATATAAATTCATCATAACTGTTTCAATTAGTACAGTTCAGTGGTATTAAGTACATTTGCATTGTGCTACCATCACCACTCTCCATCTGCAGAACCCTTTTTCATCTTGTAAAACTGAAACCCTGTACCCATTATACAGTAATTCTTCATCTCCTCTGCTACCATCATTTTACTTTCTGTTTTGATTAATCTGACTACTCTAGGTACCTTATATTAAGTGGAATCACACCGTACTTGTCCTTTTGTGACTGGCTTATTTCACTTAGCACAGTGCCCTCAAGGTTCATCCATGTTATAGGATGTGTTGAACTTTTTTCCTTTTTTAGGGCTGAACAATATCCCATTGCATGTATATACCACATTTTATGTATCAACCCATCCATTGATAGACACTTGGGTAGTTTCCACTTTTTCACTATTGTGAATAATGCTGCTATGAACATAGGTATACAAATATCTCTTTGAGACCCTACTTTCAATTCCTTGGATACACATTCAGAAGTAGAATTGCTGGATCACATGGTAATTTTGTCTTTAGTTTTTTGAGAATCCACCCTACTGTTTTCCATAGTGGTTGCACCATTTTACATTCCCACTAATGGTGTACAAAAAGCTTCCACTTTCTCCACACCCTTGTCAACACTTACTACTTTCTGTTTTTCTGATAGTAGCACCCTACTGGATTTGAGGAGCTTTTTATTTGCATTTCCCTAAAATTGGTGATGTTCAACATCTTTTCACATACTCACTGGCCATCTGTATGTCTTCTTTGGAAAAATGTCTATTTAAGTCCTTTGTCCATTTTAAAATTGAATTTTGTGTTGTTGTTGAGTTGTAGGAGTTCTTTTTATGTTCTAGATATCAATCTCTCATCAGATATATAATTTACAAATATTTTCCCCCATTCCATGGGTTGCTCTTTCACTCTGCTGACTGTATCCTTTGATAACTACCTAATTTTTTTCTCACCTGAAGTCTGGGCATCACAGCAGCTCTATTGGGATGATTAGAAGATAACATACAGAAAATACCGTGTCAAACAAAGTTCCTCTCTCTTTGTAGAGGAGAAAGTCCCTCCCACCATTACAGGAGTGGGATGAAGAGTAGGGGCAACTAGCAAGGATTCCACCAGTCAGTAGAGTTTGAGATCAATAGACTTAGGTTTGAAGATGACCTTTGCCACTTCCTAGAGAGACATTTTGTTCTCTGGGCCTGAATTTTTTACTGGAGGTGCCACCACAAATGGTGTTGTTAAGAACTGAGAATGGGTGTCGTTAAGGACTGAAAGTGCCAAGCACTGAGCAGCTAGCTCCTCTATCCATCTATTCATACACTCAACAAATACCCAGAGTGCTCACTGTGCGCCAGACAGTGTTAAGTGCTAAGGAAACAGACAAGAACTGCTATGCTTACAGGCCTTACATTCTATTGGAGGAACGGGAACAGACACAAAATAAATGTATAGTCTGTTAGACGGCAGAAAGGGCTATGATGAAAAATAATGCAGGGAAAGGGAAGAGCAGAGTAGGCAAGTGGTCCTAGAAGCCCACTAAGGAGGAACTTGGGCAAAGGCTGAAGGAGTTGAGGGAGCAGGCCATACAGTCACCTGGGCAGAGGGTTTTACAGGAGGAAGAAGCAGGGAGTGCAAAGGTCCTGAGGTGGATGTGTGCCCGTGGTGCTCTGGATACAGCAAGGAGGTCAGGGTAGCCAGAATAGAGGTGAGATCAGAGAGGTAACAGGAGACTGAAATGACCCCTCCAGGCCATTTGTAAAGACTTGGTTTTTACTCTGAGTGAGATGGGAAGCTATTAGAACCTGGCACAATAAAAGGTGGCAGTATTATTGAAATGTCTCAACTCTAAACCTGTTTGAAAACTCCACCATTATCTTTTTAAAAATTCAGGCAACTTAAAACACTTCTGCTTTTGGATGAAATCGTATCCACTTATGGCGGTGATGATATAATTGGAATTTCTGGGCTAGCACACTGTTACCAATGATATCAGAGCTGTGGCTCAGGAGTTTATTCATCCATTTATTCAGACTTGAGGATAAAAGACAAGAGTGACACATGTAAGAAGCTCAAGGATAGTGGAGGAAGACAAATATACATAAGCACAAAAAGTGACTAAAGCACCATGACAGACAACTGTATCATGTGCAAAATGACCTCACAAAACAAGGGAGGTGAACTGAGCTTTCAGTTGTGTATGTTGGGTAGGGGACAGAGGGAAGTACCTCCTTTTGGCTGAAAGGACACTGCATGCAGAGGGAATAGCTTAAAGAAAGGCCCAGATGTTGAAATATGATGGCGGTTTCTGGAATATGCAGGTGGTTTAATAGGGCTGAAGAAGGGATGATGTTATAGCTAAAATCAGCATTGGTCTGATCATGGGAGACTTTGCAGGCTATGCTAAGAAAATATACTTTATCTGAGGGAAATGGAGAACATTTGGAGGGTTTTAAGGGTGACAGTAGCATGACTACATTTGCACTTTGCAAGAATAATTTTGACAGCAGTGTGGAGCATGCACTTGAGAGGTGTAAGGGGAGGGTGGAAGGAAAAGACAATTCAAATATGAGATAAGGGCCAGAGGCAACACAGTAGCAATTGGGAGAAAAAGGAGACTAAGAACAAATAGACATGTAGGTGACACAAAGTAAGAGCCCAATAAATAAGTTAGATGTCAGGAGAGATCTAGAATAATTTTCCAGTTTCTAGTGACTATTTTGCACTACGTACACCATTTTGGAGGGGTAAGTAACCCCTCCCTTTGAAGAGGGATGCCGTGTTGAGTTTTTTTTTTTTTTTTTTTTTGAGACAGAGTATTGCTCTGTCGCCAGGCTGGAGTGCAGTGGCACAATCTCGGCTCACTGCAACCTCCGCCTCCTGGGTTCAAGCGATTCTCCTGCCTCAGCCTCCCGAGTAGCTGGGACTACAGGTGCCCGCCACCACGCCCAGCTAATTTTTGTATTTTTAGTAGAGACGGGGTTTCACCATGTTGGCCAGGGATGGTCTCGATCTCCCGACCTCGTGATCCGCCGGCCTCGGCCTCCCAAAGTGCTGGGATTACAGGCGTGAGCCACCGTGCCCGGCCATGTTGAGTTTCTGATATGCATTTAGGCCATGTTGAGTTTTTGATATGCATTTAAGATCTCTGTGTGAAACTCAATTAAAGATGTACAGACAGCTGAACAAATGGGTCTGAAAATCAGGGAAATAAATTTGCGTTGGGGATTTAAATTTGAGACTATAAATCATGAAAGTGGTGAGATTGTCTAGGGACAATATTTACCATGAAGAAAACATTATTAGAATATAATCTTGAAGAACATCAACATTTAAGGAGTAAAACGAGGTACAGACCTTGCTCACCAATGTGTCATTAACGCCTGCTTGGTGCCTGGAAAAAACTGGATGCTCAATAAATGTTTGTGAGGTTATAGATCGATAGAGGAAGAGAGGGAGGTAGAAGTATTTGTCATAAAAATAGGAGAACTTGAAGACAAATAAGGTTCTGGAAGAAAGGAAAGTTTCAAGAGAGTGCATTGGAGAATGTCAAATGCTACCTTGATCAAATTGAAGACTAAAGAGAGTTCCCTTGATTTAACAACCAGACCGAGAATATAGCAGGGTCCTAGCAAAGAGAAGTTAACGCCTGAACTGACACTTGAAGGACAATCATTTTACAAACAAGAGGAAACTTACTACGTGCCTAATTAACCATGTCAGGTACACTATGGTTAATTCCACAAATGCTTGTTAGTTAACGAGGAGACTGGCAGATGATAACGCTGCAGACCAGGACCCTCCCCACCCTTATATTCCCCTACCCCAGCGCAAACTCTTTCCCCCAGCACCACCGGCCTCTTATCCAGGCAGTCCACGCCGGCCCAGGAACGTTCCCAGAACTACGGCTCCCAGCAGGACAAGCGCCAGACAAGCCTGGACTCAAGAGGATAGACTGGGCGCAAGCGCTTCTGGGAATCGTAGTTTAGGGCGCCGACCTCAAGATCCAGGCTGGGCACGCTACCCGACCAACTCCTTACTTGAGCTCTTCAGCCGAATACATCCCGAAGGAAATGCCCTGCAGCCGCCGCCAGGGCATGTTCTTGGAGATCAACATCCTCCAGGTCCGTTTTGAATTCCGACACCCCAAGAGACGTTCCACTCACCACCTATTCTTAATTCACCCTCAAGCCCGGAGTCACCACGCGATTCAACGTGCGCTTGCGCGCGGAAGCGGTCGCAGGAACGACATTTACGTGGATGAGATCACTTCTACATGGGGGGGGAACAAATAGTTGTACGACTCTCTGCTCGCTCTTTTGTTCTGAAAACAATCAAAGATATATAAGACATCAAAATAATCATTTAGGAAAATTCCTCCGAGGCAAATCGGGTGTATAGAGCTTTTAGCTTCCGTGACGAAGTCTTTCAAACCATGAGCTTGCAACCTCCCATTTTATGATTGCTTTCGTCTTCTTCCGCTTCAGCCAATAGCGGAGCTGTTCCCTGCTCCCCGCCCACTGCGCCCCACCTTCCTGAAGGTCGAGGCACGCTTTCCCAACATGCTCTGCAGAGAAATCAAAGATGGCGGTTGTATCTGCTGTTCGCTGGCTGGGGCTCCGCAGCAGGCTTGGCCAGCCGCTGACGGGTCGGCGGGCGGGTTTGTGTGAACAGGCACGCAGCTGCAGGTAAGAGACGCTTAGGGTATCCGCGAAGAAGACCGCGGAGTCACCTTAGTCCTGTGTTTCCCAGCTGGCTGTGGAAGTAGGCACGATGAAATGGTTTGCTCATGCGCGCCCTTAACGGTCGCGTGCCCTTAAGACCAGGTACGCGGAGGTGGCCCTTTGAAATAGGATTCGCAACGCATTTATTCATTAGAGAAATACTTATTGGTTGCTTGCAATATTCTGTAGTTAACACCATCCGCAAAGCTAGGACCCTGCTCTCATGAAGCTTGCGTTCCAGTGAGTGTGGCTATTAGCAACACTACCCCAAATTAAAAATTATCCGCCATTACTCATTTTAACCCAATCAGGAGGAGCGAGGAGAACGTACAAGATCTTCCCAAATAAAAGGCAGTCTCTGGTCGCCACCGTGGGGACTTTGGCTAAAGAAGTTATCAGGTTTTCGTAAAAGCAGAAAAGTCTAAAAGATCTGACTATGCCCTTTTGATCTGTGATAGTTATAGCTTGGAACATGTATGACCTATCTGTGTAATTTTTTTTTCACTCAGTACAAACAGTGGCATTGTGGGAATATGAGAGGCAGTAATTTGTAGTGAAAACTTGCTAGAAGCCTAATTTTAGGTTTAGTGTTTGCCATTCGCTTAATTGGATGATAGTAGACAGATTTCCTCATCTGCAGACTGGAGTTGGTAATAACCATCCGAAAAGTTTGTGAGGTATAAGTGGGATATGTAATTTACAATATGTTTTTATATGTACTCTCCCTTAGTTCCCCTCAAGAAAGAGAAACCACTCCATCTGATACTGCAGAAACCTTTGTGCTGCCATTCAATGCCAGTCCTCCGTTTCCTGGTAGCCATCGTTAGCATTTTTCTACTCATTTTCTTTGCCTGAAGCAGAATCTCTCCCTCAGCATCCGTTCTCAAAATAACTGTGATCTCTGTTTTAAGGTCATGAGAAACAAATAGTGTGACTTGAAAGAGTTGATCTCAGAAACTTGAAAGAGTTGATCTCTTTCTGAAATGTCCTTAACGTAGAGGGGTGTTCTTGTTTTAAATGATACCTGAAACCAGATACTACTGGAGGAAGTATCTTTCTGTGCAATCACATCTTGACAATTTTCTGAATGTTACTGATGCCATTTAGTAAGGGGAAACACAAGATGATACTAACCGTCACATTATCTGTGGTGTATTGACTGTGTTTTTAGTGTGATCAGAACACTTAAACAGAACACTTAAAAACTCAGTCATGGGCCAATGATTCTATATTTTGGTTTAAAAAGGATTTCATATTGAACCTCTGAAAATAGAAAATATCAGCAATTCCAAGTCTAAATCAGGCCTTATGTATTTGGTACATTCTTGATTGTTGAAAGAAGTGGAATGAGAAGCCATGGGTCATCTTCCCTATGTTGTAATTGCTTTAAGTGAGGTAGTCCTTTCTGATCAGGGCAGTATCTGTATAGAAGCAAGAGCTCACTGAATTGTTCTTTTAAACATCATAGTGTTTTGGGTTCCTGAAGTTGAAAGTTCTTGCATTTCAAACCAGATTGTTCAAGTGCTATTAAAAACTTTCCTCCCTCTCTGCCATTTATGTAATGAGATTGCTTGCTTCCAAAAATTTTGACTAGCCGGGCATGGTGGCATATGCCTGTAGTCCTAGTTACTCAGGAGGCTGAAGCAGGAGGGTCGCTTGAGCCCAGGAGTTCAAGGGTTCAGGGAGCTATAATTGCACCACTGCACTAAAGGCTAGGCAATGGAGCAAGACCCTGTCTCTAAAAAAAAAAAAAAAAAAAAAAAAAAGTTTTGACAGTCTTGTCCATATCTTGTATCCATTCCTTAATGATATTGAACATGTGTACAGACTGTCTTCTCAGCGTTCATTGACATGAGTTATCCAGTTTAATCCGTGATAATTGGAGAATTTGGGCTCAAAGTACACATAGGTGGAGGTGAGCTGGGTACTTCATTAATGACTATTAGCTTTAAGGCTTTTGTTTTTTTTGCAGATTTTATTCTGGTAGTGCAACCCTCTCAAAGGTTGAAGGAACTGATGTAACAGGTATATTTTAAAATATATTGAATTCTATTTTTATATCAACACATTGGATTCCATTGTAGTACTAGGAAACTGATTCATGTTTTATTTTTTACATTAGGGATTGAAGAAGTAGTAATTCCAAGAAAGAAAACTTGGTAAGTATTCTATCAGTGTTCATTCAGCAAATGGTTGAGTGCTTACTATGAGAGAAGTATAAGGGTTAGGTAAGGAGACAGTGACAGGAAGAGCAATAGGAGAGCATTCTTGAAGAGAGTAGCTGAGCGGGGAGAAGCTAGGAGTTTAAAGGACAAAAAATGGAAAGGTGGAGAATAGTGAGTGAATGAGCAATGAGATTTACTTAAAAGAACAATTGAAAGAGATTTTGAATTAGTGTGGGTTACTATTTACGTGGTTAATAATACATGGTTATACATGAACATCATCATTAGAATAATTTTTTTCAAGGAAGTTCTCATATGATTCAAGAGCAGACAGTTACTGTCTTTATTATCTCTAATGAGGTAAAATAAAGTAAATGGTGTGGACAGCAAAATTTAGCTTTTTTATTCACTGGATATATCCTTGAACAACTTGCCTCATCTCATTTATTCAACATTTGTTGAATATGCAGGAACTAAAACTTCACAAAAGTGCTTGTTACAGTGTAGTCCTATTGAACGCATTTAGTGGCCCCTCAAAAAGCTAGGTCTTAAAATTATGTGACCTAAAGACTCGGGTTCGCCAGGCGCGGTGGCTCACGCCTGTAATCCCAGCACTTTGGGAGGCCGAGGCGGGCGGATGATGAGGTCAGGAGGTTGAGACCATCCTGGCTAACACGGTGAAACCCCGTCTCTACTAAAAATACAAAAAAATTAGCCGGATGTGGTGGGGGGTCACCTGTAGTCCCAGCTACTCGGGAGGCTGAGGCAGGAGAATGGCGTGAACCCGGGAGACGGAGCTTGCAGTGAGCCGAGATCGCGCCACTGCACTCCAGCCTGGGCGACAGAGCAAGACTCCATCTCAAAAAAAAAAAAAGACTTGGGTTCATTTAAAAAGACTTTTTAAAAAACGTTATTAATCTGAATTGTGATTATTTTAGGGAGGCCAGGGAGCCCAGTGATGTCAATGCATAGGTAACTGGGATCATAAAAGAAGTGCAAATTAAAACTTACCGTATTGGCAGAGAGAGGATTTGAAGAAATACGTTTGTTTATGGGACAGTAAATTGGAACAGCTCTTTGGAGGGAAATTTGGCAGAATCAGAATTGGAAATGTGCGTACCTTACTGGTTAGCCACTTTGGAGGAACATTTGCATATATACATGGACAAGACTGTTCTTTATTACTTGGGAATAGTAACAGGTTGAAACAGCCTGAATGCCCATTGAAAAGTGAATGGATAATTTTAAAAGGTTATCATACAATAACTTTTTACATTGAAAGGAATTAATTAGCTCTATATTTAATAACATGGATAGTGCAGTCAAACTTATGTAAACACATGCAGAATGACAGTGTGTATACGTTTTTTAGGGAGATGTTTATGTGTGAAAATACCTTTAAAAGTTCTGGATATACAAATACCAGATTGATCGTGGAGAGGGGTCACAAGATGACACCAGACACTTTAGGTTAACGTGTAATGTTCTAGTTTATTTTTTTAAGATAATGTATGATACCTTTTTAAAGTAACCCTTTAAAGAAAGAGAATTAGTGAGTAATCTGAATGTCATCATTTTTTCACTGCCATTTGTTCAATATGTTAGGAAAGTTTGCTAACTTGATAAGACTTAAATAGGGCAATAAAAGATCTGCTGAAGGAATGCTGAGAGATGAGAGAATGTGTCGTTATCACACTTGCTGAAATTACATAAATGTGACTTCTAAACGTGGATAGAAAATTTAGTGGATATTATGTACATCAGGGAATTAGTTTTGATGAAATATAAAATTTCCTGTACTTTTGTTTTTCTCAGGTGACTTATAGTCTTAAGAATGTTACGTTAAACTTTATTTAGAAAAATACTCTTGGTATAATTCCCTTTTGGAAAGGAAACACATTAAATCTAACATAGGAGCACAAATATATTTGAGATCAAATTATCTTGTCTGTCATTTATTCCAGTGAAGCCTTTTCTAATAGTTCAGTAAAGGTCTCTACTCAGAGGTGCAGTGGACAGCTGGCCTGCAATTCTTACCATAACGTTATATATGGTTGAGAGATTCTAAACCAGGAGGTTGCATCAGAATCATCTGGGAATTTCAGTAAGAGTGTGTGTGACAGTCCTCCATGGATCTTGGGAGGCTTTGATGCAATAGGTCCAGAGTGAAGCCTGTGGTTTATTCTCCTATAACTGAATCAAGAGCTACCAATTAGGATAGTAAAGGCAACAGTAGTCCCGAAAGCCGCAGTAAGAATCCATAGGAAAGTGGGTAGAGGAAGTAGGCCAGATAGTTTTATGAGGGCGGGATGGAAATCACTAGCCCTGGGTTATGGCATTATGCACCAGGCCAGAGAGGACAGGCAAAGAGAGGAACATGTACCAACTAGGGGAAAGAACCAGCAGTTTTCTTAATTTCTAATTTATTCTAGTGACCTTGTGACATAACCAGCTTCAGATGAGATCTGCACTATGTTATTGGCCAGTACACTGAGAGTAGAATCACTTGTTCAGTTTGTGGCTATGAAGAGCCCTGATGAGGATTAACTTGTGGTTCTTATTTTTAGGGATAAAGTAGCCGTTCTTCAGGCACTTGCGTCCACAGTAAACAGGGTAAGTAGGATTTTGTTTTTTTTTTAACCTAAAACTTGGCTAATAACACACTTTTTAACTCAGCTAATAACACATTTAATACTCATACCTCGTCATTACTCAGAATTAAACTGTTGTGCGTCTAGAAAGTTTCTTTAAAATTGTCTAATCCAGCTGAGCCAGGTGGCTCATGAATGTAATCCCAACACTTTTGGAGGCCAAAGTAGGAAGACCACTTGACATCAGGAGTTCAAAACCAGCTTGGGCAATGTAGCAAGACCCCCATCTGTTTTTTGTTTGTTTGTTTGTTTTGTTTTGTTTGAGACAGAGTTTCGCTCTTGTTGCCTTAGGCTGGAGTGCAATGGCGCGATCTCGGCTCACCGCAACCTCCACCTCCTGGGTTCAAGCAATTCTTCTGCCTCAGCCTCCTGAGTAGCTGGGATTACAGGCATGTGCCACCACGCCCAACTAATTTTGTATTTTAAGTAGAGACGGGGTTTCTCCATGTTGGTCAGGCTGGTCTCGAACTCCTGACCTCAGGTGATCCACTCGCCTTGGCCTCCCAAAGTGCTGGGATTACAGGTGTGAGCCACTGCGCCAAACTTTTTTTTTTTTTTTTTTTTTTTTAATTTATTTTTTGAGACGGAGTCTTGCTGTGTCGCCCAGGCTGAAGTGCAGTGGCACAGTCCCGGCTCACTGCAAGCTCTGCCTCCCAGGTTCATGCCATTCTCCTGTCTCAGCCTCCCAAGTAGCTGGGACTACAGGCGCCCGCCGCCACGCCTGGCTATTTTTTTGTATTTTTAGTAGAGACGGGGTTTCGCTGTGCTCACCAGGGTGGTCTCCATCTCCTGACCTCGTGATCCACCCGCCTTGGCCTCCCAAAGTGCTGGGATTACAGGCGTGAGCCACAGCGCCCGGCCTTTTTTTTTTTTTTTTAAGAATAAAATTATTGGCCAGGCGCAGTGGCTCACATCTGTAATCCCATCACTAATCCCATCACTTTGGGAGACCGAGGGAGGCGGATTGCTTGAGGTCAGGAGTTCGATACCAGCCTGGTGAACATGGTGAAACCCTGTCTCTACCAAAACAACAAAAACAAAAATTACGAGGCATGGTGGCACCTGTAGTCCTACCTATTCAGGAGGCTGAGGCAAGAGAATCTCTTGAACCTGGGAGGCAGAAGTTGCAGTGAGCCAAGGTCCTGCCACTGCACTCCAGCCTGGGTGAGTTAGTGAGACTCTGTCTCAAAAAAAAAAAAAAAAAAAAAATTAAAATAAAATTATCAAATCCCTTTATTTGGCAAAGGAGGAAGCTAAGGTTTTGCAAGTGGCCAGTGGCTGGTTAGGATGTTAAAACCTTAATTAAAGGCTTAATTTCACGCCTTTTATCTCAAAATGCAGTGTTTTTCTACCATACCAGTGATCTTTAATCCCTGGAAGGGCTTGTTGAAATGTATGTTCTTAGGGGACGATTTGGCTGTA
The DNA here is from genome assembly GCF_029289425.2 of Pan paniscus. Lineage (NCBI taxonomy): Eukaryota > Metazoa > Chordata > Mammalia > Primates > Hominidae > Pan > Pan paniscus. Next base: position 40,271,221 of record NC_073261.2, on the reverse strand, counting down.
GTATACCAACTTGGAGAAATAATGTACCTGTCATGCTGACAATCATGTAATGATTAATAATCTGGGTCCTGGAGCCTACTGGTTTGTTTTAATAGCCAAGCAACTAGCTTTATGATCTTAGGGAAGTTACTTTACCTCTTGATACTTCTGTTTCCTGACTTATAAATTGGGGGTTAATTATAGCACCAAACCTCAAGGTTGCAGTGGAATTATTAACAAATGAATTAAGTATACGTAAGATTTAGGACAGAGTCTGGGACAAAGGAAATTCTTGGTACATTGTATTTTGTTACTGCTACTACTGTATTGTTGATTTCATTGACATGAAATTTTCTCTGTTGGCAACTCAAGAGTAGAGTTTGTAGTCTGGTAGATACACTGAAACTTTGGTAAATGCATCAGAAATGGAACTTTCTGCTTGGTTGTATTTTTTATTAACCAAAAACTTTTAATTTCGTCTGTGGGGAAAAGTCTAAAATAATGAAGTCTTTTTTTCTGCCACAGTATCTGTATGGATATTGATCCTCCTTAAGTCGATTATTACAAGTATGCAGAATTGTTCTTCTATTGTAGATATTAAACTACATCTAAAAATGGAACTACTAGGCTGGACATAGTGGCTCATGCCTGTAATCCCAGCAGTTTGGGAGGTCAAGGCGGGTGGATCCTGTGAGCTCGGGACTTTGAGATCAGTCTGGGCAACATGGTGGAACCCTGTCTCTACAAAAAAACACAAAAATTAGCTGAGCGTGGTAGTATGCGCCTGTAGTCCCAGCTACTTGGGAGGCTGAGGTGAGGCTCACTTGATCCTGGGAGGTGGAGGTGGAGGTTGCGGTGAGCCAGGATCGCACCACTGTACTCCACAGAGTGAGACCCTGTCACCCCCGCCACACACAAAAAAATTAAATATAAAATAAAGATGGAGCTACTAAAGATAGTGTTGGGTCTAATGTGCACTGGTGTACTCTACCAGTTTCTGAAAAAGGACTTTACTACATCTCCCTACTTGCAAAGCATTGAGATTTTCAGTAGCTCACTTATCCATAAATAGGCACCTGAAATGTAAACATAGAAATGGACCTCTGAGATATTCTCAACATTTCAATGAAAATGGCCCAGGGCCACCTTCAAATCAAAGAAGTTATAGAATTGTGTGTAGAATTGTGACTTATCTGGCCCTTAAAATCCAAGAGTTATTCGTTTATCCATTCATTCAGCAACAATATTTTGTGCCCTTATGATGCTTATCAAGCACTGTGCTGGATATAGAATTAGACACAGATATTGTGTAGTTCTAGAGGGGAAGACTGAGGTAGCACTGAGAAGGGGTTGTATCGCCAAGACTGGGAAAGGAATTCTTTTTTTTCTTTCTTTTTTTTTTTTTTTTTTTGAGACGGAGTCTCCCTCTGTCACCCAGGCTGGAGTGCAGTGGCGCAATCTCAGCTCACTGCAAGCTCCACCTCCTGGGTTCACGCCATTCTCCTGCCTCAGCCTCCTGAGTAGCTGGGACTACAGGCGCCCCCACCCCCACGCCCAGCTAATTTTTGTATTTTTAGTAGAGACGGAGTTTCACTGTGTTAGCCAGGATGGGGGGAAAGGAATTCTAAGCAGACATTTTAGAAAAGACAGCTATGTGGAGAATGGGAAAGCTTTCCACTTGAGAGTGTGATAAAGAGCTTAGCATATCCAAAACCAAACCCCTTTCCCTCCAAACATTCCTCACATATTTCTTTGCCATCTCATTAATGGCAACTCCATTCTTATAGCTGCTCAGGCCAAAATCCTGGGTATTGTTAGCAAAGCCTTTGTTTATCCCTTCAAAAGATACGTGTGTGCGAGGTCTCCGTGACCACTCCCAGGCTAAGAGTTATGACAGCAAGAAGATACAAAGCAAAGTCAGCAAAGAGAAAAGGCTCATTGGATAAAGACCAAAAGAAATCAGTCACAAGCTTCCAAAAGACCTCTCCAGAAGATTCAACACAGGACATGCTTAATTCCTCCATCAGTGACTTGTGACAACATATGCAAAGTGTCTACCAAAGCTCATTAGAGACCCAGTGCCCAGAGTTTTTAGGGGAGGCTGGCCATGTAGACCACCCACTGGCTGGCATATATTATACCAAGTTTCCATACTCCCAGAAGGGAAGCAGGTGTTTGGCACAAAACACGGTGTACAAACAGGTTAGGCACAGTGAACCATTCTTAGCAGTTCTAGGAACGGTGAGAACCCTTCCGACATCCAGGTTCCCAGATGGCAGCCAAGGGCCAGCCTTGGACGCAGACCTTCCTAAGGATAATGGTTTCAGGTCTGTTAACTCTTTTCTGCAAAATATCAAAATTTTAGATGCCTGATATCACGACCAGTCACCTTGGTTATTGTCGTCTTACAAGTCTGGATTAATTGCAGCAGTCTCTGTCGTCTCCCACTGCACCTCCCTACACACTGCTCTCAGTTCAGCAGCTGTAGTGACCCTGGATCATATCACTCTTAAGAATTCAACATTGGCTTTCCATTAGTATAATTCAAATAAAAACTGAAGTTCACAACAGGGCTGCTAAGGTGAGGCTCAAGGGAAAGGGGTTTTTGAAAGGGGTAGCAGAAAGCTAGGTCCAAAATAAAACACTGCCTCCAGGTTCCAGGTATGAGCAGCTTTCCGTTGAGAGCTGCAGGGAAGCTTCTGTGCCCCCTCCCTGAGGAGTCCAGTCAGTAAAACAGCATTAAGGATATAGGATAAGTTTTTGCTTTGGAATAAAGGCCCAAGTAAGGCACTCAGACACAGAAGAGAATAAAGAAAGCAATTCTGGGGCATTTCTCAGTGGGGCCCCTGGTGGTATTGGAGAGTTGATTATGCTCAGGTTTAGGGAGCAATTTTAATGGGTAACAGGACGTGGGAGAAGGTTCTGTTGTTGATTCCTCAGAGGGCACGGTGATATCTTCATTTGGAGGAGGGACTCTTGGTGAAGTTGAGCGTGGGTGGATAGTGACCTTGCTGTGGAGGAAATCCTATTCTGGGATTCTGCTGTTAGGACTAGTTAATTCACATGATTCTTACCTAGAGTTTAAAACAGTCCCCAGTGGTAGCAAACTTAAATATTAAAATCAGCCATGGGGAGGGAGGCTTAAGCCATTGTTTGCCTTGCATAATTAAAGGCAAGTCTTGTAGAGCTGAGAGTACAGTGCAGGTGTTTGTCTTTTGTCTTTTTTCTCTATATATACATGTATATATGCCCACACACGTTTGCGCATTTAGGTTACATACATAATTACAACTTACGGAATTTTTGTTTATCAAAACTCACAAGGTCCTCTTAAAAATTTAGCTAGAAAGACTTGTGGGCTGGATGCAGTGGCTCACGTCTATAATCCTAGCCCTTTGTAAGGCAGAAGTGAGAGAACTGCTTGAGGCCAGGAGTTTGAGACCAGCTTGGGTGACACAGCAAGACACCCTCTCTACAAAAAATTTTGTGAAATGGCCAGCTGTGGTGGCACACACCTGTAGCCCAGGCTACTTGGGAGGCTGAGGCAGGAGAATCCCTTGAGTCCAGGAGCTAAAAGTTACAGTGAGCTGTCTTCAAAATAAATATAGAAATTGTATTATGTCTTTTCCACAGGATACCACAGCTGTGCCTTATGTGTTTCAAGATGATCCTTACCTTATGCCAGCATCCTCTTTGGAATCTGTGAGTATTTTCATATAATTTTCTAGTGTTTTATCTCTCTGGTTTGCGTACAACAGTACATAAATAATTTAGTTGTAATAACCTGGGAAAGGTTTACAAATGCTGAGAAATTGATAGACTATGTGAATCCTTTACTACTTTCTTCAAAAAGATGTACATATCGTCAATGGGGAAAGGATTTTTGGCTTTGGTTTCTAATACTTAGGGCTTTTTCACACTGGAGTGACCCACTCAGTTTAAATGGCTTGCTTTTTATATATTTCAAGCTGTGTATAAGATGCTAACTGAAATTATATCACAGTAGAAAAGGTGGGATAGTCTATAATTTCTAATTGGGATTCTGCGTGTTGTTGCATTTGTTTTTTTTTTTGTGAGGGGGGAGAAATTCTTGCTGAGAGTGTAACTATAATCTTGCTTGAGTTTAAATTACATGTATTTAAATCTTTTTCTTTATATAGCGTTCATTTTTACTGGCAAAGAAATCCGGGGAGAATGTGGCCAAGTTTATTATTAATTCATACCCCAAATATTTTCAGAAGGACATAGCTGAACCTCATATACCGGTAAGGAGAGGTAGTTACATTATTTACATAATACTATTTTAAATGTAAATTAAACCAGGCTTTCATGGCTAATATTTCAGTAGCCATTTGAATACCCTCAATATTTGGATGATAAGCCTTTTAAAGTGTGGAGTTAGCTTTGATCACAAGACTAACTTTAAAATTCTTTCTGTATTTATTTGCTCTTCATCTTAATATTTTCCCCATTTGATTTTTGTGACACCATGCTCTTAGGTCTTTAATTCTATGACTGAAGTTTCCTTCACTACCTCTCTATACACATCTTTCTCTTCCTTTTTTTTTTTTTTTTGAAACGGCATCATGCTGTCACCCAGGCTGGAGTGCAATGGTGCAATCATAGCTCATTGCAGCCTGGAACCCCTGGGCTCAAGTGATCCTCTTGCCTCAGCCTCACAAGTAGCTTGGACTACAGGGGTGTGCCACCATGCCTGGCCGATTTTTTTTAATTTTTAGTTTTTGTAGAGAACAGGGTCTTGTCTCACTGCACTGCCCAGGCTGGTCTCAAATTTCTGGGCTCAAGCAAACACCCTTCTCGGCCTCTGAAATCTCTGGGATTGCAGGTGTAAGCCACTGCTGCTTGCTCTTGATCCGCTTCTTTTTTTGTTTGTTTTTGTTTGAGATGGAGTCTCACTCTGTTGCCCAGGCTGGAGTGCAGTGGCACGATCTTGGCTCACTGCAGCCTCTGCCGCCCGGGTTCAAGCAATTCTCCTGCCTCAGCCTCCTGAGCAGCTGGGATTACAGGTGCCTGCCACTGCACCTGGCTAATTTTTATAGTTTTAGTAGAGACGGGGTTTTACCATCTTGGCCAGGCTGGTCTTGAACTCCTGACCTCGTGATCCACCCGACTTGGCCTCCCAAAGTCCTGGGATTACAGTTGTGAGCCACCGTGTCTGGCCTTGATCCACTTCTTAAGCATGGGTATCTTTCTTAGATTTTTATGCTCATTTTCTCTTTTTATTGTATATACTCTTCTGTTTCAGTGACGCTTATAATCCATTTGGTACTCTTTTGTATATCTAGCCTAGATCCCTTTACTTTGAACTCCACATTGTATTTCCAGCTCCCTCTTTGTTCTGTAGTTTTGGAGTGAGGATTTATGCAGTGTGGTGGGTATTGTGCTTAGTGCTTGTCCATACAGTGGTGAGCAAAACAGATGCGCCTCTGCCCTCCTGAGTTTGTTGGTGGAAGTACTAATCTCAGACTCATCATATCTAAACTGCTCCCATACCCCTACGTCTCTCTGCTTCCCAAAGCTCACAGGGAAACACACACTTCTTGTTTTCATAGTAGAACTTGTGCATAGATGAGGAAGCCAGTGTGATTGTGTAAGTCAAAATATTAAAATCCTAAACTAAGACAGTGTCTTTCTCCATTAGATTGTGAGCACCCTGAAGGTAGAGAATGCCTTTCGTCTCTGTATCCCCAGTGCCAAGCTTAATGTCTGGGGTAAAATAGTAGGCATTCAGAAAGTATTTGAATAAGTTAGTGAATGAGGTAAAATCAGCATACCTTGGGTAGTATTAAATGTTTAGAGGATACACAGCATTAGAGATGAAAGGTTTAGTTCAATTCCCTGTGAAGACAGTGATGTTAAAATGATCAGTAGTATCTGGTGCAGGAAACATGAATTGGAGCAGTGAAGTTTTACTTTGGTATGTTGGTGATAAAAGTTTTGTCCTACTCAGTTATCCTTCCCTCACCTTTACCTGTTTGTAGTAACTTTAGTCATCTTGTTTTCCTAGTGTTTAATGCCTGAGTACTTTGAACCTCAGATCAAAGACATAAGTGAAGCCGCCCTGAAGGAACGAATCGAGCTCAGAAAAGTCAAAGCCTCTGTGGACATGTTTGATCAGCTTTTGCAAGCAGGTGACTGAGTTCGATTAAAGCACCTCTAATAACATGGGCTTTGAAGTGGGCCCCAGTTATATGATTCATATATTTTGAGTAAGAGTTACAGGTCCTGCTGTACTTACTTACTCTGCTTTGATGGCTGCGTGCTTTATATTTTTAATAGTTTATTTCATTTTTAGCTGTAGTGTTACTTAAGAATTACAGGCGAAGTAGAATTGCAGCTTTGTTGGTTTATTGTAGCACTGGTAGAGAAATTGTATCACCCTTCTACCTTAGCTTCTGTTTTTAATGTTAGGTAGATATGCAGTGCTCCCAGATTTCCTGTACCCTTTTCCTTTTTTTTTTTGAGATGGAGTCTTGCTCTGTCGCCCAGGCTGGAGTGCAGTGGCGCAATCTCGGCTCACTGCAAGCTCCGCCTCCCAGGTTCATGCCATTCTCCCTCCTCAGCCTCCTGAGTAGCTGGGACTACATGCACCCACCACCACGCCCAGCTAACTTTTTTGTGTTTTTAATAGAGGCGGGGTTTCACCATGTAGCCAGGATGGTCTCGATCTCCTGACCTCATGATCCACCCACCTCGGCCTCCGTAAGTACTGTGATTACAGGCGTGAGCCACCGTGCCCAGCTTTCCTGGACTCTTTAAGGATGTTTGGAAGATTGGGCCACAACACACAAGAAAGAAATACGTAAAAAGGAAAGCACACTCAACTAGGATCAGGGGCTTTGATGCAGGTGCCATCTGTGTCACTAATTGTTCTTAGCGTTCAAAAAGTTACTTAATTTCTCAAAACTTCTAGCTCTAAAATTGTGTGGTTCTCTGAATTGGAGCTGGATGTAAACTGGCGGAGCTACACACGTAAATAGCACAGCTGATACGTCAACATGAAAATCTACATATAGCAACATCAGAAGCAGCTGGCATTAAGTTTTTAGAATCTAGAGTGCTATTTGGTGATTTAGAATAAACATGGAAGTGGTGGAAACTGGACTGAGTCATTATACACTTGAACACAAGAAACATTTGCAGAAAGCTATGTTTGAGAATTTTGGTGTGTGGCTTGGTACAGCATCAGATGTATGGCTGAGTGATGGCAATAGATTGTAATTTAGTGAGGCGCTTCCCTCTGCTTGTTAATATGATCGGCATCTGGTGTGAGTCTGCATTGAAGTTCTTAGTGCTAAGGCTTGTCTTTTTCTAGTTTTACCCCCTTTATTGGATAGGTGTGTGCAGTCCTTCAGTAAAGACAGGTGTCAGACCCATAGCTCAGTAACAAAGCTAACATACCAGGGAAAGGATCCTAGAACATTTCATTGTCAGGCCCCTAATAAGTGCAAAACACTGTGCTAGCCATTTCACATACTTAATTCTACAATACCTTATTCATTGGTGTGTTTTATAATAATCTTATGAAGGTAATTATTAGGTAATTTTTCCAGGGTCTCATAGCTTTGAGATAGTGTGAACCAGTTGCTTCTCCATAGCCTGTACCCTCTGCCCTGCTTTCTCTTCTGGACTTTTTACATTTCCTGATGGGCATTTTAAATTTATCAATGTATTTTGTTTAGAAAGATAATTTATTGGCTAGGCATGGTGGCTCACACCTGTAATCCCAGCACTTTGGGAGGCCAAAACAGGAGGATTGCTTGAGCCCAGGAGTTCAAGACCAGCCTGGGCAACATAGTGAGAACTCATCTCTACAAAAAATTTAAAAATTAGCCAGGTGCAGTGGCACATACCTGTAGTCACAGCTGCTCGGAAGGCTGAGGTGAGAGGATCACTTGAGCCCAGAAGTTCAAGGTTGTAGTAAGCTGTGATGTCCTTGCACTCCAGCCTGGGCGACAGAATGAGACCCTATCTCAAAACAAACAAAAAGATACATTTACTTTTCTTATAAGATAGCAGATTATATCTCATACTTGTCTTCCTCCTGTTCCCTTTTTAGCCTTTTTAATGAGTGTCAAGATGGGGACATAATGTTTTGAACAATTTTTAAGAGACTACTATAGTTCGACAATTATGCTAGTATTTCTAGGCAAGTTTTCAGTGAGTATCTGGATCCAAATGGAATAATTCTACTTGCATTTGTTCAAATGCACCTGGGCTGGGGGAACTAAGTGGGGATAGTTTGCAGTGTGTTCAGTTTGGTGATGATAATTAAAACCATGAAGTAGTTTGAGGATAATGAGTACATAAAATAAGTGAGCACAGGCCCAAACTTCATCTTGTGTTCCAATCTTCTACGTCAAATTACATGGTTAATAGGGGTTATGTCCCTGTCTACGTCACTTCAGGTGTTTAAGTTGACGTTGAGTGCATAAAGTAGTGGACAACATTAAGTGTGTAGCCATGAAGACCACCGCTAATATAAAAAAATGACACATTTTAACCTAACAGGCTTTAGTTCTTCATTGTTTCAAGGTTTCTTTATCTTTCTGTCTCTTACCCACAGGAACCACTGTGTCTCTTGAAACAACAAATAGTCTCTTGGATTTATTGTGTTACTATGGTGACCAGGAGCCCTCAACTGATTATCATTTTCAACAAACTGGACAGTCAGAAGCATTGGTAATAACTGTTGGCCTTGATTTTTTTTTTTTTCCTTAAGCTTCTTTTTGAAGAAATTGCTTTTAAAAATAAGATGGGTTGTTTTGCCATGCGTCAGGGTAGTAGAGATTTGTACTGAGATGTGTGGTACGATAGCCTTGATAAAAAGTGGTATAGGAGGAAGAGAGATTTTAAACAATTACTTCTGTTCTAGTTTACTTTTTAACAATATGTTGTCCTCACCTACTTCATATTAAGGCAAAGCGTTGATCAGAAATGTTTGGGCTGGCCTGTGCCACTTAGAGTAATAACATGATGTATTCTGGCCAGGGAAAGACTCCGTGGCCTGGGCCCCCTCAAAAATTCATACGTGGACTTAGAGGAGAGAACACACTAGGCTGGAGACAGAACAGTAGTGTGCCGGGGGCCGCCTGTAAGTTGAGTCATAGCCTCTCTCTCGACTCGTGAATTTTACTTCTAGAACTAGGTCTCAAGAAATCCTTTGGATCAGTCAAATAGAGATGCTCATGTGACATTTTTCATGAGGAGGTATTTATACTTGCAAAAACGTTGAAAACAATCTAGATGTCCAACAGTAGATGATCAAATGATGATAAAAGTTGTGTGGCCATTGAGCACATTAGAGTAGATGTGTTTGGGTATGGAAACATTCATCCAATAAGTGGGAAGCAGGCTATCAGCAGTATATATTCCATTTTTGTAAAAATGTTTTTACAAATGCATACAAAAAAATCGTTTAAAAAGTGTTTCTGGGTGATGGGATTATTGGTGTTTTTCTTCGTTTCTATCTTTTCTACTCTTTGCCCAACTAAATGTGGATTTCTTGTTTCCCCCTCAGAGACAGGGTCTCACTCTGTCACCTAGGGTGGAGTGCAGTGATGCTATCATAGCTTACTGCAGCCTTTAACTCCTGGGCTCAAGTGTTCCTCCTTCCTCATTCTCCCAAATAGCTGGGACACAAGTGTGGGCCACCATGTCTGGCTAGTTTTTTTTTGGGTGGGGAGGGCGGGTAGACATAGGGTCTTGCTGTAGTGCCCAGGATGGTGTCTTCAACTCTGGGGCTCAGGCGATCCTTCAGCCTCCTAAAGTTTTGGGATTACTGACCACTGCACCTGGCCAAATGTGGATTATTTATGTAGAGAACTTTACATTTTTAAAAGTGCATAGGCAGTAGGTTGCAGTTAAACCTTGCTTTCCAGAGTATCACTTCCTGAAGCCCTGCTCTGGTTGGCCCTCTGCCTCTCCAGCCCCAGCTCTTGAGGCAGCAGGCTACAGAGCCAGCACTGACCTCTGCAATGCCAACCAAGCCTGTATTGCTGTACGTCAGCCTCATCCCAGACCTTGGTTTATAAATAAAGACAAGATTTAGTCTTATAAGAAGTCTTGCCAGGTGCAGTGGCTCACACTTGTAATCCCAGCACTTTGGGAGGCCGAGGCGGGTGGATCATGAGGTCAGGAGATCGAGACCATCCTGGCTAACATGGTGAAATCCCGTCCCTACTAAAAAAAAATACAAAAAATTAGCTGGGCATGGTGGCACGCGCCTGTAGTCCCAGCTACTCCGGAGGCTGAGGCAGGAGAATTCCTTGAACCCAGGAGGTGGAGGTTGCAGTAAGCCAAGACCACGCCACTGCATTCCAACCTGGGCGACAGAGCGAGACTCTGTCTTTAAAAAAAAAAAAGAAGTCTTAGTTTGCTTGGGTGAGTGTTAGGCATTAACTATATGTTGTTTATCTTGCTTTCACCCTAATTATGACAGTTTATCTGTATGGATCAAGCCAGATGTAGTCTCTGAGCAAATAGGCTGTGTTGTTTGGTTTTCCTCTTTCTATCTGAGGACCAGGCCATACAGGGAACTGGCTTCATCTTGTCTCCACGCTGTCACTTGTTGCTTTGAGAGTCAACTTGGCTTTTCATCTGATTTGCACTTAAGAAATTAACTGTATAGGTGTAAGCGTAACTGGGCTTCCTCTTTGCCTTCTGCTGGATCTATGTTTCCTTTATTTTTCTGAGTTCCCTTTGCCTTTCTGATTTTGAGTAGTCTGACTGGGAAATGCATTCCATTGCCTTAACTTTTATTTCTTTTGATGATTATTCATTTCAGGAAGAGGAAAATGATGAGACATCTAGGAGGAAAGCTGGTCATCAGTTTGGAGTTACATGGCGGTATGTCACACGTAATTAGAACCTTGAATTACAGTGTCTTACAGTGCATGGAATATGCCCCATCACCCTGTGAAGATGTTTTCTTGTGATGTTCTAAAATAATGGATTTTTATTGTGCAATATAAATTTCACTATTTGTATTCATACACATTTAGACCGTTTTTCAATAAGGTCTTTATCTCCATTCAACAACACAAGAATCTGTTGAGACTTTGACCCTTTTTTTTCCCTCATCTGTTTAACTCAGCATAACTTTCATATGGTATGGTTCCTTTGGTAGTTTCATTAACAGTGCTACCTTGGAATATATACCTCTAATTCTGAAAGATTTAATACTTTTGTTTACTAAAAATATCATGGACACTAGAGTGTACTGCTAAATTAAGACCACTGACAACATGTAGACATACACAGCAGTTAGAATGAAAGGTAATAACTTAATTATATTGGAGAATTAGCTGGGTGTCTAAAAGGAAGACATTTCATGTGAATGTCTGGAGAGGGAAAGCTACCATGATTATCTAAAATTGTTATTGAAGTGATGAATTTGATAGGATGAAAGATTAAATTCCTTGGGGTAGGCTGGACGCAGTGCCTCACACCTGTAATCCTGGCGTCGTGGGAGGCCGAGGCAGGTGGATCACTTGAGGTCAGGGGTTTGAGACCAGCCTGGCCAACATAGTGAAACCTCATCTCTACTAAAAATACAATTAGCTAGGCGTGGTGGCACGTGCCTGTAATTCCAGCTACTCGAGAGGTGGAGGCAGGAGAATCACTTAAACCCAGGAGGTGGAGGTTATGGAATGAGAGAAGAGTTAAAAGTACATGTGCTAGAATATGACCAGAAGGATCCAGAAGAAACCGTTTTGCCTCTGGGAAGTAGTATCTGAAGATTGAAGAAAGGTGAGGAAACTTTACTAGGGACTTTGTCATACAGTTGCTTCTTGTTTTTAATAGCACAGATATTTATATACTTGTTTATAAACTTTTCATTTTCAATTGTAATTCTGCCACTTAACCTGCAAAGCCCTGACACCACATTAAGATTGTTAAGTCTTGATTTTCCCCATTTTCAAAATGATAATAACCATAATACCCTGTAAGAATTGAGATAATGTATATGAAGTACTTGGCACATTGCCTAGAACATAATAAACCGTCAGTAAATGGTGGTAGCTCTCATTGGTATTTCTTATTGCCTGGGTTCACATTTACTCTCTTGTGTCTAGAGCAAAAAACAACGCTGAGAGAATCTTTTCTCTAATGCCAGAGAAAAATGAACATTCCTATTGCACAATGATCCGAGGAATGGTGAAGGTACATTTGTTTTATTTATTTTTGTCTTTCATTTCCACCGATCAGGGTGTTTCAGCCTCAGAACTACTAACATTTTGGGTCAGGTAATTTGTTGTGGGGTCTGTCCTGTGCCTTGTAGGATGTTAGTAGCTCCCTGGCTTCTACCCACTGGATGTGAGTAGTACACTCCTCCCCCACTTTCAGTTGTGACAAATAAAAATATGTTTAGGCATTACTAGTGGATAGAAAATCCCACTGCACTAGAGTATGAGCTTCATGAGAACAGGAGCCTGATCTATTGAGCCTGAGCTATATTACCAAACTCTAGGACAGAAATGTGCAAGGACTTCTTAAGTAAATGAATTTGATGATGCTTAATTTTTCCTTTTCCAGCACCGAGCTTATGAGCAGGCATTAAACTTGTACACTGAGTTACTAAACAACAGACTCCATGGTGAGTTTGAGAACTCCCCTCTGTCCCTTTCTCCATTTCCTTCTTTTAATTGTCTGTGTGAAGGCTTTGGATCGTGCCTCAGTCATTGGCCTACACTTTACCTTTTCCTGAGGCGTAGATGATTGAAGCAAGAGTAGAGATCCAGAGAGGAGAGTAGTTTTCCAGTTTTGTGGACATGTGATTAGTCAAGGGACACATAGGAATGACTGCTTTGCCTTAAACTCAGCCATTTAGGGATTAATCTTCAACCCCAAATTTTATCATTTTATTATTTTGCAGCTGATGTATACACATTTAATGCATTGATTGAAGCAACAGTATGCGCGATAAATGAGAAATTTGAGGAAAAATGGAGTAAAATACTGGTAAGGAGGAATCCTCAGTTTATTTTTTAATAGGGCCTAAATACTCTTTACCAGAAATACATGGGCTGGCCAGGTGTGGTGGCTCAAACCTGTAATACCAGCACTTTGGGAGGCCGAGGCGGGCAGATCACCTGAGGCCAGGAGTTCGAGACCAGCCTGGCCAACATGGTGAAACCCGTCTCTACTAAAAGTACAAACAATTAGCTGGGCGTGGTGGTGCACGCCTGTAATCCCAGCTACTTGGGAAGCTGAGGCAAGAGAATCTATTGAACCCAGGAGGCGGAGGTTGCTGTGAGCAGAGATCGCACCACTGCACTCCAGCCTGGGCAACAGAGCAAGACTCCGTCTCAAAAAAAAAAAAAGAAAAGAAACAGAAGTACATGGGCTGGAGACAGCATTTATGAGCATGTGTATGGCAGTCACTGTGTAGCATTTACCTGTTCACTACCCTTTCCGCAGCCCTGGGACTCAGCTGTGTCTGGCACATAAGAAGAAAAAGTTGCTTGACCCAGAGTATAGAGCTAGAATTCTGGACCATTTTATTCATTTATTTTTCATAATAGTTTTTCTGTTACAAAGTAATGCATATTTGCTGTCAAATCCTATCAGGTGTAAGTTCAAAAAGTTGAAATCACTGGATTGATTCTCCCCTAGTAACTTAAGAATAGAAACGGCTGGGCACGGTGGCTCATGCCTATAATCCCAGCACTTTTTTTTTTTTTTTTTTTTTTTTTCTTGATCATTCTTGGGTGTTTCTCGCAGAGGGGGATTTGGCAGGGTCACAGGACAATAGTGGAGGGAAGGTCAGCAGATAAACAAGTGAACAAAGTTCTCTGGTTTTCCTAGGCAGAGGACCCTGCGGCCTTCCGCAGTGTTTGTGTCCCTGGGTACTTGAGATTAAGGAGTGGTGATGACTCTTAACGAACATGCTGCCTTCAAGCATCTGTTTAACAAAGCACATCTTGCACCGCCCTTAATCCATTCAACCCTGAGTGGATACAGCACATGTTTCAGAGAGCACAGGGTTGGGGGTAAGGTCACAGATCAACAGGATCCCAAGGCAGAAGAATTTTTCTTAGTACAGAACAAAATGAAAAGTCTCCCATGTCTACCTCTTTCTACACAGACACAGCAACCATCCGATTTCTCAATCTTTTCCCCACCTTTCCCCGCTTTCTATTCCACAAAACCGCCATTGTCTTCATGGCCCGTTCTCAATGAGCTGTTGAGTACACCTCCCAGATGGGGTGGTGGCCGGGCAGAGGAGCTCCTCACTTCCCAGTAGGGGCGGCCGGGCAGAAGCGCCCCTCACCTCCCGGATGGGGCGGCTGGCCGGGCGGGGGGCTGACCCCCCCCACCTCCCTCCCGGACGGGACGGCTGGCCGGGCGGGGGGCTGACCCCCCACCTCCCTCCCGGACAGGGCGGCTGGCCGGGCAGAGGGGCTCCTCACTTCCCAGTAGGGGCGGCCGGGCAGAGGTGCCCCTCACTTCCCCGACGGGGCGGCTGGCCCGGCGGGGGGCTGACCCCCCCACCTCCCTCCCGGAGGGGGCGGCTGGCCGGGCAGAGGGGCTCCTCACTTCCCTGTAGGGGCGGCCGGGCAGAGGCGCCCCTCACCTCCCGGACAGGGCGGCTGGCCGGGCGGGGGGCTGATCCCCCCACCTCCCTCCCGGACGGGGCGGCTGGCCGGGCGGGGGGCTGACCCCCCCACCTCCCTCCCGGACGGGGCGGCTGGCCGGGCGGGGGGCTGACCCCCCACCTCCCTCCCGGACGGGGCGGCTGGCCGGGCGGGGGGCTGACCCCCCCACCTCCCTCCCGGACGGGGTGGCTGGCCGGGCGGGGGGCTGACCCCCCCACCTCCCTCCCGGACGGGGCGGCTGGCCGGGCGGGGGGCTGACCCCCCCACCTCCCTCCCGGACGGGGTGGCTGGCCGGGCGGGGGGCTGACCCCCCACCTCCCTCCCGGACGGGGCGGCTGGCCGGGCGGGGGGCTGACCCCCCCACCTCCCTCCCGGACGGGGCGGCTGGCCAGGCAGAGGGGCTCCTCACTTCCCAGAAGGGGCGGCCGGGCAGAGGCGCCCCTCACCTCCCGGATGGGGCGGCTGGCCAGGCGGGGGGCTAACCCCCCCACCTCCCTCCCGGACGGGGCGGCTGGCCGGGCTGGGGGCTGACCCCCCCACCTCCCTCCCAGACAGAGCGGCTGGCCGGGCAGAGGGGCTCCTCACTTCCCAGTAGGGGCGGCCGGGCAGAGGCGCCCCCCCACCTCCTGGACAGGGCGGCTGGCCGGGCAGGGGGCTGATCCCCCCACCTCCCTCCCGGACGGGGCGGCTGGCCAGGCGGGGGGCTGATCCCCCCACCTCCCTCCCGGACGGGGCGGCTGGCCGGGCGGGGGGCTGACCCCCCCACCTCCCTCCCGGATGGGGCGGCTGGCCGGGGGGGGGGCTGACCCCCCCACCTCCCTCCCGGACGGGGTGGCTGGCCGGGCAGAGGGGCTCCTCACTTCCCAGTAGGGGCGGCCGGGCAGAGGCACCCCTCGCCTCCCAGACGGGGCGGCTGGCCAGGTGGGGGGCTGACCCCCCCACCTCCCTCCCGGACGAGGCAGCTGGCCGGGCAGAGGGGCTCCTCACTTCCCGGTAGGGGCAGCCGGGCAGAGGTGCCCCTCACCTCCCGGACGGGGCGGCTGGCCAGGCGGGGGGCTGACCCCCCCACCTCCCTCCCAGATGAGGAGGGAGGACGCTCCTCACTTCTCAGATGGGGTGGCTGCCGGGCGGAGGGGCTCCTCACTTCTCAGACGGGGCGGTTGCCAGGCAGAGGGTCTCCTCACTTCTCAGACAGGGCGGCCGGGCAGAGACACTCCTCACATCCCGGACGGGGCGGCAGGGCAGAGGTGCTCCCCACATCTCAGACGATGGGCGGCCGGGCAGAGACGCTCCTCACTTCCCAGATGTGACGGCGGCCGGGAAGAGGCGCTCCTCACTTCCTAGATGGGATGGCGGCCGGGCAGAGACGCTCCTCACTTTCCAGACTGGGCAGCCAGGCAGAGGGGCTCCTCACATCCCAGACGATGGGCGGTCAGGCGGAGATGCTCCTCACTTCCCAGACGGGGTGGCTGCCAGGCAGAGGCTGCAATCTCGGCACTTAGGGAGGCCAAGGCAGGCGGCTGGGAGGTGGTTGTAGCGAGCCGAGATCACGCCACTGCACTCCAGCCTGGGCGCCATTGAGCACTGAGTTAACGAGACTCCGTCTGCAATCCCGGCACCTCGGGAGGCCGAGGCTGGCGGATCACTCGCGGTTAGGAGCTGGAGACCAGCCCAGCTGACACATCGAAACCCCGTCTCCACCAAAAAAATTCGAAAACCAGTCAGGCGTGGCGGCGCACGCCTGCAATCGCAGGCACTCGGCAGGCTGAGGCAGGAGAATCGGGCAGGGAGGTTGCAGTGAGCTGAGATGGCAGCAGTACCGTCCAGCTTCGGCTCGGCATCAGAGGGAGACCGTGGAAAGAGGGGAGAGGGGAGAGGGGAGAGGGGAGACGGGGGAGGGGGGAGGGGAGAGGGGAGAGGGAAGAGGGAGCTCTATCTACCACACAGTCCTTCTCTGAATATCAATCCCAGCACTTTGAGGCTGAGGCGGGTGGATTACCTTAGGTCAGGAGTTTGTGACCAGCCTGACTAACATGGTGAAACCCCGTCTCTACTACAAAAATACAAAAATTAGCCGGGCATAGTGGTGCTTGCCTGTAGTCGCAGCTACTCAGGAGGCTGAGGCAGGAGAATCACCTCAGCCCACGAGGCAGAGGTTGCAGTGAGCCAAGATTGCACCACTGCACTCCAGCCTGGGCAAGAAGAGCGAAACTCTGTCTCAAAAAAAAAAAAAAAAAAAAACCAACCACTTTTTTATATCATACTAGTCTATTATTTTTGCGTCTTTTCTTGGAAAACTCTCCTAGGTAGAAGATTGAAGACAGTTGACCACCTCTATCCAGTGGGGTGGGTGTTTGAATTAGCAGGCTTCTTTAAAAGGCAGAATCATGGAACCTGCTAATTAATAAACAGTTCTTAAAAGAGGGATATAGTTACTAACCTGCTTTAAACATAAGCAAGAAAGCTAAATTCTTTATTTTGTATGAAACATAGATTATTGGACAGATTACCCAGGCATGAAAGATACTTCTTGCTTTTTATTCAACTAGGAGCTGCTAAGACACATGGTTGCACAGAAGGTGAAACCAAATCTGCAGACTTTTAATACCATTCTGAAATGTCTCCGAAGATTTCATGTGTTTGCAAGATCGCCAGCCTTACAGGTTTTACGTGAAATGAAAGCCATTGGAATAGGTGAGGATGCGCCCTTGAGTTCTCTGAGGACAGAGACTGTGCCAGCCAGAGGTTTCAGGGCTACATAAGCAAAGAGCTTTAAATTATTCTTGTGCTTACATAATATGTTGGAAATTTTCTTTCCACGTTTGGCACATTTACTTACATGTACTTATTATAGTGGGAGTGCCTTTATCATCTTAGTGTTCATTAGTATTTTAGGTACTTTGTTTATGGATCTGTTGAATCTAAGGAGAAGTGATTGCTTTGAGTTAGCTAGTTTTAAATTCATGACATTTTCCCAACATAATTAGGTATTTGAACCTAAGTGTGTGCTAGTGTATTGTATATTTTTCATTAATTACTTTATTGAAAGTTGCTTTGGGAATCAATTCACTTCAATATATTTTACTGTTCTCAGTGAAGAATGTGACTAATAAGTATTTGGACTTTCAAAAAGTGATACAGTCTTTGTGATAGTTTTTTACCTTTACATTAATGAGTTGGAAAATAACTTTGTTCAAAGGAATAGAAATGCATATTTTGCTTAAATATTAACAATATGTTTTTAATTCAGTGTGTCTCAGTAAACTATATTTTGGATTGCTGTGTTTTTACCTCATTGTTTATTTTTTCTGTCTACCTGGTAATTTGAGAACCCTCGCTTGCAACATATCACCATATTATTCACCTGTTTGATCAACCTGGTATGTATGGCCTTAAATTGTGTTAATTTATATGGAAAATTGACCAGCTTTCTTGAGTTTATGTGATTAATTGTTGTAGGTTATCTTCTCTGCATATGAATTAAGAAGAGAGAATTTGTAAATTAACCTGTACAGCCTGAGCAGAAAGTTGTGGTTTTTTTAGAGACAGGATCTTGCCCATTGCAGCCTTGAACTCCTGGGCTCAAACAGTCCTCCCTCCTCAGCCTCCTGAGTAGTTAGGATTACAGATGCCCACCAGCATGCCCAGCTGATTTTTTTTTTTTTTTTGGACAGGGTCTTACTACCTAAAATTATTCTTGAGGGTAGCAATCTTGTTTGTGGTCTAAAACTTGAGCTGGAGGGGAGAGGGTTATGGATTGTACTAGCAGTGATGTTGTACAAACAGGAATTGGGTAGAATATATTTTGGTTGAAATTCCTTTTGTTCTCTGGAGCTGTGCTATTTAACACCATAGCCACTAGCCACATGTGGCCAGTTAATTAAAATTAAGTAAAATAATAAATTATTTTGTCACACTGGTGCTCAGTAGCCATGTGTCTAGTGGCTACCATGTGTCGTGATGCAGATTCAGAACATTTCCATCTTTGCCAAAAGTTTGTGGACGTTTCTGCTCCAGAGGAAAGGTAAACTTATTGTGAAGCGTTTTGGGAGGACCTCAAGGCTCCATTCGTTGTCCACTTTTAGGTCAGTTCCAGTGGGAGCTCTGCTCTGTAGTAGATGGACTTTGAAGAGAGACACACCTGAGCTGAGATGTCCACTCTACCATTTATTTACCAGCTATGTCAAAGCGACTAGATACCTACCTGAGGAATAGCAGCAGGGTGTGGTAGTTAAATGAGTTCCACACCGTGTCTGCTACTGTGCTTGGAGGGCACATATGAGGCACTCAAAATCTTTTGGTTCTTATCCATTATCCCCAGCCTGAGAAATAACCCTTGAGTTCAGAATTGACAGTTCTAGTCATTCTTTCTTGTGGATAGACTATAAAAATCACAGAAGGGAAGTTGTTTCTCTCTGGTTTGGAGGACTAATTTTGTAAAATCCATATCCTCACCTGTATAGGCAAATTTTATCTTTAGGAAAAGGAACCAGTTAATTGACTATACCTTGGAAACAGGTAAACAGTTTCCATAATTGTGTCCCCTAAAATTTTACTCAACCTTGGTGAGATTGTGATGGAGCTAGTATTTCTGACTCCAAAGTATATTCCTTTCCTCTATAACTCTCATCACTGGTTCAATTGCTAATCAAAGTCAGATGTACTTACATTTCCTAAGTAACAGCCAGGACTGGGGGATGGGGGATCTGGGGGAGCTGTGTTGGTTTGTCTTATGTATATAAATTTGCCTGTGTGCAGCAGTAGTTTTGGCTTACGCCTGTAATCCCAGCAATTTAGGAAGCCAAGGCAGGAGGATTGCTTGAGCCCAGGAGTTTGAAACCAACATAGAGAGACCTCCATGTCTACTAAACATGAAAAAAGTAGCTGGGCATGGTGGCGCACCCCTGTAGTCCCAGCTACTCAGGAGTGTGAGGCAGGAGGATTGCTTGTGGCCAGGAGGTTGAAGCTGCAGTAAGCTGCGTTTGCCCCACTGCACTCCAGCCTAGGTGACAGAGCAAGACCCTGTCTCAATAGTAATAATAATTTCTAGGAATTTACCCAAAAGAGAGAACCTAAAATAACCTAGAAACAATACATTGAAAAGAGAATATTATGTAACTAATAAAATTAAGAATGTTAGCAAAGGGAAGCATGCTTGAGTAAATTGTGAAACTCTATCTGTACTGTCAGTACAGCTTTACTACCACAAACATACAAAACAGGTAGGGAAAGGAGTGTAGAGAAATATTTGACTGGGAATATTGCAGATGATTTTCTGACCTATTAGTGCTCAGTTCATGTTATATTTAAGAACTGCCCTGTCCATTAATTCTAGTTTACTTTTTCTTGACTTCATTCTGATTATATTTAAAGGGAACACAAATGATTACTAGCAAAAAACATTTTTGGCCGGGTGCAGTGGCTCATGCCTGTAGTCCCAGCACTTTGGGAGGCCGAGGTGGGCAGATCACGAGGTCGGGAGTTCCAAGACCAGCCTGACCAACATGGGGAAACCCCTCCTCTACTAAAAATACAAAAAATTAGCCAGGCGTGGTGGCGAGGGCCTTAGTCCCAGCTGCTCGGAAGGCTGAGGCAGGAGAATCGCTTGAACCCGGGAGGCGGAGGTTGCAGTGAGCCGAGATTGTGCCATCGCACTCCAGCCAGGGCAATAATGCAAGACTCCATCTCAAAAAAAAAAAAAATTGTTTTTCTAAGTATGCTGGTTTGGTGAGGGAGTGTGTGTTACTGTCTGCCGCCTACTTCAGTAAGTCAGGCTTCATGTGAAGAGACTAAAGGAAGGGGAAAGTCTCAGTGGAGCACATGAACAGAGACCTGTGATTATTCCGGATTTTACAGAGAATTGCTCTCTGCAGGGTATAGTGGTTCCTTTAGTAAGCATTGGCCTCCACCCAGATCTATGCGAGGACTTAGGCTGGAGGTGGAGGAAGGAGAAATGTGTCCCTTTGTATTAGGTACAGTGAGTTTGGTGGTGGTAAAGGAAGTGGATTAAACACATTTGCTTTCTTGTTCTGCAGGAGACCCTTTAAAGAGATCATCCTTCATCATTTATGATATAATGAATGAATTAATGGGAAAGAGATTTTCTCCAAAGGACCCGGATGATGGCATGTATAGAAATCACTTGTGTTTTCCTCCTCTAAAGACAGAGGGCCGGTTTACCTGAGTACCAGTTAGAGGCCTTGTGATCCCTATAGCTTAGAAGTATTTTTTTTTATTTTATTTTTAAATAAATTTGAGTACATAGTAGGTGTATATAGCTTAGTAATATTTGCCATGGTCTTTCTGAGAAAGCCAAAATTGTGGTACATTCCTGCCTCTCTTAAGTTTTTATGTTCTTAGCTTTATCTTGCATGTTACCAGTTTTGTTGGCAGGATTTTTGTTAATGTTACTGACTTGAAAATATATTTTATCCATTGTAACCAAAGCTCTTGTGAACTTTGATTTTCAGATAAGTTTTTTCAGTCAGCCATGAGCATAGTAAGTATCATTTCTTTATTAATTTGCTATCCATTTCCTAAATTTATCTGTAACTGGAGGGTTCTCCCTGGTTCTTTTCACTTTCTAACTCTTCTGTTCATGTCTTTGCTTCTGTTTTTTCTTCTTTCTCTAAAATCTATAATTTTTTTTTTCTTTGAGATGGAGGTTCACTGTGTCACCCATGCTGGAGTGCAGTGGCTCACCGCAACCTCTGCCTCCTGGGTTCAAGCGATTCTCCTGCCTCAGCCTCCCGAATAGCTGGGACTACAGGTGTGCGCCACCACACCTGGCTAATTTTTGTATTTTTTGTGGTAGAGATGTAGTTTCACCATGTTGACCAGACTGGTCTTGAACTCCTGACCACCTCCCAAAGTGCTGGGATTACAGGCCTGAGCCAACACGCCTGGCCTAAAATCTGTACTTTTCAATCACATACTATCCCTACCCTTTGTTTATTGTTTACATTGACATTTTTCATGCCCCTGAACAGATAAGCTTCCATAATATTTCAGATTTGCCTATTAGTAAGTTAAAATTGATAATGGTTTTTATTTTAGTTTATGTAATCATGCTTATCATAGGAAAAATTTCAGGCAGTTTTAGGATGAACCTTGTTCCCTAAGGGTAATTTAATTGCTTTACTATTAGATTGGTGCAAAAGTAATTGTGGCCTTTGCCATTACTTTCCGTGGCAAAAACCGCAATTACAAAAGCCGCTACTTTCAATAGCAAAAACCACAATTACTTTTGCACCAACCTAGTATTTAGTGTGGATCCTCACAAGGTTTTTACTCTGGGTACTCAAGCGTATGTATATCCAGGCATACTTTCAGGGTGTTTTATTTATTGGCAGTAATCAGTATTTCATAGTAAGAACCATAACTTAACTTTCCTGTGGGTAGATTTTGGAGTTATTTCATGGAGATTTTTACTAGTCCAGACTCTGCAGTGCAGGTGTCTTTTGTGCACTTGACCAGGTGTTGTTATAGGATTAATTTTTAATGATATAATTGCTTAATTAAAATAATATTGTAATAAATTTCACAGAACTTGGGATTTGTCTCCCCCCCCATTTCTTATAACTTATTTGCTGTCAACCAATAATATGTTGAATCAACATTATTTTCACAAGACACTCTACTGTTTTTATTTATTTGTGAACCACTGGCTGACAGGGTATCAGAGTGATACTTACTACTTGCATATTTTCAGTGCGCATCTCTCAGAGATCTAGAACTTGCCTACCAAGTACATGGCCTTTTAAAAACCGGAGACAACTGGAAATTCATTGGACCTGATCAACATCGTAATTTCTATTAGTAAGTGTGTTGGAAACATATCCTTTTGCATGAGTTACCAGATTCTGCAAGTGGGAGGCTGTTGATGTCCCTTCATACCTCACCTCTGGTTTCAGGCAGCATGCCAATGATCTAATAGGACATGTTAATTGAGCACTTAGGAATTAAAGCAGTGGTAAAACTGCCAGATTTGAAAGACTAGTTTGTGTCCTTTAAGGGTTTTTTTTTTTTTTTTTTTTTGCAACACTGTAAAATCCACATATCTTTTTCCTCTACCCCCTCTCATTTTACATTTTCAAATTGTTATAGCAGGGTGAGCCCTGAAGATTTCCTTTCACCTCCCTTGCTTTTGTATTCAAAGATGAAGATACTGGAACCTAGAGATACTCCCTAAATGGGTTTGCTTTTAGGCAGATAAGAACATGAATTTAAGAAGGCAGCATGTTAACAGATGTGTGAGAATTGTTTTCTGTGTATCCAAATCCTTGTTTCACATTGAATGTTTTTAAAATGAATTTGAAATTCAGTATCTATTCACCATGACCTAAGAGTATACAGAGGAAACAGTTAGAAATGACCAGTTGAGGGTAGGGTGTTTAATTGAGAAGTCAGCACACACTGGCAGCTCTTAAACCAAATATTGGCTCGTTTAACTTGAAACTGTAAGTATTTTGAAATTCTTTGTAACATATAATATGCTATAATTTCAACCCTTATTTCCCCTGTTGTTAGACATAGGGACTTTAGACTAAACATACTTTTTGCCTTCATCACAGTTCCAAGTTCTTCAATTTGATTTGTCTAATGGAACAAATTGATGTTACCTTGAAGTGGTATGAGGACCTGATACCTTCAGTAAGATGGTTCATTACTTGTTATTTATCATTCTAGATGAATTGGGTTTCTGCAGATTAATGCTTTAAAAATGTGTTTCTCTTAATCAGGCCTACTTTCCCCACTCCCAAACAATGATACATCTTCTCCAAGCATTGGATGTGGCCAATCGGCTAGAAGTGATTCCTAAAATTTGGAAAGGTCAGTTTTACTTTTTATGTGTCCAGGTGCATCTCACCTCAATATCCTCTACTTTGATAATGAATGTGCTAACATTACTGTTAGGGATGAAAACTTCCATTTTGACTGAACCGAATGTGTTAGTTGAGATCTACTTCAAGGTCATGTGCTCATGTTGCATGTTGGCTATCAGGAGAAAATTTTGTTGAAAATGACTTAAGTCAGTCCCTTCGTGACATAGGAATGAGCTGAGTTTTGTGCCCCTGTTGTGGGATATGACCCAAAGAAAATAAATGCTAATGATGTGGCAGACCCTAAATCTGAATAAAGGTCTTTGACCCGAAAGCCTGTGTGATTCCTCTGTGCCAGTGTTGCCTCACTTTGCTAACCACAGTCAGTGATGATTATGTTTCCAAGTAATAGCCATGAGCATCACGCATCATGGGTGTGTGTGTCTTATGTGTATAACTTGGCTGCAAAATGAAATAGATACTCTGTATCTTTCACTAGGTGACTACTGTATCATAAAGTCAGTAGGCTCTAGTCCCGCCCTCCTGCTTCACACGACTGCTCTAATGAGTGATAAAAGTATATCAAATTCCCAAGTGCTATAAAACAACGTCTTAACCACGTGGAGCTGGTGGCCGCTCCCATGTAGTGCACATGCCGTGATGAACACGTCACTGGAGCAAGGCCCAGGCATTGGCTTTTACATTTGTTCCACTGTGAATCCTGGTGGGTTTCTGGAATCCTGGGATAAGCCTAGAATAAATAACAGCAACTTATTTTTACCTACCAAAAAATAGGTTGACAGTGAACAAAAGTGTGTTGGTTTTACATAACAATGATCACTCCTTGTTCCTTTCTTGTTTCAAGATAGTAAAGAATATGGTCATACTTTCCGCAGTGACCTGAGAGAAGAGATCCTGATGCTCATGGCAAGGGACAAGCACCCACCAGAGGTAGGCCTGAAACTCACCAGCCAGTATATCCTCCCATACTGAGGTCTTCTTAAGGCTAGCTTCCCTGGTTTTATCTGCCATTTTGGAGAGTTCTGCTACCCAAACCCATATTTGAGTGATGATACATCTAAACATATCTTGCCCTTAGCAGAAATCTGTTCTTAAAGTTACCCTCTTTCCTGTAGTCCAAAGCAAGCAACATGAAATTAGCTTCTGTCTTCAGCTTGCTTTTTTAAAAATCTCCATCTACAAAGGAAATGCATAGCTGAATTTGAAAGTTGTGGCTAATCAAAATACTTAGGACAGGGTCCTTTTTTTATTAAATTACTTGTGTGCTATACACATAATATATTCAAATGGTAAAATGCATTGCTCAGATTTTAAGGATCCTGTGTTAGTCTCCTGAACTGAAATTCTCATAAAATCAGTTAGGCAGTTCTGCTGACTCCTAAAGCTTCTCAGCTTCAGGTGGCATTTGCTGACTGTGCTGCTGATATCAAATCTGCGTATGAAAGCCAACTCATCAGACAGACTGCTCAGGATTGGCCAGCCACCTCTCTCAACTGTATAGCTATCCTCTTTTTAAGGGCTGGGAGAACTCAGGAAGCCTGGTGAGTACAGTACCACAAGTATACACTTTAGAAGCTTTTGTATTTGAATCTAAAACATTGGCCCACGCTGGTAGAGGTTCTTTCATTTGGCCATATAACAAGTATTTGATTCGGGAACTTGCAAATACCAACTAAAAAGCAAACTTTTGGAAGAAGACAGTATGCATGATGTAGTTGAGATAAGGCATAGTTCTCTCAAACCATAGGCTGAGAATTATCTTTCTACTTTCTGTGTCTATGGACAAGTAAGTCACTTAACCTCATTATTCCACTTAAATGGACTAAAGATCAAAGAAATATATGATCAAAGAAACGTAGTTTTGAAAATGTTTTGGTCATTTGGGTTATTGAAGTATTTTTGGATGCTTCTCCCATCCCACTCTCCAGCTTAAAATGTGGGCTGTGTACTTAGACTTCTGGAAGCTGGCATTTACGCACATTAACTAAACTTGGCCTTGACCACAACCCGTCCTTGATTGGTGCCACTGTGTTCTGGTTATGTTTTTATCAGCACTTCATTCACATACTAATTTTTAGTGTTTGTGAATGGGAACCTTATGCATATTCATGTTTCCAAAAATGAGCAAAAGGATCTTTTGTAGGGGTAGTGACGGGTGGTTTTCCTGTATTTTGTTTTGTATATAAATGTGTGTTCTAGAAGTCATTAGTGGGGGGTGCTTGTGCATGGCTCCTTGTACAAGAAAGTAACTTTATTTGAACATCTGATTGCTAGTCAGCTGTCTCCAGGAAAAGATGATGAAGGCTTGTCTTTGAGGTGTGGCTCACACATGTCTCTCTAGCAACTATGCTGCTAGTGACAGAGACGTATGACATTTACATTTGGTTGTTAGCGCAGGCAGTTTGGCACACACTTGATACGACCAGGCTGTGATGATTGGCGCAGGGGTACGGACCTCAGCTGAGTCATGGGAGCTGAATGTATGTGTTTCTCCTTTGTCCTGCGTGTGGCAGGCTGATGGGGAGCACTTACATGAGACTGTTGCCTCAATCTGAGCCTGCACTTCATAACAGAATTCTAAGACAGACTGAACCCCTGCTGTACTTTAAGAGAGGGAAACAGCAGGTTCGGTTCTATGCCTCTTTTCCAGCTGTGCACAGGATGGATTCCCTCCTTAGAAGGACAGTGGTGATCCTCTACAAGAGGACAAATACAGTTGGAGTATCCCTTTTCCAAAATGCTTAAGACCAGAAGTGTATGGGGTTTTAGATTTTGGAGCATTTTTGGATTAGGAATATTCAGCCTGTACCAGCAAATCTCGACATTGGCAGCATATCAGATTTACCTGTGAAAACTGCAGTGTAGATTCGTTTGGGGAGTTTAAGCACCTGCGGTGATTCTCATGTACACACAGGGCTGGGAGCTAGTAGAGCCCACAGATGTGTGTCTTTGGGAGCTTACAGTATAGTTAAGAAAAGGGCATTTAGTCTCTGATTTCAGAGAGAAGACAGCTATAGTATCTGATTGCCTTGTTTTCCTAATAGTATTCATAATCTTTTTCCTTTCTTGAGCAGGAAAATGTTGGGGCTTTTCAGGAAGCATAATAAGATTCCTAGGTAAGTTGAAATCAGCCAGCTCTCTTTGGGTACAGCCTGGAAGTAGCCACATTTGGAATTTCTTCACCAGCCTTAGCCACCACATTTGGGCACTCTTCTGTTAGGCAAGCATACCGTCAACTCCCTACTATCCAGGGCATCCTGAGGCAAGCAGTTTTTTATCTGTGTTCACGGATCATCATACATTGGGGCTACATTGAATAGATCATCATGAAGTCATACTGAATGAATGTTGATAATCCATTTGGCCCTTTAGACTTTCTAACCTCACTGGAAACAAATAAAAATAAATGTTAGACTTCATCTTTGTCTCCAGAAATACTGTTGGGAATTCTGTTACTGAACTTACGCTGGATCTTGCCTATAAATGTTTTACTGAAGGGGTTGGAGAAAGTTCACACTTTGCCTTTCTTTTACAGAAGTGAGTTGCTGAATGAGCTTATGGACAGTGCAAACGTGTCTAACAGCCCTTCCCAGGCCATTGAAGTAGTAGAGCTGGCAAGTGCCTTCAGCTTACCTATTTGTGAGGGCCTCACCCAGAGAGTAATGAGTGATTTTGCAATCAACCAGGAACAAAAGTAAGTGGTCACCATGAAGCATAGTTTGTAAAATGGAGACCTTTCATCCATCTGCCCATTCAAAGTGTTCATAGCTTTCTATCCCTTCTATTTCCTTTCAAAAAGTCAGAATGTAGTAATTTAATGACTATTTCATTTGTCATGCAAGTCAGGAAAGCCTATAGATTTGACTGTTAGAACCTTTTTGTTTCTAATATAGTTTAATGCAACTGCAGGGTCCCTTTTTCTGATTTCAAAACTGACAGGCTATAGGTGAGTGTCAGAGACACCGAGAACCCCAGCACCCAGTTGAATTGCAGTGTAATCCTCCATTTTCTTTTCTTAACAGGGAAGCCCTAAGTAAACTAACTGCATTGACCAGTGACAGTGATACTGACAGCAGCAGTGACAGCGACAGTGATACCAGTGAAGGCAAATGAAAGTGGAGATTCAGGAGCAGCAATGGCCTCACCATAGCTGCTGGAATCACACCTGAGAACTGAGATATACCAATATTTAACATTGTTACAAAGAAGAAAAGATACAGATTTGGAGAATTTGTTACTGTGAGGTACAGTCAGTACACAGCTGACTTATGTAGATTTAAGCTGCTAATTTGCTACTTAACCATCTATTAATGCACCATTAAAGGCTTAGCATTTAAGTAGCAATATTGCGGTTTTCAGACACATGGTGAGGTCCATGGCTCTTGTCATCAGGATAAGCCTGCACACCTACAGTGTCGGTGAGCTGACCTCACGATGCTGTCCTCGTGCAATTGCCCTCTGCTGCTGCTGGACTTCTGCCTTTGTTGGCCTGATGTGCTGCTGTGATGCTGGTCCTTCATCTTAGGTGTTCATGCAGTTCTAACACAGTTGGGGTTGGGTCAATAGTTTCCCAATTTCAGGATATTTCGATGTCAGAAATAACGCATCTTAGGAATGACTAAACAAGATAATGGCAGTTTAGGCTGCACAACTGGTAAAATGACTGTAAATAAATGTTGTAATTAGTGTACACGTTTGTATTTCTGTTAATATAGCCGCTGCCATAGTTTTTAACTTGAACAGCCATGAATGTTTCATGTCTCCCTTTTTTTTTGTCTATAGCTGTTACCTATTTTAGTGGTTGAAATGAGAGCTAGTGATGACAGAAGGATGTGGAATGTCTTCTTGACATCATTGTGTATTGCTGGTAATCAAGTTGGTAACGACTACTTCTAGCAGCTCTTACCACTATGACTTAAGTGGTCCTGGAAGGCAGTAAGTGGAGGTTTGTAGCATTCCTGCCTTCATGAGGGCTTCTACCACTGACCACTTTGCACGTACCTGGCTCCCAGATTTACTTAGGTACCCCACGAGTTGTCCATATAAGCAGCTTCATCTTTACCTTGCCAGAGTTGACAATTATGGGATACTCTAGTCTACTTATACTTGTGTTCCCATCTGTCTGCCATCCTCTGAAGGCCAGGACCCAGTCATACATCCTTAGAAACCAAAGTATGGTTTTTGTTTTCTCTTGGAATGTCAGGTCTTAAGGCATTTAATTGAGGGACAAAAAAAAAAAAGGCCGATATAGTAGCTAGCTACTTAAGCATCCATGGGTATTGCTCCATATCAAAGCAGATTTGCAGGACAGAGAGAGTAAATTAGCCTTCAGTCTTGGTTTACAGCTTCCAAGGAGAGCCTGGCCACCTGAAATGTTAACTCGGTCCCTTCCTGTCTCTAGTTCATCAGCACCTGCAGATGCCTGACTCTTGTTAGCCTTACTATTCAATACAGTCCTTAGATTCACGGTATGCCTCTTCCTATCCAGGCACCAATTCTGAATCACCATGTTGCTCTGCAGCTAGAGTTGATAGGAGAAAATCCATTTGGGTAGATGGCCTATGAATTTGTAGTAGACTTTCAAAATGAGTGATTTGTTAGCTTGGTACTTTTAAGTTTGTGGTACAGATCCTCCAAACCCATACTCTGAGCAATTAACTGCCTTGAACATAGAGAAAAATTAAGGCCTCACAGGATGAGTCTCCATTCTCTGTAAATGCTTATTTTATCATAGTCTTTAGCCTCTACTATGAGTAAAATGTTCTCTTCGGCCGGGTGTGGTGACTCACACCTGTAATCTCAGCACTTTGGGAGGCAGAGGTGGGAGGATCACTTAGGTCCAGGAGTTCGAGACTAGCCTGGGCAACATAGTGAGACACCGGATCTACAAAAAAATAAAAAGCCAGACTGGTGGTATGTATCTGTGTCCCAGCTAATTGGGAGGGTGAGATGGGAGGATTGTTTGAGCCTAGGAGAAGGAGGTTGCAGTGAGCCGTGATCGCACCACTGCACTCCAGCCTGGGCAACAGAGCAAGACCCTGTCTTGGAGAAACCAGAATTTTGGAAGAGCAAATGGGGCTGAGTGCGGTGGCTCATGCCTGTAATCCCAGCACTTACTTAGGGTGCCAATGTGGATTACCTGAGCCCAGGAGTTTGAGACCAGCCTGGGTAACAGTGAGACCCCCCTCCCTACAAAAGATTTTAATAATTAGTTGGGCGTAGTGGTGCATGCCTGTAATCCCAGCTACTCTGGAGACAGGTGGAGGGGATTGCTTGAGCCTGGGAAGCTGAGGCTGCACTAGCCATGACTGCACCACTGCATTCCAGCCTGGTTGACAGAGTGACCCTTGTCTCCAAGAAAAAAAAAAAAGCAAATGGGATTAAGGACTCTCATGGAATGGGAAGGGGAAGGGGAGTCTTACTATATGTGGAATAAACTTGCTCAGTGTTGCCACAGAGTTACATTACCAATGTGTAGAAGTCAGAAACTAGACTTCTAGTTTGGTTCAACATTTGAGGGTTGTTTTATAGCCATCAAAGTATTCAAGAGGTTGGATGGCACTCAAAAGATTCTACATGTCTAGAATCAAACTCAAATCTGGCACGTAGGTGCTTCTTAGTAAATGCTTAATGAATGCCACCAACTTTGCAAAGTATTCATTGATTTTGAGACCTTAGTCATGTTGCTACTAAAAGTAGGGCATATGACCGCCTAAGAAACAGAACTTCGAGAAGTCCTAACGTAACCACAGTAAAGCAGACTCCCCTTTCAGCAACCTCAAAGCAAAAAAAAACAAAAAACAAAAAACAGTTAGCTGCTATATAAACACTATACCAAGCACTAGGCTTAGAGGAAAAGATGTCGGATTGTACTGTCACTGGTTATATACCCATATTCTCTAAGACAGGGTAGCATTTGTCTTTCAAACTGCAGAGTTTGAAATCAGTTTTTGTGGGTGATTGCAATTTTTTAATGAAATGCATTAGAACATCTAAGCACGTCACCTACAGTTTTGTGATGGTGCATTTTTGCATTGCAGTATAGATCTGTGCATAGATATATGCATTAAGTGTAGCAAATCGTGATGTAAATTTTTTACTGCTGGTCATGGTCAAAAAGTAAGATACGCTAGGAAATTGAGTCACTAGGAGCATGGATGTATAAGGCAGGTTTTATAGAACCATTTAGATTCAACATTAATGGTAGAGTGGCATTTTACCAAAAAAATGGGTGTATTTGATTTGGGTGCTGTAAGGCAATTTGCTAGGACATGGGATAATCAGATTACACAAAATCTAGGCAGTGAACAAGTCTTCATCCTGGCCCAGGAAATAGCCTATTAAAAAATGCTGTCCAGGCCAGGCACAGTGGCTCACACCTGTAATCCCAGGACTTCGGGAGGCTGAGGCTGGAGGGTTGCTTGAGTTCAAGACTAGCCTAAGCAACACAGTGAAAACCCATCTCAAAAAAAAAAAAAAAAAAAAAACTGTCCAGCTGTGGACTTTCAGGATTCAGGACTGCTGGGGATCAAGCCCAAGGATGTTTTTCAGAGCTCTGTGATTTAAGATGCTCGAAAAGTAAGAGTGTCCAAGAGGAGTAAAGGTCATGACAGAATTTACTCCCAGGACAATCTAAGTTCTGCCACAAGTACCCGTGGTGTCTGTTCCCACAACAATGGCCCCTTCACAAGCTCTTGCCTCACAACCCCTGCAGAAGTCCTTCAACAAAACTAATAGACTAGTGAAACCTACTCCTCACATGGGTAAGAGTTGCAGTGGGCAGGTGACCCTCCTCCCTGCCCCCATCCTTTGCTTCCTCAAGCTCCCTGCCAACCTCTGGATACATCAATGGGAAGGAAACCAGGGAAGCATAGACCTATAGTACAACAGGGGTGTAGTGACCACTGGACCTGATGAAGCGAATCTGCCTGAAATTTAATACGCCTTTTTATTTCCCTTCTGTGTTAAATGATCTGTTCTGCACTGAGCCAAGTTACTTTTAAAACTGGTGGCACAACTCATTTGGGACTTGGAGACTGCTTTTATCCAGAACCTGTTAAGAGAACAGGGGATTTAAATACAAAGGAATATGAAGGTGGTGTGCCTTAAAGACAGTCTAAAATTAGGTTTTAGTTTGTTACATTATTTTGAAATATTAAACATGAAAATGTTAAATCAGGATGTGTGAGTTTTAAGATGTTGAACACTGTCCTACATCAGTGAGGAGGGAGGCAATAAAGTAATTTCAGAGTAAAACAGATTGAGGATGAAACCAAGACAGAAGTGATGATTTGGCTTTTTATGATTTTTGCTGTGGAAATGGCAGTCGTGTGACTTTTCACTTGCAGTTTAAATGAAAGGGTGAAGAGAAGCCTACCTGCCCTAATGGCTCAGGGCTATATCCACCTCCCGGATAACCCTGGCCCTTGGGACTCCATCATCTCCTTGAAGTAGCACTGAGAATCCAAGAAGAGGCTCCGCTGCTTTTTGCACATGTTACTGAGTTACATCTCAGGAAGATTTTTAAGCACGAGGAAGGAAAATACAGGCCTGGCCAAGCAGGGTCCCCTTTTCAGTATCATCTTTGTTCCTAATAAGCAATCAAGGGGGTGGGTGTGTTGGCTGGTAAAGGAACTACTAAGATTCAGAAGCTTGTAGTCTTCATTATTTTGTTTTACAGGTTAAAATAAACCACTTGGCTGGGCACGGTGGCTCACACCTGTAATCCCAGCACTTTGGGAGGCTGGGGTGGGCAGATCACAAAGTCGGGAGTTCGAGACAAGCCTGGCCAACACAGTGAAACCTCATCTCTACTAAAAATACAAAAAAATTAGCCGGGCATGGTGGTGGGCACCTGTAATCCCAGCTACTCGGGAGGCTGAGGCAGGACAATTGCTTGAACCTGGGAGGCAGAGGTTGCAGTGGGCAGAGATTGCGCCACTGCACTCCAGCCCGGGCGACAGTGCGAGACTCTGTCTCAAAAAAGAATAATAATAATAATAATAATAATAATAAGTAAACCACCCAGTATTGCTGCTTCTAAGTTCAGACAGATAATCACATCTGAAGGAAGTTATTTCAGGGCTCCAAGAGAAACTTAGATTTTCTTATAACCTATAATATTTTACATATACAAGTAGAATAGAAATTATAAGCATTTCTAATATGACAAATAGGGAAGTTTAGCTTTACAAGTAATGTATTTTGCAATTTTGTGCCATTCGAAAAAGGAAGACTGAATTTAGAACAGTCCTATTATCTCCTAATAAAAACTTAGTATCCCCTAGGTAGGTGCACAGAGTGCCTCTGCCTTTGAGATGACGGGCATTAATCTCAGGAAGGTACACAAAGCATGTGTTCCAATCAGAAACTAAATATATTTTGTTGAATTAAGTAAATCCACTTAGGAGGGAATATAAGGACTATTGACAACATTAACACAAGCCAAAGGTGGACCAATATATCCCAAAATCAAAGGACAAGGCCAGTGCCATACACCTACAGATGCAGAAGCTGCCCCTTTTGTGATTCCAGATGTGTTGCTCAGATAAAAGTGCCTCCTCAATTTCTTTGTGAACACACAATCCCCAACAAACAGTTGTAATTTTGAAGAAAGCTGACATTTTTATGTAGAGATGGTGGTCTTCATGGAGTAAAAGAATTTGTTAGTGCTTATGCAATATGACAGTTGTACTAATCTTTAGAAAGATGAACTGAGAAAGTTCTCTGGGTTTTATAGCAATCTACGTCAAATACACAACAAAACTATTTAATCTCTTCATTAAGATTCCAGGCTCCCCATCCCCCCACTTTGAAGGGATTCACAGCCCAGGTACTAGAAAGAACTAAGCTCCATTACCAGTGTTTTAGAACTGTCAGCTGTGACCCATAGAGGGCTGCTGAATTAACTTGTGGGTAGAGACCAACATTTTAACAAGTCACTAGAACGATATATCCCCAATTATAAATACATGTGGCACTTTGGCTTGTATATTACTCTTTTGAGTCTGAGCAGCAGGAATCAATTCACCAAAACCTTCAAAGGCAAAAAGCAGGCTGTGGACTTCTGGTGACGCAATTCACAGCCTGGAAACTCTGTGAGCTAGAAGTTCCTACTTCTGCTGTTGTTGTTTCTCAAGGATATTTTCTGTACATACAACAAACTAGAATTTTTTTTTTTTGAGACGGAGTTTTGCTCTTGTTGCCCAGGCTGGAGTGCGATGGTGCGATCCTGACTCACTGCAACCTCCACCTCCCAGGTTCAAGCGATTCTCCTGCCTCAGCCTCCCGAGTAGCTGGGATTACAGGCATTCGCCACCACGGCCAGCTTAATTTTGTATTTTTAGTAGAGATGGGTTTCTCCATGTTGGTCAGGCTGGTCTCGAACTCCCAACCTCAGGTGATCCACCCGCCTCAGCCTCCCAAAGTGCTGGGATTACAGGCGTGAGCTACCGCACCTGGCCAGAAATGTACTTTTTGAAAAGGGATAAGATACTCAGTTTTCATCTTGTTGCTTTATTCAGTTTGCTCCGAGGGCAAAATCAACAGTAGTAGAGATCACAAACATTATTTTGATTGGCCTCACAAGCCTCATCAGTAAAACCTGAAAAAACAGAAAATGTTACACAAGTTGCAAAGAAAGCACTCCTGGAGTTCACTGACATGATAGCAAATGGAAAGAATATAAATGCAACAGGTGTTAACATTTAGAACAGTACTTGTAAACCTGCTCATTTCTAGACAATTCCGGGACTCTCGCTGCGAACCCTTCATCTATCACTGCTGATTTCCTTTGACATTAAATATGACTTTATGAAAATCTTCCTAAACCTCACTCTGGCTGCACCTGAGTGGTTCCTATTCCTACGGCGCTGGCATATGCTGTCAGGATTTCCACTATCTGTTTCGTTTCTAGGGTCATTCGGGCTTCCTTCAGCCAGTCCTGTGCCACTCGTCTGGATTCCCCCTTCAGCTGATTGACAAACTTTGCTGCTAGCTCCAGATCACCATGCTCAATGCAATAGGAAGCATATGACAGTAATTTAAATGTGTTTATATCCTCAGGGCAGAGCTCCGGGGGCGGCTTCAGTTGCTGAGGTGGGAATAGGAGCAGGGACTGTAGGTAGGAGAGGAAGTACTGGTACAAGCTATTTCTGGTTTCATCAATCATTGCTACCCTTCGGGCCAGTTTTTGAACAGCATAGAAACGGGCTCTAAGGGTCTCTTCACTGTACACCCCACGGGTCAGGGACTCTGGAGGGATAGCTGCGGTTAAAGCTTGGGTGAATTCATTATCAGAACAGTTGGCTTTGATGGCCTCAACTGCACTACCCAGCGGGATAGTAGGTGTTTCTGCAGATGAGGTCTTCATGCTGTACTTTAATGCCTCCACTGAAAGCCAGAGTTGGTGGGCTTTTCTGGCTTCCTCTTCAGCAACTGCATGGCCTACAAAGAAAAAAAGGCAAAGCCAAACATTTTTCTCTCCATCTGACAACATACATCCACAGAACTGATGCATATTCAACAAGCTACATCTACACATGTGCAAGATGAGGCCAGAGAGACTTTCTTACAACCCCACCCCCACCACTTATTTCTGGTGTATTTTCCTAGCTGGCCTCTTCATATCAGGCAGTAAAGTCAGAAGTCATTCACATCTGCATGATATCTAATCCACATATTTTTACCTTTAGTAGTTGAGAAAGAAACATATTATTTAAATTAGGCTAAGACTTAACGCTAAGGCCATGAGAAATTTTCTGCAAAGAAATGGGAGACTTCAGGGCCAGGCACAATGGCTCATGCCTGTAATCCCAGCAATTTGGGAGGCTGAGGTGGGTGGATCACTTGTGGTCAGGAGTTCAGGACTAGCCTGGCCAACATGGTGAAACCCTGTGTCTACTAAAAATACAAAACCTAGCCAGGCGTGGTGGCACGCACCTGTATTCCCAGCTACTCAGGAGTCTGAGGCAGGAGAATCGCTTGAACCCAGGAGGCGGAGGCTGCAGTGAGTCGATATCACACCACTGCACTCTACCCTGGGCGACAGAGCAAGACTCTGTCTCAAAAAAAAAAAAAAAGAAGAAATGGGAGACTTCAAACGAACTTAACAGACTACTGGATCTTGAAATTCCATGAGTATTGAATTTTTATTGTTATGTGACAAAAAAAGATTCCATAACATCCTAAAAAAACCCATTTTATTAATACCCTCATTGTCATGACATTTCTCTTTCAATGTGGCACATGGAGGCCTCAGCATAAATACTGTCCATTTGGTAGTTGGACTCGGCAAATCACCACCTCCAGATAACCCACCAAGTCTGTGGAAGGCAAGCATGGGACCACACTGACCCCTAGCCCTTACCACCCAGGCACATGCGACATAGCCAAAGGATACTGGGTAAATAGCCTTGTAAATGGTGATTTTGTGTTTGTCATACAAGGTATAAATTTCTAGTTATATAGATTTTGCCATTACTTTTAATGGCAAAAACTGCAATTAAGTAGAGTGATTAGTATTTTTATGTCCTGATGTCAGTACATGTACCCCATTTTCCCTATAAAATTATTTTAATAAATTATGCTGAGGAAAATTATCTGTAAGATAAACATAGCTTATGCTTACTCTGAACAGCCTGTTCGATTCCTCTGAGTCTGGCATAGGCAGTATTTATATCCAGAGTAAAGTTGTCAACTTGCTCTTGACTGAGACGACGAAATTGTAATTCTTGTTCAGAGAGTTTCTCAGACAGGTTCTGAAATAAAACAGAAATAGTTCCAGAAAAAAGTGATACTCAATGCATGTCATGTAACTGTGTAATCTTCCAGCAACTACTTGCTGAAGCAAAGAGGGCCTTAGAGTTGTCACGAAATTCCTACATTTTGTGTAAAGTTTCAAAAATGTCCTGACTCATATTTGATGTATATAATTTTTTTTTTTTTTTTTGAGATGGAATCTTGCTTTATTGCCAGGTTGGAGTGCAGTGGCACAATCTTGGCTCACTGCAACCTCCGCCTCCCAGGTTCAAGTGATTCTCCTGCCTCAGCCTCCCAAGTAGCTGGGATTACAGGCATGCATCATCATGCCAATTATTATAT
Organism: Pan paniscus; assembly: GCF_029289425.2. NCBI lineage: Eukaryota > Metazoa > Chordata > Mammalia > Primates > Hominidae > Pan > Pan paniscus. Next base: position 40,234,677 of record NC_073261.2, on the reverse strand, counting down.
TTTTAGTAGAGATGGGTTTCACCATGTTGGCCAGGATGGTCTCGATCTCTTAACCTCGTGATCCGCCCACCTCGGCCTCCCAAAGTGCTGGGATTACAGGCGTGAGCCACCGTGCCCGGCCGATGTATATAGTTCTTTACAGGTTTACTGATGGAACCTAATATTAGAGGAGGCATACCAAGAGAAGAGAGAAGGCTGTTAAAGTCAGAAACAAACTGCCAACTGTATTTTATTTTTGAGACAGAATCTTGCTCTGTCATCCAGGCTGGAGTGCAGTGGCACAACCTCAGCTCACTGCAACCTCCACCTCCCAGATTCAAACGATTCTCATGCCTCAGCCTCCGGAGTGGCTGGGATTACATGCATGCACCACCATGCCCAGGTAATTTTTGTATTTTTAATAGAGACAGGGTTTCGCCATGTTGGTCAGGCTGGTCTTGAACTCTTGGCCTCAAGCGATCCACCCGCCTCAGCCTCCCAAATTGCTGGGATTATAGGTGTTAGCCACTGTGCTCAGCCACAAATTGTCAGCTTTAGAAAGTAAATTATCTGTACTGCAAACCTAAACATAATAATTAGATTAAATTATATTCCAATATCTTGTATTTAAGAGCTTATACATTAATTTTTCTCAGAAAAATATCCATCAAATAGAATTTAAAATACCTTTTCATACTGACATATATTGCGATTCTCTGGAAGATTTTACTTAGAAAACCTCAATATCTTCTTGCAAGACAAAGTAACAAGTTAATATTACTGTAAATGATTTCTTGAATAGAAACTATGATTACAGGCATCCTGATAATTTACTGGGATTTCAAAACTTCTCTGGGAAATTACCTCAGTTATAAAAATCTAAGCAGTACCATGCCATCTATAGGAGGAAGATACACGTCAAATATTACTGTCTGCATTCCTGAAATCCCCTTTACCAACTCTCCTTAAAGCTCTGAAGATTCCAAATGACTAGAATATATATTTTAAAAACACATCTGATCATGAACACACAGGTACACCATTATGTAAAAAGAAGCAGTTTTGTAGACATACAAGGAGATTTCCAAATCTTCGACATCCTCAGAGTACATTAAAAGGAAAGGAGAGTCTCTTAATCCGGTCAGGAAGAGGGGTGTGGCTGAAGGGAGTCCAGGTCCTCACCTGCTCAAATTCAGACTTCAATTCCTGTTCTTGTACCCTAAGGACATCTCGCAAGTGATCAGTGTGGGCAGCTGCCTGTCGGCGAAGCTGGGTTCTCATTTCATTTTCCATGGCATCTCTGACTTCTTCTATCTGTGAAACCAAACATAGTAATTATTAGTTTTCAATTCTCCACATATACTTTTAGGAAAACAGAAAGACCACTATCAACCATGACAACAGCAGCTTCCATATCCTGGACACCTCTAATGTGCCAGGCATGTGTACACTTCTACTTCTCATGTGAAACGGAAAGCTAAACCCTGGAAGGTGATTCAAACAAGATCACACAGCTGTGGCAAAAACCAGATTTCAAACAAAGGTCTCTCTCACCCCCAAACTTGTGGTTTTTCCACATCACCAGGCTGCCTCTCATATAAAACACTGTCATTTCCTGAATCACATGCTCCTCTGAGAAATAACTAAATCCAGGATATGAAAAAAAGTAACTATATACTTGGAATCAAGCGTAGCTTTACTACAACCATCTGTGTGACCTTGGGGAAATGATTTATCTTCTCAAATCTCCACTTTCTCATTTGTGAGTAATAATGCCTACTTTGAAGAATCATTAAGAAAATTAGTTGGCCGGGCGTGGTGGCTCACACCTGTAGTCCCAGCACTTTGGGAGGCTGAGGCGGGTGGCTCATGAGGTCAGGAGATTGAGACTATCCTGACTAACATGGTGAAACCCCATCTCTACTAAAAATACAAAAAAAAAATTAGCCGGGTGTGGTGGCGGGTGCCTGTAGTCCCAGCTACTCGGGAGGCTGAGGCAGGAGAATGGCATGAACCGAGGAGGCAGAGCTTCCCATGAGCCAAGATTGCGCTGCGGCACTCCAGCCTGGGCGACAGAGCAAGACTCCATCTCAAAAAAAAAAAAAAAAAAGAAAAAAGAAAAGAAAATTAGTAAGTATCTGGTAGTTATTGACATAGACTTGACATAGACTTCTAAACAAAGAAAACTGCTTATTTTTAAATGAATTTAAATTCAACATGAGCCAAAAAAAACAAAAAATATACCTTGCCTAACAAATAGCCATAGGTCACTTTACAAATTACTTAACACTGATTACCTGAAATCCAGAACTTATTTTTTCTCAGAAATAATATAATAAATCAATGAATCCATTCAGTCAGTGCATAAGTATTTATGAAGTGCTACTAGCCCTGTGTGCCAGGCAGTGCCTACTATCTGTACGGATCCAATGGTGCTTAGGGCAGACGAACTTCTTGCTCTCACAGTGTATATCTCAATGGAGGCAGCAGACAGTAAACAAAAAAGACATCTCAGATTGTGATACATATTTCTACATATGACTTTGAGCAGGCAAGGACCTGTTGTGAAGCATCAACACCCCTTCAACCTCCTCTTCCCCCACCTTACATTTAAAATAAACAGGGCAACATAACAGAAAGTAATACAGAGGCTCTACTTTGGACTGAAGGGATAGGAAATCTCAGTCTTGCTAACAAAGTGATATCCAGGCTTAAAACTTAAGCTTAGAGCTCAAGGTTTAAACAGAGAGGATAGAACAATGTACTAGGCAGAGAAAACATAAAGGTCCCAAGACGAAAGATATAGTCAAGGTACAGACAAAAAATACCAGGGTGCCTGGAGCAGTGAAATGGCTCATGGCATGCAGCGATCAAGAAGCCTTTTGGGTACTGGTTAAGAATTTGGAATTATATTAAATGAAGTGGGTAGTCCATGGAGGATTTCCAGCAGTGTAGTGTCTGATTCGACTATGTTTTATTTGCCTGCGTAAATAGACACAGAAAGAAGGGTATGAAGAAAGGGGAAATTGGCTGGGCATGGTGGCTCACACCTGTAATCCCAGCACTTTGGTGTTTAAATTCCTTGGGGAAGGCCGGGCATGGTACCTCATGCCTGTAATTCTGGCGCCATGGGAGGCCAAGGCAGGTGGATCACTTGAGGTCAGGAGTTCGAGACCAGCCTGGCCAACATGGCAAAACCCCGTCTCTACTAAAAATACAAAAATTAGCCACATGTGGTGGCATGCACCTGTAAGTCTAGCTATTCAGGAGGCTGAGAGGCACAAGAATCACTTGAACCTGGGAGGCAGAGGTTGCAGTGAGCCAAGATTGCACTACTGCACTCTACCCTGGGCCACAAAGACAGACTCTGTCTCAAAAAAAAAAAAAGAAAGAAAGAAAGAAAAAGAAAGAAAAAGAAAAAATAGTGGAAGCTGTTAAGATGACAGCTTGGGCTAAGGTGGTAGTAATGGAGTGGACAGATTTGGGATTTATGTTGGATGCAAAACTGGTAGGATCTGTGGGGCAACTGAATATGAGTTGATGGAGGAACAACAAAGCATGATTTGGGCTGGAATAGCTGAGCAGATTGTTCAACTCAGTTTATTTAGAGAGAAACAAGTTGAGGGGCTGGAAGACAGGTTGGAGAGAATAAATAAATCTGTTTGGAGCATGATAAGCATGAAATGACTACTGAAAATCAAGCTGGAGATACCAGGTAGGCTGCTGGATAGGAACCTGAAGCCAAGGCAGAGGTCAGAGCTGGAGATAGACATTTATCAGGTATAGATGGTATTTAAACTTCCAAGTCACGGGACTCAACAAGAACACTTAGAGACAGTTCAGATGGAGAAAACGTTTCAGAAGTAATGCCAGGTATGCCACTATTTGAGAGGCTGAGCAGAAAAGGAGGTTAAGGAGTGGCCAGCGAGGTAGGAGAAAGGCCAGAAGAGTATGGTGTCAGGGAGCCTAGGGAAGAAATAGTTTCAAGAAGGAAGGAGTGGCCAGTAGTACTGCTAAGAAGACACAAAGGTGGGATGAGTAGTTAGGTTCCCAAATCAGCCTGTGGACACCTATTTAATAAATGGTGTGCCCAGACAGAGGGCTAAAGAAGCTATTTCACCTGTTTTTTTAACCACCAACCACTTAACAACAATAGCAGAGAAAAATAGACTCAGACTCCAACAAAGATTCGTTCAGCACTGCTTTAAGGGACAGAGGCTCAGCTCCACTGGAAAGATGAGCTAGATAATCCTGGATACGAGTAGCTTATTACTTTCTTACACTTCTGCATCTGCTCAACATAAAGGAACTCTGCTCGATCACTCCTTTCCTAGAAGTTCTGATGAGGGGAATGAGGACCTAAGCTCCATTCTAAAGGTCAGCTGGCATGACTTATATTCAATATCCTAAAGCCAATGACTGTCAGTATTTTTTTTTTTTTTTGAGACAGTCTTGCTCCATCGCCCAAGCTGGAGTGCAGTGGCACAATCTTAGCTCACTGCAACCTCTGCCTCCCTGGTTCAAGTGGTTCTCCTGCCTCAGCCTTCCGAGTAGCTGGGATTACAGGTGCGAGCCACCACACCCAGCTAATTTTTGTATTTTTAGAAGAGACAGGGGTTTCGCCATATTGGCCAGGCTGGTCTCGAACTCCTGACCACAAGTGATCCACCCACCTCGGCCTCCCAAAGTGCTGCGATTACAGGCATGAACCACTGCACCCGGCTGAGCCAGTATTATTTCTACAAGTAAACAATCAAGTTAGAGTCACTTTAAATGTTAGGCAACAATTCTCATTTCTCTTACCTTTCTGTCCTGTTCAGCCTGTATTTCACTTCTGTGATGTTCTAATGCTTTTGCTACTGCAGAGTCAAATGCCCGCTTTTCTTCCAGCTTTTGTTTCTCCAAGGCTAACGTGATGTGCTGCTTTTCGGTGGCCTTCTGTTCTGCCAGCTCTCTGTTCAGCTGATCAATACGACGATGTGCATGAGCAATGAGGGAGTTCAGATCATCAGTAGAGAGCTTGTCAGCTAAGCAAAAGAGCATGTTAAAATATTAATGATGTCATTGAAATTATACCTCATTACAAGGTAATCTGCATCAACTGATTATAATTTAAGAGCAGTAAACGAAAGTAAAACTTAGCTAACATGAAAAGAGATTTAGATTCCCCAGTTCAATCAGAAATTGGCTAGTGTCCAATAAGGTATTTTCAACCCCTGGCAAAATTCAGGTAGGCCTTCAGATAATCAGTTGTTTTCCAGGAACCCTCTTTTAATCTGAACTAATTATAAATGGACTTTCTCATTTACTGTAACTTTGCCTTTAAAGACAAAACTTATATATACAATCACTTCTATATTTTCTTTCAGGCATAACTCTGATTAGTTATAACAGGCATCCAATTGAAGATTCTTTTCTGCTAAAACTAAAAATCAAATTCAAATTCTCTCAGACTTTTCCTTAATAAGTTTTTTTACTTTTCTTAAACACATATGATCTAGATTAAATCCCAACACAGCAACCAGAGCTGTCCATCAGAATCACTGCAAAGCTTTTTAAAATACACCCAAAGATTCTCATCTAGGCTTAAACCAATGTTTGTTTTTTTTTTAAATCTCAATCCAAAAATGTAGCAACACATACACAGATTAAGAATTATGGCTCCAGCCAGGCACAGTGGCTCACACCTGTAATCCCAGCACTTTGGGAGGCCAAGGCAGGCAGATCACCTGAGGTCAGGAGTTCGAGACCAGCTTGGCCAACCTGGTGAAACTCCGTCTCTACTAAAAATGCAAAAATTAGCTGGGCATGATGGTGGACACCTGTAATCCCAGCTACTCGGGAGGCTGAGGTAGGAGAATTACTTGAACCCAGGAGACAGAGGTTGCAGTGAGCCGAAATTGTACCACTGTATTCCAGCCTGGGCAACAGAGCAAGACTCCATCTCAAAAAAAAAAAAAAGAGAGAGAGAATTATGGCTCCACCGGCCAGACACAGTAGCTGATGCCAATAATCCCAGCACTTTAAGAGGCCGAGACGGGTGGATCACTTTAGGCCAGGAGTTTGAGACTAGTTTGGCCATCATGGTGAAACCCTGACTCTACTAAAAATACAAAAATTAGCCAGGCATGGGGGCACATGCCTGTAATCCCAGCTACTCAGGAGGCTGAGGCACGAGAATTGCTTGAACCCAGGAGGCGAAGATTGCAGTGAACTGAAATTGTGCCACTGCACTCCAGCCTGGTGACAGAGCAAGACCTTGTCTCAAAAAAAAAAAGAATTATGACTCCATCACTTCTTAGTCTTGGCTAAGATGAAGTGAAGAATTATGGCTCCAACAGCAAAATATGGAATGTAGGAAATTCTATATGACTAATGACTCAATTTCTTAATAAATACATTGAAAAGCAAAAAACAGGGGCAAGAGATTTATTGACTAAACTCAACATGTGGAACGTCTACGGGTTATCGATTCAAATAAAAACTGTAAAAACTCATTCTATGAAATAATAGGGGATATTGTAACACTGAATGGACATTTGGTGACTAGGGAATTGTTACTAAGTTTTAGGTGTGATAATAGTATGGTGATGTTTTTGAAACATACTGAAAGTATTTACAAGTGAAAGAATGTGATATTTGAGTCTGCTTTCTATATAAGCTGAGGAGGAGTGGGAATAGATGAGACAAAACTGGTCATGTGCTGATGGCTACAAAACTGAGTGATGGGTCCTGGAAGTTCTTTAGTTTTCTTCTTACTTTTTAACGTTTGAAATTCTCCAAAGTAATCAGTTACAATCCATATTACACACACACACACACACACACACACACACACTTCACATCTATAGGATTCCAATCACTTGATGAAACATTTTCATTCCTGAGAGCATTCGGATGCCAAAAATATCCAATTCAGATTTATCATGTGACATAATTCTACTTTATATCTATTTAGATGGCTTTGTGTAAGAATCATAGGCACAACAAAAAGACTTTAGTCTCTTAATACCCAAAACAAAAGACTTTAAACATGAAATATACATAACACTCACCTAAGTCTGAAACACCTACAAAGGAAAAAATAGAACAGTTTGAAAAAAAAGAATGCACATACTTTAGTTATTGATCATTAAACAGAAATATCTAAAAGGAAACAAGAAGGAATCGGAGACTAGTACCAGGAAAAGCTATTTTAATACTGGAAAATGAAACGATACGGCTATTTTCTAAAATTTAAACTGTAAAACAAGACAGATCAAGGTAAATAACATTTTAGAAAATAAAAGAATCATTGATATTAATTGTGGTTTTGGTTTCAAAGGACTTATCTCTGTTTCACAGTAATCAACTTAAATTTTTTGTTTTTTTGTTTTGAGACAGAGCCTTCCTCTGTTGCCTAGCCTGGAGTGCAGTGGTGCAATCTCAGGTCACCGCAACCTCCACCTGCTGGGCTCAAGCAATCCTCCCACCTCAGCCTCCCAAGTAACTTGGACTAGAGGTGTATGCCACTATACCCAGCTAATTTTTGTACTTTTTTATAGAGAAGGGGTTTTGCCATGTTGCCCAGGCTGGTCTCAAACTCCCGGGCTCAAGCGATCCGCCTTCCTCCGCCTCCCAAAGTGCTGGGATTACAGGCATGAGCCACTGCACCCAGCAACCTAAACATTTCTTTTTTTGTTTTTTGAGACAGAGTCTCGCTCTGTCACCCAGGCTGGAGTGCAGTGGTGCAATCTCAGCTCACTGCAACCTCTGCCTCTTGGGCTCAAGGGATTCTCCTGCCTCAGCCTCCCAAGTAGCTGGGACTACATGCGCCTCCCACCACGCCTGGCTAATTTTTATATTTTTAGTAGACGGGGTTTCACTATGTTGGCCAGGCTGGTCTCAAACTCCTGACCTCAAATGATCTGCCTGCCTCGGCCTCCCAAAGTGCTGGGATTACAGGCGTGAGCCACCATGCCCAGCCTCAACTTAAGCATTTCATAGAAACTATAATTTTCTTTTATCCCTCGCATTTTCATTAGTTCATACAGTATTTTACTAAATCACAGTTTTGACTCTCTGTTCACAGTACCAGGCCTCTCTTAACATTTCAGATACTTAATACATTCAGTTCTTCTTTGAAATTTTTAAAACAATGAATTCATACTAAATTTTCATTTAACCTGTGCAAATTAAAGAACTACAATGGCCTGATTTGAGAGTAAAGGGAAAAAATGGCATTCTGTATAGTTTGAATGATGTCCCCCACCACAATCACAAGTATCACAAGTACCCAGTGTGAACACGTGACAGGAGAAGGGGAATGCAGCCAGTCGCAGCTACTGCCTCTCAGGATGAGCTGCTGAACATCCTGGTATGAACGTCCTTTTTTTTTTTGAGACGGAGTCTCCCGTTGCCCAGGCTGGAGTGTAGCAGCACGATCTCGGCTCACTGTAACCTCCACTGCCCGGGTTCAAGTGATTCTCTTGCCTCAGCCTCCCGAGTAGCTAGGACCACAGGCGCATGCCACCATGCTCGACTAATTTTTGTATTTTTAGTACAGATGGGGTTTCACCATATCGGCCAAGCCGGTCTTGAACGCCTAACCTCAGGCAATCCACCCACCTCAGCCTCCCAAAGTGCTAGGATTATAGGCATAAGCCACTGCACCTGGCCAGTCCTGACCTTCTTAATAACCTTTGCATTCAACAAGTCCAAAGACAGGTATTTTTCATCCAAGGGGCTCTGAACATCAACTGACTAAACATCACTCCCTCCTACACCGTCAATCTCATAAAAATAAAATTTCCTCCTCATTATGGTTATATCATTCCTCTTCTCAAAAGGCCAAAAGGGAGTCCCGTGCTGCTGATACAAATCATTTAGGCAGAGAATAGTGAGGCTAGTGGGGGAGAATGAAATCCTGGCTCTTACCCCAACCTTGCACAAATTACTTTTCTGTCTCACTTTTTTCATCTATGTAATTGGGATAATAACCAAATTTGCCTTGTAAGGCTGTTATGAATTTCAAATAAGTTAATATATGTGAAGCACTTAGAACTCAGTGCCCAGTACAAAATAATGCTCAATACCACTAGCTATTATTACGTTTGGAAACTTGCTCAGCTACAGATAACACAGAAAGAGTACTGGATGTAGTGAACATCATCAGGACATTTGTCGTTTAGGGAAATAATAAGAGCAATCCCAGAACTTAAAGTATAATAAAGAAATAATGACAATAAGAGCAAAATGCCTCATAACACAAACCAGTACTAACAAATTTGGTTTAGGTCTTAGTGCGTTCTGATTTCAGAGGTGAGGACATCCACGGAGGGCTAGGGTAATCATGGAATAATTACTATCTCTACAAATACATAAGAAATCAGTAATACCGGTTGTCCCTGAGGAGGAAAACTGTGAGAGGGAAACTTCAAATGCCATTTGTACCTTTCAAATTTTGTATTGTGAATATATACTCTATTTTATAAATTAATAAAGATTTAAATGGAGGTCACTCAAAAAAGAAACAACATAGATTGCTTCACAAGGGACCTTCATTTTCTACATGGCCCTTTCTTTAGCACAGGCTTCTCAACCTTGGTGCTACTGGCTTTCTGGTCCAGACAGTTCTCTGCTGTAAGGGGCTATTCTGTCTACTGCAGGATGTTTAGCAGCACGTCTGGCCTCCACCCACTACATGCCAGTAGCTCCCTACAGTTGCGGCAAACAAAAATGTCTCCCGGTGTTGCCAAATGTCATGTGAGGGACAAAATGCCCTCAGTTGAGAACCACTGTTTAACATTTTCATGTTTTACGATAGGCAGCCGGGTGTGGTGTCTCACACCTGTAATCCCACGCCTGTAAACCCACGAGGTAGATGGATAATTTGAGGTCAGGAGTTTGAGACCAGCCTGACCAACATGGTGAAACCCAGTCTCTACTAAAAATACAAAAAAATTAGCTGGGTGTGGTGGCACACGCCTGTAGTCCCAGCTACTCGGGAGGCTGTGGCAGGAGAATCGCTTGAACCCATGAGGCGGAGGTTGCAGTGAGCCAAGATTGCACCACTGCACTCCAGCCTGGGTAACACAGCAAGACTCCATCTCAAAAAAAAAAAAAAAAGTTTTGCGATAGGCACTTTCAAAAGCAGAAAAAAAGCAAAAGTTAAAAACGTGAGAGCTGGCTTGGAAAAATTAGTAGGATTTAGTCTACTGGGAAGACCAAAGACAGAATGCAAATTCTTAGGGTTGATGCTCGTATCTAACTCTCCACAAATAAAATTTGTCCTGCCCTGTCAACCTAATTTCATTTTATTTGAGCCACTGGAGACTCCCTACTACCTACCAATGTCAAATTTATGCCAAGGAGCTTACATATATCTAATGCAAAGAGACAACAAACAAGCCAATGAATAAGAATTTCAAGAAGATAAAATAAGGTAATATGGTACAGTGGTTTGTGGAGGAATATAATCAGGGAAAGTCTCTCAGGTGCTCACATCTGTTTCAATTGTAACCTCAATGAGGCACAGACAACCCCTTGAGAAATTCTGATGAGGGAAGCAGTGCCAACGTGGCTCAAGTTTATCCTTCTCAAGGATAAATCGTCCACAATGCCTTCTTTGCTCGATGGTAGCTATCCAGTGTCTAAACAAAAGTCACTGGTCCCAGACTGAACTTTGTATTTCTCCACATTATTCTCTCTCATAAATCATACTGTCACTTTTTTATTTGACAACAATCTAACTGATATCTGCCTCCTGAGTCAACTGCATTCAAAGAGCTCAATGTCTGAGTTATCTTTTGACAGCCTTAACTCCACTTCTTGACATTCAGTCTCCCTGGGTGGCCATCATGCAGAATGATTATAAATCCCTACACTGGTGTTTATTAACTTCATTCCTTAGACCAGCTGTGGTTCTGTGATGCAACCCTGACACCTTCAGCCCAGAGAGGCCTACAACATGAGAAGTCTGCTTTCTAACAAATGCTAGCATTTAAACAGTGTTTTAAGCCAGGTGTGGTGGCTCACACCTGTAATCCCAGCATTTTGGGAGGCCAAGGTGGGCGAATCACTTGAGGTCAGGAGTTCAAAACCAGCCTGGCCAAAATGGCGAAACCCTGTCTCTACTAAAAGTACAAAAAAATTGGTTGGGCGCAGTGGCTCACACCTGTAATCCCAGCTACTCAGTAGGCTGAGGCAGGAGAATTGCTTGAACGTGGGAGGCAGAAGTTGCAGTGAGCCAAGATCGCGCCATTGCACTCCGGCCTGGGCAACAAGAGTAAAACTTTGTCTCAAAAAAAAAAAAAAGAAAAGAAAAAAAAAGGTACAAAAAATTAGCCTGGTGTGGTGTCGCATGCTTGTAATCCCAGCTATTTGGGAAGCTGAGGCAGGAGGATCGCTTCAACCCGGGAGGTGGAGGACTACACTCCAGCCTGGGCAATGACAAAAAAAAATAAAAATAAAAATAAACAGTATTTTAATTTTGCTGAGACAGGTGATCTCTGTGATTCTTAGTACTCTCACAGAACTTCAGGGAAATGTGACTATAGCTACACCATGTAACGACTTCAGCATCAAAGTTCTCTGTAGTCTCAGCTTGAGGAAGTGGATAGCCAGACAGCTGGTTCCTTTCTCAATGCAGGGTCCCTAGGTAAATTCTCAACAAAGTGTTGTTTTGTCACAGAGCAGACATAAAGTGTGCTTTAAATAATTCACTACAAATACTTTTAAAGTAATAAGGTTTTTTAATACTTATACATATACAATAATATTTCAGTAGCGTCGTTATAATGTCACTTTTGTTCACTCAAATTCCAAACTTTTTTTTTTTGAGTAGCAAATATCAGAACAGAACCAATCACGGATTATGGAATTAAACACTAGCTGGAACTCATGTTCACCACAGCTAAAACTACAAGAGTATTGTTGCGGCTGTGTCATCTGTAATGACTGTGGTTAAAATAAAATGCTCTTACAAAAAGAGATATGCATGCATGCCAGAGGGATGTGGACTACAATGGAGATGAAGCAAGTTTAGATTCATTGATTAGTGGTTAAAACATCAAAAAAAAACATTACTTCAGTTGTACTCACTCATTCCTTTCCACCCAGGAAGGACTTCTGGAGTAATACTGTCCAGCTCTCGTTTAAAGTCATCCCGAGCTTGGACCACCAGCTCATGATACTGAGATACAACCTTAGCCTCAGACTGAGCTGCTTGGACCTGAGCAAATACACAGGGTATGTGATTAAATTGAACAAAAAGTACCATAAACATTCCAAGAAACAGAAGTAGTATTCCTTCATTTGTTTACATTTTGTTGGAAATGTGTAAGGAAATCTGAAGCTCAGAAATAGAATATAAGCCTTATTTGTTTCCTTCTAATTCCTATTCAAATACCATGGACAGGCCCTTTCCCATCTTACTATGCCCCCTCCCTCCATACATATCATATAAGTGCAGGCAGAAGATCTGCTACAAAATGGACATTTTCATAAGTGACAATAATCATAACCAAAAATGTTATCTATTATAGAAAGTATCAACAATATGGAACAGTCCACTTGGTTGGTGTCCAAGGCAAAAAAAAAAATTTTTTTTTTTTTGACAGGGTCTCACTCTGTCACCCAGGATAGAGTGCAGTGGCACCATCTCAGCTCACTGCAGCCTCAACCTCCCAGGCCCAAGTCATCCTCTCACCTCAGTCTCCTGAGTAGCTAGGACTACAGGCGCACACCACCACATCCACTTATTTTTGTATTTTTTGTAGAAACAGAGTTTCACCATGTTGCCCAGGCTGGTCTCAAACTCCTGGGCTCAAGTTATCTGCCCACCTCGGCCTGCCAAAGTGCTGGGATTACAGGTGTGAACCACCACACCCAGCCAAGGCAAATTTTTAAAAACAGTAACAACGAATACACTTTGCAGGAGAAAAGAGGGGGAGATGGTAGGAATTTGCTGTTTTCCTAAATCCTTAAAATCCTTTAAGAGATTATATTTTAAAATATAAAATATTATAAGACTTAGGAAACATACCTTTTTGACCACATTATCCAGATCAACTATCATGTTGTGAAGTTTACCCTCTGCAGCAGTTATATGAGGCTTGGCCCCAGCAACCTCTTTTTTCTTTGCATTTTCAATCACACTTTTCATCTTCTCTAACTCTTCTCTGGAAACCAACAAAACAAAGATTTAATATAACTTCTTGTCAACTGTATTAAAAAGTTTTGATGTCAGTACAGTATATAATTGTTAAAAGTCTATGAAACAGGCTGGGAGCAGTGGCTGATACCTGTAATCCCAGCACTTTGGAGGCCAAGGCAGGAGGATCACTTGAGCCCAGGAGTTCAAGACCAGCCTGGGCAACATAGGGAAACCATGTCTCTATTTTATTAAAAAAACTAAAAGAAAAGTCAATGAAAGAAATGTAATTGCTTTTTTTTTTCTTTTTTTTTAAAGACTAGTCAAGTGCAATAGTAAGGGAGGAAAGACTAGAACGAGACAGTTCAATCCGTAACTGACTGTGAACAATCAACTGAGCTAACTCACTACCTTTGGACGAGCATCAATACTTTTCTGGAGTCAATAAACAGAGAGGCTTTTCTCATCAACAACTGAAAACACCTTGGTTAGAAGCTAGATTTACTAGAGTGAACCAGAGAGGTAGCATGGTATATGGAGTGACCCAGACCTCAGAGTAAGACAGCCCCAGATTCAGCTCCCATATCAGCCTCTCATTTCCTACATGCTTTCGTGTAAGGAACAGAAGTAATTCATGAGAAGTACTTAGTGCCTGGCCAAATCATGAGCACACAATAAACAGCAGCTCTTGCAAGGATCAACTTGACTCACCAACCAATGAGAGAGAGCTAAGGCAGGCAAAGGCACAGGAGAAGGCCAAAAACCTCACTGGGCGAATACTTAACTGGGTCTCAGGGAGCCCTCACGATTCAGAATGTTTCATAAGTCCGTCAGACTGTGGTCTACCCACCATAAAACACAGAACTCAAAGTGATATGAGCATAATGCCTTAAATCTCCTAAAAGATATGCTAGTTTTATCAGAAGACTTCCTTCTCTACTAATAATAAATATTTTCTTAAAAAAGACAGCAAAATTTTGAGTGACAAATAACTATTCCATACTGCTGATGAGGATCTTTAGTCAAATGTAGGTTTCCATCAACAGAGGTTGATCTTATATCTGGGCATGCTTGCTCAATCCTAGTTTTAGCCAACTTCCAGGAATCAAGGTCAACGTGGCATACCTATTACATACCCACTATTTTGGTTAAGGCAGACAGATTGTGACATACTTTCTACATTCTGATAAACTGCCCAAACTGTCCCAGTAAAATCTTAAAACTACAGCAGAATCTCAGTACATCTGTAGAGATACATCATCTAAGCAATAATCCAAAGCGAAACTGACTTTTATGTAAGATCCTTTATATGTCTGAGTGTGGTGGCTCATGCCAGTCCCAGCTACTCAGGGGGCTGAGGCGGGAGGATGGCTTGAGCCCGGGAGGCTGAGGCTATAGTGAGCCCTGATCATGCCCCTGCACTACGGCATGGGCAACAGAGCAAGACCATGAATTAAAAAAAAAAAAAATCCTTTATATAAGTTTCTGCCAAATTTATTCTGGCCTAAATTTATATATATACATTTTGAGATGGAGTCTCGCTCTGTCGCCCAGGCTCAGGCTGGAGTGCAGTGGCACAATCTCAGTTCACTGCAACCTCCACCTCCGGGGTTCAAGTGATTCTCCTACCTCAGCCTCCCGAGTCGCTGGGACTACAGGCGCATGCCACCACGCCTGGCTAACATTTTCATTTTTAGTAGAGACAGGGTCTCACCATGTTGGCCAGGATGGCTCAAACTCTTGGTCTCAAGTGATCTGCCTCCTAGGCCTCCCAAAGTACTGGGATTACAGGTGTGAGCCACTGTACTCAGCCTGGACTAATTATATTTTATTCCTTCTCTCTTTTTACACCTTTGTACAAATTCCTTTTTTTTTTTTTTTTGAGACGGCGTCTCACTCTGTCGCCCAGGCTGGAGTGCAATGGCATCATCTTGGCTCACTGCAACCTCCGCCTCCTGGGTTGAGGTGATTCTCCTGCCTCAGCCTCTCGAGTAGCTGGGACTACAGGCGCCCGCCACCACGCCCAGCTAATTTTTTTGCATTTTTAATAGAGACGGGGTTTCACCATGTTGGCCAGGATGGTCTCGATCTCTTGACCTCGTGATCTGCCCGCCTCGGCCTCCCAAAGTGCTGGGATTACAGGTGTGAGCCACCGTGCCCGGCCTGTACAAATTCCTAATGCCAATTCAGAACAAGCACAGGTGGAAAAGTGAGAGAAGGGCTTCTCTACCTCCTCTTTATTCTATACAGACAATACAAAGAAAACCCGGCCCAAAGAAAGCCACCAGGAGGCCCTAATTACTTGTTAAAGTCCATGAGTAATTACTTGGCTTTGAGAAGGGCATCGGCAGCTTCATCTACTGCCTTTCTGCGTTCCTTCAATGCACCCTCCACTGTGCGCCACTGAGCAGATTTCTTCTCGCCTGCAATCTAAACAAAAAATTTTAATTATATAATAAATAACTGCTATGATTGTCATATGATAGGCCAACAAGATTGAACACAGAAACATGTGACATTAAATTCAAAGGTAAAAATTTATATGCAATGTTTCTCCAGAGTAAGAACTCTTAATTTAAGGCTTATGGTCTTAATTTAAGGCTTATGATCTGCCCACATCGGCCCCTAAAAGTGCTGGGATTACAGGCATAGCCACTGCCCAGCCATATAAGCATTTTCTAAGGAGAGTTTTGTTTTTTTTTTTTTTTTTAAGATTCTCAAAAGGATGTACAAACCAAAATCAGAGTTTAAGGATAAATAGGAGGTTTACATATTTGTAGGGTCCTTATTCCTCCTAAATGTTACTCTAAAGAATTATTCTTCTTAATTTGTTACATATAAGTCAACTATTGTCAAAAACCTCCCTTGAGGTGACTCTTACGGTATGTGAAATGTGTATTAAAAAAAAAAAAGTTTTGGCCGGGCGCAGTGGCTCAGGCCTATAATCCCAGCACTTTGGGAGGCTGAGACTGCCGGATCACGAGGTCAAGAGATCAAGACCATCCTAGCTAACATGGTGAAACCCTGTCTCTACTAAAAATACAAAAATTAGCTGGGCGTGGTGGGTGCCTGTAATCCCAGCTACTCGGGAGGCTGAAGCAGGAGAATTGCTTGAATACAGGAGGCGGAGGTTGCAGTGAGCCAAAATTGCACCACTGCACTCCAGCCTGGCGACAGAGAAAGACTACTTCTCAAAAAAAAGTTTTCCTTGAAAATCTTAGGCAGATCCAACATGTTTTTCTCCAGCTATGGAACTCATTGCCACTTTTTTGAGCAGAGCTGGCTCATATTTAGGGGATATATAATATTAGGAAGAAAACCCTCTAACACTCTAATACCACTAAGTGCAGCAAGAGTCCCACACTGTGAGGGGGTGCAAGGTACCCAGAACACTCATGGGCCTAGACAGGGTGCAGTGGCTCATGCCTGTAATCCCAGCACTGTAGCAGGATCGCTTAAGCCCAGTTGTTTGAGACCAGCCTGAACAACATAGTGAGACCCCATTTCAACGAAATAAAAATAAAAAAAATAGCCAGGCGTAGTGGCTCATGCCTGTGGTCCCAGCTACTTGAGGGGCTGATGTGGGAGGATCATTTGAGCCTGGGATGAGGCCACAGTGAGCTGTAATCACACCACTGCTCTCCAGCCTGGGTGACAGAGCATTGGGCCACCATGCCCAGCTAATTTTATATTTTTAGTAGAAACGGGGTTTCTCCATGTTGGTCAGGCTGGTCTCGAACTCCTGACCTCAAATGATCCTCCAGCCTCAGCCTCCCACAGTGCTGGGATTACAGGTATGAGCCACCACGCCTGGACCGCTTTAGTCATCTTGAAAATAAAATACATCAAGAATGTATACTGATTTGGGGCCAGGCATGGTGGCTTACGCCTATAATCCCAGCATTTTTGGGAGGTGGAGGCAGGTAGATCACTTGAGGTCATGAGTTCGAGACCAGCCTGGCCAACATAGTGAAACCTCTCTGTACGAAAAATACAAAAATTAGCCAGGTGTGGTGGTGGGCACCTGTAATTTCAGCTACTTGAGAGGCTAAGGCAGGAGAATTGCTTGAACCTGGGAGGCGGAGGTTGCAGTGAGCAGAGATCACGCCACTGCACTACAGCCTGGTGACAGAGCAAGACTCTGTCTCAAAAAAAAAAAAAAAAAAAAAAAAAGAATGGATGCTGAGTTGGGCCACATGAACTGACCCAAATAGAATTACAAAGCATGTAAATGTCAATGACATATCTGGGGGCCAAAATTTATCACCCTTGTTGAAGGTACTCCTGCTTACAGAAGTCCAAGGAAAACCTACCCTGTAACAGACACAGATTCCCCTACAACCAAACTAAATCCTAGTATTACCAAATCCAACTCTTCACAAACACTGCTTTGTGAAAGTTATTCAGTATATATTAGAAATTACATGTGCACCTGTAGCTTCTTGTACTAGAAAAAACAAAAGCTGGAATTCATTCTTAACATTCCAAAATGTGTTCATACATTTTTCTAATTATTTTGTACATTAGCTAATACTCTTATCTGTTAACTGCTACCATTAGATTGTAAAATCTTGACTGCAATAGATTTTACACTGTCTAATCACCATGTGCTACACATTATGTGCGCTAGGAAGATGAAATACCACCTTGTGTACCCTTATACCCAAGTAGTAACATGGCATTTAAAGCTTCCAATCCGTGTCCTTCTGAGGGATACTGGTCTACTTGGGTTTGAACCCAACACCCTTACATCACGCAACTTCTAGCCTTCCCATATTGGTAACCAGCAAATTAAATTTCCTGGGTGGTTTCCACTTTGCTGACTGAACTCTGATATTTAAGTATTTTTCTTGGACTTTGAATAAAATGGAATTTTCCTTAAAATTTCAAAGGTTGTAGTTTCTTGCTACTAACATCAGAGGTCTAATTAAACTCTTTTGTAATATAAGTACATACGACTGAAACAATGTAAAGTGTGTGTAAAATTTTTTTTAAAACTACAGTTATGATGGCAAAGTAACTTTACTGACCATGTATGATCCTGATCCTTAAGATTAATAATTTATGCATTTTACTTTAATTTACTCCTTAAATGACTTGGAATAGAGATACATTTATACATACTGAATAACTTAATGTAATTATAAAATAATGTATTAAGTCCCAGTATTAAATTTTGAAAAATCAATGTTATTACTTCATTCTTTGAAGTGTTTAGCATAAATTAAATAATCATAAACATTTAAAATAGCAGGTGTTTCAGGGAACATGAGAGCTCTCTGTATTATTTCTTAAAACTGCATGTGAAGTTTGAGAAGTATCTTAAAAAGTTTACCTATGGAAATAGCAATTTTAAAGCAAACAACAAAAATATTTAAGTGCTATTAAAATATGAAAGCAAATCTGAACTAATTCTTGCGCTGCATCGGTGTTGTAAGATATAGTAAAGCACAATGTATAAAATTCATTCTAAAAAACTTAAAGGCTTTTTTCAGTTTGTTTTTTAAACATAATTACTCTAAGGCCAAGCACAGTGGCTCACGCCTGTAATCCCAACATTTTGGGAGGCCGAGGCAGGCAAATCACTTGAGGTCAAGAGTTCCAGTCCAGCCTGGCCAAAATGGCAAACCCTGTCTCTACTAAAAGTACAAAAATTAGCCGGGTATGGTGGTGGGAGCCTGTAATCCCAGCTACTCGGGAGGCTGAGGCAGGAGAATCG
Organism: Pan paniscus; assembly: GCF_029289425.2. Taxonomy (NCBI): domain Eukaryota; kingdom Metazoa; phylum Chordata; class Mammalia; order Primates; family Hominidae; genus Pan; species Pan paniscus. Next base: position 40,215,847 of record NC_073261.2, on the reverse strand, counting down.
CTTGAACCTGGGAGGTGGAGGTTGCAATGAGCCGAGATCGCACCACTGGACTCCAGCCCGGGCGACAGAGCAAGACTCCGTCTCAAAACAATAACAAAAAAAGATTAATTATTCCAGACTATCTTCCCCTAGTGAGAAAAAGTCGATATCATACGGAAGAAAGCAGTCTGTTAAATATTACACTTCTCTCCACCCTCAATTTTTCTTTTTGTCCTCCAAGTCATGACAGCCAAAACACTTCTAATCATTCATTGGGCTCACCTCAGAATTGTCCATGGCGGCTTTCAATATGTTGGAGTGTGCATTGACAGCCTGGACCGCAGCATTCTGAGCTGCAATAGCCTGCAGAGTAACACTTGCAGTTTGCCTCAGAGCATCTTCTAAGCTCTTGGCTAGAGCTTAAAAAAAAAAAAAAAATGAACAGTTAAAAAACAAATCCCTACCCCCATAAATGACTTTAAACTTTTGCTGTTCTCCTATTTAGTCTTTCATTGCATTTCCCAAAAAATTTAAAAAGGAACAAAATACATAAGACTCAAATTTAGGGAATCAAAGTTTCACTTAAAAGTATGGTAAAGGCCGGGCACAGTGGCTCACGCCTGTAATCCCAGCACTTTGGGAGGCTGAGGCGGGCAGATCACAAGGTCAGGAGTTTGAGACCAACCTGACCAATGTGGTGAAACCCCGTCTCTACTAAAAATACAAAAATTAGCCAGGCATGGTGGCGGGTGCCTGTAGTTCCAGCTACTTGGGAGGCTGAGGCAGGAGAATCGCTTGAACCTGGGAGGTGGAGCTTGCAGTGAGCCGAGATCACGCCACTGCACTCTAGCCTGGGCGACAGAGCGAGACTCTCTCAAAAAAAAAAAGAAAACATGGTAAAATACTGATAATTTAGTCTGGATGATAAATCTATGAAGCTTTATTACACTTTTTTTTTTTTTTTTTTTTGAGACAGAGTCTCGCACTGTCGCCCAGGCTGGAGTGCAGTGGCGCGATCTCGGCTCACTGCAAGCTCCGCCTCCCGGGTTCACGCCATTCTCCTACCTCAGCCTCCCGAGTAGCTGGGACTACAGGTGCCTACCACCACGCCCAGCTAATTTTTTTGTATTTTTAGTAGAGACAGGGTTTCACCGTGTTAGCCAGGATGGTCTCGATCTCCTGACCTCGTGATCCACCCACCTCAGCCTCTCAAAGTGTTGGGATTACAGGCGTGAGCCACCGTGCCTGGTTTTTTGTTTTTTTTGTTTTTTTGTTTTTTTGGAGACGGAGTCCCACTCTACCGCCCAGGCTGGAGTGCAGTGGCACCGTCTCAGTTCACTGCAACCTCCGCCTCCTGGGTTCAGGCGATTCTCCTGCCTCAGCCTCCTGAGTAGCTGGGACTACAGGTGCCTGCCACTACACTCAGCTAATTTTTTTGTATTTTTAGTAGAGACAGGGTTTCACCATGTTAGCCAGGATGGTCTCGATCTCCTGACCTCGTGATCCACCCACCTCAGCCTCTCAAAGTGCTGGGATTACAGGCGTGAGCCACCGTGCCCAGCCTACTTTTTCTTTTCTGTATATCTAAACTTTTTCAAAATAAAAAGTGTTTTTTTTTTTCAAAATTATTTAAAGAAGGGTAATGTATTTCAAATGGGAGAAACAAGGTTTAGGACACTATAGCCCCTTTTACATATTGTAGCTATAAACTCAACAAATCCATCAGCTTTCTTCATTTTAAACAACAATCATAACAGGGAAAAAGAGGTGCCCATTTCATCCCCTTAGCAAGAAGGAATACTCATAGCAAAACACTTATGTTGACAAGATACAAGAAAACAGACAAGAGAAAGAAAAAGACAAATAAGAAAACAGGTCAAAAAATACAAAACAAAACCCAAAGGCAACTTGAAATGGACAGTGTTCTTCCACAAAAGGACTCAAGAAATAGCAGACACCAATGTTCAAGAGGCTTCCACCTATTAAGATCACATTTCTATATGCTGTTTCGGGAATACCAAAAAGTAAAGCAAATGACAATTTTAGATAATTTACTAAAATGCAAAAATAAATGGTCATTTGAAGAAAGGCGGCTAGTAAGAATACTAATTTAATAATAAATGGGCCAGCGCAGTGGCTCACGCCTGTAATCCCAGCACTTTGGGAGGCCGAGGCAGGCGTATCACCTGAGGTCAGGAGTTCGAGACCAGGCTGGCCAACATTGTGAAACCCCGTCTCTACTAAAAATACAAAAATTATCCAGACATGGTGGTGGGTGCCTATAGTCCCAGCTACTCAGGAGGCTGAGGCAGGAAAATCGCTTGAACCTGGGAGTTGGAGGTTGTAGTGAGCCGATATTGCACCACTGCACTCCAGCCTAGGTGACAGAGTGAGACTCTGTCTCAAAACAAATTAATTAAATAAATGATATCACATGACAAAAAATAAAAAATGTATTTGACAAGCGAGAAAAAAAGATGATTTTGAGCAAAAGACGCATAAACTAGCAATGAACAAATGGAATCTGATGAACTACAAATGGTACCTCTGCAAGAAAGATAAAACTAATAAGGAGAAAATAAAAAGAAATTGACAGAAGTGATAGAAGTGAAACGAGAGCAGGGGATACAACAAGAGAAAGGGGCAAGGGAGAGAAACCGTGGTATTTGGATCCCATGACATGCGTGAGTGAACAGTGGACATCAACTACAGGCAGTTGTGAACCACTTTATGGAGGCCACAGAAAGTGGGCTGCTGGGAGGCACCTGCTGCTTCCAGCCCTCTTCAGAGGTTTAGTCACTGTCCTTTGATCCTTGATAAATATTTCACATGCAAACGCATATGTGTACATTTTTAAAGTCAAGTTTGAGGGGGAATTAAGAGGTGACAGATAAAATTCTGAAAATTTTCACTTTGCCCAAAATGAAAGATGAGAGGAACCAGGGAAGGAAAAGAACAGCTGGAACAGCAGACATCTCCATCTTACATTTATAACTTAATTTCAAGGTGCCCAAGTGATAAAGAGAGAAAAGTGAAAAGTGAAGAAAAAACAGGACTAAAAGAAAAAAGAAGTAGGAAAAACGAAATATTTCACTTAGTTAGAAGTCATTTATTAAATATTCACAAATATTTGTAACACAATCAGAAGAATACAAAAAATCAAAAACGAAAATCCAAATCCAAGTAGCAAAACTAATGCCTTAGGCACAGAATGACACCTATGCTATTCTAAGAAACTTGGTTCCTCAGGGTAGGGCAGAACCAGCACATTACAAGGGAAACAGGAGCAAAACAAATGACGAGGAGATCAAAAAACTATAAACAGCTGCCATGAGTACTGAACTCTCTGTCCAGCAAAAAGCTACATCCCACGACCTCCAGAGACATCAACATATTATAGCACAGTACAAAAAATTATGTTACATGTGCTTTAAGACAGAAAAATAAATTGATAAATATCTATTATCTTTTTTAAACCATCGAAAAATTTAAGAATCCTGACCTACCGAGGACAGCAAAAATAATAATAATGATAAAAAAAACTTGGCCAGGTGTGGTAGCTCATGCCTGTAATCCCAGCACTTTGGGAGGCCAAGGTGGGAGGATTTCTTGAGGCCAAGAGTCCAACACTACCCTGACCAACACAGTAAGAGCCCATCTCTTAAAAACAAACAAACAAAAAAAACCATAAAACTGAAACTTAAAAAGGAATATGCTTGTTAGCTGGAAACCAGCGATGTGTAGAACATTCCATGCCCCACCAGTGTCAGATAAAAGCACTACTAGAGAGTCCAGAGGCTAGATGATAAGGCAGTGTAAACCATTCTGACTCCAACAAATAAATTTACAATTATTAATAAACAATTATTTACAAGTATAAATTAACAATTATTAATAAAAGACTCTTAGGGCTGGGTACAAGGGCTCAGGCCTGTAATCCCAGCACTTTGGGAGTTCAAGGTGGGAGGATCACTTGAGCCCAGGAGTACGAAACCAGTCTAGGCAACATAGTGAGATGCCTGTGTCTATAAAAAATTTTTAAAAAATTAGCTGGGTATGGTGGTACACGCCTGTAGTCCCAGCTACAGAGGAGGCTGAGGTGGGAGGATGGCTTTGGCCTGGGAGGTTGAGGCTGCAGTGAGCCATGACAGTGCCACCGCACTCCAGTCTGGGTGACAGAAAAGAGCCTATCTCAAAAAAATAAATAAAGGACTTTTAGGCAAGCTGCTAAAACATAAATAATCAATTTCTGTTTCCCAGAGTATAAAGAATCTTTAGCGCTAACATAATCTTTAGTATTATTTGGAGTTTTCACCAACTATACACTAAAAATAGCCTTTGTCACTTAGGTAAAAGAAGTTTAGATGAAATGAAGGTGATGAATAAAGCAATGCCACTAAAAAACAACCGCAGCAACAAAAGAAACCACAACTAGCTGATAGATGACAAACTTGTGCTGATAGTTTAAGAAGAGAGCAACTGGGAGATGACCCAAAATCCTTAAGAAGCTGTCTGGTTTACATACACTCAATTTTAACTTGTTCTTGTTTTTCCTGTTGTGCAAGGCGAGCTGCAACTTCTTCAGGTGGTCGCTCCCTTATAGAAGATGAGGATGCTTCTTCTTGCAGCAAAAGTAAATAAGAGGAAATCAAATTTCAGCATAGAATTTTAATAGCTAACAGGGATATAAAAAAAGCATCGTTTGTACTGGCCAGTTATATCAATGCAGGGCATTTTTGTGTTAAGAATTCTAAAACTATATCATTACTCTTAATGATTCCAAAATGAAGAAATAGGAATCAGGCTTTAATCTTCTTGTTTAAAAAGATACATTCGGACATTTAAATTTTAAAAATTTCCTAAGAAACTCTGAAGACCTAAACCTAGTGTAAATGTATACTTAGTGTCTATGTGTTGCCTAGGCATTAAATAGTTCTGATGAGTATATCATGTATAAAAGAACAAATAGAAATAATTAAATTACCTGAAAGCGCAGGTGTGGGTTTTCCTTCACCAATTTCAGGGTGATCAGTTTTTAAAGATTCCTCAGGCTGAACTGCAGGGGCTGGGACCGACAGGGTATCACCTGCTGCAGAAATAATTTGAGCCGCTTCTGTAGGTGCTATAAATATATGTTACTCATGGTATTTATACTTTCCTGGGTTAACAGAGAAACACACAGAAATTTACTACCACCATCACCACCCACTTCACATCTGACTCCTTAAAGACACAAATATTTGTACTGCCACATGTTTGAATAACACACAAACAGGGGCACTGTCCACTGCATATATAAACTCACACAAAATGGACAATGGTTGGGAGAGAACAAAAGAAAGAAGTCTTGTCTGCATCCACCTGCATTTTAACCATCATTATTCCAGGCAAGGCTTATAATAATAATATTAACACACAAGAAGGGGACATTTACACATGGAAAAAGAGTAACAAAGGAAAAAGCCTGTTAATGATGAAGACAGACAAAAGAAAGCAACTAAACAAAGAATGTTTTTTAATTGCTTTGAAGAGTGGTAGAAGACGTGTGAGCAGGAAAAAGATTACAGTTTTAAACAAAAAGATGAAAGGTCACAGTGATCAAGAACAGAACTGAGTTAAAATACATATATATATATATATATATATATATATATATATATTTTTGCACACTTTGGGAGGCCAAGACCAACCTGGCCAACACAGCAAGATCCCATCTCTATCAATCACTCAATCAATTTTTTGTGTGTGTAGTATTTTTTTTTTTTTTTTGAGACAAGGTCTCACTCTGTTGCCCAGGCTGGAGAATAGTGGCACTATCATGGCTCACTGCAACCTCGACCTCCCAGGAACAAGCAATACTCCCACCTCAGCCTCTGGCACATAGCTGGGACTATACGTGTATACCACCACACCTGGCTAATTTTTAAATTTTTTTGTAGAGACAAGGTCTCCCCTCTCTTGCCCAGGCTGGTCTCAAACTGCTAGGCTCAAGTGATCCTCCCTCCTCGGCCTCCCAAAGTGCTGGGATTACAGGTGTGAGCCACTGTGCCCGGCCTTGGTTTTAAAGTAACAGTCAATTATCAATCCCCTGGCTCAGCATTCTCTTCCCATCCCACCCAGCATATGAAACAATGTTTTTTTTGTTTGAGACAGAGTCTTGCCCTGTCACCCAGGCTGGAGTGTAGGGGTGCAATCATAGCTCACTGCAGCCTCAACCTCCTGGGCTCAAGTGGTCCTCCCTCCCGAGTGCTGGGACTGCAGGCATGCACCGCCATCCCCAGCTAATTTTTAATTTTTTATAGAAACAGGATCTTGCTAAGTTGCCCAGGCTACTTTCAAACTCCTGGGCTTAGGTGATCCTCCCGCCTTGGTTTCCCAAAGTGCGGGATTACAGGCATGAGCCCATGCACCTGGCCTAAAATAAAATTCTTACAATGGCTTCCAAGGACTGCCACAATAAACTTTTTGCTCCCTCTCTGACCTCATTTGCTCCTGTTCTCCCCTTACTCAATTCACTCTAGCCTTATTTGCCCTTTGCTTGAATATATCAAGCCTCTACACCAGCTAATCCTGCTGCCTGGGATGCTTTTCCCCACCACCCTTTTACACGACTTACCCCCCTTATCTCTTTCTAATCTTTGCTCAGATAACCCCTTCCAGGTAAGGTATTCTTACACATTCCATTTAAAACTGCAGTATTCCCTCCCACAATGTCTGACATCCTATACGTTTTACTTGTTTATTCCCTCTCCTCACCCAATCAAGAAATATTAGCTGAAAAATTTTTTTAACTATTTTTGTTCATGGCTGTTTCCCCAGTACTTACAAGAATGTCTAGCACAGAAAAGACAGTAAATTTCTGCTGAATTAAAGAAAGTCAGGTGATTTAATCAAGGACAGACACAACAAAGGAGAAACATAAGAAGTTCAAATGTATACTGAACAGGTTAGAGTTCAACAGGCAAGTGCTGTAAATTAGGGTGGGGTGACTGGTAGTTTCTGAAGTCAAAAAATATCTGCAGGGACTAGAGCAAGACACTTTCATCACTAAGAAAGAAGAGAGGATAAAGAATTGGTGAAGAGGCCGGGCATGGTGGCTCACGCCTGTAATCCCAGCACTTTGGGAGGCCGAGGCAGGCAGATCACCTGAGAGCGGGAGTTTGAGACCAGCCTGACCAACATGGAGAAACTCCGCCTCTACTAAAAATAGAAAATTAGCTGGGCGTGCTGGCACATGCCTGTAATCCCAGCTACTCAGGAGTCTGAGGCAGGAGAATCGCTTGAACCTGGGAGGTGGAGGCTGCGGTGAGCCGAGATTGTGCCACTGCACTCCAGCCTAGGCAACAAGAGCGAAACTCCATCTCAAAAAAAAAAAAAAAAGAATTGGTGAAGAGATTTACCTATAATTTTAAAAAGATGGTTCAAAACATAAGTACCTGTTGCTGAAGCTGGAGTATCTCCCTTTTGTTTTTGGAGTTGTGAGGCAGGCTGTTTAGATTCTTTCATTACTTCTGATACACTAGAGATTTTTAGTGGACCCGACTGAATCTTGGAAATAAAAAACATTTAACATTTCAGATACACTTCTGTTTTTTAAAAAGGTACAGTGATTTGCAGTATTTCAAATGCCAAGTCTTTCAGGCTTTTAACATAAAGTTATCAACACTTTGTAACATATGTATTTTATTAAACATAGTTGAGAGAAACCACCATTACTAGAAAAGTGCAGTTCAAAAATTTCATTCCCAATGACCAGCCCATATTTTAATAGTAACAAAGGTTTCTATTAGGGTGACCAATAAAGTCCATGACATATGATCTTCTCATTAAACACCATTGCTTGTACTTACACAGTATTAAGAAGACTATTATCATTTCCTTTCTAAATCAAATTATGATGTCTTCTGTATACATTCAGTTAGAAGCAAATGATTATTAAAGGCTCTGAGTGAAAATACAAATGAATTTTGTTTCTTTGATCTCCAGGATTCATGCAATTGCACAGTAAGATATATGATCAACTTGTAAGCAAGGCTTGCCTTCCTCTTTCCCAATTATTGCCTGCTCTAAGTTTAAGACACTATTCATTTAAGAGGGCTGCCAGATATGTGCCAGAGAAAATTACTTTTATTTTTATTTCCATTTATGTTATTCCACTTTTTGCCCTAACTTCGCAGTAGGACTCAGATATCCCTAACATGACTACTTAAACACAACAGGGTGGTTCTGAACTTAGTCACTACCAGAAACCAGAATTATTTCCATTTTCATTAAAATATTATTTTTGAATGATGAAGACTGTTTACTGTAACAAGCAAAATAATAACAAGATATATCAGTGGCTTTAACTTGCCTCTTCACTGCTCCTTTCCCTTTCCACTCTCTTAGGTAGCCACTGCTAATAGCCTGGAATCTATCCTTCTACTCCTGAGCAAAAGCTCTCGTATATACACATAAACAATGTTTCACTTCCTTAAACAAACCAAAATAGGGTTATATTATACAAATTACCTTGTAACTTGCTCTTTTTTTCATTTAACACTATATCATGGACATTCTCTTTCAGGTCAAGAAATTCTGTTTAGTTGCATAATATCCTCATATAACAATTTCCCATAATTTGGTCAACTTCTCCTCTATAGTCATTCAAATTGTTTCCTATTTTGTTTTGCTTTGCTGCTACAAACAAAGCAATGAACATCCATCCCTGTCCATTTAAATGAAAAGCACCGTAGTGTAATATCTATGGGATAGTTTTCAGAAGAGGAATTGTTGGGTCAAAGGGGTTGTATATTTTTAACAGATGTTAACAGATCACTTTCACTTAAGGTTCTAGTGATTCACATTCTCATAATTAAAGTTTGTGTGTGATCTATTTCCAAATTCAGTTGTTCTATTCCTCTAATTTCTTTTCCTGTGTCCCAACCTTATTTTATTAAAGTAGCAGTATAAAAAAGTCTATCTAGAAAAGCACCCCTCCTCATCCCTTTTTCAAAATGTTCTTGAGTAGTCTTGTACATCATTAATTCCTCCATATAAATGTTAAAACTGTATTATCTGGTTCCTCACCATCTAGAAAAATTCATTCAAATTCTTACTAGATTTGTGTATATAGACACACCATAAAAACATCATTTCTCTCTAATATATACATATACATTTCTCTCAAATATATATATGTATGTCATATATATTTGGTACTATCTTAATTTGGTACTATCTTAATGTAATTTGGTACTATCTTAATATATATTTGGTACTATCTTGGTACTATCTTTAATGACATACATATATATTTGAGAGAAATGACATTTTTATGATATGAAGTTCTATCCAGGAATGTAACAGTTCTAACCATTTAGGCAGGTGTTATTCCATGTCCATCAAAAAGATTTTATGCATGGACAGTAAATATAGAGACAATGTTATAACAAATCATGTTGCCACTAAAAAGGTTACTATGAAATAAAATGCACAGCAACAAGTTGACACGATGTTTAACAGTAGAGAGTGCTTGAGTAAATGGTAAAAAAAAAAAAAAAAAAAAATAGAAACACTAACTGCTATTGTAATTCAGAGGTGAGAAAATTAACTTAGATCTATACAGTGAAGGATGCAGCCCTTGAAGAGAACATTAATAAGCGAAGGAAAGGAAGTCATTCTGGGTAGGAGACCATCCTGAAAAAAAGCTGTACAAATGGAAGGGATCTTAGATGAGTTCTATCTTTAAGCATGGCCCTTGGAACAGTGCCTGCAGCATAATAATCACTTGATTAACATTGGTTGAATAAATGAATAAATGGAAAGCAAAGACATATTTGTAATGAAGGGCAACTGGTGTACAGCTAAGGGCTTATGTGCAGGACCCAGAGATAAGGCTGCAAAGGTAAACAAGTGCCAGATTGCCAAGGGTATTGAATGTCAACTTAAAAGCTAGCAAAGACCACAAACTACAGAAATAAAGGAGCCCAATGGCCAGTTCCTAGGCTGACATTTAAGCACTCCTGGCTTCATACTTATTCAGAAGGTAAGAAAGATTTCTCTAGTTTTTACATCCTGTGGTCTTCCATCTTTTAAACAATACAAAATATCTGGAAGTACATTAATAGGTGTTATCATGAAAATATCATAGCACTTCTTTTAGAAGATTCTCTGGTATTAATATAAGGATGACCCAGATTCTGTTAGGAGGAGAGATCTAGGTGGGTAGAGACTGGGAGGAAGATGGGAAAGATTGTGTGCGCATGGAGAGCAACAGGCCTAGTTCAGAAGACAATTTGGATATGAAGTGATAAAGGTCAGAATAGGGGTACGGATAGTGGTAATGCAAGAAGATTAAACAAGATAGGATAGCTAACAAAATATGGGCAACCTGTGAAGAATCTACGAATTCTGGTCTAGCTACACCTGACAACTTGGTACTATCTTTAATACAAAAAAGCAAATAAGGAGCAGTGTAAGTGTGGAGGTGGTTTAGTACAAACATGCTGAGTTATTAAGTAGAAATGTTCTCCAAGGTAGCTAAAGTGGAGTGAGGAGAGGCCAAGGCTATTTGGAGAGATAAAGGATTCATCTACAAAGAATGAAATCTGAAGTCACATCAACTGAGAAAAGAACACTGCTCTGAATTTTTCAACCTTACTCCATGCTCCTAGAACAGCTTCCAGCTATTTCTCCTGGGTCATGCAGCTTAAAATAGATTCAAGATTTTAGAATAAATCCACAGAGTTCTGCTCCTTGACTTATGAAGCTGCAAAATTATCTCCCTCAGCCAATAAGTACATTTTAAAGTCCATAGGGAAGAATAAATGATGTAGAAGACTAGTCAAAAACATTGTGAAAAAGTATGGTTGGGGTGGGTTACAGGGAGGAAGTTAGATGACATTTATTTTTCCAAACGTTAACTTTTGCTATAGGATGGGTCTCTAGATCATGTTAGATACTGGACAGTAAGTCCACCCAGTTTCTAAGAATAAACTGATCAGCTATGTCCAGCCTCCTAGCGTAAAGAAATGCCCAATACCAAAGAGCCAAAAATCCATGCTCTTTTACAGACTTTTTTGTTTTTTACAAGAAGCTGTGTGTGAATGAAGAAACATTTAAGATTAGAGTTTAAAAATTTTTTTAGGCTGGGTGCAGTGGCTCACGCCTGTAATCCCAGCACTTTGGGAGGCTGAGGTGGGCGGATCACCTGAGGTCAGGAGTTTAAGACCAGCCTGGCCAACATGGTGAAACCCCATCTCTACTAAAAAATGCAAAAATTAGCTAGGCATGGTGGTGCACGCCTGTAGTCCCAGCTACTTGGGAGGCTGAAGCAGAATTGCCAGAACCCAGGAGGCAGAAGTTGCAGTGATCCAAGATCGCGCCACTGCAGTCCAGCCTGGGCGACAGAGCGAGGCTCTGTCTCAAAAGAAAAAAAAAAGAAAAAAATTTTAAGGCTGGTGAGAAAAAAAGGAATACACACAAAGTTACAGGAATAGTACAAGATATCCTGTCAACTAATCAGCATCTAGATGAAAATTCTGTGACTTTGTGTTATGGTCTAAAAGGAACCATTACTAACCATAATATGTGGTTTTATGTCATGACCATTCTGCACTTGTTTTTATAGTGTTCTAAGTAAGAGCTTGATAGCTGCAACAGTATGGGATAATATATAGATGTCCCCCTCAGTCCATAGGGAAACCATGGTTACCTCTGCCCAAGTATCTCCTCCATTTACCCTTGTGTGCAGCACAGTTATTTTCTATGTGATATGTACTGAGAGCACTTATGGGACTCCAAAAGAATAATTATCCATCTGTACCAGCTACTATTAGTTCAATTTAAAGGAAACTGGCGGCCAGGAGCGGTGGCTCAAGCCTGTAATCCCAGCACTCTGGGAGGCAGAGGCAGGTGGATCACGAGGTCAGGAGATCGAGATCATCCTGGCTAACACAGTGAAACCCCGTCTCTACTAAAAAAAATACAAAAAATTAGCCAGGCGTGGTGGTGAGCGCCTGTAGGCCCAGCTACTCAGGAGGCTGAGGCAGGAGAATGGCGTGAACCCGGGAGGCGGAACTTGCAGTGAGCTGAGATCAGGCCACTGCACTCCAGCCTGCATGACACAGCAAGACTCCATCTCAAAAAAAAAAAGAAAGAAAAAAAAGAACTGGCCAGGCATGGTATCTCACACCTGTAATCCCAGCACTTTGGGGGGCCGAGGCAGGTGGACCACAGGTCAGGAGTTCAAGACCAGCCTGGACAACATGGTAAAACCCCGTCCCTACTAAAAATACAAAAAATTAGCCGGGTGTGGTGGCGCCCGCCTATAATCCCAGCTACTTGGAAGGCTGAGGCAGGGGAATCGCTTGAACCCAGGAGGCGGAAGTTGCAGTGAGCCAAGATCACATCACTGTGCTCCAGCCTGGGCAACACAGCAAGACTCCGTCTTGGAAAAAAAAAAAGAAAACTAACATACATACATCTGGCAAGTTGCACTGCATACATACAAAACACAACTGGCTCTCCATATCTGTAGGTTCTACATCCATAGATTCAACCAACCACAGATTGAAAAAGTATATTTTTTAAAAAATTGCACCTGAGGCCAGGCATGGTGGCTCATGCCTGTAATCCCAACACTTTGGGAGGCTGAGGCGGGCAGATCACCTGAGGTCAGGAGTTTGAGACCAGTCTGGCCAACATGGTGAACCCCATCTCTACTAAAAATACAAACAATTAGCCGGGCATGGTGGCAGTTGCCTGTAATCCCAGCTACTCGGGAGGCTGAGGCAGGAGAATCGCTTGAACCCGGAGGCGGAGGTTGCGGTGAGCCGAGATCATACCACTATACTCCAGCCTGGTTAACAAGGGTGAAACTCTGTCTCAAAACAAAAACAAAAACAAACAAAAAAAAACTGCATCTGTACTAAACATGGACAGACTTTTCTTTCTTGTCATCATTCCCTAAATAACACAGTATAATGAAAATTTAGACAGCATTTACAATGTATTAGATATTACATCTAATCTAGAGATGATTTAAAGTATATGGGAGGGTATACATAGGTTATATGCAAACACTGTAACATTTTATATCTGAGACTTGAGCATCCATGGGATTTTTGTATCCACGGGAGGTCCTGAACCTCTCCTTCAAGAATACCAAAAGACAACTGTATTTTCAACATGAAAACAACTTGCTTTTAAAGTATTTCATTGGATAAACTGAAATATTGTTTAAAACTCTTACCGATTTCTTTGGCAATGGAACATTATAAGCTGCAGGACCAAGAACCATCTCGAAGAGTTTGTCTGAGTAAGGTATGGTTTTCTCTACACTTTCCCGGAAATGGGAATCCCATCTGGCATATAGGATAGTGCCACCAATACCTCCACCAACAAACAAAAGGCCAGCTCCAGCAATTTTGCCAGTAGTCAACCTAAGTGAAAGAAACAGGAAATACATTTATATTTCTTGGCTCTCCTACACCTATTTTCCTATACCAATGTAACCATCTCGAAGACCTCTAGCCTCTACTTATCTACCACTAATTCAGATCATAGCAGCCAAGTTTACCACCATATCTGCACATCACCTTTTCCTGATTTGTTTATAACATGTTGCCACCAAAAATAGTATTTATTCATTTTAGGAGGCCTAGGTGGAAGGGTTGCTTGAGCCCAGGAGTTCAAAACCACCGTAGGCACCATAGTAAGGCCCCATCTCTACCCACCACCCCCTGCCAAAAAAAATTAGCCAGGTGTAGTAGCACGTGCCCCAGCTACTCAGGAGGCCGAGGTAGGAGGAATGCTTAAGACTGGGAGATGAAGGCTGCTGTGAGCCGTGATCATGCCATTGCACTCCAGCCTGGAGCAACAGAACGAGACCTTGTCTCAAAAAAATAAATAAATAAATAAATAAAAGTATGAATAACTAAAAATTTTTTTTAAATACAATATCTAGAAATCCACCCTTTAACTCAACATGTTCACAATCATGAGATTCTCTCTGAACCCAAACAAGAACTATCACTTTCAAGGCTCCTCTTCCTCAATCAAACATTTCTATAAACACAATAAACTCTTTTTTTTTATTTTTTCTTGAGACAAAGTCTTGCTCTTGTCCCTCAGGCTGGAGTGCGATGGCACGATCTTGGCTCACTGCAACCTCCACCTCCAGGGTTCAAGTGATTCTCCTGCCTCAGCCTCCCGAGTAGCTGGGATTACAGGCATGCGCCACTACGCCCGGCTAATTTTTTTATTTTTAGTAGAGACGGGGTTTCACCAAGTTGGCCAGGCTGGTCTCAAACTCCTGACCTCAGGTGATCCGCCCTCCTCGGCCTCCCAAAGTGCTTGGATTACAAGTGTGAGCCACCACTCCCGGCCTAAACACAATAAACTCTTTACAAAAGATAATAAAATACCAGCCAGGCATGGTGGCCCACACCTGTAATGCCAGCACTTCGAGAGGCCGAGGCGGACGGATCACCTGAGGTCAGGAGTTCAAAACCAGCCTGGCCAACATAGTGAAACCCCGTCTCTACTAAAAATACAAAAATTAGTTGGGCATGGTGACGTGCACCTGTAGTCCCAGCCACAGGGGAGGCTGAGGCAGAAAAATCGCTTGAACCTGGGAGGTGGAGGTTGCAGTGAGCCAAGATCCAGCCACTGCACTCCAGCCTGGGCAACAGAGCGAGACTCTGTCTTTAAAAAAAAGAAAAAAAAATAGATAATAAAATGCCAAATAAATTTAACACTTGCTTAAGTCACAATATGAAAAGCTAATAAAATGCCAAATAAATTTAACACTTATTTAAGTTACAACATGCTGAGTGCTGGATATAAATCTATTTGCCATAGAATGGAAGATCGCACATACAAGGAGGGCTCTGCCTCAGATGCCATCCAACTACCAAAGAGCCAAAAGGTGCATTATTAACAAATTTTTACCTACAAACAATGCTCCAGAAGGTACCCCAACAATGTTACAGCAAAGCTTCGGTGTATGTACCCCTTTTTAAAAAAAGGTTTAGACAGCTATTCCCATATTCAAGGAAAACACACACTCCCTAAGCAGCACACGGTGAAAAGCCTGGTTATAGGGAGACATAATACATACCCAGAGCTGCCTGAAGTAGAGTATCTGCGGCATGGTCGCAATGGACGGAGGACAAACTTCCCACAGAGACAACTCTAAAGAAGGAAAACACATCACAACCAATACAGTTAAAGGAAACTGGTAAGCTTTTAGGGTTGGTAATACAGAAATAATACTTTTATTAAAAATGTCTTCATTAAACAAAAAATTACTTTTTTTCAGAAGTCAATTTATCATGAACCATATTTATAGATTCCTAAAAGCAGTGATGCTTCTTATACCCCAAGGCTCACATAAAATTACTTTTAATATTAAAAAAAAATTATCAGACTTTGATCAATTAGCACCTTTAAATAAGTCTTAAGTATGTTAATTATTTCTTGAATACAATTGGTATTTGCTATATGTTTTCTTAATTGGCAAAAAAAAAATCTATTTTTACTTTATAAGCTTAGTTTAGACATCTGAAAAATCACCCACAAAGTCTAGCTAAAAACATGGCATTACAGGATACACACTCAAGGGACAGATCTAACCTCAGCTAACTGATCCAGAAAACCAGGTTTCTCATCTCTAAGCTAACTATGCAGCTGGTCAACTCCTAGAGGCATTCATTTAAAAGCTGATTTTTGGTTTATCTTAGCATATTGTTAGTCTAAAAGCCAACCATTTTAAGAAAAACATTTTAATTAATGTTGTAAATGCTCAAGTACACCTGTCCCCATATAACTAGTCTATCCTTACATAAAAACAAATGATCAGGGCTATATGGCTTGTGATTGGTTTTAATAAGAGTAAAATACACCTAAATATTTCTTAATAATATGTGGATCCCCTAAATTAAGCAAATGAACAAGCATCTAAATACTATTGGGGAAGGTTTTCATAAACTTTAAACCATTCATACCTATTAATTTGAAAATTTACACTTATCAAATCCATAAAAGTATCTTTTTTAAAAATACTAGGAAAAATCAAACTGCAACAAGAGGAAAAATGCTTTTTCGAGATTCTTTAATGAAATTGTATTTAACGAATATCAGAATAACACAAACTTCCTTTTAAAAGTATCTATAGTTTTAGGAAAATCTATCACATGATCATAGGACACATGAAATTACTCTAGTTATAATTTACACTCTACTGGCCAAAGCCTAGAGGTAAACAGCTAACTAATGCAGTCATACATTTTGAAAAACAAAAAAACAAATCAGATGTTTTAAAATATGTAAAGCAGATACAACTGGTATTAAAAAGTATTTCAATTATTGACATGGTGGCTCATGCCTGTAATCCCAGCACTTTGGGAGGCTGGCGAGGGTGAGCGGCGCAGGCGGGGATTGCTTGAGCCCAGGACGTCAGAACCAGCCTTGGCAACATGGCAAAACTCCATCTCTACTACAAATACAAAAATTAGCCGGGTTTGGTGGCATGTGCCTATAGTCCCAGATACTTGGGAGGCTGAGGCATGAGAATCATTTGAGCCCCGGAGGTGGAGGTTGCAATGAGCCAAGACTGTGTCACTCCACTCCAGCCTGGGCAATAGAATGAGACCCTGTCCCCTCCACTCCCCTTAAAAAAAAAAACAAAACAAAAACAAAAAATATCAAACAAAAAAAACCCAGTATTTCAATTATTACCTACCCTGTAGAATTCCCAACATTTTTGAACCATTTTTAATATGAAAGGGTGTTTTCCTTCTATTCTGTAAAGTAGTATGAAATTGTAAACAGAAGTGCATCTATTTTTATATGTCAACAATTCCATTTTTGTGACTTAGGGAGAAAATATTAAGAGGCCACTGAAGTTGTATTATATTTAAGGTTGCATTTTTTATCTGTCTAGGTATAAATAGGTATTCAGGTAAAAAGTTAAGGCACTGTCAACAGTGGATAATTAGCTAACTGGAGTATCAAGCAGCAAGCACAATGGATAACTGACTCCAGGAAATCAGGGACAAATTTAATACTAGAGTTTCAGACTACCCAAAGTCACATCAGTTTTTCTTTAAATAATTTTTTTTGTTGTTTGTAGAGACCAGGTCTTGCTATGTTGACCAGGCTGGTCTCGAACTCCTGGTCTCAACCTATTCTCCTGCCACGGCCTCCCAAAGTGTTGGAATTACAGGCATGAACAACCACGCCCAGCATCAGTATTTTTAAATGTTTATCTACCTTCTATTTTCTTTTATCTTGACTCTCCATCCTCCCTTTGACAGAATGTGTTTTGACTATAAGTTAAAAGCTCCTAATACTAAATAAATTTAAAATCTGAGGTTTTAAATAATTTTAAAAGTTTAAATATGCATACAGTAAAATCTTCCTCATACTTCTTTCCCCAGCCACCCCATGCTTGCCATAGGCAACTGACACTGTCAGTTTCTTATTTATCCAGAGACATTTTATGTATATTTATTCAAATGTGCATATTCTCCTGACTTTCCCCACCTTTACACAAATGATACCATAATATACACGCAGTTCTCTATTAAAGTTCAAGGATATATATTTTAAATCACTGTATATCAGTACGTGAAAAGCTTCCCAAGGGATTTCATGATTTGGTATTCCATTGTTACTTAATGTTTAATTGTTAACCAGCCCCTATTGAGGGACACTGAGGTTTTTTCTAAATTTTTGTTAAAATAAATAATGCTACCTGAGTAACACTGTATACACAATTTTGGGCCTATTCTTAAAAGTAAAATTCGCCACGTTGATTAATACTGCCAAATTAGCCAAACTGCCCTCTAGTAATATGAAAGTATGTTTTCCCACATTTTCTCCAACACACTG
Source organism: Pan paniscus (assembly GCF_029289425.2). Classification (NCBI taxonomy): domain Eukaryota; kingdom Metazoa; phylum Chordata; class Mammalia; order Primates; family Hominidae; genus Pan; species Pan paniscus. The sequence continues at coordinate 40,197,991 of NC_073261.2, read as the reverse complement.
TATTGTATCATTTTTTTTTCATCATTGACAATCTGAGGGGTGAAAATACAGAAATAGAGTGTTTCAAGCATATAAATAATTTTTTTTTAAGAGACTGAGTCTTGCTGTGTTGCCAAGGTTGTGGAATGCAGTGGTATGATCATAGCTCACTGTAACCTCTAACTCCTGGGCTCAAGTGATCCTCCAGCCTCAGCCCCCTGAGTAGCTGGGACTACAGGCACATGCCCACCATACCCAGCTAATATTTTTGTTCTTGTTTTTTATAGAGCCAGGTCTGCTATGTTACCCAAGCTAGTTTTGAACTCATGGCCTCAAGCAATCCTCCTACCTTGGCCTCTCAAAGCACTGAGTAATTTTTATTTACATAATTTATATATTAATACGTTTATTATTGTTAATATAAGATAATAATTATAATTACACTGCTATTTAATACCACTAAGTTTAGGGTGGTCTGTTACACAGCTACAGATAACCAAACATATGTTTATACCTAGAAGAGGGGTGCTACTGCAACAAAACATAAACACGAGGTCATGACTTTGGGACTGGTGTTGGGGGCGGCAGAAGCTGAAGAACCTTGAAGAGACTGTGAGCAGAAGCCTAATGGCCTTCCAGAGCCTGTTGGTGAGGGCTTAAAGAAAAGCAAAAAAAAAAAAATTTTGGAACCTGGAGGAAAAGATATTCTTGTTATGTAGTGACAGAAGTTTATCAAAACTGTCATCTGTAATGACAGACATGGAAAATAGAAAATTAAGTATAGCTATAGCTACACCTAATGAACTGACGTACTTGGCTAAAGAGTTCCAAGTAGGCCGGGCGCGGTGGCTTACGCCTGTAATCCCAGCACTTTGGGAGGCCGAAGCGGGCGGATCACAAGGTCAGGAGATTGAGACCATCGTGCTGAACATGGTGAAACCCTGTCTCTACTAAAAATACAGAAAATTAGCCGGGCGTGGCAGTGTGCGCCTGTAGTCCCAGCTACTCGGGAGGCTGAGGCAGCATGAACCCGGGAGGCAGAGCTTGCAGTGAGCCGAGATCGCGCCAGCCTGGGTGACAGAGCCAGACTCTGTCTTAAAAAAAAAAAAAAAAAAAAAAAAAAGAGTTCCAAGTATAGTGTTCATCACAAGCGCTAACTGGTTTCTTTTAGCTGAGTATGATAAGGACAGAGATAAGCATTAAAAAACAAAACAAAAACCTGTTTCGCTTTCAAGCAAAATTTAAAGGAAATATAAAAGAGTCAGGATTTGGTGGGTTCAAAAATAAAACTGCTTATTGTTTTCAAATAGATTCTCAAATAGAGAAGGGCTTCAAGCCAAAGATCAAATCTAGTGTGTGACCAAAAGATACTTTGAGATCTCAAAAAGATCTAAGGAGGTGCCCCTCAGAGAGTCTTTTTACCTTGAGGAAAAGGCCCTCTAAGAATCATAAGGATGTGTTTCCCAGATTCTATTGAATCAATAAGGTTACTCAGAACATTAAAGGTGTTACCTACAGCAGCCTCACAGGAAGCCCAAAATGGAGAAGGGCTTATCTTGATAAGATGTGTATCATGCATCTAATGAAGAAAATCCCATTAAGATTCACAGGAAACCCACAAACTTGTTGAGAATTGTGTCAATAAAAAACATGCTGGCTTATATTTAAAGTGAAAAAGAGGACAAAATGAAAAGAAGCTTCTAGACTCTTAAACTTCTACAGACAGGAAGTAGGCTGTGAAACAATTCAGCTGCAACAGACAACATATTCTGGAAACGGAAGAATAATTCAAGTGTAAAACCAGGAGCCCAAAGGGTAGAACCAAGAGCTGAGGAGAATCATCCCCAAGCAGTAGGACTGAGCTCTCATCAAGGAATTAGAAACATAGGGCCAGCTGAATTTTACACTTGTTATGGAATGGTGACTGCTGTGTGCCTCTTAGTTTCTGCCTTTTTGAATAGGAGTGTCTAGAGTGATTATCCTGTGTCTGTCATACCACCATATGCTGAATGTATGGGGAGCAGATAATTTGTCTCTTTAGTTTACAGGGCTTTAGATCACCAAAAAAAGTGTTTAAGAAGCTATACCCTAGGGACCACATTCAAGATGTCTTATCCATAGTAGGATCTGATTCAGATGACAAGATCTTGTTCCTAATGCTGATGCTTTGATGGCATTAGACTCTGGAGAGTCTTGGAGAAGGTTGTGAGTGGGAGGGATGTGCATGTGGGAGGGATGTCAGTTGGTTCCAGAAGGCTGAGGATAATATCCAAAATTGACTGCAACAATACTTCCTATACCACATGCTGTTCCAGAAACGTGCCCCTCTCCCAACAATAGTAAGTTTTATGTACACTTCCCTTAAACAAGGGCAGGCCTTTGTTACTAATTCACTAATAGAAGGCAGTGAAAGTGATGCTCTGTAACTCCTGAGACTAAGACATAAAAAGGATACAGCTTCTACCTGGCTCTGCCTCTTGTCACACTTGCCCTTGGAACCCAGCCACCAAAGTGTATGGAAGTCCAGACACTTAAAGATGCCACCGATGGGTGATCCAGCCAACAGTCCCTGCTGAGGTGTCAGCTGCAGCCAGTATTTACTGCCACACATGAGAGTAAAGAAGACTTGGGGATGACTGTAGACCTAGTAACTATCTGACTGCAACTTCATGAGGGTCTCTGAGCAAAAATTTTCCAGAACTGAGTAAGGCAATAAATACTGTTATTTTACCCCAAGCTCAAGGTGGCCTGTTATGCAGCTGTAACTCATAAGAACAGATCTTTTTAAATTCATGGATTTAAACACTTTTGATGGATTTCAACCATTTGCAATTACTGTCTTTTTGCTCAAATTTTCCTATCTTGGGCCAATGGAAGCCTCTGCAAGTTTAGGGTGTGTATGTGTGTATCTAGCTCTGCCTCTATACTTCAGGCCATCTGCAAATACCTGGTGGCAGGTATTTTTTTTTTTCCTCTATGTGACAAAATTCCCTTAACATAAAATTCACCATTCTAACCATTTAAAAATGTACAATTCCACGGTATTTAGTACATCCACGATGCTGTACAACAACCATCACCACTATCTAATCTTAGAACATTTTCATCACCCTAAAAGGAAATCCTATATCCATTAAGCAGTCATCCCCCATTTTCCTCTCTCTCTGGCCCCTGGCAACCACCATGTACTTTCTGTTTCTATGAATCTGCCTATTTGAGATATTTTGTATAAATGGAGTCACACAATGTACATCTTTTTGTCCAGCTTCTTTCACTTAGTATAATGTTTTCACGATTCATTCACATTGTAACATGTATCACATATGTAGCTTGTACTTCATTCTTTTTATGGCTGAATCTAATATTTTATCACGTAAATATACCATATTTTGTTTAACCAGTCATCAGTTAATGGACATTTGGGTTGCCTCACCTTTTGGCTGTGAATTGTGAATAATGTTGCTATGAATATTCATCTAAAAGTTTTTGTTTGAACACCTGTTTTTTATTCTTTTGGCAGGGAACTTCAAGGTCATATGGTAATTCTATGTTTAAATTACTGAGACACAGCAAGGCTCAGTCGCTCACGCCTGTAATCCCAGCACTTTGGGAGGCTGAGGCAGGCAGATCACCTGAGGTTGGGAATTCGAGACCAGCCTGACCAACACGCAGAAGCCCCGCGTCTCTAGTAAAAATACAAAATTAGCTGGGCGTGGTGGCGCATGCCTGTAATCCCAGCTACTCGGGAGGCTGAAGCAGGAGAATCCCTTGAACCCAGGAGGTAGAGGTTGCGGTGAGCCGAGATCGCGCCACTGCACTCCAGCCTGGGCAACAAGAGTGAAACTCTGTCTCCAAAAAAAAAAAAAAAGTTACTGAGACACCACTAAACTATTTTTTCACAGCAGCTGTACCATTTTACATTCCCACTAGCAATGTATGAGGGTTCCAATTTCTCTATACCCTCACCAACATTTGTTATTTTCCATTTTTGTTTTGAGATGGAGTTTTGCTCTTGTCGCCCAGGCTGGAGTGCAATGGCGCAATCTCGGCTCCCTGCAACCTTCGCCTCCCGGGTTCAAGTGATTCTCCTGCCTCAGCCTCCCAAGTAGCTGGGATTACAGGTGTGTACCATCATGCCCGGCTAATTTATTTTCCATTTTTATTATAACCATCTTAGTGGTTGTGAACTGAGTATCTCACGGTTTTAATTTGCATTTCCCTAGTGTCAAAGGATGTTGAGCATCTTTCCATGTGCTTCTTAGCCATCTGTATATCTGCTTTGGATGAATGGCTATTCAAGTCCTTTGCTCATGCATACACATACACGCACACACGTGCACACACGCGCACACACACACGCACACAAATACATATATGTATATATGTGGAGACAGCATCTCACTCTGTCACCGAGACTGGAGTGCTGTGGCACCATCATGGTTCACTGCAGCCTCGACCTCACAGGCTCAAGCAATCCTCCCACCTCTCAGCCTCCCGAGTAGCTAACACTACAGGTGCATGCCACCACACCCAGCTAATGTTTGTATTTTTTGTAGAGACAGAGTTTCACCATGTTGTCCAGGCTAGTCTTGAACTCCTGCGCTCAAGCGTTCTGCCTGCCTCAGCTTCCCAAAGTGCTGGGATGACAGGCATGAGCCACAGAGCCTGGACCCTTTGCCTGTATTTTTATTTGGGTAGTCTTTTTTGTTACTGAGTTGCAGGAGTTCCTTACCTAAAAAGAAACACCTCATCAGATATGATGAGGGTCTAGTATCCAAAATATCTAGTATCCATTAGAATACTTTCATCCTTTTTACTCTCAAGTATCCCTCTGATGCACAAAAATTTAAAATTTTAATGAAGTCCAATTTATCTTTAGTTTCGTTTGTTGCTTGTGCTTTTGGTATTATAGTTAAGAAACCATTGCCAAACATAAGGTCTGTCTCCAGAGCTCTCTTAAGTACTAAACTATTAACATAAACTAAATATCCTACATTAACACACAAAATATTGGCTACTTTTTTGTCCTGGAATTCCTTTTTATTAATAAGGACCTATGACATAGAAAGGACAACACTGTTTCAAAGCAGTCTGTCTAGACATATGTTATAAGGTTAGCCTTGCTGCTTCTAACCCGCAGAAACGTGATATTAAAAAAAAGAGGAAACATACAATTCCCATGTAATGTTCTTTTTTTTTTTGAGATAGAGTCTCGCTGTGACACCCAGGCTGGAGTGCAATGGTGCGATCTCGGCTCACTGCAACCTCCATCTCCCGGGTTTAAGAGATTCTCCTGCCTCAGCCTCCCGGGCAGCTGGGATTACAGGCACCTGCCACCACACCCGGCTAATTTTTGTATTTTTAGTAGAGACGGGGTTTCACCATATTGGCCAGGCTGGTCTTGAACTCCTGACCTCAAGTGTTCCGCCCCATGATTAATGCTGTTACACAGACCATCTGTTCCTTAGCTCTACCAAACTAAAGTGAAGACATAAAGAAACCACAATGTAGCATGACAACCTGGACATGGAGCCTGTAGTATGAGCTGCCTCATGTGAACTCTAACTAGAGGTTCCAGGTTTCCTCCACAGACTGCTGGTTGCTGTCAACTGATAACGTTTTTGTGGATCTTGCCATACATAAGGACTCCTCCCACACAAACGAAAAAGGCACCCATAAGTTAATGGGCAGTTCTACATTTGAAATATAGATTGATATACAACAAATTAACTTTTTCTACTGTTAATTTAAAATAGTTTATAAGAATCATGCATTAAGGTTAAAAAGTATATCCCACGAAAAAATCCAGTAAGTTTTTACATTGAAATTTTACATTTTACATTACAATTTTACATTGAAGCAGCATTACATTTCAGTATAAACATATTCTATTCTAGGAGAACATGTGCTCTTTAGTTATAGAAATGGCAGATACTTATCAGTATGACAAAAGCAGGAACTTGACACTTTAGTTTTCCCTGCACATATGTGAATATATTTTATATGTTATCACTTCGGTGTAGTAAGTTACGGCGTAAGATGTATTTCAAAATGGTTTGAAGGCTACTGGTCTAGAGATATGAAAAAAGGAACAATGAAGAGGATTCTAGCATGGGTAGAAGCAAACACCTGGCCGCATGATCTACTAAACTACTTTCTAGCACGTGTGGTTGGCTGCCTATCTCTATCACTGAGTAACATAATGTTTCATAATCCTAACAGAAAGAAGGAATTCTAGAAGATGATAGCTCATGTCCACCCACAAGTTCAATCCTAAACTAGCTGGGTTATCAAACTTGGTCTTAAGTAAGCTGGAGCGGTTGATCCTCAAGAATAATAATGTTTCTTCTTCTTCTTTCAAGTTATAAGCAGGAAAGACTACTCCATATGTAAATGACCACTTCCAGGTTTGTAGTTTGAGAGAAGGCTAGGCTAGGCGGAAAGCCCATGTCCTCCAAACTCAATGACCACTTCAAAAAGGCTGGGCCTGGTGATGCAGTATTGGGACTAAGAGAAGAAAGATGGTGTTAGGTCTGAGGAATAAAAGAAGAAAACAAAAACAGAGGGACCAGAGTCCTAAAGCACATTTACTGAATACCCACATCTAAGGAATGCAAGGATGATAAGCCCAAACATAAAGAATAAGGCAGATACTGTGCCGGGTGCAGTGGCTTAAGCCTGTAATCCCAGCACTTTGGGAGCCCAAGGCGGGCAGATCACGACGTCAGGAGATCGAGACCATCCCGGCTAATATGGTGAAACCCTGTCTCTACTAAAAATACAAAATATTAGCTGGGCATGGTGGCACATGCCTGCAGTCCCAGTCACTCGAGAGACTGAGGCAGGAGAATTGCTAGAACCCAGGAGGCGGAGGTTGCAGTGAGCCGAGATTGCACCACTGCATTCCAGCCTGGGCAAAGAATAAGGTAGATACTATCTGTGATGGTTCATTTTATGTGTCAACTTGGATTGTGTTTTTGGATGAGATTAACATTTTAATTGGTGAACTAGTGGCCAGGCATGGTGGCTCACTCCTGTAATCCCAGCACTTTGGGAGGCAAAGGCGGGTGGATTGCTTGAGCCCAGGAGTTTGAGACCAGCCTGGGTAATATAGCCTGTCTCTACAGAAAAAAAAATACAAAAGTTAGCTGGGTGTGGTGGTGCATGCCTGCAGTCCTAGCTACTCAGGAGGCTGAGGTGGGAGGATGGCTTGAGTCTGGTGGATGGAGGTTGTAGTGAGCTGAGATTGCACCAATGCACTCCAGCCTGGGTGACAGAGCAAGACCCTATCTCAAAAAAAAAAAAAAAAAAAAAAAAAAAAAATTGCCCTATAACATGGGTGGGCTTCATTCAATCAGTTGAGGGCTCAAAAACAACAAAAAGCAAGAGGCAATTCTCTAGCAGACTGCCTCCAGACTGAAACTGCACCATCGACTCTCCTGGGTTTCCAGGCTGCTGGCCAGCGGACTGCAACTGCAATATTGGCTGTCCTAGGTCTCCAGTCTGCCAAACCACACAGCAGATTCTGGACTTGCCAGTCTCCGTAACTGTGTGAGTAGAGTCCTTACAATAAATCTTTCAGCCAGGCGCGGTGGCTCACGCCTGTAATCCCAGCACTTTGGGAGGCCAAGGTGGGGGGATCACAAGGTCAGGAGATCGAGACTATCCTGGCTAACACGGTGAAACCCCGTCTCTACTAAAAATACAAAAAAAAAAAAAAAATTAGACAGGCGTGGTGGCAGGCGCCTGTAGTCGCAGCTACTTGGGAGGCTGAGGCAGGAGAATGGCGTGAACCCGGGAGGCGGAGCTTGCAGTGTGCTGAAATGGCGCCACTGAACTCCAGCCTGGGTGACAGAGCAAGACTCCATCTCAAAAAAAATTAATAAATAAATAATAAATCTTCCTAGGCTGGGCACTATGGCTCACGCCTGTAATCCCAGCACTTTGGGGAGGGTGGGGAGATTGCTTGAGCCCAGAAGTTCAAAATGAGCTGGAACAACATTGCGAGATCCCATCTCTACTAAAAGTCCAAAACATTGGCTGGGCATGGTGGCATAAGCCTGTAGTCCCAGCTACTCAGGAGGTGAGGTGGGAGGATCGCTTAAGCCCAGGAGATTGAGACTGCAATGAGTTATGATCACACTGCTGTACTCCAGCCTGGGCAACAGAATGAGACCCTATCTCTACACACACACACACCCCCTTATTGTTTCTGTTTCTCTGGAGAACCTGAATATATAATCAGAGGTTAGAAAATCTATGGGATGTTTAAAGGGAGGTCACATCCACTTACACAGATTAAGAAAAATTCCACTTTGGGAGGCCGAGGTGGGCATATCACTTGAGCCCAGAAGCTGAAGACCAGCCTGGGAAACATAATGAGACCCCGTCTCTAAAAAATCTTTTTAAATTAAAAAAAAATTCATGAACACATTCATTCTTTCATTTATATATGTCATAAACATTCACTGAGCATCTACTTGGAGCCAGGGACTATTGTCAATACTGGAAATACAGCAGTAAATATGGACACAGTTCCATTGTGGAGCTTACTTTTTAAAGGTGGAAACTGTGTAATAAATACACATTATAACATCAGGTAGTGCTAGGAGCTACAAAGTATAACAAAGTAGGATGGGGTAAAGATATAGTGATACAAGGAAGGCAAGAGTAGTCAGAATTCTATTTTGGATCAGGATGCCCTCTCTGAAGGGAAGGTGACATTTGAGAAATTAACTGAAGGGAATAAGTTAAGCAAACATGTGAGAAGAGTTCAGGGCAAAAGAAACACCTGATGAAAAGGCAGTGAGGCACATGCTGGAGATTACCAGGAGAATCTGAGTGAGGCAGTAGAAAAATGAAATATGAGAAGAGTCAGATCAAGGGCCCATGGTAAGCAGTTTAGATTTTATTCTGAATGTGATGCGATGTCTCCAAAGAGCATGACCTCATGTTTGCCTTTAAAAAAGCCTTTTACTAAATGTCTTACTGCTTTTACTATTCCCTCCTAGAGTAAAGAATGGACTCTAGGAGGGAACAGTAAAAGCAGTAAGACATTTAAGAAGATGGGGTTGGCTGGGCACAGTGGCTTGTGCCTATATTCCCAGCATTTTGGGAGGCAGAAGTGGGAGGATCATTTGAGCCCAGGAGTTCGAGACCAGCCTGGCCAACACAGAGAGACTCCGTCTCTACAAAAATTTTTTAAAAAATTAGCCAGGGATGGTGGCACATGCCTGTGGTCCTAGCTACTCAGGAGGCTGAGGTAAGAGGATTGCTTGCGCTCAGGTGGTCAAGGCTGCAGTGAGCCATGATTGTGCCACTGCACTCCAGCCTGGGTGACAAAGTGAGACTCCGTATCCAAAAAAAAAAAAGAAAGATGGGGTTTAATAAAGTGGAAAGGATCTTGACAAGTGAGATATTCTGGATACGTTGATACAATCAAATACGACGAGGCTAGAGAGTCACCTGCTTGGGGATTAAAGTTCTGAGAGTTGATGTAATCTCAAATTAGAGAGTCTATAAAGAGACAGGAAGAGATGAGAAGGTGCATATTTCGAGGCACAAAGCAGAAGCAGACTCAGTAAAGGAAAACAAGAGAGATGGGACCCAAAATATTACTTGAGAGAAGCCAAAAGTACAAAGAGCCTCATAAAGCAGCAATGTCAAATGCTACAGAATTAAGGAGATGGTGAGAATAAACCAAAGAATTTTACAAGACAGCAATTTCAAGAAGCTTAGACATCTTGATTCAGAGCTATAAAAGGGTTCATTTTTTATTACCAAGTTTTAATTAGTTTTCTTAATTCCCAAATGGGATCCCAAAAAGTTGACTCTGAATTAACTGGAAAGGAGGTCATCCAGGTGGGCCTGGTCTAATCACATAAGCCTTTTAAATCTGGGTCTAGAGAGGAAAGACCAAAGTAAAAGAAATTTGGAAGTCAGAGAGGCAAGCTCCTGGTAGCCTGCACGAAAGCAAACATCAATGTTATGAATGGCCAGAGGACTTGAGGCAAGGAACTGTAGGCAGGCTGTAGAAGCTGGGAGCAGTGGCTGGCGAGAGGCAGCAAGAAAAGAAGTACTTCAGTCCTGTAACTGCAAGGGACTGAATTCTGCCAACAAACTGCATGAGCCTGGAAGAGGACCCTGATCTCCAAATGAGAACCACAGCATGGCTAATACTTTGCAGCCTTATGTGACCTGGAGCGGAGAACACAGATCATCCGTGCCCAGACTTCTATCCTACAGAACCCGTAAGGTCATTCATGGGTGTTGTTTTAAGCTGCTAAATTTGTGGTATTTGTTACGCAGCAATAGAAAACTAACACAGGTTCGTTCCACTTTCCTATGGAAGGGGCTGCTTCTGTTACCTAGCAGCAAACAGGAAGAGAAGCGAACTTGAAAAAACAAAGCTTGACTTTTATGATCTCTAACTCACTATTCCTAGGGATTCTGTTCAATTACTGCTTGAGTCACAGTACTTGGTTTGCTATCTACATTTTGCCAAAATATCAACTTTCTGAAAATCAGGAGCAGTGGAAACAGGCTTTTTAATTTTCAATTTTAGAAAGTAACTTTGGCAATTACGCAAAACTAGAAGTAACTGGGTATTTAGGCTCCCTGAATGTCAAACTAGTCCCAGCGCCTGGAGACACAGATCCCTGTCCTAATCTCAGAAATGAGCCACAAGGTCATGACTCCTGTCTTTCCTTGAAGACCAGGAGTTTCAGCTCCACAAATGAAAATCTTTCGCTTTTGTTTGGATTAAGAATAACTCAGAAGTGTTCTCAGCTGCGAAAAGAAAGGCACTCCCTCCCAGATAATTACAACCTTGACCCCTAAAATGTGGACTCTCGCTAGAAGTCCAGGCACCTCCTTATTAAGGATGCAACAAGCCGCCGCTCCGCTCGTCCTGACGGGAACTGTAGTTCTCGCCCGTCGACCTTCAGCACTGAAAACCTATCGCGCGCCCAACCGGCGACCCAGACGCCAGCAGCCAGGATTGGTCCTGGACGGGGGCAGCGCGGCCCTGATTGGACTACATGCCCACGAAGCCAAGCCTCCCGCTACTCTCCACACCCCACCCCAATGCTGCAATAACCTCAAGTCATCCCAGTCCGGCGAACTCCCTGGTGGCTGCCTAGCTGCCAGCCCGGGCCTCTCCCGACGAGGGTGGCCCTGAGGCTCGCCTTTGTCCTGGAGGCTAGGCAGCGACCAAGGCTCCCCCGTTTTTCGCTGACGGTCGTAGGTCAGCCTCCTCACGCGCCTCCGGGAGCCCCAGTGCTCACCTGGGCGGCGGCGGTCACACCCCATAACTGACAGGCTCGCAGCATCTCGGTCAAGCGGACGGCGCTGCTGGTGGACTCGAGCTGCCGCGGCGGCGCCAGTTAAGTGGAGGCGTGCTTGCGTGTGTGCGTGCCCGCGTCCGCGCCCGGCGCACCGGAAGCACAGCGGACGCCACTGCGCACGCGCGGCCCCTTCTACCGTCCCCGACTCCGCGGCTGTTAGAGGGTGGGCTGTGTCCCGGCTGCGGAAACGCCAACTCCAGGCGATTGGCGCGAAGGAGGCGAAAAGGGCGGATTCCCTTTCCGGGTCGTGCCCGGGCTGCAGGTCCTTATCCCGAAGCTGGGGTTACTAGGTGAACACGGCCGGAGGGAGAGCGCTCTGAAATCCATTCTTCAGCCGCACGTGGAAAATGGACAGCTGTGACTCTTAAAGAGAATTAAAGCAACAAAGCATCTCAGCCTGCTCTATGAGCTGGATATTTCGTAGGAAGGAGCCGATTTGGCGAAAGTTACGTAAACAATGGAATTGTCTCAGTTTGCGCCTTTGTTTCGTTTGACAGCCCTTCAGGGAGTCATCGTGATTGCTGGAGACGGTGAACTAACACTGTGGGGACCCTTGTGCGAAACGTGTCAAGTGGCACAACAAGGATAGGAACACGGGTCCTTTGGACTCCACAGCTTCTGCTCCTTCCAGATTAAACCACACTGCTTTCTCCAAGTTGTTACTGTAGTAACATCATTTTGGCTGCAGTTTGTGGATGGGTTGGAAGATGGGAAGTCAATGCAGAAGCACCGTTGAAAGTATTCCACTGGGCAGGGCGCGGTGGCTCACGCTTGTAATCCCAGTACTTCGGGAGGCCGAAGCGGGAGGATCGCTTGAGCCCAGAGCTTCGATACCAGGCTGGGCAACACAGTGAGACCTCGTCTCTATATAGAAAAATAAACAAACAAAAAATTTAAAAAGAAAAGTAGGGCCAGGAGCGATGACTCACGCCTGTAATCCCAGCACTTTGGGAGGCCAAGGCGGGTGGATCGCCTGAGGTCAGGAATTCGAGACCAGCCTGGCCAAAATAGTGAAACCCCGTCTTTACTAAAAATACAAAAATTAGCTGGGCATGGTGGCGGGTTCCTGTAATCCCAGCTACTCGGGAGGCTGAGGCAGGAGAATTGCTTGAGCCCGGGAGGCGGAGGTTGCAGTGAGCCGAGATCACGCCATTGCACTCTAGCCTGGGCAACAAGAGCGAAACTCTGTCTCAAAAAACAAAAGTATTCCATTGATTCTGTAATCAAAATAAAACACGTTAAATATTAAGCATGGTATTAATACTCCATGTATACTCCAGAATTAATATGTTCGTATTAATACTATTAGCATCTTATTGCAATATCGTGGAAACTAACTTTTCTATCTTCTATTGAATTTGCAAAGTATTCCAAGTCTTAACTGGGTAATTTATTACAATATGTATTCTCTCTAGAGGTAGACTGCGCTATGACTTGTAGCATGGAGAGATGGACTTGAAAATTATCTGAAAGCAATAGTTATGTTTGTATATGTTCTATGTTCTATGGTTTTTAGGGGACTACAGTAATTACATATGTTTCATATCTCTTTCACTTAGCTTCCAGAGCAGTCTCCCGTTTTCTTTAGTAATTTTAGCAATTGAATTGCTGCCTCCCTGCCCACTGCTGTCATGCCCAGTGGTGCCAGTGTGATGACTTTTCTAACAACCTTGTCTTTGAACTTCTTAATGCCAGTGAACGCTTTCATCCTGCTTCAGTCATGTGGTGCCAGTGTGATGACTTTTCTAACACCCTTGGCTTTGAATTTGTCAATGCCAGTGAATGTTTTCATCCTGCTTCAGTCATGTACGTCACAGCCACAACTTGCGCCTGAACATCATTAGCAACCTCTCTAGCTTCAAGATCTCAAACCTCAAAATTAGCCTCCCAACCCCTCATAACCTACGTGGAGAGTCCTCACTCTCCACTTGGAAGTTGTCAATATTTTTGCTTTAAAATGTTATCAGGCAGGCCAGGCGCTGTGGCTCACACCTGTAATCCCAGCACTTTGGGAGGCCGACGCGGGCGGATCACCTGAGGTCAGGAATTCGAGACCAGCCTGGCCAACATGGTGAAACTCTGTCTCTACTAAAAATACAAAAATTAGCTAGGCTTGGTGGTGCGCGCCTGTAATCCCAGCTACGTGGGAAGCTGAAGAAGGAGAATCACCTGAACCCGGGAGGCAGAGGTTGCAGTGAGCCAAGATCACACCACTGCACTCCAGCCTGGGGGACAAAGCGAAACTCCGTCTCAAAAAAAAAAAAAAAAAATGTTACCAGGGGCTGGGTGTGGTGGCTCATATCCCGGCATTTTGGCAGACTGAGGTGGGAGGATCACTTGAGCCCAGGAGTTTGAGACCTGCCTGAGCAAAAGAGTGAGACCTCTCCCAGCACTTTGGGAGGCCGAGGCGGGCGGATCATGAGGTCGGGAGATCGAGACCATCCTTGCTAACACGGTGAAACCCCGTCTCTACTAAAAAAAATAATAATAATACAAAAAATTAGCCGGGTGCGGTGGCAGGCGCCTGTAGTCCCAGCTACTTGGGAGGCTGAGGTGGAGAATGGTGTGAACCCGGGAGGCGGAGCTTGCAGAGAGCCGAGATCGCACCACTGCACTCCAGCCTGGGCAACAGAGCGAGAGTCTGTCCCCCCCCCCCAAAAAAAAAAAAAAGTGAAACCTCATCTCTATAAACAATTTTTTTAAATTAGCAGGGGATGATTGTGCATGCCTGTGGTGCCAGCTACTTGGAAGGCTGTGGTGGGAGGATCCCTTGAGCCCAGGAATTCCAGGCTGCAGTAATTGCACCACTGCACTCAGACCCTGTCTCTAAAAAACAAAATTTAAATCAAGTCACTCACTTGCTCAAAAATGTGCAGTGAGGCCAGGCTCAATGGCTCACACCTGTAATCCCAGCACTTTGGGAGGCCAAGGTGGGAGACCTGTTTGATTCCATACCAAATAATTGAGACCACCCTGGGCAACATAGTGAGACCTAGGTCTCTACAAAAAATTTAAAAATTAGCCAGGTGTGTGCCTGTAGTCTCAGCTACTCAGGAGGCTTAGGTGGGAGGATTGCTTGAGCCTAGGAGGTCGAGGCTGCAGTGAGCTGTGATCGCACCACTGCACTGAAGCCTTCGCAACAGACCAAGACCTAGTCTCAAAAAAAAAAAAAAAAAAAAAAGTGTGCAATGACTCCCGTTGCCAATTCAAAGAGCTTTTATGAATGTTTCAATATACTTGTCTAGCGTATGTGCCTGTTTTTGGACTCAAAGTGGCCACCATAGGTGGGAGATCAAGTTGGCAACAATAGTGTTCCAAGGTAATACACCCTATATCTCGCTCTGTACCCCAGGCTGGAGTGCGGTGGCTCGATCTTGGCTCACTACAACAACCGCCTCCCAGGTTCAAGCGATTCTCCTGCCTCAGCCTCCCGAATAGCTGGAACTACAGGCGCGCGCCACCACACCCGGCTAATTTTTTGTACCCCTTAGTAGAGACGGGGTTTCACCCTGTTAGCCAGGATGGTCTCAATCTCCTGACCTCGTGATCTGCCCGCCTTGGCCGCCCAAAGTGCTGGGATTACAGGCGTGAGCCACCGCGCCCGGCAAGAATTTTTTTTTTTTTTTTTTTTTTTTGAGATGGAGTTTCGCTCTTTCGCCCAGACTGGAGTTCAGTGGCACGATCTCTGCTCACTGCAACCTCCGCCTTCCGGTTTCAAGCGATTCTCCTGCCTCAGCCTCCCAAGTAGCTGAGATTACAGGCGCTTGCCACCGCGCCCGGGTACTTTTTGTATTTTTAGTACAGACGGGGTTTCATCATGTTGGCCAGGCTGGTCTCGAACGCCTGACCTTGTGATCCGCCCGCCGCGGCCTCCCAAAGTGCTGGGATTACAGGCGTGAGCCACCGTGCCCGGCCCCAAGAATTTTTTTTAATAAGAAATTTTGTAGAACCTTCTATAGGCAGTCGTTTTACAGCGGCGAAGAACGGAACCCGGCAGATGACATTGAATAAATGTTGAGTGGACAACTTTGTTCTTTTCCTCTTCCTTGACTCCGCCTCCTTGCTTTCCCTTCATTCTCTTTTGCTCTTGTGCTTTTAAACCCAAAGCGGCCGCCGTAGGCGAAGGTGAAGATGGCTGCCTCTGCCTTTGCTGGTGCGGTGAGAGCAGCTTCAGGTCAGTGGAGAGCGACATACTCCATGCATGCCTTCACAGAAGGGGAAACTGGTGCGGGATGGAATGGGCGTTTAGACTGGAGGTTAACAAGCAAAAAGGGTCATTATTTAAGTTAAGAAGGTTGCGCCCAATTTTCTCTGGGGCGGTGTGACCGGCAGCCCGTACCAAGTCCCCCGACTCGGACTCACGCGGGCCTGTGTGTCACGCATTTGCCGCTTCCTTACCAGCTTTTTTCCCCTAGAAGACAAGCCAGAGAAACTGGAACGGAGGGGGCGAGGGAAACCAAAAAGTCTCACCTAACTTTCTGATTTAGAGGCTACGACCTGCCATTCACGACCTTTAACCTTGAGAATTAATTTCTCCTAACTTAAGATTCTACACCTCTAAAATGGGGGTCATAACCACCTACCTGGGGATTAAATGAGATAATGCACGTAAAGCGTCTTGGGCAGTGCCTGACACATGGTAAGCTTGAAGGCTAATTTAATTTTTAACTACAGCCCCCGGCACAAGGGCTGGTATGAGGACTTCTTGACTGAGAGATAGCAGAAGTAAAGGCGACTAAATTAAGTTGCCGTCACGTTAAGTACTTTTTGCAAAAAGTTAAAAATCATCCAAATACCATAGGATGCTCAGTAAGTTACTTTCACACAAAATATATTGTTAGGATAACATTTTGTGGGAGAATATACGAGATCAGTCAAGAAAATGCAACGATGTAAATTTTACCGGTAGAGAAAAGCTTTTTTTATGTGGAGTATTTTTTGTGTTCGCGAAATATAATACATACGAATAAAATTTTATATAGTATGCATGAATGGTTTAACAGTTCTAAAGCAAACACCTGTTTAACACTCAGGTCAAAACAGTGCACTACCAGAAGCCTCCTCTCCCCTATGTATCAAAATTCTCTACTTCCCCCCCAGATATAAACACTGTTCTCATTTTTATAGTTACTATTAGGTTGCCTATTTTTCCTATAGTAGTTTTAGCATCCATATGTGCATCTCAAGAACATAGTTTTGCCTGGTTTTGAACTTCACATGAATTGGTTCATACAGTATATACGCTTTAGTATCTTCTTTTACATTGTGAGATTCATTCATTCATTTTGCGTAGCTGTAATGCTTTCTCATTGCTATATAATTTTTTTTTTTTTTGAGACGGAGTTTCTCTCTTGTTGCCCAGGCTGGAGTGCAATGGCACGATCTTGGCTCACTGCAACCTCCTCCCAGGTTTAAGTGATTCCCTTGGAGTAGCTGGGATTACAGGCATGCGCCACCACGCCCAGCTAATTTTGTATTTTTAGTAGAGTTGGGGTTTCTCCATGTTGGTCAGGCTAGTCTGGAACTCCTGACCTCAGGTGATCCGCCCGCCTCGACCTCCCAAAGTGCTGGGATTACGGGTGTGAGCCACCGTGCCCGGCCTGCTGTATAATATTATATGACTGTGCCACAATTCTCCATTTCCAGTTTGGGGCAATTATGTACAAAGCTAATTGATCTCATCCTGGCGCATGAGTCCAATTGTTTCTGAGGATGTGGGTATGTGTGAAACTCGCTGTGGAATTGCCTGGTCAGAGAATATGTATATATTCAGCATTGCCTGATATTGCCAAACTGTTGAGGCTCCACATCCTCACCAATACCTGATATTGTCAGACCTACAAATTTTTGTTAATCTGGTGGCTTTGTAATGATATCTCATTGAGATTTAAATAAGCATTTCTCTGATTAATAACAAGCTATAGTGTGTTTCACATTTTTATTGGCCTTTTGAATTTCCTTTATGAAATATCCACTTAAATATTTTGCCCATTTTCCTATTGGATTGTTTGTCTTATTTATTTAGAGTATTTTTTGTTTTGTTTTTGTTTTTCATTTGTGTGTGTCCTTTAGCTTCTCCCACTCAGGCTTGTCTTTTTTACATTATTTTGGAGTGCCCTTTGACGAAAAGTTGTTTTTCATCTACTTGAATTTATAGTTCTTGTAATTTTTAAATAGATGATGTAGGTAGTTATCAACTTACTATTAATTTAGATTCTACTGAAAACAATTTAAAGAGTGATGTGACAGCTTATTTTAAAATGTCAGTATTTTAAATATGCTGGAAATTATAGCCTTTTTAACAATTTAAACTATTTGATATTTTAGATATTAAGAATTTGTGAAAGGGTAGTTTTTCAAAATTCTTTTAGGAAACATAGGATCAGAAATCTTGAAGACTCCTGGTTTCGATACTGTCACACTCTCCTCCACTCCCATCCAGTGCAGTTCATGTCCCCCATTCATTCCTTTGATTCATGCCACATAGGGCCATTGTAATTCCCCAAATGTACATCGTCACCTTTGTACGTCCTATTCCCTCTGTCTCTTCGTACTCTTTCAAAACTCTGGTTTTGCGTTACCTCTTTTGTGAAAACATCTGTGTTCTCTATACAACAGTGTGTTTAGAGTAGACTAGTCTGTATGAAAATGCCCAGACGGGGCAGAGGACTGAAGGAAATTAGTTACTTTCCTTGATGTACTGCACTTTTGTTAACAAAGCTAGACTGTTAGGTTTCCCTCACAGGCTTAATCACATGATTGATCCACCAGAAGGCGCAGTAGATAGAGCCTCCCCACATATTTTCCCATGAACTGCTCTCAACCAAGATCCCAGTTCCTGTTGTTCCCGTAACCATTTTTTCTAACTTCAGTGTATTTATTCCTGATTTCATCTTGTTGGTTTTGATCTGTTTTTCTCTCTTACTAAGATCACTTGGAGTTCTAATACTCTGTGTCTTCACAAATACATTAACAAGCCATCGTTCCCAGCTTGCTTTTTGGGAAAATTGATAAATATGTCTTATGCAGCCTCAGGATCTTCATAAAAATTGAGAACAAAAGAATTTCGTAGGTTTTAATTTTTTAACCGAGAGATACCAAAATCTGATGACGTGTGAAAATTGGAACATTTTCTTGTCTATAGTTCTCCAATGCACTTAATCTTCCAAAGATTACCTCCTGCCTTATTACATCTGCACATCTTTTCAGTTCTTTGTGATTTAACTTATTTATTTGATTTCCAAGGCCCTATATAAGGGCTCTCTCATCAGTTTTCTGCACCAATGTTTATGCTACCCTTTTCAGTTGCAAATTATTATCTCTTTTTCTTTTGTGGAGACAGAGTCTCCTTCTGTCTCCTGGAGTGCAGTGGCAAGATCTCGGCTCACTGCAACCTCTGCCTCCTGAGTTCAACCAGTTCTCCTACCTCAGCCTCCGAGTAGCTGGGACTACAGGCGCGCGTCACTCTGCCCAGCTAATATTTCTATTTTTAGTAGAGACGGGGTTTCACATGTTGGCTGAGCTGGTCGCAAACTCCTGACCTCAGGTGATCCTCCAGGGCCTCCCAAAGTGTTGGGGTTACAGGGGTGAGCCACCACACCTGGCCCTGTTATCACTGATGGCCACATATTAATATACAGGTTAGGTATCTCTAATCTGAAACTTTTTGAGTACCAACATGACACCACAAGTGGGAAATTCTTTTTTTTTTTTTTGAGACGGAGTCCCGCTCTGTCGCTCAAGGTGGAGTGCAGTGGCACAATCTCAGCTCACTGCAAGCTCTGCCTCCCAGGTTCACGCCATTCTCCTGCTTCAGCCTCCCAAGTAGCTGGGACTACAGGCACCTGCCACCATGCCCAGCTAATTTTTTTTTTGTATTTTTAGTAGAGACGGGGTTTCACTGTGTTAGCCAGGATGGTCTCGACCTCCTGATCTCCTCGTGATCTGCCTGCCTCGGCCTCCCAAAGTGCTGGGATTACAGGCGTGAGCCACCGCACCCGGCCCACAAATGGAAAATTCTTTACCTGATCTCACGTGATGGGTGGCAGTCAAAACTTTGTTTCATGTACAAAATTATTTAAAATATTGTATAAAATTAACTTTAAGCTATATGTGTAAGATTTATATGAAACAAATGAATTTCGTGTTTGGACTTGAGTCCCATCTCCAAGATATCTCCTTTATGCAAAATTTTAAAAAATCTAAAATACTTCTGGTCACAAGCATTTCAGATAATATTCAACCTGTATCATCTTTGCTAAGTATCCCTCTTCTTTATTATCTGCCATTAGCATTCATTAAATGTTTTCTCTGTGCTACTCTTCCAAGCACTATACATGCTTCATCTCATTCAAGTCTCATTACCTCTCCATAATTAACTTCATTTAAATTTGAGGAAACTGGGGCACAGAGAGGTTAAGTAACTTGCCCCTGGTTACACAGCAAGGAAGTCATAGAGCTAGAATATGAGCCCAAATCATCTCATTCAAATCCTAGCACTTCTGTATCAACATGGCCCCTCATTTGTTATCTGAAATCAGTGCAGTAGAAAATAGGAGAGTAGTTCTAAGTCCCAGCCAAGCATCAGACTCAGGTGGAGTATTTTTCGCTTTTTTTTTTGAGATGGAGTTTCACTTTTGTTGCCGAGGCTGGAGTGCAATGTTGCGGTCTCGGCTCACTGCAGCCTCTTCCTCCCAGGTTCAAGTGATCTTCCTGCCTCAGCCTCTCGAGTAGCTGGGATTATAGGCACACACCACCACACCCGGCTAATTTTGTATTTTCAGTAGAGACGGGGTTTCTCCATGTTGGTCAGGCTGGTCTCGAACTCCTGATCTCAGGTGATCTGCCTGCCTCGGCCTCCCAAAGTGCTAGGATTACAGGCATGAGCCACCGTGCCTGGCTGGAGTATTTTTCTTAACCAACTCTATTGAGGTAGAATTTACATGCCATAAAATTACCCATTTTATGTGTACAGCTTTATGTTTTTTTATTAATTTAGCAAGCTGTACAACCATTACCACATTCCAGCTTTAGGACTTTTTTTTTTTTTTTTTTAGTTTTGTATTAGTGCATTTTTTTTTATACTTTAAGTTCTGAGGACATTTTCATCATCCTGCGGAACTTTTTTAACACACAATTTTGAGTCCCAAACTGGACTTCAGTCAGAATTTATGGGTGGAGTCGGAGCTCCACGAGTGATTCCGATTTGCAGCCATGAACTATTAGTCTGGCCATAGTGGGAAGGACTGATAAGAGGACTGCATCCGGACCACACATCTAGGCTCTCTGAAATCTGCCTTCTGACCTGTTCCACCCCACTGCCCACTACTTCTCCCCAGGCGTCTCTGATAGTCAGGCGAACAGTCTCAGCCTCTGAGGCAGGTCTGGTCCTCAACCCATACATGTACAGTTGACCCTGGAACAATACAGCAGGTGGGGTGTCAACCCCAAGCAGTTGAAAATCAAGTTGAAAAAAAGTATAACTTTTGGCTCCTCCAAAACTTAATTACTAATAGCCTACTGTTGGCCAGAAGCCTTACCAATAACATAAACCATTGATTAACATATATTCTGAGGCCGGGCACGGTGGCTCACACCTGTAATCCTAACACTTTGGGAGGCTGAGGCAGGTGGATCACTTGAGCCCAGGAGTTCAAGATTGGGCTGGGCAACATGGCAAAATTCTGTCTCTACAAAAATTAGTCAGGCATGGTGGCACATGCTGTAGTCCCAGCTACTTAGGAGGCTGAGGTGGGAAGATAGATTGAGCCCAGGAGGTCAAGGCTGCAGTGAGCTATGATTGTGCCACTGCATTCCAGCCTGGGCCACAGAGTAAGACCCTGCCTCAAAAAAAGAATTTTAAAAACATATATCCTGCATGTTATATGTATTATATACTGTATTCTTAACAATAAAACAAGCTAGAGAAAAGAAAGTCATAAGAAGAGAAATAGGTTACTGTTCATTAAGTGGAAGTGGATGATCATAAAGGTCTTCATCATCTTTACATTGAGTAGGCTGAGGAGGAGTTGGTTTTGCTCTCTCTGCGATTGCAGAGAAAGAAGAGGTGGAGGAGTTAGAAGGGGAGGCTGGAAAGGCAGGCATACTCGGTGTAACTTTTTTTGAAAAAAATCTGTGTGTAAGTGGCACTGTGCAGTTCAAACCCATGTTGTTCAAGGGTCACCTGTATTTGTTTCAGTCCCCATGCCTTTGCTTATGTTGTTCGTCCTACCTGAAATGTGCTCCTCCTCTTCTAAGGGCCTGCTCACTTTCTAGAGGACTCAAGTGCCTCTTCTCTTTTCTTCGAGAATCTTTCCCTCGCCACTCTTGTCTCTCCAGGAAGGGTCCATGCTCTTGCATCCCTGACCTGCCATCGTACTGTGTGTGGGAATTCTGTCTCACCAGAGTATAAGATCTGGGAGGTGGGAATAAATGTTACACACATCTCTTTTCTTAGTACTGGACATAGAGCTAGCAGACATCCGACTTGGTTGTGATGATGGTTGCACAGCTCTCTAAATTTTCCAAAAATTGTTGAATTGTATACATAAAATCAGTAATTAATTTATGGTTATACCTTAGTAAGGTGGTAAAAGCTTCACAGGTGAGTCTGATGCTCAGGGCACATTAATTATGTTTAATACTTGGTGGCAGTGATACATCTCTTAATTTTTAATATCTGGATGCATATTTTGGAGTATTAAATATATATGCTCCTATCTTTACAGGAATCCTACGGCCCCTGAATATTTTGGCATCTTCAACCTACCGCAACTGTGTCAAGAATGCCTCTCTTATTTCTGCATTGTCCACTGGACGTTTTAGTCATATTCAGACACCAGTTGTTTCCTCCACTCCCAGACTTACCACATCTGAGAGAAACCTGACATGTGGGCATACCTCAGCGATCCTTAATAGGTAGAGTATATTTCTTTGTGGGGTTTTTTTTGGTTTTTTTTGAGACGGAGTCTCACTCTGTTGCCCAGGCCAGAGTGCAGTGGTGCATTCTCAGCTCACTGCAACCTCCACCTCCGGGGTTCAAGCAATTCTCCTGCCTCAGCCTCCTGAGTAGCTGGAAAGTTCTGGGATTACAGGCGTGAGCCACTGTGCCTGGCTGGTAGAGTATATTTCAATAAACATGATGCTTAGACAAACTTTCCAAGATATTCATGCCTGCAGGGGTATCCTAGAAGTAGGTGGTATTCTTTGCCTACCTGCAGTTAATTATGTAGACATCTGCTTGATTGAGTGGGAGACTGTGACTGACATTCATGTATCTAGGCGCCTGCAGCAGGAAAATGCCAAACACAGCATGCTTCTGATGTTGTATGTGTGCTTTCCTGCATGGAGGCTGTCATCCAAAGTGGAGGGTGCACAAGACGCTCAGCTTATAAGGATGGGCTGCATGTGTTGGTCATTCAGTCAGCAAATACTCAGTTAAACACCCCTGGGTGCCTAGCACTGTACTTGGCAAAAAGGACATAAGGGTAAACAAATTGAAGTCCTCAAGGAGTTTGCAATCTGGTGGGAAGATGGATAAGAAATCAAGCGATGATAATAGAATGAATTATTTTACAGGGATTGAGGGGGTAGGTTTTAGAAGATTGCGAGTTGGTGATGGTTGCTATTCTAATTTATGCTTAATGTCATGGGTCATTGGAAGTAATATTGTATATGAAAAGTTAGTTCCAGTCCATTGGAGCAGCTTTACTCATTTCTCAGTATAGATATGAATTTTAATCCTTTAATCAGTCTGATTACAAGCTAAAAATTTTAAAATATATTTTTAGAGTGGCCCCCGTGCTTCCAAGTGTCCTGAAGCTGCCAGTCAGATCTCTAACATACTTCAGTGCAAGAAAAGGCAAGAGAAAGACCGTGAAAGCTGTCATCGATAGGTTTCTTCGACTTCATTGTGGCCTTTGGGTGAGGAGAAAGGTGAGTCTTCACACTGTTACTAAATTGAAAAAGGAATGTGAGGCCGGGCGTGGTGGCTCACGCCTATAATCCCAGCACTTTGGCGGGTGGATCATAAGGTCAGGAGTTCAAGACCAGCCTGGCCAACATGGTGAAACTCCATCTCTACTAAAAATACAAAAATTAGGCGTGGTGGCAGGCACCTGTAATTCCAGCTACTCGGGAGGCTGAGGCACATAATTGCTTGAACCCGGGAGGTGGAGGTTGTAGTGAGCCAAGATCGAACCACTGCACTCCAGCCTGGGCGACAGAGCCAGACTCCGTCTCAAAAAAGAAAAGAAAAAAGGAGTGTGAGCAGATTAAAATCAAACAGAATTCAGAATTCAGCCAGGCACTGTAGCTCATGCCTGTAATCCCAGCACTTTGGGAGGCCAAGGTGGGCAGATCACTTGAGGTCAGGCGTTGTGGCAGGTGCCTATAATCCCAGCTGCTTGGGAAGCTGAGGCAGGAGAGTCACTTGAACCTGGAAGGTGGAGGCTGCAGTGAGCCAAGATCACGCCACTGCACTCCAGCCTAGGTGACACAGCAAGACTTCATCTCAAAAAATGAAAAGAAAGCAGCTTAAGACCAGTTTTGCAAAACCATTTTTGAGATTTAGTAACTGCCCAAATCCTAATTCCCTTTCATTACTTGGAAATTAAATCTTTAAAAATCAAAATTTGGTTCCCTGTAAAAATAAAATAGTTGGTAGAACTTTCTTGATGTTTGAAGGTTGAAAGGATTCTCCCCTGTTTTATAAACAGTACTAAATTAGTAGATAAATGGGTTGGTTGGAACTCTCAGCTCATTTCTCTATTGAAACACTGTGGTGGGTAGTTTCCTACACCAGTCAGCAGAAGCTCATATAATCCATAAAGCAGCTAAACTAAAGGTCTAATGTTCTGAGTTTTGTGAATTTGAGACCACTGGAAACATTTCTTCCCTTTTGTGTGTATGTGTTTTTTTTTTTTCTCTTTTTTTGAGACAAAGTGTCACTCTATCGCCCAGGCTGGAGTGCAGTGGCACAATCTTGGCTCACTGTGACCTGCGCCTCACGGGTTCAGGCCATTCTCCTGCCTCAGCCTTCCGAGTAGCTGGGATTACAGGCATGCACCACCATGCCAGGCTAATTTTTGTATTTTTAGTAGAGACGGGTTTTCACCATGTTGGCCAGGCTGGTCTTGAACTCCTGACCTTAAGTGATCCACCTGTCTCGGCCTCCCAAAGTGCTGGGATTACAGGCATGAGCCGTGACGCCTAGCCCCACCCTTTGGTTTTTATACCAGTTATTTCCAGGTCCTCTTCTAGCCCTAGGTAAAATGAAATGGGTGGGTTTCCTTGCCTTCCTTTCCATGTCCCTCTTACTGGGCTCTGGGGCCCTCATGTTACTGTAAAGGACCCGATCATACTCTCCAGTCATAATACCTAGCTTCAGTTCAGGGCTCCCGAAAGTATACCCTGTATAGAATGCCCTGCCTCTTCAAAATCTAATTTTCAGAGAAAAAAAAAAATCTGGGTAGATGAATTCAAACTAATGTGTAAAACAAAGTATTTTCCATGACACGGTTTCATCCAGCAGTCCTTGGTATTTATTGTTCATTCCCTCCTTCCATTTTTGAATCTAGAGATTGTCTAAAAAATTTCAAGCATTTTCATAGTGGTTCCATTCTGTGAATAATCTTTAAAGGATACTGGTGGTAATGAGCAGGGCAGCAAATTAGGTGTTTGTACGTCAGAGATCCATAGTAACCCAGTTTGGCCTGCAAAACTATGAAATTATTACACAAATGTGGAGATTTGGCTTTAAATGTTTGCATTTAAAATTGTAAGCAGTGAGTAGCAAAAATCTAACCTCTAGCATTTTAAAACCAGAACTCTTAAATAACCTTTCCTTATTTCATCACTGTCCTTATAGAAGTTGATGGTCACAATGATGATACTAAGACATGTCAGAAATGCAAGGCACATTCTCGGCAAAGAGCCATGGTTTTGTTCAGTTGGTATTGTGCCATAAAGAGCCCTTGGCTTGAAAGGACCCAAGGGCTCACCGTGTGGTTTTAGCCAGATGTTAATTAAGCTGGATGGCACCTAAGATCCCTTCTAGTTTAAACAGGCTATGATTATAGTTTTTATAATCAATCAAATTTTCCTTTCCTGTCTTTAAAAATAAATTCTTCAAAATGAATAATACCTGTATGGGTGTATATGAAAGTTCTGGGTTAAATATGTGGGTTAACCATTCCTTCACCACTCCTAATAATAGTCTTACCATATTCATAATTCCTTAGAAAAGTACTTCCTATAAAAATTGGTCCCTTGTGTGTGAAAATAATAAATGAAGCAATATATTTGAGAACTGTGCTTCTCAGCTCTTGTAATACTCAGCCTCCTTAATAAATATTAATGTTGTTACCTAGCCTGCACTCCATCCTCCTCTACATTAGGAAAGACAGTGGTTAAGAACTCTTATTAGCCTGGGCAAGATGGTGAGACCTTATCTCTACAAAAATTTAAAAAGTAGCTGGGTATGGTGGTGCACACTTGTGGTCCCAGCTATACGAGAGGCTGAGGCAGGAGGATCACTTGAGCCCAGGAGGTAGAGGCTGCAGTGACCGTGATCATGCCACTGCACTCCAGCCTGGGTGACAGAGTGAGACCCTGTCACAAAATGAAACAAAAAAAGAACTCTTATTAGCCCTCAGACCTCTGTCTGCTACTTCTCTAATCAATGGTTTCTTTTTTTAAAGATGTAAAATAGAATAATAGTATGTTGTTAAAGATTGCTGAAGAGATAGTAAGATCATACCTGTTAAGTTAGTGATTATAATTCTGTCATTATCTTGTACTTTCCCAGCCACACACATTTAGTTTTATTTTCTGTGAGTTTAATTTAAATAATTTTTTTCTAAAATATGATTTATTACTAATTCTTTTTCAAACTACACATGCTTTCTCCATCCCCCTCCCCCCCACCCTCCCCTCCCCCGGCCATTGAGAATCACATCTTTCCAAGAAATAGTCCAGCCCCTATGGAAGTCTGGTTTTTGTTCTTATTGGGTCTATAAACCTTGAGTTGTGAAGATACCTGTTGTTTCATACATAGTATGATGTTTTACATTTCTTTGTAATATCTGACAGGCTGGCTATAAGAAGAAATTATGGAAAAAGACACCTGCAAGGAAGAAGCGATTGAGGGAATTTGTATTCTGCAATAAAACCCAGAGTAAACTCTTAGATAAAATGACGACGTCCTTCTGGAAGAGGCGAAACTGGTACGTTGATGATCCTTATCAGAAGTATCATGATCGAACAAACCTGAAAGTATAGATCAGAAGTTTCACTTGTTTCTCGGTTATTGGATATGTATCTTTGTGTACATATCTTTGCAAAAATGGATAAGTACAAAACTTGATGTAAATTGTACCAATGAATATGTAAACATACAGTGACAACATTAAACTTAGAAAAGTTTTAAAACTTAATGGATCAGACTTTGCCAGATTTGGTTAGGGAAACAGAAATTTAGAATGGTGCATTATTTTTAACAAATGGTATTGGCTTAACTAGTTGTTTCAATTATGCTCTTTTAGTTGCAAGGAATCTCAAGTGGGACAAACATAAAAAGACTCAAAAGCTACAAGTTAGCTCAAGCAGTGTGACATTATTTCAAGGATATGTGCCGGGGAATTCAGGAACCACCTCACCAACCCCATCTCCCACCCAGAAATCACCTCCCAGCCTCAGGAAGAGTAGAAATTGGGTGGTGCTCCTCAGCAGGGGAAGGTGGATGTTTAGGCTTGGGCTCTGCATGCAGGTGACTCGCTTCTTTTTACATTGTTAACTCCATTCTCTCTGTATTCACCAACTTCTCTACACAGCTTTTGCATACTTACAGTTTCTGTTCCTTTATAATAACTTTAACTTGCACCTTTGAGGTTCTTTTCTACATGATGACCTTCAGCTCCTGCCGCTAGTCTCCAATTGCCAAGGGAATTTAACTGGGCCAGACTACCTTTTTATACTAGGTCTGGTTGGGTCATTGTCTAGAGTAGGGATTGGCTGTCCTTAAGTCAGGAGCCCGCTTTGTATTAGCAGGTTTGCATGCAGCAAAAAAACAGTTATGTGAGCAGTTTCACTTGGAGGTTCACATGGGGTGGCAGCACACTTAACATCTAACACACCAGGTTCATTGTGTTCATAACACTTGTCATTTACTGTAACAACATTTTTTCATAGGAGAGTAAATAGCCCTTCAGCATGCTCATTCATGAAACAGAAGAGGCTGTACAAGTGAAGACAAGGGCTTTTTATGCAAGTTTTGAAAGATAGGTATTTATTTTTTCTAGAGACAGGAGTTTTGCTCTGTTGCCCAGGCTGGAGTGCAGTGGTGCAATCATAGCTCATTGAAGCCTCGCACTCCTGGGCTCAAGTGGTCCTCCTGCCTCAGCTTCCTGAGTAAGGATATGTATTTCTTAAAAGTTAGTTTATCCACTTCAGATTTCATGTTTTCATTTGTAAGGATAAACTTTTCCCACAAATTTTCAACAATCATTGTAGAAATTAAGGGGGAGAAAGTAATCTCAGTTGTTTTAGAAACAAAAAAGTTAAGCATTGTTTACTTGAAGTAGGCAGGGAAGCAGCACTGAGTAAAGTTCAATTGAGTGGTTACAGTCTAGGGCAGTGGTTCCCAACTCTCCGATCAGAATCATCTGGGAAGCATTTTCAAACAGCAAAGTACTTTGAAAACCATTATTAAATAGAATTATGTATGAATTACTGTTTCAGATCCTTTAATGTGGTAGCTGGTAATAATAAGATGAAATTCCTCTGTTGTTAGTAAAATTACGAAATTGAAGTTCTGCAGCATGTCAGGCCAGGATTATTAGGGAGATTCCTCGAAACTAGTGTGTGTTTATTAAAAGGAGAAAGGATAACAATAGAATGTTCTAAAACCAGAAGTCCAAGTGCGTGTCTACTTATGGGACCAATAAATAAAGAACAGACATTTGATTTGAGGTGAGGTAAAAGCCTGAAACATGGAATGGCATTCTGTTTTGATGGATTTTCATTTCTTCGCACTTCTGAGACGGCAAAGCCAACCACTTAGAAGCCTTCCACATCTTTGTCACCTGCCTGGCTCCTGCCCTCTGATGTACCTCTGGGTAGTGAGATGGAAATGGTGCCTGCAGAAGTTGGGGAGAAGGATACTTTTGCACAGCCTCCATGATGTCTTTAATGCAAATATGGATGACAAGGGTCTCTGTTACAGGGGCCTCAGAGCACCTTCGTTTCTCCTCTAGACCAGGGACAGGTGTAGAGATAAGGACTGGCAACCAGAGCCTCAGCATCCAAAGATGGACTGAAGTGGGACGGCTGACAGGCACATAACTTACGGGAAAGGGAATTTCATACATACGATTTTTGTTTTGTGGGTAGGAGGGCTTATCATCAACACTGATTTTATAATCTGACAATGTCTTTCATTAAAGAGTTTACCTAAATGATGTTCGATTATATGTATAATTTATAAAATATTTATGTATAGTTTGTTTATTCAGGTATATGTATAATTTATTGAACACCTACTATGTCCCAGCATATCTACAAAACTGGGTACATACATACTGTCTAACTGCTAATCCACATTTCCAGTCAGGACATAATGATTAGTTAAGCCCTAATTTAGATTTGAGGAAACTGAAGCTGAGAGAGGGTTAAGTAAATTACCCAAAGTACAGCTAATAAGACCCAGAATCTCAGTCTCACTCCTTGGGATCCTGTGTATTTCCCTGAGTCTTCTAACATATGAAAATTCATATCTAAATCAACAAGTGACTGTAATCTGGTACTATAAATACTAAATAAACACTTCTTCATAACACTGTACCAATTCAGCTTTTAAATTTTATTACTTTGCTTTCCTGTCCTTTGCCAACTCTTAACCTAGTTAATCCTAGTTCTGTCAACATTGGACCAGGCTCAGTAAATAAACGAATGGATTTCCAGCCTTTTTTTCCCATCTGTTCCTGCTTTTAGTCCTCTGAATCTGCTTCTTTTCTTACTGCTGCTTTATTTTACAGTGATTTTGTCAAACATAGAATACAGGACTAAAAATGCAAAGAAATTGGGTCTGTGTTTAATTTTGATGTTTCAAATTTTGAGCTTCCAAGTCTTTGTGGCCACCCAATGAAGTTTGAGTCTGCCTGTTCAGATGTGAAAGGTAAGGGCTGCAGCAGGTTTAAGGGCATCCCTTCCACCCACAGTGGCCCTTCACCACCCTGTTGTCACCTGCACAGGCACTCCCCCATTTGCAGATGAAGAAATGTTCAGAGAAGAAAAATGATGGACCAAAGGTCTGTTTGCACAATTGAAACTCTACCAGTGGACTATTCTATTTTCATAGCTACCTAGTTTCTGCTGATGATTTTTTTAAATGTGAAATAAACAGTGATACTTTCAGGTTTGTAGTTGTGTGATGAACTGGTTTTCAAAACATTTATATCATCTGATTTTCTTTCCCTCTCAACATCCTATGCAACAGGCACGGGGCCAAGTCACCAGGCCAGTCGGTGGCTGAACACTCAGCTTCTAATCCTTGCTACCTCCCATATTTGAAAAAAAGTATTTCCTTTTTCCTTTTAAGCCCAACATTACAAAGATGTTTTTTAAAAGAAAAATGTTAAGACTTTATTCAAGATGTGTATCAGGCATTATAACAAAACAGCAGAACTTCAACCTTTGGAATACTGTAATTTTACATCCCTTTGATGCACAGTCCAGTATACTATTTTATTACAGATCATTCTATAGGGACTACAGACATGAACTAGAGGAAATGTGCACAGTCACAATCCAGAATATCAGCTCTGGGAGTGTACACTGTTAGAGGATGAAGCACATCCTTTGCCATTTCAAATACTGTGCCAGGTGGAGGACTAGGAAGGCTCAAAGATGGTCATGGTTGACAAGCACTCTTATCACAAACACATGGATAGCTTATCACGGAGAACACATTTCAAAGGCCAGCAAAGTGAGCAAGCTATTCACACAAAGCCAGGAGGGATTATGACTAAACTCTCCAGTTTATAAGCACAAGTCCACATCTCACCTCCTCAGAACAGGTGCTCAATGGCAATTAACTAAAAGTTATGACATGAACATTAGAGACTTTCCAGCTAGCATTGTGTAAACAGCCTGTGTCTGTAAGTCAGCAAATTAAAAACATTCAGTTGTATCCTCTAGACAGAACACCACACCACTACATGTACACTTACAGGCTTTCACATTTTATGTCAGTTCATACACAAATGTACAACTTGTCAGATACGTAAACACATTTTGCCAGAAATATGACAGCTGCTTTCAGTTGTACAGTGAGTGTCTTTAAGAGAGAAACCGACTCCCTAGTCAACACTTGAAGGAAAAATAGTTACATTTACATTAAGACAGAGTTTGGATACCTTTATATTTTTCAATCTTGAATGAGAAGTAATAATACAGCATTTCTGAGAATAGAGCGCTTCAAACTTTTTTTGGCATAGTTAAGTGCAAACTTGATAACCTGTACTTGTCACAACTCTCCATTATAAAATGGCGAAAATATAGGTTGTTCACAATAGGATTTTAAACTGCTGCTAAAGGCAATTTATTGTTTTGGCAAAAAAAAAAAAATTGCTAAGAAGCTGTGTAAGCTTTTTTTTTTTTTTTTTTTTTTTTGCATTCGTTTCTGATAATTCTGGGTACTTCCAACTAACAGGTAAATACATTTTAAAGAGTATATTCTTCTTCTGTCTGGAACTACTCAATGAGCACAAAGAAAACATTTTCTGTCTTCCTTAACAGATTTAGGTATTGGTGGGTGTGGGGCACAGAACATGAGCAAACAGCTTCTGTTTATCCTCTCAGCCACAAATTTGCTTTTAGGTATATTTTCCTATACCCTTTTGCAAATTACAAAATCACCTTCAGAGGAACTATGGGTAGATGGGATTCCAATATGCATATCTGGCAACAATCAGCTTCAAATCAAACCCTTTCTGGGGTGGCTAAGATTCAGCTAATGTGTCATCAGCAAAGGCCTCTAATATGTGTTTGCGTAGTAATGGAACAGTTTTTAATTGGGCCTGTTTATAGTTGACTGACAGTAAGTTCTATATGGTATATAACACTAATTCTCTAGTCTTCTGGGCATATCTACGAACAAATACAATCCAAATATTATCAGTAACTGGGTTGTGACCACTGCATGCATTACACTGAAAGAAACACCAACTCGAAGCACAAATATATTATTCTTATATTTCGGCTCAGCTCTCAGTGGGGAGAGCAGCTACCTCGGACCACAGTGCCATTTAAACCAGATTCTTTTCAAATAAAATTCTCGATCTAAGTGGAAAGCCCCCTCAGAGAAGGCCTTATTCCCCTACTAAGCAATCCAGGCTTGTATAAAACGTCTGATAAGGCCTGTAGTGCCCATTGAGTATGAGTCTGCTGTTTACATTCTGCACAGGCCAGGAGGGGAACAGAAGGTGTGAGCCACAGGTGCTCCTGGGTCTGACCAGCAAGTCTAACCCATGAAGATCTCGAGCTCTAAAACCATTCTAGAGCCTACCATTTTGATTGTTACACATGTGTTTCAGATGTATGTTATGGCATATCTGAAACAGCAGAGTTCTCAGTTTTTTGTGTGTTTGTTTTTGCTAAGCTAAACAAGTTTTGCTAGAGTTCGCTAAAACAAGGTGCTCAGAGTGTAAGCTCCTCTGTCAGGAAATCGGCAGCACTGGTCACGATAAAGGAGAAATCGTCCTTTGTCAAGCACAGAATTACTCCTTCCAGCAGCTCTACATGTTCCCATCCTCAAGAAATTGCACCAAGAGTGAGCTACCTGCCTATCCCTGGAAAAGATTCAGAAGCTCCTAATCCAGAATCCAGGGAGGAGATGAGCTTCCTGTGACTCTTCTCTTTTACTGGGATGTTCCCCTGACCTCTCATCACACTTTACTGTGTTGTGAAATATTGTTTCTCTTGGTTTGTAACTTGTCTGGTCTTTTGACTAAACAACTATCTAAAGAATATAGACCACACTCCTGCAGGGAAAGGGATGTCTTACTGGAGTTTTATTTGGAAGCTTTATAAGCACATCTGAGATGGTCTCTAGAATCAAAATATTTGTCTATATTTGTTTTTGCAGTTTTCTTACATATCAGAACCTCTGGCAGCCCTTGCAAGTCCATTATATTAAAAGCCAAAAGCCATAAATATGTACATCATAGTTCAAAGTATCAGTACCAAGAACAAAGAAAGTTTTAAAAAATGCTGTGTTTGCATTTACAGGACTAAAAACTAAGTATGCAACAGATAAATTACAAATGTACATCTCAGCAGCATAGGGGTGATTCTCTTATCTTTCTAAAAAACACACCGCTGTCTATAATGACAATCCAATTGTGGAAAATTACCAACCTCAGAAGACTTAAAGGTCACCACCCCCGCCCCTACTACCTTTCCCTTTAGCCTCTCCCCAGCAAAATAAAGAAAAGGGGGAAAAAAAATAAATCCTTAAAAGTGGAAGGGGAGAGAGAAAAGGCCATGTTTGTGAGGCTGCACACTCAAAGCACACCCAGCTTGCGGATTTCTATGTTATTAGTAAATAGCTCTTTAAGGCAGAGAAGAAACATTCTGTGGATCCGGTGCTGTTGGCTCATCTCACTCACGTGGTTTCGGTGGCCGAGGATGAGGTACTTTTCTTCCTGAAGCGAGATCGAAGGATTCTAGGCGGTGCCTGGTAGAGAAAACAGAAAGGTATCCCTCAGTTTGGTGTAAATGTGGGATCTTTTGAGGTCAGCACCTGGAAGGCATTGTGTTGAGACTTCCAGCTCCTTTGGCCAAATGCAGCTGGCTAGGGCTGGGGTCTCCCTGAATCTCCGCAACAGGAAGCAATCATCAGAGTCCCATCCCACATATCCCATGAAGCTGAGCCCTTTGAGAGGCTGATGCCTCCCTCTTAAATTATGCTCCTCAATCTCCCAAGGGAACGGTTGTGCAGAATGACACATCTTTCTTGTTTCCGCCTGAGGAGCAAAATTATCTTAAATGATTCAGCAGAAAGAGACACCTCCGCATGCTTCCTTTGCTTTTGTTATTTCCTTTGGGAACCAGCCTAATGTTTTTTGGTACATGCCTCAAATTTCCATCATCAAATTTCCAGTCCCCTTTCTGGATGAGAAACCTCTTAACGTACAGCACACCACACCACAAAGGCAAACACCACCTTGAAGTACAGGTTGAATATCCCTTATCCGGAAATGCCTGGAGTCAGAAGTGTTTGGGATTTCAGATTTTTTTTTTTTTTCAGATTTTGGGATGTTTGCATATACATTCCAACTGAGCACCCCAATCTGAAAATCTGAGATTCAAAATGCTCCTATGAGCATGACCTTTGTGCGTCTTGTCCACACTCAAAGAATTTTAGATTTTTCGATTAGGGATGCTCAACTTATATGAAGGGCTCCACCTCATCTCTCCCACAAATGACTCTCAAGAGACCCCTCCTTCCATGGGATACACAGATCACAGGAGGAGTTCCTATTTCAATGAAAGTGAAGGGAACATTTTCTGGCACAGCACTCGAGGGGGTTCACACAACTGGCCCCAACCTACCCTCGGCCCCCGTGTCTGTCCACTTCTCTGTATACACAGAGAACTTCTTTCTCTACACTGTGCCCATTCATGCCTCTATTCCTTCTGACTGGAAGCCCTTCCCTCCTTCCTCTGTCTTGCATATTTCTAGGCCTCCTGAGGACCCAGCTCAAAAGTCACTTCTGCAAAGGTTTCCCAGAGCCCTTCCTGCCACTGCCCAGCCACGCACAACCAGGCATCGTCACCTCCTTTGTTCTCTCATGTTTTGTACATGTCCCACAGCAGAGGACTTTGCACCCAGTGGGAAGGGAGCATGTGGGGGCCCTGCTCACTCTCTCCCCACCAGACTGGGGACTTCCTGAGGGCAGGCCCATGTCGCATTCACCACCATTTCCTGGTGAGTGGCTCAGTGCTGGGCAGGCACATAGAAGGCAGGAAGTGAATGAGCCAGAAAACAAGACTCAGGCCCTCTCAGAGTCCTCATGCTACAGCCTTACCACTAGGAAATGCTTACCAGCCACCTCTGGACAGACACTGAAAACGGAAACAACGGAACCCACCTTTATAGTAATCTGCCTTTTGGCAGGCTGGTGAACTGTAAACAGTAAAGCAGTTTGTGCAGCTTTAATAAACAAAAGCAAAACAGCACAAACCCTTGGGCCTTAGAATTCTTTAGGCTGGGCTCCTCTCCCCATCAGGAGGCTGCCCAGGCCAGATTACCCAGGCCGGACTCCTCCAGCAGTGTCCAAGCCCAGAACATCCTTTCCCAAACCCTCTAACTTTAAAAGGGATGCATGTGTGCCTCACCTTGCAAAGGAACCTGATGAACTGCACATGGAGGTGGTCATAATTACAGTCCTAACAAATAAGAATGCTAGGCTGCTCAGTGTCTGCGGAAGGGAACATTTCAAGGCATCTCCCCATATAAGTCTCACAAGGGTCTGTACGGAGACTTCGTATTTGCTTCAGATGGCCTCTCAGGCCGTGATACTCAGCAGATGGGGAATAGGAGAGGAGACCTTAGGAAGCAGAGAGAAAGACTGGGGTCCCTGCACTTGTGCTCATGACTGGTGACTCCCTACCCACATCACAGAGCAAGGCCCAGGAGGCTCCAGGCTCAGCCCTCCTGCTGCCAGAACTCCATCCACATCCTACAACTGACAATAGCATATACGTCAAGGGTATTGGTTTTGGTAACTCTAAAGGGCTATACCCCTTCACTAACATTTCATGAATAGCTACTTTATACCAGGCACTATATGCTGTGTATTGGAGATACAGCGATGAACAAGCCTTGTTCTTATTTATAAAAACTTTTCAAATAACACATTCTGAGTTTTCTTCCCCCAAAACAGTCAATTTGGGTTGTTATTCACTTGTACGTCAACTTAGAGTGGTAGTTGTTAATACCTGGAAAAAGCAAAACAAAACAATAAAGACCTAGATACTTTACCACTCTCCTATTTATTTTCTTTTCTTTTTTTCTTTTCTTTTTTTTTTTTTTGAGAAGGAGTCTCGCTGTGTCATCCCAGCTGGAGTGCAGCAGTGCAGTCTCACTGCACTTGAACCTTGAGGCAGGGTTCAAGCGAGTCTCCTGCCTCAGTTTCCCAAGCAGCTGGGACTACAGGTGCGCGCCATTACACCCGGCTAATTTTTGTATTTTCAGTAGATAAGGGGTTTTGCCATGTTGGCCAGGCTGGTCTCGAACTCCTGACCTCAGGTGATCCACCTGCCTCGGCCTCCCAAAGTGCTGGGATTACAGGCGTGAGCCCCTGCACCCGGCTCACGCTCCTATTTCTAAATGAAATTAATAGGATTTCCTCTCCTTGGCAAGTAGCTGGATGCTATCCAGTGACTGGTTCTGCTTGTTTGATGGAAGGAGATCTTTCCACCCCAGGTATTGAGGAGATGTTGGTGCCCCAAGAGATGCTGCTCCCAGGACCCCCAATCTCCAGGGCACAGCCTTTGGACAAACACACTCCAACCCACAGCCCCAGACACTGTGTACCTCCAGGGGCAATTCCGTCCTTCGAGGTGCTTTATACTTGTACATGAAATCCAGCAGGTCTTCCTCCTCGTCGTCAGAAAACGCCAATGGGTTTTGGACCTGGTGGGGCTCCCATGCCTTCATACCACCCTCATTCACATCTCCCTCAACCACTTAATGTCCATTTACAATCTACACAGAGGAGACAAGGTATAGCAAGGAGGCATCAGTGCAGGGAGCAGGGAAGGGCAAGGTTAGGCACACAGCACAGCAAACCAGGCCTG
Source organism: Pan paniscus (assembly GCF_029289425.2). NCBI lineage: Eukaryota > Metazoa > Chordata > Mammalia > Primates > Hominidae > Pan > Pan paniscus. The sequence continues at coordinate 40,161,806 of NC_073261.2, read as the reverse complement.
TGAGGACAGCTGAGGCCCCTGGGTCTGAGGAAGCACTGATGTTTTGGGGGCCTCCTTACAGGGGATCTGGGATTGTGAAAGTGCAGTTGTGTGAATCTCCAGGCACTGTGCACAGAAACAACCACAGACTCAGAATCTACTGAATTCTGAGTAATTCAATAGATTTACTAAGGGGGCATCACTTCCCTGGGTGAAGAAAGAAGCGGCTTTAACTGAGACACATCAATCCCTGCAGCTCAGTCCTGTGATCCCACACCAGGTGAATGCTCAGGGAAAGAATCTCTAGAGAGGATGGCAGCAGTGATGTGGGGTGGGGTGGGGGAGCAGTTTCTATGTTGTACATACAAGCCATGTTGACATTGTATATTATACTTGCATATTCAATTCCAAGCATCCTGTAAGAGACAGGATATAAAATGCCAGGAGGCCTTAAGTGATAACCTTAAACAAAGCTATATAGTTTTTTTTGTTTTTGTTTTTGTTTTTTTTTTTTTTTGCGAAGGCCCAGTCCTAGAGAAGCAGAGAAACCTAAGGAAGGAGAATCTGACAGACGCCTCTGCCAAAAAAAATGATAGCAAGATTCCTGTTTCAGTCTGCCTTGAATACATCTGCAGGAAAAGCTTCAGAATTAATTCATCTCATTGAACGCAGTGTTTTTTAAATGTTAAATGCTAATACATATTCCATGTCATCTGCTAGGCGGTTCTTAGTTGAGATGTAAAATATCTTCTGCCCCTACCCAGCTTATCTGGTATCACACACACACATTCTTCTATGCTTCATCTATTGTTTTTACCTAGAATCACAGAATGCAAGACTAAGGGGTTCTCAAGTCATCTGGTCCAATCACCGTGAGGCCTCCAGATAGAAACCACAGCTCTTCCTGAGACACCCTGCTCCTAAGAACATATTCAGCCACCGAATGTGCTCTCTCTCCATCAACAGTGGACTTGCTAGACTATAACACCACCAGGCGTGGAGTAAAAAAACAGACAACTGAACCCTAATCTTGGGCAGCTTTACCAGTTACCACTGCTGTGCTCCCCAACAGCCAGCAGGAGGCAGCACAACACGCAAAGCTGAATTTTAGGCTGGGGTGTGATTGGTTCAGACTGGGCCTTAGTAAGTAAAGTCCTGAGATCACTGATGTTCCTTTGATTTTTAAATTACTATTATTATTTTATTTCTACTCTGCACTTCCCTCAGCTTATTTACTCTGGGCTTAGTTTGTCCTCTGCTCCCTTCCTCTGTCCTAATCAGCTGCATCCTGTTGAGCACAAAGACCAGTGACTCCAGGGAGCCCTCGCTGAATACTCTGACCCTCCCTGGCCTCCCCACTCTGACACCCGACAGTGCTTGGAGGCTGTGCCACACAGCTTGTGTTGGGTGCCCTGGTCCTCATGTCAGTCTCATTGCCTCAGCCAACAGAAGGCATCCTGAGATTGGGGGGCCATGGCTGATCCTCCCTCAGTCTCTCTGAGCACCTGACCCAGGGCTGGGCACACAGTGGCCACTCATCAACTAAACTAAATAGAATCCTGAAGTCATCTCAGAGAGCTCAGCTCTAGTCCCAAGTCAGAGCTTGACACCCCCATTAACCAAACCAGGAAATTCCTTCTGGACACAGATACCTCCTGCCTGGCAGGAGGGAAAAAAGACCAAAAGCCCTCAGACCAAGGCAAAAACTGCAGAAGCAGCCTGGCCAGCTCCACCCCAGCAGCAAACTCCATGACATGGAAGTGGGGTGGGTACCGGTTCGAGACTGTGCCTCTGCATATGCTGTACCCTCCACATCCAGGTCCAGGGCTTTCCCTGTACTGATGGTTGTGGGTGTCAGAAGGTGGCCCAAAGTCACCGTGAGATCCTCAGGCATCTAACAACCCAGGCCAGTTATCCAGTCTGGATTCACTGAGGCTGAGCAATGAACTCACACTTACCAAAATCACCATCATCACTATAATCTCAGGACTGAAACCAAAATGGCTTTGTGCATGTTCTCCACTGCAGGGATTGCAGGGTAGAAAAGAAATGACCCTCCAGCCCAGTAGGAGTGATGGTTCAAGGACAACCCAGATATCCAAGCAGGAATAGAAACAAGTGCTCAGCCCAGCAGAGGCTGGGAGCAAAAGAGGCCAGTGTGGGCAGTGAGGGAGCCAGAATAGCCTCAGGAAGAAGCTACAGAGAGAACCTCCTAAGAAGAGAAGACATCTCCTAGTCACCGTGTCCGCTGAGCATTTCTGCCAAGAGTGTTGTCTATAATATTTGCCTTACTCTCAGAACCAGTGAGAATAAACATTCTAAATAAGACAAGCTTCCACGCCTCTAGCTGGCTGTTGCACAGTGGACTGAATCTCTTAATAATTGTATTTCCCTCTTTGCAGTGGTTTCAAGGAAGCCAGGTGTCTCAACAGTCTACACCTTGATGGCATGCATTTAAAATGTCCTTCTCCCCACTGATTCCATCTTACTTGCCCACTCCCTTTTCCCCATGCTTCAATTTTCTTACTTTGATTTGCTACTTTAGATATATTTCCACAAGTAGACCTAACTCCTTTTTATATCAGGAAGGAGTATAAATGGAGAAATGAACCCCACAGAACATAGTCCCAAAACAGGGGCACCAGGAGGAGCAGGAGAGTGAGTAGCTGGGTAGAAAATCCCATGCTCTGCCTCCTCCGTGTTCTTGTCCCTGAAGATCTAAAGATTGGTGACCCAACAGGTCCTTACCCCTGGCAACAGGCCTGAAAGAGTATTGCTATCCACATCTTAGTACTCTAATTGGCTCCCAGAGACAATGTGTATGGGAGGAGGGTCTCCCGCCCAAGGTCATGGCCATAACAACTTGCAAACCTCAGGTGATGGTGGCCACGGCCTTGAGCCTGCAGAGCTGCCACTATGATGCCCAAAGCTGGGTTGCTTCTAGGAAAGGGCAGGGTCTCTGCTGTCTTCCACAGCAGGGGAATGGGTGTGTGGCCTTGGCTGATGTTTCTGTATTAGCAAATGTGTCAGCAGGGCTACAGCAGCCAGGGCTGCAGGCTCCACCTCTTCTCTCTGTGGGGAAGGGAGGGAGGGAGAAACTGGCAGAGCCTCTCAGCCCTTTAAAGGCCTGTGTAGCCTGCAGTGGGCCCAGGGCTGCCCCACCCCTGCAGTGCAGCAGAACCTCCCCCAGGTTAGCAAAAACATCCCACACAGCACACATTAGCGGGAGCATTAATGGAAGGCAGCAGATGTCTGCAGAAGAGCACGCCTGTCTGGAACACTTACATCCACGTCCCCAACAGCACCGAGGAGAGAGAAAAGAACATTCCGTTAGAGAAGGGTCTTTGGCACTAAAACTCACACGTGTGCACCATGCACACATCCCCATCCACACACACTCACAGACACACTCACATACACACATGTAGACACACACATGCTCACTCACTTCCCATGCTCTAAACCTCAGGCAGCTCCTCCTGCTATAATCAGAAGGACACTGCCCAGAGGCCACACTCAAAATGCAATTCTCTCTCTCTCTCTCTCTCTCTCTGAGAGGACAAAAAGGATGACTGCTTTTAAAAATTATGTCCTACATGCTTGATTTTAAAAGGGGGGGAGGGACACCTCTATGACTAACCACACAGGCAGTAATCCAGAGTTCAGTTCTATATGACGTAGAGGTAGGCAGAGAAAAAAAGAGAGAGAGAGAGAGATAATAATAGACACACAGAAAAAAAGAGACAAAGACATGCAGAAAACAATAGGGAATCGGTTGACAAATGGGGCAGGAACAGAGCAAAGATGGGAAGAAAATGTTCTGGCATCTGAGATGTGCAGCTTAGAATAGAGGCTGCTGCCCCTGGGGCCTCTAAGCTCTGTCACTGCCCTAAAAGGCACTTAGCAGCCTCCGAAATGCCTCCTTTCCCTACCCCCATCATGAATTAAGACCTGAATTTACAACTCCTAGAAAATGTTCCTGTCTGCTGAGGGATCCTGGGGCTCTGCATGGCCCCAGAGGTAATTTGAATCTTCCCAGGCGCCCCTTGTGACAACATTTCAGGGGACCAGGAGGAAAGTGTCCCCGACAACTGTGAAATCCTCTTACTGCTTAAGAGTCAGCCTATAGCCCCAGGTGCAAGACAGACCTCCCCCAACACCATCTGCCACCACTGCACAATCCAGTAGAGACTGTCAGAGCTGGGAGGACCAAGGGACACCTCATGGAGGGGGAGACTGAGGCCTGCAGAGTGCAGGAGCTTTCCCAAGGCCTCAGAGGGAATGGTGTAGGCCAATCATCAAAGGGTTCCTTGCATGCAGACCTGAGAGCCAGGGCACAGGTATTAAGAGGCCCTTGGAGAGGCGGAGGCCCAAGAAAGGAAGGGCTAGGGCAACAGCTTCCAGGTCTTGAGGCCGCCACCAGGCCTCACCTGCTTCCCACTGTCCAGCAACCCCCATCCCAGCAGCTCCCAACCTGCTCGGGGATAAGGAACCAGAACTTGGACACTGAATCCTGGACACACTCTTATGCACATGCAGCCTTCCAGAACTATTCAGTTCCTACAATCAACCACAGCTCTATTGAAATGCACTGGAAACACTGTGTCTGATCATGAAACCACCAGATGTCATGGCAGGAAGGGCTTCTGAGAGCAGCACAGAGCAGTGTCAGGGGAAGAATGGAGGACAGGGCAGCCACTCTCCCCGACCCCCAAGTGCCAGTCTCCCAGAATTAGAGGCTTTTGGAATGGCTCACAGAATTTGCAGACTCAAAACTACAGTGTGAATAGACAGAAATCCCTGCAATTGCCTGGAGCCACTGGCACCGCAGGGTCATTTCCCATGAACTAGTGTGTCCACCAGGCCAGCGTCTAGTGCCCGGTGCTGGAAACAGCTGAACGCAGCCCCTTCATTTCCAACTTGGACCAGGAGGCCCCACAGGGACACAGGGTTAGTCACAGCTGGGCTGGGACGCTTGTCTCCACCTGCAGCCCTGCTCAGACTCCTCTGTCAGTTCAGTTTGGCCTTATGGCCTCCAGAATCCCCAGCTTTTTTCTTTTTTTAGATGGAGTTTCACTCTTGTTGCCCAGGCTGGAGTGCAATGGCATGATATTGGCTCACCGCAACCTCTGCCTCCCGGATTCAAGCGATTGTCCTGCCTCAGCCTCTCGAGTAGCTGGGATTACAGGCATGTGCCACCTCACCCGGCTAATTTTCTATTTTTAGTAGAGATGGGGTTTCTCCATGTTGGTCAGGCTGGTCTCGAACTCCCGACCTCAGGTGATCTGCCTGCCTCGGTCTCCCAAAGTGCTGGGATTACAGGCGTGAGCCACTGCGCCTGTCCTAATCCCCAGCTCTTCTATAAAGGACTTAAAAAGCTGAGCACTGAGAGCCTTAAAAATAAAGCAATGCAGGGAAAACAGGACACGTCACATAATGCAGTTTCCTGTCTTGCTCACTGCCGATGTGGGAGGGGCATGTCATGCCTCCGCGGCACCAGGGCTGGAGCAAAAGCTATATTAGGCACCTTGCGTGCCTTCCTTCCTCCCCTGACACCAGCCAGCAGGCTGCAGGCCAGGCACGGCCCCTCTTGCCTTCCAAGCCTAAGGCAGCTTCTCTATGGGGAGCCAGGCAGTGTGAAAGGGGCACTGGATTAGTCCAGGACCCTCACTAGTCCCTAATGTGTCTACTTAAGGTTAGGCAACTGGAGAAGCAGGTCATGGCAACCACCAGGTGGCTGTGGCTCCAACAAGCCATCACTCACACGCTGGGAGGGCAGCAACAGGAGTCTCTGTCCAGAACCGGGAGACCTCCACTCTCCCTGGGGTCTCCTGGATGCTCCAGGCTATCACCACCACCACCACCACCATCATCATCACCACCACCACCACCACCATCATCACCACCACCACCACCACCATCATCACCACCACCACCACCATCACCACCACCACCACCACCATCATCACCACCACCACCACCACCATCATCACCACCACCACCACCATCACCACCACCACCACCACCATCATCACCACCACCACCACCACCACCACCACCACCACCACCATCACCACCACCACCACCACCACCACCACCATCACCACCACCATCACCACCATCACCACCACCACCACCACCATCACCACCACCACCACCATCACCACCACCACCACCACCACCATCATCATCATCATCATCATCCTCATCATCCTTCCCAGGATTATTATGGCCCTTTCACAGCCACTTTCACAACAGCACAGTGAGGCCGGGAAGCAGGGATCTCATCTCCGTTTTAAGAGGAGGAACTGAAGCTCACAGCGGTTAGGTGATTCACGCAAAGTTGCACAGCAAGTAAGTGGCAAAGCAGGAACAGGGCTCCCTTGGCTGCCCCAGGACCAGAAACCCCTGGAACTTCAGGACTTCATCATTTCAGAGGACCTTAGTCCTCTGAAGTTCCTGTGTCCTTACCTGGAGCACAAGGAAGTATGACCCTGTTGTGGCTTTTTTTTTTTTTTTTTTTTTTTGAGACAGGGTCTTGCTCTGTCACCCAGCTTGAGTGCAATGGCACGATCATGGCTCACTGCAACCTTGATTTCCCAGGCTCAAGCAATTCTCCTGCCTCAGCCTCTCAAGTAGTTGGGACTACAGGTGCACACCAGCACACCTGGCTTTTTTTTTTTTTTTTTAATTGTAGAGATTAATTCTTGCTATATTGCCCAGGTTGGTCTCGAACTCCTGGGCTCAAGAAATCCTCCCACTTCTGCCTCCCAAAGTTCTGGGATTACAGGCATGAGCCACCCCGCCCAGTGACCGTGTGGTGGTTTTAAGATATCTCCACACATTCTTTGATACTCCTCCCTTCAAGAGGTGGAGATTAATTCTCCTCCCCTTGAATGTGGGCTGCGCTTAATGACTTGCTTCCAACAAATAGAATAAGGCAGAAGTGATGAGTGTGACTTCAAAACCTAGGACAGAAAAGGTACCCTGGCTTCCTGCCTGCCCTCTATCTCTTGAATGGCTCACTCTAGGCCAGGCCACCTGCCACGTTGTAAGGACTCTTAAGCAGCCTTGGAGAGGCCCAGCCAACAGCCATAAGAGTGCCATCTTGAAAGTGGACCCTCCAGTTTCGTCAAGCCCTCCGATAACTCAGCCCAGGGTGACATCTTGACTGCAGCCTCTTGAGAGACCCTGAGCTAGAACCACCCAGTTAAGCTGCTCCCAGATTTCTAGCCCACAGGAACTGTAAGCTACTGTGTTTGCTGTTATAAAGGGTTAACCTCCTGACCCCTCCCTATGACCATGCAGCTGAAAGGGAGCCCCAGGGTCAGGTGCCCACTCCTGGTTAGAAGCTCTTTCCGAGTGAGAGTCCAGCACGCTGCGGAGAGGCTGGCTGCTTACTCACCTTTCCAGGTCCTGCAGGTGGAGCAGCAGGTACACACTGTGGGAATGGGGTAGGGGCACCATCAGTGACATCCCCCACTGGACAGGAACCAGCCCCGGGCAAACAGGGAGGCCCTGGAGAGGCGTGGGGATCCCAGTGTGTACAATATAGGGATCCCAGGAAGGTGGGTCTCTGTAGAGACACCAAAGTGGGGAAAGAGTCATCTCAGATTCAGTTTCCGCTCAGGTGCAGAAGATACCCTCACCTGGCACACAAAGTCAGTCCTTGCACCCTGCAGCCCTAGGGAAGGCCGGAGACAGAGTCAAAGTTCCCTCTGGAAAATAACTCCAAGCACCCCTGCCCAAAGCCTCCTCCTCTCTTTGCTTTCCAGTTCAGAATGTCCTCCAGGAAACCTCCCCAGACTTACCTCTGAACCCCAAAGTGCTTCGTATCTGGGCATTTGCAAAGGCCTAACTGGCTGCTGCCTTGTACACGCCATTGGTCTTGGTGCACATCTGGGCCTTGGCATAGAGTAGGTGCTCACTAAATACATGCTCACTGAGTGACTCCAAGTCCATGGAAGGCCAGGATCATTCTTTCAACATTTCTTGTACACTTCCTGGTGTCCAGTGCTAGGCATTCAGCATATGGTATCTGACTACACACCTTCCAGCTCATTCTGCAGGGAGGGCCATGTCAGTCCCTGCCTGCCCTGACCCTTTAAGCAAAGAGGAAAACTCCAGGCAAGAGAGAGGGTCAGGCCAAGTACACTGCCCAGCCCCATCCTGGGTGCTGAAAGCAGCAGGAAAGAACTCTCCTTCCCCTTCTCCAACGCCTAGACCCTGTGTCCTCACTGCACATACAGAGGTCTCTGTGTGCCAGGCATGTGGTGGGTATGTTGGGTAGGCATTTACAGAGGGAAGCACAGAACCCTTGTCTGCCTGCCAGAAGCTTGCAGCGCTGAGTGACCGTGCAGGGACAGTCTTTGTGCCCCTTCCTCCCTTCCTCGTTTGTGTGCATCTTCCTTCCTTTTCTCAAGATGCAGGAGGTCACATGGATGTCCCTTCTTGGCTCACAGCAAATGGTCCACACTGGTTCATGGGATCCCCTTCACTTTTTTTTTTTTTTTTTTTTTAATGAGACAGAGTTTCACTCTTGTTGCCCAGGCTGGAGTGCAATGGCGTGATCTCAGCTCACCGCAACCTCTGCCTCCCGGGTTCAAGCAATTCTCCAGCCTCAGCCTCCCGAGTAGCTGGGATTACAGGCACCCGCCTTCACGCCCAGCTAATTTTGTATTTTTAGTAGAGACAGGGTTTCTCTATGTTGGTCAGGCTGGTCTCAAACTCTCTACCTCAGGTGATCCACCCGCCTTGGCCTCCCAAAGTGCTGGGATTACAGGCGTGAGTCACCACGCCTGGCAACCCTTTTTATGTGCCTTTACATGACTTTTATTCCCACACCCCACTCACATTCTCCTTCCTCCTCAAGGAGTGTCACTTTTAATATTTTAATGTGCAACTTTTTGTTTGAACATGTTCTTCGTATAAACTCCGTGTTGTTACTTTGCATGACAGGCATATATTTTTTACATAAATTGTTAGATAAAATCTCATTCTGTTTTGCACTTTTCTTCACCTGGCATCATGCTTTCAAGTTCCACTGTGTGCACATTTAATCTGTTGCTTCCAGCAGCTGCAGAGAATTCCACGAGCTGCAGCTCCCACCTCTCTCCAGGTTGTCTTCAACCCCTGCCACCTGTCCAGGGTTTGCAAATTCTCTGGTTTGCTCTCCTCACAACCCTAAGACATAGGCTGAATAGGGACTATTCGGTCTTTTTTACAAAGAAGAAAGCCTGAGGGAATCAGGTCTGTCCTCTGTGCCAAGGCCAAATCTATGGTAGCGACTGCCTGGGTTGTTCTGAGAGAAGTTCTGAGGCTGAATTGAGGCTCAGGAGGAAGGAGCATGCCTTGCTGTGCTGCATTTGCTGTGTCTGCACAGGCCCGGCATCACCCGGCCAGGATGAAGTCTAGCCTCTTCCCCTTTTCTGGGGCCCTTTCTGCTACCTGATCTGGCCTGGCATCTGAGGCCCACACTGGGGGCTGAGCTGGGGAGAGTACACCAGCCCGGTATAAATTGGCTTCCTCTGCCAGACTTCCTCCTAGGCATGTTGACCTTACTTCAGGGTATGATAGCCCAAGAGCCTCTGACCCAGGAAATTCTGCCCCATATCCACGCCCCAGGCCATCTTTCACCTGTCTTCCTTTTTTTTTTTTTTTTTTTAAAGATGGAGTTTCACTCTTGTTGCCCAGACTGGAGTGCAATGGTGCAATCTCATCTCACTGCAACCTCCGCCTCCCCGATTCAAGCAATTCTCCTGCCTCAGCTACTCCATGAGTAGCTGGGATTACAGGCATGCACCACCACGCCTGGCTAATTTTGTGTTTTTAGTAGAGACGGGGTTTCTCCATGTTGGTCAGGCTGGTCTTGAACTCCCGACCTCTGGTGATCCACCCTCCTCAGCCTCCCAAAGTGCTGGGATTACAGGCGTGAACCACTACACCCAGCTCCTGTCTTCCTTTTTGAGATGGCTTTTATTTTAGGCTCCAGAACAGCTGGAAAGAGCACTACACTGTCCTTGGCCTCCCTGCTGGGTTGCACCTTTCCTCTTTGCCCCCTGTGGTCATAGGTGCTGAGGCCAAGGGGGCCAGCAGTGAGGAGGGCTGGGGCATGATGCAGCACAGCTGGTCCTCTCAGCCTGGGACAGCCAGAACACTCCCCACTGCCTCCCTGGGGCATGGCAGGGGACGTCATCACCTCTGCTCATGGAGAGTGGCAGAGCCAGTGCCAAAGCAAATCATCCCAAATGCTTTTCTACCTGACGCTGGGCTGGGAAGATACTCCAGGCCCAGAAGACACTGCCATCTCCCTGCAGAACCTGCCAGCTTCTTGCATTCCCAGTTCTGAGGCTGCCCTGAATAATTCACCAGGGGAGGTCTAGGCAGGAGGCCTGGATTCTGGGACTGGGGGCCTCAGCCCAGTGCACAACCTCTCTGAGCCTGCTTCCTCCACTGGGCTTACCTCTAAAATGGCAACACAGACTCTTAGAGGCAAAGGGACGCCAGGGCCACCTAAGCCCGCTTCCTAGCCAAAGCAGGAATCCCTCCCTCGAACCTGACCATCCAGCTTTGGCTTGTGTCCTTCCAATGTCAGGGACCTCACTACCTCCCAAGATGGCCCATTTTGCTCCTGGACACTTGCAGCATGACAATGCGCCTTCTCAGGAGAGACAAATTACAAAAAGAACAATGATAACAGCTACTATGTACTGGCGCCAGGCATGGCCATAAGCACTTTCACATGGCTGGTTTCATTTGAAGCCTCACAACAACTCTACAAAGGGGTGTCATTCCTTGTGTAGATAAGAAATCTAGGGTGCAGAGACGGTAAACAGCTTGCCCGGCTCATGCGGCGAGCAAGTGGCTACCCCCTTCGAACTTCACCCCACTGGTTCTTGCTCTCTGCCCTCTGGGTTTTACTGAATTGAGGCCCCTTTTCCATCTAAGGGGCAGCTTTCATCTGAGGCTTGGTAGATGATGAGCTGATGCAGTGTGGAGATGAGACTTAACTCTGTTTTGTATCCCTATTTCTGGGGCAGTGTCCGGCAGATCAGAAGCTGTAGATGCTTGACAAAGCCTGGATGGTTGATGAGTGAGTGACCAAGGGCACTGGCCCCGGAGTCAGAAGGCCACGCTCTACTGCAGCCCAGCATGGGTGACCCTGCACAGTCCCCTTCTCTGGACCTCTGTCTCTTCACCAGTAAAATCATTGGGTTTGACTGAAAGATCCCTGAGGTCATTTCCTGTCTGGCCTTTTGGGATTCCATTCCTGGGGGGGGGGGGTCCCTCGGGGGGTAACCCCTCCCTGAGGTGGCCATCACCCCCACAGCCGAGCCTCCACCTCCCCAACCCTGCCCTGCTTCCAGCAGTGACAGGGTTAAAACATCTCCCAACAGAAAAGCCACAGTCTTAAGACCTGCGAAGGGCCAAGGGGACACTGCTGAGAGGGAGGAAATGGACGGAGCCCTGAGCTGCACTTGGCTCTGAGCATGAGTTGCCATTCCCAGGCAGCCGCAGGCCTCATGCCTTCCTGTTGATGGCTAAGACCCCCGGGTAACAGATGGGGTCTGTCAGGACATGGGGCTTATGGCCAAGGTGTCCCCTGCAGGCTGCACCTTACAGCACATGGTCACAGGTGGCCAGACATCTCTGTTTATAGATTTAAGGGCCACGCAGTCACCAGACATACATTGTGGACATAGATTCCCACCCTTCTCACCACAGCGAGGCAGAAGTGGTGATCCAGAACCGTCCCCCACGCCCCCACCATCAGTCCTGGGCAGCTGCTGTGCTCAGCCCCTGAGACCCAAGGCCCCTGGCATCCTCCCAAGGAGCAGCCCAGGAAACTGTGTGCCCCCACCCTCCATGAGCCTGAAACCCATGCTGGTGGATCCGATGTCGGGGGGTCCCAAACACGGCTGCATCTCAATGAAATCACACTTCTGGGTCTCACCCCAGACCTACTGAAGCCTCTGCAGATGGGCCCAGGACTTTGCATGTTTAACGAGGTCCCCAGTTCAGTCCCAATACCAGCAATCCCACGATGGGCGTGTGACACCAGAGTCAGACATTGGAGGCAGAGGTGTGGTTACTGTAAGGTCCCGGTCACCACAGGAACAAGAACTCAGAGCTAGCATGGCCCTTGGTATGCAGAGGCTGGGGGTGGTGTGAGGTACATGAGAGGTCAGAGATGAGAAGGAGACAGCAGAGTGAGAGAGAGGACAGGCAATATTCAGGCAGGGAAGAGGGCCCGTGAGAGCAGTAAGCCCCGGGTGAGAAGACAACGCTTAGGTATCAACAGGTATGCCTCCCCGGAGTCTGAGAAGACAACACAGAAGGCTCCCGGGGCCCAGGTCCAGTTGTGCCTGCTGCCTCCAGGCTTTGCCTAGACACTAGCCCCCAACTACCCCCAATTCCCCAGACAATCATATGGAGGAAGGGGGACCCTTTGGTGCAGGTGACCTAGCCCTGTCCCTGATCAGTCACCAGGCCGGTTTCCTGGCCGGGCCTGAGGGGTGCTCCGCCCCTTGGCTGACCTGGCATGATCTGATGGACACCCCATTGGTGGCAGGTCCGTGGGGCCAGGGCCAGGCTGCATGCCACACTGCGGACTGGGCCTCTCTCAATGAAAGCGAGGCCCAAGGAGTGGGAAAGAGGGGAAGTAAAGTGACACTTACCTGAGCTGCTAGCGCTCTCAGAAGCACTCCTGGACATCTTAGGCTGGCCGTGTTTGCCGCTGGCCCGCCCAGACCCCGGTGGTGGGGGGCCCGAGGGAGCAGGGGCGCCGTCTCCCCTGATGGTGGTGAGGTCCTGCATGCTGAAGCTCCGCAGTCTCTCCGATAAGGCACCCTGTCCCTGGATACAACACAGGAGGGGCACACGTCAGAGGTCCTGCTCCACAGGTCACACTCGACAAAGGCCAAGAGGGAGCTCTGATGGTCAGCCAGGTGGAAATCAAGACCTGGATCAACTCTGAGGCGAAGGTGCCCAGACATAGCTGCTGGAAACACAGAGAGGGTCAAATCCCGGAATTTTCCAGGGCCTCCTCTGGGGCTCAGCAATTGCTCCTTTGGCTCCAGGCTCCCTCCCTACCCTCAGACACCACTACGATGATACGATGATACGATGATACGATGATGATCCGGAGCCTCAAACAGACCCAGGGCCAAGGGCGTGACTACTGCCTGCAGCTCCTACTCCTTCCAGGCCACCTGCTGCTTCTCTTGCTTTGCATAAATAAAAATCCACATGTATCTCTGTTTTTCTCAGTACATGAGAATCTGGTCAGGCAATCAAAACCTAATATTCTATGTGCTTAGTTCTTATTATTTTCAAAGGACACAAAATACAGACAATATTTTTCTAAATGTTTGACAACAGAAATTTCTTTTATTTGTATAGCATATTACTGTCTACGAGGCACATTTACTTCTGCTGGTGCATTTCAGCTTCATAAAATACCCAAAAGGTAATGAATCAGAAAGGAAAAAATGATTTTAAAAAACCCTGCTGATTGTAACCATTTCATATTCTGAGGGAGACAGAGAATTAATCTCAGGGGGAATTGTTCTTTTATTTAGAAAGCAAGATCAATGCATTTTACTTACGAAAGAGCAGCTCCTCACTGTCTGGATGAGAGAATGTGTCAGAGTGAAAATGATCACAGTGAAGGCTCAGGGATGGTGGCATTGCTTTAAGTGTGCCTCAGGGGCTGCAGAGAGAGGTTATGGAAACCTGAGAGTGGGAGGAGACTGGGGAAATTGAGAATCGGCTAGGATTTGGAGCAAGAAGTGACAGGCAAGTAACTACCAGGCAAATGAATGAACTCAGACATCTTCAGAAAGAAGAAAGCCTGGAGGGTGTGCAGGGTTCCCTTGGGTGCATGGCACTGCAGTGGCATGGGAGAGGTTTTCTATGCCACTTGGATAATGAAGGAAAGAGTGGTCCCAGAGATCTGGGGGACTTGGGGACAATACTGCACAACAGACATAACAGAACCAACAAATCAGCACAAAATCAATTCAAGCCGCTGACAAGAGGGCTGCTGGTGGGATTGATGAAATAAGCAAGGGCCAAAACAGTTGAGTAAGAGGTTTTCAGGGGTGAGAGAAGGGTTTGGAAGATTTTTTTCATTTTACTTAATATAAAAAATAATGAAAATGAACCAACAAAGCACAGCAATTCGCTGAAGTGAAAAATCCAGATAGGATCAAGGAGCAGACGCAAAATGAGTTCATTAGAGGGGAGGGGGAAACAAAAGGGGCTTGCAGGCAGGTTTAGAAGAAACGCCAGAAGAGGCCAGGCGTGGTGGCTCATGCCTGTAATCCCAGTACTTTGGGAGGGTGAGGCAGGAGGATTGCTTGAGTCCAGGAGTTCGAGACCAGCCTGGGCAACATAGCGAGACCCTGTATCTACAAAAAATTTTAAAAACTAGCTGGGCATGGTGGTATATGTCTGTAGTTCCAGCTACTCAGGACACTGAGGTGGGAGGACCACCTGAGCCCAAGAGGTAAAGCCTGCAGTGAGCCGGGATCATACCACTGCACTCTAGTCTGGGCAACAGCGTGAGGCCCTGTCTCAAAAAAATAAAAAGAAAGAAAGAAGTGCCAGACTAAAAGCAAGATGCACTAAAATATGAACTAGATCTGTTCCCAACCTACCAAAGATATAAAAACCATGTCACCAGGAAACCAACGACAATAACACAAAGAAAACTATTTAAATAGAATTGTAAGTCCAGGCCAAGAAGTATTTGGAGGATATTATGTGAAAAAAGACAGAAATCACCCTGGTTGCCTCAGACACTGCTCTAGAGTGATGGTTGGGCAAGGGTCCAAGGTCTCACGTCCTTGGCAGGAACAGCTGGGTGGTGTCTGCCAACAAAATGGAGGCTGGACCAGCCAGACACCCATTATATAACCCCTTCAAATATAGCAGCCAATGATCCATGATTATTTTACGCAGAAACATTCTAGGCAGCATCTAGAATTTAGAAGAAATTTGATGACTAAGGAACAAAACTTGATTCTGAAATGAGTGAGAAAATATTCTGCTAATTATAAGTGAGTAACTCAATGTTAGGTTAGTGTTCAAGCAAAGTGTTCACTGACTCACTCTTTCATTCATCCTCTCATTTCTTCGTTTACTTTACTTGTTCAACAATTACCAAGTACTTTTTATGGGCAAGAACATGGTGCTAGGTGCTAACATGAAACACCAAAAATACAGTTTGATTTCTGAGAAAGCGGAGAACGACAAATGTACAGATACAACACAGAAGTATCCTAGCAGAAGCTACAGAAAGTGAAGATTGAGAACAGCAGTTCCTGAGTCAGGCCTTGATTCAAATTCCAGCCCTGTCATTCAACAGCTGAGTGATCTTAACCTCTCTCCACCTCAAGACCTTCATTTGCAGAAGAGGATCCAAATGGCCGGCTGCTGGTGCGGATTCAATGAGATTACATCCTTCAGATACCCATCACATAGCCCATTGCATATTTAGTCTTCAAAAATGTCAACTATGATGATAATGATGTTGATGCTGTGGCTACTGCCTAAGATACAAAGGTTGCTATTGAAAGCTGCCTAAGACACAAAGGTTGCTATTGAAAGCTATTGAAAGCTGCCTAAGACACAAAGGTTGCTATTGAAAGCCGAGGTGGAAAAGGTCACTTCCTGAGCTTCATGACCCCAAGCCCAAATAAACGGCCAGGGACGAATTCCCTCAACACAGTTTGCCAGTTCTTGCTCATTGTCGCTCAGCAACATATGTGAGAGAAAGCAACAGCAGGCATCGTACACGTTCATTTTAGCAAAGTGCTCCATTCAACTCCCAGAAGCCAGCCAGTCTAGCTCCAATATCACACTGGCAGTGGCAGAGGTTAGGAAAGAGAGGGAGATAATAATAGCTCAGTATCAACCTAGGCCTGTGTCAGAGGAAATTATAGTGGCATAGATACAAGACTCCTGAAAACAAATTAGCCCTTGCCCATCAAAACGCTCTGAGATGATTAAAATCAATATGCCTGACCGGGTGCAGTGGTTCACGCCTGTAATCCCAGCACTTTGGGAGGCCGAGGCAGGTGGATCACTTGAGGTCAGGAGTTTGAGACCAGCCTGACCAACATGGTGAAACCCCATCTCTACTAAAAATATAAAATTAGCTGGGTGTGGTGGTGCACGCCTGTAATCTCAGCTACTTGGGAGGCTGAGGCAGGAGTATCTTTTGAACCCGGGAGGTGGAGGTTGCAGTGAGCCAAGATCATGCCATTGCACTCCAGCCTGGGCAACAAGAGCAAAAACTTTGTCTCAGAAAAAAAAAAAAATCAACATGCCTCTCTCTTTTGTAAACCTTTCAGCCCTTCTCAGTCTCTACACAAAATCTCATTCCTATTCACTTTCCACAAACCCCATTCCACACTGTCTGTTCAGCTCCGCTCTGCAGAATCTTTGTTATTCTAGACCATTGTCTTCTGGGAAGAACCACGAGTTGTTCATTGGTATTCTGCAAAATTGGTTTCCCTACTTTGGGGAAATAAATTTGGATTCTCTAAATTTGGAAAGCATTAATACCATATTCCCCATAATTCCATGCGCCACATTATCATACTAAAAGCTCTGAGAAGGCCCATCTGGTGGTGCATGCCTGCAATCCCAGCATTTTGGAGGATGAGGGGGGAGGATTTCTGGAGCCCAGGAGTTCAAGACCAGCCCGGGCAACATAGGTAGATCCCGTTTGTATTTTTAAAATTTAAAAAGACATCACTAAGTCACCAGAATAATAATGACAGCACCCACCTACTCCTAGACTTCTTGAAAATGATTTTCATCAATTTTTTTTTCTTTTTTTTTGAGACGGAGTCTCACTCTGTCGCCCAGGCTGGAGTGCAGTGGTGCAATCTCGGCTCACTGCAAGCTCTGCCTCCCAGGTTCACGCCATTCTCCTGCCTCAGCCTCCCAAATAGCTGGGACAACAGGCGCCCGCCACCACGCCTGGCTAATTTTTTGTATTTTTAGTAGAGACGGGGTTTCACTGTGTTAGCCAGGATGGTCTCGATCTCCTGACCTCGTAATCCGCCCGCCTTGGCCTCCCAAAGTGCTGGGATTACAGGCGTGAGCCACCATGCCCAGCAGATTTTCATCAATTTTAAGACATATTTTTCATCTCTGAAATTGGGGTGGGTCTTACAATTGCTGCTGCCCTGACATCATTGTCAATGCCTACACATAGATATACTTGGTTGTTATTCTCCCTGGCATAACTGGACAACTGAAGCCCCTGAGTGTTTAATTAACAAACCATTTAAGAACTGTTTGAGAGAGGAATATGAATCTCAGTTGTCTAACACATATCTCACTGACACTTTGTGGTATGATCAAGAAAGTGGCAGCATCAAAACTGGCATGAATGAAAATCCCAGAAACAACAGCTCG
Organism: Pan paniscus; assembly: GCF_029289425.2. Classification (NCBI taxonomy): domain Eukaryota; kingdom Metazoa; phylum Chordata; class Mammalia; order Primates; family Hominidae; genus Pan; species Pan paniscus. The sequence goes on along the minus strand of NC_073261.2, from coordinate 40,144,394 downwards.
ACATCACCCAACACACTAGAAGGAACAGAAAATGATATGGCATGGTCATAAGTGGATACTGACACGCTGAGCTGAAAAGTGATTCAGGAGACTCTGAAAGTGAAAAAGTGAGGTTAGAGAGATCTTAACCACTTATTGTGCTAATGCGTTCCTTTTTATTTTCTTTCTCTCTTTTTGTTTTTTCTGTTGTTGTTGTTGTTTGTTTGAGATGGAGTTTCACTCTTGTCAGCCAGGCTGGAGTGCAATGGCACAATCTTGGCTCACTGCAACCTCTGCCTCCCAGGTTCAAAAGATTCTTCTGTCTCAGACTCCTGAGTAGCTGGGATCACAGGTGCCCACCACCACGCCCGGCTAATTTTTGTATTTTTAGTAGAGACGGGGTTTCACCTTATTGGTCAGGCTGGTCTCGAACTCCTGATCTCAGGTGATCCACCCACCTTGGTCTCCCAAAGTGCTGGAACAGGTGTGAGCCACCGTGCCCAGCTGTGTTCCTTTTAATGTATTTATAAAAGTGACAAAAAAAAGATGTCTAAGAGTCTTTTTGATAAGAAGAAATAAACATTCTGGCTGGGCGCAGTGGCTCATGCCTGTAATCCCAGCACTTTGGAAGGCCAAGGTGAGTGGATCACCTGAGGTCGGGAGTTTGAGACCAGCCTGTCCAACATGGAGAAACTCCATCTCTACTAAAAATACAAAATTAGCCGGGCATGGTGGTGCATGCCTATAATCCCAGCTACTCTGGAGGCTGAGGCAGGAGAATCGCTTGAACCCGGGAGGCAGAGGTTGAGGTGAGCCGAGATCGTGCCATTGCACTCCAGTATGGACAACAAGAGCAAAACTCTGTCTCAAAAATAGTAATAATGAATAAATAAATAAACATTCTAAGTGAAAAAACATTGTGTCCTAATTTAATTGGCAATATTATCTTTCTTAGTGGAACATAAGATAATGATGTGTCTCAGAAACCACAGCTTTTTAGATTCAATGAAATATGGTTGCACTTCTCAGAGCAGCTTTCTCTACTCATCCCAGTTCCCTGTAAATGCTGTCACTACAGCCTTTGAGCTGTACTTCTCTCTTGTACTCCACACAATGATATTTAAATATTGCTATTGTCTGTTTTATTCACTATTGCAGCCTTGGCATCTGCCACTCTACGTGATACATATTTGGGGTTAAGGAGTTGCATGAATGAACGTATGACCATTTATGGAGCTGCCGCCTGGGTGAAGCATGACAGTGGGAAATCCCCACCTCAGCCTGATGCATCAGCCAGGGTCCCAGACCTGAAAGAGGATCCTGCTGAACAAGCCTTGAGATGTGTCTGCAAGGAGTGTATAAGAAGTGTCAGAGGGCTGTGGGTGCACAGGGCAGAAGGCACACATCAGAGAGGCAAGGCATCCCAGAGGAGACTGCGCTTGAGCTTGGGTGGGTGGAGGACTTGGGTAGGTGAAGATAGAAACCAGGTAGAAAAAGAAGGAATGTGTGTTAGTATTTGTCACCACTGAGAGCGGCCACTTCAATCCACCCCAAGTGAGGTCTTTGTAGTTTTGTGTGCTAAGGGGATGGGGGTCCACTTATACCTTGTTCATGGCCAGGGATGTATCTGAATAGCGGAAATGCCTGCAGAAAGGCTACGTGGTTTCTTCGTAAACAACCATGCCAGTAGAAGGCAGGGGTAAGAGTAAGACTTACTCTTCACTGGACACTCTCTTTTGTCCTTTTATAATTCTGCACCAAGAACATGCATTACCTTTAAAAAATCGGTACAATTTAATTTTCAGTAACACCCACAGCACTCACTCAAGGTCACCCTGAGGACCTCATTTTGTGAATATACAGTGTGCATGATGCTGACCAATGCCATCTAGACCAAAAAAAAAAAAAAAAAAAAGACATAGGAGTAATTAAAACAGCAATAACAGCAACACAGAACTAAGAAGGAGTACATGGTATCTCCAGAAACTGAATGAGTGTTGAGCCTTTAATGAGGTCCTCTTTTCCAGAGGGACACACCAAGTCACAGGGGAAGGCTCCAGCAAAGCACGAAGTTTAGCCCATCTCACTTGACACAATATCTAATGCCTGCTACTGAGGACAACAACAATAAAGACAAAGGGTTTTAGTGAGTCAGGAAATTGATAACAAAGCCACCAGCACAACCGCATTTCCCACCGGTAATTCAGAAGGAGTTAGTACTTCCTTCCAAACCCCATGGGGTGCCCGCCTCACTGGTGGAGTGAGCCTCCACAGCCATACATGCGCCACATCCAAGCCAAGCAGGCTCCCAATGACATGCTGCATGAGGACCAGGCCCTTGTCTGTGACACAAAATGGGATTAACAAACCAAACAGAGAAGGAGAATTTCTACTGCAATAGCATCCATCATCAAATTCAATCCATTCTCCAGGCATTAAACAAAGAAAAGAAAAAACCCAAGTAAGTTAATCACATGTTAGATGCTACCAAATTCACACCATAAGAGTCTCTGGAAAGACGATGAAGTGGGGCCTGGCTCCGTGTGCCCCACATGGATTAACACACACGCACACGCAGGTGCCGAGGCAGCGGGGACACCTGCCTCTGATCCAGACCACGTGCTGGTGAGCAGAGCCGGCGGCCTGGCCTCGCTGCCCAACTGGATCAGTTTGGAGTTAGTCACACCTCTCAACAGGGTTACCTGCCCTTCTCTCAGGTCCAAAGAGAAGATAAAATGAAAGAGTCGAGCCACCTGATAAAGGGGAAAAGGAGAAAAAAGCCATGGGCACCAAGGCAACAAAATGGGGTTGAAGGGAGCCATGTCCTCACCTCTTTCCTCCCATCACTCCCTCGCTCGCTCACCCATTTATTCACTCACTTGCAACAGATGCTGCTGGAGTGTTCATGCAGCTCTGCATGAAGCACCGCAGAGGAACAAAGACGAGGATGGTACGGTCCCTGCTCCCATGGAGCTCACAGTCTAGCTGGGGCATCAAGACACAAAAGTGCATGCAAGGCCACAAGTGACAAAGATGACCAACATCATGCCAGAGTACAGGGCAGGGGATGGCACCATCACCGTGGCTGAGCACGTGCAGAGGCCTCATCCTCTCACACAAGGGGTCGAACCCGAGTGAGGAGTGAGGTGAGGGCTGCATCCTCTGAAGCGGGCGGGGGAAGGCGCGTGCTGGTGGGGAAGTGCTTTGGGCCAGGGCGTGAGAGTGGACGAAAACCCAAGGTGCACCTGGGAAACGGTGAGTGAACCCACCTGGGGAGAAGAGGCTTTGGTGCCAGTGAGTAAAAGGAGACTAGCCTGGGAGAACTGGGCTTCAGCTGCCTAAACTTGGTTTTTGACAATAAACCGAGCACTCCACTGAAGGTTTTTGAGAGGTGAGCAGTGTGAAGGAGGCAGGATGTTGAATGACAAGAACATCCTAGATATGCCACGTGGCACATACCAAGAACTTGCCCCCAGTATCTGTTCTCCCCTTTTCTCTCACTTTGCAGCAGGCACGTGGTTGTCTGGAATACAGATGGTATTTTCTAGTCTCCTTTCTGGGAACTGCCCTTAAGGACAGACAGCAGGCAAGAACAAGCATTAACTGGTGAGGGAGGCGGGCTTGGTGCTTCTGGTTCAGAGCAGGCTGGATGGGAGGTGAGGAGTGGAAGCCTGGGAGGTTAGACAGGCCTGTGCTGACCAATGACAGTGCTCAGGTGAGTTGGGTCTCTGTAGCCAGACCAAGCCCGGCCATCTGAGCCAGGCCCTTGCCCGGTGATGGGGAGTCAGGGCCACCAGGAGGGACCCTCCACGTACAGCAGCTGCCCCTGGCCTTGCCTGTAGAAGTCTCAGCTGGAAGCTTTGCCTCATCTATACTTCCTCCTTCAGAGGCAAAGGCCCTGCTGGAAAGGGACAATGAGAAGGCAGGAAGGACTAAGGGTGGGAAGGGGGACCCACAGGACAAATCTGCCCAGCCGCTGGTGCAAAGTGAGCTCTAATTATACTGGTGTGCAAACATGCCCACGCTATCGCACGTGATCGAGCTTTACAGAAACTGTGACTTACGGTGACAGGTACTTGTGATCCTCATTCTTTCACCCTGCATTAAGTGTTTCCCAGCCTTGCCACAAGGCCATGAGAGAGCTGATCGATCGTCAGAAGAGCAGTACCCTGGGGTGTGAGAGACTCTAAAATCCTCAGTGAGGGACAGTCCAGGTACTCAGCCACCAGGGCCTGGTAGTGTAATCCAAGCACAAAATGGCCAGGAAGTGTCAGTTTAGGGTGTGTGTATTGGGGTGGGGAGTGCTTGGAGTGATGCAAGGACACTGGAGGAACTAGAGACCCTGGTGCTGATCACAGCTCAACAACTAACAGCTGCATGACCTTGGGCAAGTCACTCAAACCCCTGCTTGGTTTCCTCCCTGAAGTGAGGGTTCCAGCTGCTCCAGCAGCCCACGTTTGACCTTCCTCCTGTCTTGGCAGGTGGCAGGTGCTCATGTGTCATAAGCTACACCTCAGGGTGGAAGAGGAAGAAGAAGCACCGCTATGAAAAGTCAGGCCCAGAACAGTGGGGAACCCTGAGCCCAGGGGAGCGTGGCTTGCGCAGGAAGACACAGCACATGTGAGGTGGGCCAGGACAAGGTAGGCAAGTCAGCCTCCTGTGCAGAAGAGCCTGCCTTGTAAATAACGTCCCAATGCCAGGGCCTGACTTTTTTTTTTTTATTCTGTTCAACAGTGAGGAAAGAGAAGATCATAATCAGCCTGAGATCAAACTGACATATGAGCAAATAACAGGCAACCTTTATTAAACATTTATTATAAACTCTGCATTCTGTGAAGTCTTTACACTGCCTCATAACTCCTGTGGCAGGTACTATGATCATCCCTGTTTGCAGGTGAAGAAGCGAGGTTCACAGAGGTGCAGCAGTAAGCAGGGAGCTGGGACTTTTAAACCTGGCCTGCTTATCTCCAAAGCCCAACTTTGGATATCCTTGATTCTAAGTATTGCTCTGTTGGTCATGGCAGCTAAAAATATGCACAACAGTCTTTCATTCCTTTAACATTTACTGAGCACCTATGGAGATGCAGGTAAGACACATATACATGATGACATTAGTGCAGAGGACCCAGGAGTGAGAGGCCAGTTCTACCTGGGATCAGAGGAGGCTTCATGGAGGAGATGGCATTAACCTGGAGGAGATGGCATTAACCTGGAAGAGTGGGGAGGATTTCAAAGAGGTAGAAACAGAGGCAGATGAAGCACCAACATGAGCAAAGGCAGAGGCAAGAAAGAGAAAATTCTGGAAACAGCGCTCAGAGTTGCTATTTCCAGAATAGTACAGAAGGCAGTTCTGTGAATGCAGTATCACAAGAGCCAGAGAGGTAAGGAGAGACAAGACTGAAAGGCTAGGATCAGGGTCGGACTGCACAGGACTTAAACAGGAAGGGAGAGAGCAGTCGACCATTTGGGTAGCTACTGCAACAGTCCAAGCTAGAAGGAAGGGTGTGGAGGAAGGCCCAAATGCACAGAAGGGATGTCAAATGGTTAGGACTTGAAGAGTAAGTGGGAGGAAGGTGGGGCATCAAAGGTGACAGAGATTTGGAGCTTGGGTGCCTGACAAGATGGTAATTTCATTATCATCAGAAAGGTGGGACACACGGAAGGGCAGATTTGGAGTTGCAGGACTGTCGACTAAAGTATGAAGGAAACAAGGGAGATATTCAGCAGAGAACCAGGAACACTTGGATTGAGCCCTGGGCAGAGAAGCCCATCTGGGAACCAGGTCATCAGGTGACAGCGGAAGGTGAGGGACAGGATGAGATGGTGCTAGGAGAGAGAGGAGAGAAAGGTGGGGCCCAGAGAAATTCATCTAACACTAAGGCGTGAGGAAAGGAGGGAGGAGGCAAACATGAGAGGGGAATCAGAGAGAAGAGGAGAACGAGGAGGTGCCATGTCACCACAGCCAAGAGACAGCCCTTCCCACTCACGCATGATCCTCAAATATTTCCTCAGACCTCTAGGTTCCACCAGGCCCTGTGAGGTCAGGCAGGCAGGCTTCCCTCTTTCCTCTTGGACCCTTGAGGCATCAGGCTGCAGTCTCCACAGGTAGCCACAGAACAGAGCGGGTAAGTAATGTCGGACCGCCAACTCCGTGTGAATTCCTGGCCCTTCCTCTTCAGCTGAGTGTGATGTGGGTGTTTCATTCATTTGAATCCACTTCACTATGCATGGAGCAGTGTAAGGTGAGGTAACACTCCAGGTAGAAACACTGGGAGAGCCGGAATCCAGCACACTGGTAAAAAGTCTTGCTTGGTTCTGCTTCGACACATTTTGAGAGTGAAACTTGGGTACGAGTTGACTAATATTTGGGAGACTGGAGGGTAGGGAATACTTCCAAACTTTTTCAGCAGTTTGTCCATAACAGTTTAGATAATCTTGGTGTTTAAAAATGGTTGCCATGGTGAATTCTAAATATTAACTTCATGTCACATAGTCCTTGGCTAAAAAATGAAGAAAGAAGGCTAACTTGATGTGAGCTAGCACAGTGGCCAGGAAATGCTCCTCTGAGGGATGAAGAGACAAACACAGGGCTTTCTGGAATCCTTACCCTCTTTGATTCAATAGATGGTAGAGACTAAAGCCAGAGAGGTGAAACATACAGATCTGGTTAGGGGACAGCAGTCATCTCTTCTCCGTCCTTGGAAATATCTCCTAAGTATGAGCTGACACAGGGAGGTTTTATAAAAAGAAAATCAATGCCTGCCCTCTGACTAATTGTTAACAGGTAGTTTTTTTTTGCTAGAAAGCAAAACAAAGGCAAGGCAACTGAATCCAGTCAGGTCAGAAACCCCAAATCACTGGGCTTATGAACTTCCTCAAATGAGCTTTTGATTTCAAAAATAGTTTCATGGTGATTTAAAAGCAGTATTTTATTCAAGCTAGACATTTAGATAGAGCACTGATGGATAAAAGATAAGGATACGTGGGAGAGGGCTTTTTTTTTTTTCTATTGTGCTGAACTGTTTTGTAGAGCTTCTTTTTCTTTTTAAGGAAAGAGTGGGAAAATTTTTTTTAAGTAGAAAAACAAAATAATATAACTCTCAGTGGATTGTGCCCGGCTGTTCAGATGCTAAGGGCTATAACCAACGCTTGGCTATCGCCTGTTGGCCGCTGACTATAATTGCAGGCCAAGTGCCTGAGTTTTAGAGAGCAAGTCAGGAAAGCAGAGGTCATGGTGTGAAAGCGGGCCAGACCAGTAAAGAGGAAGAAGAAATAAGAGCTACAGCATGGGTGCTGCTATAGGCTGAGTTTCCAGCTCCTGGTGAACCTTATATACAGAGGCCCCAAGGAGCTGAGCAGGTAAGGAGGGGTGGGTATCCTTTTGAAGCCAGAGCAACTGTGGGCAAAGGGGTGAAAAAGAGGCAAAGGAGAACCCTGGAGGGTTAACAGAGGGCTTGGGGCAGTGCTGTCCAAAAGAACTTTCTTCAATAATGGAAATGTGCTATCAGCCATACTGGTGAATGAGGACTTGAAATAGGGCTAGTACAACCAGGTGCGGTGGCTCATGCCTGTTATCCCCACTTTGGGAGGCTGAGGCCTGCAGATCACCTGAGGTCAGGAGTTCAAGACCAGCCTGGCCAACATGGTGAAACCCTGTCTCTACTAAAAAATACAAAAACTAGCCAGGCGTGGGGGCAGGCACCTGTAATCCCAGCTACTCGGGAGGCTGAGGCAGGGAGAATTGCTTGAACCTGGGAGGCAGAGGTTGCAGTGAGCTGAGATTGTGCCACTGCACTCCAGCCTGGGCAAGAGTGAGACACCGTCTCAAAAACAAAGGGGGTGGGGGGCTAGTACAACTGAGGAATTCAATTTTAGGTATACTGTTGGGAAAAGGGCTTGTGGGGTGCCTGTATAAACTGGCCACAAAAATATGGGACAATAAGTTGTGGAAAGCCACAAGAGGCCTCTGAGGAGGAAAGCCTCCTAACTGCCATCATGTTCCCATGCTCAGAGCGAGACCCGCTCTCTTATCTGTAAACACTGTGTTCAAGGAGAAAGACACTCCTTTGAAACACTGGAATGTGGACAGACGTGCAGGCTCCTGGTTAAGCCCGCTCCCACTAGCTACTCTCCGATAAGTTAAAGATATGCTGTTTGAGCACAAAGGAGATTCATTTAAACCACTACTGTTATAGATTGCGCCTATGACGCACTGCCTCCTTTTCACTGTTTTGCCCTGAACATCTGCTTCTTAGATCTAAGTGATGGTACTCAATAAATAGTGTGGAGACCAGAACTCTGGGCCTTTTGCAGCCTCCATTTTGCAACTGGCCCCCTGGCTCCCATCTTTAGGAACTCTTAACCTGTCTCTTCTCATTCCTTTGTCGCCACCGGACTTCAGCTACCCTATGGGTGGTGTTGAGGCTGGTCCCCAACATATACTCAATTTTTTTTTTTGAGACAGAGTCTCACTCTGTCGCCCAGGCTGGAGTGCAGTGGTGCTATCTCTGCTCACTGCAAGCTCCACCTCCCTGGTTCACGCCATTCTCCTGCCTCAGCCTCCCAAGTAGCTGGGACTACAGGCGCCCGCCACCACGCCCGGCTAATTTTTTGTATTTTTAGTAGAGATGGGGTTTCACCATGTTAGCCAGGATGGTCTCGATCTCCTGACCTCGTGATCCGCCCGCCTTGGCCTCCCAAAGTGCTGGGATTACAGGCATGAGCCATTGTGCCCAGCCGGTATACTCAATTTTAATTAATTTAAATTTAAACAGCTACATGTGGCAAGTGGATACCATATTAGACAGGGCAGGTTTAGAGGAATCAAAAAGGTATATACTTCAAATCAATCAACAAGGTTTAATGAATAGCTATGAGTGCAAAGCACTAAATAACAAAGCATTGTTCTGTTTTTGTTTATTTTCTAAGCAAGAAACAAAGGAAAAGAAGCCAGAGCCCCTCATCTCAAGAAGCTTACAATACCAGATTTGGGGATGGTGGAGGATGGAGCCATATACACACAAACACAACTCTGAAAACAAACTGCAAGAGAAGAATCCCTAATTCACAGAATGCTGGTTTTACTTAGAGAAGCTTTCTTCAATAGGTGGACTATAGTAATAGTATTGGTACTACTGGAAATGTTCTGGAGACAAGATCTCCGAGGGAACTAAAACAATATTTTTCGAGTTATGAGACAAGTGAAAAACGAATGTTGGTTTACCAGGTCTGAGAATTCAGCAGGCAGAAGAAACCTAGTATGTGGTTCAAACTGCAAGGGAAGTAAGGTAGCCTGGAGACCCCATGGTTTTAAAATTTTTGTTCAGTGATTCGTCTCACTATGGTTTCTTTTTCTTTCTCTCTTTCTTTCTTTTTCTTTTTTTTTTTGACAGAGTTTCACTCTTGTTGCCCAGGCTGAAGTGCAATGGTGTGATCTCGGCTTACCGCGACCTCCACCTCCCGAGTTCAAGAGATTCTCCTGTCTCAGCCTTCCGAGTAGCTAGGATTACAGGCATGCGCCACCATGCCCGGCTAATTTTGTATTTTCAGTAGAGACAGGGTTTCTCCATGTTGGTCAGGCTGGTTTCAAACACCCAACCTGAGGTGATCCACCCGTCTTGGCCTCCCAAAGTGCTGGGATTACAGGCGTGAGCCACCATGGCCAGCCTATGGTTTATTTTTCATGTGAGAATATGTTTTGCTTAACAAATAAATTTCTAGAGCATTATTTTTTTTTAAGAGAGAAACTTTTCACTTCTAGTCTTAAAAAGATCTGGGGTTCAGTTTTCCCTCTGGATGGAATCACCAGTTAGGAGACAGGTACCATGTAGGAGCAGAGCCAGCAGAGACTAGGAATGCTGAGACAGAGGGTTCTTGAGAAGTGTGTCCTCAGGAAGGACGCACAGCAGTTTTCACTCAAAGAAAGATGCATCAACACTTCCCGGGGATAGGGGTTAGCCTTGTAGGAAATTGAGGGTGGGATAGGGGTTAAATTCCCTGGAAGAAATTTCTCATGCCTGATGTTTTTTGTTTGTTTTAGCTCTTCCAGTTCTAAGACAAAACAGTAATATTAACATTAATAAGCTGGGCATGGTGGTGCACACCTATAATCCCAGCTACTTGGAATGCTGAGGTAGGAGGATCACTTGAACCAAGGAATACAAGGTCAGCCTAAGCAACATAGAAAGACCTTATACAAAAAAAAATTAGTAAGAACTTCCTTTTGTTGTTGTTGTTGTTTTTTGTTTGTTTGTTTAGACAGAGTCTCACTCACTCTGCCGCCCAGGCTGGAGCGCAGTGGCTCATTGCAACCTCCACCTCCCGGGTTCAAGTGATTCTCCTGCCTCAGCCTTCCGAGTAGCTGGAATTACAGGTGCATGCCACCATACCAGGCTAATTTTTGTATTTTTAGGAGAGACGGGGTTTCATCATGTTGCCCAGGCTAGTCTCGAACTCCTGGCTTCAAGTGATCTGCCTGCCTCGACCTCTCAAAGTGTTGGGATTATAGGAATGAGCCACCATGCCTGGCCAGGACTTCTATTTATATAATAATGTGGTTTACAAATTTTTTCCACAATTCATGATGATACAAAAAACACTCCTGCAAACATTAATTTTATTAGAGAAAGGACACAGGGCTCAACATTATTTTTGAAAGGATTAACTAAAAGTGTAGTCAAAAGATTTTTCATTCTTCAGTTTAAGCTCCATAGTTTCCTCCTAGAAAGTCACTGAAGTATGGAAAAAAGAAGACAGAAGGAGGAATTACTCTTTCATCCCATCATTTTATCCCAGCCTCCATTTAATCTGTCAGAACTAATCTGTATCCTGGCCTGTAATTCCAGCCCAGTGTGCTGAGTCTCTTCCAGGAATGATCCTAAGGAAGAGTATTCTCACCATGCAACACTCTCTCTTGCATCCCTTTCACTAAATGCAGTAGATACTGAGAGTGAGAACTGATTTGTAAGTTGAGGGTGTTTTGTGGGAGGAGAAGACAGGCAGGTCCAAGAAATTTAAAATGAAGCCAGGAGTCACCTGATCATAAATCCTGGTTTCCTTGGGACAGGCCTAGTTTATTTTATTTATTTATTTATTTATTTAATTTTACTTATTTATTTATTTATTGAGACAAGGTCTTGCTCTGTCACCTAGGCTAGAGTGCAGTGGCGTGATCATGGCTCACTGCAGTCTCTACCTCCTGGGCTCAAGCGATGATCCTCCTGCCTCTGCCTCCCAGGTAGCTGGGACTATAGGCACATGCCACCATGCCTGGCTAATTTTTAATTTTTTGTAGAGACAGGGTCTCACTATGTTACCCAGGCTGGTCTCTAACTCCTGAGCTCAAGCAGTTCTCCCACCTCGGCCTCCCAAAGTGCTGGGATTATAGGTGTGAGCCACCATGACTGGCCAAACAGGCCTAGTTTAGACCTGTTGTTTCAGAGTAATTATTATAAGCATGCTTTACATTCTCAAATGTGTCCTGGTTTGAACAATAAATTATATAGTCACCCCGGCTATGGGTGACTTTGCAGCGTGTCTTTTTTTCAGACAGTTGCTCTAATTATTCCCCTTGGATAATCAACAAGAATGATAAGGGCTCAGCCAGGTGCGAGGCACTGTGCTAGGCTCTTGGGAGCACTACAAAAGAGGTGGGATGCCTGTAATCCCAGCACTTTGGGAGGCTGAGGCGGGCGGATCACCTGAGGTCAGGAGTTCAAGACTAGCCTGGCCAACATGGCGAAACCCAGTCTCTACTAAAAATATAAAAATTAGACAGGCATGGTGGCAGGCGCCTATAATCCCAGCTACTCAGGAGGCTGAGGCAGGGAGAATTGCTTGAACCCGGGAGGCAGAGGTTGCAGTGAGCTGAGATTGTACCACTACGCTCCAGCCTAGGCGACAGAGCAAGACTACATCTCAAAAAAAAAAAAAAAGTGGGAGAATTTGTAGTCCCATCATAGTATTTCTCAACTGGCAGTAAATTTTGGAGAAATAAACACCGGCCTCCCCCTCCCCGCTGCCCGGTTCCCACACACACGCCACTACTTTCCTCATTCTCAAGGTTAAGGCTTCCAAGGAGGTGAATCTGCATTCCAGGAATGTTACTGAAATTAACTGCTTTAACCCTCATCACCTGTGCCCCCTATGGTTCTGTATGGGGCCTCAGGCAGTGACTTGTACAGAGCTGGCTGTTTAAAAATCATCTGGGGAACTTGTTAAAAATAGAGATTCATGGGCCCACTGCCTGAGATTCTGATTCAGCACATCTGAGAATCTATTAAAAAAAAAAAAAAAAAGCAAAGCTCTCCAGGTGGCTTGGGCATGCAAGCCAGATTTGGACCCACTGGTGAGTCATCATCCTTTGACCAAGGCCTGAAGTGATCCACTGTTGCTATGGAAACCACTGATGTACACCTCAGCTAGATTGGATTTTTGGATTTTACTTCTTTTATTTTTTTTTTAAGTACACATCTGTTTCAAAAATAGAGGGCATTATTTTTAGAAGAGAATATGTGTTTTCTCTCTCCAGATATTTATATTTAGAGAGAAAAAGCAAAGCCCCACAAGGCAGAAAATTTTCTCATCTGAAACCAAATTCAACAGAAAGCAGATGTCCCTCACTACATTAGTCCAGCTGGAAAGAACTAATGAGCAGTTATTTCCTGAGGCAACTTTCAGACTGTCTGGCGCTTCTTTTAGGTTTCAGCTGCTATAAGGTGCCTGGATGGAGAAGACGGGCTCATGGGCTTCCCGGGTGGTTAGGGGACAGGCAGTGACTGGCCAGGATGATAGGAAGACTCTGGAGGCTCCATCTTGAGGCAGACCCAGAAAAGGATGGCCTGCAGAAGTTATTGTCAGAATGAAATCTACACGCACGCAGCTGTGCCACCAGGTGACGCACACTGAACCACCCTGACAGATATAGCACGTTTATACTCCAGGAATGAACGGAGGAAAGAGCAGCAGCCTGTTTTCCTCAGGCTTCAGAGGCAGAACAGATGGGGTAGAGAGAGGCTGAGACAGGGTTTCCGTAGCTTTACGTTGCCAGGTTGGCCTGATGAATTCAGAATTTAGCAATTCTGAGTTCTCTTTTGTTTCAGCTTAAAGATTAAAGCATAAAATGGTTGCATCTCAAATAGAAGGTTCTTGGAATTTATTGCTGTTCGTAAATCCTGATTGATCTTGGGAAACCAAAGCAGAATTTCCCTTCCAAAGATACTCACTGGGATCCCTCATTTTGCCAGCAGCTATTATAGTAAAGGGGCAGAGACCCCCTGGACCCCCAACCCCGAGATCTGCCATATGGAGTGGCGGGACACCTAGCTACAATTCTGTGTTATAGATGGAGCTGGTCTTGTCTGAAAGAGGAATCATTCATTTTTGGTTCCCCTTCCCTCTTGTCCAGGCTTTGTCTGCAGAATTCCTTGGCTTCCTGAAAGGTACTTTTCAAGCAACTACCCGGCCCAGTGTGCTGAGTCTCTTCCAGAAATGATCCTAATGTGCTTCTCTTTGGTTCAGGGCAAGGAAAACCCAGCTCAGTCTCTTGAAACTGGCTCTCAGCACCCTCCATCCTGCCATCCACACAATGTTCATAGAGCACCAAGATCTGTACTAATCGTCTTCTTGCAAACCTTTTAAGCCCCATCGCCTCCTTCCCCAAAACCCTCACATCACCACAAGGGACAAATTTCCTTATGCTAATACAACTCACCTCCCAACCACTGTGTCTTTCCAATCATCAGCATAACTGCCTTCCCTCCACCACCAGCCGAATGTAGGTCCCTACTCCACACATGGTTGTTGGGGAAGGGCTTGTCCCTGGGGAACACTAGGATGATCTGCTGATTTCACATGAGAGGAAATATCTGACCAATTTAACTTTTCAGATCTACGTAAATAATGACAAATTGACGACAACAAGAGGGTGATATGAGAAGATGCTAGGTAGAAACACAGTTTTGAAAAGGGCTGGAGAGAATAGAGAAAGAAGTAATGCTCACACCACAACATCCCACAGACCGGTGTTTATTTCAAACCTCCTCCACCTCAGTTGTTATGGCTTGGCACATTACTGACCTCCATGTCTGGACCACTCAACTTATTCTAGGACCTGGGTTCCTTCCCCTGGATCTGCTGGGCCACATGAGCGTGAGTGAGTCCACCTGCTTGCTCAGGTAGTCTCTCCACCTGTCCACTGCATTTAGGTGACTCTCCCAGTGCACCCTAGGAAACTGCAGAGAAGCACTCTCTCCCTCTCTCCCCTGCCCTCTTCTGTTTCTCCCAGGCCTAAGTGCCAAGTAAGTTAGAAATTCTATTATTTTCTTGTTTCCAGTGGGGTTGGATAAGTTAGAAATTCTTAACCTGGGATGCACAGATGAGCTTCAGGGGCTCTGGGAACCTCTTGATATTGCAAGTATGTGGGCATGTGTGTTGGGGGGTGAGAATTTTTTGGGGCAAGATTCAGCATTTTTTTCCATCAGATTTTCAAAAGGACCCCTAAAAGATGAAAAACCACTGATTGGTCCTTAGCCTGTTCTGTGTGGTCGCACAGGTGATGAGCAGGGGCACACTAGAGGGACTGAGACTCATGTAGTTGTGGTACTTCCAGCACAGTACCTTGGAAGCAGCCATCACAGCCGCTGTGGCGGCCACGTTCAAGCCCCGCTTCCCGAAGTGCACAAGGGCATCGTAACTTCGGTCTTTTGCTTGGACCAGACAATCATCGATTTCCTGTCAAAGGAAAAACAGAGGCACACTGAGCTGGAAGGTTCAAACACATCTCTGTTTTCTTTCCTTTCCTCTGAGCATTGGGCTTGGCAGCTTGCCCAATCCTTGTTCTTGCTGGGCCTGAAAAGCTGTAGGCACTTTAAGGGTGTGCGTGCAGAGGGGAGAGCAGAGATACAGGAGAGTAGAAAAGGGAACTCTGAAAACACTGCAACTTACGGATCCAGCGATGCCCTGAGATTGTTTCTAAAGCCCTCTGACCTTCCAGGAGGCTCCAGGAGGTTCTGGATATGGACAGCCTTGCCTGCCATTCTACACACAGCCACTCACCAGACACTGAAAGCACCCACGGTGGAGAGAATGCCTAGAACCGAGCTTCTAGCCTCAGACCTGCCACCAACTGACTGCCAGACCTTGGCAAGTACTTAGCCTCTCTACACACAGTTTTAGTCTTCTGAAAAACGAGGATAATGATAATACCCAACTTGCGGAGCATGGTGAGGATTAAATGAGGTAATTCCAGTAAAACATCTAACACAGTGGCTAGTTTCAATAAATGATAACCATGTCATCTTCCTTATCTTGACAGGGTTGAGCCCTTGCAGTTCTAAAATTCTGTTATTCTATAGTTATTTAATTCCAAAATCAAATATCACCCCATTTGTATATCGATGGGAGGGATTACAAAGCTGAAAGAAATTAGTATTACTGGATAAGGGAGATTGTTTTACAGATATTCAAATAAAATCAGAAATTAGAAGTCATCCAGTGTCATGCAACAAGGTAAAGGTGAGATGGAAAACAGGATTGAGGTCTTCTTCAGGGACCAAAGCCAAGTACAATATTGGTTTAGTTCAAATTTGGATTAACTTTGGTGTATTATTTTTGTTTGTTTGGGAGTGTTTTGTTGTTGTCATTGTTTTAAGAAAATGGCTGTTTGTCGGCCGGGTGCAGTGGCTCACGCCTGTAATCCCAGCACTTTGGGAGGCCAAGGTGGGCGTATCACCTGAGGTCAAGAGTTCGAGACCAGCCTGGCCAACATGGTAAAACCCCATCTCCACTAAAAATACAAAATGAGCCAGGCATGGTGGCATGTGCCTATAGTCCCAGCTACCTGGGAGGCTGAGGCAGGAGAATTGCTGGAGCCCAGGAGGCAGAGGTTGCAGTGAGCCGAGATCGTGCCACTGCACTCCAGCCTGGGCAACAGAGCAAGATTCCGTCCCCTCCCCCCCAAAAAAAGGCTGTTTTTCGTGACAGCTGCTCATTTCAGAGTTCGGTAAGACAGTGACATTTGGCCTTAGTCAAGTTCTGTGCATTAGTGTATTTCCATTGCTTTGAGGTGTGCAAGTGGGTCAGCAACCTCCTGCTGGATTCCCTGTGGAAGGCTTCCCCAGGAAGTCATAGCAGCAGGCCCTCTAACTGTGACCCGCCTATCCCCCACCACCACCCCTTTGGAAGTGATTCTTGGCAACTCTTAAGAGTCAGTCACCTTCACTTCAATGGAAGTTACATTGGCAGCTTTAGGGGAAGCCCAGCATTTGGGGAAAGGGAAGTAAGACGAGTAGGGATTTGATAACCAGGTCAAGACAGGGATCCATCCGTTCCTCAAAATCCACCCTTCTGAGACAGGAAGTGCTGAGGTCCGAGTTCCTAAAGAGATTTTCCGAAACTTGTACAGTAGCCTGCTCATCCAACGGATATGTTTCCCAAAGCCTTCCCCTTTCTAGTCCAAGGAATTCAACTTTCAGAAACAATAGACATTAATCTATCAAGCCACCTATGATGCTCCTATTTTAGTTAAGAAACCCCACTACACAATCAGCTTAGTAAGTAATATAGTTAACGAATGATACAATGTTGGAATTGTTTGACTCAATAATCCTGCTCTTGGGAATTAATTCTAAGACAATTAAAGGAAGCAACTAAACTCCAGGAATGGTAGTGCTCACTGCAGAACTATCTATATCAGGAAAAGGTAGAGATAATCTAAATATCTAGCAGTAAGGGAACATCATCATGGGTATTACGAAGACCGAGTAGAAATGGATTTGTGTGCAAACACATTTAAGATCTCAGGATACAAATATTTTATTTAAGTTTTAAAATCATTTTTTTAAAAAAATTCTACATAAAATTTTAATCTTTCTTTCTTTTTTTAAGAGATGGGGACTCTCTAGTTGCCCAGGCTGGCTTTGAACTTCTGGGCTCAAGTGATTTCTCCCAGCTTATACCCCTGAGTAGCTGGGATTACAGGCATGCACCACCACACCTGGCTTCCAGGTAAGATTTAAAATAGTCTACGTAAAAATCATGTCTATAAAAGGACAGCGGCTAAGCATGACAAAAGGAAGGAAATTCACTTTGCGTGGTTAAATTGAGTGAATTTTTTCTTTCTTTTGTTTCAATTTATGGAAATGTTTTCCAGTAAATAATGACAAATAACATCTTTTAGAGAACTTCACTATTTCTAAACACGTCTCAGAAATACACTTAAAAAAAAACGATTAGGAGGAATGACTCGCTGGAGGCAAATGAGAGCCAAAAGAGAAGTCTCCTGCAATAAGATCATCCCTTTTAATTTATTACTTATTTTCTCACTTGCTAGAAAGAATGAAAGACATGGCAGCATATATTACCTTTTCTTTTGAAGATAGCGTGGGATGTACAAACTTCCTGTACAGGAGGCTGGAGCCTTTTGTGTAGGGAGACAGCAGCCAGGCTACAAATGCTATTTTTAGTTCATAATAGAATGGAAACCTGGAGAGAGAGATGAAAACACAAGTTCTGTTAGGTTCTCAGCAACACTGCCCTTTTGAAGGATGAGACCCGGTGGGTGGCAAGGATGCCTCTCCTGCTTGCATGTGGCTGCAAGTTTCCCAGATTCCTCTGTCCTCCACCTATGAAGGTGAGGGCACACACTTGCACACACACAGTACAACCCCAACGCCTCTCTTTGAAAACCAGTTCGTGTTTTCTTTTGTTGCCAAAGCAAACCAGGAACACAGGTTCTCTCCAGCAATCACCCCCGTGGCCCTGCCTGGCACAGGCTGGAGCTTCCTGCTGGGCTGTGCTCATTTAGATTGGAGCTAGGGTTCTGGCCACAGCCTACAGGCTCAGAGGATCTCTTCTATGCTGTACACCCAGTCACTCTCTCTTCACTCACATCCAAGAAGGGACAAACACCAGGGGGAATTACAGGAGGGAAGAGTTGACAAAAAATCTCTAGACTGAGAATGAAATCCTCTCTTTCTTGGCTGCCTTCTTGGCCCAAACAGAGGCAGGGACAAGAGCCCAGCTCTTGGCAGGAAGAATGCTACTCACCCTACTCAAGTCAATGGCAGGCAAACAGATTTTGATCTTCTTAGTGCCAAGAAATAGAAGAGTCCACGGTGCAGATAGCACATAATTCTGGAGTTTGCAGTCCTGCATACCCTCAAGCCTGTTCATTTATTTGTCCCCCCACAGGCACCCAGTCCCTGTACGTGCCAGCTTGTACTGAGCACCAGGTATAAGGAGGTACAGGGAGGCAATGGTGAGCAAAGAAGACCTGATTCCTGCCCTCATGGAGCTTCTGGTCCACTGGGAACACAGACAAGATTCTGGCATCCTTGGAACTAAGGGTCCAGTCAGGGAAACAGAGATTTATAAAATAATCACAAATAATATAGAACAGAAACCTGAGACAAGTGCCATAGTGCTAGCCCACGTGGTGCCTTTGAATGTATTAGAAGAAAACTGGCCTCTTCAACTGGAAGCAGTTCTGTGGCCACATACCACAGAGCTTGGTCTGGATTTCAGCCCCATTCACCTGCTTGGCCAGATATCTTGTGCTGTGAACAACCCGAGCAACCATATTTGGCAGTCCAGAGGTGTAGTAACCATGTGTTTATGGTTTATTTTTGATTTTCTGTATTCTGATGTACTTTGGGGCCTTGCTTACTCTGGAGGAACTGCCCCTCCCACAAGGTGAGCCAACTGCTAGAGATAGTAAAGAACTCACTGGCCGGGCGCGGTGGCTCATGCCTGTAATCCCAGCACTTTGGGAGGAAGAGGTGGGTGGATCACAAGGTCAGGGGTTCGAGACCAGCCTGACCAACATGGTGAAACTCCGTCTCTACTAAAAAATACAAAAATTAGCTGGGCATGGTGGTGGGCGCCTGTAATCCCAGCTACTCAGGGGGCTGAGGCAGGAGAATTGCTTGAACCCGGGAGTTGGAGGTTGCAGTGAGCCGAGATCGCGCCACTGCACTCTAGCCTGGGCGACAGAGCAAGATTCCGTCTCAAAAAAAAAAAAAGAACTTCACCTGCAACACACCTTTCATATGCAAACCAACCAATCCATGGGCCCAGGCTCCAGCCACTGCCTCTGATGGACTCTCACATTCCAGGCCACCATCCACCTGCCCCAATCATCCCAGGGCCAGGGCTAGACAACCAGAGATAGCCCCATATACCCCAGAGCCTACTGAGATTATTCAAACCAGCCAAGCCCAAGCCTGCCCACCCTGCTTTGTCCTTTCCTTCCTTTAATGTGGAACATGTTAAAGGCCCTCACCCCAGTTTCTCCCTCTTCTCCTGACGGACCCTGAGTGGCCCCCAGCATGGCTCTGCATGGTGTGCTGTGCCTCCTGTTTCTAGGAATCTGTGAGCAAAGAAACTTCTCCCTTCGTGACAATTATTTCCATGTCTGTGTCTTACCCACACTCGCTTAAAACAAATCCCAGGTATCCTTAAAACCTGATGCTATGAGATGAGACAGTCACCTGTCCTAGTCTTAGAGATCAGAAAGTCCTTTCCAGGCATCCTCCCCAGATAAACGATCAGAAAATCAAAAACAGCAAGTCACTGGAGGGCCCTTAACTCTCACACAGACACCCCTATCCCCCAGTCAGCAGCCCTACCCACGCCTCCTTTCCTCACCAAGGTCTCCTGGCCCCCTGCCTTCTGCCTCTGGTGGGTGCTTCCTGAATATTCCCTCAGCAATTAGTGGGCACTTTCGTGGCAAGATTGTTTAATGTTTCACAGCCAGAAAAGAGAGAGGCTGAAGAACAGAGGTGTGATTCTCCCATATTTGAATACTCTGGTGATTAATAACGGAGGAACTTTTGTTTTGAAAACAAGTATTCACCAGCCCCAAGGGGAAAGGAAATGAATCCAGCAAGCTCAGACACCAACACAAGACACATAAATAATCTGTCGCACTGCAGCTCTTTTATTTATTACATAAAAGATGTCTTTCAAAAAAAATAGGTCATGCATGCATATAGTTAAAAAAAATTCTAGAAGTCCAAAGGAGTATACAACAAAGAGTCTCCTTCCCCCGCCTAACCCCTAGTCCCTTTTCTAAAAGCAAAAACATTATCAGTTACTTGCATATCCTTCCAGAGGTAGACTAGGGCGAGGGATACATCATGCAGGTATATATGACTCCCTGAGTTGCCCCCAACACACAGAAGCATTCTATACACCCGTTACTACATCTTGCTTCTCCCAGCACATACATACAATCAACAGTATGCCTTGGGGACTATCTCATACCACTACAGGGATAGCTACCTCACTCATCTTTTTTTTTTTTTTTTTTTTTTTGAGACAGAGTTTCACTCTGCTGCACAGGCTGCAAATGCAATGGCACGGTCTCAGCTCACTGCAACCTCCACCTTCTGGGTTCAAGCAATTCTCCTGCCTTGGCCTCCCAAATAGCTGGGATTACAGGCGTGCACCACAATGGCCAGCTAATTTTTGTATTTTTAGTAGAGACGGGGGTTTCACCATGTTGGCCAGGCTGGTCTTGAACTCCTGACCTCAGGTGATCCGCCCGCCTGGGATTACAAGCATGAGCTACCGCGCCCGGCCTATCTCACTCATCTTAATGGCTGCATACGAGTGTATGAGCACCGGCTCAGGCCCCCATGAATGGATATTTACGATGGTTATGATCTTTAGCTACTTCAGCCGAGCTACAAGGGAACCTCTTTGTGAACGGTGCTGAGGGGAGTAACTATCAGTGCTTCAGTGCTAGGGTTCCTGAGGCACTCTGGCTCCTCCCTTTCCAGAGTCTTAGTGTTTCAGCTTTTCCTTTTATTCTGTGAATTACTTCAGCATCTACCAACAGAGCGTCATTGTTTTCTTTTCCTTGAGTCTGTCAGAGGGGTCTCTGTTGCTTGCTAGAATGGATCCAGGGGTTCCCAATAACCCATGGCCCATGGGCCAAATCCAGCTTGTCATCTGTTTTTATAAATAAAGTTTTATTAGAACACTGTTATGCACAATGATTTATTAATTGTCTATGGTTCCTTTCATGCTAATGGCAGAGTTGAGTAGTTGCAATAAAGATCATATGGCCTGAAAGCTCAAAACATTTACTATCTGGCCCTTTACAAAAAAAAGTATGCTGACTCCGGATTTAAAGCCAGGCTCTCCCCACATAAAGCCTTAAAATCTCTGTCACTGAAGTGTAGGGGCGTGGGATGGAGGGGAACAGTCCTGCTGCCTCTGGAATCATCACATACAAAACCAGGTCCTTGCCAGGCATCACAAGATAATCCGGGCTGATCCACTCAGACCCTGTGTTTCCTAGAGGCCTTGGGGTCCCTTGGCTCTACCAACACAATCCCCGCCAAGTCTTCTTCCAGCCTACCTCGAGAGGCAGAGAAAGGCCCTACTCATTTTGTAATGAGAACTCCTTGAAGAGCCCTGACCTCTGAGATGTATTTGAAAAGGCCAGAGGCACCCACCACATTTCCTCCATCTTTTCCAAGGCATATGCACAGCACTGGAGCACAGGGCAGTTGTCCTCTCCCCACTCTCCCCATATAACACCCAGACACTCTAGAGGGGCAGATGTGTTCTAAGAGGGTTAGACATGGGATGAAACTGTCCAAAATACATGCAATAAATGTGTATAGAGCATTTCTGGAAGAAAAGAAAACACAAGTAACTTTTAACAGTGTTACTGGCCAGGCACGGTGGCTCATGCCTGTAATCCCAGCACTTTGGGAGGCTGAGGTGGGCGGATCACAAGTTCAGGAGATCGACACCATCCTGGCTAACATGGTGAAAATGCAAAAAATTAGCCAGGCATGGTGGCACGTGCCTGTAGTCCCAGCTACTCAGGAGGCTGAGGCAGGAGAATCACTTGAACCTGGGAGGCAGAGATTGCAGTGAGCCAAGATCGCACCACTGCACTCTGTCTAAAAAAAAAAAAAGTAGTACTTCTAGGGAGGGAGACTGTGGGTCTGGGAGAGGAGAGACACTTACTCTTCAGTGTATTGTTTCTATTTCATTTTTCCTTATGTATGTATTATTTTATTTTTATTTTTATTTTTATTTTTTTGAGACAAGAGTTTCACTCTGTCGCCAGGCTGGAGTGCAGTGGTGCGATCTCGGCTCACTGCAACCTCCGCCTCCCGGGTTCAAGTGATTCTCCTGCCTCAGCCTCCTGAATAGCTGGGACAACAGGTGCTGCACCACCACGCCCAGCTAATTTTTGTATTTTTTAGTAGAAACAGGGTTTCACCATGTTTGCCAGGTTGGTCTCGAACTCCTGGCCTCAAGTGATCTGCTCGCCTCGGCCTCCCAAAGTGCTGGGATTACAGGCATGAGCCACCACGCCCAGCCTGTATTATTTTATAACTAAAAAAAAAAACTAAATGAAATCACCTCTACAACCTGTGAAACAAGCCACCATCTTATCTATTCTGGGACCATAAATAATTGTTGTTTTCATCAAGATGGAAAGTTTTACAAAGTTAACCATGAAAAGGGATCCGCCCTAGGGGAGAAGTGGGAAGAGGGGAATGGGGGTGAGCGAAGAGTGAGGAAAAGAAGGTCCATACAAGTGGCTCCAATTATGGAAGAGAACAAAAGTTAAAGGTGCTTCTAGGAAGACAGAAGACATATTTTAGGACAGAAACTCTCCCCCTAACCTTTTTGAATAGTAAAGAATGCTCAGAGCTGCGGAGATGGTGCCCATGTCCTTGGAAGTGAAGCAAAATTCCTGCCTTCCCTGATGGGCCCATCCTGTGCCTGTTCTCAGGGTGAGAGGAAGGAAGGAGAGAGAGGACCCTCCCAGAAGAAGACTAGGATCTATGATACCTGGAGGTTGGGAGAAAAAGAGAAAGCAGGTTGAGGGCATGATCAGGCTGTGGGATAAAGCAGGCAGAAAGGTTCCTAAGGAGCCTCTTTCCTGCAGAAGCAGAACTCAGGCCACCAGGAGAAGAGCAAAGGACCCTCACTTCCCACCCACAAACTGCCTGGACACCCCCAGCTAAGAGACCAAATAAGGGAGCAGAAGAGGCCTCCACATGGGTCAGGAAGAGAGGGGGATTCTACCCATACCTGCATACATGCTCCAAACACACCAGGCATCAAACATCCCCCTGTGGTCGGCAGAGTTTTGGCCAAGATGTAATGAAGGTTACTGATCAGACGACTTTAAGACAGGGAGATTATATGGGATTATTGGGGTAGGCCTAATCTAATCACAAGAGCCCTTAAAACAAAAGCAGAGATCCTCCCTAACTGGTGGCAGAAGCAGACACAGAGTCAAAGCATGGGCAGGACTCGACATGCCATCATCGGCTTGAAGATGAAGGTGGTGGCATGTGTCAAGAAAACGGAGACCTCAGTCCTACAATCATAAGGAACTGAATTCTGCCAACAACCTGAATGGGCCTGGAAGGGGAATCTTCTCCAGAGCCTTCAGATAAGAGACCAGGCTGGCCCTCACCTTGATTCTGGTCTTGTGAGATTCTAAGCAGAGGATGATTCCACCTGTACTTCCGACTTACAGAAGCTGTGGAATCATACATTTGTACTGTTTTAAGCTGTTAAATTTGTGGTAATTTGTTATGGCAGCAATCGAAAACTAATATGCCTCCCAAAATCAAAATGAAATCAATTCCAGAAATAGTTGTTGAGCACTTACTAGATATGCAACTCTAAAATTCCAGGGCCACAGGTAAGGGCATATTCCAGCTACCCAGGAGGAACACAGCCATCATTAGATAGGATTTCCACCCAGCAAAAAGCAGTGAGGCTGAAATGCTGATATCCCCAGGAATGAGCTCGTGAGACTAACACGGGAGGACAGAAGAGGCCCCTAGCACCAGACAGAAGGCCTGGTTAAGGAGGAAAGGCTGGATGGCAGGAGGTGCTATTTAATTGACTACACAGTCTTGACTGGGCCGGCCTCTACTCTCATCTTTGTGAATCAGACAGGAGTTTCCTTGTGGGGAAAAGCAAGAGAGATCAGATTGTTACTGTGTCTGTGTAGAAAGAAGTAGACATAGGAGACTCCATTTTGTTCTGTACTAAGAGAAATTCTTCTGCCTTGAGATTCTCTTAATCTATAACCTTACCCCCAACCCCGTGCTCTCTGAAACATGTGCTGTGTCAAACTCAGGGTTAAATGGATTAAGGGCTGTGCAAGATGTGCTTTGTTAAACAGATGCTTGAAGGCAGCATCACCACTCCCTAATCTCAAGTACTCAGGGACACAAAAACTGTGGAAGGCCGCAGGGACCTCTACCTAGGAAAGCCAGGTATTGTCCAAGGTTTCTCCCCATGTGATAGTCTGAAGTATGGCCTCATGGGAAGGGAAAGACCTGACCGTCCCCAAGCCCGACACCCGTAAAGGGTCTGTGCTGAGGAGGATTAGTATAAGAGGAAGGCATGCCTTTTGCAGTTGAGACAAGAGGAAGGCATCTGTCTCCTGCCCGTCCCTGGGCAATGGAATGTCTCGGTATAAAACCCGATTGTACGTTCCATCTACTAAGATAGGGAGAAACCGCCTTAGGGCTGGAGGTGGGACCTGCAGGCAGCAATACTGCTTTGTAAAGAACTGAGATGTTTATGTGTATGCACATCTAAAAGCACAGCACTTGATTCTTTACCTTGTCTATGATGCAGAGACCTTTGTTCACGTGTTTGTCTGCTGACCCTCTCCCCACTATTGTCTTGCGACCCTGACACATCCCCCTCTCAGAGAAACACCCACGAATGATCAATAAATACTAAGGGAACTCAGAAGCTGGCGGGATCCTCCATATGCTGAACGCTGGTTCCCTGGGTCCCCTTATTTCTTTCTCTATACTTTGTCTCTGTGTCTTTTTCTTTTCCAAGTCTCTCGTTCCACCTAAAGAGAAACACCCACAGGTGTGGAGGGGCAACCCACCCCTTCATTTCCTGATGTAGCTCTGTACAAAATGGCCTGACTTCCAGGGCCAGCCTCAAGGCCTTGGGGAGACAAGGGATGGCTCAGCAGAGAGCTCTGTCTCCACTTAAGGAGACTCAGCTTCATCCAGAGTCTGCTGCATTATCTGTGCACACTGCAGGGTGCGAAGGCACAAGCATATTGAATTAGGAAATCCAGACTCCTTCACTACAGCTTGAGGCTACAATGGCTGGGACATCTACTTCTCTCAGTGGAGGTGAAAGCTATGTTGTGGGGAAAAGTACATACTAAGATAATTAAAGCCATTGACTCAAAACAGGATTCAGAGAGTGCTATTCAGGTCTATTCCTTGGCCTAGGACGTCCCAGAGGGTAATTTCATACTGATCCTTTTTGGGTAAGAACCTGTTTTCTCCAAAGTGGAAATATCTTGATTACTTTCTCTGATGACACTTCACCATGGTTAAAACATTCGTACAACACAGCAAATGCAAAACCAACCCCATGATCCCAAGTCGTAGAAATAACCCTCGTTAACTATATTTTCCACACTACTTTTAACAGACATTCACATTCACATGTGCACACACTCAACTCTAAATACAAACAGAAATCGATATATTATTTACAGCTTCTTTCGCCTAAGAAGGCACAATACAGCAATACAAAGATTTAGCTTGTTTTTTAATTGCTTCATTGCTGGAAATAGCTGCATTGCTTATAAGAGAAAAAAATGGGTAACAACTTTAATGCCTATCAAAAGGGGATGACAAATAAATTATGCTCCATCTATGCCATGAAATATTATGTGGCCATTAAAAAATAGGTAGATGTATTTATGCTCATATAAAAGTATTTCCAAAATAAATTTAATAAGCAAAGTGAGAACTCTTATGTATACTATAATACTGCTTTTAAAAAAAAGAAGTATGTGTAAAATGTGTGTATACACACACACATATATTAGTTTTTGTTTGTTTGTTTGTTTGTTTTGAGACACAGTCTTGCTCCGTCACCCAGACTGGAGTGCAATGATGCGATCTTGGCTTACTGCAACCTCCACCTCCTGGGTTCAAGTGATTCTCCTGCCTCAGCCTCCCAAGTAGCTGGGACTACAGGCGTGCACCACCATGCCTGGCTAATTATTTTTTTGTATTTTTTTTAGCAGAGATGGGGTTTCGCCATGTTAGCCAGGCTGGTCTCAAAATCCTGACCTCAGGTGATCCACCCACCTCAGCCTCCCAAAGTGCTGGGATTACAGGCATGAGCCACCACACCTAGGCCATATATTAGTTTTTTAAGAGGATACACAACTGTGAGTAGTGATTATGTTGACAATGAATTGAGTGAGAAGGAAACTCAGTTTTTCCTGTGCATTTTTGTGCATTGTTTCTTTTGTTCCTTTTCTTTTTTAACGTACGAATGCTTCTTTACCAACTCCATTAATTGAGGACGTGTATCTGTCCTGTCCATGACTATATCCCCAGGGCTTAGAACAATAACTAACTGCTCTTTATAAGGTCATTCAATAAATATTTACTTGAAGAACAACTTTGTAGACTAATCTATTGAAAATGCTCCAGTTAACATCCCTGCTCTTGCGTCTCTGGCCTGAGGTGAGGTTTGAGGCTGGGTTCAGCCCTTTCCCACCTCCCCCTGAGTGACACTAAGCAAAATAGTCCTTAGAAACATCCCAACTCCTGGAGTACTTACCAACAAAGGAAGATGTCTGTGAATGTCTCTGCTGTGGTGAAAAGTGCAAATATAATCCAGTACATCATCCATTTGACCTGTTGAAACAGAAAGCAACACAGCTGGTAGAAAAGGTCCAGGAAAAACACTGCCCAACACCAGGAAGAACAGGCCCCGGCGGCAGATTCGGAGGCACGTCCAGGTGGTGCAGTCTGCATTTGTAGCCTTCTCCCTATCCTTCCCCAGCTTATGTCCAGTTCTGCTCCAGATCTTGAAGCTGGAAGCAAATGGGCTGTTCCACAACTGACTCAGGCTGAAGGTCAT
Source organism: Pan paniscus (assembly GCF_029289425.2). Taxonomy (NCBI): domain Eukaryota; kingdom Metazoa; phylum Chordata; class Mammalia; order Primates; family Hominidae; genus Pan; species Pan paniscus. The sequence goes on along the minus strand of NC_073261.2, from coordinate 40,117,499 downwards.
ATGGCCCTAAAGTGAGCCGGGGAGACCTGCAGACCAAGAGTGACCCAGGATTCAATCAGGTCATTTTTCAGAACATCAGGGGAGAAAATGCTCTAGGCCTCCACACAGACACACCCTGGAATGAAGTGTAACTGGGCCACACTCTCTGGGATGGCATGGTAGTAATCTAGGAATTCTGATCTTCCTTTTTATCTCTCCCATGTGACCATCCTTTTCAATTTCTACTGCCTTTCTCCCCTAAGGCCTTTGTCCCCTCTCTCTTGAACTACTCCTACTTCCCTTGTTTCCTGACTTTCCCCTCAGCAACCCATCCTAATACCAAGCCACCCCTGTACTATTCTCCCAAAAGTATAAACTCATCAGACTATCACCCCACTTAAAATATCCCAGCCTGCAGAATCAAGTCCAGATTCCTTAGTCTACTCCTTCTGGCTTCTGGCAAAAGCGAGGTAGCTTATATTGAACTAAGGCTTCTACTAATAATGATAATAAACACCAAACAACTGTTTGAAGGCACTGGAGAGCAATATAAAAAGCAGACAGAGACTGGAAGGGATTCAAGTTTTGGAGTACGGGAACCACACTGGGTTAGTACAAGTCAGTGTGGCTAAGGACAGTCCTCACTCTGCACATCATGGGGCAGAGAGAACTCAATCTCAAATCCAGAGTCTTATTTGTCCAAAGAAATGGAGAATGCAGTTTGAGACTGCCAGAGATGCTGGAAGTGGACAGAGAAAAATCTCAGAATTAGGGAAGCCATAAAGGGGCAGCCCCAAAAATCTACATATAAATTCTCTTCAAAAACTTGGCAGGTCCCCGAAATGCACAGAAGCAGGTAAGACTCCAAGCGAAGAAGTCTGTATAATAATATAGATATAAATACATACAGATATAAATGTAGATATAAACAGCTGGAAAGCTGAAAAGCTCAGAGTTGAGCAGAGATTTAGCTTCTGCCCACTGTTGGGGAAACAAAGTTTGGAATTCAAGTCATGCAAAGTTAGAGGGGTTTGGTAAGCATTTGGAATTTCCAGTGAAACACCTGGAAGACCACATCTTAGCAATAAAAATTACATCCTAACACTAAGAGATTAACTCTATGACTAAGAGCAAAATTTAAATATACCTGCCCAAATAAAACTTATCTAGCTGCCACAGGGTCAAGGTGATCTGCCTGAATTTAACTGCCTGCTAGAACAACACTCAACATTCTTCACAAGAAGGCAAAAAAAAATCTACAACCGAAGTCTATCAATGGATGACTGAATAAAGAAAATGGGGTGTATATACATATATATATACACACACACACACATATATATGTGTGTGTATATATATATATATACATATATATGTGTGTGTATATATACACACAATGGAATACTACCCAACCATAATAAAAAATCATGTCTTTTGCAGCAATATAGATGGAACTGGAGTCCATTATCATAAGTAGAATAACTCAGAAACAGAAAGCCAAATACTGCATGTTCTCACTTATAAATAGGAGCTAAATAATGTGTACACATGGACATAGAGAGTGGAATAATAGACTTTGGAGACTTGAAAAGGTGGGAAGGTAGGAGGGGATGAGGGATGAGAAACTACCAAATGGGTACAATTTAGACTACTTGGGTGATGGTTACACTAAAAGCCCAGACTTCATCACTATGTAATATATCCACGTAACGAACCTGCACTTGTACCCCCTAAAGCTATAAACACAAAAAAATAAGAAAAATGTATAAAATATCTGTGGTTTCCACAATGAATCACACACAAGGTTCTGTATACAATAAAATACTACACGTGAGGGAATAGGAAAATATAATCCATGGTTAGGAGAAAAATTGGTCAATAGAAACAGATCCACAGATGACTTCGATATTAGAATTAGCAGACAAGGGCTTTAAAAGGTATCAATATGTTTTGAGTTAACTAGATATCCACATGTAAAATAATAAAGTTGAACAACTTCATACCATATACAAAAATTAACTTCAAATGGATCAGAGTCCTAAATGTAAGAGTTAAAACTATAAAACACTTACAAGAAAAACATATAATTAAATATTTCTGACCTTGGATCAGGCAATGCTTTCTTAGATATACTACCAAAAGCACACACACAAAAAAACAAACTAAAAGGCCGGGCGTGGTGGCTCACGCCTGTAATCCCAGCACTTTGGGAGGCCGAGGTGGGTGGATCACGAGGTCAGGAGATCGAGACCATCCTGGCTAACACGATGAAACCCCGTCTCCACTAAAAATGCAAAAAATTAGCCGGGCATGGTGGTGGGCGCCTGTAGTCCCAGCTACTCAGGAGGCTGAGGTAGGAGAATGGCATGAACCCAGGGGGAAAAGGTTGCAGTGAGCTGAGATTGGGCTACTGCACTCCAGCCTGGGTGACAGAGCAAGACTCTGTCTCAGGGGAAAAAAAACAAAAAAAAAAACAACCAAACTAAAAAATTTACTGGGAGGCCAAGATGAGAGAATTGCTTGAGGCCAGGAATTTGAGATCAGCCAGGGCAACATAGTGAGAGCCCATGATATGGTTTGGATGTGTGGCTGTGTCCCCACTTAAATCTCTTCTCAAATTGTAATCCAATTTTAATCCCCACATGTCAGAGGTGGGACTTGGTGGGAGGTGATTGGTTCATGGGGGCGGTTTCCCCCATGTGGTTCTCATGATGGTGAGTGAGTTCTCACAAGATCTGATGGTTTTATAACAGGTAGTTTCCTTTGCTGTCTCTCTCTGTCCTGCCACCTTGTGAAGAAGGTGCCTGCTTCCCCTTCACCTTCCACCATGATTGTAAGTTCCCTGAGGCCTCCCTAGCCATGCAGAACTGTGAGTCAATTAAACCTCATTTATAAATTACCCAGTCTCAGGGAAGTTCTTTATAGCAGTGTGAAAACAGACTAATACACACTGTCTCCACTAAAAAACTCAAAAAGTAGCCAGGCATGGTGTCACACACCTGTAGTCCTAGCTAGCTATTTGGGAGGCTGAGGCAGGAGGATGGCTTGAGCCCAGGAGTTCAAGGCTGCAGTAAGCTATGATCATGTCACTGCCCTTCAGCCAGGGCAACACAGCAAGATCCTACCTCAAAAAGAAGACAAATTAGACTTCATCAAAATTAAAAACTTTTTTGCTTCAAAGGACACCATCGAGAAAGTAAAAAGACAACCCACAAAATGGTAGAAAATATTTGCACATCATTCATCTGATAAGGTACTTATATCTAAATATATAAAAAACTCTTATAACTCAACAATAAAAGGGTACATAACCCAGTTAAAAACATGCAAAGGGCCCATAGTCTATTTAAGAAACTGAATCAGTAATGAAAAAAATCCAACACTCATTTGTGACTTAAAAAAAAAAACCTTAGCAAAGTAGAAATAGAAGGGAAGCTCCTCAACTTGATAAAGAACATATTTTTTTTAAAACCCTACAGCTAACATTAGACTTACTGGTGAGAAAATAGATGATTTCCTCCTAAGATCAGAAAAAGGGCAAAGATATTCTCTTCCATCACTCCTATATCATAATGGAAGTCCTAGATAATGCAATAAGACAAGAAACAGAAAACATATACAGACTGGGAAGAAAGAGATAAAACCATTTTTCCCCATAGATGGTGTAACTGTCTACGTAGAAAATCCCAAGGAACTCACCAAAAAAATCCTCCTGGGATTAATAAATGATTAGAGCAAGGTTGCAGGATACAAGGTTAATGTATAAAAGTCCATTGCTTTCCTACATAATAACTGGAACTTGAAATTAAAACACAAATACTACTTATGTTAGTACCATCTAAAAATGAATAACTTAGAAATGTATCAAACAGGATATGTAAAAAGTCTATATAAAGAAAACTATACAAATGATAGAAATCAAAGATCTAAATAAATGGAGAAATATTTCATGTTCATATATAGGAGAACTCAATATTGTCAAGATGTCAGCTCTTCCCAACTTGATCTATAGATTCAAGGCAACCCCAATCACAATCCCAGCAAGTTTCTTATGGATATCAACAAACCGATTATAAAGTTTATATGGAAAGGTAAAAGACCAGAACAATTAATATAATACAAAAGAAGAACAACATTGAAAGACTAAAGCTATCAGACTTCAAAACTTAATGTAAAGCTAAAATAATCAAGACCATGTGCAACTGGTAAAAAAATAAACAAATAGATAAATGGAACAGAACACAGATCCCAGAAATAGACCCACGCAAGTATAGTGATTTGATCCTTGACAAAGGAGCAAAAGCAATTCAGTAGAGAAAAGATGGTCTTTTTAACAAATGATGCTGGGAAAACTGGACATTCACATGCAATAACAACAATGAAAAATGGATCTAGGCACTGACCTTACATCTTTCACAAAAATTAACTCAAAATGGATCATAGGTCTAAATGCAAAACACAAGACTAAAAAACTTCTAGAAGACAACATATAAGAAAATCTAAAGACCTCGGGCTTTGGCACTGAGTTTTTGGATACAACATCAATGGTATGATCTATGAAAGAAAAAAATCGTTAAGTTGGACTTCATTAAAATTCAAAACCTTTTTTCTTCATCCCTTCTGTCTATAAAGCCAATCCCTTCAGCTCAGCTTGTTAGAACACTTGTTCTATTTTATAGAATGAAGTGTTGCCCAATTCAAGGCTCATAATAAAGCCAAATGAGGTATTTAAACTAAATTTGTTGTAATTTTGCCTTTGACCCTGAACTCCCTGTGGAAAATATCCTACTAGTCCCCCAAATTGTCTAAGTTATATTTGTTGTTGCCATTTCATCTGCAAAATTAGCTAACTCCTAGATTGTAACACTTTATGGCATTCAGTGACAAATGTCCTAAATATTTTACTTCGGTTTGACAAATTACAATTTGTCCAGTGAGGTCTGAAGTCCCTGTGAGGTGAGGAATTCTAACAAAGCCAAAGTATCAATTTTGCATTGCTCTTTTGATTCTTAGGCTACCAGCAAACCATCTACATACTGGATTGTAAGCCAAAAATAAAATTCTAAGCTCCCAACCAACTGAATGGACCCTTCCTCCCAGCAAAGGACATTTAAAAATAAACCTGAAACACTGGTGCAGGACATGATGGTAATAGGTGGTCAGGAAAAAATAATAATAAAATTTAAAACTTCTGCTCTGCACAGGTAACATTTAGAGAACAAGGAGACTGGGAGAAAATATTTATAAAACACATATCTGATAAAGCACTTATATTTAAAATATACAAAAAAAACTCTTAAAACTCAACAATAAGAAAACAAACAACTCAATTTTCTCCCACAGATTGGGAGAAAATATTTTGCAAGATATATATCTGATACAGGACTTGTACTCAACATATACAAAGAACTCTTAAAACTCAACAATAAGAAAACAAATAACCCAATTAAAAAATGGGCAAAAGATCTGAACAGACACTCCACAAAGAAGACATACAGATATACAGCAACTTATTAACAAAACTTTTATTATGAAAACTAAACTTATGTTTTGTCACCACATAACAAGATACTTATCCTAGGAGGAAAATGATGTGTTCAGTATCATTTTTCTTTGTTTGTTTGTTTGTTTGTTGAGATGGAGTTTTGCTCTTGTTGCCCAGGCTGGAGTGCAATGGCACGATCTCAGTTCTCCATAACCTCTGCCTCCCAGGCTCAAGTGATTCTCCTGCCTCAGCCTCCCGAGTAGCTGGGACTACAGGCATGCGCCACCACGCCCAGCTAATTTTGTATTTTTAGTAGAGACAGGGTTTCTCCATGTTGGTCAGGCTGGTCTCAAACTGCTGACCTCAGGTGATCCACCCACTTGGCCTCCCAAAGTGCTGGGATTACAGGTGTGAGCCACCGTGCCCAGCCATATTTTTCTTTAAAAAGTATAAATATGTTAAAGAATCTAAAAGAAAATGTGAATACAATGAGTGGAGAGATGGGGGATTTCAAGAGAAAGAAGGAAACTCTTAAAAAAGAAACAAATGATATCCTAGAATTCAAAAGCACAATATCTGAAATGAAACAGTATGACAGAATTAACAGCATATTGGATACAACAAAAGAAAGATCTGTGTATTTGAAGACAAATCCAGACTAAAGCCATGCAGACTAAAGCCTAGATTGGAAAACAACACTGAGAGGCTCAATATGTGTTGGACTGCATCAGGCAGTCTAACATACATGTAATAGGAATTCCAGAAGGAAAGAAACATAAGAATGGAGAACAAAAAAAAAAACACTTGAAGAATACTGGCCACAAAGTTCTAAAATTTGATAAAAAAAAAAATAACAAACCCTGATCAGGTGTGATGGGAACACTTTGGGAGGCTGAGGCAGGTGGATCGCTTGAGGCCAGGAGTTCTAGACCAGCCTGGGCAACTTGGCAATACCCTGTCTCTACTAAAAATATAATAATTAGCTGGCCATGGTGGTGAGTGCCTGTAGTCCCAGTTACTTGGGAGGCTGAGGCACAAGAATTGCTTGAACCCGGGAGGCAAAGGTTGCAGTGAGCTGAGATCATGCCACTGCACTCCAGCCTGGGCAACAGAGCGAGATTCTGTCACAAACAAACAAACAAACCAACAAACCCAAAGAACCAGGAAGCTCAGTGAATCCCAAGCAAGATAAATACAAAGAAAAAGAAAACCATACCTAGGCAAGTCATAGTAAAACTGCTTAAAAAAAAAAAAGAAAGAAAAGAAGAGAAAAAAAGAAAAATCATTACCATACAGAAAATCTTAAAAGCAGAGAGGATGGAAAGATGCATTACACACAAGAGAATGAGAATAAGAATGATAGCTGACTTTTCATTGGAAAAAATGACTATCAGAGAAAATGGAATAACATCTTTAAAGTGCTAAAAGGAAAAAAAATGTCAACCTAGAATTCTATACCCAGCAAAAATATCTTTCAAAAAATGAAAGCTGTTCTGGTGAATCCCTGTTGTCTTTGTGACTCTAAAACATGTTTCTCAATGGATTACTTACAGATCTTCTCTATCAGAAAAACAAGGTAGGTTTAGTCCATCAAATAACTACTGTCTAAGACACTGCACACTGCCAGGTTGTCTGTAGCAGCACTGACTCCTTAGCAGGGGGCAAATGAGGTTTTGTCCAATGGTAAAGTCTATAGCCTGCTGGGGCTCAGGATCTGGGAATTCTCAACATCAGTATCCAGACACATTGTCAGGAGCCTGAATTCCTTCTCTATAGGCTTTTTCTTTTTAGTAGTCAATTCATGTTTTGGGTCTTCAATTAGAGCAAAAGGACAATGATAACAATTTTAAAAATCCCTCTCCTTGGCCAGGCGTGGTGGGTCACGCCTGTAACGCCAGCACTTTGGGAGGCTGGGGCGGGCAGATCACCTGAGGTCAGGAGTTTGAGACTAGCCTGACCAACATGGTGAAACCCCGTCTCTACTAAAAATACAAAAAATAGCCAGGTGTGGTGTACGCACTCGTAATCCTAGCTACTCAGGAGGCTGAGGCAGGAGAATTGCTTGAATCTGGGAAGTGGAGGTTGCAGTGAGCCAAGAGCGTGCCACTGCACTCCAGCCTGGGCAACAAGAGTGAAACTCCATCTCAGAAAATTTTTTAAAAATCGCTTTCCTTGATGTAACCCTTAGCTACAAACTTCTCCAGTGAGTCATCTATACTTGCAAGATCTACTTTCTCATTCCTCACTTGCTCACTGCAGTGCATCCATTACATCAAAATTGCTCTCACTGGGGCCTCCACTTTGTAACATACTTCAAGGAAGTGTAAGAAACCTCTTTTCAGTTTTTACTTGGCTTGCTTGACTTTTTGGCTAGTAGTGAAACAATCACATACTGAAAAGCTCTCCCAACACTACAATTGTCCTGGTTTCCCAATTGCTTTTCTTGCCACTTCTTCTCAGTGTCTTCATTTCCTCCCTAGAGCTCTGTTCTAGGCATCTGCTTCTAACTCTAGACTAGACACTGTCCCTAGGGAAAACTGTACATTCCTCACCTAACACAGGTAACCAATCCCCAAGTTCTGTCACTTCCACCCTCTTGTTTTTTTCTTGAACCTATCTTATTTTCTCCATTCTCCTCTGCCATTTCCTTACTTCAGACCACCACCATCTCCTGTTTAGAATAGTTACAACTTCATGCTGGTCTTTACACCTCTGTCCCCTTCACAATCCATCCTCCAAATTCCAGCCAAAATGATTTTCTTAAGGCCAGGCATGGTGGCTCATGCCAGTAATCCCCGCACTTTGGGAGGCTGAGGCAGGTGGATCACTTGAGCCCAGGAGTTTGAGACCAGCCTGGGAAATGTGGTAAAACCCCGTCTCTATAAAAAAACACAAAAATTAGCTGGGCATGGTGATGCACACCTGTAGACACAGCTACTAGGGTGGCTAAGGCAGGAGGATCACCTGAACTTGGAGAGGTCAAGGCTGCAGTGCCACTGTACTCCAGCCTTGGCAACAGAAAAAGACCCCGTCTCAAAAAAAAAAAAAAAAAAAAAATTCTTAAACCTAAAGTGAGTGACTTTCTTTCCTAGTTTAAAGCCTTCAATAGTTCCTTACTGTTGTTAAGATAAAGCCCAAATTCCTTACATTGGCTTATGAGGCCTAGCATGAACTGGCCCCTACCTTTTTTTTTTTTTTTTTTTTTTTGAGGGGGACAGGGTCTCGCTCTGTCATCCAAGCTGAAGTGCTGTGGTGCAAACACAGCTCACTGCAGTCTCGACCTGCTGGGCTCAAGTGATTCTCCCACTCAGCGTCTTGAGTAGCTGGGACTATAGGTGCATGCCACCAAGGCTGGCCAGTTTTTTTGTATTTTTTGTAGAGACAGGGTCTCACCACATTGCCCAGGCTGGCCTTGAACTCTTGAGCTCAAGCAATCCACCTGCCTCAGTCGCCCAAAGTGCTGGGATTACAGGCGTGATCCACCACACCCGCAAACTGGCCCCTAATTATTTTCATCAAAAGCTCATCCACACCCTTACCCTCTCACATTTTCCACTCCAACCATATGAGTCTTTCAATTCTCAACAGAGCATCTTTTTTTGCCTCTGATTTCAGCCCTCAGATCTCAGCAAAAACGTGACCTCCTCTAGGACATACCCGAAGTTTGGGTAAATACCCTCTCCTTGTCTTTCTTTATAGTACCACACACATTCCCTGTCATAACATTTATCACACTGCTTTGAAAGTACCTGTTTATTCCCCTGCTTTTCCTAATACATTGTTAGCTCCCTGAGGGTGGAGACCAGTTCTTCTTATACATCTTTATATCTCTAGTACCCAAAACAATTCCTGACATATAATAGGTACCGAACGAGTATGTTTCAAATGACTGGATTAGAATGCTGGCACTGTGAATGGGACAGAAAGAATGGTTTCAAAAGGTTAAGAAAGAGTATACTTTGAGAAATACTGTCTAGATGGCTTTTTGAGAAGAAAAGACAGAATTAGACAACTTGTGAGGCAACAGATGCTCCCTATGAGTGCCTACTGAGTTGATGACTGCATAAACATAGGAAGAAAGGCACCTGTTGAAGTCAGGACATCAGTGACTGATAATTATGGGGCCACTTGCACCAACAAGAAAGTAAAGAAAGAGCCAATTTAGGCAGAAGAGTTTGAGCTTTATGTGGCTCAGGGCAGCCAAGAAGATTGCCCAACAGATTCCTAGAAAAGCAAGACCAAAGCTCAGGAAGGAGGTTGAGGCTATGGACAGAGATGCTGCAGCCATGGCAGAGAGGGGACTTAATGCATTCTCCTGAAGAAGTTCCCATGATGCACTCCTTTGAAATACTTTCATGCAGAAAGAAGGATCTGAGAATGACTCATTGAGGCTAACAAGGTCAACGGAACACTGGTGACTCAGCGATGGAAACCATATCCATCTAAAATTACTAGGAAATGGTCTTCCCCATCATTCCTCGTGGAAATCAAATGACAGTTATTTTCCCCAAGGTCTGAAATATAATTTTCCATGTTTGAAAGATTCTATCCAAACCTCCCTGCAAGATAGGGATGAGGAGCCTGGGTAGGCCTTCAGTCAGAATAGAGAGAGGGAGCTATGGCCAATTTGAGAGGTAATATTCAGGAGTAACTCTCCTGGACAAATGGAACGTTGACAGTATGACTGGGGAGTCTCTCTAAACTGGTCAGGAGCAGAATCTAGGAGTGAAGAGATGGGAAAGATGCTGTGACCCTCAGCCACAGCAAGAAGCTCCAGAGCTCAGGGTAGGAAGCGGCCTGGAGACTTTCCATGAGCCACAGCAGCTGGCTGAAATTCCGTGGTCCATTCTACCCCACTTCCAGAGCTTCTGGCAGCCTGCCAAAGGCCTCCCTATGGGCTGCAGAGGAGCAGGCTTAGCTACTTCTTTAGCCTCACCTCACCTTTGGACTCTGCTCTAACCAGGCACATTCAATTTCTCAAGCCTTTCACACCCTCTTGCATCTGGGCCCTGCGCTTCAGCCTCACAGGGAATTCCCTGTGCCATATGACAGAAAGAAAAAATTCAAGCCTGCTTTACAGATGACTCTGCACCATCTGCTAGTATGAGCTCACCGTGGATGGCTATATAGTCAGGGGTGACCCTGGGATAGCGGGAAAGTGAAATTCCCCTGCAGGCAGGACTTTGAGCAGGGCACTTAGCCTGGAGGGAGAAATGCCCTAAGTTAATGTTCACGCACTGTCACCGGGTATATGAACTCCATTTTCTTATTTTCTATATTCTTGATGCTCTGGCATCTGGGGCCTCAATGATTACAGAGGGACTGCCCTTCCAGGGCTAGCCTTGCCCCAGCACACCTTTCATATGCAAACTAACCAATCCAGAGTCTATACTCTAAATTACTTCCTTTATGGAGCTCCCACAGGTTGGGCAATATTCCCCAACCATAACCACCCCAGAGCCAGGGCCCAGACAACTAGAGGCAGCGCCCACACCTTGGAGCCTGCTGAAATGATTCCACCTAGCCAATCTGAAATGTTTACACTGTCTTGCCTTACCTTTCTCACAGAAACCACAATGAAGGCCACTGCCCACGTTTCCCACTCTCCGTCAGCCTCCTGACTGGCCTGGTGCTTCCCCATGTGGCCCTACAAAGCATGTGACTCTCCTACTTCTAGGCTTCTTCCTTCATGACAGTCATTTCCACGTCTTTGTGACTTTCCATCCCTGAGTAAAACAAATCCTGGGCACATTTTCAAACACCAGCTAAGGCTCTGTCTAGAGGATGAGGTTCTTGGAAGAAGTGAGGCTGAGACTCCTGTTGAGGTGGTCTGGGAATGAGGTGAATGGGCCCAGAGAATGAATACATTGGTGGCCCAACGCTTATGCTCACCAACAGGTCCCACGGCAGAGGAGGCTCCTAGTGACCGAGTGCATGAGATGGCCAGGTCTGTGGTTGTCGGCCAGCCTCCTTCCTCAGGCTTGATAGTGCATGTTCAATGGGCTCATGTACCAAACAGCCAAGTGGAAGTGACAGAGGTAGCATACAGGCTCAGCAATGTGGAATCCCTCTCGCCAAGGCTGACCTGGCCACAACCACTGCTCAGAGACCATGTTGCCAGCAGCAATGACCAAGCATCTCCAGGCTGATACCATATCACAAGGCACCAGCCAGCCTTCTGGAAGCAGGTTCATTCCACCAGGCCCCTTCCCTCATGGAGTGGGCGGCATAGGGTCTTTTCTGGAATACTCATTTTTTCTGCATGTGGACTTGCTTTTCCTACTGCTCTGCTTCTGGCAGCCACACAGCAAGCTGTGGACTCAGGGATTACCCTTTTCCTTTTGATGCATCCCACACAATACTGCTTCTCATCAAGGACCCTCCTTTATAGCAAAATAAATAAGGCAATAGGCTGATGCTTTGGGGAGTCACTGATCTTATGCACCCAATGCCCTGCGGTGGCTGGCCTTATACAGTGCTACCTGGCATTGGAGGGTTCCGAAAGCAACCAAGGTGGGAGTCAGCATTTTATGAGATTGGTGTGCAGTCCTGGAGGGTGCAGTTTCTCCTCTGAACCAGTGACCAACATATGGTGGTGCTTCTTAGCCAGAATCTAAAGGTGCAGGAACCAAGGAAATGAGGGTTCCTTAATCTATGATCAAGCCTGATGCCAGCTCCTTGCAATCAAAGTGAGGTCCGTGGACCAGCACTGTTGGCATTATCTGGGAGCCTGTTAGAAATGCAGAATCTCAGACCCCATCCCAGACCTACTGGATCATAATCTGCTTTTAAGGAGATCCCCTGTTCATTCATATGCATGTTAAAGTTTGAGAATCACTGCTCTAACGCACTCACAACATTTTTGCTTCTCATCCTCAGACCTCTGATCTCTGCTTCTTAATGACTTTGGTACTTGAGGGATGGATGCTTCCAACAGGGGATACAAAATGGTTTCAATGAAGTGGAAGCAGAGACTTATATTGTCTCCTGGTGGCTTCACGATACTCACGCCAGTAGGAAATAGATGATAAAGGGGCTTATGGGCTTTGAGGTGCTAACTGATCCTAATTATCAAGGGGAACCAGGACTGCTGCTACACAATGAGGCAGAAAGAAGAGCAGATGGAAGTCAAACAGCCTTGGGGGGGCCTCCTAGTACTGTCTTGTTCAGGGGTAAAAGTCAATGGGTTGGCTGGCGTGGTGGCTCACACCTGTAATCCCAGCACTTTAGCAGGCCAAGGTGTGTGGATTGCCTGAGGTCAGGAGTTCAAGACCAGCCTGGCCAACATGGTGAAACCCCCATCTCTACAAAAATGCAAAAATTAGCCAGGCATGGTGGTGCATGCCTGTAAGTCCTGCTACTTGGGAGGCTGAGGCAGGAGAATCACTTGAACCCGGGAGGCAGAGGTTGCAGTGAGCCGAGATCGTGCCACTGCACTCCAGCCTGGGTGACAGAGCGAGACTCTGTATCAAAAGAAAAGAAAAAAAAAGTCAATGGGTCATTACTACAGCCTTACAGATGCAAAATTGCCAAGACCTCAGATTCCTCAGGAATAAAGATTTGGGCCCCATCACAGGATGAGGAACAAATCCCACTAAAGCTCTAGCTGAAGGCAACAGGAGCATGAATTGGATGGCGGAAGAGGAAAGCCTCCGGAAAACCTGAGAAAGACTTCAGAATGGGTATCCTGTGGAATGCTAGGTGTCCAGCATGTCCTTCTGAATTATCTTGATTCTGCAGGTGTCCTGCTTTTCAATGTCTTTGAGCTATTTTACAACTTTATAAGTTAAAACTGATTGCAATGCATATAGTTTCACCCACAGAGGTGCAAATAAATTTTGTCCAGCAGAGATACAACTGATCTCCCCATCCCACCCTCCAAGTAATCAGTTTAATATTTATTAACAAATCCATTTCAACATTTCTGATTGCCTACATATGTCTGTTATTTGGGGTCTCCTTTGAACACCTTACTGGTTCCCTCATTAGTTCATAAGTTAAGCAAAATCTTCAACATGTGTTCATTTTATATTCATACAAGAGTCATGATTCCACCCTCTAAAAACTTTTTTCTTTTAACAAAAGACACAAATACAGCTATGAACTCATGACCAGTTGCATGAATATGGACTGTATCTTCTATCCATATTTTCCTCCTTTCTGTGTGAAGTATAGATTTTAATATTTTAAGTAATTATATTTTAATTCTTTCTCTCCCCACTAAAATAGTATGTGAGCTGCATTGGTGACCGTTCACTTAACAATTCAGTGTTCGGAATGCTGAATATTAAGGTTGGGTCTTGTCAGAACCAGAGGAGGAGAAGACTTTGCCCAGGGATACTGGGCCTGGAGCTGGACTCAGCAACTTACGGAATCTGGATTTGACAAGTGAGTGAGTTGTATAGAATTCTTGTTGGAAGCTTGTTTTTAAGCCAAAATATGGGTAAAGGAATGGATGTGGATGTAGTTTGGGGTAGCCTAAGAGGCAGCTGTATTGGTTATTTTTTTTCCATGACTACTCAGCATCCAAAGCCTTCTAAAATTGGGAGACATCTCCCAACATGAGCATCTTTGTGGGAGGAAAGTCCTGTTATTTGGGCCCCTATCCAGGACTCTGCACTGTCAGGGGATGCCTCGAAAGCACAAGCAGCCAGTGCCCAAAATGTGACTTTGGCAGAGGCTTCCTAATCACACACTTTCCTATGGTGTGAGCTGGGCCGTCAGCACCACCCAGCCTCCTTGGATCCTCCCCAGTTCCTGGGTATCTTTCTCCTGCTACCTAGTTAATTCTATAAATTCCCGTAAATTCCTTTCTGTTTAAGTTTTCATCCCAAAACCTTGAATCCAGGTACAGTAAGTTTGGTTGGAAAGACATAAGCAGCTATAAATGTCCTGAGCAATGTTTCTAAATTGGAGATCCTGTGAAAGATGCCCATTTTTATTTAGGAGAGCTCCCTCTGCTTCCTGACCAGCCCTGGTGGTTCCCCTATGTGGCCCTACATGGCATGCCATGCCTCCTACTTCTAGGGGAATGTGTGTCAAAAATTCCTTCATGATAACCGTTTCTGTGCCTTCCACAGAAAGACAAGCCCGAGTCTTCAATTCAAGCAAGTTCCCAGGTGATGCGGATAATGCTGGCCACCAACCACACCTTGGGTGTTGAGATTACAGCACTGAAGACGTGTAGAGAAGCGACTGGGAAGCAGGGAGGAGCAAGATTGAGAAGGGTGTTAAATGCTGTGTAATGAAGTTTGTGCTTGATCTCACAGGTGATAAGCAGCCATTAAATGACCCGGGGGAGTGAAATAAATAGACTTCCATTTTTAAATGGCACTGGATGTCATGTGGCAACAGAGTGGGAAAGCAGGGACAGGAGGCAGGAGAACCAGTTAGGAGGTGTGATAGGCACAACAATGGCTCCCCAAAGATGTCCATGTCCTAATCCCCATATGGCAAATGGGACTGTGTAGCATTATTAAATTAAGGACCTTCAGATGGGAAGAGTATCCTGGATGACCCAGGTGGGCCCCATGTAATCACATGAATCCTTAAAGTGGAGAACCTTTCCCAGTGAGCCTGAGGGAGATGTGGTTATGGAAGAGCAGCCAGAGAGATGCAATGTTGCTGGCTCTGAAGGAGGAGGAGAAAGGGGCACAAGCCTAAGAATGCAGGAATGGCCTCTAGGAACTGGAAAAGGCAAGGACACAGCCTCTCCCCTGGAGCCACTAAACGGAGCACAGCCCTGCTTGATTTTAACCAAGTGGGACTCATTGGACGTCTGACCTTCAGAATTATAAAATAGTACACAGGTGTTTTAAGCCACTAAGTTCACGGTAATTTGTAATGGTGACAATAAAAAACTAATATAGGAGGCTATTGTAACCTTCTAGGGAAAATAGTGAGAATCTCATTTCTGAGAGCGGCAGCAGAGAAGGACGACAGACCTGGTCTGGAAGATTATTCAGGAGACAGGGATGAAGGGACATGGTCACCAACTGGGTGGGGTGTGGGTGTGTTAAGGAAACTCGCAGGTTTCTCTCTTGAACAAAATGGGCCCATTAGTCGAAAGGACTGCAGGAAGGAAACACAGGAGTGTTGAGTGCAGAGAAAGGCAGTTCCCTCCTGATACTACTCGGCTCATTTCTTCAGATTCCTTTTTTACCGAGAAACATAATCTTAACTCTTGCACGTTCCCTACTGGGAAAAGCATGTGCTCAGCCGCCAACACAAACAGCTGCTCTGCTCATCAATTATGGTTTTCACTCTAAATTAATGAATTGCCATTCTAGTCATAAACCAGGCTTCTGTGAGTTTAGTCAGAGCAAAACAATTTACCAGGGTTTGATCTCTCTCAGAAGAGCTGACAGAGTTGTTTTCGCCCCTGCAAAGTGAAGGATTAGACCTTATACCACAGTGATCCTGGTAAGGCCTCCTTCTCTGGCACAGTTTGCAGGCGGGAAAGGGTTGGGAGAGGGAGGGCTAGAAGAGGCTGCTTAATGCTTTGCCCTGTGCCAAGTCAATTGAGAATCAGGAAGTTCTGTGCTTGCAATTTAACAGCTATTTATAGCGTGCATTCTGAGATTCTCTCACATATTCCACAGACCCGGTCTCCAGAAGAAAAATCGCCCCCCTCTGGAACTCCCTGCTTACGAACAGCAAGGTGCAAGCCCAGGCAAGTTGTTCTGGGAAAGTGGGAGATTGCGGGGTGGGGTGGGGGGTGAGTTCTGGTTGCAGTTGATCTAGAGATGGTTGGTTTCATCATAAACACTTCTTGGGAAATCTGAGAAAAAAAATACTGACTTTCTAAGCCCACCTTGAATTGTTTCTTTACCTTCGCCAAACCTGCCAAGAGACATCTGAGTAAAAGAGGCAAAGGCATGGCTATTACCCACCCCACTGTTCAGATGAGGACACTTAGGCTCTCGGAAGTTTAAGCTACTTACCCAGCACTGCATCATTCAAATGTCAGAGCCAGGACTTGACCGACCTCGGTCTTCTGATGCCAAAATCCACACCTTTTGCATTTTGAGTTTGTGTCCTGTGTGGGGAAGGACACCCTTCCCTCACCACCCACCCAGCAGGTCTTTCTCAGTCAGCGGTGGTCTAATGGTTCTCCTGCCTGAAGGTGCCCAACACATTCAGAACTGGTGACTAGGGCACCCAGATCATCCAACAGTAATTGAGATTATGCTCTGACCAGTAAGTCCTCCCAGATCCCCTTCCTATGTGCTCACCTTCTGCAATGTGCTACAGGAAACAGATATAGGGGCCGGGCACTGTGGCACGCCTATAATCCCCGCATTTTGGGAGGCCGAGGCAGGCAGATCACGAGGTCAGGAGTTCGAGACCAGCCTGGCCAACATGACGAAACCCTGTCTCTACTAAAAACACAAAAATTAGCTGGGCGTGGTGGCACACACCTGTAATCCAAGCTACTCGGGAGGCTGAGGCTGGAGAATCTCTTGAACCCGGGAGGCGGAGGTTGCAGTGAGCCGAGATTGTGCCACTGCTCTCCAGCCCGGGCGACAGAGTGAGACTCCGGCTCAAAAAACAAAACAATGAAAACAGATATAGGATGATAAAAATCCTCTGCCTTCAAAAGGTTATAGAGCAACACAGCCTGAATTGTGGATTTGGAATGAAAGAAATGGAATGGGGACAGAGCTGCAGAACCAGGAACCAAACCCAGGTCTGCCAGACTCTAAAACCCGTGCTCCTGCCTGCGATGCTGGACTTTTTCTCCATCACGGTGCTTTAAGGTCTACAGAGTGTTTTCCAGACAAATAAATCAAGGCTGAGAGAGGTGAAGTCACCTGTGGCTTGTGGCACAGCTGAGAAACCTCCAATTCCAGATGCCACAGCCTCTTGCCGTACCTCCCTGCTTTTCTCACCTCAACGCTCTAGGTCTAGGCAGGGGAAGGTCTAGACAGAAAAGAGGACTCCTGAGATGTCTCATGAGAACTGTGATGAAGGAACTCCTTTTCCCTGCTTCCAGTGCCCATAGCACGGAGGGCATCCCCTTCCCCCAACATTTCACACCTGACCTGACTCCAGCCAACCCCCTCGAAAATACACAGTGCTACTTACATATTCCTTAATGTCCTTTGATTTCACAGCCTTGTAGGAATAATACGCAGGGTAAAGGGTGCCAAATATAAGCCTGGAGGGAAGAGAGACAAAAAGAAATACGATTTTTCATTTATCTTATTTAATGGAAAATGTCTGTCTTCAATGCCAAGAGCAACTCTCTAAGCTACAGAAAGTGCTGCTGTGGGGCTTGATTTATTTTTATGAATGCCCTGAAGGTGTTCTGCTCGTGGTTGGGGCATCCTTGGGCACCTCTATCTTCTGTTAAAGCCCACACCCACCTCCCTTCAACCTGTGGTTTGGCAACATGGAAGGGTGGTTGGGGGTCATGGAAGCCAAAAATGGGGATGTGAAGGCACCAAGACCCCTGAAATTAAAGGCTGCCTTTCCTCTCCTGCTGCTAACCCCCCTCTGAAGCTCTGTTAAGCCTGCAAACACCTCAGGCTTCTTTCTCCATCAAAACCTTTCCCCTCAAATTTCACTCCCCTTGGACTTGATCTCAGCATCCTGCAGCTAGAATAAACTCTTCACATTTCATATTGTAAATCCAATCAGGCCAAGCCCTCCTCCCACCAATACATCCCATCTTGCATTAGCCTGTTTCTCATTGCTCTTAAGATGAAGAAGCAAAAATACCAGCAACGTGACACTGTTTGGGCAGCAGCTCTCACTGATCTATGCTCAGGGCTGCGTTGGGTCACTAAATGATCTCATGCTCAGCCCTGCCTCTCAGGACCTGAATGGCAGAGTTCCACCTGCCCTCATTCTCTCCACCATGCACTATCCCCCACCCAGAAAGCCTTTGCCTGTGCTGTTCTCTCCTTCTGGAGTCTTCCTTCCCCCTTCTTTATCTGGTTAATGCCTGTTCATCCATCATATCCCAGCTCCAATATGACTTCTTCCCTGGCCTCCCTAACTAGCTCAAACCTCCCCACTACACTCATAGCACAATGTACCTATTATCAGGGTGTTCTTTTATTGTTGTTTGTGTGATGCTTTGACTGACAGCCCTCTTTCCACAGCACTGTAAGTGCCTTGAGGGCAGATAATGGATCTGTTTTGCTCAACACTGTGTTCCCAGAACCTACCCCATAGTAGGCCCTCAACAGGTATTTGTAAATAAATGAATCGAGCTGGAGGTTTAATCTTTTCACCTGACAGATGAGGTCACCCCAGGTGCCAACTTAAGGCCAAGGTGACTAGGTGCAGGAGTGGGCCTGGCCCAGGCACTATATGAGCTGACATCTCCTGTAACAACCCCACAGATGGAGCTTTCAGAGTCCCTGCAAAGAGCCAGCCTAGTTACAGAAGACACCACACTGAAGAAACCCAAAGCTGTAGTTCACTGGGTATTGAGAGGCTGAACTCCTAGTCCAGAAGCAATTTACCAAGCAGGGGTCAGCTTTACCATGAGCACTGTTGCCAGGGAACACCCTGACATTCCACAATCATCAGGTTTCCAGGGAAAACAAAGTTAACTGAACCAAGTCCGTTTCTGGCACTGAAAGGGAGAGGGCTGTTAACTCTTGACTCACACAGACCTTGTGCAAAGTGCTTTAGAGCTTTATCCCACTTAGACTGCCTTGTCCGAGGGAACCCCTTTTACAGACAGGACTCCAATGCACGGAGCAGCCAGTCACTTACTTGTCTAAGGCCTCATGACCAGTGAAGGGTAAGGCAGGCGCTGGAGCCCAGCCAGACCAGCCTCCTCCAAGCCTGGCTTCTTGCGATCACTGTGCACTACCTTGGGGAGCAGCCCACCCTCCAGGAAGGCTGAAATGACCTGTGTGAAGAGCAGGATGAGCCACTGGGGGGATGAGAGAGTAGTGTAAGGAAGGGGAAAAAGTAGGCCTGGGGGTGAGGGGGAAACATTTAAGAGAGGGTAGTGCCAAAGACAGCAGGCAGGCCAAGGGGGAGGTGGCTGGGGAAGCCTGCTGGGTTTGGTCATCGCCCCCTTGGTGAGGAAGGTCCCCACACTCCTCCACACTGCCTCCTTGCCTGCCCCCTCCTAAGCATTCTCAGGTATCCAGGAGCCTCACTTCCTCGGGGAGGCCTTTCCTGACCTGGTCACCCCCCCTGAAGATTGGGCTCCTCTCCGTTTTTAGCTCCTGTACCTGCCCCTTTCTTAGCTCTTGTCCACTGTATCCACTTGGTCAGCTCGGGGTGCATCTCTCCCACAAGACTGTGTGTTCCACAAAGCCAGAGATGGCGTCCCTCATTCATAACACACCCCTGTGCCCTGCACAGCAGGAAGGGCTCAGTAAGTACGTGTTCACTGTGTAAAGTATCAGAATGGGGAAGCCAAAGCCAGCACCATCCAGGGAACGCTCGTGACCTTGGGACTGAGGTCTCGGTAGCGAGGTGGACGCCAGACAGCACCAGGCTGATTCAGCAAAGCCTCGGGCACAACGCCATGGACTGGGGGGAAATAAATACACCACTCCTCAGGCACAGGTGCCATGGTTATTACCCATGTCTGCCAGGATGGTTTCCAGCCCCTGCCCTGGGACAGCATGTGAGCAGCAGAGGAGAGACAGGTGGGAAGTACAGTGCTACACAGGAGCTGATTGATGGGATCCCCGTGAACCCCAGTGGGTCGCGACACCCTCTGAATGGTCACAGAGCAGGGAAGGCAAGACAGGAAGGCCTGTGCTAGGTCAGCTGGACTCTTCTGGAGTGAGCTGGTTGCCAGCATCCTCCGCCTGGCTCCTGTGTTACAGCACAAGGTCCCTACACACAAGTTTGCTTTTCAGTTTCTAAAAGCTCAGTAACACTTAGCATCTCACTGCCCTGGGGAAGGGGAAATAGGATGAAAATGGTCAGTTCTTCTTAACCTATTTTGGAAATAAGAAATAATGAAGGAAGCAGGCTCAAGCCAAAAGGGCTTGGTACTTCCGCTCCTTCAGACCAAGTACCCCCACACGGCCCTTCTCCACCGGCCTCACTGGCCTTGCTTCCCACCCCTCCCTCAGCCTTGGGTTCACAGAGCCAGCAGCTGTCCCCTGATTAAGCCACATTCACTTGCAATCTGTGACTTTCTGGCTGCTCTTTCTTCTGTCTGAATGTTAGCACGGGATCTTTCCCAATCCCACAACTCTTTTGTTTTTCCTGATAAAGCGCCACTAATCCTTTAAGACCCATCTCAGAAATGCCACTTCTTCTGTGAAGCCTTTGGTTACTGCCCCCTCAGTTTTCTTGATACTATTTAAGCCTGTGACCGGCCTTATGTAGTAGCAGCAATAATAAAACATTTAAAATAATATTATTATATCATTGAGTGTTCACTAATGCCAGGCACTGTTCCACAAGCTGTACTCACTCTTTCAATTAATCCTCTCAAATACATAGGGAAAAAGAATTCTTACTACCCCATTTTACAGACTGGGACACTGAGGCTTAGCATCATTACTTACCCAAGGAGACACATCAGCCAGGTGCAGAGCTGGGATCTGAACCCAGGCAGCCTGACAACAGAGCCTGCCTTCTTCCGGGGCTGCCTGTGCTGGCTGAGTCTGTCTCCCTAGTCAGATCATATAGTCCTGGGCAATCAGGAGGGTCCCTCGTGCCTGGCACAGCACCTCCCCCTTTAAGTGGGTGCTTGAAATGTCTGTTGAGTAACAAGCAATTTCAATCTGTCTTCAAGGAACTCAGCCCACTTGCTAGACTCACATAACTTTCTAGGAAGTCAGAAAAAATGTGGTAAAATAAGAGGGTCTAAAGCTCCTTTAATGCTCAAGCTGGGCTCAAGCAGAGGGAAGATGGAAGGCTGGAGTGCCATCCTCCAGAGAGACCAGGCTCTGCACTAACACACTCCTCTCGGTTATCTCTGAACGGAGCTTGCACCTCACAGCTCTGCGCCCACCCTCCCTTCCCCCCACTGTCATTAACTGTTACCCTGAAGCCCCGACTCTGTGTAAAGGCTCCATGGATCTGCCTGCAGCATTTCCCTTATCTTTGCCCTTCACTCCTCCTCTTGCTCCAAGTTAGGGGTCTTCATTCAGGTTGCCTCCCCACCCACCTCCTCCACAGCTGTGGCATCGAGAAGGGAGCATGAGCCTCATGTGAATACTACACTCTGATGCAGTGGTTCCCCACTGGGGTGATCTCGTTTCCCAGGGTAATCTGGGCAATGTCTAGAGACACTCTGGTTGGTTGAGAGGGTGCTACTGGCAGCCAGTGAGTAGAGGCCAGGGATGCTGCTAAACATCCTATCATGCACAGGACATCCCCTCTCAACAAAGAATCATCCATTCCAAAATGTCAATTGTGCCACTGCTGAGAAACCCTAGTTTCTAGACTAGTGTGCTGTTTCCTGGTCTTTGGGCCATGGACTCTTCACCAGACCATCAAGGGTCATTTTTTGAACCCCAAGGTTCATTTTTTTGAACCCCAAGAGTTCAAAAAATGTCCAGTGTCCCAAGAAAAACTGTAAATGCTCTGATAGTGGGGGATGGCCCCAAATGGTAAAGACCACATACGTAGCCTGCTGGCCAATGTCAGCGAAAACACAGCTCTGAAGTTGCTTATCAACTTCCTGGAGCTCTGGCCGGAAGAGAGAGATTGCTGACCTAGGGCATAACTACAAGCTGTGGCACTGCTGTTGCTGACCGTAGCCAAGTCCTCTGCAAACCATGAAACAAACTAGTATTTTCCACAGTCTTCTCAGGCATCCTAGAGTTGCACCAACATGTCCCAATCCCAAATTGTGCTAAAAATTTAAAAATCAATGCTGGCAATATATTTTTCTAAGATTAATTTTTTAAAATGTAAGAGGAATAACAAGCGTATTTATACAGCTCTTTATACCATTAAAAAACAAATCACACTGAAGAAATTGTATGTCACACAAGGGCTTCTGGAATGCTGTGTTTCTTGACCTGAGCACTTGCTTTATAATGACAAAATATATATAAAACTGTACACATCTTATTTCATAATTTTTTTTTTTGAGACAAAGTCTCACTCTGTCACCCAGGCCAGGGTGCAGTAGCATGATCTCTGCTCACTGCAACCTCTGCCTCCCAGGTTCAAGTGATTCTCCTGCTCAGCCTCCCGAGTAGCTGGGATTACAGGTGTGCGTCACCACATCTGGCTAATTTTTGTATTTTTAGTAGAGCCAGGGTTTCTCCACATTGTCGAGGCTGGTCTTGAACACCTGGCCTCAAGTGATCCACCCGCCTCAGCTTCTCAAAGTGCTGGAATTAAAGACGTGAGCCACTGCACCCAGCCTTATTTCATAATTTTTAAAAATGATGTACAGTACCCAAGAAAATAAATTTGCACAGTCTTCCAATTCATGAAGGCACACTGTTTCATCTGAGCATTAAAATGTATTAAAATTTACACTATGTTTTGTGCTTTGTGTTCTTAATAAAAATATAATTTTGAATTATGTTTTCTGAAGATACTATCTAAAAACATATAAATCCATTTTTATCACTTTTTATGAGCATTAATCTCCAAGACTGTTTTCGCTGTCTAACAGAAGAATGCTCCTTGGTTCTTCAGCTCCTCTTGGCATTCCAATAAATATGCTATAATTCTTAATCTGGAGAAAACTGTAACACAGAGCAGATATATTTGAAATCCCCTATATGTACTTTCCTGATACAATCCTTTTCCTCCTCCCCAAAACTCACCACTATCCTGAATTTGGTGTTTATCATTCTCACTATGTTTTTATTAACTACATGAGCCATGCATAAACAGAAAAAAAGTGTTTATACCTGTTTACATATTCTACAAATGGAATCACACTAGATGTATTCCACTGTGGTATGTTTTTTCATTCAAACTTATGTTTTTGAAATTCAATCCATGTTGACACTTGTCTTTCTAGATCATTTTTTTAAATTATTTATTTTATTTTTATTATTTTTTTGAGATGGAGTCTCGCTCCCATTGCGCAGGCTGGAGTGCAGTGGCGCAATCTCAGCTCACTGCAACCTCCACCTCCCAGGTTCAAGCGATTCTCCTTCCTCAACCTCCTGAGTAGCTGGGATTACAGGCGTGAGCCACCACACCCGGCTAATATTTGTATTTTTAGTAAAGATGGAGTTTCACCATGTTGGCCAAGCTGGTCTTGAACTCCTGACCTCAGGTGATCCACCTGCCTCGGCCTCCCAAATGCTAGGATTACAGGCGTGAGGCACAGCACCCAGCCTAAAATTATTTATTTATTTGTATTGACACAGGGTCTTGCTACATTGCCCAGGCTGGTCCCGAACTCCTGGATTCACTGATTTCCCACCTCAACCTTCCAAGTAGCTGGGATTACAGGTACGTGCCACCTGCATCCAGTTTTTTTAGATCCTTTTTAACTACTGTGTACCACTTTACTATATGAACATATTATAGTTTATTCTGTTGACGCATACTTAGGTTCCTTCCTATTTTTCCCCTTTACAAACAGGGCTGTGATGAACATTATTATACATGTCTCCTTGGGCACATTTGAGACCTTCTCTAGGGTATCTACATAGTGTGGAACTGCTGGGTCAGAATTTACAGTATCTTCCACCAGATAATGCAAAACCACTTGCCAGAATGACTGTACCAATTTATACTCCTTCCTGCAAGTGTGAAAGATTTTAATACTCCCCATTCTTGCCAAACTTATATAGTCAGACTGTTAGATTTTTGCCACTGTGATGGGTGTAAAATGGTATCCCATGTTTGTTTCAATTTGCATTTCCTCAGTGGCAGGTGAAGTCAAGCAACTTTTTATGCCTTTTGGCCATTTGGGCTGCTTAACTACCCTGTTTATATCCCTCCATTAGTTTATATTGTTCTTAGTGATTTTTAGGAATTCTTTGTGAATTTTAGGTATAAATCCTTTCTTGGACATATGCATTACAAATGTTTTTCCTCAATATAAGCTCTCTTAACTTGGTTTGTGGTGCATTTTCTTGCTTTCTAGCTTTAAATTTTATATAGACAAATATATCAGTCTTTTCCAGCTTTTTTCTATCTTGTTGAGAAAATCCTGGTCACGTATATTTTCTTACAAGAGTTTTAAACTTTTGCTTTTTCAATACTAGATTTTCATTCATTTGGAATTGATCTTTATGTATGATGTGAGTTAGGAATTCAATTTTATTCTTTTCTATATGGATCCCAATTGTCCCGTCCCACTGATTTCCAGTGCTACCCATCATACATAAAGTTTCCAATAGGCATAGGTATTATTTTCAGCTCTCTATTTGACTGATCTGCTGTCTAACCATGCATCTATACCACAGTGTCTTTATAATAACCATAATATTAACAACCATGACTTTATAATAAATCCTGATATTCTTAAAATTGTCTTGGCCATTCTTTTTTTTAATTAGAAATTTCAATGTAGAATCTTGGCTATTCTTGACCCTTTGTTTTTCTATATAAATTTCATGATAGTTTGTCAAGTCCCACATAAAACCTTATTTAGATTTTGATTGGAATTTCACTGTATTCATAAAATTTACTAGAAGAATCACCATCTTTATGGTTTCAAGTTTCCTCTTTGTGAACATGGTGGCCTCCATTTCCTCATGTCTTCTTTAATGTCTTTTTATTATATGTTGTAAATTTCTCCATAAAGATCTTGTACATGTTTTGTCTTACTGCTAGGCACTTTAGGTTTTGGGGGTTTTTTTGGTGGCATTGTGGATTTTTAAAATTAGATTTTCGAGTGGTTATTCATGGTATATAGGAATGCTACTGACTTTCCAGGCTGCTCTCAGAACCACTAACCTTTCTGTGGTCAAAAGCATTTGGAGTCTCAAATGCATTATGGTGAGTGAAAGCAGCAAACTCAAAGGGTGACGTGTGTTATGACTCCATTTATATGCTCTTTCTTTCTTTTTTTGTTTTTTGAGATGGAGTCTCACTCTGTCACCCAGGCTGGAGTGCAGCGGCACAATCTCAGCTCACTGCAACCTCCACCTCCTGGGTTCAAGCTATTTTCCTGCCTCAGTCTCCTGAGTAGCTGGGATTACAGGCGTGCGCCACCACACCCAGCTAATTTTTGTATTTTTAGTGGAGACGGGGATTCACTATGTTGGCCAGGCTGGTATACGCTCTTCTGAAAAAGGGAAGTTTACAGGGAGAAAAACCAGATAAGTCATTGCCAGGGTTAGATGGGGAGGCGGGAGGTTGACTCCAAGAATGTGAAGGAATTTTGGGGAGGGATGGAGCTGCTGCATACCTGACTGTAGTGCTATTTACACAACTGTATAAGTTTGCCCAAACTCAGAATTAAAACCCACACTAAAAAAGAGTGAATTTTACCAATTTCACCACTATACACCTGACCTTTAAAAAAACCAAAGCATTCAGAGGAATTCACACTCACAAGTGAGGTGTGTCGTGGCTCTCCAAAAGTGGATCAAGTTGACCTGAGCATCAGCCTCCAAGCTCTGAGACAACCAGTACCTTCCTGATGTCAGAAGGTCCATGTGTGGCAAAACAAGCCTTCCCAAAACCATAATCCATCTCCAAGACCCACTGATCCTCTAGCCCTGAAAGGACTGTCTCAGATACGCTGTGGGCCTGGGATCTAAGTGCTTGAGAAAGTCTGACCTTTACCATACTGCCCCAGGGAACATCCTCACTCACGATGGTTCTCTAGAAGCTTAATCTGGGAAAAGAGATCCTCCGTCTGAGCACACAGCTCAGGTTCCCATAGCACAGCAAACCACTTGGGCTTTGGTTGCCATGGGTCCCAACCCCTGGGCTTCTGCTTACTCACAGTGACTTTCTAACAGGCTGGAGGCAGAAAATAGGAAAACAGCAGAACTGGCCCACTATGCATTTTGGTTCCCTAAAGACTGTATTATTGTGACTTTTAAGCCATTTATTTTTGAGTGCTCACTTTTAACCTTCATGTGAGACAGGTATTATCATTTTCCTCATAATAATGAGAAAACAGGTTTAGTGAAAATAAATAATTGAGTCTCACAATTAGGGGAGGAGGCCAAAGTCAAACCCATGTCTAACTCCACTGCCCATCTCCTCACTGCTATGATGCACTGCCTTCCTGACTCTGCAGTACATGGCTGAGAGTCTGCAGCTGGTCTCTGAATGAATGAATGAGGAGTAGGAGAGTGGGAGGAAGACTGCTGCCTGCTTGGTTGCCTAATGGAATTCCACTCTGGCCCTGAATTATAGATTTACTGGCAACAGGTGACAGTATAATTTCAGGGTTTCAAGCACATAAACTGTTCACATAAACGAGGTTCTCCCCCAACCTGAGCTGATCTTGGGAAAACAGAAACGAGACATGTCCTTCTTTTTCAACTTGGCATGTGATTCTGCCAGCCTCTCTGTAGTCTTTCCTTTCCCAGTTGGTTTCAGACCCTGCTCCTCTCTGCAGATTTGAGAGAGTGAACACATACACAACTCTTCCTTGGGTAACCCACCTCACAAACATCTCATTTGCTTATTTCCTCAACTGATCTGCACTGTACCCCTCCGAGACAATGGGATTAATTTCCCAGTTTACAAATAAAAAAAACTGAGCCTCAGAGTAGTTGAGGGATATTCCAAAGCCCTTCTCCTATCCAACAAGACGCAAACCCAGGCCTCCTGTCTCCAAGTCCCTGGCCATTCCCCGTTCCATACTGCCTTTCTTAGCATGAAGAGGCAGTTGCATTGTTTATTTAAAGCTGTCTGTAATGTGTGCTGCAAAAATCCCATTTTAAGTTGGATTTTTATGCTCCCAAACCCAACTTAGGAAAGCACAAA
Organism: Pan paniscus; assembly: GCF_029289425.2. Taxonomy (NCBI): domain Eukaryota; kingdom Metazoa; phylum Chordata; class Mammalia; order Primates; family Hominidae; genus Pan; species Pan paniscus. The sequence continues at coordinate 40,090,222 of NC_073261.2, read as the reverse complement.
ACAGAAAAGTCTGATGCAAGCAGGAACAAACATTCTGTAAATTTCCAATTGATACTGTTCCACTCCACAATCCAATCCACACAAATCCCTCAACCACAAATGTCTGCCTAAATCTGTTGTTTTTGTTTTTAAGTCTTAATTGTAGAGATTCCTATTCTTAAGCAACCCAGCTTTATTGTATGTGGTAGAAAGAGGCTGGGCTTTGACTTCAGACCTGAGTTTGAATCCAGCTCCAACCCTGACTAGCTGTGGAGTGGCAAGCATGCTTCTTAACTACTCTGAACCAGTTTCCTTGAGCATAGAGACCAAAAACACCTACTTTCAACAGCCACTATGCAGATTAAATAAGGAGACTGTAGGTACAAATTTAACTTACCAGAGACACTCTAGATGAATGACAAATATCAGTTCCCCTCCCTTCTACAGAAACAGTAACTGCAAATGCTAATTCTTTTAACCACAAAATGTTTTTCATTCAATCATTAAATATGTGCTGAGCACCTACTGTGTGCCCTGGGCCATCTGTTAGGAAAGGCAGGCAGCAAGCAGATAATTATACAAATAACTGGTTATTGTCATCACAATAATTGTGATGAGTCCTGCTGAGTCTGTTTTGAAGAAGAGAGAAGATTCACTTACAATGACTGTCCTGTGGTTGCCTATTTCCCAGCTTATGCTCCCCTCCCCAGACCTGAGAGCCAGAGACCCGACCCCCAGCCAGAGGGTTCTGTGCTGAAGGGTTATGGTTTTCTCCTTCTGGTGGGCTTCATCTAAAGCCCCCTACATGGTATATATTTAGGCTGAGAAAAGGACTGCTGGGCCTTCCTATGTGCACCATGAAAAAGGGGTGGGGGGAAAGAGTGAGGAGCTCTTTGAGATTGACTGGCAGGTGGTCAGCGAGTATCTGTGGGGTTTTCTGGGGACTTGTCTGCTCAGCTGGTGCCCTCCTAGCTCTCACACAGCAGGTACTGATGTCCTCTGCCAGGGCCCAGCCAACTTTGAGTGCAAGTGTCGGTCTGGCAGAGGGTATCAAAAGCCCTGGGGAAGGCCATGGGAACAGGACAAACCTTTACTAATGCCCACCAGGCACTGTACAAGGCACTGATCCCCACAGAAGTCAGGTGAGGCAACTACTATCCATGCCCTCTTACACAGGAGGGACCTGGGACATTAAGAGGTTAAATTCATTCATTCATTCATTCATCGTTCATTCGTTCATCCAACAGACATTTATTCAGTCCCTGCTCTGTGTCAGATTCTGAGGCCAACACAAGGTCACAGAGCTGCTAACTGAATGAGCTGGATTCAAATGCTCTATCTGGCTTCAAACTCTGCTCTTCTAATCCAACTTGATACCTCAAGGTCAGAGGTTTTATCTTCAGGGAAGTCACAACATGGCCAGGGTGCCAGGTGTATCAGAACAAGAAAGGTGGCAGGCAAAGCTGCGTGTGCTAAGTATGGAAGGAAAGACAAATGATGATGGGCAAAACTATGGAGATAGAAAACAGATGAGCTGCCAGAGGCTGGCAGTGGGGTAGAAGAAGATGATGACTACAAAGGGGCATGGAGGAAGTTTTGGAGGCAATGAACCTGTTCTATATTTACACTGTGGTTGTGATTACATGACTGTATGCACTTGTCAAAGCTCACAAAACTATACAGTAAAAAGGGTGAATTTCACTGTGTGCAAATTATTAGGAATTTATACAGACAATTTAATCAGGAAAATCAAGATTTGAATTCAAATTATACAGGAAAGTTCAGGTTTTTCCAGCCCCCTCACTCAGCTGTACTGAGGCTGCATCGCTTCTGTTTATAGTCCTATGACACCATGTGAACAAACACTGCCAAATGAGGCTGGTCTTATACGTTTAGTTACTGATTTCCCCATCTGTTAAAATCAGCCAAGTTAACAGAGTAGAATGTAGCTAAGTCTTAAAGTGGTTATGTCTCAAAAAGATATTTGCACACCCATGTTCACAGCAGCATTACTCACAATAGCCAAAAGATGGAAGCAATCCAAGTGACCATCAACAGATGAATAAATAATGAATATTATTCATCCTTTCAAAGGAAGAAAACACTGACACTTGCTAAAAGATGGATGAACTATGAGTATATTATGCCAAGTTAAATAGGCCAATCACAAAAAGGCAAATACTGAGTGATTACATGTATAAGTGGACTACTGTAGATAACTCAACTCCTTAACTAGATAAGTCAAAATCATAAAAATAGAAAGTAGAATGGTGGTTGCCACAGGCTGGGGGGATATAGGGAGTTGATAATGGGTGTGGAGTTATAATTTTCAGTTTTTCAAGATGGAAGCTTCTGGAGATTGGTTGTACAACAATGTGCAATAAATATACACTACTGACTGTACACTTAAAAATGGTTAAGATGGTAAATTTTATGTTATGTGCTTTTATCACAATTAAAATAAAATAAATTTATGACATTTATGAACCAAAAAAATCTCTGCATGAATATTTGTTCAAAATCATCCATACTTAAAACTTTTATAAAAACAGAATTTACTTAGTGTAGGTCATTAGTTCATTTAATCCATAAAAGATTACTTCTAACAAAGTTATAAGAAAACAGAATATATAATCTTTCAATTTATATGTTTGATGCGACAATGCTATTTTGTAAAATTTACTAAAATGTTCAAACATCTCAATTTATTCAATCCATTGTAATGACATTTAAGATGAGTGAAAATTAACAAGTAATGCAAGTAAATATATTTTTTACTGGTTCTGGTTGTAGAGGAAAAAACATTGCTGTATATTATGTTCTATTAAGAAGTTACACTATTAAAATGTTTCTGAGATTGATATTTTAGATAGATAGATAGATAGATAGATAGATAGATAGATAGATAGATAGATAGATAGATAGGTTTCTAACTTGTTCCAGAAAGGATCTGAGATGGCTTGGTTATAAATAATTGTGTGGCTCATAAGAAATTACCATGATTCCAGGCCACTGGGTTTGTCTGGCAGCAGAAGGGCTCAGAACTGCTAACAAAAGCACGGTTGTCGCCTCACTAGAAGGGGAGGGTGGGACTATGTCCCACCTGCCCACAGAAGAACAAGGATTGTGTGAAACAAAGGATGTTTGGCTCAGGTCCAGCATGGCACCCTGATTAGAACACAAAACCTATTTAAAAAAAAAAAGAAAAGAAAAGAAAGCAAGCTGGAAAACAGCAGCTTTACTTCAATGAGCAAAATTTAAATTCTGAGAGAATTTTCAGCACGTGTCTTAATTATGAGTGAGTCAGGACAGTCAGGGAACAAATGCAGCTCGCAGCTGCTAAAGTGCGCTTCTGGATGGAAGTTCTGGACCTTGCTCCTGAGTTGGCCAACCCGGGGAAGAAGGAAGCAGAGAGACTGGGGCGGGAACCCACCGTATGTATCTCTCGCACGCCTGCCCTGCAGATGACTTAGGAGAGCCACTGCTGGCTGCACAGCTCCAAGGGCCCTGGCCACCATGTGCAATACAGACCCTGTGTAAGGAAGGTGAGGTCCTCCTTTGGATAACAATTTTTTATGTTTGATGCTTTGAAGGGCAATCCTCGGTAATGCTTTAAAAAGTATGGTGGAATACTGCACAATAGTTAAAAAGTTAAAATATAACGAACAGCTGCTTTGTGTTTTGTTTTTGTTTTGAGACGGAGTCTTGCTCTGTCGCCCAGGCTGGAGTGCTTTGGTGTGATCTCCACTCACTGCAAGCTCCGCCTCTGCAAGCTCCACCTCTGCAAGCTCCGCCTCCCGGATTCAAGCAATTCTCCTGCCTCAGCCTCCCGAGTAGCTAGGACTACAGGTGCCCACCACCACGCCCAGCTAATTTTTTGTGTTTTTAGTAGAGACGGGGTTTCACCGTGTTAGCCAGGATGGTCTCGATCTCCTGACCTCGTGATCTGCCCGCCTCGGCCTCCCAAAGTGCTAGGATTACAGGCGTGAGCCACCGCGCCCGGCCCACAGCTGCTTTGTTTAGAAAATAAAGATACTTCTCTCAACTACCACAGAATGAGAATTCCTCTTTAACAACTGTGCCATTTGCTTTTGCAGATCTGAAGAGAATAGATAAAACTAGGTTACTAAGGAGAAGAAAATTCCAAGACAATAACAGAAAGAGGTAGCTCTGAGCATGGAAATGTAAGAAATTTTATTTGCTTCAGAATGAAAACAATATACATTCTTTCCATTTATGAGCCTCAAATGGCCACAATCATAGGTGACCATAAGGGAAAGTCCAAGTGAAGAATGTCCTATTATCCAAGAATCAAGACTAAAAAGGAAAGCTTCACACTTTGGGGAAAAAAAGTTACCAGTATAGCACTCCTCAGTAATTAGCACTGGTTACAATACAATGCACGCTCTGTACACAGCTTTTAGCAGTTTATATCCATTTGCACATACAAAAACTCTATGAAGTAGACATGATTATAATTTCCATTTCACAGACTGGAAATGTGAATCAGAGAAGTTAAATAGTTGGACTAAAGTCACACACCAAGTTTGTAGCAGAGCTAGAACTAGAATGTGAGATTTCAAAGCTTGGGTACTAAACCATGGATGCTCCAACTTCTTTGATTGCACAAAATCAGTAAAATATTTTGATCACGTGTATTTGTATTACCACAAGTCCTTGGCTTTGCTGAGGAAATACTTTTAAGTCATCATGAGGACTGGTTTAAAATTGGATTGTCTAAGGCCGGGCATAGTGGCTCATGCCTGTAATCCCAGCACTTTGGGAGGCTGAGGCAGGCGGATCACCTGAGGTCAGGAGTTTGAAACCAGCCTGGCCAATGTGGCAAAACCCTGTCTTTACTAAAAATACAAAAATTAGCCAGGCGTGGTGGCAGGCGCCTGTAATCCCAGCTACTCAGGAGGCTGAGGCAAGAGAATTGCTTGATCTGGGGAGGTGGAGGTTGCAGTGAGATGAGATCGCGCCACTGCACTCCAGCCTGTGCAACAAGAGTGAAACTCCATCTTAAAAAAGAAAAAAAATTAGATTGTCTAATACGTAAGTTCATTTAACAAGCTTCATGCAAATTGTAACACAACTTGGGTTCTGCTGAAAACAATCAAAACAGCGAGGGACCGTGTTGCTCCCTCCATGTCGTGGATCTACCCCCTCCCTCAGCATCTCCCCCCAGAACATGTGCCACGTTGTGCACGTCAGGCGTGCAGACCCAGTGCCCCTTGCTGAGGGCCTACTCCAGGCAGGCACTGTGCTACCAACCATCCACATGGTCTCCTTCCATACTCAACATCCAGAGGCTTCCCCTGCCCAGAGAGCTGGCCAGCACTTGTGACGAGGGTGTGGCCCCTGTTCTGCCTGGCTGTGAAGCCACTCCAAGCTGCACCATGGAAGGAGGGACCACCCAGGAGAGCTTGGAGCTTGGGGACCTTGGTGCTGGTCTTTGCTATACCACTTACTAGACATGGGTTCATGGACAAGAGCCCAGAAGCCTCACTTGTTTTATCTCCTCTGCAAAATGTGGTGTCAAATGGGATAATATACGTTATGATACTTGAAAATGGAAATGCTGCACAGACTTGCAAAAATACTTTTCCTACAAGGGAAGCTCTGACCAGAGGACCATGGACTATGGTGTCCCACCACTGGAAGGGCTGACATAGGAGCCATCATGGGAGTCATTTACCCAGTCCTGGGGTGGAGTTGGTACAAGCCCTGGTACCTAAAAGATGCAGGGATGCCACCTAGCTGGGAGACCAAGAACAGCCACTACCTGCAAGAGAGATTCTCCCTGGGGGTTGGAGGGAGGAAGAGAACACTTACTTTTCCAAGGTGGATGTTTTCTGAAGCCATGGGGAGGAGCGTCACTGTCTCAGTGGAATCATAAAAGCAACCTACCTCCTCATTCACTGGTTCTGGGTGTGAGGGAAATGCCTCTTCCCAGAAGACTCTGGGGGATCTCAGAGGATGCCTAAGGTCCAGCCTGGGTCCCTCTCAAAATAAAAAGAGAAAACAACTGACAAGTTCACACTTCCCTTTCCCTAGATGTGTTTGAGCCAAGAAGGCCTTACTATAAATAGTATAATTTGGCAAAAACTTCAGCACCATATAGGGTCGCATGCCCCACCTCCCACCCCAACTGGTCCATTAAGAAATGCCTGAGTTGAGGCATCGTCAGAGACATCCTGGGGGAAGTGGATAACCACAGTAACTAACTAGCAGTCTCCAACATTTTAGTGTAGAGTAGTTTAACAGCTCTGTGGCCACTGGCAGCAGGTAGGGAAGGGCATGCTAGGCTGTTTCCCTGGGTTGATGGATTGGTTGGTTTGGGGAATGGTGGAATTCAAGGAATGGGAGAAGTTTGGAGAACAGGGTGCTGGCTAAAGGTGCCTGGCCAGGACCCAGGATGATAGCACCAGGTCCCTGGGCATGGAAGGGGAGATGTGGCACAGGGATGGGCTCCCAACTGGGGGTCAGGAATCCTGGTTCCAGGTTCAGCTCTGATCCCAACAGGCTGGGTAATCTTAGGCCATCACACCCCCTCCCCGGATCTGTCTCTTCATTCTTTCATTCAGAAAACATTCACCTAGTGCCTACCAGTATGGGTGTGTAACACTGTTCTATTGCTGGTGAGGCAGGAGTGAACACATGAAGAGAGCACCGTGTTGAGTTCTGGGGTGCCCTCCCCTTCCGCAGCTCAAGCATTGTTTATCCCCATGCCTGCAGTCTGACCCAGGTCCAGCCCTGGTCTCTGCTGGGCTGTTTCTACCGTGTAGACGCTCTGAGCATGAACTGGGCCCTCTACACGCCACCCTGCATCCAGAGATAGTGTGAGGATGTTAGTAAACACTCAAACAACGGTGGGCAGAGCAAAGCTGCTATGGGGCCAGCAGAATAGTCACGGACAGTCACCCTTGCCATGGTACATTCCTGGAAATTGCAGCAGGAAGGAGAATGGTCAAAAGGGGATCGCTTTTTGCTGTATCCCTTTGTCACCAGCAGATGGGAATCCTGGGTCAGCAAGGCAGAGTGCTGACGGAGCTTTCCTCTGGATGGTGAAAAACAAAGAGTGGATAGGCTGGGGAGAAAAACAGGAAAACGGGTGTGTTTTCATCTTTGTGGCTGTGCAGATGAGCAATCAATGAAGCAAAGCTGGGCTGTTAAGAACTGACTCTATTCTTGATAGAGCTCAAAAGATACCATTGTTCCCTACTGCCCAAAGAAAAACGTCCAAGCTGCTTATGTTGATATCAAGGGCCTCTGCCATCTAGCTGCAGGTGTCCCACCAGCTTCTTGGGCCCTCTGCTAATTCCTGTCTACTCATGCATTTCTGCCACTGTGCTCAGTCATCATTCTCTTGGCCTGCAGTGCTCTGCCCCCAACTCTGTCTGCCAAAATCCTATGCATTCTTCTAATGCATTGGACTAGAAGCCTTGGCACTACTGACATTTGGGGCCAGACAATTCTTTGTTGTGAGGGGCTGTCCTCAGCATTATCCCTGGGCTTTAACTATTAGATGACCCCACTCCAAGTGTGGCAACCAAAAACATCTCCAGACACCACCGAATGTCTTCTCAGAGCAAAACAGCCCCTGCTTGAGAACCACTGTTCTATGCCTAGATCCAGGGCTATTCTTTTTATAAAACCTTTTCCTGAGCTCCTTAGAAGGAGGGTTATATGTGTGCCTTCTACACACTTGGTAATGTTCTATTAGCACTTAACTAGCCTTCTTCCAGCTTGCATTATGTGGTTATATCATACCTTCCTCATTAGGCCACAAGTTCCTTAAGAACAAGGACAATACTGCGTTCATCTTATACAAGCCACAACACCATCTAGAGTAGCAATTAATATTGGCTACTATTTATTGGCTACTAATAAAGTAGTTATTGGCTACTAATAAACTATGGTTTAACTTCTTACTGTTAACATAAGCACAACTCATCTATGTTGATTGTAGAAAAATTTTTAAATATGTAAAAAATAAAACAAAAATCAAAATCATCCACAATCCAACACCCAGCAACAACAGTAGTTAAAATACTGGTAGACTGAATATGGCCCTCTAATACAAGTACACCAGTAAAATACCCTCCAATCTTCCTTCTGTGAGTGGAGAATCCAAGGAAAATATCTGCAGCAGAGGCAGCAGCCCAGGGCCAGACTGACATGGCCAGGGGGGACCATGAGAGCCATCTTGTCCACCCCAGCAGATGCTTAGATCTGCTTTAGAATGCTGTTCTGGACTGTTTGAACCTCTGCACATACAGGAACTTGCTATCATCCCATGCAGGCTGGTCCACCTTGGGCCACCCTAAGGAGCTCTTTGTTTTACTGACTTAAAATTTGTTACCTGGGATTTCACTCCTTGGTCCAGTCCAAATTCTACCTCTTTAGCCAAATTGGTCCACTCTCTCTATTTCCCATCGACAGGTCCTGCCCTCTTTCCTCTGTGCTGAGAACTGTGCCTCTCATCCACTAGGGTGGGCCCCAGAAGCCAGTTTCATACCACACAATGCTTCCAGGCCCTCAACAGTCAGGTTCTGTCTCACAGAAATTGGCATTGGTACTGAGAAACTTGAGTAATTCCTGCTGGATACTTGAACTAAAGGAATATAAACTCAAGAGTGGGGACTGCAACTGTGCATGGCCGTGCTTGGCCATATACACATGAAAAGTAGAAGTCTAGGGTGAGAGAGAGTCAGAGAGAGTACCAGACACACACAGAGAGTCGAGCAGATGTGGCCAAAGAAACAGATAAGTGAGACCAGGGCCCAGGGAAGGCTTCCCAACTGCCTTCCAGGTCCCAGGGCCGCATGAGTCAGCTGCAACTCCCTGCCTCTTTACAATAAAGAGTTGTTGTTTTGGCTCATGCTAAGGCCAGTTGGTTTTATCTATCTTGGTTCATGTAACCTAAACCAAAAAAGCTTAAAGAGGACTTGACTCAGATACAGCCCTCAAAACCTCTGACAATGGATGCCCTAAAACTTGGGTCCCCTTAGCCTTCTCTCCATCTTGAACTCGCATCCACTGGGGCTGGCCAAGTCCCCTCTAATGGAAGATCATGCATCTCTGTGTACAAAGCCCTTCACACCTCTGGGTACCACTGACAAACCCAGGTTGCACTGGCACCAAAAGGTGAGGATCCAATTCAGAAGCTGTCAGAGCCAAGAATCCAATTAAGCAGTATCCAGATGTGAATGAGGTGACCACCAAACGTGTATGTTTGCGTAAAAAGTCACATCACACCAACTAAATACAAGCACCCACAGTGAAGATGTGAGACCAGAGAAGCTGGGAGCTGTCCAACTCCTTCATCCGCATTCTCTTTGAAGCTCCTTGGAACGGGCTCTAAGTGCTTCTCAGAGCTGATCACAGCACCAGCGGAAACCACAGCAGGCTTTTCCATGGGCATACAGCCCCCGCTTCCCTAGGAGCAGATAATGGCAGCCGGCTTGCAAGGTCTTCCTTCCAGTTCCTGCCAGGGTCAGGGGCAAAACAACTCCCTGCATACCGGGCAGGGCATGGGCTTTGCAGTCAGACATAGATTCTCATCTCATTTCTACCACGTATTAGCTTTACGACTTTGATTAAGTTACTGAACTTCTCTAAGATTCAGTCCCCTCATCTATAAAAATAACTAACAATTCCTATTTTGAGGATTAAATGAAACAAGAGTTTTCAAGAGACCAGCATGACAATACCAGAAATACTAGTTTCCTATCTCTCGTCATGTTTATATTAAACTCTTTCATTCATTTTCAAAATTTACTAAATGACAATGTAATGTCAATTTTAAAATATCATTTATGAGAGAGCATCCTCACTACATATGATCAGTTGGAAAATAACAACTTGATTAGGGCTCACTTTATTTTTCAAAGTGTCCTCTAAGTTGCATCAATTCCATAAATGTCGAAGTCAGCAAAAATAAGTGAGAGTATACTTAATACTTCAACAGATGCGCCTGTCCAAGAGGCTGCAAGTTTGGTTCCCAGGCAGGTCCAATTCCCTGTAGGCAGATGACTAACCTCTTAAAACCCACATTTGCTGCTGGGATTAACTGGCCAGGAGGCCCCATGCAGATGAATGCCCAGTCATGACCTCCCCACACCATGACAGCAACAAATGCTTCATCCACACTCCCTTTTCCTTTAATTCCCCATAGGCTTTATAAAGCCAGCCTAGCTTCCTGAAGCTTGACTTCCTCATTAATGGATGTGCAGCTCATGGAGTGCTGCCTGCAGCTTGTGCCCAAAGGTCACCAAGCAGCTTCCTTCCCTCCCCTATTCCAGAAAGCTGTGCAGTCTCTTCAGGAGGCTCCGGGGTCCCAGACTCCCACCTGGAAAAGGACAGGGAGGCTGAGAACACGGGCCCTTGTCACTGAGGGCCAACCTCCCAGCCTCTAGGGCTGCAATGGGACAGGTTTTTCTCTACAACCTGGCTCCTATCACAAGAAAAGCTGCCATTTCCTCCAAATGGAAACAACAGCCAAAGAAGCCATTGGTGCTTCGGTTTTTTGCTTCCATCTCTTTAAAGAATTCACAAACCCATCCATCAAAAACCGAGGATGAGAGTAGAGACTGGCACAGTCTGGGGAGACAATTTGGCATTATTTCTCAAACCTTAACAGTGTTGCTATCCTCTGATCCAGTAATTGCACTTCTGGGAATCTATCCAAAAGAAATCATCAGAGGCAAACAAAGATTAACACATAAATATGTTCCATGGTGTTCTTATGTCCAAAGCCGAAAATGATATAAACATCCAACAATAAAGAAAGAATTGGCTATAAAACATTAAAAGGTCACTAAAATCTTATCTTAGGACTCTTGTGGGCAATAAAGTATTAATATATTAATGTTAAGTGGAAACGCAAGATACACAGTAACTTCAATCATAAACTTTTTGTATTCCAAAAGTCTTAAGGACCCCTCCAAAATGTATCTCCAGGTAATGGAATTATGAGTAATTTTTATATTCTTCTTTATCCTTTCCTTTTCTTCCCCATCCTATTGACCACAGTAGCATTTGACCCTTCATCCATGACAGATCCTTTGTACTGTCATGATACAAAGATGAGTGGGACAGTCCTGCATCTCACTGAGTTCAAGTGTAGCTACGGTCCACTCGAGCAGATCATCACACCCACAATGAATGCTCTGAAGGCTGAAGCTGAATTGCTTTTTAAAAAAATATTTTTATTTTTTAGAAATGGGGTCTTGCTCTGTCACCCAGGCTGCAGTGCAGTGGCACCTTCTTAGCTCACTGTACCTTCGAATTGCTAGGCTCACGTGATCCTCTGACCTCAGCCTCCTGAGTAGCTAGGACTACAGGAGTACACCACGATGCCCGGCTAATTGTTTTTTTTTTTTTTTTTTTTGGACAGAGTCTCACTCTGTTGCCCAGGCTGGAGTGCAGTGGCATGATCTCGGCTCACTGCAAGCTCCGCCTCCCAGGTTCAAGTGATTCTTGTGCCTCAGGCTCCTAAGCAGCTGAGACTACAGGCCTGCATCACAGCCCGGCTAATTTTTTTTGTATTTTTAGTAGAGACAGGGTTTCACTATGTTGGCCAAGCTGGTCTCAAATTCCTGGCCTCAAGTGATCCTCCCAATTCAGCCTCCCAAAGTTTTGTGATTACAGACATGAGCCACCACGCCTGGCTGCCTGGCTAATTAAAAAAAAAAAAAATTGTATAGAGATGGGGTCTTGCTATGTTTCCCAGGCTGGTCTCAAACTCCTGGGCTAAAGTGATCCTCCTGCCTTGGCCTCCCAAAGTGCTAGCGTTACAGGTGTGAGCCCCACACCAGGCCTAAGGCTGGACTTCCAAATCAGCAACTTCTAAGGGCAGGAGATGTTCCAGCAGATCTTGAAAGGTGAGCAGGGATTTGGTAGGTTCTGGAAGAAGGTAGGCTAGGGGAGGCATTTCAGGAGGGGAGAACAGCATGAATAAACCCCAGAAACATGAGAGAGCATGGTGGATTTGCAGCTACAAACGGCTCAGTGCAGCTGGGTCAGGCAGAAGCTAGGCTGAGGGGAGCAATCACCCCCAGAGCACATCTGACAGCATCCATCCAAAGGGTGAGAAGAGGAGGAAAAACTGAAGAGGAAGGTGGCTAGGCTGGTGACTGAAAATATGAAGCCGACCTACTAGCACAGGGTGCGACACTTGGTAGATATGTAGTAAATAGGAATGATTGAATGAATGTACGAGTGGTGAAGGTACAGCACAGAGGTTACAAAAGCAGTTTACAACCCAGGCTGTGAAGGGAACCAGAGAGTTGAAGATCCCCTCTAAGGAAGGTGGGTAAAGAGCCATTCGCACATGTGCTCTTATGGTCTCCCAGGACTCATCAATATTCCAGTAAAACAAAGGAACAATTTCTGTAAAACCATTAGTAACCAAGCCCTCGATTTCACAGTGAAGAAAGATGAATGTATCCAAATTTGTCACAGCAGTAACTAGATAGAAGATGAGTCTACTCTCGATAAGGGGAAAGACTACGGATGCCACCACAATTCCCTTCCTTCAGGTTCAGCTGCCCGAACTCTGTTGTTTTATTTCCAATCGCAGACTCTCAGGGTGGGAGGAGGACTTTAAAGCTTATCTACCTACCCCCTAAAAGAAAAAAGCAATGCTTCAATCCTTTGCATCCACAAGCTCCTCCCTTCTGATTTTCATTTAGCAGACACAAACCCGCATTCCCCTCCAAAAGCCGCTATCATTGCTGGAGTGCTTGTTAAGAAGTTAAGCAAACAGAGACCATCTCCCTGCTCCAGCTTACATCATCAAGGATGAAAACAATGCCCCTGAAACACACCCTGTTTGGCACATCTATGCTGCCCAATCCCTCTGTTATAAAGACCACCCACCTTCACCCCCACCCCTGGGCACCCACCACAGGACTCTGTCTCCAGCTAGAGGTGATGTGACCAAAGTTGGGCCCAAAATGCTCTCAGATTTTTTTCCCCAGGAATATAGAATCATGGCTGAGATGTCTGCAGGTTACTTAAAACAAAGACTGTAAACTTAAGCAGCTATGGGGTGGCCACATCTGGCCAGATGCTCACCAGAAGAGAGACAGATGTCTCCAGAGGGAAGATTGAAACAGACAGCAGAGACACTTCATGCTAAGACAGACAGGCAGACAGGCTCTATGGGCAAAGTCAAGTCTTCATTTTTTTTTTAAGCTTACCATTGGTACCTAGACGAGGTACCTTGTTAGAGGTTCAACAGATATACAGATATTGGTTAAATGAATTAAAAGGGGGAAAGGAGAGAGAAACAGACAGACACAGAAGCTGTGTGGGTTCTGGGCCCTCATGAGGCCCGGATGGTCCCTCTAGTCTTAACAGTCCAGGAGCTGGGCCAGTATCCTTCCCATAAATGTCCTCGCTTGCTCAAGCTGGTGTGAAGCAGGCTTCTGTTACTTGCATCCAAAGGAATCTCCCTGAGACATCCCCAAGCTTGGCCCCAGCCCTCTGCCTTTCTGTGTACCCATTTCCTCCCTCAGGGCAAGCCCTTGCACTCTGGTCTGCACCAGCTGAGCAAGTTCAGCATCCACATCAGCCCAGCTGCTCTCCTGTCTCTAATAGCCTGTGGGAGATTTCTTCTTGGATCACATATCCTTGCCTTAAGCCAATTTCCCTATCCCAGGAGCTCTCAAACTTGAGAGGCATGAGAATCACCAGGTGGGCTTGTTAAAACACAGATTGCCGGGCCCACCCCCAAAATGTCTGATTCAGCAGGTCTGAGGTGGGGCCTGAACATCTGCACTTCTACCAAGTGCCCCTGGTCCCCCACTGAAGACCCCTGCCCTCTGTACCACCATCTGCCACTCAGATTTGCCTCCTCCTTCCCTCCCTTGGCACCTGCAGCCAGCAGGCTCCAGGCTTTGGACTTTTCCTCTGTAGGAACTTTTCTCCTCAGCCCTTCCTTATTACTCTCACAACTCCAGCCCTCCTCATTGCATGCCCGGAGGACTCGAGAAACTTCTAACCAGCTTTCCTCCCCTTTCGGCTCACCTTGCGCCTTACTGCCAGATTCCTCTGCCTGAGGTACAGTTCTCCTCGGGCCACTTGCCTGCCCGTAACCTTTGGCTATTACGAAAAAGGCTGCTAAGAATATTGGAGTAAAGTCTTATGTGGACATATGTTTTCATTTTGCTATGAAAGAGGATAAGTATATATTTAACCTAATTTTAAAACTGCCAAACTTTTTTTTAAGTGGCTGTACCATTTCATTCCCTCCCTCCCCATCACCTTTGAATGACACCATATGGACTATTAAATTTTTTCCAGATTCCGGGGCTTGACTTTCCAACATCTTGCAATCCAGCCCATACCTGCTGATCCAGCCAAAACCAACATACCACATAAATTCTAACCCAGTCTTCAGTATGTTCATGCTGTGTCCTCATTCTCTCTTAACCCTTCTGAAATCCCAAATCAGGTCTCTCTTCTGTGAGACCTTCTCCACCACCCTAGCCTAAAAACACAAAGGCTCCTCTTCCCAAAACACAGAATACACAAAAATATTTGAGTCAAGATAATCTAGCTCTCCATCCCACCCTTTGCTTGAAAAAGTATAATAATAATAAAATACTCCCAGTTTGCTCAAACTGTTACCTAGTCTTTACTCATCCATCAGAAAAAAACACAAAGACAATGGAAGGATTTTATGTAAAACTATCTACAGTACTGCAATAAGCAACATTTTTCCAGAGGCTGGGGACAAGCAGTTACTGTAACCTTATCAAATGAAAGAACAAAATGCATTTCCCTGTCCTCTGATGAGCGTTATCTGATCTACAAATTGGTGTTTGGTAGTAGTTCTCCTAACAGGTCTCAAAGACACTAATAGAACACGTGTATTTACTCTTACACATTACTTATTCAGAGGCCAGGGCAGAGATTCTTACAGGCCTCACACTGCTGGTCCCCATGGTAGGGGGAATAAATCAGTACTCTGTGTGAAAAGCAACATGATGGCATGTACCAAAAGTCCTTTGATAGTTTCCTGTTGGGAGCCAAAAGAAAAAAAAAAACCCTTTTGAAAAGCCACACCTGGCCGGGCACAGTGGCTCATGCCTGGAATCCCAGCACTTTGGGAGGCTGAGGTGGGCGGATCACCTGAGATCAGGAGTTGGAGACCAGCCTGGTCAACATGGTGAAACCCCATCTTTACTAAAAATATAAAAATTAGCTGGGCATGGTGGTGACCGCCTGTAGTCCCAGCTACTCGGGGGCTGAGGCAGGAGAATCGCTTGAACCTGGGAGGCGGAGGTTGCAGTGAGCTGAGATCACGCCATTGTACTCCAGCCTGGGCAACACAGCAATACTGTGTCAAAAAAAAAAAAAAAAAGTCACACCTATTTATCCATGTTCTACTTTATGGAATCTAGCATAAGGAAAAGACCCCAAAAAACAAAGGGGTAGACCATACCATTACCTATAGTCACACACACAAAAATCAGAAACAACCTAAATGTCTAACAAATAGAGGCATGGCTCTTACATTTCCTATATTTATTTATTGTCCATTCGTGCCCAAAAGGATTTATGATACACTTAAGTAAATTGTGTTCAACTTACTAGAATGGATACAGCCATCAAGAATGATATTTAGGGCTGGGTGCAGTGGCTCATGCCTGTAATCCCAATACTCTGGGAGGCCAAGACAGGAGGATCACTTGAGCCCAAAAGTTTGAGACCCGCCTGGGCAAGAGTGAGACCCTGTCTCTACAAAAAATGTAAAAATCAGCTGGGCGTGATGGCACATGTCTGTAGTCCCAGCTTTGCAGGAGGTTGAGGCTGCCATGAGCCATGATTGCGCCACTGCACTCCAGGTCTGGGCTACAGAGCAAGACTCCATCTCAAAAAAAAAAAAAAGAAAAGAAAAGAAAAAAATGATATTTACAAAATGTTTGAAACAGAAGACTTTCTATTATGTTACCAAGAGAAGTGAAATACAAAATTCTTAATATGTATAATTACAATAATATATTTTTACAAATTAAGTTGACAAATAGAAAACTAGAAGAAAGATTCTCTACAATGTTATTGGCAGTTGTGGTAGGATGATGGAAAGAGTGATAACATTTCCTTTCCATATAAATAATTTCCAATTAATTGGCTCATTTAAAAAACATGTCTTAAAATAAATATAGAAACTAAACAGGGGTTGTCAGGCATTCCCTATCATATAGCTCAGAGAAAATCACCTGTCCTTGAGATATAAATATGGGTCAGATCACTAGAACAAAAGGAAGATAAATGCAAAGAACTCACGAAGGCATGGGAAGATCCTGGCCATCAGCCAGCGCACACTGCTAAGAATCTCTTAGATGCAAGATCCAAAGGCAATAATGCAAGTGGTAAAGGCTGAGCTATTCCATTTGACAGCATTACAGAAAAAAGGGGGCAAGCATATTTGATGTGTGAATGGCACTTTTAATATGACAGAACACAGACCATGTTTTAAAAGGTTGATGCCCAGACTAGGCAACATGGTGAAACTCCATTTCTACTAAAAATACAAAAAAAATTAGCCGGGCGTGGTAGTGCACGCCTGTAGTCCCAGCAGTCTCAGCTATTCAGGAGGCTGAGGTGGGACGATCGCTTGAGCATGGGAGGCGAAGGTTGCAGTGAGCTGAGGTTGCACCACTGCACTCCAGCCTGGGCAACAGAGGGAGTGGTAGAGGAATAACAACTAGGATTTCTCCTTGTGGTTTCAGAACTGCCCTGGGTCTGCTTCCCTAAGGAGCTTGCTGTGACAACTGGAAGGGCATGTACAGCAGGGAACTGGTCTGAAGAGCTGGAGTGAGGCTTGAGCGCTGTCACTCACCAGTGGACCCTGGGCAGTCACTCAGCCTCTCTGCTCTTCTGTTCCTCACTTGTAAAGTGGGAAGTGTCTTGGTAGAGGTTCTTTTGGTTATAAGTAACAGAAATGGACTCAAACTGGCATAAGCAGTAAAGAGAATTTGTGGGGAGGACACTGGTGCAGGGAGGGTTTAGCATAAAAACCCCAAGGCAGCTGGGCCTTGAAACAGTCTAGAACTAGGGACTGGAGAGTCCTGGAAGGCCAGGCCATGTGTCTGCCACCTCGGCATTCTCCAGTGTCTCCATCACTCCTCCTCCTCTGCTGACCCACCTCCCACACTGTCGTGAATTTGTTTAATATAGGTGCTGCCTTGGCATCCACCTTTAGGCCTGACATGAGTTATCTGAAACACAGTAGCACCCTGTCACCTTTGGCCTAGTTAAAAATACCCCTCGCTGTGGGGGAATTACATTTCTTTCTCTCCAGCCCGTTCCTGCCACTCCCTGGGTGAGCTCCCTGCCACTTCCAAACTTCCCCTCAGCCTCCCGTCAGCACCCCTAACCTCTCTGGACCTGTACGTAATAAATGTCTTCTCTTTCACGCATTTTGGTTTCACCTCCTCACTGTATTTCACCTGACTGGCAGACCCAAACCTAACTTCCCCCTGGTCAAGGCTATCTTGGCTTACAGCCACTCTCAGGAGAGACCTGAAGACCAACTTTGAAAGAAATCACAACACACGTGCTCTTCATGTGAACTGCTCTTCAATCCACACGGCCAAACACGGCCTTCACACCTCTTGACTCTTACTCTTTACAGCTCCTGCCTCTTGAATTCGTCAGCTCAGGCTGCCATAACAAAAAACACTACAGACTGGATGGCTTAAACAACAGAAATCCATTTTCCCACAGCACTGGAAGCTGGAGGTCTGTGATCTGGTGCCAGCATGGTCAGGTTCTGGTGAGGGCTCTCTTCCTAGCTTGCAGACAGCCAGCTTTTGGCTGTGTCCTCACGTGGTGGGAAAAGAGAGGCAGGAAAGCTCTCTAGTGTCTCTTCCTCTAAGGATACTAATCCCATCATAAAAGCCTTACCCTCATGATCCCATCTAAACTTAACTATCTCCCAAAGGCCGCATCTCCAAATACCATCACATCGGGAATCAGAACTTCAAAATACGAATTTGGGGGGGCAATTGGCTGCCTCTGAATCTAACGTCTGTGTTTCCAGGAGGGGGAAAATATAATTGGCTCAGCTTGGGTCAGGTGTCCATGTGTGATCCAACCAGCCATAGCCAAGTGGAGAGGGCAGGTCGTGCAGCACAAACAAGGCTGCCGGGGGCCTACCATGATCACCAAGCATGTCTGTACCTTGCCACCATAATGAAAAGCCACAGAGAATCAGGTCAAGAAGTAGTTACTTCCCATTTCCCCCACAAAACTAAGCACTGGATAAGGGTCATGTCTTCTTATTCAGCAGCATCACCTCTCCATGGTCCATCACAGAACTGGGCATGTGGAAGATGCTCAATGGCTCTGTTGTCCTTTTACAGACAAATGAGGCTGGACTTGCTCAGAGCATAATGATGTTTCTGTCAACAATGGACGGCACATATGACAGTGGCCCCATAATTATAATACTGTATTTTTACTGTATGTCTTCTATGTTACCACAGTGTAATACCACTGTGTTACAACTGCCTACAGTATTCAGTACAGTAGCATGCTCTGCAGGTTTGCAGCCTAGGAGCAATAGGCCATACCATGTAGCCTAGATGGGTAGCAGGCGGTACCACCTAGGTTTGTGTAAGTACACTCTATGACGTTCACACAATGAAAAAATCATCTAGTGACACAGTTCTCAGAACATACCCCTATTATTAAGCAATGCATAACTGTATATAGACATATCTCACCTTCTAGGGGCCAGAGCATGCTTTCCACCCTAAAGATCAAGATTCTCCTTCAAGTCAACCTTCAACCTTTCTTCTTTCTAATCTTTCCTAGATGAGGAAAATTATCCTCCATCATTACTTCTCTCTCTTCCCCTTTCTCTGTGTGTGTGTGTGTGTGTGTGTAGTAATAACAATGTACAGTGTATAGAGGATAAAAGGAAGCAAAAGACAGGCTGTGTGCCTTCAAAGGACTCTGATATAAACTTAAGAGGCAAGACATAAACACTGGTGAAGTTAAAAAAAACAAATCTATGAGTTAAGAAATACAAAAACACACACGATACCTCTGGACAGCTATGTAGGTCATTGTCCAATAATTGGTGCTAGCAGTGTGTGCTTTGAGGTGGCAGAACAAAGAATCTACTTCAGTCTAGAAGGGTCTAGGGAAGAAAAAGTAGACAGATATAGCTAAGGGAGGGAGGAGAGATGGCACTCTGGAGAGGGTAGTGATGATTCAAGCCAATTCACGGAAATCAGGAATAGTCATAGGAACTGAAGTTCCCCTAGGACTACATTATGGGGTGACTGAACACCAATGCAAACTTCTAGATGGAATTATTAAAATACTTGTGAGCACTAGAAAGGAAAGAGACAAATACCGGGAGCCTGCACCAGTCCTGCCAGGTTCTGCCCGCATGGTGCCAGGCTGCCCTTATTTCCTCCTGCAACAGGGAGGCCAGCAGGGGCCCATGGGTTTTTAAAGGTAGTGGACACTGCATTAGTTTCCTAGGGCTGCAGTAACAAAGTACCATAAATTTCCTAGCTTAAAACAACAGAAATTGTTTCTCTCATCATTCTGCAGTCTAGAAGTCTAAAATCAAGGTATCATGAGGGCCACGTTCCCTCTGGAGGATCTAGGGGAGGATTTTCCTAGGTTCTCACAGCTGCTGTCAATCCCTGGAGTTCCTTGGCCTGGACAGGCATCACTCCAATCTGGCTCAATTGTCACACAGTATTCTGCATGTCTCAATCTGTGTCCAGATTTTCTTTTTATAAGGATACCAATCGCTGGATTGGGACTAACCCTAATCCAGTATGAACTCATCCCAACTTGATTACATTTGCAAAGACTCTATTTCCAAATAAGGTCACATTCTGAGGTTCCAGGTGGACATGAATTTTGGGGAGACATTATTCAACCCAATGTAGACACTGAGTATCTGTCACCCCTATGTGCTGGCCTTAGAAGCTACCTGCCATGTAAGATCCCGTTCTGCCATCCTGCACTGGCAGTGACTTGATGCACAGCTATCACAGAGGTCACCAACGGAGGAGTCCCTGTGCTGGGACAAGACGGGACTAGATGACTTCCAAAATTCCTTCTGATTTGCACATGTGTGGTTCAAGTCCTGCCGATTGTTCCCATTCTACTGATTTGCCAATTCAGCCCTCTCTTTTCATTCTCACTGCCAAGACTCAGCTTCAGCCCTTGTTGCTTCCAACTTGACACAGACACACTGCTTTCACATCACTCCTCCTGACAAACCCTCACCGGCTCACCCCTGCCTGAAAGCAAAGTTCTGTATTTTGACCGCAACATCTACCTTTACCACCTGAACTCCTAAGATGACACTAATTTTCAGGCCAGTCTGGTCCTTCAAGTGGCACAATCTCACCTTCACACCTAACTTCATACTGGCTGCAGAAGGGAATCCAAACTGTGTTTGGAAGACCATTTACTCCTCTTCCATGCACCCTCCCTGGACCAGCCAGTCCAGCCCACAGCACTTCTGCGTTTCAAGGATTATTCCTGCTTGCAGAAGCACTGGACCCTAATCTCATTGCCCTGCACTGTAAATGATCCATTCATTGAGATGGGGCTGCAGCAACACTTAGGCAAAGACAACACAAGAGCTGTAAAATCAGACAGATTTGAATTTGCTTCCTGGCTCTAATATGTAATGTTTAAGAACTGAACAACAGGAGTTTGAGGCTGCAGTGAGTGCTGATCAGCCACTGTACTCCAGCCTGGATGACAAAGTGAGACCCTGTCTCCAAAAAGAAAAAAGAGCTGGGCAAATTCCTTACCCTTTCTAAACCTCTGATTGCTTATCTGTAAAATGGAAATAATACTACCTACCCCACGGGGCTACTGTCAGGGTTAAGAGAAATAATGTATGCAGACTTTCAATGCAACATCTGACATAAAGCATACTTGTAAATTATGTGTCAACAAACATACTTATTTTTATTATGGTAAATGGATCTAAGTTTTGCCTTTAGGTCTGGGGATCAAGGCACAGATCCTGTGTTCCTCTGGCACCTAGCAGCACACTGCCAATGACTACTCTGAGTGACAGACATCAGTTCAGATGGGAACCCCAGAGAGCATTTAGCTACCATCCTTCTTCTTCTGCTTTTTTTTTTTCTTTTTTAGTGTGAACAGCCAATTTTGCTTAAAATTCTGGGACACAGAGCAAGTTTATATCACAGAAAAGCAAATGGATTAAGAGAATATCAGAAATTATTTTATTTTCTTTTATTCTGAGACAGAGTCTTGCTCCGTCACCCAGGCTGGAGTGCAGTGGCACAATCACAGCTCACTGCAGCCTCAACCACCTGGGCTCAAGTGATCCTCCCGCCTCAGGCTCCCTACACCCTGAGTAGCTGGGACTACAGGCATGTACCACCGTGCCTGGCTGGTTTTTCTTTTTTTTTTTTTTTTTTTTTGGTGTGTAGAGACAAGGTCTTGCTATGTTACTAAGGCTAGAGATCCTTTTAAAATGTCTTTCTGCTAGGTTGTTGGGCCATCACCTCTCCTTTGTTTCCTTCTCCTCTCCCAGCTTCTCTGGATTCCATCTGTTTCTTATACTGAGAAGTTTGCTACCTAGCTAGCCCTCAACCTCTTTGTTTTATGAATGGAAAGGCTGGGACCCAGACAGGGCAAGTGACTCACCCAGTGTCACAGAGCTGTTAAATGGCAGAGCCATGATTGAATCGGGCCATGACTATTTTCCTACATGACATATTGAAACCAGTTTGAGCCTCAGTTTCCTCTCTGGCAAAACAGAGATACTAATGCCCACCTCCCCAGTTTGCTTTAAAAATACAGAATCAAGGGCCAGGCCAGTGATGGAAAAGACCAGGTGTGAGATGAGACATGGTCACCACCACAGCCTGCAGTAACTGGGCCAGGTGGGGCTAGGCAGATCAGGGAGCACAGGCCCTGGGGGCAGCCACCCCTCAGCTTGGCTGATGCTGCCCTGATGGAATCATCCTGCAGTGCCAGATCTTCTGACTCTTCAAGAGAAGCCCAAAATTTGGATTTTGGTGCCACATCTCTCTATTTAAGTAGATTCAAATTTAAAACACCACAAGCTAAACAAGCAACATGCAGGCTGATTTCAGCCAGGAGCCACCACGTTTGTGACTTTGTATCCAACAACAGATGTGAAGCCATTTGCAAACTGCCAAGTAGCAGACTAATGGGAAAAAAAGGCTGACCCACAGTGACTGGAATGATCTATCTACCCAGGAAGCTTCTGCAAATTCTCCCGGGAGCAGTGCTCCCACCTGAGTGACTTCACCAAGCCCCACAGTGCCTTACCTACTGCCAGGAAGGCCACAACCACAGCTGATCTCATCTTGCTGCCAGCCCAGTGGCAGCAGCTTGGATGCCTGGCTGTCAGCTGAGAAATTTGCCCATGCCCTATAGGGAAACCACCTCCCCACCCAGAGTCTCATTAAACTGGATGAGTTGCCTCCAGGAACATGCTGAGCCTCAGTCTCACCCTGGAAGGCACTGCAGGGCTGGGCTGGCTCAGACTGACCTCAGAGTTTAGATCCCAGCCTCTCTTGAGGTAAGGCAGGCCCAGGTGGGGTGAGCAGGCTGGCTGGGGTGAGCCAGCTAGGACAGGAGGCCCAGCGAAAGGGCTAGACTGTTACAAAAGAAGATGGACAAGAGCCTCTCCAGCCACTCCTTAAAGGTATTCTCTTAGGTCTGGGCAGGTAGAAGCCACAGGAACGGACCAGCCAATCCTGCACTCCTCACCTCCTCTTCTTCCCCAGTGTGCTTTTGGGGAGGCAGTTTTTTCTTTTTTTTTTTTTTTTTTTGAGACAGGGTCTTGCTCTGTTGCCCAGGCTGGAGTGCAGTGGCGCGATCTTGGCTCAGGAGGCTGAGGTGGGAGGATTGATTGAGCCCAACAAGCAGATGCTCAATCAATCTTCCCACCTCAGCCTGCTGAGTAGCTGGGACTACAGGCATGCGCCACCATACCCAGCTAATTTTTCTATTTTTTCTAGAGATGAGGTCTCACTATGTTGCCCAGCCTGGTCTCAAACTCCTGAACTCAAGCTATCCACTCACCTCCGTCTCCCGAAGTGCTAGGATTATAGGCATGAGCCACTGTGCCCGGCCTGGAGGCAGTTCTTAAGGCTCTGGCCTCTTTCCTCCTTGGTGTCCTGTCCTCATGAGCTCTTCACCATAAACATCAAAGACCCTGCAGGGCCCTTGAGACCCTGGAGGGTCTAACAGGGTGTATCTAGCTCAGAGTAGCCGGGACTCTTAGAGACGTAGAAGATGGGATGGTATGAACAATCAGGGAAGCTGCCTGCCAGGAGGGTGAGCCCCTCCCTGCTCCAAGGACCCTGGGAAGCACAGTCCCGTGGCCAAGGTCACTCAGCTCAGCAAGGGCTGAGTGACACCCCCAAGTCAATCCAGTCCGGGGCCAGATAGTGTTGCTGGCACTATGGTGCTCTCGTTTGTCTGGCTCCAGCCACTGACTTGCTGGGTAACCTGCACAGCCTGCCTAGCTCCAGCTTACAATTTTATCATCTGGGGAAGAGACAAGTAATGTCCACCTGTACGACTGCTGCATTAATTAAATTATAAAGCCTTACACGAGAAATGCTGTGAGGCAAAACTCCAGTTGTTTCCCTCAGTGGTGACCCACATCCGGCTCACAGTGCCAGCTCACTCAAGACCAGATGATAGAGTGCACCTGCTGAGTGAATAAAGAACGGCATGGCACAACAGCTGCTGCATAGGGGGTACTCAGTAAAGTGTTTTATACCCTCATGGATACCAAAACTCTTTGGTGGATGTTGGTGGTTTTGGATAGCCCACAGGTCCAGTTGGCTTTAGTATTGGTAAGAGGACCCAGATGCTCTCTGGGTCACCATCCCAGTGCCATGTGCTTGGACAACTGATCTTATTCCCAGATCCACGGTGGGTCCTGGCTGGTTTCAGTCAAACACATCCCATGCCCATGCCATAGGGAGTGGCTCAATGACAAGTATGTGACCAAAATCAGGAGAGCTAAAGGCTTGCTAGGGACTTCAGAGAAAAAGCTTCCTTGTCTCCCATAGGAGATGCTCTCTCTCTGGGAGAGATGCCTTCTTTCTGCTGGACACAAATGAGGGCTTCAAGGCCCCTAGAAGCCGCTAGCAGCCAGGGGAGCCAGGCTTAATCTGAAACAGGCACCAACCAAAGAGTACAGATGAGACACCAGAAAACCTGATGCTCTGGTGACAATCTTGAGCTGCCAGATCAAGCCTCACTTGAAATCAGCACCATTCTAGACTTTTAAGATGTGTGAGCCAGCCTCAGTTGTATTACTTTTTCTAAAACCAAAAGAATTTTAACTAATATACCTGCAAATCTAAAAAATAATCTAAAGGGGCCGGGTGCGGTGGCTCACGCCTGTAATCCTAGCACTTTGGGAGGCTGAGGCAGGCGGATCACCTGAGGTCAGGAGTTCAAGACCAGCCTAGCCAACATGGTGAAACCCCATCTCTACTAAAAATTAAAAAAAAAAAAAAATTAGCTGGGTGTGGTGGTGGGTGCCTGTAATCCCAGCTATTTGGGAGGCTGAGGTAGGAGAATCACTTGAACCCGGGAGGCAGAGGTTGCAGTGAGCCGAGATCGCACCATTGCACTCCAGCCCGGGCAACAAGAACGAAACTCTGTCTCAAAAAAAATAAATAAATAAATAATCAAAAGGGCCGGGTGTGGTGGCTCACACCTGTAATCCCAGCACTTTGGGAGGCCAAGGCGGGCAGATCACCTGAGGTCAGGAGTTTGAGACCAGCCTGGCCAACACGGTGAAACCCTATCTCTACTAAAAATATAAAAACTAGCTGGGCGTGGTGGTGCATGCCTGTAATCCCAGCTACTCAGGCGACAAGAGTGAAACTCCATCTCAAAAAAATAATAATAATAATCAAAAGGAGACCATGATTTCGGGCAGTATCAGACAAGATACCCTGACTTACTATCCCACTGAAAACAGTGAAAAATTCTGGATTCAAAGAAATTGTAAATCTTTTACCAAGTGGTTGAGTTTGGCACCACCAATTGTGAGACAGTCTGACACTCTGACCTCCTGACAGGAGGCGGTCGAGGGTGCACCTCCTCATCAATGTGGTGGTGTTGCCACAATTGTCAGACCTGGGTCTAATCATTAGGACAAGTCTGACACATGCAGAACACTCTCCACACAGCCGACCCAGACTCTTCAATAAATTGGGGCAACTGTTCTAGGTTGGTCAAAAGACATAACAGCCAAATTCAGTGTGTGAACTCTAATTGCATCCAAATAGAAACAGGAAAAAAAAAACATCAATAAAGGATTTTTTTTTACAAATTTGGGTTAATCTAGTATGGACCTCATGCTGGATAAAGGTGTGGAATTAGAGTTGAATTTCGTAGGGTGGTAATGGTTTTTTACTGTACAGAACAGTGAGTGATTCTCTGTATAATCTACAGACTCCTAGGGGATCTCAAGAACCTTTCAGGGGATCCCTAAAACCCCTTCAGAGGGTCCATGAGGTCAAAACAATTTCAACAATATTACCAAGACATTTGCCTTTTCGCTGTGTTGAATTTGCACTGATGGTGCAAAACCAATGAAAGGTAAAACTGCCGCTAGTACTTTGCATGAATCGTGGCAGTAGCACCAAACTCCACCTGTCACCACTGTGTTCTTCACCACAATACAATAGGGAAAACAAAATCCTGTTCCATTTAAGAATGTCATAGATGATATAGTGAAAATCATCACTTTCATTAAATCCAGACCCTTGAGTGCAGACGTTCTTATCATTCTGTGATGAAATAAGTAGCACTCATACAGTGTTTCTGCTGCATACTAAAGTATAATGATTGTCTAGAGGAAAAGCACTTGTGTCACTGAGTTGTGTGCTGAATTATCCCCTTTTTTCATGGAACACCAGTTACTTGAATGACTGATGAACTCCGGTTATTCAGACCTGGGTATCTTGCAATCCTTTTCTAGAAAAATGATTGATCTCATCAGAAAAAACAAATAGTATTTGTTGCCAATGATGAGATTTGAGATTTTAAGCAAAAATTAGAATTTTGGACATTTTTATCCTACCATTAACTTAACAGTATCCCAATACTTGAAGGCGTTTCTGATGAAATCAACAGTGATATTAATGCATATGGATTTTGGATATTATACAATAAAATGTGTCAACATTTGAAGATCTGCATCTATTTGGTGAACCAATAGTTTCCAAATGACCAATGCATAATGTTAAAAATCATACAGAAAAGATCCACTCAAACTATAAGATAGACCAACCACCACTAATAAGGTTTCAGATTCCACACTGAAATTAACCTTGATACAAAAAAGACTTACAAAAATGTACAGTACTCTCTTCTTGACATCATTTTGCCTTTTTTCTGGAAAAAGTAGTTTTCTTTTCTTTTCTTTCTTTTTTTTTTTTTTTTTTTTTTTTTGAGATAGAGTCTTGCTCTGTTGCCCAGGCTGGAGTGCAGTGGTATGATCTCGGCCCACTGCAAACTCCGCCTCCCGGGTTCAAGCAATTCTCTGCCTCAGCCTCCCGAGTAGCTGGGATTACAGGTCCATGCCACCAATCCTGGCTAATTTTTGTATTTTTAGTAGAGACGGGGTTTCACCATGTTGGCCAGGCTGGTCTCGATCTCCTGACCTCAGGTGATCCACTTGCCTTGGTGTTCCAAAGTGCTGTGATTACAGGCATGAGCCACTGCACCCGGCCGAGACCAACAAATTTGAGAACCACTGGTAAAGGAGAGTAATCTCGTCCTTGAGTGCCATACTTTAGTATTTGGGGTGAGGTAGCATGATGTCTGCAGCCTCCTTTCAGATGGTTAGATAATGGAAGTATTTATCGTACTGTTCTTTCAACTTTTATACGGGTTTCCAAACAAAGCAAAAAGTGTAATCAATATAAATAATATTTGTAAACATATTGATATTCGATATCAGTGTAAAATGCTTTAGAGGCCAAAAGCAAAGTAAAAGTGCAGCCCCAGAAAGGTAAATTAAGGGCACTTCCTAACTGAAGCATTGAATTTCAAATTACAAGGCTTGACAGAGTGTCAAGTACAGGAGACATAGTCTAGGGCAATGCTTCTTAAACTTCAGCCTGCATAAGATAGCCTGGAGAGTGTATTAACACACAGATTCCTGGGCCCTAACTTCAGGTATTCTCATTCAGTAGGTCTGGAGGGAGCGAGGCTGAGAATTTACCGTTCTATTAAACTCCTAGGTGAGGTAATGGGATGGTCCCCAGACCACATTTTGAGTAACACTGACCCAGGGCATCCTTCTATAAAGCTTGGACGGTGGTATGGATTAAATTGTTGCTCAAAAAGATATGTTGAAGTCCTAAACCCCAATACCTGTGAATGTGATCTTACTTAAAACTAGGGTCTTGGCAAGTCACAGTGGCTCACGCCTGTACTCCCAGCACTTTGGGAGGCCAAGATGGACAGATCACTTGAGGCCAGGAATTCGAGACCAGCCTGGCCAACATGGCAAAACCCCGTCTCTACTAAAAATACAAAAATTAGCTGGGCATGGTGGTGTGCACCTGTGGTTCCAGCTACTTGGGAGGCTGAGGCATGAGAATCACTTGAACCTAGGAGGCAATGGTTGCAGTGAGCCAAGATTGTGCCACTGCACTCCAGCCTGGGCGACAGAGTGAGACTCTGCCAAAGAAGAAAAGAAGGAAAAAAAGAGAAGAAAAGAAAAAGAAAAGGGTCTTTGCAGATATAACCAAGCTAAGGTGAGGTCATTAGGTTAGGGTGGCCCCTAATCCAATATGACTAGTGTCCTTATAAAAGAGGAAAAGAGACAGACACAGGGAGAACACCATGTGACAATGGAGGCAGAGATTAAAGTGATGCATTTACAAGCCAAAGAAGGGCGAGGCTTGCTGACAACCTCCAGAAGATAAGAGAAAGGCAGGGAACAGATTCTTCTCTACAGCTTTCAGAGAAAGCATAGTATACCCTGATTTCAGACTTCTAGTCTGCAGAACTGTGAGAGAATAAATTTTTGTCAGTTTAAGCCACTCAGTTTGTGGCACTGTGTGCCAGCAGCACTAGGAAACTAATTCAGACCCCAAAGCACTACAACATCAGTAAAAGGGTGAAGAGAGAGAAGCCTGCTGCAATCACTAAAGGTTAAAGTAAAAACGCCCATTCTCTAGTCATAGCAGCAGGTGAAGAGGAAACCGTATTTCCCCTGAAAACTTGTAACCACTAACCTCATCCTCACATAAGTTTGCAGCCCAAATTTACACTACCAAAGTGGTCAAAATTTTAAAATCTCAAGAAATTACTTTTCAGTAGTCCAATATTGGTAGTGTCCCTAGACACCTAACCTAAAGCAAATGCAAATCTTCCCTGGAGGAATTCACCTTTGACCCAGGCCTAAAGAACTCCTACAGATGAAATTCCAAGGAATACAAGCTCACAGTGAAAAAAAAGAAAAAATTACAAGACACATAACGCACCTTGATTGGGAGCCACCAGAAAAAAAGAGATCTAAATTGCCCCTGAAAAATAGTTTAGATGCTAGAATTATCAGACTCCGAACATAACATAAATATGTTTAATATGTTTAAAGGAATAAAAAGGAATTTAAAATATGTAGAAGGAACAGACATCATAAAATATGGCCAGTTTTGAAACAGAACTAAATAGAATTTCTAAAATCTAATAATTAAAAAATTGTAAATCAGGGGATATGTTTAGCAGCTGAGGAGACATGGCTGAGGAGACAGATGTGCACACAATTATTCATAATGCAGCAGTGACAGAAAAATAAATCAGAAATAAGAAATGAAGAGACTTTTTGAGACAGTTTCACTCTTGTTGCCCAGGCTGGAGTGCGATGGCACGATCTCGGCTCACGGCAACCTCCGCCTCCTGGGTTCAAGCGATTCTCCTGCCTCAGCCTCCTGAGTAGCTGGGGATTACAGGCGCCCGCCACCAAGTCTGGCTAATTTTTGTATTTTGTAGAGACGGGGTTTTGCCATGTTGACCAGGCTGGTCTCGAACTCCTGACCTCAGGTGATCTGCCCACCTTGGCCTCCCAAAGAAGTGCTGGGATTACAGGTGTGAGACACCGCACCCGGCCAAAATGAAGAGACTTGAAAGACAGAGTAGGAACATCTAACACATGTCTAATGAGAGTGCTAGAAGAAGAGGGGAGAAGGAATAGGGTGCAGAAGCAATATTGTTAACTGTAAATAAATTTGAAAAATTACAGAAATGAATTAAGTCCTAAAATAATATTGATCTGAAAAGATCAAATAAACCTATAACCATTAAATAAATTGAATCAGTAGTTTAAAATCTTCCTGTTGAAAAAGCCCCTGGCTCTGAGCAGTTTACTGGCAAATTCTACTAACCATTTAAGAAAGACATCCAATGTTACACACACTATCTCAGAGTACAGAAAAAGATGAGACACCCCCAGCTTAGTTTATAAGGCTAGCACAATCTTGATACCAAAACCATACAAAAATAACATAGCCAATATCACTCACAAACATAGCTTAAAAAAAATCCTAAATATTAGCAAATCGCCTCCAGGATCATTTTAACTAGAAAAAAGAAAAAACAACTTTATGACCAAATTGGGTTTATCCAGGAAGGCAAGTTTGGTTTAATGGTAAAATTAATTAATGCAATTTACCACTTAGACTAAAGACCAAAAAGAAACCACATTGTCTCAATGAAAGCGTTAGATAAAATATAATGTCATTCATTATGAAAACTCTTAGCAAACTATCACTTGAGAGTAACAAAATATATTTCTGAAAACCCTACAGCAAGCATGATACTTTATGGGAAAATGTTGAAGCATCCCTTTTTAAGTCAGGAACAAGACAAGAGTGTCTGCCTCACCAATTTTAGTCATCATGCACTGGGAATCCTAACCAGGGTAAAATGGGGAAATAAAAAAGAATAATGACCAGAAAGGCACAACGCCACACTGTTCTCAAATGACATGACTATTTATCTGAAAAACCAAAAAGAATCTACAGGTAAGCAAGGTTGTATTCTTCCAACAGTTGGAAGATGAAATTTTATTAAGATACTAAATACACTGGCATCAACAAATATCAAATACCTGGGAATAAATCTAACAAATGATGTGTATGACTTTTATAGCAAAATTATAAAATTTTATTGAAAGTCATTAAAGAAGACCCAAATAAATAAAGGTAGATACCATATATATGGAGTGCAACAAACATATTAAGAACATCAATATCAGCCAGGCATGGTGGCTCATGTCGGTAACCCCAGCACTTTGGGAGGCCGAGGTGGGGGGATTGCTTGAGGCCAGGAGTTCAAGACCAGCCTGGGCAAAAGAGACAGAACCTATCTCTAAAAATGAAAGATTGTTTTTTTGACAGAGTCTTGCTCTGTCACCCAGGCTGGAATGCAGTGGCACCATCACAGCTCACTGCAGCCTTGACTTCCTGAGTTTAAGCATCTTTCAACCTCAGCCTCCTGAATAGCTGGGACCACAGCTACTCTTGACCTCCTGGGTGCAAGAGATTCTCCTGCCCTGGCTCAGCCTCCCAAGTAACTGGGACCACAGGTGTGTTACCACCATGCCTGGCTAATTTTTGTATTTATTTTGGTAGAGACAGGTTTTCAGCACGTTGTCCAGGCTGGTCTCGAACTTCTGGGCTCAAGGAATCCACCTGCCTCAGCCTCCCGAAGTGCTAGGATTACAGGCATTAGTCACTGCACCTGGCCCCCAATTTTTTTTTTTAATTATCTGGGCGTGGTGGTGCACACCTATAGTCCTAACTACTCGAGAGGCTGAGACCAGAAGGATCCCTTAAGCTCAGGAGTCTGAGGCTGCAGTACACTTCCCCACTGCACTTCAGCCTGGGCAACAGAGTGAGATGTTGTCTCTAAAAAAATAAAAGGCCTCACACCTGGGAGGCCAGGCAGAGGTGGGAGAATTGCTTAAGGTCAGGAGTTCAAGACTAGCATGGGCAAAATAGTGAGAACATAGTGAGACAATGTCTCTACACAACATTCAAAAATTAGCCAGGCACAGTGGCACATACCTGTGGTCCCAGCTACTTGGGAGGCTGAGCCAGGGCAGGAGAACCTCTTGCACCCAGGAGGTCAAGACTGCAGTGTGCCATGATTGTGCCACTGCACTCCAGCCTTGGCAACAGAGCCAGACTCTGTCTCCAAAAAATAAAAATAAATAAAGAACATCAATATTCTATTGTTTCATACATTAAATGCTAGTCCAATAAAAATGACAACAGATTTGTGTGTTTGTGTATGTGCTGTAACACATAACTCTAAGCTAATTCTAAACATGTATTATGGGAGAAGAAAGCACTAAGGCAGGGCCCCCAACCCCTGGGCTGCAGACAGGGACGGAGACTGGTCTGTGGTCTGTTAGGAACCTGGCTGCACAGCAGGAGGTGAGCAGCAGCATTGCCACCTGAACTCCGCCTCCCGTCAGATCAGCAGTGGCATTAGATTCTCATAGGAGCACGAATCCTATTGTGAACTGCGCATGTGAGAGACTTAGGTTGCACAGCTCCTTATGAGAATTTAACTAATGCCTGATGATCTGAGGTGGAATAGTTTCATCCTAAAACTGCCCCCCAACCCCCATCCATGGAAAAACTGTCTTCTATGAAACTAGTCCTTGGTGCCAAAAAGGCTGGGGACCACTGCACTAAGGCACTCTTGAAGGAGAACAAGGTGGGGAACTTGCCACGCCAGACATCAAGACTTTTCATAAAGTTCTGGTACTAACACAGCGTGGCACTGTGGCAGGCAGATGAACTATTCAATGGTACAGAATGAAGGGCCCAGAAACAGGCCTGCACATTATAGAAACTCACTTTATGACAGGGCTGGGCACTGCAGGTCTGAAGAGAAAGCATGAACTTTTGAATAAATAGAGCCAGGAAAACTGGCTTTTCATGTGAAGAAAAAAGAAAAAAAGAAAAAAAATTAGACTGCTGCTTCACATCATATATAAAAATCAACTCAAGGTAGAGTAAGAAATTAAATGTGAACAGAAAAACTAGAAAACTGCTAGGAGCAATATAGAAGAATAATTTCACAATTTTATTTTCCTAGGACACAAAAAGCAAAAACTATAAACGAAAAAAAATGCTGTCTATTGCATTAAGAACTTCTGATTATCAATGTAGACTATAAAAAATGAGAAAATAAATCACAGACTGGGAGAAGACATTTGTAACACATAAATGACAGAAGTTTAGCATCTAGAAGAGTTAAAGAACTCCTACAAATCAATAAGATAAGGACAAGAGAAAAACTGGCAAGACTTGAGCAGGCGCTTCACAGAAGAGAGAACATGAATGGCCAATAAACATATGAAAAGATGCTCAGTCTCATGAGTGTTCAGAAAATGCAAATTAAATCCATAAAGAGATTACACTTGGTACCCATCAGAATGGCAAAAATTCTAAGTGTGAGAGTATCAAGTGATGGTAAAGACACTGTGCAAATGGAATCGCACCCACTGCTGAAAGAAAACAGGTTTGGAGAACAGTTTATGAAGAACAAATGGTGGAGCACTTGCCAAGCAGGACATCAAGAATTTCCATCACGCCATGTAATTACAACAGTGTGGTGTTGGTGCAGGGTCAGTCAAAGTGTTCAATGACACAGGATAAAAAGCCCCAGGATAGGCCCCCTTTTCTATGGAAACTTAATTTATGTTGTCAAGTAGAAGATGCAACTGTCCTCTGCCTCAGCCAGACTAACCCTAACAAAACCTGTGCAAAGGTATACCAGGAAACACACAAGAATGCTCACTGCAGGGCTCTTTCTGAGAGAGTGCAAAAGAAAAATCTAGAACAACCTAAACATTCATCAACAGTTTGCTTGATAAGTACATTATGGTATATTCATACAATAAAGGTAGTGTTCTAGTTCTTAAACTGGCGATGAGTAAATGAGGGTTCACTGTACTATTATCCATTATCCCCTCACCACCATTTCTTTATAAATAGTCTTTTCTATTGACTCATTAATTACTTTTTGCAAATCAAGGAGAGCCCAAAAACGGAGACAAAATAAGATGTTAGAAGCCAGGTGCAGTGGCTCACACCTATAATCCCAGCAACTTGGGAGGCTGAGGTAAGAGGATTGCTGGAAGGCAGGAATTCGAGGCTGAAGTGAGCTGTGATCTCACCACTGTACTCCAATCTGGGCAACAGAGTGAGATCCTGTCTTTTAAAAAAAATTTAAAAAAAGATAAAGACGTTAGAACATCAAAGTGTTCCCTTGTGTGTTTCCCCTTTCTTTAGGTTGTTCTTAGATGAACTCCCCTCAGCCTGGAGGCAGTAAGGCCTGTGATCTTGGGTGTGGTCAGCTGAGTGATGGCCTGCAAAGATATCCAGGTCCTAATTCCTAAAACCCGTGAATGTTACCTTATAAGGCAAAAGGGACTTTGCAGGTAGAATTAAATTAAGGATTTTGAGATGGGGAGATTATCCTGGCTTATTCAAGTGGGCCCTATTTGATTTGTGATTAAATGTGATTAAATGTAATCACAAGTGTCCTAAGAGGAAGATGTAAGGGCAGAACAGAAGACAGTGTGATCACAGAAGCAGAGACTAGAGTAATGCAGCCACGAGGAATGCCGGCAGCCACCAGAAGCTGGAAGAAGCAAGGAATGGAGTGTCCCCTGGAACTTCCACAAGGAACCAGCCTTGCCAACATCTTGATTTTAGCCCCAAAAGAGTCATTTCAGACTTCTGACTTCCAGAACTGCAAGAGAATAAACCTCTGTTGTTTTAAACCACTAAATTCATGGTTACCTGTTACAGCAGCAATCATAGACTAAAACAGTGGATGCTTGACTTCACCCACCTCTTCGTCTCAGATTGTTTTCCACTTAGCACACCCTGTCCTCTGCCTTCTCTTCTCTCCAACATTGGATGCTACAGTGTCCCCCCGGTAGGAAGACAAAGCAGTGGTTTAATTCCTTCACATGTAAGATGTACCACTTCCCCTGCTGAAAGGACTTATCCCTACAATTTCCAACCAAAACCAGACAAGTCATTCACACACACCCACAAAATATCCACCCAATGGAAACAGCACCGGGCAGGCAGAGGGACACTTGAATTCAAGTCCCAGTTTCCCAGTGACTGGCTATGTGACCTCATAAACTTCTCAAAGATGGAATCAGAACTTATTCATCTTTATATCCCTGGTGGCTGGCATGCATCAAATGGTCAAAAAAATGAGCAGTACATCAATGAATAAATTGACCAAGCTATGAATCAATCGATCAGTCTTGAGCAAGGACAGAAGTCCAATCACTGAAAAAGGAAATATTTTTAATGGTTCCTCTCTCTCTCTTCCTTAACCAGTATAAGGAAAAAGATTAAAATCATAAAGTTTTGGTCAGGCATGGTGGCTCACGCCTGTAATCCCAGCACTTTGGGGTGCCAAGGCGGGCAGATCACCTGAGGTCAGGAGTTCAAGACCAGCCTGACCAAAATGGTAAAACCCCTTCTCTACTAAAAATACAAAATTAGCCAGGCATGGTGGTGCATGCCTGTAATCCCAGCTACTTAGGAGGCTGAGGGAGGAGAATCGCCTGAACCCGGGAGGCGGAGGTTGCAGTGAGCCAAGATCATGCCATTGCACTCCAGCCTGGGTGACAAGAGTAAAACTCCATCTCAAAAAAAAAATAAAAAATAAAAAATCATAAAGTTTTAGGGTTGGACAGTTTTAGGGTTGGAAGCCAGGAGCTCCCTGCCTCACAAGGCAGCCCAGTGCTGTCAGTGCCAACTACTGGAAACCTTTTCCTTCCAGCAAGCCAAAGATTTATCTTCTAGCCACCCACAGGTTCTAGTCCAATTCTCTACCCATATAAAACAAGCTTACTCTCTTTCCCACATTAAAACATTTTCAGAACATGGACACCTGGCCTTAAGTCTTGGCCTAGCCAATCGGGCTAGTGATTTTGACAGATCACCTATCTCTGTGGGTCCCCATCTTCCTTGTCTGTCGAACAAGGGCATGACATCACCAAGACTCCTTCTAGCTCTAAGATGCAGTGTGAAAAACACTACCTTCTTGGCATTCAATCCTTCACTGTTTTAACCTAGTCATTGGATTTTTAATGTCAACACTTTATTTTTTACTTCCAGAAGTGCTTCTTTTCCACATGGGCTTATTTCCCTCCCCCAGGATATGCTGTTTTCTTATATTTTCACTTCTTTGCTTTATTTGTTTTTTCATTTTAAAAAAGACTTATTCTAAGGTCTCTAACTGGTAGCTCTATTATAGAAATAATATATATTATTAATATATGTATGTGCAAAGGCTGCTGGATGGGACAAGCTTGCCACCTTCTAAGAATAGTGAGGAGGCTGCAGCTGAGTGAGAGAGGGGAGGCCACAGCAAGGTAAGGTCAGAGCGTGGGCAGGAGCCAGACCTTGGTGAGTGTTGTTGACAATGGTAAGGAGTCTGAGTTTTACTCTTAGTGAGATGGAGCAGTTTTTAAACAGCAGGGGGAAGATGGTCTATCTTACTTTTTTTTTTTTTTTGGAGATGGGGCCTCGCTCTGCCGCCCAGGCTAGAGTACAGTGGCGTGATCTCGGCTCACTGCAAGCTCTGCCTCCCAGGTTCACGCCATTCTCCTGCCTCAGCCTCCTGAGTAGCTGGGACTACAGGCACCCGCCTCCACATCCGGCTAATTTTTTGTATTTTTAGTGCAGACGGGATTTCACCATGTTAGCCAGGATGGTCTGGATCTCCTGATCTCATGATCTGCCCGCCTCGGCCTCCCAAAGTGCTGGGATTACAGGCATGAGCCACCGTGCCCGGCCCTATCTTACATTTTAATGAGATCACCGGAGGGACAGGAATAGAAGCAGAGAAAACAGTCAGGAAGGTTTTCAATGGTCCAGGAGAGCAACAGTATTTGGTTGGAGCAGGGTGGCAGTGGTGGAGGTGGGAGTCATGGGTAGACAGGCGAGTATTTTGAAGGCAGAGCTAGGAGAACTTGCTGAGAGCCTGGATTCCACAACACGCAGCCTGAAGTGTGCACAGATCCTGCTGGATCCTGCAACTCCCTCAGGAGGGGCACGTGTGGACTCGTGGTTCTCAACTTCAGGTGCTCATGAGAAAAAGTCCTTGCATGTTCTTGGAAATCCAACGTGAATCTCCAGCATCAGCTGGCCAGGCTCACTAGCCTCTTTCTCAAGGCGGGTTGTATTCCCTCTCCTCTGAGCAGCGTGACCCACTCAGCCCAATATTCTGTCTCACAGGCATAGCTTTGGCAGTCTAAGCCCTAGCTGTGACAAGACTAAATTTTACACTGATCACAATTAGGCAGCCAATCTGTGAAAGTAAGAAAGGAGGCCAGGCCCAGTGGCTCATGCCTGTAATTCCAGCACTTTGGGAGGCCGAGGTGAGGAATCACGAGGTCAGGAGATCGAGACCATCCTGGCCAACATGGTGAAACCCCGTCTCTACTAAAATACAAAAAATTAGCTGGGCGTGGTGGCGGGCGCCTGTAGTCCCAGCTACTCGGGAGGCTGAGGCAGGGGAATTGCTTGAACCCAGGAGGTGGAGACTGCAGTGAGCCAAGATGGTGCCACTGCACTCCAGCCTGGCGACAGAGTAAGAATCCATCTTAAAAAAGAAAAAAAAGAAAGTGAGACAGGAGGGCTGCCTTGACCCCTCTGTGGGACTTGTGACAGGGGTGTGGCTTGCTTACTCGGCCTGCAGTGCTCAAACCCCTTGCAGGAGGGGAAGCATGCAGGTGAGCAGGTGCCAGGGCTGGGGTGAGCACTTTTGGGCTCTGGTCCCGTGGCAGCATCTAGGGGTGTGTTACAATTAATGCTGTTTTAGCAGTTGCCGTCTGCAGATGGCTGTTAACCAGCTCAGTGGAGAGTCAGGGTGACAGTCTTTTACACCCTGACCTCTTGGTACCCGGGTTGCAGGAAGAACCCGGCATCCTGGAAGAATCAGGTCACACAGACTTGAAGGATGGTGAATGCAGAGATTTTATTGAGTGATGGAGGTGGTTCTCAGTGAGATGGGGAGCTGGAAAGGGGATACAGTGGGAAGATAATCTTCCTCTGGAGTGCGGCCATCCCTGGCCAAACTCCTCTCAACATTCAGATGCTTCTCTTCTCTCCTCTGCCATGCCACTCTGCTTCTCTGCCAGTGGAGTTTGGGGTTTTTATGGATACAGGATGCGGGGTGTGGCGGGCCAGAGTGGTTTTGGAAAAAGCAATCTTTGGGCAGGAAAACAGGGATAACTGTTCTCATTTAGGGCCGCAGTTTCCAGGCTTGAGGGTGGGGCCTTTGCCAGGGAACTGCCCTCTTCTATCCAGTATTTCCCTGCCTCCTGTCCATATCAAAAGGTTCTTGGCTGGGCACTGGGTTGACAGAGTCTAGATATGCTATTTAGCACTCATCATAAAACCTTGGGGTCAGAACCTCTCAGAACCAGAAAGCATGAATGACAGTCTAGCACAAATGGTGGCTTGCAATTGAATCCCAGGTCCAAGGTCCACAGACAATAATGAAAACCTCAGGCAAGTCCATCTCTTTTCAATTCACAGGGGACATGATGGCACCCTGTCTCCTGACTCAGCCCTTCTCAGGCTTTATGGGGATCTTGTTAAAATGCAGATTCACCAGGCCTGGGACTCTGCATTCCTAACTACTCCAGTAATGCCAATGCTGCTGGTGCACAGACCACACTCTGAGGAGTGAGGTCCTGACTCATTCACCACCCAACACGCACTCGCTGGGCACCTACTGCATATGAGAAACTATAAGGAGACGAAGCAGATGTGGTCTGTAAGGGGATATCAACGCACAGACCACTATAGTACCAGGAACAAAGTGACAATGCCACTCTGGGGACCCAGAGGACAGAAATCTTTCTTGGTTAGGGGACCTAGGAGAGGCTTCATGGAGAAAGGCAGAGACATGTATGGAGAGTGTAGTGAAAGCCAGAGGGCACCTTCCAAGGCTTTAACTATGGAATGGCATTGGTTCTTTGTAATTGCTAATTTCTCCTCAGACTTAAGACCTCCTTTCTTGACTCACGAACAGAATAAAGGGACTAAAAGGGAAGTGAGAGAGATATTTCTAGTGTAGAGATTGAAGGAGTATGTCAGGATTCTCCCAGTTGCACAATACCATATTATGCCAAGGACATTTCCAGGTTTGCAAAGCTGGTTAGGAGTCATTCATTCAACATATATGCTGGTCATTAGGGCTGTTCTTTAGTGAGGAGTGTAATTCGCCACCCACTTGAATTCAGGTTTGGCCAATGACATGTGAGCAGAAATGGCATGTTATCATCTCCAGGTGCAGGTACTTATGAGCTAGTATGTGACTCTATTTTTCTCTCCCTACCACAGTGAATCCTGGTGTGTGTGTGTGTGTGTGTGTGTGTGTGTGTGTGTGTGTGTTAAGACAGGGTCTCACTCTGTTGCTCAGGCTCAGTGCAGTGGCATGATCTCGGCTCACTGCAACCTCCAGCTCCCAGGCTCAAGTGATCCTCCCACCTCATCCTCCAAGTAGCTGGGACCACAGGTGCACACCACCATGCCCAGCTAATTTTTGTATTTTTTTTTTTTTGTAGAGATGGGGTTTTGCCATGTTGCCCAGGCTGGTCTCAAATTCCTGGGCTCAAGTGATCTGTCCACCTCTGCTTCCCAAAGTGCTGGGATTACACGGTCAGCCACCGTGCCCAGCCAGAATCCTGATGTCTTATAACGATAAGACAAAGGAAATCCAGTCAGCCTGGGACTCTCAGTGAACGCGATGAGCAGAGTACCCCTGCCAACCCACAGTAACAGGCAGCAGAAAGCAAGAAATAAACCTTTGTTTTCTTGAGCCACTGGGATTTGGGAGTTGTTCCTGCAGCATACCCCAGTCCATCCGAACAACAAATATTTAATTGATTATAAGTAGCATTTAAAGTTTTCATTCTAGGATATCGGACAGTTCATGGCATCAAAAAAGCAGCTGCAGGAACTGGGGCCCGAGCAACCAGAACCAAGATTCTCTTGTGCCAGCCTCTTTCTCTCACCCAAGTCTCATCTCCATTTATTTTTGCTTTGTTGTATTCTTCACTTTTACTTATGGACTTTCTCCACGTATGCCAGGGGCTTTAGATGCCTCAGCCCTAACTTCATATCTTCCCAACTCTGGAACCCATAGGCAAGGCTATTCTCCCTCAGCTCCAAATCAAGAAACCCTGGGGAAGGATCTCAGTTTGGGTCACCCGCCCACCTCTGGACCAATGTCCGTGCCCAGGGAAATGCATATCTAGGCCTGGGTCACATGCTGACTTCTGTGGCTGAGTGAAGGGAGGCAGGATGGAGCATGCTACCAGAAGGGAATGGAAAACTAGTTTTGCAGCCCAAAGTACTATCCAGAGTCCCCTACAAAGAGAGGGAAAGGATATACACACCTAAGTATGCAGGAGAATGCCTAAGGCAGACTTTGAGCTGTGATCAGTGAAAGGAAAAAAAAAAGGTGGGGGGGGCGGGGAATGTAGTATAGATATGCAGGATAGTCCTAAGAGGAAAGAGAGGCAGGGCAAGACAGCCTCTAGGCTGGACAGCTCCCTACAGTGGCAACAGGAGGCACCTTTGTCCTAGAACTGCCAGGTGACTGACAAGGCCACGGGGAGAGGGAGAGATAGGATGTCAGGAGGAGATGTTAACTCAAATAACAGATGCTCTCTGTTTACTAATCTAGTAAATCTGACAATGGGGCAGACCTTTTCTGATCAGGAATGAGCTAAGTGTGGAAGAGCAAATACTGAACCAACACATGTGCCCCATTGCCATCTTCCCTGCATAAAGCACTCTTGGGACTCCTTCCCCACTGAGCCTAACTCAGCTTCTTGCTCCTCAAGACAGTGTCCTAGGCAGCCTCACTTGCCATCCTGGTCTGGGTACCCACGCATGCTTGAAGGCCTATACCAAATTACCTTTCAAGATTCCTTCTGAAATCCCTACTGTGTGCCAAATAGTTGGTCCTTGATCTGTATTTCCTTTTTCCCTGTATTCCCAGGGAAGCCCCAGTGTGACTTAAAAATCCCAAAGTGAAAATAATGTGCTTCTGTATAAAGACAGATGAGATCTGAAAATTCAGAATAAATACTCTGAATATAATGATCCACCTTCCAGTTCCTCAAGAATCCCAATTCCCTTCCCAAGGCCCAGAATCGAGAGGAAAACATCCTTAGTGCCC
This sequence comes from Pan paniscus, assembly GCF_029289425.2. NCBI lineage: Eukaryota > Metazoa > Chordata > Mammalia > Primates > Hominidae > Pan > Pan paniscus. The sequence continues at coordinate 40,049,941 of NC_073261.2, read as the reverse complement.
AAGTGCACCCCCCTCTCCTTACTTCTTTTTGGGGGTTGGAAAAACTCCCCCAGACTAAGAATTCTAGTAACCAGCTGGGCATGTGTGTGGCTCATCCCTGGCAGTGAAATTCTAAAGGTGCCACGTGCTATGGCTGCTGCACTGCCATGTCTCTCCTTTCCCTAGCCTCCCTAACTTTCCTGGAAACACACACACACACACACACACACACACACACGTTCACTCACATACACTCATACGTACACAAAACAGCAGCCTCACTAAATGGCCAAAGAGGACCTGAGTCCCCCTTCCCTCATTCTCCCCAGGGCTCCTCCTCCCCCGACATAATACACCCTCCAAAAAAGATAGCGGGCTTCAGAAGGAAGTGGGGAGACTGACCCAGTAGTAACTAGGTGAGACCCTCACTTGTCAGCTAACCTCAAATAAGACACAGTGGGAAGAAGTGCATGAAAGCTACTTCTCAGCAGACAGGCAGGATTAGCAAACAAAGAAACAGGGCAGCTCAACAGCGGAGAAATCTAAGCTAGTATTTTTCACTTCCTTGAGGATACTCCTCCTGTTTATAAATAAATGTGATGCATACAGGCCAGCTGGGGAAGGAAGGGACCTAGAGGAACACTGACTCTTGGAGCTCTTAGGACCTGCAAGGTGACTGTGGCCAAAAACCTGTCTCTTAGACAGGGAGCTGGCCCACGTGGGTGGGAGTTGCCCTTAGGACTGTGACAGTGAGTCAGACCAGCACTGGGACTAGAACCCATGTCTGCTGCCTACTAGCCTAACATCTTTCCTTTCACAATTCAACCGAAACATTTACCCAGCTCCCACAGTGTACTACAGCACAGTGCCAGGAAATCAATCCTCAACCAACTGGAACCCTCCATTAACTGAATCAGTTTCCTGCATGCCACATTGTAAAAGCAGGCCCCAAAGAAAAGCTAGCTTATATTTAAGGATTTACGATATTTTCTTTTTTTTCCATTTGTTTTGCAACAGTTGGGGAACATCTTGAGGACAATCCACATTCCTCCCAGCCCCATCCATTTTCACATCCCTGACCCAGGACAGACTTCATGCTCCAAATCCCAGTCCTGGAACTTAGCCAGATCTTCAGCCATCAAACTAAGACTCTGTCTTGATCATCACACTGTATTTTCTAAAAACTAGTATTTTTTAAAATGTGCAATGTGGAAATAAAATGTTTTCTGCACAGCCATTAGTTATTCAGAAAATTCTGTGGACTTAGAACTCTCTTTCCCCCATGTAGTGAGCTGGGGTTTTAGTCTACTAATCCCATAAGGGGTGAGAAGCTCTTGATCTGTTCAGCCAACATTCTGGGCCTTGGCCAAGACAATGAGGCAATACCTGCTCCTTAGAATAATGCTTCAAAATGGCATATTCTTCCAAGAAGTCACAGAGCAACGTTGGTATCCCCCCTCCAAAAGGGTGCATAAAAACATGCTCTCCCCAGTTTGAAATTTATTCATGCCTAGGCCTTGAGTTGTATGTAAAGAAAATGAAAGGAGGCAAGCAGGCAAGTCCTAAATAAGCCCCTGTGTCCCATGAAGGTATCAACCTGGTTCTGAGTGCTATTGCACTGAGTATCTCTTCCTTAATTCTTTACAGGCTGAGCCAAGGAAGTTAGGAGAAAGAGAGCTGGCAAGAAATAAGCATCTCAAACTGGTCCTCACTCTAAGAGCCTTGCCCGTGGGCACAAGCCTGTCTTGATGCCTGCTGACCTCCGTCCCCAGGGGACAGCAGTAGCCAGCCACTCTGCTTGTCCCCAGGGCCTAGGATTTCCTTCAACACAACCAACCTTCACTCAGTGCATTCAGGTGCCAGATACTTTGTGAAAGACCCATGGCAGGGATAAAGGGGTTGTAAAGGGAAACAAGCCACAATCGCTTTCTTCAAAATGCTCACGGCCAGTAGCAGCAGAGACAACCACGAGCACTGGCTGGCTGTCCCTGGAGGCCATCAGCTTGTTGTGATACCTCTGGTCGGATGGTTGGGACCACACAAAGACAGGAAGACACTCCCTCTCTATTCTCACAACACAGTGATAGGTCTTCCTTACATGTTCTTTGATGTGACAGAGGCTTACAAAACCATGAAAAGATTACTTATACAAAATGTGACTCAAGGATAAAACCATAGGATGCTCCCATACCAGAGGTCTAGGGAGCTTGAAAGAGATGTTTTTCTCAGTGGGGAGTGAAGGTGGAAAAAGCACTGGACTGGACTAAAAATCCAGAGCCTGTTTTCTTTACCAGCTCATCTTGTGTCCCTGAGCAAGGCATATTTCCTCTGCAGTTTTACAGATGAGGGGGAGGACTAGATCAGTTGTTTTTATTAGCAGTAAAACACATATATTTTTCTGAATTGTATTTTATCTAGAACCCCAATATATAAGACAAACAAAAAGGGAACTGCTTGGGTTGAATCAGGGATGAGGAGCCCAGAGCCCATCTGCTCAGGCTGGGTGGCCCTCAGGGAACCCAGTTTGAAAACCACAGGAGTAAATTAAGTCTGAGAGCCCCTCTCATAGGGTTCCTGGGGAGGACAGAAGGAGGGACTCATCATTGATTTAGTGCTCTCCGTGGTGCTTGGCAATTTATATATCAAGTGTCATGGAAATCTTTGCAACAGCAACATGAGGTTAACTAGCTGTGGACTAGCATCTGCTCTGATCTGAGTTGTGAACTGGGATCTTCTGGCAAGAGGCAAAACTGGGATTTGAACCATGGGCGTTCTGACTCCAAACACAGTATTCCTCCCCTTGATAAGAAGTTCCTCAAGGTATGTGGAGTGTAGAATATTGGGCTGAATCAATAATATCCTTGAATTACAAATATATGTACATATATGCATACAGGAAAATTTCTTGAAGAATATGCCCTCCATCATTATTATTAGTTATCTCTGTGTGGTGGAAATGTGGATGATTTTCAGTTTATCTTTTCTAATTTTCCTGTAATTAACAAATATTGTCTTCATGGAACAGGTATTGCTTATTAAAAATGATGTTCATAACTCATAATCAATATGCTTATGCTAGGTTTCTACAGGGAATTAGGGACTGGGGGATAAGTGGTATCCCTGACCTTTTGGACTCGATAGTGGAAGTAATAATCCCAAATCCCATCAACTCTCCTTGGGCCACATAATGCTGTTCATTTAAATTCTCTGAAGTCTCGGTTCTAGGGAGTGTGGTTGTTTTAGAAAGCAACAGCACATCCCTGAGAGACCTCCCAAATACATGCCTCTCCTCTCCACCCCCATCAGTTGCTCATTGTAAAAAAGGGGGAGGAGCCGGGCGTGGTAGCTCACGCCTGTAATCCCAGAACTTTGGGAGGCCGAAGCGGGCGGATCACTAGGTCAGGAGTTCAAGACCAGGCTGGCCAACATGGTGAAACCCCGTCTCTACTAAAAAAAAATACAAAAATTAGCTGGGCGTGGTGGCAGGCGCTTGTAATCCCAGCTACTCGGGAGGCTGAGGCAGGAGAATCGCTTGAACCCAGGAGGCGGAGGCTTCAGTGAGCCGAGACTGTGCCACTGCACTCTCCAGCCTGGGCGACAGAGCGAGACTCGGTCTCAAAAAAAAAAAAAAAGGGCAGGGGTTAGGGAGGTGCTAATAAAACTAATGATAGTCACATGACCCAGTGCTAATAAAACTAATGATAGTCACATGACCCAGGACCAGATGCCCTCACTCCCAGCCCAGCAGGACCTACAGAGAGCCCACCAGCCAGGCCAGCTCAACTCTCCAGCCCCACCCTGAGGGCTTCCCAGAAGCCACTGGCAATATCGATCCCAGAGAGGAAACACCACCCTGAAGGCAAGACAGTGTTGGTCAGGCATGAGGCAGGGCAAGGCGTGTCAGCCACTTTCCTGTATTATTCATGTCGGCTCTGCCAGCAGAAATCTTCTAAATATTTAACGTGCCACCTCAAGGTGCAGCGCAAACACCCCGCAGTCAGGAACAGCTGTGGAGAGGCCTTCACGGAATGACTTGGGGGCTGAGAGGCACAGACACTGGCTTTGGGAGGAAAGCCCTGAATGGTGGCGGGAGACAATGCTGAGATCCACTTCGGAAGGGAAAATCAGTAAAGAACGGAAGGGAGATGGGTGGTGTTTCAAAACGTGGGGAGTGATGGTGCACAATCACTGGGGTCCAGAGCCCCGTGTTCTCAGACAAAGAAAAAGCCCGAGGTGCCTGCCACCCTCCTCCCCGCCTTAGACTCCCCACACCCATTTCAGCCCCTGCTAGCTACAGCAGGTGGCAAATCTGTTCTGACTCAGGCCAGGATGGTTAGGGAAGAACAGGGACTTGGAACAGTCACGTCTATCTCCAAAGGAGAATAAATCCACCGGGGAAGCTCTTCAAACGCCTACGGGTCCTGGGGCTTGAAGGAGAAAATCGGCCCCCACGCCCACCCCCAATGACTTCACACAGACCTCACCCCAGATGACTCTGCGCTCTCCTGCAAGGCCTGGGAGGTGTCATCGCCACCATGCGGGTGGCTGTCACTTGAAAATTTCCCGTGCATTCCTGGAGGTACCTGCCCCTGTCTCTCAATCCCCTGCAAAAGGAGTCGGAGCCGGGGCTCCAGGCGTTTACTCCAAGATTCACATGCGTCTTCCCATGTCCCAGCTGCCTTTGCCGCTGTCGATGCAGACACCTAAAAAGGAGGATTTTTCCAACCCCACTGGGAGCCCCGCCTCTGCCTCTCCACCCGTTCCGCGCTGACCCTCCAGGCAGCGCCCCTGGTTCGTCTGCGCTGTCCTTTCCACCTGACAAAAGCTGGGGCGGCGGGGCGCGGCGCCGGGCGACCTCACATTTCTGCCAAAGGAGAGAGACGCGTGTCCGCGGCGCGCCCATTCGGGGCCTCTGCAAATCGACCGAGCTGGGGAACAAAGCGGCCGGCGCGCGGCGAGACGCAGCCCCCACGGAACCCCCGAGCGCCCCAGCCCTCGCCGTCCCGGCCCAGCCCCCCGCAAGCGGCCGCCGGCGCCGGCTGCCTCCTGGGCAGCAGCCGCGTCCTGCGCCGCCCGTCCGCCCGCAGGCGTCCTCGGCGGCTACTGTACCTGCTAAATTTAGCTGCGCCGGGTATTAATAGCCCGAGCCACTGGGACCGGGCGCTGTAGGGGCGCGCGCAGCCCGGGGCCGGGGGCGGGGAGGCAGGGGACGGAGGGGCGCGGGGGAGAAGGCCACTTACACCACCAGCCTGGAGATGATCCATGACACCATGGCGGGCAGGCGGGCGGGCGAGGCCCGGGCGGCGCGGCTCGGCTAGGCTGCGGGCGGCGCGGGCTGCTGCGGCGTTCCCGGAACGTCCGTCAGCTCACGGCAGCCGCCGCCAGACTGAGCGCGCCCGTCGCCCTGCCCGGCGTTCGCGCGTTGGCGCAGCCGCGGCACGTTCTGGCGGCGGCGGCGGCGGCCCCAGCCCCCCGGGGCTCGGCGGGCCCGCAGCGATTGGGCGGTGAGCCGGTCAGGGCACCCGCGGGCCCGCCCCGCCCCGCTCGCCCTGGCCCCCGGCTGAAGGCGGGCGCGTCCTGCGCGCTCCCCGGGGCACCGGCCCCGCCAAAGGAACCCTGCAGCGGCCCCGTTTGCAGGGCAGGGACCCGGGTGCTGCCCCACCCTCAGCGTTCCAGCGGAGAAACTGAAGTCCGAACCTGAACCTCGGGAATCTGTCTGCACCTGTCTAGGTGGGATGCTGTCATCCCTCATTCAGCTAGTGCGTTAGCCTCATAAAGGGTTTACCTGGATCCAGACCTAACCTCTTCAGTCTGTCCGTTGCTCAGCACTTTCTGCATAAGAAACAAACCTGGGCGCTTGCCTCCCTACTTAAAATTCTACAGAGTCCCTATATGATCGTGGTACCTGCCTAGAACCGTGTTGCCTAGACCATTCCCCCAAATAGTCCTCTAGCTCTTTTCCCTCGAGGCATCTTGGACTCAAATATTTGCTGTTTCTTCTTCCCTGTCCGTATACGCCACGCCTCATCGTCCTGCCTTGGTTTGATTCAGCTCCTTCTTCTAGGCTGGGCTGAAGGGCTACTTCTTCCTAGGGAAGGCCTTTCCTTGGGGGCTGCTCCGGGCCCTAGGAGGAGACTAGAAGCTGCGACTGCTTAGCACCAGTGCCCCGCTGAGCCACGTTGAACTCTTAGGCAAAAGGGAACTTGTGCACCCTATATAAACGTTTTTATGTATTTTTAAAAATACCGTATTAAATATTATGGTGGGTTTTTTTTTTTTTTTTGGCTTTTTTTATGAGACAGAGTCTCGCTCTGGGGTGCAGTGGCGCGATCTCGGCTCACTGCAAGCTCCGCCTCCCGGGTTCAAGCGATTCTTCTGCCTCAGCCTCATGAGTAGCTGAGATTACAGGAGTGCGCCACCACGCCCAGCTAATTTTTGTATTTTTAGTAGAGACGGGGTTTCACCATGTTGTCCAGGCTGGTCTCAAGCTCCTGACCTCGTGATCCGCCCGCCTTGGCCTCCCAAAGTGCTGGGATTACAGGAGTGAGCCACCTATTATGTATTTTAATTGCTGAATTTTATGGCACCTCTTAAATGTTTCACCCTCACTGAGCGCCTCACTCTGCTCACCCTAGTCCCGGCCGCAGATAGTACATTATTCTGTTACACTGGAAACGCTTTGTCCTCTACTCCTCGGCTCTGCTGCTGCTTTTCCCACCCTCCAATAGCTTAGGTTCTGCGTGGTGCTCCCAGCACCCTGTGCTTTGCTGATGATGGTGTCATGTATAATTCAGTGTCAGATGTGAGAAGCGCAGGAGACAGCTTAGTACTCTCAGATGTAGCAGAATCTGTGCGTGCGTGTGCCTGATATAGGCAGAAGAAAGACTTCACGGACAACAAAGGGACTGCAGATGAGACATGCTCTCATATCTCAGGTCTCCAAAGAACCCATAAAATAGCTGTAATGTAGCCGTTTTTTCATGCTGCCTTGACCCAGTTTTGAGGCTCAGGCTGGAGGCTGGTCAGTTCCCCTTCTCCAGCAGTCTATTAACCCCATACCCCCAACCACTTCCGTTAGCAGGCTCTCACACGCGGGACACTATACACCTGTCCAGGGCTAGGCACCAAACAACTAGTTACAGCCCCTGTACTTCAGAACCCGCTGAAATTATCCAAATTAGCCTATCCTATATCTGCTTGCCTTATTTCACTCCTTCCTTCCCTCAGAAACCATGATAAAGATGTTTGTCCACAATTCCCCTCTCTCCCTCTCTCTGTGACAGACCCTGGCCCTGAGTGGCTCTGCATGGTGTGCTGTGATCTCTCCAGGAAACTGTGGATATAAAAAGCTCTAAAACTCTTTCTAGCTTCTCTCTCTTGATCTGTGTCTGGCCCCACCATATCTCACTCAAGGTAAGGTTATACGGGTAAAACAATGCTCCACGGGGAAAAGCTTCCCATACTTACTAGGCAAAGAGAACACCAAAGCTAGATCAGGACAGCACCCAGCACAGAGGACCTTCCTGAGACCTCCCTTCCCCTCCATCCATACCCCTCACCTATGCTCCCTGCGTCAGAAAGGCTGTTACCCATCTTGCAGGGGGAGCAGCGGAGGGACGGACTACTGTGGTTCAAAGAGACCCTGTTGGTGGGAAAATAAAGAAGAGGTGACCACATGCTTGTTCCCTACTCCCTATAAGTGGAATTCTCAGATTTGACTATTGCACAGGACTGAGCATTTTAATTACCAAAATGAAACTATTCATGGGGTTAAAATATCTTGAGGTCTTTTCATTAGCTGAAGAGGACCAGAAAACTAGTGAGACCAACCCATATTTCTCACAAGGGATGAGAAAGAACTTCTCCATAGAGCGGACTTGGATGGGTAGAGGAGGGAAAAGAAGAAAGAAAGAAAGAAAGTTGCTTTTTTACTGCATTCTGTCTCTTTCAGTGTAACTGTTACACTTATTGTATCTCTCTATCCTGGACCTGCTCTTGTTTGTCCTTGGCCCTGGAAAACATGTGGCCAGGGAACGGACTCCACCTTCTAGACAATGGAACTCTTACAGCTCTATCAGTTGCTTGACTTCAAGTTCTTTTTCATAAGAACTGCTTTGATAATAGATGTCTCTCATCTGTTTTTACCCTGTACCCTTCCCCTTTCTTCTGGGAAGAGCTCTCTGTTTTTCACTGGGTAATGAGTCTCCCCATACTCCAACCTTAGAAACTGTGATTTTCTTATATATCCTCACTACCTTGATTGGCTTATGGGTGATCACCAAACAGAAACTGGGCCAACGATCTCCCTTGGGATTTTTAAAGTTGAAAATAGAAAAAAGAGAATTCCACTTTCTTCTATGAAGCATTGGCTGCTGTGGGAATTGTCCTCCCATTGCAAACAACTAGAAAAACAGGATCAAAAAAAAGAAACAACTGTTTTTCTTTGCTTGTTTGTTTGAGACGGAGTCTCACTCTGTCTCCCAGGCTGGAGTGCAGTGCTGTGATCTCGGCTCACTGCAAGCTCCGCCTCCTAGGTTCACACCATTCTCCTGCCTCAGTCTCCCAAGTACCTGGGACTACAGGTAGCCACCAGTACGTCCAGCTAATTTTTTGTATTTTTAGTAGAGATGAGATGGGGTTTCACCGTGTTAGTCAGGGTGGTCTCGATCTCCTGACCTCGTGATCCACCCTCCTCGGACTCCCAAAGTGCTGGGATTACAGGTGTGAGCCACCGTGCCCGGCAAGAAGCAACTGTTTTTAAGCATTGAACAACAGAGCACAGGACTGTGATAACTAAGAGAAGAGAAACAAATGAAGTGAGTCTTACGTCCGAGCTTACTGTCTCAAAGCAGTTTCCAGGCATCACTGTAGGGATGGAGAACCCAAACAGAGCCCAGAAATTTCACAGAACACAGGAGACAGATCAGAGTCCAGGGAAGCCAAAGTGGCTAGAATTTGTGAAGCAGAATATAAGAGTGGTGGGAGATGATTAGAGAGAGAGTTGCAGAGATCTGCAGAGCAGTCACTTCAAGTCATTAGCTGAATACTGTCCTAGGCATGCATGGGTGAAATTCTATGAGGCCATGGGAAGAACTACCAGAAAGCAGTATGCCAAACAATTCCTGGAGCTCACACAGGGCTGGAAGTAATTTGTCTTCATACCAGCCAAAACAGAGACCTTTGATACACAAAGCATTGGCCAGAGTCCACAGAAGGGTATCATCTTAATGCAGGGGGAGGCTAAATTAGCCCTAAAATAAACACTTATCTGGTCCTGCCTTAACAAAACTTAAAAGCAATCTTCAAAAGGATCAAACTGATCTCAAGTAACTTAACTGTGCTCAGAGAAAAAAAAAAGTCCAAGATTAGTTACAAAACAAACAACAACAAAACCCAACACCCAATAAGATAAAATTCACAATGTCCAACATGCAAACAAAAATTATCAGGCATGCAAAGAAAATGACTTGTAAGCAGGTTGAAAAATCAACCAATAGAAACAGACCATGAAGTGACAGAAATAATGCAATAAGCAAATAAATACCTTCAATTTTATAATATTTGAACAGACATTTCACCAAAGAAAAAATACAAATGGAAAAACAAAAAGTACATGAAAAAAATATTCAACATCATTAATCATTAATTAGGGAAATACAAATTGAAATCACAAGAAGATATTACTGCACACATTTAAGAATGGCTACAATGAAAAAGACTGATCATTTCATGTTCTGGCAAGGATATGGAGCAACTGGAACTCTCATATGCTGCTGGTGGGAAAGTAAAATGATACTACTTTGAAAAATGGTTTTCTATATTTCAAAAAAAGTGGAAATTACTTTTGCCTCACACCCTTCCCCTTTCTTCTGGGAAGAACTCTCTACTTTTGTTGGTGAATGATTCTCCCCATGTTCCAACCTTAGAAACCTTAGAAACTGGTCAGACAGTTTCTTTTTCTTTTTTTTTTTTTTTGAGATGGAGTCTGGCTGTGTTCCCCAGGCTGGAATGCAGTGGCACGATCTTGGCTTACCACAACCTCTGCCTCCCAGGTTCAAGCGACCCTCCTGCCTCAGCCTCCTGAGTAGCTGGGATTACAGGCATGTACCACCACACCCAGCTAATTAATATATTTTAGTAGAGACAGGGTTTCACCATGTTGTCCAGGCTGGTCTCGAAATCCTGACATCAGGTGATGCACCCACCTCAGCCTCCCAAAGTGCTGAGATTACAGGCATGAGCCACCATGCCCGGCCCAGTTTCTTTTATAATTACATACACACTTACATATGACTTAGAAATTCGATTCTTTAGATATTCACCCAAGAAAAATGAAAACATGTCCACACAGACTTGTCCATAGCAGCTTTATTCATAATGGCCCCAAACTGGAAATAACCCAGATTTTCATCAACTGCTACAAATTGTGGTATATCCATACAATGGAATATTTACTACTCAGCAATAAAAAAGAAATTAACTACATATGCTTGCAACAACATGGATGAATCTCAAAAGCATTATGCTAAGTATAAGAAGCCAGATACAAAAGACTCATACTATATAATTTCATTTTTATGAAATTCTAGAAAAGACAAAACCATAGTAACCAAAAGGGCATAGTGGTTCCCAGATGTCAGGGGTGGGGATTGTAAAAGGGCAAGAGGAAACTGTTTTGGGTGATGGAAAAATTCTATATCCTAATTGTGATGGTAATTACTAACCATAAACAGATTCATCAAACTTTACATTTAGAATTGGCAGGTTTTGTTTTATGTAAATTATACATCAGTAAAGCTAAGTAATAAAAAATAGAAAACATATTTTTCCATGATGTCTTATGAGAAGCTCTGTAGTTGTGGATAACCATATTTTTATTGGCCTTTTTCTTATTTATTATTTAAAAATGTTTATATATTGAGAAATAAGCTTTTTGACTGTCATCCACATTAAAATCTTTTTCCCAAGTTATCATTTTCCCTTCAGACATTATTTATGACATTTTTTCTTTTCAAAATGTTCAGAATTTTATGTAATCATTTTTATGTATATTTTATGGCTTGTGAGCTTTGTATTGGTTTATATATACCATTTGCCTCTCCTATACTAAAATTACTTATTTTTAAAATTTTTCTTAATTTTTAAAAATTTAAAATTAAAAATATTTCTGTGCATCTGCCTTTAAATTTTAAATTTTAATTTTATACTTTTTATTTTACAGTCCACCTGGAATTAATTTTAGTGTATGAGTTAGTTACTTGTCTTAATACAATTTATTGAACAAGCCACCATTTTCTCCTTCAAGTTGAAAGGCCATCTCCATCATATACTCTGTTCCTTATTATATCAGAGTCTAGTTTTTCTAGACTCTGTTCAGTTCTGCACATCCACTCATGAATGGTTGTAGTTTTAATTACTGCAGTGTTTTATAATATATTTTACTAATAGTAGGGATAGTCCCTTCACTTCCTTTTACAAATTTTCTGGTTATTCTTGCCATTTATACTTTCATTAGACTTTACAGTCATATTATCTCATTTTTTGATAATTCTGATTGTTATTTTTAATTGAGATGAGGTTAAATTTTTAGATTAATAATTAATCATGACAGTATTTGTCTTCCTATCCAAGAGCAAGGTATTTGTTTTCATTTATACAAATTATCTTCTGTGTTCTTAATAGCATTTAATTTTTTCTTCAAGTAGATCTTTCACATTTCTTTACATTGCCATTTGAACCAATGTGTTGTATTCCATTGTGTAAATATACCATAATTAATTTAAACAATTCCATATCATTGGCCATATAGTAATAGATCATTTCCAATTTTTACTGATTAAAAACCTAGGGCCAGGCATGGTAGCTTGCACCTGTAATCCCAACTACTTGGGAGACTGAGGCAGGAGGACTGCTTGAGCCCAGGAGTTTCAGTACAGCCTATGCAACAAAGCAAGACTCCTTCTCTAAAAATTAAAAAATAATTAAAAAATAATTTAGCAATGAACACACTTGTAGCTATATATTTTAATATGTTCATAATGATTTAGTTAGGATAAATTCCTGGAAATTGAATCTTTAGGGGTATGAACTTTTTGGGCGGCTTTTGATGCATAATGCTAAATTACATTCCCAAAATGTTTCAGAAATGTTTGTTCTAATTTTTGTAAATTATAAGTGTTACATGTGGTATAGTAAGGTCTCATCATACAATCAATAACTTACTTGAATTAAACTTTAGGGGTCAGGAAAGAAAAAGAGGAAAATGGCCTGTATTACAGGGGTTCTGCCTGTCCTTTCACTTCATGAGAAGGTGCCCTGTGCTGATGATACTAGAGAGGTGGCTCTGCTGTTTCCTCCATAGACCTCGGTTCCTATGACAACCCCACACTCTGTGTGTGTGATTCTAGTGTTCACACATCCATATTGTTTGTACAACATGATCCTAAGCACCTCCACAGCTTCAATTGGAAATGAACAAAACTGGAAAGTGATCTGATCCACAGCCTGAGGAAAAGCTCATTGTGTTAGACCACTATGAGTCATATAAATAATTTTTTACTGTATCAAATTTTTGCCTTAAACATTGACATTGATATGGAAACTCAACATCAAGTGTACCTACACCCAGAGTTGATCTACCATGAAGATAAAGCATAGTTTTAGGACATCTAATTAGGACCCTGGGAATGACTCTAGCAGTATATTAACATGATTAGATGTCTTTAATAAAATGTGCAAAATCAAAGATTTTTATTAAAATCTGTTAAGGCAGCTGTTTTTTCTAGTTCTCAATCACACTTCTCCTTGTGCTGAGTGTTATCCAAGTGGCTGGAGGCATTTTTCGAAGTTGGCTACGATGAAATTGAAAATACATTTAAAGTTTGGTGGGACATATGTATGGAGCTACAGTGACTTCCATGTCCCTTTTAGCTATGGTTGCTCCCCAATAAAGGAATGGCTTCCCAAAACACTCCTACTGCCCACTGTGTCAACTCACTCAGCTCCACAACACCATAGGCAGAGATAAAGATTGTATCATACTATGATCGTGGCCTGCAGCCTTGGTCCTGGAACTGCTTGAAGAGTAGAAGAGAAACACAGTTTGAAATGTACAGAGCCAGCATCTAGTCTGTATCTATTCTTCCAGTCATCAGATGTGGAAAATTATGAATGGAGGGTTCAGTTCTCATCTGTACCCAGTCAAAATGGTTCTCCTCTTTCAGGAACATACTCCGTAATGCAGTATAGACCACTACAAATGCACTACATCTATTTTTTTAACTTTTTTGGTGGGCATGATGTGAAAGATAACATATTAGAATGTCTGACTTTATAAAGCACAAACCTATAGCAGTGTTACAAACAGCAAGCAAATCTATGTGTGGAGTCATACGTTTTATGAATCTCCACTCTAAATAAGAAGAAATATAGTTCAATAAACTGTTAGGACAAATTACATTTTTATCCTCTCTACAGAAAATAGCAATACAAAGTTGTTGTCAAATGAAGAAATGATGAAAGTGTAGGCATCCAGAAAATATAGGAAAAAAATTATAAACAAGTCTTAGTCAATAAAAATAATATGTTATTTTTGCTGTTTTTTTGACACTTGTGGGGTTTTTTAGCATTTGAAACATTATAGTTTGCTGTGATTTATTTTCTTATTTCAAATAAAATTATTATTATTATTATTATTATTTTAGTATTTATTGATCATTCTTGGGTGTTTCTCAGAGAGGGGGATGTGGCAGGGTCATAGGATAATAGTGGAGAGAAGGTCAGCAGATAAACACGTGAACAAAGGTCTCTGGTTTTCCTAGGCAGAGGTCCCTGCAGCCTTCCGCAGTGTTTCTGTCCCTGGGTACTTGAGATTAGGGAGTGGTGATGACTCTTAACGAGCATGCTGCCTTCAAGCATCTGTTTAACAAAGCACATCTTGCACCATCCTTAATCCATTTAACCCTGAGTTGACACAGCACATGTTTCAGAGAGCACGGGGTTGGGGGTAAGGTTATAGATTAACAGCATCCCAAGGCAGAAGAATTTTTCTTAGTACAGAACAAAATGGAGTCTCCTATGTCTACTTCTTTCTACACAGACACAGTAACAATCTGATCTCTCTTTCTTTTCCCCACATTTCCCCCTTTTCTTTTCAACAAAACCGCCATTGTCATCATGGCCCGTTCTCGATGGTCACTGTCTCTTTGGAGCTGTTGGGTACACCTGCAGAAAGGCTGTCACTTCACACTTGGAAGATTGCACAGCGGCCAGGCAGAGGCGCTCCTCACCTCCCAGAGGGGGCCAAATAAAATTCTTATTCATACTTAGTTTTGAAATAACAGTTTTGGAGACCCAGCTCCCACATTTTTTTAAGTTTCAGGCTTCACAAAACCTGAATATGTCCCCGTGTATTTTATTGTATTTAATTTGCATTCTCTACTGTATTCAGTGAAGTTGAATTTCATCTAATTGATTAATTCAATTTCTTTTTTTGGGAGTTGCCTTTCCTTATTCCTTATCATTTTTCTATCGAAGTGTGTGGGGGTTTTTTGTTTTTGTTTTTGTTTTGCCACTTTCTTATTGGTTTGCAAGAGTTCTTTGTATAAGGATAACAAACTTTCATATTTTATTGTGTTGTAATTTTCCCAGTATGTAATTTTTCTTTTAAATTTATCCATGGTATTTTTGACATACAGAATTTTAAAATATATATTCATTTATATTTTATCTTAATAGAGCAATTCGTGTTCCTCCCTAATGCAAAAATTTTACATTTATTCCTTTTTTTTTTTCTTCACAGAGAATCAGAAAGAAGTAATCGGGGTGTTGCAAGTCCTGATTACGCAGAGACATTAACCACGTTTCATGCATCTCCAATCAGCCTATTCTTTCTGCCCTCCAAAAGGAGAAACAGGTAAGAATTATCCCACCTGATGATGCATTTATTCCTGTTCCAGTTTGTCTGTTTTATCTGGAGCAAGTCTTCTGGTCTTAGATTATTTTTAATCCTGATTCCATTATCAGTGGTATTAATGATCAGGACCAGTATGCCTGTTAGATTGTCTTCAGCTGTGAGTAACAGCACATCCAACCAAATAATATAAGTTCATCTTTCTCACATGGCAAAAAGTCCATTTGAAGGTTGTGGGTTTAACAGCTCAACAATATCACGGCCCTGGGTCACCTTCTGTCATGGTTGAGCCAGGGCTTCAGCGGCTGCAGACAGTAAATCCTCGCATGACCATCTCTCAGGCAGGAATGAAGGCAGAGGAGGCTTTCCTTCAGTGCTGCCCGGAGGCTGCCCACAGACTTTCCCTCACATTTCAGAGGCCAGAGCAGAGTCGAGTGTCATCCCCTCCACGATTCCTTGCAAAGGGAAATGAATGTACTGTGACTGGCTTGGGCCACTCATTTTCCCTCGAGTATCAGGCCACCTTCCCTGAGCACATTTCTGTGTGATGCTGAACAAACTCAGGGTTATGATGTAAGGAGAATGGGTGAATGGCAGCCGGGTAGGCAACCAGCAGTTTCTCATCTACAAGAAGGATACATTGCTGTTTGGCTTGCTAATGGACTACCATAACAAATTACCACAAAGTAGGAGGCTTAAAACCACAGAAATTTACTGTCTGTCAGTTCTGGAGGCTGAGAGTCTGAAACCAAGGTGTTGGCAGGGCCATGCACCCCTCAAGGATCCAGGAATAATCTCTCCTCAGGTCTCCCAGCTTCTGGTGGTTGCCGGCAGCCCTTCGCATTCCTTGTTCTCACTTCAATCTCTGCCTCTGAATTCACGTACTCATCTTCCTTTGGTGTCTGTTTGTGCATCTCCACATGGCTTTCTTATAAGGAGAACAGTCATTGAATTTAGGGCCCACCCTGATCCAGTATGATCTCATCTTAATGAATTATCTGCAAAGATCCTATTTCCAAATAAGGTCACACTCACAGGTACTGAGGGTTAGGATGTCAACATTTCTTTACGAAGGACACAACTCAGCCCCCAACAACTATCATTCATGCCTCCATCCAAATATCTGATGCAATGCTGAGAGACCGAGGCTGGGACAGACCCTCAGTGCATACTTCCAGGGTCCTCACCTACAGCAGTCAGGTGTCCTATTCCACATGATGGCCCTCTCGATGGCTCACATCCTAAAATCTCTCCCTGCTTTCCCAAAAGAAGCTCCATTATCACCAGTCTCCCAGCCTCCAGCCTCTCCTGGAGCCCACTCCAGAGTGTTTGACTCACCCTGCTTCAGACGGACAAGAACCTTCTCAAACACAGGGCCTAGCTCCTGCCAATACCCCCATCCAACGGCAACTCTGACATCTTCCTTCAGATAGCCTCACCCCTGCTGCCAATTCTCACCTTCAGGTTCAGAGAACCTGTAAGGACAAAGTAACTTTTTGGGGGCTTACTGGCAGCTTTAGAAATTAGGAGGAAGGGCTGGGCATGGTGGCTCATGCCTGTAATACCAGCACTTTGGGAGGCTGAGGTGGGTGGATCATCTGAGGTCAAGAGTTGGAGACCAGCCTGGCCAACATGGTGAAATCCCATCTCCATTAAAAATACAAAAAAATTAGCCGGGTATGGTGGTGGGTGCCTGTAATCCCACCTGCTCAGGAGGCTGAGGCAGGAGAATCACTTGAACCTGGGAGGCGGAGGTTGCAGTAAGCCTAGATCACGCCACTGCACTCCAGCCTGGGCAACAGAGCGAGATTCTGTCCACGTCCCCACCCCAAACCCCTGCCAAAAAAAAAAAAAAAAAATACAATGAAAAGGGAGTGGTGTCCAAATTGGGACTGAGAAAAACAGGCTTCAGACAATGGTCTCAGGTCTCACTGGGCTTCTAGCTTCTACCTAGAAAAACCCACACCAGGACATCGATGATAGGGACAATCTGAGGAGTGCAGTGGGGAAAGGAAAGGAGGAACAAACAACCTTGAGCCCTGGCCCTAGCCAAGATCTCAGAAATTCGCCTGGCCTCTTGACCTGTGGATTTTGGTCATGTTGTACTGAGGTACCTAGCACGTAGGAGGGCTGCCTGACTCACAGGGGAAAACTCAGACATGGGAAGGTGGGGTCTGAGAGATCAAGTCTGGGTTGACACCTTCTCCCTGGCCATCATAGATTGACCCAGGGGTGGATAACTGACTCAAGCCAAACCTTCTCTGAGATTTTTCAAGCTGGAATCAGGGAAATGTAATAATCCCACTCTGATGGAGAGTGCATGGCTCAGAAGCTGTTGCTCTCATTTCCCCCTTTATGTGGAAGAAGACCATCAGGCTTAGGAGGAATTTAGGCTGACATACAGAAACAAGAGAAGGGAAGGAAGATGTCAATAGCACAATATCTTTGGTTCTAGAGCTCTGAGTCCAGCTTCATCCCTGACCTTCCCGTTTTTGTGAATATTCCAACCACACACCCCCTTTGGGCATAGGGTGAGCTTCTGGCACTTGCAAGGAAGAGTCCTGAGAAATAAATGTATTTCCCTGTGGGGCTGTTGGCTCCTGGCCAGTCCACCTTCTCAGAGACCTCAATGAGGGATGGCCCAGATGGCACTGCTAAATTTTTTTTTTTTTTGGGCGGGGGGTGGACAGAGTCTCTCTCTGTCAACCTGGAGTGCAGTGGCACAATTTCAGCTCACTGCAACCTCCGCCTCCCGGGTTCAAGCGATTCTTCTACCTCAGCCTCCCGAGTAGCTGGGACTGCAGGTGCACACCACCATGGCCAGCTAATTTTTATATTTTTAGTAGAGACAGGTTTTCACCATGTTGGGCTGGTCTCAAACTCCTCACCTCAGGTGATCTGCCCACCTCGACCTCCCAAAGTGCTGGGATTACAGGCATGAGACACCATGCCCAGATGAGCAATGCTCTTACCACACATGCATCATGGCTGTTGAATAGCTCAGGTTGTCCATATTCCCCCGGCCATAGGCCAGGCAAGGGCAGCATAGACACAAGTGGGTTAATGTCCATGCTGGAGATGGGATTCATACAGTCAGGCTGGCCTGCAAAAGGCAGAGGGACAATAAGGGCAAAATCCTTGAAGGCAAACAGTTAAAACTCAGAGAAGCAAAATCTGATGCAGAGCCCAAAGGGCACTGTGAGAGCCCACGAATGGGGGGGCCAGAGGGGGGCCTGAAAAGCTGGTTCATGGGACTAGATCAGCCAAGGAGGAAGGCAGGTCCCTGGCCTCTCTGCAAGCAGTGATAGGCATCTACAGCCCCTTTGCCTGCTTGGTGAGGGGATATGGTCAGCTGGATTAAAGGTTTGTGTTGAGAGGCCATGAGAACACGAAAATGCAGAGAGGCAGACATTTAGTGCAGTACTTTACTAGTTTGGGGTGAATTTATTGGCCTTTATGAGCCTAATTTCTTTCATCTATAAAATAGAAATAATGATACACACTTTGTCTTGTTGTAAAGGCTAAATGTAAAACAACAACATCAATGCGGTGGCATTTTAAATTGTGAATTCTTTGACGCTCCTTTAATCAAGAGGTGGGGTCTATCTCGCATTCTGTTGGATCTGGGTGAGGATGTGATGGCCTCAATTAATATATTACAGAGGAAGTGACTTCATATGACTTCCAAGGCTAGGTCATAAAAGGCCACGTAGTTTCTGCTTATGTATTACATATTCTTGGAGCACTGAGCCACCAGGCTCATAAAAGAATGTGACTTCCCTGAGGCTACCATGCTATGAGGAAGCCCAAGGCACATGGAGAGGCCACATGTGGGTGCTTAGTTGATATTCCCAGCTGAGCCCAGCCTTTAAATCACCCCAGGCTAGGCACCAGACATGTGAGTGAAGAAGTCTTTGAATGATTCTAGACCTCAGTCATTAGAGTCACCCCTGGCCATCTGAGTTTTCCCAGCTGAGTCTCAATATATCTTGGAACAGAGACAAGGCCTCCCTCTCTCCCTTGCCTCTATTCCTGACCCACAGTATCTGTGGGTGTACATTTTGGGGTAAATTGTTACACAGCAATAGATGGGTAACCTGGATGCCATGTAAAGGGCCAGGTATAGTAGCAGAGTCGGGATTTGAACTTATCTAGCTGATTCTACAGATTGTGAACTTTCTACTTTACTAGTGGTTCCTGAAAGCTGGTGACTATCAGTGATAGCATTTTAGTGAGAGAAAAAAAAAGATCAGGAAAATGTAGTAAATTTTTTAATAAAGCCAATGTATTCCACTGAAAAAAATTATATATATTATAAATTTATATATATAAATTATATATAATTTATATATATTATATATATTATATATATAATTTATATATAATTATATATATAAATTATATATATATTATATATATTATATATATAAATTATATATAATTTATATATATAAATTATATATATTATATATATAAATTATATATTATATTATATATATTATATATTATATATATAAATTATATATTATATTATATATATTATATATAATATAATATATATAATTTATCTATATATTATATAGATAAATATTATCTATATAATAAAAATTATATATATATAAATTATATATATAAATTAATATATATATATAGAGAGAGAGAGAGAGAGAGAGAGAGTCTCTCTTTGTTGCCCCGGCTGGAGTGCAGTGGCACAATCACAGCTCACTGCAGCCTTGACCTCCTGGGCTCAGTCAATCCTCCCACCTCAGCCTACTGAATAGCTGGGACTACAGATGTGCACCACCATGCTTGGCTAATTTTTTAAAAAAATTTTTGTAGAGATAGGATCTTGCTATATGCTCAGCCTGGCCTCAAACCTCTAGGCTTAAGCAGTCCTCCCACCTCAGCCTCCCAAAGTGCTGGGACTACAGGCACGAGCCACTGTGCCCAGCCAAAAAAAACAAATATTATTCTGAGATTGTCTTTCCTACCTTTGGAGTTATCCATATGTCATTTCTTTTATGACATAATGGTGATGGCACTTAGTGGTGGTTATTTTATTAATGTCCTTACTCAGCAAAGTAAAAAATTATGAAGCTTATGTTATTCCATTCAGTTACCTTTCCTTTTTAAAGCTTCACTGGTCTTTGACATTCAAAAGTCCAGGAGCCCCTGCTCTGTTCTCTTCTTGGGTATCCTAGATCAGAGGTGGATCCA
Organism: Pan paniscus; assembly: GCF_029289425.2. NCBI lineage: Eukaryota > Metazoa > Chordata > Mammalia > Primates > Hominidae > Pan > Pan paniscus. Next base: position 40,029,834 of record NC_073261.2, on the reverse strand, counting down.
TTGGAAGCTTGACATTGTTGTAGGGTTGTGCGTTTTCTTTGGTTGTTCCCTGTGATGGTTGAGGTGCTGGCTTGACTGGAGATGCTGGTAAAGCATTGCTTCTGGGTGTGTCTGTGAGGGTGTTTCCTGAGAAGACTGGCATGTGAGTCAGTGGACTCAGTGGGGAAGAGTCACCCTCCATGTGGGTGGGCACCATCCAATCAGCTGGGGCCCCAGATAGAACAAAAAAGGAGAGAATAGGATTTCCTCCCTCTGTCTCCTGGAGCTGGGACACTCTTCTCTCCTGACCTGGGACATCAGAACTCCAGGCTTCTTGCCCTTTGGACTCCAGGACTTAATGCCAGCAACCCTCCACTGCTACCCTGAGAATTACACGGTCGGCTTCCCTGGCTCTGAGGCTTTTGGACTTGGACTGAGCCGTGCTACAGGCAACCCAGTGTCTCCAACTTGAAGACAACCTGTGGTGGAAAATCCCCGCCTCCAAAATTGCATGAGCCGATTCCCCTAATAAATCCCCTGCCATCTATCTATCATCTACATATGTATATCCTATTGGTGGTGTCTCTCTAGAGAACCCTGACTAATACATTCCCTATTCCCTTTTAGGATTAGCACATGTGTTCATTTATAGTTTATACCCCCACCTGTTTCCAAAAAGGATAGTCTTTCTCCAGACACACCCCAGATTCCTGTAACAGTTACTGAGTCAGATGGGGCCCTTCCCCAGGCGCCAAGAGGATTCAAACAGTGGATGACAGGAGTGAATGGGGGATGACCTTGCACTCTCTGTTGAAGGCAAGGACATCCCTCACCCACCCCCGGCCACTGTTTGAGATCTTTGTTGCCACAGTGGCCCTTGCCAGCACTTGGCATGAAAGGCAGAGATTGAGACCAGTGGCCCTTAGCCCTCATCCTGGTCCAGCCCTCAAACGTGGGCTGGCAGCTGTGGCTTCTTCTGTTTCCTGGTGTGTGGCTCTTCAGACACCTGTCTTCAGGCTGTAAGGCTTTATCTTAGGCGACATCTCTTCTTAGGTGGCTGGCAAGTCTTTCTAGCCGTGCTTATAACGGATCACCCACGGTGGAATCCAAGAACTTACTCTTGGAAGGCTGGTGGGACCAAGGGGTTAAGAGTCTCATTTCCAGAGCCAGAGTGCCTGGATTGAACCCTGATTCTGCCACGTACTAGGTGTGTTGTACCCTTGGGCAAGCTACTTAAACTTTCTGTGCCTTAGTTTCCCTGTCTGTAAAATGGGAATAATAATAATGTGTACTTCATAAGGTTGTTGTGAGAAGTAAGTTAATAAAGCACTTAAAAAAGTGCCTGGGAAAGGCCATTTAAAGCCATGTTGAGATATCCCACCCACCCATGAGAACAGCTATAATTAAAAAGACTGACAGTACCCAGTGCTGTTATGCCTGAGGAGCACTGCAACTTTTGAACATTGTTGATGGGAATGTGAAAGGATACAACCACTTTGGATGATAGGGTGGCATTTTCCTATGAAGTGAAATATGCACTTAAAATGCATTAATATGAAAAAAGGCATATATTTTTACAAAACAAATAATTTTTTACCACACAGTCCAGCAACTTTACTGCTGGGTATGCACCCAAGAGGAATAAAAACGTGATTACACAAAGACTTGTACATGAATGTTCATAGTAACATTGTACTGTGAACATTATAACAGCTAAAAAGGTAAGCAATCCAAATGGCCTTCAACAGGTGCATGGGTAGAGAAAATGGGTTTTGTGTATGTGTGCAATGGAATACTACTTAGCAATAGAGAGGAATGGACCACTGATACATGCAACAACATGGATGAATCTTGAAAACTTTCTGATGAGCAAAAGAACCCAGTAGCCAAAAATGGACTGTATGAGTCCATTTGTATTAAACTTCAGGGAAGACAAATCCAACCTAGACTGACAGAAAGCAGCTAAGCGTTTCTATAGGGAAGACAGAGAAGACTGAGTTGGAAAGGGCACAGGAACTTTCTGTAGATGATGGAAATCTCTATGTTGATTGTAGTGGCAGTTGCACAGTATATACTTTTTTTAATGCAATAAATATGCCAGGCGTGGTGGCTCACGCCTGTAACCCCAGCACTTTGGGAGACCAAGGCAGGCGGATCACCTGAGGTCAGGAGTTGGAGACTAGCCTGGCCAACATGGCAAAACCCTGTCTCTACTAAAAATACAAAAATTAGCTGGGTGTGGTGGCACACACCTGTAATCCCAGCTGCTCGGGAGGCTGAGGCAGGAGAATTGCTTACTGGCGGAGGTGCCAGTAAGCCGAGATCGTACCACTGCACTCCAGCCTGGGTGACAGAGCGAGACTGTCTCAAAAAATAAAATAAAATAAAAAAATAAAATAAAATTAAGGTACACTTGAAATGGTATGGATTGTATTATATGGAAATAACATCCCAATAAAACTGTTTTTCAAAACTTCTATCTATATGGAATGTGATGCCCTGGCTAAACGTTGGGCTACAAAGTATTTTGGAATTATAAAAGGAAGACACAAAAGGTGAGATGGAAGAATGAACTATTATTTAATCTTTGCTAGAAGATGTCTGTTCTAGAGCTCTAGTCTGGAATAGAAACTGCACAAGGGCAGAGCTCTTAGTTGGTTTTATTCTGCAATGGATCCCAAGCACTTCAAACAGCACCTGACACTTGGCTGGAACTCAATTAATGTGTTGAATGAATGAATCTTTGGGACATACTGTTTCTTTGACTTGACAAAAATGGCCAAAACCAGTAAAACTTTATGTGTCCGAAAGGTAAAGCAAGTGCTCACCCATTATTCTTGGGAAGATGAGGCCATTGCTGTCATATGGTTACATGCCAGCATTAAGAGCCCTGGCTGGGAATGTGAAGTTGTTGTGCGCTCTTGCACCCTGTAGCTGTGAGATATATCCAGCCTTTCCTCTGTCTCTCTGCTTATCCTTAATTTCCAACCATGAGTAAATGTTATGTGGCTGGGAATGAATCTAGAAGGCAGTCTCTTTGAGAGGCTTCCTCTTGCTGTTGTGATGGGGGTGGATTTTGGTTTGGTTTAGTTGGGGGAGGGGCGTCACTTGCTGGGTCTGAGGATGGAGGGGAAGATAGGAAAGGCCTGAGTTAATGAGAGAGTGTATGGAGCCTGAGACACAGGCTAGGCTGCTTGGAGACTGGGGTGAAGATGTGTGGTATTAGGGAGCGAGGAAAGGGTGTCCTTGACCTCTGCAGACAACCTGGACCTGCTTTGGCACGTGGATGAGGGAGCCGGGAGCCAGGGAGGCAGCTCCTTTGGCACAGTCCTCAAGATATGCAGGTGCACCACTGGCAGTGGCCATGCTGACATTGTCTCAGGTCTTTGGAACAAGAAAGGAAGGACATTGCAGCTGCTGAGTGGGAACCTTAGTGGACAGAGAGATTTGTGGATTCATGTGACGTGCTCCTTGGGGACACTCGCGATAACCGAGGAAGACACTTTGTGGCGCTAGGAGGACCTGAGAATCAATAATCGAGGCACTGGGGTCTTGAGCAATTGTTTATTGAACATTAAAATTAATGAGAATCCAATAACCAATATTGTATATTATTTATGGGCATATACATATAGAGTAAAAATAGAAATAAAAAATACTAAAATGGAGATCCTTTACCTTTGGGCAGGAAATGGAGGGGGTATCATCAGATACAAATACACAGGATGTATCAGCCAGAGATGCAAAAACACCAGAAGATTATCTATCTATCTATCCATCTATGTATCTATGTATCTATGTATCTATCTATCTATCTATCTATCTATCTATCTATCTATCTATCATCCATCCATCCCCCCACCCATCCATCCATCACTACATGTTCTCTGTTACAAGATTTGACCTTATGCAGTTGTGGGATCTGGTTAAATGGTTTCTGGAAAGCTGTTATCTTCTCTGATGCTGGAGTTTAAAGTCCCCAGGGCAGGCAGTCAGGAAGGGGAGATGGATGTAAACTGGGGAAGAATGAGGACAAGATGGAACCCAGGAATATGAGCGGAAACCCACAAGAATGGGCAGGAAACTGTGTCAGTCACTCACCACCTCCCACCTTGATGAAGGGTGTCCTGCAGGAAAAGCTGGTACCCTTTGTCATGGAGCTAGACACACACCTGGTTCAGCAGTCATAGAACTGAAGGAAGGAGCAGGGCCAGGGGGAGCAGGTGCAGGCCTGGACGCCGTCCCCGCCAACAAGGTAAGCAGAGAGGCAACAACATGCAATAAAAGCACCCACCTAGGCCTTCCATGTGTAAAAAATAATATGGCTGTTGCTTCAGCTCTGTCCTCCAAATCTCAAAGATGGTCTCCTGTGGCCCACTGAAGCAGAAACATCCAGGGAAGGGGATTCTGGGAAATGTAGCTCAGCCCAACCGAGTGGACCGATTACAAAGCCACTTTGAATTTGCAGTTTCATGTCTAAAAACTGGTAAGTATGTAAGTGTTCATTATGTAATTCTCTATTTTTTTGCATGATTGATATGTTTGATAAAAGTTAAAAATGAATTGCAGACATGTTGGTTACACCTGTCCCTAACCTATAGGGCCTGTACACAGTTGTAATCATAGATGTGGCAACTCAGACCCAGGGTCACCCAGCCTGCAATGGGCAGGACTAGGACAGTCTTTCATGTTCTTTCCTCTACCGGGGTGTCCAATTTTTTGGCTTTCCTGGGCCACATTGGAAGAAGAATAATTGTCTTGGGCCATACATAAAATACACTGACACTAATGATAGCCAATAAGCTAAAAAATGCAAAAAAATCTCTTAGTGTTTTAAGAAAGTTTATGAATTTGTGTTGGTCCACTTTCAAAGTTGTCCTGGGCTGCATGTGGCCCATGGGCCACGGGTTGGATAAGCTTGCTCTAGATCAAGCTGTCTTCAACAAATAGGAGTTACAGGTGACCTAAAGAGGCGGCTGCTATGTTGCACTATCTTTTTTCCTTAATATTCTGTTTTATTGTCTGTCTCTTGTCACTAAAATGTAAGCTCCATGAAAGGAAGGATATGTGTTCATTTTGGTCACTACTATATCATCAGAACCTAGAATAGTTACTGGCATATAGCAGGTGCTCAATAAATACTTGTTGAATGAATGAATAAATGCTCTTAGAGGAATCAGAATGTTATATTCCTTACATCAGAGGAGAGCTTTGGATATAATCTTATTGAACCCAACAAGACATCAATAAATCTGAAGTGGGAGCCCCAGCCCCACCCCCTCCAGCCTAGGCTTCTAAATATCAGCCAAATATTCCAGAGTCATCATGGCTAGTTATAACCTTTCTAAGCTTCAGGGTTTCGTCTCCACCTGTAAAGTAACAATGATCTTTGCCCTTCTTACCTCATGTGATTGTTGTGAGGCTCAAATAAGACTGCTCTGTAAAGTCCTCCACGTGATTCTTGTTATCCCCATGAGATGTTTATTCCTTCCTGGAGTAGAGAGGAAAACAAGACTTGGATGTGAACATAAAGGTGTACAAAGGGCCCCTCTTCCCATCAAAGGCTTTCTGACCGCTGAGGAGCCCTGGAGGCTACGGGATATTCACCAACAGCCACTACAGGCATTGCAAGCCTCTGTGCTGGTTCTCTGGGAGGGGAACCCTGATGCCTACATCCACACCCCAGACCCCAAACCACACCTCAGCTCAGAAAGCCTCTCAAGAGTTTCATGTTCCTTCATAATTTATCACTTTCTCCTATGCTACGTGCAGTAGATCCTCATTATTTGCAGATTCTGGGTGTGTAAATTTGCCTACTTGCTAAAATTTATTTGTAACCCCACAATCAACACACACAGAACTTTCTCAGTCATATGCAGACTGTAGGGTCCCCCAGGTACCCCTGCTTTTGCTCTTGTGCTGACCAAGAAACACAGAGTGCTTTGACTGCTCTGTGACCCAGCCAGCTACTTGTTTTTCCCAGCAGGTTTGAACCCAAGCTGGAGCATTGAACATCTTCAGGCACTGATAAAGTTATCCAGGTGTTGCCCAAAGCACTGAAAGAAACAGCCCCAGCCCTGAGCCAAATTTCTTAAACCCTCATGTAAACTCCATACCCTGACCCCTTGCTGCAGACACACCTAGGTAGAACACCCGCTCCTTTCACCATCCCCCCCACCCCCCTGAGCACTGGCAGCGGCTCTCCTCTGTGAGTTCCCCTAGTAAATGCTTTGGATTGATCACCCTGAGGTTTAGTGCTTTTTTCTTTTTTTTATTATTATTATACTTTAAGCTCTAGCGTACATGTGCACAACGTGCAGATTTGTTACATATGTATACCTGTGCCATGTTGGTGTGCTGCACCCATTAACTCATCATTTAGCATTAGGTATATCTCCTAATGCTATCCCTCCCCCCTTCCCCCACCCCACAACAGTCCCTGGTGTGTGATGTTCCCCTTCCTGTGTCCATGTGTTCTCATTGTTCAATTCCCACCTATGATTGAGAACACGCGGTGTTTGGTGTTTTGTCCTTGCGATAGTTTGCTGAGAATAATGGTTTCCAGCTTCATCCATGTCCCTACAAAGGACCTGAACTCATCCTTTTTTATGGCTGCATAGTATTCCATGGTGTATATGTGCCACATTTTCTTAATCCAGTCTATCATTGATGGATATTTGGGTTGGTTCCAAGTCTTTGCTATTGTGAATAGTGCCACAATAAACATACGTGTGCATGTGTCTTTATAGTAGCATGTGCTTTTTTCTTTGAAATCCCAATCACTCTATCTTGGGACATTTTGGAAGCACCCTCTTGTGGGAATTCCCCTGCCTCCCCTTGTGGGGTGAATCCAGCCATGGGTTCTGCCAGAGGGAACAGAATGGTGCACAGAACCAGACGTGCACAGAATGGTGAAAATTTTGAGTTGTCCAGCGTGCAAGTTAGCAGCTGAGTTTGAACAAGCCAGTGTTCTGCTTTCTTGTTTCGGTTCTCATACTGTCATCAAGTGTCCTTTCTGTGATCTACTTCCTGTCCTCTTTTTTTTTTTTTTTTTTTTGCTGAATTTTTGAGCTTTATGTTGGTGATTGTGCTGTCTGAAATGGCCCCAAACATAGTGTTGAAGTGCTGGCTAGTGTTCCCAAGTGCAGGAAGCTGTGATATGTCTCATGGAGAAAATGTGCATTAGATAAGCTTCATTCAGGCAAGAGTTATAGTGCTGTGGCAGTGAGTTCAATGTTAGTGAATCAACAATATATATTAAACAAGTTGTCATAAGATAGAAACACACATAAAGCAAGGTTATGTATTGATTGGTTGATGAAAATGTCATGCCCAGAGTCTCATAGGAACCTCACCCTGTATTGCCTCTAGGAGCAAAAGTCCAGTATTTGCTAATTCAGTGTTTGTAGGTACTTTGTAGATCAGGACAAGTGGGAATAAGGACAATAGATTGTACTTTGTTAATTTATTTTATTTACTATCTCTCTCCCCGACTAGAATGTAAACTTACCTGGTTCATCCCCTGCCTTCAGGAAACAAAATTTTAGCTATTCTAGGAAGAAGAGTCTATCTCAGTAGAAATAATAATAGCAACAATAATTTATTATTAACTGTAGCTTTGGAAACCTCACTTTCCTTATCCACAAATGGTGCACAGGGTTGATTACAAGATAAAATGAAATCAGGTGAGGTAACACACATGAAGCAGATAGCACCAGGGAAGCCACAAAGAAATCACTCCATAAATTTCAGCTGCTTCCCTGCCACAACTGCAATGAAACAAGATTGTTTTGTTAAAATAATAGTACCTGGCTATTGAATGAAAAGAATATAAATATATATTCATGTATAAATAAATAATATCTATATGCTCAAATATATTTATATAATTATTTAAAATACAAATATACAATATAAATACTACTTATATATGTGTGTATATATATATTTATATATATATATATTTTTGAGATGGAGTCTTGCTCCATTGCCCAGGCTGGAGTGCAGTGGCACGATCTCAGCTCACTGTAACCTCCATCTCCCGGGTTCAAGCAATTCTTCTGCCTCAGTCTCCCAAGTAGCTGGGATTACAGGCGTGTACCACCACACCCAGCTAATTTTTGTATTTTTAGTAGAGACAGGGTTTCACCATGTTGACCAGGCTGATCTCGAACTCCTGACCTCAGGTAATCCACCTGCCTCGGCCTCCCTAAGTGCTGGGGCTACAGGTGTGAGTCACCATGCCTGGCCTATATAAGTATATATTTAAATAAACAATATATAAATATTATATGTATACTGCCTATTTATGTTATTTTCATTTGTACAAAACATTCTACCTTAACAAAACAATCTTTTGTTTTTATCTTTGAATTGATTTAGTTTTAAATGGTTACTTCAAAAACAAGATCAGAGTTAATACTTTGAGCCAGATTAGTGTGTGAAACTTGAAATTCTGGCTGTAATTTTAAGTCTGCTTTCTCTGATTGGTAGACTGGATTTTTTTTCTAGTTATTTTAATTCAGAATCAATTAAAGCCTTTTCTTTTTCTCTCCACGCAGAAGAGGGTTCTGTGAAAGCCTGGTGAATTACCACCATAAAGTCTAATTATTCCTTCCAGAGACACGTTATTGTAGTGAGTGCTGGTTAGTCGCTGCACAGGAGAGCCAGGCTTGCAGGACACTTGGATTCAGAGGTGGGAAGCATTTAAGCTTAGAGCCAGGGCCACAAGAAAAGCCTGCTTTGTTCTTACCGTTGAGCTCATTAAAGTGGATTACCATCAGGACAACCAACACCCAAATGACAAACTCAGTTGTGCTGCAAGAGTCCTTTAGGAGTCTGTTGTGGAAGCAGGAATGCATTTCCCCATGGAAACTGTGCTGCCCATAGCGGTAAGGTGCCAGCCAGCATCGATGTCTGATTAACCCACATAGTAGCCGGGTATTCCAGCCTGGATTCTGGATTCCAACAGCAGGGAGCCCAAGGTGTGGGAGGAAAATGATCCTGGTGGGTTGTTTCTATTCTCCAGACTGCAAGGAGCTGCCTTCGACCTGAGGGTGTGAACCTGGGACCTACGAACCCTTTGTTAGTCCTGAAAAGTTTGTATAAATGTTGGTTCATGTTTGCATACATGCATTGTTCCAGGGAGTGGATCCAAAGCTTCCACACAACTCTGAAAGATGTCATTGATAGCCCCACTCCCCAAAAGGGCTGAAAATCTTCATCCTGAAATTGCCAAGTGTATATCTAATCTCCCCTCCCACCTGTTCTGCTTCCACCTCCCGCTCCTGGCAACTCTCCTCATGATAGCCTGCCCCACCACACACAGGCCCCTCATTCAGGGGGCAGGGTGGGCTGAGGTTAAAGACTCACCTAGCCAGCTGGGGGTCTCCCTAGGGCCATCTCTTGGGACCTGCTCTTGTTTTTTTAATATTTAGGGCCATTACTGAAGACACAGATCTCTTTTTTCCTCTGGGTGCAGTCAGATCATAATGTTCAAATGCAAATTCCTCAGCCCCACTAGTCCAAATGTCCAGGAGTGGCAGGGCTAACATATCCACCAGGCAGAGTAGTCACCATGCCCAGGGGCCACAATATATTTCGGACCCATGAAAATGTTTAAATTTCTTTTAAAAAGGGAAGGGAAAAAAATGAACATAAGTCTAGCCTGGATCATGTACTTTGTATCCATGGCATAGTAAAATATAATTTTTAATATATTTTTATGGACAAAGGGGCCATGAAAATTGAGCAAGTAGGTGCTCTATATGTTGAATGAAGGACTGTCTATGTGCTAAGGGCAGAGTAACTGGTCCATTTTTTAGAGGGAGGGTCTCACTCAGTTACCCAGGCTGGAGTGCTTACCTTAACCTTGAACTCCTGGGCTCAAGAGAGCCTTTTCCCTCAGCCTTTTGAGTAGCTAGGACTACAGGCATGCACCACCACACCCAGCTAACTTTCTAAATTTTAAAAATTTTTTGTAGAGACTGGGTCTCTATATTGCCCAAGCTGGTTTGGAACTTCTGGCCTCAAGGGATCCTCCTGCCTCAGCTTCCCAAAGTATTGGGATTACAGGCATGAGTCACCATGCCTAGCCATTGTTTTGTTTTACATGCCCCCAAATTGGAACAGCAATCAGACAAATACAAATATGCTGCTTTGGATAATGAGTGGATTGTCTCAGAAAACACAGGAAGCAGAAAGTCCTTAGTTATAAATCTTGAAAACATTCAGGCAGCACCTCAAAAACCCAGTATTTAAAAATCTTTTGGCTGGGTGCAGTGGCTCATGCCTGTAATCTCAGCAATTTCGGAGGCAGAGGTGGCTGAATCACCTGAGGTCAGGAGTTTGAGACCAGCCTGGGCAACATGGCAAAACCCCGCCTCTACTAAAAATACAAAAATTAGCCGGGCATTGTGGTGCGTGCCTGTAATCCCAACTACTCAAGAGGCTGAGACAGGAGAGTCACTTGAACCTGAGAGACAGAGGTTGTGGTGAGCTGAGATCATGCCACTGCACTCCAGCCTGGGCAACAGAGTGAGACTCCATCTTAAAAAAAAAAGAAAAAAAAATCTTTCAAGCCAAGACATCTATCTTTACATTTTATTCAAATGCTGCATGCTATTATATGAACGTTTGCGTCCCCCCCAAGGCTTATATGTTGAAATCCTAACCCCCAAGGTGATGGAATTAAGAGGTGGAGCCTGTGGCTGATGATTAGGTTGTGTGGGCTCTGCCTCCATGATTAGGATCAGTGCCCTTTAAAAGAGGCCCAAAAGAGACCCTTCACTCCTTCCACCATGTGAGAATGCAGCAGGAAGGCACCATCTAGGAACTAGGAAACGGGCCCTCAACAGACACTGAATCAGTCTTGATCTTGGGCCTTCTGGCCTCCAGAACTGTGAGAAATACATTTTTGTTGTTTATAAACTACCCAGTTTATGATATTTTGTTATAGCAGCCCATAACTACACTTTAATGAATTTATACAAGTTCTTTCCATATCTGGCTTTGGTAGTGAATTATACAAATATCCACAAGGCTGGGTGCAGTGGCTCATGCCTGTAATCCCAGCACTTTGAGAGGCCGAGGCACGTGGATAACCTGAGGTTAGGAGTTGGAGACTAGCCTGGCCAACATGGTGAAATCCCCATCTCTACCAAAAATACAAGAATTAGCCAGGCATGCTGGCACACACCTATAATCCCAGCTACTTGGGAGGCTAAGACAAGACAATCTCTTGAACCCGAGAAGTGAAGATTGCAGTAAGCCGAGATTGCACCATTGCACTCCAGCCTGGGGGACAAGAGCAAAACTCTGTCTAAAAAAAAAAAAATCCCCAAACACTAACCATCATTTTCTCAAAAATCACTGGGAGGTCTTCCTGTCAGATGTGAAGTCAGGGCTAAATTTGTGACACTGTATTTTTTTTCCCCTCTATATCCCTGCTACTACTCTCCCTCACTCTCAGTGAACGATAGCATCAGATCAATTCAAACATCATGTTCTAGCCCTGTAAAGATGCACCAATTAGAGGAGAGTCTTTCTGTGTTTCTTTGAATCTAAGTCCAGTCTCATGGATTTGTAGACCATGTCTCTCTCTCTCCCTATGAGGGACCATTGGGTCAGATCCTAGGAACAGCAGTACTGCCACTGATGGGATGGGAGGTGAGAGAGTGAGCCTGTTGAATAGTGTCCCCTTCTTAATTCATAGTTAATAAAAAATATTTCTGGCTGGGAGCAGTGGCTCTTGCCTGTAATCCCAGCACTTTGGGAGGCCGAGGTGGGCAGATCACCTGAGGTCAGGAGCTTGAAACCAGCCTGGACAATATGGTGAAACCCCGTCTCTACTAAAAATGAAAAATTAGCCGGGTGTGGTGGCGCATGCCTGTAATCCCAGCTACTCAGGAGGATGAGGCAGGAGAATCGCTTGAACCCGGGAGGTGGAGGTTGCAGTGAGCCAAGATTGTACCACTGCACTCTAGCCTGGTCAACAGAGTGAGACTCTGTCTCAAAAAAAAGAAAGAAAAGATTTCTGATGTGCTAAACAAACTTTTGGAGACAAATTAGCAGCATGACTAATTTAGCCATTGCTGTCAGTTACCTTCAGACAAGTATCATCAGTTTCATAATACATTCTATATTTCTTTGCATTGTGTGATGTTTTTGTATATTTAAAAAATTGAAAGAAAAAATGTGTAGTGTGTTACGCCATTCTTGCATTGCTATAAAGAGATACCAAAGACTGGGAAGTTTATAAAGAAAAGAGGTTTGATTGGCTCACAGTTCTGTAGGCTTTACAGGAAGCATGGTGCTGGCACGTGCTCAGCTTCTACGGAGGCCTCAGGAAGTTTACAATCATGGCAGAAGGTGAAGGGGAAGCAGACATATTACATGGCCAGAGCAGGAGCAAGGGGGTGGGAGGTGGGTGTGACACACTTTTTGTGGGGGGGCTGTGTCGGGGAACGGTGTCTCGCTCAGTCACCCAGGCTGGAGTGCAATGGCGTGATCTTGGCTCACTGCAACCTCCGCCTCTCAAGTTCAAGCAATTCTCCCGTTTCAGCCTCCTAAGTAGCTGGGATTACAGGCACCGGCCATCATGCCCAGCTATTTTTTTTTTTTTTGTATGGATAGGGGTTCACTATGTTGGCCAGGCTGGTCTCGAACTCCTGACCACCTTGGCATCCCAAAGTGCTGGGATTACAGGTGTGAGCCACTGCACCCAGCCCGGTGCCACACACTTTTAAACAACCAGATCTCATGAAAACTCACTCACTATCAATAAGACAGCACCAAGCCATGAGGGATCTGCCCTCATGACCCAAACACCTCCCACCAGGCCCCACCTCCAGCACCGGGGATTACAATTCAACATGAAATTTGGGTGGGGACAAATATCTAAACTACATCACATAGCTACTCAGAATCTGAGAATGTGACCTTATTTGGAAATAGTGTCTTTGCGGATGTAATTAGTTAAGATGAGGTCATACTGGGTTAAGCTGGGTCCTGAATCCAGTATCTAGGGTCCTTATAAGAGCAGGAAAAGACACACAGAGACACATCCAAGGAAGAAGACCATGTGATGATGGAGACAGAGATGCGAGTAATGCAGCTGCAGGCCAGGGAATGCCAAGGATTGCTGGCAATTGCCAGAAGCCAGGAGAGGGGCACACAAGAGATTCTCCCTCAGAGCCTCCAGAAGCCGCCAACCCTGCCAACACCTTGATTTTGTACTTCTGGCCTCCAGAACTGTGAGAAAATAAATTTCTGTTGTGTTAAGCTCCCCAGATTATGGTAGTTTGCTATGGCAGCCCTAGGGGATCATACAGGGAGGTTCCCTTCAGAGTCCCCCTTGGAGCTGCCTTTGCTTCTCCATGTCCTCTGTGGTCAGGGCTCTTCCTGCATTACCCACAGGGCCCAGGGTGGGACTCTCAGTTGTATGAGCACAGCATACAGGACTGTGGCTTTGTCACAGCCAGCCACAGGGTGGCCCTTCGAAAATAGCCCTTTGCGAAGTCCAGGGATTGGCTGAGAGCCAGGATGCACTGCGCATCTCAGTTCCCCACCCCCACTACAATAGAGATGATGATATACCCTAAGTGTGCAGGTAATATTAGTGAATCAGCAGAATTTTGTTAAAACTATGCAAGGCTGGGTGCAGAGGAGACAACTAGGAGGCCACAAGCATTTAAAGGCTATAATCTAGTTCTTATTAATAATGTAATAACAAAACTGCCATTTATTGAGCACTTAGCATGGGCACAGAGCACTTTATAAGCATTGTGTCATTTTAGCCTCCCGTCAGGACTTGTGATGTAAATAACATGCCCAAGGTCAAGAAGCTAGTAAGTAACAGAAGAGGGCAGATAAAACACGTGCTCTTTAAAAGAAAGGAAGGAACAACAGAGCTGAAGAAGATAGCATGTGCGTAGGACACAATTTCGCAGGAGAAGCAACATGCAGTGGTAGAAAAATCTGTAAAATGGAGACAAAATAATTCCAAATTCATGGGGTTGTTCTGAAGCCTAAATGAGCTAATGTTTCAAAGGATTTTTCCTCAGGTGTCTAGCATATAGTAAGGTCTCAATAAACATGAGCTGTGCTAATTATTATTAAAATGCATGGGGCAGACATCCAGAGCCTTCCAGATGGAAAGACTGTCTAGAGAAAAAGTAGAGATTCAGAAGAGGTATATTTTATCCTAAAGTCAGGTGTAGACCCTGAGCATGGAGATGAAGAAAACAGTTATGGGTGGCTAAATAACACTAAAGGCATTGGGAAAGTACTCTGTGGTCTCTGGAGCTGGAGGGTCCTGAGACTTGCTGGGGGAGGGGTAGGTAGGAATCAGGTGACACAGGGCTCCAGGCCCTTTCCTACCTCCTCCACCCTGAGCCAAACTGCACTGAGCTGGGTTTTTTTTTGTTTTTTTTGTTTTTGTCTCACTCTGTCACCCAGGCTGGAGTGCAGTGGCACAATCTCAGCTCACTACAACCTCCGCCACCCCAGCCCAAGCGATTATTGTGCCTCAGCCTCCTGAGTAGCTGGGATCAAGGCGTGCGCCATGACACCCAGGTAATTTTTAGTAATTTTAGTACAGACAGGGTTTCACCATGTTGGCCAGGCTGGTCTCAAACTCCTGGCCTCATGTGATCCACCTGCCTTGGCCTGCCCAAAGTGCTGGGATTACAGGTGTGAACCACTGCACCTGGCCAACACTGAGCTGTTTACCCACAGTATTTCATTATGGGATTATGTCTATGGAATGCTTAATTTTGCTCCCTGTAGCCTTGTGATGTTGGACACATCTCTTCACCTCTTCACCTGTCTGAACATCGGTGTCCCCATTGTGAAATGGGATAATATAGCACCTGTCTCTGAGGGTGGCCAGTAGCATTCTATTATTCAATGCATGTCAAGAGCATAGAACAGTGTGGACACCTAGTACTAGCCAAAAGATTCTGCTATCACTTATAGAGAGGAAACTGCTGACAAGAGACAGGAAACGACTTCTGCAGGTGGCCAGGCTGGCTAGTAACAAAGCCAAGCCAAACCAATCTTTGACCTGTCAGATAACACTCCCATAATCCTGACCTATGCTTCTTCTATGCCAGGCACTGCTAAGGGCCTCACAAATATCATTCTTTTAAACTCATGACAATCCTGAGAGGTGAATATTATTATTTTCTCACTTTACAGATAAGAAAACTGAGAGCCAGAACACTTAAATAATTTGCACAGGGGCTCAGAGCTGGTTAGTGACAGAACTGGGATGCAAACCCAGGCAGCCTGGCACCAGACTATTAAACTTCGCCTCACTCAGGTGATATATCCATTTGTGGTCCAATCTCAAGAGAGAGTCGGTAAGGGACAAAAGTCAAGAGGTCTGGGATATGATTTCAGGAGCAGAGGGAGGTTTGCTGGGCTGTGTGTGGGGCGGGCAGGCCTGGGTCCTTGGCCTTTGTAACTAGCTCTTAGGGGAGCTCTGGGGACAGTGTCCTCCAAGACCCAGCCTGCTGGTCAATCCTGTCTCCTTGCTGAGTCCCCTTTGCCCTTGTCCAGGTGCCCTTTGCCTTGAGCTTCTGCAGTGCCCTGGCTTCCAAGCAACCTACTCTGATAAGCTGCACAGTCTTTCAACTCCCAGGTTCAAAGCCCAGCTCTGCTACCTGCTATCCTTGGATGAGTTTTTTATTTATCCTCCTTACACCTCATTCCTCACCTGTAAAACAGGGATGGTTTTCTTATATTTGCTTTGCTTTATTCCAAGGATGATATCAGACAGTGTCTGCAAAACAAATGGCACATAGTATTACTAAATTCACGTTGGTTCCTCCCCACCCCCAGTCTACTCTGCTCCCTCCTTATCTATCCCCACTTTCCTCTAATTGTGGAATTGCAATCGTGGCTCTTTTCTGCAAACATCCCTCCATCAGATGACAAAATACTCAACTCAAACAGAAGTCAATCGATCCAAACTTAATAGTAACTAATATAACAGTGCTATGCACCAGGCTGGAGGAAAGTGCTTTAAATGCATTTTCTCCTTAAATCTTCAAATGAATCGTGCAATTTCCTGTGGTTTCAGAGACCTCAGTGAGCAACTTGCCCAAGGTCACACAGGGATTTAGTGTCAGAGCAGGATTTGGATCCACCCACCAAACCCAAGCAGACGGCTCCTGTCCAGTGCCTGCACCCTGCCGTCTGTTCCTGTGAGAAGCCAGTCCGGGCCACCCAGTTTCTCTCCCCAGAGAGCCCGCTGTCCCAGAGAAGGACCCTGTTCTGCAACCCAGAGAAGGGGACTCCTTGGGGATTTGGCCTGGGGCGGGTGCGCCCTCTGGGGGAGCCAGCAGAGAACGCCTGGAAAAAAAAAAAACGCAGTGGGTGGGAAGGAGGCGGGGCTTGAAAAACCAAATTGCTTTCAACAGGTACTTGGCCAATCGCGAGGTACCGCAGCTCAGTGAAGTCCCTAAGTTAAACCCAAGTACAATCCAGACTGATTGAACACTTATCTCCTGTGAGGGTCTGGAATGAATTGGTAACAGATGGATGAGAATTTCAAAACCAGAGAGGTGCCCACAGGAGCCAGCATGGGGGACAGTCCCTAGTGCTGGTGAGCTGACATCTAGGCATCATTGTTCAGTCCTGGGCTCATCAGAGGCAGCCAGGCGAGGTGGAAACTGTTCATGTCCAACTCAGAGAGTGTCAGATGCAAGAGGAATAGGACGACTGGGAGCACTGGTGGTCAAAGGGATTTCTGCTTCGGGTGCAAAATTGGAATTAAAAAAAAAAACTCTGGAGATTCTATGATTGAAATATCTGTCAAGAATCTGTGATTCTATTACAGGTGCTGCTCTAGGGAAAAATGCACTGTGGGGGTCCTGCTCACACCTGGGGTTAATCTAAGGATTACAGAAGTGCATTTGGAGGGAATATTGAAGCAGACAGAGTGGGCTAGCCTAGTGGGTCTGAGTGTGGCCCCTGAAGAGCGGCTTCAGTGTCACTTGGGACTTGGTAAAAACACAAATTTGAGGTTCCAACCCCAGGCCTACTGAGTTAGAAACTGTACAAGTAGGGCCCAGGAATCTGTTTTAATAAGCCCTCCCAGGGACTCTGATGCAAGCTACAGTTTCAGAATCACTGTCTAGAGTTCATCTTAATCTGGTGGTTATTTTCCTCTGTATTTTCATCACATAGTACTGATATTTACTACTGTTAATATAACAATAGAACATCCATCAATTCGGCATTTATTATGAACCAACACAAAAATGAAAAAGACATAGTACCTTCTTAGTAGGAGCTCACAAAATGATGGGAAACTCAATTTTAACCCAGACAACTGTCATGCGCACCCCAGCCAAGGGATGAACACACTAAGGGTGCAGAGGAAGAAGGGATTCATTTCTACTGATAAGCTGGCAGAAAGAATCACTGAAACAATGATTCGTGATTTGGATTTTGAAGGACATGTATCATGTTCAGCAAGCAGAGAAGGAGAAATTGATTATTACTTAATAATAGTTCAACCGTCCTTAAACCAAGGGTTTGCTTTTAGACCAAACAGAGCAGAATAGCTGTTTTCCTTGATATCTTTATTTGTGGGGCAAGTCAGGCAGCATCATCTGCTGGTGGTTCTCATGGTAATAGGAAAGCAAAAATAAATGATCTTCATCAGTTCATAAGGTTGCTAATCACCCAAGGTCAGGACTGGAGACTGTGAACCCAGACGCCACTGGTTTTGAGTAGAGGAGCAATATGCAGAGAGGAGAACTACCTGGTGACAGCAAGGATGTGTTGCTGTGTGTGGAGGGCCAGGCGTCCAAAATGGGGAGCGGGAGATGGAAGAGACATCAGCAGAGAGGAGGAGAGAAGAAATGAAGGAGGATTTGACTGAACTTGGTGGAGGCTTTCAGGAAAGAAGAAGAATCAATCGTTCAGGAGTACCTGTATTTGGCCTCCTAAATTAAATGTAAATAAGGCTTTGCAGCCTGAAAGCATAAGAGGAAATTTAAGCCAGAGTTTCAATTATTTAAAACTGCAACACAGTACACTTGGAGCTGGGATCCAGACTGTTCTGAGGAGTCAAACCACATCACTCATTAGACAGATCTTCTCTGAGCTCAGGACAAGCTAGCCCCTGGATCAGTCAGGGTCTAAGCAGAAGAGAGACACCACACGATAATTTGAACAGGAAAAGTTCAATATAAAGAATAAATCATAAAAGTGAATTGGATAACAGGGGATTGGCTAAAAGAACAAAAAGAGAACTCTAAAGAATAGAGGAATGGCAGACATAAGAAGCAGCTGCTATGCTGGGGGCTGCTTAGGCCCATATGATAGCAGAGTTGCTTAGGTGCTTGCCAGCACAACTTGCTGGAAGTCAGTCTTCTAGGGTGCTAGGGAAGGCTGCTCCTAGGGAGGTGTCAGTGGAGGCACTCCACTATAAAACTACCACAGGTGGAGTGCCAGGGGAAGCTGCTGGCCTCCAGGTGTTGCAGGAGCCTGGGACTGGAGAAGCTGTGCTTGCCGCAAGAACCTGTTGAACTAGGCAGTACACTGGAAGCAGGAAGCAAAACTCTTTCCTCCTGCAATGTCTCTCCAGCGCCCTCTACTCACAAAACTTTCCTTGGAAAAAGAAAAATATTTATAGGTCCCAGCTTAATTTTCACAGAGCAAGCAAAAAGGGTGAATTTGGAGTTGAAAAGCGATGAATTGGTAACTGGGACACCCCATAACTATCTTAGAAGGTTCAGGACACTCAAAAAGGGTATCGTTTGATTCCATATTACCTGTAGAAAACAGTTTAATCTTGTCTAAGTTTGGAGTTTAAGCAGGTAGGGGCTTGCCTGATGGGTACCTGGCCATGTGTGCATCAAAAACTTTATAAAAATTGATGCCTTTTCATCTAGGACTTCCATTTCTAAAGACAAGCAGAGGTAAACAGTTGTTCATTGCTGTGATATTTATTAGAAAGACAGAAAACGTGCTTAGAAGTCTGATATCTGGGGAATGGTTCAATAAGTTCTGATGTGTTTACAAGGTGAAATATAGGTCATTAAAATGATATTTTAAAATAATTTTTAACGGAATGAGAATATACTCATGGTATAATGTAAAAAGGAAAAAAAGGACATGAATAGTATCTGTGGTACATTCCCAATTATGTTAAAATGTAAAAGAGTGTGTGTGTATGTTTAATAAAACAGAAGGCATGATAATGGTGTTTATCTCTCTGGATGGTGATTTTTATTTTTCTTCTCCATGCTTGTCTATATTTTTCATATTTCCTAGACTGAGCATGTGTTACCTTTATAATTTAAAAAATGTGAGCATGTTTTAAGGAATATGTACATCTCCAGCATTCAGTAGCAGGAGAGAAGCCTGGCTTCACGATTCCTTCTGGAAGCTTACGTTTAAGATCTGATTTTTCTTCAGGAGTACAGACTTTTAACGGCCTGTTTACAGCTCCACTGGGGTGTGGGTGGAGACAGAGATCTTTCTGCCCATATCATTTCCTCTTCCTACATCTCTTGAATCTTTCCTTCCTTTGTGCAGAAGGAGAGAGAGAACAAAAATATGCAGCAGTGTGATAACATGGCCTTCATAAAACTCTGCTCCTGACAGCAGCCACTGTGTATTTACTGACTGCAGAACTTCCCTCCGTCCTGCTCAACCCTCCCTCCTCCTCTGCTAGATATTTACCAATTCATTTGTATCCGATGTTCCTTCTGAAACAATCACTGGGATAAGATGAGATTCTCTTTTTCTGAGGTTTTCGCTTGCCAGAACAGCATTCCAGAATTCTGGTTTTGTTTTTCTTTTTTAAAAGAACTCAGTTATGGTGAAGATATGCATGCTGCATAATGATAAAATAATCTAACTTTCAAGTCAAATAATAAAATATATTAATCTATATTATTTTAATAGCTTCTTATACAATAAAAAAGCATTGAATTTTCATAGGACACTTTTAATAAGTCACAGTGTGACCAACTCCTTCCTCTTTTCAAGAGTCTGATGGAAGGCAGGCAATTTAATAACAGATATCACTGAGGAAACATGAAAGAATAAGATGAATGGGATAGCTACCGGGAGAGTTGTTTAAACTATCAACCAATATGGCCCCCCTATACTCACACACACACATGGTCACACACACATGCACACTAGAAAGGACATGAAACTCCTCTCTGGCCTGTGGGGGCAGAAGACAGCTGGAGAGGAAGCAAGACCTCAAATTAATTGAAATTTCAATACCCACACGAGGCTACGGCTCCTGTTTGGACAGCATAAACAGAGGCAGAGTAAGTTTGGAGAGCTGAGAGCAGAGGAGCTCTGTTTGCTCTTTCTCTCCAGAACTCTGGTACCTCACAGGAGTGTCTCATGCCCTTTTGCAGTGGAAACTGTAGCGTGACAATGACTGAATGGGATGCCAGGGACACAGGGGTTCTGGGACAGTCTTACCTGTGTTCCCACGGCTCTTAAGTGGCATGAGGGAGCTGTCACATTTTTCTGAGCCTCCCTTCCCCAAGAAAGATACAGTAGTTAGATTTTAAAAAAGGAGAGAAATGCTAATCTCCAGGATCCCTTTGCCTTGAGGGAATACCGGGTAGAAAGTGGTGTGAACTCTATGACTGCTATCATATGAGACCAGACCAAGACTGGAGGCCTGGCTATCATGGGTTCTGGGGCACTCCTCCCATATCCCTTCTCCAGGGCAGATGCACTCATCTCTCAGCTGCTGAGAATACTGGTTGCTGACCAGTATCCACTGGGAATTGCCCTGGCTGTGGGGAATTGGCCCCCGGGTGGGAGCAGTCCACACATAGTCAGTGACTGGCTGATGTAGGGATACAAAAGCCAGCCTGTCCTGCTTCAATTTGGAGCAATCATAAGGCATTGTTCCAGCTCAAGAGCTCCCCCTGGGATCTAGGATCTGTCACCACATTACAGGACGGTTTCTATCTCTCCCCGTTCCTGCCTTCCTTGTTCCCTTATTCCCATCTGCAAGACGCATAACTGCCAACACTTTCCAATAACCCCTCTGTAAGCCTTTTTCCATCTCAGAATGTGAATTCATTGTAATATAGTTGGTGCCAGGAGTGGTCCTAGGAAGCCAACTGTAAAAAGGGATTTTGCAAATGGGTCATTTGCTGGCTAGCTGGCAATGAGGATCCTAGAACTGGTGGCTGAGCATATGCATGGGACAAGAGCCCCAGAGTGTGCTGGACAGGTAACATTGTTCTGATCAGCACTAACACAGCTCCTTGGAGGACATTGCAGGGTCTCTGGCTTGCATTTTGAGAAGCCAGTGGAGGATTTTGAGTACAGAAGTGATTTAACCTCACTAATTTACAGGGAATATAGGGAGAAGAGAAACATGTTAAAAGACACCAAGGGGAAACAATCAGCAAAAATCCAGGCTGGCAGAAATCCTACAGGATAAACAATGTTGTTTGATTATGTAAAAATATCTTGAAAGATGGAAGACACTATAAGCCAGGTTAGATGACATAAGTGTGTCTACGCATACAGCAGCTCAGGAATGTTACCCAAGAAACTGGTAATGGATGTGCTGGGACCAGATGTAGGCAGCTGTAATACAGAGTGAGGAGGAAAATTACTTTTTGAAGTATTTTCTTTTTTGCATGTTGTTTACTTCACCACCCTATCCAAATAATTCTATTTTGGTATCAAGTAATTGTATTATTTCTTTGGAAACAATACCAATAAATAAATATATCTTTTAAAAAAGATAGCAATAGACTGGGAAAATCGACATTAATATTCCTAATATACAAATATTTTCTACAAGTCAATAAGAAGAAGATGAACAGCGAAACAGGAAAAAAGCTATTCATCAGTCCATCTTTTTCGAATGGTTTTGATGAATCCCAAGCACGTGCCCAGCACTATTCTACATGCTGAGGATAGGGTGCTGAAGTAAACAAACAAAGACTCTGCAATCCAGAGGCTAACATTCAGTAATGGTGGGGTGTGCAAGGAAGAAGAGCACGTATACAGGCAATTGACAGGAGCAGAAATTCTAATGGTTATAAAGAAATAAAAAATTCTCGACCTCAAAAACAAATATATACAAAGTGAAACAGGAAGACATGATTTTAACCCATTGAGTGTCAAAGATTAAGTAGACCTAGAGCATCCATCCACAGTGAGAGTGGGGGAATTGGAACTCCTTTGTAATGTTGAATGGTATGTAAACCAGTGCAAGAGTGAAAGAGCATAATTTGCCTGTGTGTGTTAAAGTAGAAATTATACATACACTTATAGCCAGCAATAACACACTTAGGAAACTTTGGAAATAATACCAAAAGTCCAGAAAGGCATATTGAGAA